>NW_021131896.1:0-1239129 GCF_004193835.3 Ostrinia furnacalis
GGCAGCCGAATGCAAAATGGTTGAACCATGGATTTGGCATATGTTATAGGGCAGATTGTTCTTACACACGGCCTCGGACAATTGAGATGATAATATTTAGCAAGAATTTTCTTTCCTAATCCAGACTAAACCATCTATTGTCAAACAAAATAGTCTGTATGCTTTGATTTCCTGATGTAAACGTCACTCTACATCATTAATTTATAACTAAGCCAGTTGAAAATAATGTTTTTTAAAAACTTGTATTAATTGTCATATTAATTTAATCTTTATAATGCCAAGGTACGAGTAGGTATTTACTAGATTTACTGCATCGTGAAATTTTTTGAACTTTTGACAGTAGATACTGAAACTTTCCTCTTGTGTAAAATAGGTTTTCAGTCACCCTATAACCCTTTAAATTTCCTATTCCCATTAATAATTAGCTTACTTAGTTTCTGAGTATATTTTAATGTAATCATAAACTAAATTGATTTCAGTTTGCTGAGTCAGCTGAGTGTGAGTTTTTATCTCTCTTAAACTCACACTAAGCCCACAGATAGTCACGTTTTGCATTTAAAATCCGTTACCGTCATCCCGATCAGCAGTGTGTCCCTCCCTAATCTATATGTCTTAGTTGATCCGAACGGCTGTATTTCATATCGAAACTAGCGTGGAACTAATTGCCGGGGTTCCGTACAATTGTATTTGTCTGTCTGTTTGTCGCAACCGTGCCGATTGTGATTCGAATACATTAATGTTTTGAGATACGTCGATGTTGTCTGTCTGGACACCGTTTTGGATTTTAACCCTTTGAGTGCAGATGTTAACTTAATTTGGTACTTTTGAATAAAAAAAATTATAAAAATAGCTTATTGCCATGAAAATAGAAGAAAAACTAACACAAGATTGAAAAACTATTATTTGAAAACATTGTATTAATTTCATTTGAGTAAAAAAAATTAAAGAAAGAAAGAAAGAAAATAATTTTATTTTGACAACAACAGATTCAGGCAACAAAGACATACATAAAAAAAAATATTACTAAGTTGCCAAAAAAGGTCACCCACTCAGTAATATCTTGACAGTGTGACTGCCAAGACACTGATTTTCAGTGATTAAACATAATATGTATTAGGGATTCAGTATTTTTTAGCAAATTACTACTTAATATTCCTGTTAAAGGATTTCTGGTCCCCTGTAAAAATATTCAAGTTCTTAAAAAAGCCTTCTCAGATGTCACTCCAATCGCCCCATAAGAACTTAAGACCTTTCTCAATAAAGATATTAAATGTCAACAAATTGATTAAAATGAAGCAATAGCAAAATGGCCACCATTACTCGAGTTACATTCAAATTGAGACGACAATATAAAAAGAATTGAAAACGAGAATAACAAACAAAGCGTTGGCGAAATAAAAAATAACATGATATCTTGTGAGCGTCTAGTTTTTGGCTTTTACACGGCACCGACGATCGACGATCGACCGACGATCTGGTGAAGGTCGCGGGAAGAGCCTGGATGCGGGCAACGCAAGACCGTTACTAATTGTGGAAAACCTTAGAGGAGGCCTTTGTCCAGAAGTGGACGTCATTTGGCTGAAACGAACGAACGAACGAACACGGCACGACCCTTTTGTACCCAAAAAAAGACAAAACCAATGGTCGTGTGAGTGGATCTTTAACTGACTGCGCCAGAAGGATGGTTATGTATTTTTCGTATTGAGGAAAAGGAAAAGCTGAAAATTAAAGCTGTTCAAATGAAAATTATACAGAGTTATGAAATAAGTCTTAAATCTAAATTAATGTTTGATTTTTGGAGAACAATATTGAAACCGCCACTTTCTGAAGTTTTTTTTTTATTTTTAGTTTTTTTCACGTTATTGGATAGTTTTGTATTATTAATTTTCTTATAAGAATCATCTAATTATTTATCCTCTTATCTAAGCGTCTTATATCTCTTTTAACTACATAATCATGAAAACACAGTCGTACCCACACCGGCCCGTGTAAACGCCACACAGTCGGCAATTTTTGATATTAAAATTTTCAATAATGCCTAATGGATGTCGCAGGTTCGACTCCCATATTGAGCACCCCACGTTGTTTAATACCCCCCTTTGTTCGTTGTCTATTGTTCAAGTGTTTGATGTCTGACGTTGTGACGAAAGTGCTTCATTCGGTGTCACTCGGAGATATTCGTGATTCGAGATTGGGTAGTGAAAGGGTTAATAAAGATCTTTGGTAGTTTTTGAGAACAAAAGGGTAGTTTAGTCTTTGGACTTCTGACGATGTTTTTTCAGATGAATAATTCTCAAATCCTTATTGACATGATAACCTTACGATTAATATTAATTTGGTATAATGGTTCTTGCAACGGACTACAAATCCCTATGATGATAGATTTGAATCCAGGTAGAGGCCAACCATTAAGCTTTATTAGTATTTTAGTACCGTTAACTACTACGTTTATCTGAAAACTAATTACCTACTAAAGGCATTATAGGCAATTTTAAGATCTTTAACTAAGAGTAGTTTAATTCACCAATTAATTGACTTTGTATATTATGAGCTGTCAAAATGCGACTCTCCCATCAATTTTGTATCGCTAATGTGAACATAAGACATCAATATTTCGTCAGGTCAAAAGTAAATCTATCTATGTTTAATCAATTTAAAACTTGTAAAGCTCTTTTGCTCTCCACTGAAAAGTTTTAAAAAAGTACAGTCTTAAAATAATTGATCAAAGCTATCAACTACCCAATCGATTTTCTAGACTTTTAGCAAAAATTGTATCTTGAAACTGTTCCAATCGATGTTCTATTAGACTAAGGCCGATGCTCATTTGTTCCTCAATAGTACAGCATTTAGAACAAAGACAAAGCACGGTAACAAAGTAAAGCACAGCCGTAACAGTATTTAGTACACGTGCGGGGCACTACGCGGGAAGAGCGCCGACGACCGCCCGATATGTTTTGTCGCCTAGTGGACGCGGTGGCGTGTGAAGCTACGAAAGGTTGTGGATTCGGCAATTTTAATTCATTTCTTATTAGATTCCTACTGCCAATGATGCAGGAAGGTTCAATAATGGAGGCCTTGTAGAGGCAAGCGGCACGCGGGACGTCCACTCAAAAGGGTGACCTCATATAAGTTGCAGGAAGACGCTGGATGCAGCCCGCATCCAACCGGTCAAACTATAAATCTTTGGGGAAGGCCTATGCTCAGCAGTGGACGTCCTAAGTCTAAAATAACGATGATGGCTGCCCATTTAGTAACTTAAACTTCAGTTCGTAGCCGCCTGCATTCACCACTTTCCTGCTACCTTTATGAGGTCACCTGTCCACCTTTTAGGTGGACGTCACTCGCTGAACTTTCCGGTAAGGAGCTTCCTCGAAGGCTGACGTCGGTGACAAACTGTAAGATAGAGGCAGGAAAGAGCGAAAAAAATCAAATAAAACCAAAAATATTGTCCTAACAGCTAGCAATGATGGTAGCTCCTAATTAGCTGTTAAAAAGTCTGATCATTGCTGGATGTTGGAGTCTAGCAATGACAAAATTCTACCAAAGGCAGATCCAAGACCTTTCGTAGGTCGCAGCCCACGGCCAAATGCGGCTTCCCAAAATTTAGATGTGACAAGTGCTTTCTACCTACCACCAGCACTAGTTGTTTGTAACTGACCAGTGCAGTGGAGAGATTGAAGATACGCGCTCGGCCTAACGGGACTGCGTAAATTGCACAAATTTTAGAACGCGGGGGTGATTCAGAGAAAGAAAAAGGGATAGAATGAAAGAGAGACAAAGAAAGAGAGAAAAACCTAATATATTATCCTAAAACTGCTATCAATGATGGTAGCTCCTAATTAACATTTCAAAAGTCTGATCATCGCTGGATGTTGGAATCTTTTAATGACAAATTCCCAGCAAAAAGCAGCTCCAATACCATTCCTAGCTGACAAAATTCTACCAAAGGCGGATCCAAAACCATTCCTAGTTCCCAGCCCACGGCCGAATGTGGCTTCCCAAAATTTAGATGTGACAAGTGCTTTCTACCTACCACCAGCACTAGTTGTTTGTAACTGACCAGTGCAGTGGAGAGATTGAAGATACGCGCTCGGCTTAATGGGACTGCGGGCGTAAATCTTGTACGTTTGAATTTAAAGCAGTTGGACAAAGGCTATTGGGTAAAGAGGGGTTATGGTTGTACTCTATGGTGTGTAATGAACGTTACGTTGCAGTAAACGTTAGCATAAACTAATCTGGATTAAGTACTAAATTGTGGCTAAAATTACTCTGAATCTCATTGCCCGCCAATTCTTCTCGTTCTATCGCAAAGAATCAGAATCAGAGTGAGAGCAAAAACGAAAATGGATAGTTAACACTGTGGCCGTACGTCTGAAATGGCTCAATCTTAGAGAGCAAAATATGTCTTCCGAAACTAGAGTTATTAAAATATTTTCACATCAATCACGAATCACAAAAAACTTGGTTGAATTCAGGTAATAAGCTTACACAAAGAGTGATTTCATTAAAATCTCTTGAGAATCAAAACTCGAGAAAGTCCTTACTTTTCTTACCACTATTCAAATTATCACAAAAACTTTCCAGTGTCACAGTTGACAGTTGAAGAACTGAGACCTAAATTATTTAATTTTCGTCCACATCCTAAAAAACCTTAACAAATCCTTTAATAATGATGCATTATTTCCCGAATAAACATTTTTACAAAGTTCTCACGTCCATCAAAATTCATACTAATCAAGCTAATCCATACTTATCAACCGCTTAGATGGGTTCCGTAGAACCTATGTCGAGCTGTGAACGCGTGTCGAAATGAGCACATTTAGGGTTCCTTAGAAAAAATTAAAAACAATTTGCAAAAACTTACCGGCGAAGAACGGGGTGTACCTGTAAGTAAAATAAAACTTATTAATTATGTGTTATGAAATTACACTTTAATAAAAAAAATTACCAAACCATCTACGCTATTTTCTACCTGGTCTAAAGTTTTACTGGGACATAGTGCGTTAAAGCATTAAGTTTTAAATAAATAGATAAAAATAATAACACATTTAGCCAGCCTCCTCAGTCCTCTACTATCCTTTAAATGTAATTAAAATTTAGATGACCAAACCGAATGCAATGATAGCAAGACCCTGTCCTAACTTCAATCCTAAATACCACAAAATAAAACCTACGGACCCCAACCCCACCTAAAGCTGACAGTCCTGAAAAAAACATTTTTTATTAAAAAAAACTGAACCTTTCGCGACCTGTGTTTATCCGCCACGCTGTCAATCACGCGCGCCCCGCCCACGATACGTTTGACAGCCCTGATTTTGGAGATTTTGATGGATGGTTTTTGATTAGGTTATTAATTAAGGGCAGTATGATGGCCAGGTTTTAAGTAGGCGAATAAAAGTGAAAACTTATAAATAAACAAGCGGCCGCCCGCGACTTCGTACGCGTGGATCCCGTTTTACCCCCTTAGGGTGGAGTTTCGTAAAATCCTTTCTTAGCGGATGCCTACGTCATAACATCTACCTGCATGCCATATTTTAGCCCGATCCGTCCAGTGGTTTGGGCTGTGCGTTGATAGATCACTATGTCAGTCAGTCAGTCACTCAGTTCACCTTTGAGTTATATTTATTTAGAAGATAGATTACTATTAATTATGTAATGTTATCAAATTCAGTTTAAATGCCAATTCAATTCAAATTTCGTAATTATAAGTATGTAAGCTCTTTTCTTATCTAAAATTTTTTCATTTTTTTGGATTTCTCTGAGTTTTACTATTTATTTGTTTTTTGTTTCTATAGCATTACGTACAATATGATACTGATATACTGTGTGAAACTTCCTATTTCCATAAGTTTCTGTCCGTTTTCTAACCACCTACCACCACTTCAGGACAACATACAAATAAATTTGCGGCGTCTAATTGAAATACATGAATAATTATGAATATTAATTACTACATAAATGATTAGATAATTTTATTTGTCGCGGCGAACTCTACATTATTATATTAACCCCATAGACTGATTTTTATTAATAGATCATCTTAAAAATTCCATAACTAAAAACAGGTGTTCAACCCCCAAAACCCCAAAACGCCATAAAAACCCAAATTAAACCACAATGCCACGAGCGTCCATCACGGACGGACAAACCGACACTTACATATCTATATAATTACCGATTATTATATCATCAATCAAAATTATGTTCCTGTGTGGAACGCACGTAATTATTGAGTGGGTTTGTATTGATTAATTTGCTGATGGTTCTACATGGAGATGTTTTGCCACAATTGAGGCGAAATACAGAAGGTTTTATGCAGTTTTGGAATCGTTAATTTCAGTTCGACGTCCACAAAGGCATACCCCAAGGATTTCGACAACGAGCGACCCTGAGCTGCCCGTATCCAGGTGTCCCGTCCAGGTTCCCAAGGTCTTCACTAGATCTTTCACCAGATCAGAATACAGGTTTTGAATTATGATTTTAAACTTTCGCGTTCCATTTCAATTAAAATAGTAAGACACGGGTCTTAACGCGACGTATGTTCTCACGGCTTGACGTTTCGGCTGCTTTCAGGTTTTGAAATACATAAATTTCAATCAATTCCAATTCACAGAAAAAGTAGCATAATACTTTTGGAATCCTTTGAAAGAGGTTGACAATAATGACTAAATTTCATACCCTGCTTCTTCTCAGCACTTTTCTGCATTATTGTATTGAAGCAGCAGGTTAAACTGAAATAACGCATAATTGTACAAAATAAATGATTTTATGGATTTTATTTGGGACAGCATGTTATGTTAGTAAGTCCCCTTATTGAAATACTACATATTTCTACTAGACTTTGTTCTTTTTTTATTCGGAGTAGGCCTACTCTACTTATTTGTATTGGAATTCACTGACCACAAACTGTATGTTATATTTAATTTAAGTTTGATGGGAGTGCATGAAATATTGAAATAATCTCCACCAATATAACGGCTCTATGGTTCAGTAGTAAATATTAAACTATCTTCAATGGAAAGTTTTAGGTTCGATGCTAAGATGAATAAGCCATATTTGTTGACAGCAAGGTCTGATCATTTGAAAAAGTAGATAATCACTCTCTTTAGAAGATCATCATCATCATAAATCATTATTTCAGCAATAAGACGACTTTAATTTTTTAAAATTTCATACAAAATAAATTTTATAAAATCCCATTTGTATAAAAATTAAAATAATTAAAATGAAGATAATCAATTTTCTGACTGCACCATACCATTTATATGCCCATGTTAACATGGGCTAGTGTCGGCTCATATACCCATTTACCTAACATCCTTATAGGCCTACCACAATGATTTCCAGATTGGCTTTTTGATTTGTTCGTTCGTTCTTATCAGTCAAATGTCGTCCACTGCTGGACAAAGGCCTTCCAACCAACCTTTCAACGATCGGTCTTTTGCTGCGCTTTTCTGCAACCTTTATGAGGTCAGCTGTCTACCTTATGCGTAGACTTGTGGATATCTAAAGGACGGCCAACGAGAAGCGATACCAAATGTAAACAAACCCAATGTCATGGGTGAACCCATCTGACTTTGACATTTTGGCGGGAGAACAAGACATTACGACAAATACACAAGATGGGAAGAGACAGAATATATTGTCAACTCGACAGTCGTATCGACCTTTTGTATCGCTGCTAGTTGGCCGTACTTTAAGTGTTGTATTAACCCTTAAAGATAGTTACATTGTTGTAATACCAGTCTTTAGTTACCTACACCTTTAATGCCATAAAAAACAATGCTACTTTCGTTGTAAAACCTTTTATCTCATCAATGACAACGATTGACATGGATCCCCAGCGTGGGGCCGCAACGATCACGATTCTGGTACGGACCCGCCGAAGTGTGAACAAGTGGAGAATTGTATAGACATTACGTTTTTGCGACGTGTGAAATCGAAGGATTAAAAGTATTGTGGATGTTTGGGTTTTTGGATTTAGTGGGATGGTATCTTTTGGGAAAAAATAAGTACCTACTCGTACATCGATATCGATCCATGTGCTGCATCCTTTTATGGTCAAAATAGTAAGATTTTTTGGGTATCCGTAATCCGTATACAAAGGGTATCTGATGGCTATTGGGGGAGAAAATCAAAAATATTTGTACTCACACACTAATTGTTTCTCGAGAGAGATTATATTTTATCTACTAAAAGTAAAAAATAAAAATGCATAATTTTATCTTTAACTGCACTCATAATTTTAAAACTTTGCTTGCTAGCATATCCATAAATAGTTTTCTCAACAATACAATGTTGTTCTTACATCTTACGCTGTCCAGAGGCAAGCTTATTGCTCGGCTGTCTCTTTCAGACCACTACCTTCGCTTAAAGTCAGCATTTATTGACGGTATATAAAGAACAAGATATTTTTTTATATTTTATTAATACATTCGATAGTTTATTCAGTTTATTGCATTCGATTTTTTTAACTGAAACTGAATTACTCGTAATTAGGTATCCTTATTTGTCGTTCTCAAAAATATTCTCAATCAATCGAATTAATTTTAATATGTAATTTTAAAACAACTTGAAAAAATTTAATTAGGTACCTAAGACGGGAATCGAACCCACGATTTTCAAGTCGTTTATTTAAAATTTACTTTGAGAAGCAACTTTAATCGCAAAGAAATTTAAATATGTAATTTTGCGACACACTTAACCAAAATTACAAATAACTAAAAATAAGTCTTACTCGTACTAGGTAGGCATCGGAAAAATTTAGCGATATTTAAAAGATAAGCAAATTATTAACCTGCATTTTATTATTGTCACGAACTTTTTCACGAGGAACCTCTTAGCCTGCATTTCACCTGATGGAAAGTGATGATCAGGCCGAAGGTTGAAACAAGCTTCACCCAGAATCCTCAACCACAGAGGAACTGGCTGTCTTACCATCTACTCTACACTCTCTTCTACCTACTTAGTATGTCTTCTTCTTTTCGTGTCGACAACAACCCTACACAGTGTCAGCCCAAAACTCCGCCAAAAGAGTGGCGTTGTCAGCAGCTCTCATCAAATCCTCCTGAGTGCAGTTGCTCGGGCACTCAGGGCACGAAATCAGGTGCTTCATCGACTGGGGAACAAAACCGCACCTGCACTCCATGTTTAAGCCATCCAAGAATCCCCACCTGACCAGATTGTCCTTACTACGGCCAACCTGCGTCCGAAGTCTATTTAAAGACTTCCAGGTAAGCCAGGGGAGCTCATGTCCAGGTGGATGACTCTCAGACATAGGGACAAAAGGGCAGGGGAGATTAGCTCTTTCGCGCCATAACTATAACTTAGTATGTATTCTATGGTAAGATATTCAGTATTATTTTTTATGAAGTTAATTTTCGGTTAAGTTATGATTTTTCATATGTATCATTATCATGATTTAATATAAACAAACTGTATACAAAGTGGGCGCCCATATTGGCTCTAAGTTATTCAAAGCCCGTGTTACAAGTTGGATCGTTCATGTGTTTTATTTGCCATCGAGTTGCGATACACATTCCGTGTGGTCCAAGACAAAGAAATACAACTCAAGCAAAAACTTGTTGTGATTACATTCTTGTTCTTCTGTTATGGATCAGACTTTATAAAGCCGCCATAGAGAGAAAATTGGAACTAACACCAACTTATTTTTTTTTCCTGGAATGTTTATTTAGACAATGATGTGACAATGAATAAATTGCTAAAATTTAAAAAAAAATTGCTAACATTTTAAGCATAACTATACTATAGAGAGACGATATACGAGACGAAGCTACAATTTCTTACACTGAGAAAGTAGGTACTTTTATACAATTTCGTTCTCCATAAAAGTCTCCATAAAAAGTAATCAGATAAATCCTAACAGAAAAATGTTTTACCTTGACTCCCTTGAACGAATTCACTCATTATTCTCTTTTTAAAATTTCAAGAGTTAGCTGGTTCTTGTTATTACATTAGCAAAGAAGAATATCCCAGCCCTGTGGTCTAGTTGTAGTCTTACACCTTCAGACCCAGAGGTCCCGAGTTCTATTCTCAGTGGGGGCAAAATTTCTCCTTGGTTTGGTTGGTGATGCGAATCATCTTCGATCACAGCAGCGTTAAGTTAAGAGCAGGTTAAGAGCTTCTTCGTTGTGGATTAAAAAATCTTCTTACCCGCCACATCCTATCCCTCATCCCACAATCGAAAGGGGATGTCGGGATACACGTCAAACGTCATCGGCGTGGAAGACAGCTCTTCGGTTCTGATACAGGCACGTCTTATAAATAATACGGCCGACTGTACTCTAGCCTTATTGACCTTCATTCACAACTTATTTTCAACCATATTGATACAAGTTAGGGTTGATTTTTGATGGGGAAAATAAGATAATAAGGTGAAATTGAAATCCAAAGATTGGCAGCAAGCAACAACCAATTATAAGTTGAGTTTTGATATTGCTCATGATTTTAGATTTTTTCGTTTTCGTTTTGTTTATAGGTTTGATGCGGGCTTGTCGGTTACTGTAATTAAAATGGCGATTCCATTTCTTGTCTGTTAAAGTTTTTTGTTGTTTGTATCAACGTCGATCGAGGTTTGAATTAAACGTCGGATTGTGAGTGGTGGTGTGTGAATTCTACTAATAATACATGCGAAAGATTGTGAGGATGTATGTTTGTAACAAACACTGAATGGAACGCAAAAACCATTGATGGATGGATTTTTACTTTACACTATTATCACTATTAACATATCGTTAAATAAATCAAAGTCGCGTTATTTACACCATTTTATAAACTCAAGAACGGCTGGAGAGATTTTGATCAAATTTAGTAATTATGTTGAAAATAACTGGCATCCTGAATTAAAATTTAGGCTACATTTTACAGCACTATCCAAAAAGGAGGATAATTTTTAGTGTACCTACCTATCTTGACTGGGGCAGTACGAAGATCATTGGGTCAGTTAGTTGTTTATACATAAGAATAACCTTAAGGCTATAATATTTTTTTACGATCTTTGACAAGCTTAATTCACACAGTCAAATCCGCGGACAAAAGCTATGTACCTAGTTGGTTTATACTTATTTAATTTGATTTTACGGTTACATTGGACGCAAAGAAGTTTGACAGGTGTAGGATGAAGAGGCCTGTCAATCCCATCTATAGTAGGTAAAAAAGTTTGTTTGCAATTACATTTGTTTGATATGTAATCTCTAGAAAATAAAGAATATTGTTAGGCAGAGTTGCACCACCTAACTTATTTGACCGTAACTATGACGATAACCGGTGCTTTTTGTATGGAGTTAGACAGATTTTTGACATTTGTCACAGTTAAAGTAAGATGGTGCAACCCACCCTTAGTGTAGTTTATACAATCCTACCATCGAATGTCAAGTGTGACGTGTTTACAATTGGGTCTTAATTAATTAATTAAATCATAAATTATTAAGATTTTTATGGATTGAACTTTTGACATTAGAGCACTGATGTCGTCGGTCCACCTTGTGGGCGGACGTTCCACACTGCGTCCCAATAAATCCTTCACTTGCTCCTGCAGTGGAAACCAAATTAATGACCTATGATTATTATGAGTTATAAATAAGTAATTTTATTAATACCTACCTTACGACGCCATTTATAAACATCCCAATATTATCTGTTAAGTATGTTGGTGAGAAATAAACAATACTTTAATTTACTTTATCTTTATCTTTAATACATTTTCCATACCCAAAATCCAAATAAGTTCTCAACGTACGACGAACACCCACATCGCAAACCCATACATATCTCAAATCCAAAACGTCAATACGGTCCCATTCACCATGCATACATTAATGTAACAAAGGCCAATAAAATCACTACACTTTTATTTCTGCTTTCAAATGACAATAAAACTGTAACCATAAAAGAAGACTGTTATAGGATTTGCCACACTGGAAGCGATTTGTATTAATTATCTATACCTACTTATAATAAATCTGTAGAGAGGTCAATTCTGTACATGAAATATATTTTCAAAATAACTAACAGGGGGTGATTAGTGATCGATACTGATGCCAAAAATGCAATCAGTAAATTTTTTGTCTGTCTGTCTGTCTGTCTGTCTGTAAGTTCCTTATAGAAACAAAAACTACTAGACGGATTTTAACGAAACTTGGTACAATTATTCTTCATACTCCTGGGCAGGTTATAGTATACTTAGGAATTCCCACGGGAACGGTAATTAGCGGGAAAATCTTTTTGTATGAAAAATCTAAACCGCTTAGGTTAGAAGCTTGAGGCACGCAAGTATCTTAGTAAACTTAAAGCTTAGTTACAACAGGTTATTGCAAAATTCCCACGGGAGCGGGAATTAGAGGGAAAATCCTTTTGTATGAAAAATCTAAACCGCTTAATTTAGACGCTTGAAATTTGGCATGCAGGTACCTTAGTAAACTTAACCCTCCGTGTACGAGGTGACTAAAAGTTACGTCCCATACCAGGTGGGGTATGACACACCCTAATACAGTGTGAGTCACGTTAAAGTGTACATATGAAAATAGATGAAACTAGACCTATTTTTATCGACAAAAAAGAGGTCAATTTTTTTTTGAGATTTATTTTTTATTTTTTATAGATTTTTTTTTCTTCCAATTACTTATTGTAAAGAAAACGTAATAACTTTTAAACTAAGCGGTATATCCAGATAAAATAAAAACAGTAATAATGCTAATTAACAGGCAATACTAAAAAAATACACAAAATACACAAAAAATGCCAACAAATAATAAAAAATGATACTTTTTGAAAAAAAACTGCTTAAAAATTCGTATTTTTTTGGTTATTTGATAAATTTCTCCAAAAAATGCCCCTATAACAGATGGTTTTTATTACTTTTTATTATTCTCTATCGTATTAGGCTATTTCTCATCGCCACGGTTCTCATCGTCACCTTCGTGGCGAATTTTATTTCTAACTTATTTCAACTTTTTGTAAACAAAAATTGTAGCGCTTGATGTGAAGATTGTATTCTCAGTAAATCAGTCAAATAGTGAGTCTGGTTTGGAAGCTTTAACGTTTTGAATTTTTTGATGCCACGAAAGTGATTCTGTACTTCACAGCAATATTTTTTTCAAACTTTACTACTGTACACTTACAGTAGTAAAGTTTGAAAAAAATATTGCTGTGAAGTACATATGTGAAGTAAATATTGCTGTGAAGTGAATATATGTTTTATAAACACTTAAGAGTCACTACTCTTAAGTGTTTATAAAACTTATATTTTGTCTTATTTTCATAGATAAATAGCAATAACATAATATAAATAGATTTGACTAAAAGTGCTTGAAAATTTCAGATACCGTAAAAATCACGAAAAATAATATTTGTATTGAATTTTATTCAATTGACAAAGCTAAAAATATACAAATTACACCAAAACTGTTTGATTTTTTTTAAACTTTTTAACAACGTCCCGTACCAGGTGGGGTGTGTGACACCCACACGCACTTTAAAGGCATGTAACTCAGTTGGACTGATTTTGCAACGCTGATCGAAGCAGCAGTGTCATAATTCCAGCTACTGAGAATTTCAAATTCAGCACTTGCAAATTTTTAAAATTGTGGCTATTTTTAAAGGACTGGGGTGTGTACCACCTCGTACAGCGAGGGTTAAAGCTTAGTTACAACAGGATATTGCAAAATTTCCACGGGAACGGGAGGTAGCGGGAAAAACATTTGTATGAAAAAATATAAACCGCGTAACAGATGCAGGGGGTAAAACGGGATCCACGCGTACGAAGTCGCGGGCGGCCGCTAGTTATTGAATAAACAAAAACCCAACTGCGTAAAAATTAACTAAAAAGATAAAAACAAGACAACTTAGTGTTCACAAAATGCAGTCGGAGGCATCAATGACAATTTTTTTTTTGTTGGTGATGTATTTGATGCCGCCTGGTTTTGGGTTTATTCAATAATAAATTTTATTTTAATCGTTTTAGTTAAATAACGTGCATTTTTGTAAACTACTTTAATACCCTACTCGATAAGTTTTGGAAAAAACATTTTTTAAGGCATTACGGCGCCTGAAATCCGCCATTTTGTTTTTCCAGTGTCACTCTCACGATTAAGGCGAATCTAACGACACCACTCACGCTAAAATCCGTCAAGCCGTATAGGCTGTAGGCCGTACCAAAGAAAATATACATACATACATACCCACATACCCACATACATACATACACTCGAAAAAAATAACCCTCCTTCTGGCGCAGTCGGGTAAAAACAGGCCCTAATCACAGAATAAGTAATAGTACCAAGGTAATTCAGGAGATTAGTATTACAAGTTACACCGCTAGATGGCGCTGTGCTTACTTAACTCGCGGTATCATTTGATTTTTTCCGATTTTATAAGTAGCAAAGCAAAGCTGTCATAGATTAATTAGTACTATAAACTCATATTTAGTATTTAGTAATTTTTGTACACGATCCCTCGACTTGAGTAGTTGAGTAAGATCGTAATAACACATTACGGGACCTTAGAAAGTGTGCGGCTTCACATGTCCCGGTTGCCGGCTATCCGGCGCCGGGTACCCGGTGGTGAAGTGTATGGGTATGGTACGTAGCTTTCACATGTTCCGGCGTAATTAATCCGGCATGCCCATACACTTCACCACCGGGTACCCGGCGCCGGTTAGCCGGCAACCGGAACATGTAAAAAGGGCCTTATAGGCCTCAGCCTCAAATTTCGCGGACAGCGGGGCGGCAGCGCGGCGCGGGAGCGGCAGGATCTTGCGTGCAATCCACAGATATTGATTATTAGAGTAGATACAGCAAGTTGCTCGTCAAAGCGTGCCATTCCGATATGGACATACATGGTCGAGTGATGTTCATGTAATCCGATTACAGCAATCGGTTACGATGATTTTACGAGGACAAAAATTATTTACGGATTGAGAATTGTAATTAACAGCACAAGTAACAAATAAATCAAGAAGTTACGTCTGTGATCGCAGTATACGTCTATGTATACGACGGCACTGGATTTTGTACCTGACTTAGCTTTATGTAAGAAAAAGTATTGGAAAAACTACGCATTTTTACATTTGAGTATTTCTCAAAAAAAATGTACGTAACGAAACGGTAGTAACGAAATAGTAAGGCCATAAGGCTTGTTATACATTGGCGAAATATTGTGAATGCTCTTCATTTATTCAATTCGAAATATTTGTAAGTATTCACCCAAATACGGGGTAATATTAAGGGGTTAGAAATAAAATAAGGGAGTAATCATTCATACTATTTTAATAAAATTATTTTGGTTCCATCATGTTTATCCATTTTGAGTCGTTCTCTGTAAGCTTTTTGCCTTTCGGAATTGGTTTTTGGCGGCATTCCTAAAAAAACAAAAGAAGTATCACATAAAAACGTAATCTAAATGATTTGATAATTTTTTGCTGGTGGCACTTCTGTAAAGCAGATAGTATCCAATCCTTTTGTTATTAACGCTCTATATTTTTTGAAATAAATTAAGTAGTGAATATTACTATGCTTAGTCAGGTAATAACAGTATGTATACACTCAGCATTATGTTGTACTTTTTCGTAACGTAACGAAATTCGTAAAAAAACGTAACGAAATATTAGACAAAATGAGATTAGAAACAAGTATTTTTTTGATAAAATTTGTTACAGCAAATATAAAAGCTTACTAAATGTTCGTACCACACGTATTACAAAAAATGGTTAAATGAAGACTTACCGTTCTATATAAAATCGCTGATTTTACTGCCTGTTACGAAAAAGTAATCCCACAAAACACACACGTTTTCACTAATTTTCGCGATAGATGTAATGGCGGAGACGTCAGTTTTTTTTTCAAAATGTACATTTTTTTTTGAGAAATACTCATTTATTAAAAATAAAAAGCACATACATACATACACTCGAAAAACATAACCCTCCTTCAGGCGCATTCGGGTAAAAACAGGCCCTAATCACAGAATAAGTAATAGTACCAAGGGAATTCAGGAGATGGCGCTGTGCTTACTTAACCCGCGGTATCATTTGATTTTTTCCGATTTTATAAGTAGCAAGGCAAAGCTAGTTTAGATTAAGAAAATAATAATTAGAGAAATTTTTGAACACGATCTCTCGACTTGAGTAGTTGAGTAAGATCGTAATATCGCATCTCGGGACTTTTGTGAGGCGGGTCGTTACATTCCCTCTAATATGGTCGTGTGAAGCGATGGCTGGTTCACTCGTCATGTCTGTGAACAGGCGCTGCTTTCGGGGACTGGTCAATCCAAGTTATTCAAATTTATGTATGCGAGTCATTTCTACTAGTACCTTAATAATATATGTAGGTAAGTCTAGATATTAGCACGTCACTACCCTGTTTAATATACCACGCAATCTTGTATACCCATTCTCAATGTACCTACTACTACTATTTCTATTTATTTATTTATATTAACCGGCAGACAGTGGTGACTGAGTTTGTTGCGGCGCTTCTTCTCAGCACTTGCCAAATGTTAGTCTCGAAACGCTGGTAGGGTAAAAAGATTATGAGACATGTAGAGGCTCCTTAAGAGCATATGACGATTTGTAAGAACTATTTATTAGTCTAAACAAAGAAAGAAATTTTGACTTTGACTTAGAAAGTGAAAACGGCAATATTTACTGTTTTCTAGTACCCGATACTTATATAGAATTTTGAGGATATTTCGCACTGAAATTTTCAAATGTATTTATTACAGAAAGTACCTACATGCGTGATGGGACGACACTGTTTCCAAAACACGATTAGAAAAATGTTGCTTGATAGAAAAAAATCTTAAAGTTACCTCTGAATCTAAATACAGGGTGTGTCGTAAATAGTGGTCCAAAGCAAAGGGGTCGGTACACTGTACACTGAGGTACCACATATTTACCAGTATTTAAAAAAAATTTTCAAGGTTGTCCAAAAAATATTTTTTTAAATTGGTACTTTGCGTTACAAATTTGATTACATTTATGTATTAACTAAGTATTCCAATCATTTTTTTTACAAACTGAACTAAAAATAAACAAGTTTGTTTCGAAATTCAATACTCACTACCAGCAAATTGGTTGACTTTACCTTTACTTTTTGAACACCCTTTAACATAATATTTTTTTAAAAATACTGTTGTGTGGTACCTCAGTGTACAGTGTATCGATCCTTTTGCTTTGGACCACTATTTACACCACATCCTGTATACAGTGTGTCCGGACATGTAGTGATCAAACTTTAAAGGCGTAATCTATGTACACACATTTATTGATGAAAGTACTTCAAATTTGGGGCTTGACCCATTTGTCGCAAAATTACAAGGATTTCAGTTTTTAATTTTTAGTTTTCACCTCGTCTTTCAAAAACAAGTGATAGCATGGTAACTTAACACTAATAGGCAAATATGTTATATCATGCGATAGCCAATAAAATTATCTAATAGAAGTAGAAAACAGACACAAGTTTCATACATTTTAAGGGAGTAAGAATGGATTTAATTTGTAAAAAAAAAATCATGACATTTTTCACTTCTTTTTCAGTTATTTTTCAACACAAGAAAAACCAGGTCGTTAAGGTATATTTTATTTGCATTGTATTATTAGTATTTGAGCTATTCTACAAAAACGAATGTAAAATTTACATAAAAAAAAATACATTTGGTCTCACAAAAAAGCTTTTATCTTAAAGGAAAATGCAATAAGCCTACATTCAAAACTATCCGAAACTTTTGAATTGGTTATGGTTACGGATTTTTTTTTTCGGATAGTTATCCGAAAGTTTCGGTTACGGTTACGGATATCCATAACACCCCTGGTCACGACTACTGACACTTTGACCTGACCGCTGCCCGCAGATCGCAGCCAGTGTGGCAAATCCTTTAAAATCAATAAGGAGCTATTTAAAAGCCGATGTTGTATGAGCAGAAAGCTCGCGAGCGGTACTATTGAATCGTTCGTCAGTACAGTTACCTTGGTAATAAAGGTTTAATTAATAAATATTAATTTCTTTTTTATTTATTTATTTACTAGCTTCCGTCCGCGGCTTCGCCCGCGTGGAATTTTGTCTGTCACAGAAAAACTTTATCGCGCATCCTTGTTTTAAAAACCGAGATAAAAACTATCCTATGTCCTTTCCCAGGACTCAAAATATCTCTATGCCTTTAATCAAAATCGGTTCAGTGGTTTAGACGTAAAAGACAGACAGACAGAGTTACTTTCGCATTTATATTATAAGTATAAAAGTGTAGATTTTCACCAACTTATACCATCTTTACAGGTCTATTTTCCAGCACTAGGCCTTGGAAGGTTAAAAACAATAGTCGTTTGATTCCGTCAGAGTAGAATACGACGACTCTTGCCGTGGATTTCGTATAAGGTGTCTAAGGGACACTTAGGCCATTGCGTGTAACCAACGAGACAATTCCCACCTCTCGTTCCTACCGCTGAAACTCCTGTGTAGCCAGAATCTACAGCTTGACTGCCAATAAAAATCCAACCAGTGAAGGTCAAGTTTGTCAAATTAATTAAAATATAGAAAAACTGGTCTCAACGCGAAATTTTTGTAAAGAGTGGAACGTGAAAGTTTAAAATTTTGTTTAATCCCATAACGAAACTACTGCCGATTGATTTGCCTCAAAATTACACTAGATAAACAATTTTAGATAGTAATTCTTTCAGCAAAATGTTTAATTGCAAAACTACTAAAGCCAGACACACGAGTCCGACTGTACCTTCGGCGGTAGGCAAATGAGTTGTGCTACTGCCGATACCCGTGCGTTGGGACTTATTTTCATATTTGTCCACCCTATATTGTTTATTGCGTTCGCTTTAGGGTTGCCACCTTACTAAAAAGTTTACTTACTTATAATAAACAAGAAATAAAATGTTATGTTGAAGACACTTACAGGTAAAATTTTACCTTTTGTATAGGTACCACCACAGTTGTGTGAGATGTTACCAAATCGTATCTGACTAGAGACAAAGGCCTCCCCAAGGGATTTTCATAATGACCGGTCCTGCGATACCTGCGTCCTGCGTCCCGCATATAGTAGGTACATGTACTTCCTTCCTAGGTGCAGCCTTCACCAGATTGTCAGTCCACCGAGTGGGGCCTGCCCACAATAATAATATGTCTTCCGGCCCGTGGTCGCCACTCAAGAACTTTTCTGCCCCAAATCAATAGCCTTGAATTCTACGAGCTATGCGCTACTGCCACTCAACGCACCGTCTTTGGCTCTTATTCTATCATGTACTTAGGCTGTAAAAGACAAGGATTCTAGTTCGTTCGTTCGTTTCAGCCGAATGACGTCCACTGCTGGACAAAATTCTCCTCCAAGGTTTTCCACAATTCACGATGGCCGTTGGGGCAGAAAAGTTCTCGAGTGGCGACCACGGGCTGGAAGACGTAGCTTGGGCAGGCCTCCTACTAGGTGGACCGACGATCTGGTGAAGGTCGCGGGAAGAGCCTGGATGCGGGCAGCGCAAGGATTCTAGTAAAATTGACTAACTTAAGTGGCAGTAGACGAAGCACATAGCTCGTACAACTGAGTAGACGTTTAAAATAGTTTTATGTACACTGTACAGCCCTGCGTACCTATTTGACGTGCGCATGTTTATTGTTCATATTTTTACCCGCTGGACTGTCCGGCGTATTCAAATTAAGCCGGCATTGTGGTCCCATGTAAATATTCTTTGGCTTATACAGATGTAAGAGGACGTACACACTGGTGGGGACGCCATTTGTTTAGTTTAAGAAGCGTAGGACAAGTTATTAAATAAAAAAATAATTAAAATAAACATTTTCATTTATGCTAAAAAAAACGATAGTAAATTTTTATGTCGTGTGGAAATTATAGACGTAGTCCACTTAGAGAACCTACTTACCTAAATAGCACCCGCACGAATAGCACCTGGCCTAGTCCAGATAGAGCACTTATCGATAGTCTGTGTCAGGCATTGATTGCGACTTAATTTCGTAGCTACACAATTTTTTTACTGTACAATACTGTCATAAGAGAGAATGGTCATTTGTATGGGTGGAGTTCTCCCATGGAATTGATTTCTTCCAGACAACTTTATGAATGGATGAAATTAATTTAAGTGCCGATAAAGTATTGGCTGTATAGTTTTTGCTGAAAATCGACCGGTAACTGAAAAGGTAAGCAGTAGGCAGAAATCTAAGACCGTTTCCCTTCTGTAAGTAGATGCAAGGAAGATGTTAATAAATGCTTCTTTTATTACTGCGTAATCGAATCAGAAATGAGGAGATCCGTAGGAGAACCAGAGTGACTGATATAGCCCGCAGAATCGCTAAAATCAAGTGGCAGTGGGCGGGGCACATAGCTTGTACAGCTGATGGGCGCTGGGGCAGGAAAGTTCTTGAGTGGCGACCACGAGCCGGAAGACGTAGCGTGGGCAGGCATCCCACTAGGTGGACCGATGCTCTGGTGAAGATCGCGGAAGGTCTTTGTGGAAATCCAGGAGATAGGTCTTTGTCCAGCAGTGGACGTCTTTCGGCTGAAACGAACGAACGAACGATTACTGTGTGAACGCACCTTTACTATTTCTTAACTGCTATACTATCAGGAACCGTGTCTCGAAGATAGCTCTATTTGCCCCTCGGTAATTTTCGCATTTCATTCATTTATGCCATATCTAGCCTATTGTTTTGCTTTCTGCTTGTTTTTCAGAAGATAATAATGTATCGATTGAGAATCTTAAATTAGCTGGACTCTATGCTATAAAGTTACAAAAGTTGACCAGATATTACTTACAGGGGCTTTGGTATATTATCAAGTCCCAGGTAGTTTCAATAAAAGGACGGCCACTGCTGGATGAGGCCTTCCCTAAGGATTTCCGCAATGACCGGTCTTGCGCTGACCGCATCCAGATACTTCAATATTGCCAAATTTAAGGAAATAAATAAGAGTTTCGCTAGCTCTTTTATAATGCGAAAAGCTAGGGACAGGAATCACTGCCTGCTGCAGTCTTTCCCGAACACTAACTATAGTTCGAAACTCTTCAAGGCGAGAGTGAATACTGAATAGGTGCTTTCAGGGCAGATAAATGTACCATCTTATTTGATAAAATAGGAGGATAGGTACATACACCTGATAAGGTGTAATTGCAGTCAAACACCTGCTTTGTGCTGCATAAAAAGTAGGTTAGGTATATGATTTCGTGCTTTACGATACGGGATTATCGGTTGTTTGTGGTAGGTCAGCAGTTTTGCTAGACAAATACCTAATTTAAAATACTAATGTCACGTGGAAAGACATATCAATAAAATTATGTAAACTTAGGTTGGGTTGCACCATCTTACTTTGACTATTACAAACATCAAAAATCTGTCAAACTCCATACAAAAATCACCGGTTATCATTATAGTTACGGTTAAAGTTAGATGGTGCAACTCAGCTTTACACATTTTTACTAATTTAACCCTTCAAGTTCCACGATTTACAGACGCACGAGAGAATTGATAAGGCAGTGTCATTCAGACCGTTTAAAAAGTGTTAGATACGTTTTAATAAATAAAACACCGCCAACAAAATGTCCGCAGTGTGCCCCAAAGTATCACTTACATCATCCCAAAAAACAAACAGACAAAGTATTCAGATAGGGTAAGTCCAGGATAGATGCCCCACTTTTTGAAACAGATCTGTAACTCAGTCAGTAAGTTTTTATCAACAATTTGATCTTAGTATCTGTAAACTTTGGTCTTTCGTCTATGATATTACTATAATTATTTTAATTTAAGTTATACCGATTCTGAGTAAATAGCATTTTAATTGACCTCTAAAAAGTGGGATAGACGCCTAATGTGGGGGATAGAAGACTCACTGTATGATTGCTTCAAAGGATAGATGCTTGATGCAGGGATAGATGACTCGTTAATACAGTTTTTGAATTCTAAGGATCAAATGCTTTTTGAAATCAAACAAGCCAAGTATTATTATTTAAGATTGTTTGTAATTAAATGAATTAAATATGAAACTTAATATTTTTTATTAAAAATAGTACATAGTACATCCACCCGAAGTCGGGAAAAGAGGTAATTCGATCATAAGGGCACCCTATTTATTACTTTCCTAAGGTTAGCCGTACTACATTCTTTTTTTTTCTACTTACTTGCTACTTGTGACAAAAAGAGCAGGTTAGGATAGATGCCCCTAGGAGCATGGGACATGGCCCTAAAGGCATCTATACCCAAAAAAAATTAGGCAACTATCCTTTTAGCATAGGATAGGTGCCTTTTTTAATAAAAAATATAATAACACTAAAAATCGAATTAAACATAACTATCCCGTCTAATTTATAAGATAGTCTATCAAATTATATAAAAATCTGCTTCATTTTACAGCTGACAAAAAATTATCCATTAAAAGATACTTACCAATTTTATTTCGACGCTCGCTAAGGTTTGGCCGCGGAAGATTTTTGCTCTCACTGGCTAAACGAACGCACTCTTTGATGGTTTGCGAGGCGAAAAGTGGTACGGGGAGGTATCTTTCTATTATACATACTATAACTTTATGCTAAGTTGCTTGTAACATAGTGTACTTAAAATCGCGGCACCTATCCCACTGGGGCATGTATCCTGGAATTACCCTACATCATTTTTCGCACATCGAAAAAAGACGGGACCGTACACAAAGCAACCTTTTCTTACCGCAAAAAAGTTTCCCGGGCCAAACGGGCATTTTTCCCTTTTTTCCCTTAGGTACAAACAGACCGCAGCGTTTGAAAAAGGAAAAAAACCGCCCGCCTCGACAAAGCGGATTTTTTATTTTATATTTCGAATATTAAGAGACATCGTTAGCGGTTAACATTTGTTAAATATCTGAAATATTTTCGCTTCAGAGAGCGGGTTCGTTATTTTTTTGTTGACGAGTTATCTCGTTTTAAGTGGACGTTTAAAAAAATAAGTTTCTTATTGTTCGCCGCAAAGGGTGTGGAAGTTTTGAAAGGAAAGTTGGGTTTTTTCGATGGACTGCTTGCCCACTTAGAAATTGGACGGAATGTGGAATGTTTCAGGGGTTTTCAGAGGGTTTTTCTTGTAAAACCCTGAAAAATTGCTTAGATACTTTAGTACTCGGTTCTGGTAAAGGGCTTTGGCTTTGGCTAAATATCATAGAAGGAAATGAACATTCTATAAGGTCGGAAATAAAAACAATAGCCCTTTTTTAGATCTTTTGCTCTTTTGGGTTCCAGCTTTAAAACAATATTATGTGAAAACAATATTCATACCTACCATCTTAATTTCCAAAAATAAAACATTTTTTTTTTCTATTTTTAGCACAATACTTGTTCCTATAATTACAAACGACAGCTCTTCAGATTTCTAATTGTAAAGTCACCCCTATTGCAACTACATAAATGCCACAAAATTTAGTTTGAAATGCCGCCTGTACAATCAATGCACGTATTTAATTCATTAATCCAAATCGGTTGCATCTTCCAAACAAGTACTAAGTACCGATTCTCTTTAACTTTTCTTAAACCAATCACTTCAAAAACCAACTCTAAATCTTCATGTTAAAGTTGCATTAAAATTGCAGCTGTAGCAGGTGACCGTATCAATTATAAAGAATGCTTACAAGCTTTCTTCATGCGGATGCATTGACTCTTATGCTAATAACTCTAACGTTGATATTCATTTGTTTTTATGTAGTTAGTATACTTGTCGTCGCCGTTAATGGTCATTTAATAACAGATGTCTTTCGCTTAGTCCGATACAGTGTCCATACATTTGTACCTTCGGGCGAACTTTTTATTTTTAAATTACAGAGTAAACATTCAAAGGCTTATTGGCCAGCTAAAACTTCTGGCTGGAACGCTAAAGTGCATTAAAAAAAGAAACTTGAATTTAGAATGTCATTTCTGTTTTTAAAATTTGAATAAAATTTTCTTTGTTTTGATTGTCTCATCGTTTCACAAAGTACCTATGAAGTGCATTTTCATACAAAATAAATACTTATTAGTGTGTTTGTCAAAATAAAACATTTTACTTTTTTTTTCAAACCAGTTTTATAGAATCCAGTATCCTATAAAACAGGACTGTCGTGTGAACACACATAATCATTGTTTGAAATTCGGATTACAAATGCGAACGGATCGGTATTTTGCGGGACACTGCAAAAGGGTTGTTCGTGTGAACGTTACTATTAAAACAAGTATACTACTAAACGGGATCCGGCAAAAAAATGGCCAGGATGGGGAGATTAGGCTGATTAACTGATGATGATTCACACTAGCATTTGCCGAACTTCTCCTATGTTCTTCTGATTAATTTCGTTGCGGGTCCAATGCCAGTTTAACTTTCCGCCGGGACAAACTTGACCTTCACTGGTCGAGTTCTTATTGGCGGTCAAGCTGTAGATCCTGGCTACACAGGAGTTGCAGTGGAGGGAACGAGAGGTGGGAATAGTCCCGTTAGCATTTGCCTACGTCTTTGTCCACGTGTACCTACATCAGTCACAGTGAGTCTAATCCCAATTTTTAAACCAAAAACATACATTTTGCATCTACCGTAAAATAGTTGGCTTACCATAAACATTTAGTACCAACAGTGCAACTCCAAAAACCGGTTACAAATCCGATAATGTTCGCGTACAAAGTTGCGACCGTTTACCGCGAAAAACCCATTTCCCCGCTCAATATACCAGCTGTATCAAGATGAGAGCAATTAAAGGTCGGGGATCTGGTTCAAGGTTTGATGCTCGGTGGATGCGGTATGTCGTGTGGATTTTTAATCTTTTCAAAAATTGCAACTAGCTTCTTATTCTGTTTTTGCTTGGATTTAGATTTTTAGCCTATGTGCTTTTTCTGATTTAGGCTACAACATTGTAGAGTTACATCAAAATCTGTCCTGTAATTTTTGCGTGAAAGAGTAATAAACTTATATTCTCCGACATCCTTACCATCCTAAGTGTTTATAAAAAAAAATTAATGTAGAGTAAAATAGGATCTAGATGATAATAATAACATAATTAATTGAGTTCTAATGATGTAATGTTTTTTTTTAATTATTGAAAAGCCATATAAATCAATAGTACACCAGACATTTTTATTCAAAAATCCTTTATCAACGTTAACGTTGACAATAGTTAGCACTACATTTCCATTGCTCCTGGCTATCGTTGACTATTTAATTTAACTTCAATAAAAATAATTTGATTTAAACCTTTTGTCAGATCAGCCCTAAAAAAACAAAAAAATAAAACCGAAGATTCAAACATTCAAAACTTCAAATTTCGAACTTTATTTTTTCAGCAAACTTTTTCACCAACCAGTTAAATAAATAAATAAATAAATAAATCTTTGGACAATTTCACACAGCGCCAGCTAGCCCCAAAGTAAGCAACTTAATGCTTGTGTTATGGGTGCTAGCTTAACGGATATACTACTTATATACTTTTTTTTTTTTGATAAAATCTTTGAATTCGGAACTTTTTTTCCAACTCATTCAGCTAGATGCCATCTTCCCCATTTCTGACATCGGCGAACCGAATTGCGCATAGCGTTTTTACGGTTTTCGGTGGCACCGTATGACTAGACGTGGTGGATCATTAATCCCGGAGTTCAGATGTGTGCGGCGATAAAAATTACGCCCCGGCCACCGAAGCGTGGTGCCAGCCGACCGTGGATTTGAAATTTGGAAAGATTTTGTTGGACCGTTAGCTCTAATGCCGCGTGGAGATGGAATTGCATAGGTCTATCAGTTTGCAGAATCGTTGGGAGGTTACAATGTTTGGATGCGGAAAAATACCTATCAGAGTCGGTCGGTTCTGCTAATTGGCTCGTGTTAAATGCTCTCCTTCTGTGATACTGGGAGCTGCCATACCTCAGGCACTGACTAAGTTAACTGTTCGACCTAAAGATGAAAATTAGAAAACTACTTGACATAAACAGATCAAATAGTTAGTCTTCAAATTGTATCTTTGATAAGGAGACTGAAGGGAGCGAGCAAAATTATAAGAACTTCGAAAAAGGAAGGCGCTTGATGCAGGTCGCTACCAACCGGCCAATATGGATATTATTGGGTAAGGCAGTGGACGTCCTGTGGCTGAAATTATTACCTACTATAATGATAAATAGGGAATTGACATGAGCTCCCCTGGCTTATCTGGAAGTCTATAGACTTCGGACGCAGGTTGGTCGTAGTAAGGAGAATCTGGTCAGGTGGGGATTCTTGGATGGCTTAAACATGGAGTGCAGGTGCGGTTTTGTTCCCCAGTCGATGAAGCACCTGATGTCGTGCCCTGAGTGCCCAAGGAACTGCACTCAGGAAGATTTGATGAGTGCTACTGACAATGCCACTCTTGTGGCGGAGTTTTGGGCTGACACTGTGTAGGTTTGTTGTCGACACGAAAAGAAGAAGACTAAGGACTTTTGTCCTTCAGTCACCTCTTATGACATTTACGGGAAGAGTACGGATGGTCCTGTTTCAACTCTGTTGAAGCCATATATGGCTAAACTCTAGCGTATAACTAGCGGCCGCCCGTCACTTCGTACGCGTGATGGTTTTACCCCCTTAGGGGTGGAGTTTCGTAAAATCTGTTCTTAGCGGATGTCTATACNATCTAAACACTATAAGGAACCTACCTGCAGAATTTTAAGTTTGTAGTTGTTATAGTTTCTGAGATTTCTTGATTAATCAGTGAGTGTGTTCCACAAGGAACATCTTTTGGTCCGCAAGTGATGAATGTCTATAATTAAATGTAAAAAATCCAAAAATATTTCAAACTCCGATACCCTGCAGCATAAAATACTCAAAGCGTTCGTTAATAAATATTTTACGGCAATTAAAAACAAAGCATTTTTTCCTTAAAAAGGACAAAAAAGGAGCATTGGGCCTAAGGGCTCATCAGGGCCCTACCACGGAACCAAACGCGATTGTTAAATCTCGTTTTTTCTTTATAAATTTTGACGTTAAGACGTTCGTTTTGAAGTTCGTGGTACGAGGGTATCAGGGTGCGTATCCAAATAATTATACGCCACAAAATAATGATTGAAAGGTCTTCAGTTTGGTTCCGATGTGGAGTAGTGACAGCTTTGGAGATTTTTACGCTTTGTGCATTACAAAAAATGTAACAAATCAAATTATCTGTTGGAACTACACTGTTGCAGATGGTTATGTTTTGAGAGTTCTTTTTTATTTCTGCGAAACAGTGACTAATCGATGTATCTACGGGTATTCTAACAACTTTTATTAGTCATACATATTGTATTGTGAGCTGTACTCTTTGTAACTAGTTAAATGTAGCTTTAGATGTCCTGGAGATAACAGTGGATTTCCAAAAATTTACCCAAATATTTTAGTACCGGAAAACGCAGCGTGGGACGTCCACCCACAAGGTGGACCGATGACCTGATAAAGGTAGCAGGAAGACGCTGGATGCAGGCCGCTACCAACCGGGTAACATGGAAAACATTGGGGGAGGCCTATGTTCAGCAGTGGACGTCCTGTAGCTGAAATGATGATGATGATGACCCAAATATTTTGACTATCGTAGAAGTTTATATAAACTTTAATGTGTTTAATAATAGGTACATATAATGTATTATTTTATTAGCTTTATCCTTAGATTCATCATCAAACAGTTTGCAGCATCAAAGAAGACTAGTCTACTGCTGAAAGAAAGGCCCAAAAAAGGTCCAAAAAATTTAGTTTCTACCTTTTTCATCTATCCAGCCCTATCTTCTATTTATCAAGCTGGTTGCGGGGCATTTTACATAAATTTTCATTAGAAGGTGTAGCTTAAAGTGTTAAACATTATTGTCTTTTAAAGATCTAGATATCCTCGTGTACGAGAGATAAGATATCATCACAAATATCNCAAATATCCGCATTAAATGCAAGTATTCAACACATTGTAAAGCATAGCGCGTTGACCATCTTGCCATCCAGTCGTTTAGGACCAAAAAGCGATAATTCCACATCGTTATACCCGTTTACACCTCATAACGATGAGGCTTACTCTTATTTGCCCTTATCTCCACCATCTGAAGTAAAACAAGCGCAATTACACGGTCTACTCAAACTAGTCGATTCAACATTCTTTAGAATACATAGAAAACATAAAAGATTGAGGCGATCGATGAAGCGCATACATCTGTCTCGCTCTTATCGACGCGTGAGTACGTGAGCACGCGCGTGAGAGCGAGACAGCGGTATATCCGACGTATAGACCACGCCCCCTATCGATCAGATAAAATACTCGTTCTGCGCGCAAAAAAAAAAAAAAAGCGCCGATGCCGATCTCGGTGGGCACAGATTATGAGGGTTTCCCGATTGTAGGGAAAATTGTGATGGTGGGGAAATTTTAGACTACATTCTGAGGGTAGAGTACCTAAGTATTTGCATTGTTTAAACTGTTACTTTATTCAATTTTAATGGGCGAAACGACACAATTTCTCGTCGTAAATGTCAAACTAAATTCTTGTTGGATTATTATGGATTATGCTAAAAACTAGCATAAAGCAATGTTTGTATTGATAACTAAAACTTTTATAAAAATACTAGCTAATTACGGATGCCTCAATAGTTTTGAAATTGAATCAAAAATTATTTTGCAAATAGCTATGCGAGGCAGTCCCTGGAACTTATTACAATGTACGATTGATAAATAAAAAGAAGCAATTACAAGATTTAATTAACCTTATAACCAGATAAAAAATGGGGAAAAAACACCTGGGGAGATTTCACGACAGACCTGGCGACACCGACTCGTCATGACTTGATGCCAGTTTCGCGCGTGATCAAACAGCGTATTAAAATAATGTTTATTGCAACAACCGTGAGAGCTCTAAATCTTTTTAAAATGTTTATAGCCCAATGAGTCATAATTACATGCGATATTACGGGGATATTTTTCGTTTTAAATTTAGCGCGGGGTAAGGTCGAGGCTGCGTGTCGTTGACTTCACTATTTCTGATAGAGCGGTTCTGCTGCATCAATATTTACCTGCGTTTATCTTTCTAGAAATAATTAATTAGAAAGATTTTAAAACATTAAATTTTTTTTTATCCACAGCGAGGAAGTTCTTGGCCTGTATCTCACCTGATGGTAAGTGACGATCAGGCCGAAGGTGGAAGCGAGCTTCACCCGGAATCCTCAACCACGGAGGAACTGGCTATCTTACCTCTAACTGCCGGAACACAACAATGCTGTTATCATCTATACAGTGTGTCCGGGCTTGTAGTGATCAAACTTTAAGGGCAAAATCTAGGGACAATTTTATCGATAAAAATACTTCAAATTTGGGGCCTGACCCATTTCTCGAAAAATTACATCGATTTAAGTTTTTAATTTTTAGTTTACACCTCTTCTTTAAAAAACAAGTGAAAGCGTGGGTAGTTTAACATTAATAGGCAAATATATTATATCGTGCGATAGCCAATAAAATTATCTATTAGTAGAAGAAGAAAACCGACACAAATTTCATACATTTTATGGGAGTAAGAATGGATTGAATTAGAAAACTACATTACTTTTTTCACTTCTTTTTCAGTTATTTTCCAACACAAGAAAAACCAGGTCGTTAAGGTATGTTTTGTTTGCATTGTATTTTTAGTATTTGAGCTATTCTACAAAACGAATGTAAATTTATTAGTCTACGTCTATTAGTTTCGACGTAATTGTTGAACAAAGACACCCCTTCCCAGCGGTTTCCATAGTAATCGGAATAGGTTGTGTGATTCTTTCAGGCAGTGCATTTTCGCATGTCGCGTGCGCTATGGAAACTGCTGGGAAGGGGTATCTTTTTTCAACAATTACGTCGAAACTAATAGACGTAGACTAATAAATTTACATTCGTTTTGTAGAATAGCTCAAATACTAATAATACAATGCAAATAAAACATACCTTAACGACCTGGTTTTTCGTGTGTAGGAAAATAACTGAAAAAGAAGTGAAAAAAGTAATGTATTTTTCTAATTCAATCCATTCTTACTCCCATAAAATGTATGAAATTTGTGTCGGTTTTCTTCTTCTACTAATAGATAATTTTATTGGCTATCGCATGATATAAAATATTTGCATATTAATGTTAAGCTACCCACGCTTTCACTTGTTTTTTAAAGAAGAGGTGTAAACTAAAAATTAAAAACTTAAATCGATGTAATTTTTCGAGAAATGGGTCAAGCCCCAAATTTGAAGTATTTTCATCGATAAAATTGTTCATAGATTACGCCTTTAAAGTTTGATCACTACATGCCCGGACACACTGTATATATAAAAGAAAGTCGTGTTAGTTACTCCACTTATAACTCAAGAACGGCTGAACCGATTTAGCTGAAAATTGTCAGGGAGGTAGTTTAGAGCCAGGAGAAGGACATAGGATACTTTTTATCCCGTTCGAAATAAAAAAGGTCTGCTTATTTATTGCTATTAAGGCGGAACAAAGTTCGCCGGGTCAGCTAGTTGTTGATATAGATAAGATGGTGGTAACTAGCCAGGCGGACTTAGAACAAGCCCTACCACCAACCAAACCGAACAGAAAAATCTGCCCCACTGGGAATCGAACCCGGGACTTCTGCGTCTGAAGCAGGTGGTCTTACTACTAGACCACAGAGGTGGTTAAAATAAATTAAAATCATACTATTTCTTTATAAAGGAGGTTGCACACTGAAAGTTGTACACTCAAGCTATAAACTACACTTCGTTCGTTTCAGCGAAATGACTGCAATCGGTAATATTAATTTATTTGACATCATTTCATAGGAACCATTATTTTCAGAGGTTAACGTCGTATTCTTCAAGCTCCTTTAGACTCCAGGAAAAAAATTCCTTCAGATTAAAGATCTTTTTAGAATAACTATTATGATATACCTCTGTTCCTCTCATTTCCTATGGCATGCTAGAATAAAACCAATTTGAACAAGATCATTAATAATACTTCAAGAATATTCCCCCTGATAATGAACATTTGGGAAAATTTACAGAATTATCTTCTTATAATCTATAAAAACTACCCACGCTAGTCAATATAAGCTTTACGATTATTTGCAAACACATTCCAGAATGTAGAACCCATAATTATATTTTTGGCTCAGTATTATTATGATAAAACAGTAAAGATATAAAGTTCTAGTTCGTTTGTACAATGACATTAAAATGTCTGATATGCATATTCATTGTTCATAGACCCATTTTTAACACGTTTTACGAAAGAAAATTATAAAAACAAACTACATAATCTCAAATAAATATAGACTTTTATCACTTCAAAAAGATATTAATGAGCAATCAATAAAGTATCCCTAATTGAATCAAAAGATACATCTTTACTTCGTCTACCCACCCAGAGATGTCGCTACATACCCCAAATAGAAACTTCAACTCACGCGCATCAGCTACTAGCGCCTTCTAGCGGCATTTCTCGTAAACCAACCGCCCAATTTACATAGACCCCTGATATTTCCGATTCACAAAGCGTTTTCAACGAGTTTCAAGATGAAATGGTTCTTTTTCAACTGGTAGCCTATAATTCGATTTTAATAGTAGGTGAATTCACTTGATAAATAGCGATCGACGTATACGAGTTTAGAATTACTTTTATAAGTTGAATGATTGCTTGAATGATGCCCAATAATTCCGTCTGGACATTTTAAAGTATGGGGAATTCGTGATTATGGTTCGGTTCCAGGCTTTGATGGGCGGCCATGTTGTGGTAAATTATTGAACATTATTATCATTTAATGTGATCATTCGTTCTTAGAATGCTGGTAGGTTAAGTGGGGTTTATTTGTGATACTTATAAGCTTATTGAAGAGCCTCTAGCACGAATCGCCTTAAGCATTATGGTTCCAAGATTCTATTACAGTTGGGTCACTGCACATCTCTTCTATAAAACACTCTTAAAGTATAGACTATTACAAAAATGGTCAATATTTAGACCTTTTAAATGACGTGAAATTTTGAATGAAAGGTGCGTTACTCTACTAAAGAAAGAAAAACCTAGTTTGTCTCTCATACCTACGAAACAAATTAAAGTAATTAGAAACGCTGTTAAGATACTAGATACTCAAAATAAAAGCTTTTTAAGCTCTATTATTATTTATTTTCAGAACCATAGGCTTTTAGTTCCGGTGTTGTCCCACATCTATGGTTTGATTTGTGGCCTTTTTTCTGGTTGATACTAATGTGAGAAATGCCCCGCCCTTAAGGGCTATCGATTAAAAAAATGGCATTGAAAAAAACAAATTACTAAATGACTAAGTTAGCGCCATAGCAAAATAATTTAATTATTTTCATCGTATTCTCAGCTACTTAATTTTTACATCAAACTTGTATTAGGTAAACCTTGTAATTTTTTTCTAAGAAGAAAAATATCGTTCGTTCGTTCGTTTCAGCCAAATGACGTCCACTGCTGGACAAAGGCCTCCCCCAAGGTTTTCCACAATGAACGGTCCTGCGCTGCCCGCATCCAGGCTCTTCCCGCGACCTTTACCAGATCGTCGGTCCACCTAGTAGGAGGCCTGCCCAAGAAGAAAAATATATTTGTATTGAATGTATTGTAGATGTGAATTATACGAAATCGATACTCGTAGTTACCTTTAAGCTAGTTACAATAAGTATAAGTCCTGATAAATACAATACAGCCATTTGATAGATCTAAAAAAACATTAACCATTGCTTTGAGTCATGCCCATTCATAATTGCATCCGATATCAGCATACATTTTGATTTATCATTCGATTATGACGTGCGATGGCTTCACATTTGCCGATTAAAAAGTTTTACAGTCATTGGACCCACAAAAAATTTTAAGAAAAAAATTTTATAGGAATTCATTAAAAAGAAGTGGATTTAGATTACCTACAGTTGACTAGCAAAGTTTAAATAGATAGTTATTTGTAAAAGACATGATTCCGTCGAAAGGTATTACCACAGAATAATAATAAGTACCTAAGTATGGTTGTACTGAACTTGTCAGGAAACTAGGTACTGAAGTTGTCAGGCGCCCGTATTCACAAACATTACTATGTGGTCTCACAGTGCGCGTGGACGCACAGGGTGACACACGAACCAATTACAGAGCTATTCAACGCTGTGCATTCGATTTGCTGCTTCACTTAAGCAAGCATCGTTTGTGAATACGGGCGAGAAACTCGTAGATGATATTTTATTCTAATTTCCAATGTGCCTTTGAAGCTTCAAATTAGTCAAACTCGTATCAGTTGAGCCATCGTATCCAAACTAATAATCCTCAGATAAGGGCCAACATCCAAAAATACAATCTAAACAATTAGCCGGCAGGAAGGAGTCGGAGGACAATTTCCTCCTCCCTCCGCGCTTTGTGTTGCTAACTGCTGTGTTTACATACAATGAGCACTCAAATTGATCTGACAGATTATCTCCAGTATCGATAGGGCTGCCATAAAGTAATATTTCATCAGATTCAAGTCTTTGAAAGACAATAGTAGTCGAGTAGGTCACGTGAGTAATGACCATTGGACAAACTTGACATTCACTGGGTGTGTTTTATTTGTGGTCAAGCAGATCCTGGCTACATAGGAGTTACAGCGGTGTAAGCGAGAGGTGGGGATATTGGTATTTGATACTGTCATTTTGTAAGCTTCTTGTACTTTACTAGCGGCCGCCCGCGACTTCGTACGCGTGGATCCCGTTTTACCCCCTTAGGGGCCCGTTCCCGTGGGAATTTCGGGAATTTCGGGAATTCCTTTCTTAGTGCACCTCTACGGTACCTAAGCTACGTCCCTTCCAAATTTCAAGTGCCTATGTTTAGCCGTTTAGGCTGTGCGTTGATATGTCAGTCAGTCAGTTTCTCCTTTTATTATTTAGATTTTACGTCAACTCGCCAATAAGCAACTGGTTAAACTAAACGGAATTCTAGGCAAACCTTATGAAATTACACTTTAAATGAGAGCATAAAATAGTATGCTTTGGTTAAAACTTTTTCATTTACGGGACTATTCCCACCTCTCATTCCCACCGCTGCAACTCCTGTGTAGTCAGGATCTACAGCTTGACCGCCAATAACCCAACCAGTGAATGTCAAGTTGGTCCCGGGGAAAGTGAAATTGTAATTGGACCCGCTACGAAATTAATCAGAAGAACATAGGAGTTCGAAGTGAAGGTTCGACTTTTGTTTCACGTATCTTAATAAAATGTTAATTCTGTCCAGTGACAACCCTACAGTGAGATGATGCGCATACATTATCGCTTGTAAATTTAAAAGGTGGGCATGTATTGTTTGAGGATAGCTGTTGCATTGAAATTGTGATTCGAACGGGCACTCCATGTTTATTACACTGGTGTTAGGTGTCAGTTTATTTTTGAACTGTTATTATGGTCATTAGTGACTGAAATATCATTTCTGCGAGTCCTATTATTTTATATTATTTTAGTAGTAGTAGTAGCAGATGTAATATGCGTTAAATGAAGTGAGCTTTTCCAAAACATGCTTGTAATGCCCTAAGGCTTAACCCTTTTTTCTTGAAAGCATTAGATTTCAGGAACTCTGAATGAATTTATCAGGGAATTCTTCTCTTTACTTGTGGAAATTGACTACAAGTAAGGTAAGGTAGTTACAGTTTCTCGAAAAACGCCGCTCTCTCTAGCTATCGAGTATTATCACGATTTTGTATCAATAGACACTGTTAAGCACTGACGTCTTATAATGTGTGGTACACGCCCTTAAATGTGTATTTTAGGGGAATCTTTCAGATGAATTAATATCAGGTGTGGTGATTGCGGTCAAATAATTTGCTGCATTAAAAAGTCTGGTAATTTGAATGATTACCAGGCTAAGTGACAGATAAACAGATTCTCACTATCAAATACTCTTGTTTAATCTTCCCACCACACTTGCTCCAACAAAGGTCCAGCAAATAGGTCATTGCTGACGAGTGATCCATCTAATTAGTCACACGGAAGCGACCAATGGACGATATTCTAAAACATGGTAAACCGTCCGATAACTGACTCACTAATTAGTTCAATCGACGCCTGGCTCGCCTCGGCGCCATTAAGCCAATCTAATCTTGTTAATAATCCAAAGATAAACGTGGGTTTTAGACTCCACATCGGTGTAAGCCATATCCTTCTTCCTAGCTTTGGTAAAATCATCGTCGTCCTGCAGTGGAGAATAAATGACAATGAGGATGATAAGACTTAACGTGAGAAAACTAATGCTTCTAGTGGGATGATATTCTGACAAAACTGATGATTTTTCTTTTGTTTATCTATTCGAATATCAACTAAACATTCGGTGAAGATCTTAGTGACGTACATTGTAGCCCCAAAGAAACCCATAAGTCTTCAATTAACTGTTTCACTTGTTTTGACACCAATAATACAGTATCAAATAGATAGCAAATGAAGAGTCGTCAAGTTTCACTATACGGTCTCTTAAGTTTTGACAGCTCATAAAAAGCATAGCAAATTATTGGTGGTGTCATCCATTGAATTGCCAAAGAAATGTGTCTTTGACAGACACTCCTTAAGACTTCTTCCTTTTTACATTCCAAAGCTGACACGACTCACGAGACATCTATGCCCCTAACTCGTCTGTGTAATAATCCCTTGTCGTTTGCCCACGCCGAGGAAGTCAATCATCACCGTTTTAAAACTGTTATTGGTAGAATTAGGATGCCTGAAGTTTATTTTATTGATAGTTCAATTGAGTAAGGTACACGTCAACTGGTGTCACATTCATTTGCCAATGTCATTATCCTATTAAGAGTAGGTATTCCAATCGAGTTTTGGATGGAAATTCAGTCCTGTGTCTAGTGCTTAACTCAATCAGTGTCTCATCATCATCATCATCTCAGCCATAGGACGTCCACTGCTGAACATAGGCCTCCCCCAATGCTTTCCATGTTGCCCGGTTGGTAGCGGCCTGCGTCCAGCGCCTTCCTGCTACCTTTATGATGTCGTCGGTCCACCTTGTGGGTGGACGTCCCACGCTGCGTTTTCCGATACGCGGCCTCCACTCCAGAACCTTGTTACTTAAACCCCGGTGATAAGCGTCGGTTATATCGAAAACCAATAGGGTGAGTTGCACCACCTAACTTTGACCGTAACTATGACGTTAACCGGTGTTTTTTGTATGGAGTTTGACAGATTTTAGACGTTTGTCAAAGTTAAACTAAGATGGTGCAGCCCACCCTAAGGCTGTTTTGACAAATCCGTATCGCGATGTCGTTTTGACAGCTAATTTGACAGCGAAGCATAGACGTAAACAGAGAGCAGAAAGAAGGAAGAAAATAATTTTTAAAAAAAAGCTAAAAAAAGTAAAAACAATCGCAAAGTCATAGACATTTTTTAACTTTTATTCGATTTTGAATGAACTTTTATGTCGCCGCGTCGTTGGTGGTTCAATGTGCATTTTGGCTGCCATTTTCCGATCGAATCGAATTACTGGTGACGCGGCGACTGACATTAGTGAAAACTTCCTATTGGTTTGCGATGGCATTTTGACTAGACCCACAGATATGCTTCAGATTTGTATGCTCTGTCACGTCATAATATGTCATTGTCACCCCTCCCGTGCCGCTCCCATACCTCAGGCACTGACTGAGTTAAGCGCAAGACCTATACGCCCGTATTCACAAACATTACTATGAGGTCTCACAGTGCGCGTGGACGCACAGGGTGATAAACGAACCAATGACAGAGTTTTATTCAACGCTCTGCGTTCGATTTGCTGCGTCGATAAGCAAGCATCGTTTTTGAATACGGGAATAGTGTCTGAGTTTCTTGCGCTGCTTCTTCTCGGCACTGGCACTTATTATTTACTAGCGGCTGCCCGCGACTTCGTACGCGTGGATCCCGTTTTACCCCCTTCATCAATCTTACGCGGTTTAGATTTTTTCATACAAATGTTTTTTCCCGCTAACTCCCGTTCCCGTGAGAATTTTGCAAAATCATGTTGTAACTAAGCTTTAAGTTTACTAAGGTACCTGCATGCCAAATTTCAAGCGTCTAACTTAAGCGGTTTAGATTTTTCATACAAAAGGATTTTCCCACTAATTCCCGTTACCGTGGGAATTCCTAAGTATACAATAACCTGCCCAGGAGTATGAAGAATAATTGTACCAAGTTTCGTTAAAATCCGTCGAGTAGTTTTTGTTTCTATAAGGAACATACAGACAGACAGACAGGCAAAATTTTACTGATTGCATTTTTGGCATCAGTCAATCACTTCTATACAGATTTATTATAAGTATAGATTATCCTGAAGCAATGGTAGGGTTAATCGTTTCAGCCAAATGACGTCCACTGCTGGACAAAGGGCTCCCAAGATTTCCACAACGACCGGTCCTGTCAGAGTAAATACAAATGAGTAGGTCATCTTCATAGAAACGCACCGAGCGCGGTAATTCAAAATTCGGGGCAACTCACCGCTAAATCAACGCTAAATTTTGTCAGTGTGTGCGTGCGCGCCGCATACGTATTGGCGCGCTCACATACAAACCGCGCTCGGGCGTTTCTATGAAGATGACCTACTCATTTGTATTTACTCTGGTCTTGTGCTGCTCGCATCCAGGCGCTTCCTTCACAGACCGTCATTTGGTAGGTTATATAGATCCAAATTTGAGAAAGAAGTCAATCAACAAATTTTATTCGACAGGACAGCCTAGACGAAGTTTCGCGACATCTTCTTATCCAAATCAATCAAGACTAAAGTCTTGGACCAGTATGTGTTGCCAGCGACAACAAATAGTCATGATAATTAACATCATTATGAGCCATAGGACGTGCACTGCTGAACATAGGCCTCCCCCAATGCTTTCCATAATGATCGGTTGGTAGCGGCCTGCATCTAGCGCCTTACACCTTTATGAGGTCGTCGGTCTACCTCGTGGGTGCACTTTCTACGTTGCGGGTACGAGGCCCCACTCCAGAACCTTGCTGTCCCATCGGCCGTCAGTTCTGCGTACTATGTGCCCTGCCCATAGAGTAGTAACAAATAGTAAGTACCTACTGACAAAATAATCTTTAAAAAAGAAACTAATATTCTTGAGAGCCAACTAAGTACTTATTCATCTATTTAAACGATACAAATTCAGTTACCATAAAGCAGGCTGCACACCAGGTCGATGACACAGCACGTCCATTCACAACTGGCTCAATGCGGGCTTTATTCGCGCCATAAATCAATTGTGTGCCCACCTTTATTGTGGAAACTAAATATGTCACCGCCTAATCCTTTAAGAGTTTTCTTATAACTCTCTTTTGATAGTATATGCGAAGTTTTAAGATGCAGCAATCATATTTCTTCAAATCGCCCCCGCTGAAAATCAGTTTCAAGGGCCCCCGCTGAAAATCAGTTTCAAGACAAGCCCTGGCGGTCTTGATGTACGCTGATCGGGTGCCTTTTTGTCAGAGGGGCACAAGCAGTTAATTGTCCACTTGTTTATTTCTCTCTGTTTTAATCTATGTCTTACCTGCTTGTATACCTACCTTTCTTGCAAATAAAAAGTTTTCTATTCTATTCTATAAATAAACCCACCCACCCTTACCCGGCTCTACCATCAGACCAGCTCTGTGACTCTATGATATCTTATTTCCATCTGACGCAAGAATGTCAAACTTTCAGCTAAATTGATCACAATTGATTTATGTATAAAAAAATTCAATACTCAAAACAGACAACCTCTTCGCTATGGATCTACTTATCTACATAAAAAGTGAAATTACAATCTTAAAAAAATCACTATAGGAGTGAGTTTATTTACAAGAATTGGCTGACTATAACAAAGGTTCCATAAAATATGAATTAAGATGGTTCTAGTAAAAACAACTGTCTGAAACATCTTTTTTTTAGTTTCGTGCATCNGTAACGTATAAATCAAGCTACGAAAATATTATTTAAACTTTCTGTCATTTCAATAAAATCTCTTACAAAAATTGCCAAAAGTCGACGTAACAATGTAAATTATTACGTAGACTATGGTGACAATGCGTGAGTTCTTTAAGTGTTATCTTCTTTCAGAAGAAACCTTCCACAAAAATTAAAAAAGACACCTAATTATTTTTTACATGTTTTTAATCATTAATTTCCAATGATTTATGTCTGTCAGTAAACGTAGTATACATGATGCCTATTATTCAGCATGTAAAAAAGATACCTGTCCAATTTGAAGGTTTAAAAGTGCATGCTGTTAATCAGAACGCAAAAGCAAGTCACTATTTATGACAATTTTGTAACGTCTTCCATTGATTCGTTCCTTGATTCTGCGTCAACTCCCAATAAGCAGGTTTAACTGAACGGAACATAACATTAGGCAAACCTTAACTATACAATAGTTAGTTAGGCTGGGTTGTAACATCTTACTTTAACTTTGACAAACGCCAAAAATTTGTCAAACTCCATACATAAAGCACCAGTTACCGTTAAAGTTAGGTGGTGCAACGCAGCCTTAGACTCACCATATTATATTGTTGACGTCTCTTACAAGTATGGATTAAAATTTGACATTATCATAATACAAAGTGATCTCTGTTCAATGACAACCCTACCGTGAGATGATGCGCATACATTATCGCTTGTAAATTTAAAAGGTGGGTATTGTTTGAGGATAGCTGTTGCATTGAAATTTCGATTCGAACGGGCACTTCATGTTTATTACATTGGTGTTAGGTGTCATTTTATTTTTGAACTATTATTGAGGTCATTAAGACTGGAATGACATTTCTGCTAGTCTTATTTTTTTCAGGTCGGAATCTTACCCGAAAGTTAAGTTAGTTAGATATCTATGACTATTATGAAGTGAATATACCCTAAAGATGCCTATTTTTTGATATAATTAAAGGCCTTAAGGATAATTAAAGTACTCAGGGAATTTTCTCCTTCATTGTGGAACTTCATTAGGGAAGGTAGTTTCAGCTTAAAGTCAAACATCTAAAACTATGGTGATCTATAAGAAGCATAGGAATCGTTAGCTTGGAGATTGATTAATCAATCTTAAATAACACCAGTCTAATAAGTTCAATTTAAGATATCTAGCCGGTAGTTAATACCTACTAAACTCTAATCACGATTTTTTATCAATACTCGTAGATAGGTACTATTTGCCAGTAGGCACGTGCCTCCTGCACCCTTCATCATCATCATCATTACTGCCATAGGACGTCCACTGCTGAACAAAGGCCTCCCCCAATGATTTCCACAAAGGCCGGTCGGTAGCGGCCTGCACCCAGCGCTTTCCTGCTACTTTTATGAAGTCGTCGGTCCACCTTGTGGGTGGATGTCCTACACACCCTTAAACTGTTATTTTTGGCGGAACAGTTCTAACACCAGATGATTTGCTATTTGACTGCAATTATTTCTGCAATCACACAGTTTAGCTGCATTAAAAAAGGCTGGCAATTTAAGTTATTAGTAAACTGCTTATTTATCTTGCAAATAGTTCCTTACTGCCGAACACTATCGTATAATCTTCCCACCACACTTGCTCCAAACAAAAGTCCAGCAAATAGGTCATTGCTGACGAGTGATCCATCTAATTCGTCACACGGAAGCGACCAATGGACGATATTCTAAAACATGGTAAACCGTCCAATAACTGACTCACTAATTAGTTCAATCGACGCCTGGCTCGCCTCGGCGCCATTAAGCCAATCTAATCTTGTTAATAATCCATAGACTAATGTGTTCATAGACTACACGTAAAACTAACGCGTTTACTAAGAAGAAAGTCACTGGTGACGCATTTTCAGGGATTCGTTTCAGCCAAATGACGTCCACTGCTGGACAAAGGCCTCCTCCAAAGTTATCCACAATACTCGGTCCTGCGCTGCCCGCATCCAGGCTCTTCCTCTAATGTCATAACAATCAGATTCAGTTTTGGCAGAATATTTTGAGGGTTTATTCTGCCAAAACTGAATCTGATTCTAATGACATTAGAGGAGGATTTAATTTTAATATAGAAGGAAAGAAAATTTATTATTTACTTTGGACATTACAACGGCATATCAGACGACCAAAATAACATTGGAAATTCTTACAGTGGATATCCTGCAAAAGCTTGAATTAAAGGAAATGACAATGGTTACAATGAAAACATGTTCTTCTACTAACTATAAAATATTAGCTAAAGGATTAAGCTTGGTGAAGCGTAATGGGCTTATGTTAGCAGCAATAATATTTACTAAAAACGTCCCTTACTCAAAAACCGGGATAAAAACTATTCTATGTCCTTTCCCGGGACTCAAACTATCTATATGTCAAATTTCTTCAAAATCGGTTCAGTGGTTTAGACGTGAAAGCAAGACAGACAGAGTTACTTTCGCATTTATAATATTAGTATCTATAGATAAGGCACTATCGCGTATCACCTTGACCTTTGCGTATTCTAAAGCGGTTTACGTGTATTCTATGTCACTTATTCGTCTGTGTAATAATCCCTTGTCGTTTGCCCACGCCGAGGAAGTCAATCATCACCGTTTTAAAACTGTTATTGGTAGAATTAGGATGCCTGAAGTTTATTTTATTGATAGTTCAATTGAGTAAGGTACACGTCAACTGGTGTCACATTCATTTACCAATGTCATTATCCTATTAAGAGTAGGTATTCCAATCGAGTTTTGGATGGAAATTCAGTCCTGTGTCTAGTGCTTAACTCAATCAGTGTCTCATCATCATCATCATCTCAGCCATAGGACGTCCACTGCTGAACATAGGCCTCCCCCAATGCTTTCCATGTTGCCCGGTTGGTAGCGGCCTGCGTCCAGCGCCTTCCTGCTACCTTTATGATGTCGTCGGTCCACCTTGTGGGTGGACGTCCCACGCTGCGTTTTCCGGTACGCGGCCACCACTCCAGAACCTTGCTGCCCCATCGGCCACCATTTCTGCGTACTATGTGCCCTGCCCATAGTATAGTAACAAATAGTACGTACCTACTTACAAATTAATCAAATTTAAAAAATAAACTTGATTCTTGAGAGCCAACTAAGCACACTATTTATTAAACGATACAAATTCAGTTATCATAAAGCAGGCTGCACACCAGGTCGATGACACAGCACGTCCATTCACAACAGGCTCAATGCGGGCTTTATTCGCGCCATAAATCAATTGTGTGCCCACCTTTATTGTGGAAACTAAATATGTCACCGCCTAATCCTTTAAGAGTTTTCTTATAACTCTCTTTTGGTAGTACACACGAAGTTTTAAGATGCAGCAATCATATTTCTTCAAATAAACCCACCCACCCTTACCCGGCTCTACCATCAGACCAGCTCTGTGACTCTATGATATTTTATTGCCATCTGACGCAAGAATGTCAAACTTATAGCTAAATTGATCACAATGAAGAATGTTCACTAATTTTGTTTTTTAGCTTTCTGTATTCTCTGTTAAAAATAAAAAATACTCGTGAAAGAATTATTTCGATACGTCAATTAGTTTCCAAGATTTGAATTTTAAAAGTGCGGGCGGCGGCCGGCCCGCCATTTTATGCGCGTGACGTCATATTACAGTGACTGGCTCATATTTGTATGGGTGGAATCTTGCAAGCTGAATTAAGACCCACTTCCAGGCAACCGATTAAGCTGAAATTTCGCAAACACATGTGATTTGGATGACCATGCAATATTATGATGACATGGAGCTGATCTGTTGATGGAGCTGGAAGGTAATTCGCAATAAAACGACACAATCGCATCAAGTTTAGGTTTGGTTCAATTTTAATTTCTGTGATGGGGCTGGGTGTTAATATGTATAATAAGTTTGTATTTACAAAAAAAATGTATTTAAGTATGTTTATATCCATTTTCTAGTGAGCGGACACTGTGAATGTACGTCACGCGCGGTCACGTGACCGTCGGCGGGACTCAATATTTAAGCGAACTTTCAATGCCTATAAAATCATAACTACTGGGTATTTTTGAATGAAATAAAAACTAATGTATTTGTAAATGTAAAAGCCTAACTGTAACATAGGTTTCAAGTGATTTTGCATACCTAGTAACATTCTCAATTGATTTATGTATAAAAAAATCCAATACTCAAAACAGACAACCTCTTCGCTTTGGATCTACTTACCTACATTAAAAGTGAAATTACAATCTTAAAAAATCACTATAGGAGTGAGTTTATTTACAAGAATTGGCTGACTATAACAAAGGTTCCATTAAATATGAATTAAGATGGTTCTAGTAAAAACAACTGTCTGAAACATCTTCGATTAAAGAAAGGTCTTTAATTTTATTTACCAACATTTCCTTCCACAAAAACTGACTAACTACATTTTTTGCTTTTGCGCATTCAAATAAAACCTGCTCATTTATCTTTAACCTACTCACATACTATGCTCACATCCCACAAAACATCTCAATGTTTCTCCTCGATTCAAACCCATAATCAGTCACTATCACCATCAACATTGTCGAATACTCTTTTATAGTTTAATATCATCTATCATCACCATGAGGCATGTGACAAATAGCTCCTTTCATATTCGCTTTATAGAATGTTTGATAGTATTAATTATGTGGTAAAAAGCTTGTCAATGGTTAAGAAGGAAGATGTAATTAGATTGACGGTGTGGGATGTAAATAAGAAAAGAATTCTTAATATCAATAGTCGAGCCGAGTAAGATAAATTTTGAATCGTAATCGGAAATTCCTATGAAACGCAGATGATCTTAGCGTATTATTAGATGAATATTACGAATCTACACTTAAAAAAATAGATAGAAGCCTGTTGACTCAATGGGCATGTATCATAATGTGTGTCGTTAAGTCCTTGCAGCACTAGTTTTCTGGCAAGCCAAAAGGGTAAGTTGGTAAAATATCAGTGTATGTTTTCAATACACTTCAAAATTAGAGATTCTTTTTTTTTTGCAGTAGAATCTACTTAAATGACCTGATGATGATTATGTAGGTTTTCAAATACACGGCTTAATTTTCCTGTAAAACAAGCAATATTCTCAACTAGTATTCTTATTTGTTTTTTTCTCTAATCACAGAACTGGCTCTAACAACAGCGTCAGTAGGTAAACTGTACCTATTTAAAACTCTCAAAAATTCATTAAAAACTCATATCACTTATTTTTGTTTTGATTTTTAATTTTTTTCTTTTGTTTTCTTTTTCTTTTATTTTTTCTATTTTTTTTTTCTATTATACTTTTATGTATCTACTATTCTTATTTGTTCTCCTCTAACCCCAGAACTGGCTCTAACAAGGCCAACGCAGTGGGCAGCATAGGTGCATTGTAGCGGACCACAATGGCGTGTGAATCAAACTGTATAGTTGCAGTAAAAATACTGCGAAAGATGATGCACTGCGAGGGTAGGGCTGTGTGTTTGAATTGATCAGTAGTAAGTTTTGCTGGTTTTAAAGTTAATAATTGTTCCACATTTAAATAATTTATAGGTGCATATTACTAAGAAAGTAGAGCACATTTGGTTTAGAGATTGCGATAAAAAAATAAATTTTAGTCTGTGTATCAAATCAAAATGAAATTATGTAAGTATTTCTCTGTATTATCTGCATATCTGCCAAATATGTAACTGAAATACATTTTACAATTTCAAGTTCATATCGTGTTCATACAGAATATCTCCAATGTTCTTCTGATCAATTTCGTTGCGGGTCCAATGACAGAACTTTCCCCCGGACAAACTTGACCTTGACTAGTTGGGTTTTTATTAGCGGTCTCTCTCTCTCAAAAACTCATTTATGTATGCAAGTAGGTTTTTTAAAAAGCACTTTTACAAGGTAAAGCTCTAAATCCATGCAAAACAGGAGTTGCAGCGGCAGGAACGAAAAGTGGAAATTTTAATAGTCCTGTGTACCACTCCCCGGACATATCCAAAACCATTTTAATCCGTTAACAAGCATGTCGAATACCGAACTATTTACTGCATATCCTGCAGATCTCTCCATAAATCAATAATAAGGGCAGCGACACTCCTGCAGAGGCAGAAGCTGCGTAGGCGACAACAGAGCCCGGGAAGGCTGTGTACAGGTACTCACACATTCGCTTACTTAAATAAGTTTGAAAATATCTAAAAAGCTTTTTTCATACAGTTCAACGGGACTTGCCAAGCGTAGTATCACGCTATTAAAATTTCTTAGCGAATAGAGTCGCTTCTCAAACTAAATTTAAAATAAATAAGGCGGGACTCGAACCCACGACCATCTGGTTGCCGGGCGATTGCTCTTAAAACTGAGTATTTAAAATGTAGTAAGTATGACGCTTCTCTGTTCGATGGACCAAATAGCTTAGAAAGATAGTCCTTGATTGCAGTGGCTGGATCAAAAACGGGACATTGAGGCTTCTGGCTCTACTTTGAACCATTTTCAAATGAGGTGAAGAAAAGAGAAGATTGAAGGCAAGCGGTTTAGCGAGTAGGTTATTTCCACAGTAATGAAGCGGAGCAGAGATGTACGGAGACTTCTTCTGTTTTATAAGGTCTTCACATTCCCGTTCCACTCCACCCAACTCAATGCAACGTATTTCCAGACCTGACATGAATGATGACATTAACAACTTTAATGACCCCACTTATTACGATTGCTGCTACTCGTGATCAAATCAATTGAAGGACTTTTCAATGGAAAGCACGAAATCGCTTGAAATTCAGCCAAATTATTAGTTAGTATTTGCAGGTCCGATGCGAAGCAGAAATTGTAAAACTAACTATGGATTTTCAATCAGTAATTACACCTCACGTAATATAAGAAGCTTCCGACATTTTCAAGACAAATCCCAACTAATATTATCCCAACTAATATCCCAACTAATATTATAANTCTAAAAGAAGATAATACTCAATAATTTCCATATAATAATACGTAAACATACGTACAAAACGAGGCGACTACTTGCGTAAGTCAGTGCTTTAGTTCTGCTAAAATACGTCACGCATTTTTATTAGGTTTTTACTGCAATTCTTAGTGAATGAACATTTAAATGTTTATACCTGTATGAATAATGCTGTCGTATATTCTTAGAAAATTGTGAAAACTAGCTGCCTAAATACAGTTCCTACACTAGGTATGCTAGTTATTACTGGAATTTAATAGTAGTCAGATGAATTGCATCTATGGGTTTTTCGCGTGCGGACTACGAAGTATGATATTGCAAGTCGATTATGAAGTGCGTGCGCGCCGAGTAAATAGGTAATAAGCATTAAGTAGGGCTAATTTTTATAATGATTTCCCTGCTACATGTTTGACGAGATATGACGCAAAAATATTAGCAATAATGGATACTCGTTTGTTTAATAACTTAATAGCATATTAAAACCTGTCTTACCATGATGGTATGGGCCGAATTATAATCTATAGGCCTATCCTATTATAGTTTGATTCATGGTTAATATGAATGTGATAGTCAGTAAAAATTTAATTCTGTAAATCTAATTATAGCTGTTATTATATTAGTTTTAATTGGGCAATTATTTGTTTAGCTGATAAATAAATAACTTTAAGACACTGACTGATTAGTGTCAGTTTAACAAATCATAGCCTGATTAATTTGTTTACCTTTAACTAAAATATTTGGTGAATTGTTTTATTTTAGAAGTTTCTAAAACATTATTGCTGTCAAATAACAATACATCAAATAATTCATAATAAATGTTATAATAATGTGCACATTATTTACTTATTTATTGTATGTATAACTCATTATGGAGATATCTTGTTTTGAGTTTACGTACTGACTAACATACATGTGATACAATAATAATAGTTCCCACAACATATTAATTTCTCAAATATCTTACAAAAAAAAAGAGAACTTCAGGACCTTGATTTTAGAGACTATATTATATTTTGTTTTATAATATTATTACCCAATTATTATGCATTTACATTTAGCAACTAATGATGTTGCATTGTAATATTTTACTTTATTGTTATTAGAAAGTTATTTGAAGCCAATATATTGGCTTTAAATTAGAAAAGTATTGAAGAAGTAAATAATATTGTAAAATTCTAGATACTTATACTACCTTACCTTTTTATAAATTTCGAAGCTTGTAAACTGTGTGGCTGCATATGGGAATATCCGGACCATTTGTGCACCGTTTCCCTTGTACAAAGCAAGGAGGGACTCGTTCCGGACGATAGCAGACAGGCCTCCAAACACTCCGTGGTGTTTGTAGTGCGACGACTGTGCTTGCAGGAGGATCTTGATGCGGTCTAGCGGGGCTACCGTAGTCTTAGCGCACATGCCAGCTACACCTAAGTAAAAAGATTGGATTGGTGATCAATCATGTTTCTAGATACTTAGCTACTATTGGGAATTTTTTTTAAAAAATATTTTAAACATAGAAGAGTCTCTAGAGGGACTTATTTATTCACCAGCAATAATAAAAGGACTGACTTACCTCCAGCCAGCAGATTCTTCAGTATAAAATCAAGATCGTTTTTCTGTTCCATTTTCAATGCCATTTCCACTTCTTAACAATGATAAAAACTTTTTACTCAACTAAATCACTAGATTCACTTAATATCCCGCAGAGGCACAGTTAAATTCATGGTATTCTAGGTGAATAATTAATTCAGTAAATCAGCACAGTCGTATACATTTTCTTGGCGATTTGGCACGCAGCCTTTAAGGCAACTTTCACCAGTGAGTCCAGCGAGCGACTCGAAAACGGACACACCAACTTTTCTACCTTCCTAGCTCGGTCGCGGCACACATCCAACCGGCCCGCTACCGCGTCTGGCGCGATAACATGAATGAAAATAATGGCCGCATGCCAATGAATGATTCAACAAACGAGTCGTCTGTCAGATACCAGTTGCGGAAAGCCAACAAATTATGAACAAACACAAACCAGCCGCCACACAAACGCAAACGTTCGCCATAAAATGTCAACGTCAACTGTCAAATCAAAATCAACCGTAAATGTCAATGTCATTCTTGACAGTATTATTCCAATTTACTCTTTCTATTTTGTAAATTAAATCAAAAACTGAATGATAATGAATTTCAATGAATTTAACTATTATAATGTTATATATCCATATAACGTTAAGATAATAAACCAGTGCATTTTCTAAAGTATTTTTTAATAAATGAAATTAATATGTGCAACAGTGACATCTAGTGAGTTCATTGAAAGATCTTGCTTGTCTGCTGACAACAAAGAGGATATAATTCACTACGTTTTGCTGACAAAGCTACTATAGTTCCAAAATACTGGACTGTCCTGTCGATGACATTGACAGTGGGGCGCCACCGTCAATACCGGATCGCTGGTTCAGATTTTTGCCATGTTGGAAAACATATAGTTGAACGATGGTAGCGCCCCCCTGTCATTGAGTTTGGCGGGACAGTTCAGCGTGGGTCATCTATACAAGCTTTTCCTCCAGATGTCACTGTACGCCATACATTAATTTTGGCGCCATTTAGAACGGATACGGAAAGCAGATAAATAGTTTAGAATTTTATTGATTAGTTTAAAATAGCAATAATAAAAGTTGCTTTATTTATTTAATCTAATTTTTCATCTACAAATACCTTGCACAATATTTCGTGCAACAGTTGCGCAATTTTCAGAGGGAGTAAACGAGTCCTGTTTCATTGATTACAGCTTTCTTTGAAGGTCACCTTGAAGCGCGAAAGCTCAAAAAGGGAGACCGGCCCGCGCGTCTAAAATCGGCTACTACGTGTTGATACGCACGTTGATAGCCGGCGTTGGAAGAACTTGTATTATTTATTTTAAATCCTTTCGAGGAAGAATTACAACATGTTAACGTTTGTTTCGTGGGCAAGTTAAAATTCACCGGCACTTGCGTGCGTGCAGTCGTGGTCCCGATTTTACGGCGTACGAACGCTTTCCGTGTTTTCAGTGAACGAGAGCAAACACGATTTGGATTTAGTTTTCAAAGTTTTATTCCTGGATAGTTTTGGAAGATGGATGTGCCGGCGAGAGGAAATATTTTGGGACGTAAGTAATAGATTTTATTACCGCAATTTAGTTTTAATTTTATTAATTGAGGTTATTAATAACAAGACGCGAACAATATTTCGACACTAGACAATTAAATAAAATAAGATTTTCGAAATAAATGAAACAATCTTTATAACTTAAGTAAAACCAAGTAAAATAATATTTATTTGATTTGGTTCATTATTTTTCTTCCCTTCTACTTATTAATTTCAGAAAATGATTACTTATTTAGTCAAATTAATACTAATAATTAAGTTTCTTGGGAGTATAGACTCATATTTAATAGTATTTTATAATTAGAAAGTTATGAAAGCAGTGGAAGTCTTCTAATGCGTTATTTGTGCAATGCTCTATCATAATTTCATTTAACAAATAACAATTCTTACAATATTGTTAATGCGTAGAAATAAAAGTGGTTTGTAGGTCACACCGCCTTGCTCCTGAAACGTCCTTGAAAGGTCAAAGACGCGCACCGTTGCCCTTGGTTACGCGGTTACCGGTATAGAATCGGAGCCGGGATGCCCTGGGAATTCTCGGGAGCAAAAAAAGTCGCATGATTTATCAATAGATAACATAAAAACCGTCTTTCCTTCCGGATATGAAAAATAAGATCAAAGCTAAGCCAATATTGCGCCACCTGAAAACAAAAAAACATTAACGATGCTAACATTTTATCCCATTTTAAAAGCTTCGTATTTAGATAGCTAACAGCACATTCGTCTCCATAAATATCAATGAATGTAATTACGTCATGTAAAAATAGGGTAAAAATGCAAGTGGTTGGGTTTGTATGAGTTTTGAATTTCGGAACTTCCTAAAACAGCACAAAACTTGAAACACAAATGATTGTAGTTATTTTTAATGCGAACTTTCAAAATAATATAAAAGGTTTAGTTACTAATTATGTATGATATCAAGCAAATACAACGCACTTGCGTAGGAAATTAGACTCGTTTTCCTTATTTAAATATTAAGTAAGTAGGTACGTAAATAAACTGAATGTCTGCATTAGTCAGGTTATACCTAATATAGTTCTTTTATTTATTTTTAAGCATTAACCCTACAGTGCACGATTTTTCCAAATTGAACAAAAAAAAATATATTACTTTTAAATGTTATCTATGTTTCGGGAAAAATAATAAAAAAAATCTATTTTCAATATTTTCGGAAATATTTTGAGTTTTTCAGTATGTACCAGATGTGTCCCAAAATGCATTAAGGGTGCCTAAAGTTTTATGTATGGTCTGACATACTGTCGGTGACAATGAAATAAAACAGCAAAATTTATTATGATATATTTTAATTAAAAATTAAATTAATATTATAATAAAATGTTTTATGTATAATATAGTAAGTAACGACACCATAATATGTATAATAGAAAATAGGAATTTAATGAGATCAGTAACCATTATGCAGTCTTTATCCTCTTGAACGAAATTTTACGTTTTAATAACTATTTAATTATAAATTTTACATTTTGAAATGACATAAGACAATTTTTACTTTTATTTAGGCACACTGTCACCTTACATTTTTCACAAACTATGAAACATTTCAGCCAAATGACGTCCAGTACTAGACAAAAGCCTCCTCCGAGAATTTCCTTAACGACTGATCCCGCGCTGCCCGCATCCAGGTACTGACGTGACCTGCACCAGATCATCGGTTCACCTAGTGAGGGTCCTGCCCACACTACATCTTCCAGACCATGGACTTAAACGATTAAAGAATTCCCCTTACAACCTGGAAACGTACAACGTGTTCTCGTAGTTAACCATAACGGGGAGTTGTCGATGCCATCAGTCCTGCTGGCGTCTTTGGCTTTTGGCTTTTTTTCATCCTTTACTCCAGCATATCAGAAACGAATGACAATCATCATCATCATCATCATCATCATCATCATTTCAGCCACAGGACGTCCACTATTGAACAAAAGCCTCCCCCAATGATATCCACATCGCCCGGTTGGTAGCGGCCTGCATCCAGCGCTTTATTCCTGCTACCTTTATGAGGTCGTCGGTCCACCTTGTGGGTAGACGTCCCACGTTACGTTTACATGGATTCCACTCCAGAACTCCCATACCTTCCCTGACCCATCGGCTGTCAGTTCTGCGTACTATGTGCTCTGCCCATTGCAACTTCAGCTCGCTAATCCGTCGGGCTATGTCAGCAGCTTTAGTTCATTTATTGATCTCTTCATTTCTGATTCGAAATATGCCCAATTTCAGTTTCTGTAACTCTTTTTGCGTGTCATCATCTGAAATCAATCAAGTAATATATTTACCCTTATTGCACAGTGACCCATATCAGGCACATACAAATAACATCCAAAATATGCGTTGATAGTAACTGATATCAAAAAATACTTATTTAACAATAAACTAGAAACAATAACTTACCCCTTTTATATTTTTTCGAAAGAAAACATTGTAATTTTCACTTTTTTTCCCAAGAGTAAAACTTTACTAATAAACTTTTTCACAAACTGACCGACTTTTTCGACTGCACAACACTTTACTGAGTGCAGCGCTTCCGTGGCGACAAATGTGAGCTATTTTGTTATGTGCTATAGTGTGTAGTTAAGGTACTTTCTAATAGATGGCATTAAATAGCATCGTGTTACGAAATATAGGCAATAATTTGGTATGTACCATATGTGTCCCACTATGCGCTGTAGGGTTAAGTACAAATATTATTAATTGTTTATTTTTTATGATTCGATTAAGTAGAGTCACACGTAGGTAGGCCAGACCAGCTGTGTGCTAAATAAAAGTAAATTTAGCGTTTCTTTCTTTCATGTTTTATTAATGCTCGGAAAGTGAAGAACGAGAATAACCCATTTAAATCTTCAAATATTTTGGCGTCAGTAAGTATGTCATATCAATAGAGAGGTTTCTTTGTTGATATGGCATGGCTGTGCTAATTTGTCCTGATTTGCAATAAGTAAGGCACGTTTAACATCGTACAAGTCTGTTTTTTAAATGACTTGCTTTTGGTTTTTTCTACTAATAAGTACCACAGTAGTCTTTGAATAAATACGATTTACTTAACAAATAAACGAATCGGTAACTAGTCTTGTGTAAGTAGCTGAAGCGCAAACGGAAAACTATAAAAGGAGTGGATAAAATACATTAAAACCCTGAAAGTCCCAAAAAAGCGCGAAATGTCTTATCAAACACATAAGTTAATTCAGTTATCATGTCCGTTTGAGTCCTAAGATCAATTCCCACCATGTGGTATACACATGGGATTATATGGCTCGAATATTATAGCTCTACGCCATGGGGTTTTAAAATTAAGTAAGATTTCAAATGGTAGGAAGATAGATAAGTAGAGATAACAAAAAATAACTATCACAGTAAACACAATAACCTACTTAAGTTTGCACAGTCCAGTCGGAGTTCTTATCGCTAAAATGTTTTCCAGGCAACCTCAATGATATAGAAAATTACTTATACGGGTCATTCCACAAAAATATGTCAACTCTTAGTCCGCGCCACATTTCACATGAAATATTTGTTAATATTTTATTCCAAAATTGTTAAATAACAGCTCGCAATGTGCTTTATTCATCACCCATTTATATTTTATGAAACTATTTTTAAAACATCTTAAATTCCTTTTGAATGACCCAAAACGTCATTCCCTAGGCATGTCCGTACTCCAAAAGTTTGTGTTTTGGGACCCACATTTATAAAAACATCAACTTTATCCTTTGTTTTAATTAACGAATAATCTATTTAAATGTATATTACACCAAATTCTATTAATATTTTGCGGTTTCAATAAACAATAATTTGATTTTCTTTAGTTGAAAAAGAGTCTACAGTTTTTAGCGTCATTCCCTCGCCACGCACTGATTTTATAATTTTGCGCTTTAATATGTAATTAGAGTGAATGACATTTAGTTGAGTTTAAAGTACGATACGAAGTTATCCTCAGACCATACTGGCTTTGCGGTAGCCGTTTTTTGAATTAGTGGTTGTAACGCGACCTCTGTGGTTAATGCTCGCATTCGAGTTTGGCGGGCTTTATTTTACAACTCACGGGCTCGCGCGCTCTGCCGGCGCGCTCTCACCAACGGTCGCCGGCGTCTTTTCTAAAATCGACCTTATTGCCAGTCCGCCCATGGCCGCGACGCGTGATTATTACTCTCACAATATTTCGGTGTTTGGATATTGTTTTGACTGATATAAACCAAGTTTTATGTACATTTCGTTGTGTTAAATTGACAATATACTTGTTGATGATTGAATTGTGCCTACGAACTTATTTCACGACCCCGAGACCAACTTAACAAGTATTACACGTCGAAAATATACAGATTTTTATGGAATGACCCATACATATATTTTTTATTTGTTTTAGCAATAAGCAATGAGTAATTTAAAGTACTCGTATATTCACAAGTGGTGTGCGACATTCTTAGGCCGTAGCTGGTTGCACCATCTAAAACAAACTTCAAAAGTCATACAAACTTCATACAAAAACACCGGTTATGGTTAAAGTTACGCTTAACGTTAAGATGGTGCAACTTAGGCTTAATACTCAATTATTATTATTTATTGAGGATTGGGATACACCTCAGGATACACCATACTACGCATCTATTACGGAATGATGGTTCATCTCACATAAAAATCCGAGGAATGGGTTCATAATCATCATCATCATTTCAGCCATAGGACGTCCACTGCTGAACATAGGCCTCCCCCAATGACTTCCACATCGCACGGTTGGTAGCGACCTGCATCCAGCGCCTTCCTGCTACCTTTATCAGGTCGTCGGTCCACCTTGCGGGTGGACGTCCCACGCTGCATTTTCCGGTACGCGGCCTCCATTCCAGAACCTTGCTGCCCCATCGGCCGTCAGTTCTGCGTACCTACTATGTACCCTGCCCATTGCCACTTCAGCTTGCTAATCCGTCGGGCTATGTCAGCGACTTTAGTTCGTTTACGGATCTCCTCATTTCTTATTCGATCTCGCCATGCGCGGGTTAAGGCGATTAGTGTCCTCAATCCGCGCCAAATAGGCATTTTGTAAAGACTACTCCTCTTTTACTGCTGGACAGAAATAGTTGAAAAAAATATATGTTATACAACATTTCAAGGACTACATTTGTGACGTTTGAATTTTCGCTACGTCTCTTTGTTTTGGATTAAAAAAATAAATACGGGACATCGATTTTTTACTTAAATTCCCTACTCCTCCAAAACGGCTATGTTAATTTAAAAGATTTTTGCACGAATAGATTGGGTATTCTTTAATCTTTAAATGACACGTTGCGTTTTTCAATCGAACATTACTTTCATTCATAAATTTTACTTTTGATAAATTCCGAACGTTTTGCTGTTGAGGGGGCCTTCGCGGGGTGCGGGCGGCAGTCGGCCGCTGGCCTTCAGACGGGGAGGTTGTGTCACTCGCTGCAAACTGACATTAGCGATCAAAATGAATTTTTTCTTTGGCTAAGTTGCACCACCTGACGTGACCTAACTTTGACGTGCTACCACACGCGCGAACAAGAACCCTATTAGGTAGAGATTTTATTACCAAAGCTGGTATCCTGCTGGACTTACCGCAGAGCAGCTGGTGTTTCAACGATGGGCCGCGACGTTGGCATCCGTTCATCACCAGCTTCGAATTATCTACCACCGGCAAGGCAGAGCTGATGAAGGTAGAAACAGCAGACCTAGTACTCCAGGGGAAGGTAAGGCCTAAGGGCGTATCAAGACCGACGATGCAGCTGAGTACCTGTATAGTGCACGGAGCCCGCGGCACTCAACGTGTTAACGGTCGGAGCGACCGGAAACCCCCTACGATAACGCCTCCCGATGGTTATTGTCCCGGGGAAGGTTCAATGCAGGGGGAGGCTCTCGGAAACCCACTTCATCCATGTTGTGCCACTGTTGATTTAGCTTCTTTTAGTAAGAACCAAATCGAGTACCCAGAGTCACGTGACATGCTGCCATCCGACGTTCCGTCTAGGGGGAGGAGAGGGCCCTACAAGGGGTTCCATAATGTAATTGAGCGGGGTGCGGGCGGCAGTCGGCCGCTGGCCTTCAGACGGGGAGGTTGTGTCACTCGCTACAAACTGACATTAGCGATCAAAATGAATTTTTTCTTTGGCTAAGTTGCACCACCTGACGTGACCTAACTTTGACCGAAGCTTTGGCGATAACCGGTGTTTTTTGTATGGAGTTAGACACACTTTTGACGCCTGTCAAAGTTGAAGTAAGATGGTGCAACCCAGCTTTTGTTCGACAATAGATTTTATGGCAGAATTGTTCATAGAGTAGGTGCAGTCAGACAATACAATTGAATTATGACGCGCTCAGACGCTATTTTCTACCTGAATAGAATCTATTAGTGTAAAAAAACTATAATTGACTCCAAAACAACTGCACTAGATAAATACAAGTAGAAAAATTATTACGTTATTTATTTACTAGGCCTTTGCAATCAGTATCCAAATTAGGAGCGAGTCAGAATCTGTAACTTAATCGATTAGTTTGAATAAGTCCGTCGGTGAACTTACCAAAAAAAAAACTCTAAATGTATTTTTCACTTTTTTAACTTATGAAAATTTAAAGAGATGAAGCGCACCAAAGTTCAGAAGATGAGGTACATGACGTCAAGGCATGCTTAAAAATGTGGCGATTTGTGTCGTCACGCGGAATTTCATCGCATCATTATCTTCGTAATTACTTGTTTAATTGAAAAATAAAAATATCCGGTGTCCAATATTTTTTGATAATGTAAAATTGACGGACCAAAAGTCTTTTTTAAAGAAACTAGCCTATTCCTATGGCCACATTCCAGCTCCATCATCAGACCCTGCAGTTTCCCTTAGAGAATTGAAGACTCATGATTTTCAAAGTAGCGTACCTACTTACATAACATTAGGTACTTGCTTATACAGGGTGTCCCAAAAACAATGGATAACCCTTCAACCATCGATAGGCCTCGCTATGGCCAGTAAAAATATCACCGTTTTCAAGATTTTTAAGTTTTTGTGCATTTTTAGAAGATTGTAATGAAATTATTTAGGTATAATAATAAATAAATACAAATCAAACGAGCCTAAACTCGATGGAATCGTTTATTCTCGGAGTTGCTATGGGGCCACTGGCATTCCAGCTCTACCATCAGATCAGCTCCATGTCATCACAATATTGCATTGTCACCCGAATTACATGTATATCCGAAATTTGAACTCAATCAATTGATGAAGGATTTCCAATAAAAAGACAAATACATTTTAAGTTTATTCTTCATAAGTGATAGACAAAAGCAGAAACATTTGCTTTTTTAGGCCATAGACAATACTAGGTAGGTACTAATGCGTTCCAATAGGGATGATGACTGGGTAATGAAATCGAAATTCTATTTAGTCCGTCAGACAGATAATTAGAAAATATTAGACTCATATTTTTTAATTTTTTCCATAATCGAATAATTACAGTATTATATTGAGTTGAAATGTCGCGTGACGTCACATTTGAGTAAAAATTCTACTCAAGCGTGGCGTATCGCGCCATTTCAACTCGATGTAGCACTGTTATTATTTAATTATGAAAGAAAATAAAAAATATGAGTCTAATATTTTCTAATTATCTGTCTGGCGGACAAATAATTGAAATTTTGTCATCTAGCCTAGTTGTCGTCAGGAAGTTGGTCTAACTAATTCAGCTTGCAAGATTCCACCCGAACAAACATTTATGTAATTACCTACATACATCATAAATTGCAAGCTAAATAAAAGCTTGTAATAAAGTCGGGTTTGTTCAAATTTCGAGAACGTCTGAACTTTGTCGGTTCAGTCGTTCTCGAAATTTGAACAAACATTAGAAAATTTACGAAAAATAAAATAATATTTTATCCCGTACAAAATGTTCATGGATTTTGTTATTTTTATTAAATACCTTTACGCCTGAGTTAAATGACACCGACATCAAGGTTCATCAATTTAAGTTTAAAATAATAGGCAGTAATGTATGAAGAAAGNATCAAGGTTCATCAATTTAAGTTTAAAATAATAGGCAGTAATGTATGAAGAAAGAGCTTCTATTCTGTATCTACCTATGCCCGTGTATTTTTGATCGGTGTCAAATCGGAGTTTTTGGTGCGGGGTACGCGGGTGTTGCTCGCGGCGTGAAGGTCAAACGCCCAAGGTCATTGAGGACTCTAATCGCCTTACTGTATAATCATGAGCATACAGTTAACCCGCGCGGAATTTTGTAATGCCACCTGGAGCGAAAGTACTCTTAATACTATAGATAGAACATTTTACTGAAAGAAAACATTCCTTTATTTTTTTAAAGAAATAGAACTACATTCAAAGGTTTTCAAAAATTTGCTTGCCATACCCAGGAATCAAACCAACTAAAATCTGTTAAAATTACACCCTGTATTTTTATTGCATCGATCGTTAGGGTGAAGTATAAGTATGAAATCTCTCTAACAAACTTGATAAATTAAATGATAGGAAAACCATGAAATCTTACATTATTTTCATTATTCACAGAAAATTGTATGGTATGGCAGTAAATTTTTGAAAAAATTTCGGAAATCTTTGAATGCAGTTCTATTTCTTTGAAAAAATAAAGGAATGTTTTCTTTGAGTAAAATTTTCTATCTACAGTATTAAGAGTACTTTCCCTCGAGGTGGCATTACAAAATTCCGCCCTGTACTTATAGCTTTGGTCATCATATAAATAACTAATGCTTTGTTACTTGTTTGGCCGTATATTTTATTATGCTATGTTCGACTGGATACATCCGATTAACTTGGAATGTGGGATCGCTTATTTAAGCTGCGGACGTGACTTGAATCACGATGCTTAAGACAGGTTTTCGAAAACATAAGTTAGGTAGACCTACCTATTAACTTAATTTTAAGTTAGCTAGAGTCTAAAGCTGTAATTTAAAGGCAATTAGGTATACATAATCTAATTTGATCTTATATGGACCTTCCATATAAGATCAAATTAGATTTAGCAGGTCTATCTATTCAGGTCAGAAACATTGATTATTATGATTATTTTACTTTATTCGCAATTATGTATCAAATAAGCACTGGCTATCATATCTATATCAAAACTAAAATTAGTTTTTTGTAGGTAGAGACGTTCGGCGCGGCATGTATAACACTGTAGCACGTATGTTGTTGTAATTAGATCCAATTTTGCACCAATATCCTCAGTTTAATAAAAAAAACAAAGTTGTAATTCTAGTTTCTGTACATATTTGTAGGCGGATTATTTGTTTTGCGTCATTCAAAGCCGTAGATGTACTCGTATCAGTCGACTAAGCCGACTGGTATTCTAAAGGTCATTGTACGCTTGTATTCATATCATTCTTTCATGGTAGAGTTGGACTCTATCGAGGTGGCCGGGTTCATTTTCCAGGCCAGACACCAAACTGAAAAACACTTTGTGTTACTGTTTTCAGTTTTCTTATGCCATTGCAGGCCTAATTCAGTAAAATGCATGAAATTGCATAAGAATACCCACCAGCAGCGGGTAACTCAATTAAAAAGATAAAATAATAGTCATAAAAAATAACCTGTGATATAAAGGCCCGTGCACACCGGGTTTTATCAGGCGCCCGTCGACGCTCTATTCTTACTGGAACGCTCTGTGTACGCGATGTTATCGCAATCAGGGTAACTTTGCAACAAAGCATTTACAAGAAAATGGTGTACATGGGCCCTTACTTGTCTCATACTTTAGCTTAGGCGCGAACCATCGAACTTTTAGCTGGCCGATAGTTGGGCCCGATTCTAATTTGTATGAAGAATAGGCCGATACCAAATCGGTGTAATGTGCGCACTTTCATACATCTCCATACTGATCAATAGCCCGACCCAACTATCGGCCAACTAAAAATCGGTGGTCTGCGCCTAAGCCTAGGCGCAAACCACCGATTTTTAGTTGGCCTAGGCTTAGGCGCAAACCACCGATTTTTAGTTGGCCGATAATTGGCCGATATTTTTAGTTGGCTTAAAGATAAAGGAAAGAATCAATTTTTTTTCAGGTGTCGTCCCAGCCCGCTACGTCCTAGCAATCCTCGGCTCCATAGGCATGGCGATTGTCTATGGGTTGAAGGTGAACTTGTCTGTGGCTATGGTGGGCATGCTGAACCACACCGGCGTCAAGATGCTGGCGCTGCGGGAACCCCACCCTAACACCACTGAGAAGGTGGTCGTGGAGGTGGAGTGCCAAGCTACGGACTCTAACGGAACTGTTACCGTAAGTAACTAGCTTCCTAAAAAAAATCTTTTAGTCCGTTAATAGGGATGTTGCCTGGGTAAAAAAGCAAGAGTTATAATTAGTCCTTCAGATAGCTTATCAAAAACTACTCGACACGCATTTTTCACTTTTTAAAACTAATGAAAATGTAAAGAGATAAAGCGTGCCAAAGTTCTAAAGAAAAGGCCCGTGACGTCAGTGAGTGCGTAAAAGTGCAGCACTTTGTGACGTCGTGCGGAACTTCAACGCACTGTGACTTTGTAATTATTTGTTTGATTGACAATTAAAAATATACGTGTCCAATATTTTTTAATATTAAAATTGACGGACTAAAAAATTTTTTTTAGGAAACTCGCCTATTATAATGGTGCTTTGAAATTCCGCGGGACATCACAAAGTGCTACACTTTTAGGCACTCCTTGACATCGGTCTATTCCACTTTGATCACCTGGCTTAGATCACCCAAGTGATCAAAGTGGACTTCCAGCTACAATTTAGTGTCCTTTGATCACCCTAGGATACGATGCCCTGGACTCCAGTTAAATTATTATTTTAGTCTCCTCACGCGCTATTTCTTCAATTTTCATTACTTTGAAGTTAGGGCTTTTAAAATTACTAGAAACTTGACTCTACTTGAGATCTGATAAGTTTTTCGCAACGTGAGGCAACAATATTTTACACAAAAATGCAATTTTTTTTGTAGGATCAAATAGTTTGGTTAATAGAAGAATTTGACAAGCTTTAATATGTGATTACTTAACCCCAACCGAGGACGCCAAAAGTCTACGGACGGCCGCCTGGGTTCAGTGTTTCGCAAATCAGGCGCGGATCCACTGTTGTGGGCACTGTGGGCATGCCCACAACCCTAATTTGCTTGTTTTAATTGTTTGATTTATCTATTGATAAGATCGATAGGCATGTATGTAAGTGCGGGCATGTAGTGATCCAACTCTCACTTCGCTAATTTTTGGTGGCTGTGCCCACAACCTTTTTTGAGGGCTGGATCCGCGCCTGTCGCAAATCTGTGGTTGTGGGTTCGAATCCCGCGGAGACAAATGCCTGAGCACGCACCAAAGTCATGGATGTAATATTAGAATGTATTGTTTATTTATATCTAATCCGTTATCTAATCGCTATAGTATTAGCTCTTACTTAGTTTGGGGCGAGATAATTACTGTGATAGTTGCAATAATGTATGTATTTGCTTTATTTATAGATAGATAGAGGTGGATACTTACCTACCTCATTGATGTTGTGTTACGTGTTAACTAAATAAACATAAGTAGATTTTAAGTAACTTAATGCTTGTTATAGATTTACTTATAAATGAAAAACAACGAGATAAGTAATTTATAATGTCTTTTGAAAGACCCCAAGTTGTGAACTAGTTTACTATTAGCCTTATAGGTTGAAGTTCTGTGATATGTCAGAAAACATTAGGTCAACTTGAGGACAGCAAAGAAGAAACTGACCCACTCTCCTTAAAGTATTTTCATCAAGCTTCTTGACCCAATTCTCTAAATGCATTATAATAATATTGCGCTGTGCATCGGACATAATTTATTTCGTTTCGCAACTCCAATATCCTTCATCAAATTCAGCGTAACGATGCCCGCATTTCAATTTGTGAAAGAAAACAGTTTAATTATTGGTGCAAAAAGTGTCGATGTCGACATATTTCAATACATTCGTCCTCATAAGTCATGTACAGTCAAATCTATCGGTCGTTACTATTTAAGCTGTTTTGCTATTATTAAGAAGTAGGTATGCTCTACTACGAATTCTATTGTTCGAGTCGCTATGAACTCTGGTCAATTTCCATAGACCTTCAACCTTCAAATAGATTTCCATAAGTCTTCCCATTGGTCTGGCCATAGCTCTACCACCTGAAATCTGCGTTTCTCTGCGAAAAAACATTGTTTTGTAGTATTTTAATGTAAGAAAAGTATCTCGTTTGTTTCACTTAACACCTTGTACTGCCCAGAATGTTTTAGGAACAATCTTATAATATTTGTCTTTCTTTAAAGTAACTAATAAGCTCTTAGGTACAACAACAGCCTATACTAAGATGTAAAGGCGTGTAGAACGTTACTTAAATGTGTAATACATATCTACGGGAACAATTTTGGTAAGAATATTCATGATTTTTCAATTAGCCTCTACGGAAACCGTATTTCCGAACGTTGAACTGTTATCTGATGGGAAAAAGGGAGCAAACTAAAAATAGATGCCCTTGAAGCCTCGGGTCGGCCGTTCAATGGTTGGGCTGGAATTTGGAGCTTATTTTTGGGATGATTCCAACAGTTTAATTGCCCACATAAAATACGACATATTTTGGAAACAATGTGGGTTTATGGATTTTAAACATAAACTGAATCTTGGTACTTTTGTGCTCATTGACGCGGGAGTTCATAATGGGAATCTCACTTTGCTAATATCAGGCATTTTCTAGAATCAATTTGAGATGATGAACATGGGTCTCTAAGACACCCTTAACAGCGGAAAGATCTTGTGTCTTGTAGCATTCTTTGAATTTTTTGTTGAAAAAAGGTATATCTGTTGGTGAATTTATCGGCGTCGGCATCTATTAATTAGGTCGGAGGTGAAGGCCTTGAATTATTTTCGAATATAAATCAATCATGGCCAATAAAAATGCGCGGTCAATGGACACATGGACAGAACGGTCGAATTCGTCATAAGACTTAAACTTACAATTCAGATCACGATATTGAAGTGTGCCACCAATTTGGTTTCGCATGAGGTATAATTATCATTTTGCGCTCGGCAACACATCAATTGCCATCTGGATGGAATTGCTGGGGTTTCTATTACAAGGCGACCATTTTCGACTCGATTCAATTAATTAAATTGATCGAGATTGGGAATTGAGCACGAACCCTTTGCAGGCATTCATTATTAGTGTTATCAGGTTTTTTAGTGTTCACTGCAGGATTGACATTAATGACAAAAGGTATTGGCCTATACTCTCCACCCTGGTCAGACTAGTTTGGGAAGCCTGATGTTCACAGATTTGTCCCTTACCATAACCACCTTTTACGTCACCCATGGGAAGAGTAGGAATAGAGTTCTAATTTGCTCTCTCATGAGGTCATACGCGATAGTTAGATCTACATAATATGCTGTTTACCTAATTACCTAACATCTCTAACTTTCTACTCAGGAATTGGACGGCCCCTTTATATGGTCTTCTGAAATCCAAGGCATAGTGCTGAGTTGCTACTTCTGGGGATACTTCGTGTCCCAGGTTCCAGGTTAGTGATTGTTCTTTCGACCACTTAGATATTTCAAAGAAGAACATGATATTCAATTCAGATCATTTCTTTCCCAGGGGCGAGGGTTGCAGAGCTGTTCTCAGCGAAATGGGTGATGTTCTTCAGCGTGGGGATCAACGTGATATGCACCCTGCTGACGCCTGTCATGGCGCAGGCGCACTACGCTGCTGCGGTGATCATGAGAATCGGCGAGGGCATTGGAGGCGTAAGTTCAATACAGTAAAAAGAAGAGAACCACTTCTAACTTTTAAAATCCTTGGGGTTCTGACTGTTTGAAAAGGATGAAGGATCACAAACTCATATTTCATTCATGAATTTGTGGAAAATGAAGCCAGAGAAAATTAGAAAATAAGCCAGTTCAGAGTTTGACAATAGATTGTATCAATTGTTGTTAGAGACGAGTTGAGTTAAGAAAGAAGTGTAGTTGTCAACTATTCATATCTTTCTCAAATGTAGGTAATTTTATCCTTCAAAGCACATGAAACTCAAGGATATTATAACTTTTACCGTGCAGTTATGGTAGAGTCGATACTTCGATAGATCATGGTAATTTGAAATATTCGGGCGCCCGGATGGATACTCAAAACGCGCGCTGTACCTTAATGGATTAAACTCACCATTTGTATGCAGCTTGAATCTACCCACATGCCATAATACGTGTATGTGACATTGCAAGCAATGTCAGGGACATTTTGTGGGCGCTGATATACGATCGCGTAAGCCAAGGGGATTAAGTTTCATTTCCCAAATAATGAAAATTAAATCTATTTTTCCACAATAATCAATACAAGTTTGGTAAACATTTTAATCAATTGCGTAGATTTGTTATTTTACTGCTTCGTTAAAAACGAAAGTAAGGTACCTAATATTATGTACTAATATGCGAACACTCGAACAAAATTAAACCAATTAGACGTTTATTATAAGCGTCTAAATTAACTTTAAGTCTTTTAGAATTTTAATGTGATGCAAACTTGAGAATTTGAGATATGCTCAATTAGTCTAGTTAATCAAAAGGCTAACAGTTTGATAATGGCTTTCTGAAATAAGACCTACTTAGTACTTAGACCTTCAGATTAGCACTGGGTTTGTGTGGTTAGACTGTAACTAACCACATTTAGTAATAGTTGGGGTTAGGTTTGTATCCATAGGTCCTTAGCGACCTATGTCCGAATAGAGTCGCGTTGGACTAAGTGGTAGGAGGATTGACGATAGTTTCGGACGAATTTTTTAGGCATTTATCGAAATTGCCACCACAAGTACCAGCGAATGGGGACACAATAGAAATCAAAAATTGTTATCGTGGTCTTACGGCGACCGCTTAGGGTTCCACGGGCAAGACAAGTGACATCAACGTCATTGGTTCCCAAACTTCTTTGAGACGCGCCCCCTTTCGACCATACAAAAAATTCCGCGCCCATTCTCCAGTCAAGATCATTTATTTTATTGGTCGTATCGAGCAGTCTGGAATGCATTCTCTCAGTGGTCGCAGGTTTTTTTATACTTAAGTACACAGATGGTCCGCGCCCCTTGTACAGGTCTTTGTGCCTCCAATAGGGGGCGCGCCCCCCACTTTGGGAACCAATGATCTACGTGAAGTCAGTATCTGCGTATCTTTGACAGGGCGTAACATTCCCCGCTATGCACGTGCTTCTCTCTAAGTGGGCGCCGCCTGCGGAGCGCTCTGTCATGGCTGCCCTGGTATACGCCGGCACTTCGCTGGGAACTGTCATCTCCATGCTGATGGCCGGGATACTTACTGCTAAAGTTGGTGAGGAATTATAGTCAGAATAAGATGTTCCAATGACTTAGTCTTAACATAGGGGTTTGCAGCCCTAACAAGGTGTTTAGACGCGCAAGTTTCACATTAGAACATTGCAGATTAGAAGCCATAGTTTGGCTCAAGTGTTTATCCAACACGAATTTGTCATTGGCGAAAAAGAAAAAAATCTTAAGTTACATTTCTAGTTAAAAAATGTAGATCTAAGAATTTCCACAAGTAAACGTTATCATCACCATCATCCTTCGTAGATAGCTTTGGTATCTCTAAGGTCCGTTTTGCAGAACGAAGCTCATAATGATTCAAGTACAGATTCAGGCTGTTGACTGGTTGAACTTCAGTACTTCAGGCTCTATGTGTTTTGAATGTAGTTTTCTAAACTCGAACTATAGGTCGACACAATTCCTATGACACTTCTTTCAAGTGATATCTTTGATATTTTGATATAAGTATGTCTTAAACCAAAAATAGCCACTGTTTTTTCAGGATACGGCTCAATTTCACATTTCTTTCTTGTTTTCCAAAGGTTGGGAGAGCGTATTCTACGTGATGGGCGGACTCTCTTGCATCTGGTGCGTGCTGTGGGTGTTCCTGATCCAGGACACACCGCAGCAGCAGCCGCTGATCAGCATCGAGGAGCGGGACATGATTGTCACTTCGTTGGGCGGAAAGGCTGGTGACCATGCTGAGCATAAGGTCAGTTCTTTTGCTAATACTGGATAATTCACTGGATTGGTGTAGCGGTTCGAAAGTTCGAAACGGACTACTATTCCGGAGGTTAGGTTAGGTTAGGCTTAGTTTGGGACTAGAAGCGCAGTGTAAAATGTCCAAGGATTATTTATTATATTTTTCTTTCTTCTTCTTATGCCTCGCCTTACCCCGTTACGCGAGGTCGGCTTTTCCGATACTGGCATGTAAAACAGAAAAGTAGCTTGCATGCTTGTTAACTGCAAATTCAGTGATAATTTACATCTACTAAGGTCAAGCTGTAAATTCTGGCTATACAGGAGGTGCAGTGGTGCAAAAGCGAGATGGGATTAGTCGCGTTAATTGAATGTACTCGCGCAATGTTAATGTGACTACTCTTGCTATGTGCCTCTATTTCCAACTAACTAAAATAATTGAAAATCGAATGTTGTGCGGTCTACTCGCTTGTCAGATATAGGCATCCGAGTTAGCGATACCTACTCAATGACAGTAGGTAGCTGGTAGCACGTGCTGGAATTGAAGATTTTATGACGAGTTTGAATTTACTCTCAATTTCTCAACACAATAGCTACGGCAGGTTATCCTCAAGGGTATGCAAACAATGTCACCACGGAAAGTGTCATGGGGTCTAATGTATTGGCATAATTTAATTACTCTGCCATGTTTGCCAACCTTGGTGGTCTCCTCTGGCCGATGGGAGTTCCAATAATGTGATTCTGATGATATCCTTGTACGTTGTCTTCGACATCGACATGGAAAAATGCTAATGTAATCCATTAACTGCTATCAATAGCAGTACAGAAACAACTAATTTGCATACACATGTTTTTATTAACCTATTGCAGAACCATTTTTGATAATAAAAAATTGGTAGAAAGTAGGGATAACATTTAAAATTGCAGAAATACCAGTAGTATAATAGTATGCACCAGATCTCTACGATGTTTTAGAACTTTAAAGTAACTAATATTTTAAACTTCAGTCGTGTGAAGTAAAGTAAGTAAGTAAGTAAGTCACGCTCTAGATTTTAGAAACAACAACCTAATAGCAATCGTCGATAACAGCCTTTACAAGTCCTATGCTGAAAGAATACTCAATTCAAATCCAAAAATAGACCGTAGCTTAGGGTATTGATTCAATTGTAATATTCAGACCAATTGGTCTTGAGTTGACACAGCAGGCTTCAATTATATTTTAAGTGTCGAGCGTCCTTTTACAATGCGAACCGTGAGTGCGGTTTCGCACTACGTCTGATTTGAATCCGTGAAAACACGGTCGGGTTCCTATTCTGTACCCAAGTAGCAATTGGTATTAATGGCAAAATCTTACTTGTCTTAACTCTATCTAAATTTACACTTAAGCTAAAACCAAATTAACTTAGAATAGAGATTTTTTTCCTTAAGACTTTATATTCTTCATCGAGCGCTACTTAAGCAAATTAAGAATACCCAAAATCAAGTTAAGTATTCTTTAGATAATTTGGTCTTATGTTATTCTTAGCTTAAGTTAAAAAAATCTTATTTTACTAAATTAAGATTTTTTGTATGCTCACTTAATACTAAATAGTATGGATAAAGTATTATTTAAGTGTTGCAAAGTAAATAAAGTATTCGTAGATTTACTTAGGACTTTCTATAGACCATTGTCTTAGAAATAGTTTTCTGAAGATTAAGTTAATTACTTTTTTACTAGAATTAGTACATTTTGAGAAAAAAAACACTTAACGGGACGATTTCGATAAAACAGGATCACGCCTATTAATTCAAGGTAATGCACGAGCACCTGCGTGCGCAGTTTATTGTATTAATTTTTGATACAAAATGCGTGCGGTCGCCCGCAAATACTAAATTATGCTATTATAAGTAAACTCAAAACATGATTTACTAAAATATTGTCTAAAATATTTTCGAAATTGTATGGTAAAGTTAGGTACAACATGATATTATACAATTTAACTAACTAGACGACAGTAGGCCTACCTTTAAAAAATCTTAACATAATAACTACCGAAAAATGTTTGTAATAATTGTAATCCACACTTATTTACGCTTCTCAAACTTCTCATTTAATAAATTAGAAACACTGTGGGATTAAATTTTAAAAAAATCACAATTTGTAAAAAGTTCCATAAAAACAATTAAATAAAAACTTTTCACAATAAAATACGTCATGTGTTCATTAATACGGAAAAAATCATATGGCCGATATTCAATAAAGAATGCTTATCGCTGAATGTTGCAATTACAGAGTTCAAAGAATACTTTACGAAATATGCGGGTGGTGCAATTTACCCGCCCTATATTTTATTACTAGCTGTGCCCGCGACTTCGTCCGCGTGGAATAATGACTTTGGGTAGGCACTTTTAATAATTTAGTCTAATTATTTTACAAATAGCTTTTGCNTCTTCAGCTTTATAATATTAGTATAGATAACTAAACTAAAAACGTAAAATCCTATTAGAACCATTTTCGACTTCCACACGGACAATCCGAGGGAGAAATCATGTAATTAATAAATTAGTTAGTAAATGAATTGTTCTCTAATGTATAGCAGCACCACGACGGTTAAGAATCAATACCATCTATCTCAAGTTTTGGCGGTTTTCACTTTTTAATGCCGATAGATTTAAAGTCCAATTTGGCACAGGTTGTTCACACTCCTATCTCAATATTCACAGTATTTCCTAAGTTATTTGCTTATAGAAATACCACCTATGTTAAGAGCACAAATTTTTTTCTGCCAATATTGTCTATCTCTCCTCAAAGAATTATAGAATGTTACTTTATTCGGTATTTTTTACTTTCATTGTGCAGTAGACGTGTTTCGTTATATTTTTAGCCTATGAGAACTTGATAATTGTAAGTTGAAAATCAGAAAAACATGAGATAAAGTTGACAAAATGTTCACAACTTTAACGAATAGTACTATTATTCAATAGGCGATAGAGCGGAACTAAGGCTCCGAAGTGTTCGCAAGAGACAACTCTATTGAGCTAAGCCAGCTGACGAAGTTAAATACGTTGGACGGTGTGTGACCGAGGTTCTGGGTGAGACCGAGAGGTTTTAAGGGCATACCTTGGTCACCAAACCTGTTAATATGTAAGCCACAGACCCAACAGCTGAGCTAACTCGACACTCTACCAAAGATATACCGAATATCAGCCTATACGAGATTAGAATGACTCTCAAACAGCTTAAGAACTATTTTATGAATATGCAGCTCGGCCTTTGATCCGGTGAAAGTTACTCGGTGGTATTATTTTTTTTACAACGAAATCGAAAACTACACCTACCGCAGTATTATTGGTAAACTTTTTTTTATATTTTCCTACGGGTGCTAGAATTACCAAGCTTCCAGCATGCCACTGGCCGTGGGAGAAGGAGCTTTTCCATAAGACTACTCCCACTACCTCAAGGGCCTCCGCCAAAACTCGCGCGAAAATGAGTTTATGTATACAGCGCAAGCAGGTGCCCGCGGCATGACTTTCATGCATTACTATGCATTGTTGGGCGAGCGCACGCAGCGGGCACCCACTCCGAGGTTAAGTGGAGGCCCCTAGAGTATGGTAGTCGTTAACATGACGTCATGATTGTAAAAAAATGTACTAATGAGTAATTAATATCAACTTTGAAGCAAATCACCACTAAAATAACTTTATACCCCTTTTTAACATAGTTAGGGGGTGCATTTCACTAAAATACGAAACACGTCTTCTAGGGAATGCAAAACCGGTTAATCGGAAACCGAAAAATCGGAAAAACCGCCCTTTTTCGACAAATTCTAAAACCGGTTTTAAAAATCGAAACCCGGATTTAAATCGGTTTTTCTATCTGTATACATGTAACAAATTCCATAAATAAGCAATATCATTTTATTATAATATAACCTGGGTATTTTGATATTTGACGAATATTTGGTTATTTTACAATTTATAACTTGGCAACATTGTCACTTGGTTACTCCGTCGTTTACCTTTAAACGGGGAATCCCCGGTGGTTGGTGATTATTGCAGTGAATAATTAACCTATGTGTGAGTGAATTGAACAGTTTTTATTTCTGAATTGTTTTGAACATTGAATCTCATTTATTTGCGATATCTGCAGAAGCTTATTACTGTAATACTTAGTGTATTGAAATTTGACAAAAATACCACCTAACGTTCACAAATAAAGCTTTTTACATTTTATTCTACTTTTTAATTTAAGATATAGCTTAAAATATCAATCGTAATCACCTAGCGTTCACAAAATTAAAGCTTTTTACATTTTATTATACTTTTTAAATTAAGATATTGCTTATATCAATAGTAATTGTAAGCAAGTACGTTTTTGATGTAGGTAGGTACATTACGTACATGGTGGTAATTAACAAAATACTAAACCGACAGAGTAATGAATTTTAAAAACGTATTCGTTGACAATTATTACGTACAATGGAGATAAACTACCATCCCTTGAGTTAAATTTAGCTTATACATTATGCATTATGTGCCTATAATGCCTAATGAATAAGCTAAATTTATCAAAACTGTTATAACCCTCTCTTAAATAATGTAATCTAACACAAAACGGACAGGACGTAACAAATCGCTGTATGTAACTACTAGTTGATTGAAAAAAAAAATAGAACGATAATAACCGATTAAAAACCGAAAACCGGTTTTTTTTCTTGAAAACCGAAAAAAAAATCGGTTTTTGATAAACTTTCGGTTTTGCATACCCTAGTCTTGGGGCATAACTTCAAGATTTCTTGAGTGCGACTATTTTCTTGGCCAAGACAACGGCTGGAATTAGGCTAATAGTCTTCAAGATATCTTCAATGCCTTATGAAGATAATCTGTTGCTACTTGGGTAGTCCGGTGGAGTAGGTATACCTACGTAGTCGTAAAACTATTTATATGGCAGTTTACGCACTAAGGCCCGATTCGACCAAACTTTTATCCGAGAATAACTTCTAGTAGGTATAACTGGCACATTGACAGTTTCAGAATGGGAAATATGTCAAAACTGACGATTTATTCTGAGATTAATATTTACTCTTGTTCGGTCGAATTCACCCTAAATCAGATTGCCGTTATTCCATTTCTCTAGTTAGTTTTCTAGATCCGTATTCAAATCGGAAGTAATGCGAAAAATAAATAAATAATTAAATCTTTGGACAATTTCACACAGCGCCAGCTAGCCCCAAGAATAAGAAGCGTTTATTTGCTAGAATAAATAAAACAAAGTAATAATGAAATCTAAGAGTAGGCGCACACCGTTAATTTTTAGTTGGCCGATAGTTGTGCCCGATTTTAATTTGTATGAAGAATCGGTCAAATCGAATCGGCGTAGTGTGCGCACTCCCATACATGCCCATACTGATCAACTGCCCGACTAAACTATCGGCCGACGAAAAATCAACGGTGTGCACAAACAGGAGTTTATGTGGTTCTCTGGTCTGTAGAATCTGGCCGTTCCGTGGGCAGCCGTGCTGCGCTCACCACCGTTCCTGGCTATCCTGGTTTCCCACGCTTGCTCCAACTGGGGCTGGTACATGCTGCTCATCGAACTGCCCTTCTACATGAAGCAAGTCTTGAAGTTCAACATGACTGAGGTAAGACTTTTATTTTAACGGTCTCTTGCGATGCTTCTTCTCAGCACTGCACTGGCCCATTTATTATCCCGAAGCAGTGGTAGGGTCAAAATAATACTGGGGCGTGTAAAAGCGCTTTTTAAAGGCTGTTTGCAGAAAATAAATGGCTTTTATGATTTTGGGTGAAGCTCGATTTCTTTGGCCTGATCATTGCATTCTATCAGCTTAGATAAGGAGCTTCCTCATTGCGGTTACAAAATCAGGTTCCAATGGGTTTACTTGCTTATTATGCTCATTGAAATGATGAGATTCAGAAGGCTTTTTGTTGATGATTTGAAAATATTGGATGGAAGCCAAATCCCAAGACATCACTAAGACACTTTGATTTAATGTTCCCATTTGAGCTGTCTCATTATCGTTCCTTTCTTTGTCTTTTCTTGACATTGCCTAGATATAACTATTTACTTATAGTTTATTGTCCCCTTGTTTCTTCCCGGTTTCTCTTCCTGTAGTAGTGGTGACCTCATAGCAAGAATTCTTCAAGATATCTCATAACTTCAGGATATGTTTCTTGGTGTTGCCAGAATGCAGTGTCAACCGCCCTGCCGTTCCTGTCTCTGTGGTTCTTCAGTATCGGCCTGAGCAGGACCTTGGACTGGCTGCGCGGTAAAGGAATCATCACCACGACCATTGCTAGGAAGATTGGAACTCTGTTTGGTGAGTTTGTTTATAAATCGTTTCATCCACGAAGACGCGAGCCACCATTCTTCTGCTAATGTTTGAGTGTTATCGGTACACGCTAAACTATCCATGAGTGCACACGCACACTACAATAATGACGCTCGGATTGCTCGGATCAAACTCCCCGTATCCCGCGCTTCCCTCGACCAAAAATTGGTAGGGCGCGTCTTCGTGGATGAAACGATCATTATCTTATTCCATTGAGGCAGCGTTACGAGTAGTTCCAGTTCACATTACATTTTTGAATACTTAATGATGATTAGGATCTATTACAACATTTTAATTTTCGGTGCTCACTGGCCCTATGCAATCGTTATCTATTGTATCCGGCATGGCTGTGGGCACCAACAATGCCAAAAATGTAAAATTTCCGCGCGGCAGCTCAAGGTCGTCTAGGTATATTACGTATATCTAGTCATACGTTCACACACCACAATTTGGTTTTATACCAAGCATAGTTCTGGAGCCCATCTATGTGTTTTACTTGTCGTAAATAAACATTTTAATACAAGTAGTTCTTAAGAGCGTTGTAGCAAAAAGTTGGCGTTCGAATTTTAGGTTTTTATTGCTTGACGTCGCGTAGTGAGTGCGCAAACTGCATTTATCTGTACAATTTCAACGCTGCGTCGACTAAACGATCTTAATCCGTAGTTGTATCGTACCTAAGACAGTACATCATACATAATAATAAAGAAATAAATGTATAATTTACCCATTTGATTTTTTCTCAGATCAGACTTTTAGCAAAATCAAGTTACGTAATTAATGTATTTTTTACACTAGTAAATCCCGTGACAACTTTTTAATCTTTAAATTGAGTAAAGTAATAAGTTGATGGGTTTGAAAGAATTTATGTTTTATTTTATTCTTTTTACAGCATCAAAAGCTTGTTTATGAAAAATATTTACTATTTAAATTTTACTTTTGACTTTTTAGTTTTTATGATGCGGGATGGAAAAATTAAAATTTATTCTGATTTTGTGACGTTTGCGCACATAAATATGGATAGGTTAAATAAATAGAATGAAATGTATGAAAACGAGCGTGCCATTTTTTAAACGTTATCTATAATATCTGTGTCCATCAAAGAGCTCGTAACTAAACATCGTAAGCGCCATTCAAATTATTATCTAAAAGTTAATAATAAATATTTAGTTTTTGTAAATCTAAACAAGTCAGGAAATCAAAGAGGTAAATACTGATATCATTGTGATTTTATAGAATTTATTATTATAAACCACGGTCGTATAATGCTAAAAAATCAGAGGTAACTTTAAGATTTTTATCCATAGAGCAAAATTTATCTAATCGTGTTTTTAAACAGTTATCCCATTAGGTACACATGCGTTCTGTAATACAAACCCATCAAAAACAATACTTGTCAAAAAACCAAGTCTCACTACTCAGTTGTTCTACGGTAAAAAGTTGTGAGATCCATGTAATACCAAGTCCAGTCCAGGAAATCATTAACGTTTTACATAAATATATTGACTTGGCCATCGCATGAAAACACGTGTAAATTAAATTATTTAGTGCGAAATGAAACGAAATTTTGCATGCCTGTGTAGACATGCAAAATTTCAGCTCAATGGGAAAACGGGAAGTAAGTAAATTTTAAGTTGCAAGATTTTACAACTCCAGATGTCAAAGAAAATAAAAGCTTGTAGATAGCTTTACAAAGAAAAGAAAGATTTATGAAGAAAATAAAAAGTACTGTCTACGATACATTTGTTAGGCCGTGTTGCACCGTCTTACTTTAACATTGACATCAAAATTTTGGATGTCAAAAATCTGTCTAACATAAAACACCGGTTATTGTCAGTTAGGGTCAAAGTTAGGTGGTGCATCTCAGCCTTAGTGTATTTTAATTAAATTTAATACAAATAAGGATGACGAAAATAATCGATAAGTGATCTCACTCGAATATTTCTTATAGTAGGTATACAAGATGTCGAACAAATGGTTACTTACTGAAAAAGTGCTTCATGAGACCTAGCAAACGGCATCAATAATATGTTTAAGAACGAACTGAATCTATTCAAAAAACCTATATTTCCAGCTTTCATACATTTAATACAGTTACAAACAAACACGAAATCAATGGTTTCTGAGAATTCTGAGTGCCTTAATGCCGTCCCCTTTATCTGTTTATTTAGTATTTATTAATTAGTATCTCTTGATGATATTGTAGCAAGTTAAACCTAAAATCATGTTTTCCGTAAATAATTTAAATAAGAATGCAATTTACGAGTTTGTTGTTTGATTATTATATATTACTCAATTAAAAATTTAAATTTAAAAAATTAACACTTCTAATATGGTAGGTATGGCTGGCGGCATACATTTAGTATGAAATTCGGAAACATTGAATTTTCGCATAGATCCAGTTTATTCTTTGACCTATTTATTGTTATTGTTTTAAAGAGCTCATGAAGCACTTACAGGAACAGTAAACAGTTTCTCGATATCTTGTATAATTAAAAATCAAGTGAAATCACTTATCGTTTCCACCCTGTACCTATACTTTTAAAAATAAACTCATTTTATACGTTCATTTGTATAAGTATCTACAATACAAATACCTAACCAACTTAGTTGACGTTTTATAAAACTATTTGTCTAAGTGTCATCGAGCGACCGCTGGTGGATTTGCCATTTACCTGACCTACCCCTTTATTACTAAACGTTTAATATCAGATGAATAGTTACGCACCAATTTCTTTCATTCAGTCGTCAGTAATTGAACTTTCGGAAAAACATGACGAAGCGTTGTGTGACCATACAGACGCTATTCAACTTTTATTAGTAAGGAAGAGTATATTTTATGTTGGTAGAAACACAATAGCATAGACTAATGTTTTGACACCCTGTTAAAATTTTTATTAGTCATTTATTTTTTCCTGACCAAACAGATACCATAATAATATCTTTTATCTATTCTACCCATATTCTGTAAGTAAAATAATAAAAAGTTTGAAAAGAAAGAAATTACAAGTCCGATTTACCTAAACAAATAAATTAAAAATACTTGCGGATCAAAAGTACTCAATCATACTACAATTTACGAAAAAATCACGCGTGACGCATATACGTCAGTGGGCAGTCAACTGACATAGACCCGGCGTCTACGAGTGCCAAAGCACGACTGATTTATGCCATTTGATGCACCCGATTTTATAGTATTTTCAAATTAATTTTTCATTTGAAGATTGAAGATAGATATTTTTTCTTTTTCACACAATAATAGTACTATGTTTCTTCTTAAGTATAAAGTAGTTTATGTTGCCAAATGACTTTTAGATTATGAGATGTGACCTGTTTTCTTGCAGTAATTTTCTCGAATTTTGACTATCTTAGACATGATAAAAATGCATTTTAATGAATTAAACATCAAAATTTTCTCAATACACTTTCTTCTTCAGGGTATGCTTATTCTAATGAATACATTCTATCTTCTTACTTAGAAATAAATTTGTTGTAATATTAGTTCAAAGTTGTGCCTTCGCGAGTTACCTGGAAATCGGGCTTTCGAAATTCGCTGTTTTCGTAGGCAAAAATCCAATTTGAACGAGATTTTTTCAATAGACATTCCGTAAAAACGTATGATAATTACGATGATATAAGTCAAAAGAAGCTATAACAATAAATTATATGACTAAAATCATTTCGAAATCTGCCAAATTCTCGATTTCTGCATGAAAAATGTGACAACGCTCTTCTTAATAACCAATCATTACAAGATACAACTTCTTCACTGGACAAACTTGACTTTACTGGTTGGGTTTTCATTGGCAGTTAATCAAGGTGTAGATTCTAGTTACACAGGTGACAGGAGTTGTAGCAATAAGAATAGTCCCATTTTATAATTTGGTACATATTTGTTAGTTAGCAGTAATATGCTTGCTAGAGCTGTGCTCCATCGTTAGAGGTGGGAAATGGAAATAGTCCCGTTTCATAATGTGGAACATGTAACTTTGTGGTGTCGCAGCGTATATGCCTGCTAGCACTGTGCTTCATTTGTAGAGGCGCAGAATATAATCTAATACAATACAAAAATACAAAATATCACAGCCACAGCGTCTGTGATCAAATGTGGGATAAATTCCGTTTGAGAATCTGAATCATGTTACTTTGTGTTCCAGCATCCGTGATCCCGGCTATATGTCTGCTAGCATTATGTTTCATCGGCTGCAACCGCGGCGCGGCGGTGGCAATCACTGCGATTGGTGTCACCAGCATTGGAGGCATGTTCTGCGGATTCCTGTCCAACCATATCGACATCGCGCCCAACTTCGCTGGTAAGTCTTTCTATTTAATTTGTTGCAGATTCCAAGACAGTAAGAAATCAACCTTCACTGGTTGAGTTTCAAGTTGAACACTTTCAACGTAAGCTAAACTCTAGATCCTGGCTGTAGGTGCAGGAACTGGTGTGTGATAGTGAGGTGGAATTAATCAGAGACGGCAAGTTCTTCTAAGTATTTTTTGTTGCTTAACTCTCTAGGTCCAAAAAAAGTAAGTCAGTAAATAAATGTTAAATGTCAACCAACGTGTCTTTCCTTGCAGGAACTCTCATGGCATTGACCAACACAGTGGCGACTATCCCTGGAATCGTCGTACCTTTGTTCGTTGGCGTCTTGACACACGGAAACGTAAGTTATTACGCTATTAGGTATGAAAACTTCAACCTCCAATTTATCCGAGTTTCATGAGAAAGTGTTAGCTTTACTTCTTCGAGTTTATTGCACAAGATGTGGATTGATATAGATAATCACAGGATGATAAAATTGGACTTTCATGAACATGTTGTAAGGAAGTCACAACTTCAAACACAGTATGCTTAATTAATTTCGTTACGGCTCCAATGACAGTTTAACTTTCCCCGGGACAATCTTGACCTCCACTGGTTGGGTTTTGAGGTCATGCTATAGTCCTGGCGACACAGGAGTTGCAGCGGTGGAAACGAGAGGTAGAAATAGTTGTATACTTCTCATGTTCCCAGACCCCATAGTAGATTCTTTTGTGTTACAAAGTATTAAAGGTTACTGCGACACAAGCTTTGCTTAGTGCGGTATCCGCTAGATATAAGGACTTTATGTATTTGGTTTTACTGGTAATAAACGTTTTATTTATTTATTTATTATTATTTATTTACACGAAAATTTGTTCACCAGCAAACAATCTCAGCGTGGCGCATAATCTTCTTCGTGACCATCGGTTTGTATGCCATCGAGATCGTCGTGTATACCCTGTTCGGATCCGGGGAGGAGCAGCCTTGGAATAAAGTGGAAGAAAAGAAAGAAGTGGAGCAGGAAGCCAAGCCCTTGAATAACGATGAGAAGAATGACGTTTAAAAAGCATTGAAAAGGTATGATAACCATGACAGTTTTGTTCAAGGGTAAAATACTTGTATTATTGATTTTAAAAGAGTTTATAAAAATACTAAAGTAGGGACTGTTTATGTGTCATTCATAATAATAGTTGCAAAATATTATAGGTATGTATTATATCTTTATTTTAGACCGGTTATACACTACGACTTTTTGCGACGAAAACATGCGTCATAAAAATGACATTCATTATATCTAATCACAACAGTATGTGACAGTATTTCGTCTGCATTAAGATAGAAATTACTTACTTAATATTAAGTGTAAAAACTCATAAAACTCAATTTATTTTTGCAAGTAGGCGTTTAAAAAGCACGTATAAGACGATTACGAATACATCGCCGCTGCATTGTGATTGAATCGCGACAGCTAGAATCGCTGCTAAATATCGTAGTGTGTAAATGGCTTTACTCTATTAATTTTGGTAGGATGATGATATAGAATAAAGGCAACTACGTATTACTTATTTACTCACTACTTAGTATAAAAATAAGAGGCACGTATTTGATTCCGGTTGACTTGTAATGGATGTGGTACTGAGTGCTTTCTGTCTATTTTTTTGTAGTTAGTATATGAAAAATAAGAAGATTTTACGCCAGTAACTATATTCCTGCAGTTGTATGGTCTTTTTTACCAACTCTTTTTATAGCTTGTATAGTATTTTTTTACCTTAGCAGTGTAGAGTAATTATTTTTGATATAAAAATAGATCCTGGATAGTTATGAATGAATGTGTAAGGAAACTTTTCAAAAAGTATTTTAAATCTAAAAGTATTAACTTAATTTGTATTTTGAATTGACATTATGTATTTTCAGATTGCATAAAAGAACAGACATTTGTGGTGGTGTACTTATACATTTATAAGTGATTGCTATTTATAAAGCATTTTCTTTAATATTTAGAGGTGTAAGTAAAATATGTTATGTACCTACCTACTTATTATTTCTTTTCGACTCATTTTTAATAACGTTAAAATTGCCATAATTATTTCTTCTAGCCTAAATATTTGGTATCTTATTGTATTTTCGAAATTTGCATTTATGTAGTGTTTTAAATGATGATAGATAAGATTTGTGTGGATATTTGGTGATTTGAACGAAGTATTGATATTTTTCTGAATGTCGCTATTCGCTGGGTGCGAAGTACTAGGTGGGGGGGACATAATCTATCGCAGCGCTCATGGTGGTCAAAAGTAGAAATAATGTTAGCTCTGTCATCAGATGTATCTGTCAATGGCAAACCGATTCTACATAATACATTTTAATATCATTAATTAATCGCATGAAAAGGGTCCTACTGGGAACTTAAATAAAAGAGTGGACTGTATTTCGATAGGGCTGTTTTAATAGCCGTTTACAATTTGGAAATAACTAAACTATACAACGTGGTAGTACAAAAATGAGTCACAGTAGTTGTTGTGCACAGATGTTTGCCTTATGATGAGAGCGTGAATTATTGAACTCTGCCCTTGTTTTGTTCTTAATTCTTCTACATCTCGGACTTGTCCAGCCAATACCAACAACTTTCCTTTAAATACGGTTTGTGGTTGGAATTTGATATTGTAACTCTCACAAACCCGGTCTTCAAAACGATACTCATTTCGATCTGAAAACGATATTTAATTTATTACTAGCGATACAGAAACATTTAAATATATTTACTGTTATATAATGAAACCGTTAAAGTAGCTTTTTCTTTTTGTTTTACTGTAAAACTACAACTATAAATGAAGTAAACAAACCCTGACACAATCAAAATTAAACACACTTTTTGGACTTACCTCATTTGATTTGAATGACCAAAATGATTTCAAAACCTTTTTTCCACCCAAATCGTGGTATCACAACAATTTATTAGTTGAAAATATTTGTTATTTTTTCATTTCGATATTTTTTCACAAATATACGACCTAAATGTCAATGTGACAGAGCCCACAAAGTTGTGGACGCTAGTTGGCGCTGTAATCGTGCACGGAGCCAATAGTATGGATATACGATATAATATATTGTAATCTCTGTCTTATATTTGTGTCATGGATGTTAGATGAGTACTTATGTCGTATGGTAACAAATAAGTAAATATGTTCTAGGATTTAACAATGTTTTTAAAACTTTTTTGAATACAGAATTTGTATAACTGATTTTGAAAAAATGCTTTTGATGTGGAATTTATTATTTTTATAGATCTATGTCATTAGGAACTTGCTACCAAAGACACTATCTGTACTTAGAAATAATGTACTTATTGAAATAAAATATGTATGATCCTTATAATGTATATTTATTTATTAAAATATATTTACACAATATTATTTTATACATGTATGATAAATACCAAGTAAGTATGTTTTCGTTTCTGGCCCTTTTGGAAAGAAGTGAAATATTTAACAGATATTTTTGGTATGTAACTACTTCCATGTAGCCTAGTAGAGCCCGCACTCAAGTCTGAGATACTCGCGAAGTCGGGTTGCACGAGTATAGATCGTGTCATCCACGAAGACGCGCTCCACTTCCGCTAGAGTGTTATCGGTACACGCTAAATTATCCACGAGTGCACACGCACTCTACAATACCTAATGACGCTCAAACTCCCCGCATCCCGCGCTTCCCTCGACTAAGATTTGGTGGTGCGCGTCTTCGTGGATGACACGATCTATACAGGGTGGAAACGATAAGTGATCTCACTCGATTATTTCTAAACTATACAAGATATCGAAAAACTGGTTACTAATCCTGAAAGTGCTCCACGAGCTCTATCAAATGGTACTAATGATACGTTACAAAATAAACTGGATCTATCCGAAAATTCAATGTTTCCAGCTTCCATACATTTATAAAACCCACAAAATATTAAAAACTCTACAAGACATAGTAAAACTGTTTACTGATTCTAAAAGTGCTTTACGAGCTCTATTAATCGGTCTCATTATTAGGTTACAGAATAAATTGGATCTATCAAAAAAAACAATGTTTCGAACTACCATACATTTAGTAAAGCCACAGTAATGGCAGTCGTTTCTTGATAATATTATAGTAAGTAATGCCTAAAACCAACGTTTTCCATTAAATTAGAATGCAATTTACGAGTTTATTTTAAGAGTTTATTATTTAATTAAAATTATACACTTCTAATATTATGTGGCTGGCATATATTTAGTATGGAAGCTGGAAACATTGAATTTTCGGAATAGATCCAGCCAGTTTATTCTGTAACCTATTATTGATACCGTTTAAAAGAGCTCGTGAAGCACTTTCAGGATCTCTAACCAGTTTTTTGAGCACTTATCGTTTCCACCCTGTATATGAATATGCGCTTCAAACTTCGATTAGTTTCCTCGAAGACTTTGTCGAAGTGTTGAAGCGTGTACATTAGCTGAGGCATTAATCTCAATCTCATCAATACAATTACTTAATTCGGACTAGCCTGGCGAGGTACGAAGGGCCGAAGTTGGCAGACACCGACGGTAGCACCAGTTGCCCATAGCGTGGCGCGATGTCGCCCGAAGCTAGCAACAATGTACTGCTGAGCGCTGACATTGGGATTGTGAGGTCCCTGAAAAGCATAAAGCGTAAAATAACTTAAAATCTATAAAAATCTATAAAAGCGAAAGGTCACTGATTCACTGACTTACTCATCACGAAATCTCAGAAACTACAATTGCTAGAAACCTCAAATTTTGAATGGGGGTTCCTTTTAGAACATAGGTGCTCACTAAGACGGGATTTTGCAAAATTCAACCCCTAAGGGAGCAAAACGGGATCCACGCAGGTCGCAGGCGGCCGCTAGTTATTAAATAAAACGTAAGTAGATACTTTTTTTAAAAGACTAGGCAATAACGGATTGAATGAAAATGTTTCAAAAATATATTTCTTTAAAACTCTTTCGGTGTTGAGGATTGACCATCAGACAACGTTCTTGTTTTGGCTTCTTTTCTTAGTTAACCCTTTGGAACGCTATCTTAGATCTGGCCATAGACGAAAAAGGAACAGAAGTCTTATTCTTTAAAAGTTTTGTAGATGTTACTCACTTGACAGCAGCCAGCACGCCGTATTCTTCAAACGCGCGTTTCAACGCGGCGTGCACAACGCCGTCGTTTTGAACGGGACTTAGCGAGCATGTGGAGTATACTACTGCGCCGCCTGGACGCACCAGCCGGAGAGCGTTCCTGCGGGATTTAGAACCTTAGTGTGTGGGAATAAAGTTCAAATTACAGCAGTAATGGAGTGGAGTACACTAACGCGCAGACCGGACGCGTCAACTTCGAGACCTTCCTAGAGGAATCATATTTGAACCTTTTTACGTGGAAATACAGTTCAAATTATAGAGGCAAAGAAGACGCGTGCACCATCGTTCTGCTCAGAGTTAAACGAGCAGGTCGAGTATACTACTGCGCCACCAAGACGCACCAGGCGAAAGGCATTCTTGTGGGAAGTTCATAAACAGATTTTTAATCTTATTTCGTGGGAATAAAGTCCAAATTACAGCAGTAAAGGAGTACACTAACATGCCTATTTGACGCCTCAGGGTGTTTTTGTAGGATATTTGAACTTTATTTCATGGTAATAAAGTTAAATTTGTAATAAACTCACGTCAACAGCTGCGACTGCATCTCGGGCAGCTTGAGCCGTTCTCTGACCCGGTCGGGTCGGAACACGTTGTTTTCGTCTTCGTTCACCGACAGCCGGTCTGTGGTACACGGCACGTCTACTAGCACCTGGAAATAATGTCATTTATAGTTCATTCAACTTATGATGGTGATTTAGACAGATAAAACGTTTCGTTTTATGATTCTAACTTTCTATGAATAAAAATATTGAGTTGTAAATATCAATTACTTTTGTGTGTTTTCATCCTTCCAAAATATCAATCACTAATCTTTCTCAATTAACCTAAACAAGAATTTCTAATTATTTATTAGTTTATTATTTAGAAAAAATTGTGAAAAAATATTAAATGAATTGCTTCTGCGTTAGTCGGAACTTTTGCTCATAGGGATGAAACATAAACAATCGCAATAAATCAGTAATCGGCATGGTGGTCATCTTACCCTCGAATCACGATTATTATCTCAGGCAGGTCAAAGCTAAGTCAGTACGTGTGCGTTTGCCTTTGATGACGGTTTTGTTTTATGCGATTTCTCCACGTATTGTTTGTTATTGTTATTTTGATGTTTTATTGAATAAAATGCATATATTTAATTCTTTCTGATATACTACTACCACTAAGAATATTCACGTTTATTCCATTTCCAGATAGTTCAAATTCATAGATATAATTTTGATCAAGATTAAAAATCAAACAAATAAAAGGCGATTAGATTTCTATAGAAAATATTCTCGATTCTAAAAAATATCGATTAGGTTTATAAGGAGCGCCTCACTAAATAGAACTGTCATAATCACCATCTTACGCTGAATGGACTATAGTTTCAAATGCAGGAACAATCATCATCAACAGCCCTTTACAGTCCAATGCTGGACTATGAGCCTCCTCCACTATAGCAGGAACAATAGCCTCTCTTATTGGGAAGCAAATGGAGTATTTGGCCTATGGGAGCCTGTTTCAACAGGGAGTACGTTTCTAAACAGGCAATAGGTTTAATCGCTAATGGACACAAATCAACATAATTTGTTCCATAAAACTTGTAATTTGACAAGACTTATGACAAGGAAATACTGAAAAACCCTGTGACATCCACAGGAAGAGTCGGAATGGTTCTATTCTCTATATTAGTTTCGTTCTTAACTACAGGAATACTACTGCTTAGCTAAAGCATAAAATTTTTTTTAGTTGTACTGTTCACTAACCTTATCGAATCCCTGATCATCTTTGTATATCCTCCCGTCTACCCTAGTTGTGAGCACCCGTTCTCGCCACTTGTTGCTTGTCTTGAAGTCAAAGAGGTAATCGTTGAAAATTCTCTCCATTCTGAAAAGAAAATGATTTTTATTTTCAAATAACACAAAAAATAATAATTTTAATTGAGTACATATTAAGCTTTATTGTTTTCCACCATTTTTGATAACAGAGATATTTTAGCATTAATTTTATTTGTAGATCCCCAATGAGTCAAATACTCTTTCATTTCCTATTCTTCTGGAGTCTGGACTAGTTTGAATACTTTTTTTCTCTATTTGGAAAACACAGTTTTGAGTAATACATATAAAACAGGTAGCATAATTAAATTATTATTATTAGAATTACTTCAATAATACCTGTTATGCCTCGATATCGAGGTGTCATTGCACACCACTATATCAGGCAGCAGCGTCTGCAGCGCGACCAGCGACTTGCCGCCGGGCGCCGCGCACAAGTCAAGTACACGGTCACCGGGCGACAGGCAGAGGGCAAGCACCGCGAGAACTGACCCGCAGTCCATCGGGTAGTAGTTGAACACCCCTGAATCGTACAGATAGAAGCGTTTTAGATGAGTTTCAATAGAGCCGAGTCGCAATCTATCGGGTAGTCTCCTGGATCATAGAAATAGAAGCGTTTTAGGTATTTCAATACATTTGGAAGACAGAGGGCTAGCATCGCGAGAACAGAGCCACAGTCCATTGGGTAGTAGTTGAACACCCCTGGATAGTACAAAGAGAAACAGTTTTGTTGAATTTCACTACAATTGAAAAGCTTGCCGCCGGGCGCCGCGCACAAGTCGAGCACTCGGTCGCCGGGCGACAGGCAGAGAGCTAGCACCGCGAGCACGGACCCACAGTCCATTGGGTAGTAGTTGAACACCCCTGGATTATACAAATAGAAACATTTGTTTAGTTGAATTTCAACACATTTGGAAGACGAGGGCTAGCATCGCGAGAGCAGAGCTGCAGTCCATTGAGCAGTAGTTAAACACTCCTAGATTGGACAACCACTGATTAATCGCGAAATCTTAGAAACTATAACACCTACAAAGTTGAAATTTTGCAGGTAGGATGAAGACATCCGCTAAGAACGGATTTTACTAAACTCCACCTCTGTAAAACGGAGTCCACACATAGGAAATCGCGGGAGGCCGCTAGTACACAATAAATATGTACATGTACAAAGGACAGTGTGTAAAGCTAATCACTGTGTGGTACCTTAATGTAGTTTTTGTTATGGATGGTATTTTGCTGTACATTTAGAAGAAAGTTATTCAGTTTAACATCAAGTATCAAGATATCTTGTTTAAGCAGTCATCATCATTAAGGTCTTTCTCTAATGCAGAAGGATGACCCACTCTAATTTACCAGAGGCAAATATAAACAGCAATGGATTCCCCAATCCAATAGTCCAGTGGTTGACAGGGTCCGAATTTTAAAGTAAGCCTCATTTAAAAAGTATATTTAAATAAATTAAGTACCCACCTGTTTTACATCTTTTAGGTTCTGGAAACTTGTGGTATTCACTGTCCATTTCATATGTGTACACTTTCAAATGTTCAGGTATTTGGAACTCTGTTTCTGGCTCAATTACTAATGGAAAGTCTTTGTCAGCTGAAACATTAACAACAATATTAATAAAGATAACTTATTTCTTATTCCTTTACCCAAATTAACTAAAAATCTAATAGTTAATTTGGGTCTATTCGCAAAACTATAGCATATCTCTAGGTTCTCAAATGAGGCTACATAGTGCTATTCAAATTTTTTTATTTTTATTTTTCAGATTACAATTCGATGGGTTAATAGCAATGAAATATAAAGTTAAAAGGTTAGTATCTTACTTAGGTATTTGAATAATTTAATAATAATTATGCTAGGGGTTAACCTTGGTTACTTACTTGAATAATAAGAATAGTGTAAAGATTCTGGTATCCACTCATCCATGCCCTTCAGTTTGGTAGCTGGTATGTACTGGTACAAGACTTCTGATGACATCCCCATTGATGGGTCAATGATTCTGGACTCGTCTAGTTGGGACTCTGATGTTGGGTAATTCATGCCTTGTTTTCCTTCTCTGAATATTGAAAAAAATAGTTCTAGTTTAAAGTTTAATTTTAGTCTTGAAAATTGTACGAGATTGACTCACTTTCTTTACAGGAAAGTTGAGAATACATGTTGGTGGCTTACTGTTGGTGATATTTGGAAATTAGAAACATCTCAAACTCAAAAATTGTGTTTAGGTCAGCATTTGACTGAATTTAAATATAAACATTTTTTTTGTTCTTTAAATTAAAGAAAGATCACTTAAAAAATGGATTTGATAGTGACTCACCCATCTGATTTATTTATGTGCAATATCCTCTCATTCCCATCAGGCTTTTTATCCTTGAAGCTTAATCTGTCTGGAGTATCTGCACCTTCTGGGTAAAGACTGGATATATCCTCACTTTGGACTCTATTGACATATTCTTGAAGTTTGTTTGTGTTGTTTATTGGAGGTGGGTCAGCAGACTTTGGGCTGTATTCCTTGTGGAACTCTTGCTGGACTTTCATGAGGTTTTTAAGACAGTGTGCACCTAGAATTAGCATTGTAAGATTCAAACACAGTAAAAAATATTGTGATTGTAAAATTAACGAGATAGATAATAGAATGTTGGTGCTGGGGCATTTGCTAAGTATTAAAGTACCTCTGTGTGTCAAGTATTCAATAGTTTCTTCAGCATCGCCATAGTTATTGACAACAGCAACGTATTTGGAACCCCGCAACAACGCTTGCCGCATAGGCTCCCATTTGGAACCAAACACTGAGGCGTAGAAGTCGTCGAAGTGGTTCAAAGCTTTGTACTTTGGAGACGTCTTTTTTTTAAGTTTTGCCTGGAAAAAAGCAGTTTCATAAAGTTTTTCGCTAGGTTAGTCATAAATTAGCTAATCATAAGTTTTGCCGGCATTAAAAATACATACCCAATGCGTCTTCGCTTTATTACGAACTTGTACTGCTATGTTTGAAGTAAAAGAATAATTCCTACATATGTTTGATACATGAAACATTTTAAATTAGTAAATTAAATTAGCCAAAACAAATGGACTTTTAGGTTATTTTTTTGACAGCTTAAAATTTGACAGTGTTTTTTTATAACCAACTTTCACAGTTCTGTATCAAGGGGTTTGGCCAAAAATTTTATTTTTCAGATGCGTTCAATACAGATCAATATTCTAAGCGCAGCTCATGTGCAGCAGCGCAGTCTGCAAATTGGTCTAATTATATTAAAAACACCTTGCCAATGCGTTATCACAGTATTCACTGTTGTTAGAGTATCTTTTAGATATTTAACTAAACCATTTTTATTGTTAGGGATTCGACATCAGGGTTGCCAGATATCAGCTAACTCAATTCGCCTAATTTTTCCTACCGAGTAGCCTAAATCGCCTAATATTTTTTTTTTCCTGAAGTAGCCTAATTCGCCTAACATTTTGACGTAAGTATACAAAAATACATATCAAATCGACACATTAATGACAAACAGCTGTTTATCTCTTACTTACATACAAGATTTATGAAATCAACATGGCCGCAATATAGGCAATCAGCTGACAACTACACACACACACACACACAACCTGTTATTTCCTATAATATTGCGGCCATGTTGTTTTCTTAAATCGTGTATTTATATTGCGTGTAAGTGTGCGCGTAATGTATGTGTAAGCGGCAATTTGTAATAATTTAGGAATTCTATACAATCCCTAGTCAATGTTCAATAAATACTTTACCTAGGCAGTGTATGTAATTCCTAGGCATTGATAGAATACCAGCTGGCCCACCGGTAATGGGTAAAGTAAACAGATTTTGATCATTATTATTTATGTACGGTTAGGGTGTAGCAACGGGGCGGGTGCAGAGATGGGTTTCCACCCGGGTAAAAACCCACATGAAGGTAAAAACCCAATAAAAACCCGTTTCATTCCACCCGTGGGTGTTTACACCGGGTGAAAACAAATAATTTTATAATTATTTCAATTGGTATCTTTTCTTTATTTTTATTGAATTTTTCTCATTTAAGTTTATTGATTAATAAGTAATAAGTCAAATTTAACACTAATATGCATTTATATCGTGGCCAAATCGTAAAATTGATCACGTTATGATGATGTGACCAATTATTTTATAAAATGGTGTTATTTCAAGAATCGTTGAACCNCTGACTGCACACGACATGGCGGATTTACACTGCGCGGAAATTAGCCGAGTCAAGTCAAAAGGCGCTTTTACACTGCGCGGAAATTAGATAAGTCAAGTCAAAAAAACAGTGGTGTGAGGATGAAAAATGAATGAATTTCATCCCCACTACACTGTTTTTTTGACTGCAGTGTAAAAGCGCCTTCTTATTGCATGGAATTGCACCGCGGCGTGCACCCACCACCTGCCGCGCTTCTGGAAACGGACACGAAGAAACACGTCTTGCGCATACCTACTATTTTTTCAATACAGATAGGTACGCGTGCGGGTTTACGCGCGTGTTTTAGCGGAGGCCCTCCTTTACCTTTTATATTTTGATCGTTCGATGAAACGTGTTCTATATTTTGATTTTCGATCATTTATTATTCGATATGGTGGAGGTCACCCCTCCGTTCGGTGCGTCTCGAGTGGTCGTGCCACGCACGATATTCGGCCGTAGACTTCGACTTCAAAGTCAAAGTAAAAATTTCTTTATTTGTATAGACTAATAAAATAGTTCTTATAAATAAATAATAAATAAATAGTTCTTCTTACAAATCTCCATTTGGAGCAAAATATTTATTTTGCTCTTAAGGAGCCTCATAATCTTTTTACCCTACCAGAGAGACCTTTTTACCCTACCAGAGAGACCAACTTCCAACTTGGCAAGTGCTTAAAAGCGCCACAACATACTCAGTCATCACTGCCTGCCGGCCTTGGTACCTACCTACTATTACTTATTCTGTGCTGCCGGTTAATAATAATGGCGAATTGCCGACTAATAAATAAATAAATAGTAATTGCAGTAGTATAGCCTGACCAGGAACATAAAAACCCTGGCATAGAGGCGCTTCAATTGCATTTGATAGTGCAACACTGAGTACAGTCGTACCTGTGTTAAATTAATAGGCTAACTTTATGTTTCAGGATTCAGGATTACGGGCTAATTTGATATTTTCATAAATTAACGAAAAAATATTATTATAGGTAACCTGGTTTAAATAAATTAAATGAAACCATCAATCGAACTAGTAGGATTTATTTTATTATTCATCAATAATCAAATTCAGAACTTGAATATTCAACTGCAATGTCTGCTCATGAACGCTTCAAACTCGGTACTTCTTTCCCAATTCCATAAAATTCAACTTTTAGAAAGTGACAATNCTGTGCCCCATAGGAATATATTTTTGTCTCCCCGCGCTTCTCAGGTGTAATTTGATAGCCAAATTAGCGTTAATCCTTTCGTTGCTAACACTTTCATCAATTGTCAAAATTTGAGTGGTCACCAGGGCAATTTCATTATACTGGAAGTTTTGGGTGGGAAAAACACAAGTTTTATCCAAAGATCTCGGCCCCTTAAACCTTGGCGTTTGAGGGTTTTATAGTTTATTTTCCTGGGAATGTATTGTTCTCCGATGGTGCGCGATTTTCCAGATTTTGCTTGTAATTGTTAGATGCTCGCTCAGCCATCACCGTTGCTCTCAGACGTTGAGAAGAATATACTGTGCACGGTGGGCCTCTTTTCATATGTAGGAAAATAATGTGATACCTACAAATCTCGGTGCGCTAACATTTTTACAGGACAATTATTATTGTTCGATCGTTGGGTTTGCCACGGCCGGAGCCGCGTCCGCGGGATCCTCTGGGCCGTCGGACTGCAAAATTTCCTCGGGCGCGAGAAGTTGGGATGGTGCTTGCCGTGTCCATTGGACTGGCAGTACCGCCGATCGTAATCATCGCGAGAAACAATTTTAGTGTGACCGACCTAAAGTAAATGTTTGTTTGTCACGGCCGGAGCCGCGTCCGCGGGATCCTCTGGGCCTTCGGACTGCGAGTCACCCACCTACTTTTGGCCAATGTTCAGAATCATCCCTCCTTATGTCTTTTGGAGGTGGAGGAGCTGGAGAACTCTTTTTTTTTTGTCAGCAATTCTTATAGGGTACTGCTGCTAGGACGCCCTCTTAGCATCTTTGATGGTTCCTTTGTTGCAAAGAACAAAGGCCAATTCATTTCTGAATTGGCTCATTGTAAGCAGACTATTTTTAGGTTCACCCCTTTTCTGAGCATTTTTTTTATAGACAATTCAAGCAATTATTACTGCAAGATCAAATAAATGAAAAAAATACGCATGTACCACTTTTTAGACCTCAGCAAGGAGGTATCTGATTGTCCTTCCGTCACTGTCCACTATTAAGTTAGCTAGTTATTTCGGCCTATAAAAGCCCTCCGTCACTTGGTTTGACGCCTTTGATGTTCTTCAGGGCGATCAATCAGTGTTTGATTTTCATTCCAATTTTCTGCTAAGTGGGAATGTACGATGTGCTCGATCAACCAGACTGGGTAGAATTCCCATGTTCGAGGTATAATGCAAATGTATGTCGTAATTCAAGTATTTTTTCTGCCACTGCTTGGTGGTCTTAACGGCACCAGGACTATTAAGTTAGCTACTTATTTCGGCGTATAAAAGCCTTGAATTTTAATGAGTTTTTAATGAGTTTTCTGTCACTCGGTTTTACGCCTTTGACGTTCTTCAGGGCGATCAATCAGTGTTTGATTTCCATTCCAATTTTCTGCTAAGTAATGTACGATGTTCTCGATCAACCAGACTGGGTAGAATTCCTATGTTCGAGATATAATGCAAATGTAAGTCGTAATTCAAGTATTTTTTCTGCCACTGCTTGGTGGTCTTAACGGTACCAGGACTATTAAGTTAGCTACTTATTTCGGCGTATAAAAGCCTTGAATTTTAATGAGTTTTTAATGAGTTTTCTGTCACTCGGTTTTACGCCTTTGACGTTCTTCAGGGCGATCAATCAGTGTTTGATTTTCATTCCAATTTTCTGCTAAGTGGGAATGTACGATGTGCTCGATCAACCAGACTGGGTAGAATTCCCATGTTCGAGGTATAATGCAAATGTATGTCGTAATTCAAGTATTTTTATGAACAGATCCATTTCGTCAAGTATTTTTCTGCCACTGCTTGGTGCTCATAACGGCACCAGGACTATTAAGTTAGCTACTTATTTCGGCGTATAAAAGCCTTTCTGTTCCTCGGTTTTACGCCTTTAACGTTCTTCAGGGCGATCAATCAGTGTTTGATTTTCATTCCAATTTTCTGATAAGTGGGAATTTACGATGTGCTCGATCAACCAGTCTGGGTAGTTTTCCCATGTTCGAGGTATAATGCAATTAATTTATTGTATGTGGTAATTCAAGTATTTTTATGAACAGATAAAGAAGAACGGTCACGCCCCATACAAAAAAAACCCAGACCCGACAGAAACGAGACATACCTTAGTTTTTTTGTCATGTCTTAATTAGTTAAAATATATATTTTTTATATTCGATATCTATGTATAACACCAAAATATTACCGTTTGTTTTTGTTCAGGCGTTATACAAAAACTATTACAAAATGCCTATTTATTACCAAAATTGGTAAATGTATGTACCTAAATGTCTATTACAGCTGCTATGGAATGTATCTAGGTGACCTAGAGATACAGCCGGATTATACAGGGTGGAAATGAGAAGTTACAAAATTCAATGTTACCAGCTCCCATAATCTGTAACCTATTATTGGTACCATTTGAAAGAGCTCGTGAAGCACTTTCAGAATCAGTAACTAGTTTTTCGATATCTTGTATAGTTTAGAAATAATCGAGTGAGATCACTTATCGTTCCATATGTATAATCACCCTGTATAATCCGGCTGTATTTCCAGGTCACCTAGATACATTCTATAGCAGCTGTAATAGACATTTAGGTACATACATTTACCAATTTTGGTGATAAATAGGCATTTTGTATTAGTTTTTGTATAACGCCTGAACAAAAACAAAGGGTAATATTATGGTGTTATACATAGATTTCGAATATAAAAAATATATAATTTAACTAATTAAGACATGACAAAAAAACTGAGGTATGTCTCGTTTCTGTCGGGCCTGGGTCACAGATGACCGTTCTTCTTTCTTCAAGTCTTTGTTGCCTATAAGGGCTTCCGTCACTCGGTTTGACGCTTTTGACGTTCTTCAGGGCGATCAATCAGTGTTTGATTTTCATTCCAATGTTCTGCTAAGTGGGAATGTACGATGTGCTCGATCAACCAGACTGGGTAGATTCCCATGTTTGGGTATAATGCCTTTTTATTTGACTCTGGTCTTAAGTTGTGATCGGTTATAGGTATAATTAAAAGAATGATGAAATATTATCCGAGGTTTTATTCGATTTAGACATTTTACACATGAACTACAGACAGCCATAAATCAAGAGAGAGCGGAACACGAAGTGACAGTGACAGATGTCAAAAAAATTAGTAGATGCGTTTAGAAATCACAACAAGTTGTTCTTCGAGGAACGTACCGTGCGTGGTATAGGCAACGGCAGTGCCCTCGTCCTCGTCGGCAGTTTATTCTTCGCTACCATAGAACAGGTGTTCCATTATTTCACGGTCTTTGCGGTTCCTTCGTCCTCACGGTCCTCATCCTTGAGGAACGTACTGTGCGCGGGATAGGCAACGGCAGTGTCATCCTCGGCAGTTTCTTCTTCGCTACCATAGAACAGGTGTTCCATTATTTCACGGTCTTTGCGGTTCCCTCGTCCTCACGGTCGTCATCCTCAAGGAACTTACTGTGCGCGGGATAGGCAACGGCAGTGCCCTCGACCTCGTCGGCGGTTTCTTCTTCGCTACTATATAACCGGTGTTTCATTATTCATGGTATCATAGAACAGGTGTTTCATTATTTCATGATATTTGTGATTCCCTCGTCCTCACGGTCCTCATACTCGAGGTAAGTACCGTGCGTGGGATAGGCAACGGCAGTGCCCTCGTCCTCGTCGGCAGTTTATTCTTCGCTACCATAGAACAGATGTTCCATTATTTCACGGTCTTTGCGGTTCCCTCGTCCTCACGGTCCTCATCCTTGAGGAACGTACCGTGCGCGGGATAGGCAACGGCAGTGCCCTCGTCCTCGTTGGCCGTTTCTTCTTCGCTACTATATAACCGGTGTTTCATTATTCATGGTCTTTGCGGTTCCCTCGTCCTCACGGTCGTCATCCTCGAGGAACTTACTGTGCGCGGGATAGGCAACGGCAGTGCCCTCGACCTCGTCGGCGGTTTCTTCTTCGCTACTATATAACCGGTGTTTCATTATTCATGGTATCATAGAACAGGTGTTTCATTATTTCATGATATTTGTGATTCCCTCGTCCTCACGGTCGTCATCCTCGAGGAACTTACTGTGCGCGGGATAGGCAACGGCAGTGCCCTCGACCTCGTCGGCCGTTTCTTCTTCGCTACTATACAGTGTGAGTCACGTTAAAGTGTACATATGAAAATAGATGAAACTAGACCTATTTTTATCGACAAAAAAGAGGTCAAATTTTTTTTGAGATTTTTTTTTAATTTTTTATCGAATTTTTTTTCTTCCAATTACCTATTGTAAAGAAAACGTAATAACTTTTAAACTAAGCGATATATCCTGATAAAATAAAATAAGTAATAATGCTAAATAACAGGCATAACTAAAAAAATACATAAAATACACAAAAAAGGCCAACAAATAATAAAAAATGATACTTTTTGAAAAAAATCTGCTTTAAAATTCGTGATTTTTTGGTTATTTGATAAATTTATCCAAAAAATGCCCCTATAACCGGTGGTTTTTATTACTTTGTATTATTCTCTATCGTATTACCTGCGTAAAACCAAAAATTGCATGTCCCTATCCCTATCACAACGTTTGCAATGATTGTTTGAACTAAGCCTCTCCGGGCGCGCCATTCAACGCTTCGTTAACAACGAAAATGAAAATGGCTCTAGATTTGTAATTTTGATAAAGAAAAGTTAGATTTCAAATAAAAACAAAAGATTTCGAAGTAAAATAAGCATTTTAGTTAAAATTAAAATTGTCTCTACCTGTAGCGGAGAATAATGTTGTGGCAGGCCTTTGTTCAAACGATCATAGCAAATGTTATGATAGGGATAGAGACATGCGATTTTTGGTTTTACAAAGGTAATACGATAGAGAATAATACAAAGTAATAAAAACCACCGGTTATAGGGGCATTTTTTGGAGAAATTTATCAAATAACCAAAAAAACACGAATTTTTAAGCAGATTTTTTTCAAAAAGTATCATTTTTTATTATTTGTTGGCCTTTTTTGTGTATTTTATGTATTTTTTTAGTATTGCCTGTTATTTAGCATTATTACTGTTTTTATTTTATCAGGATATACCGCTTAGTTTAAAAGTTATTACGTTTTCTTTACAATAAGTAATTGGAAGAAAAAAACTTCTATAAAAAATTAAAAAAAAATCTCAAAAAAATTTTGACCTCTTTTTTGTCGATAAAAATAGGTCTAGTTTTATCTATTTTCATATGTACACTTTAACGTGACTCACACTGTATAACCGGTGTTTCATTATTCATGGTCTTTGCGGTTCCCTCGTCCTCACGGTCCTCAGCCTCGAGGTTAAGTACCGTGCGTGGGATAGGCAACGGCAGTGCCCTCGTCCTCGTCGGCAGTTTATTCTTCGGTGCCATAAAACAGGCATTCCATTACCTATTATTTATGGTAAGGCATAAGGGTAGAAACTGCGCGCGGTTTCATACAAAGAACATATCCTGTTACATACTCCCGTTTAGCCCTAACTTAAGGATTTTTCCTTTTTTCTTGTAATGGTATAAACAGGTCACCATTGACATGATTGAAATCAACTTCAACTGTACAGCTTGACATTTCTGGATTTTTAAAAAACAAACTATTCAATGTTTTAAATATTTTACAATTATCGTTTTCACAATTAGCCCCAGGAGATTGAAGACTACTTAGATTATTAATCAGGGTTAAGTCTCAGAATGTCCAATTTGCAAAATGTCATTTGCCGGTATTCAAGAAGAAAAATCATTTGCGCAGTTATTTATGCGATCATGTAAGTCTGCTTCATCATTTATGTATACTGTAGTCGCGCTGTTTCATTGTCCCCCATAAAAAGTAATCAATAAGCGTCATATCGGGTGATCGTGCAGGTTACCTAAAGATTCAAGCTGATCCATTTGATAAATCGAATAATCGAACACTTCGTAATGGGCCAGGCTTTCATCCATCTGTGGATACATGCCTCAGCGTGAAGCCAGCGTAGAAATTCTTCATGAGAAATCCAGGGAAGCTGGTGCGGTTCCCTCGTCCTCACGGTCCTCATCCTTGAGGAACGTACCGTGCGCGGGATAGGCAACGGCAGTGCCCTCGTCCTCGTCGGCCGTTTCTTCTTCGCTACCATAGAACAGGTGTTCCATTATTTCATGATCTTTGCGGTGTTGTTACGGGGTGGGTCTAGAAGTACTTAAAAAAATATATATTTTCATTTTTTACGAAGCTGTCATTGATAATTTTGCAACTTTTTCGTAGTAAAACATCATCTGGCAAGATGGGATTGCTCAATTTCAGTGTTGGAATAGATGAGTTCATTAGCCTTCCTTTGGCATTGAAGGATTCAGGAGTAAAGTGTGCAGCACAAACAAACTTAAGTTGGTGTAACTTATCAATAGGTACATATTATTCTAAGTCTTCTATGCCAGCATTTTTAACCCACAGTCGACAACTGAAACAAAAAATATTAGAAAATAAAAATTGTTATAGTAATTCATATTCAGAGTACAAAACAACATACTGAAATTTTTTAAAACTTTTGAGAACTCGTGCTAATCTAGAAACGTCCAATTATACAATGATATATAATGTGCATTATAAACTCTTGCATTATCTGTCACAAAAACTTTTTGCGATGTTAAAATTCGCTTTCGAAGACTTACTGGAGCACTGTACCTCTCAGGGTTTGTGTAGTAGTGTCAAAACAATGTCTACTAGAGTTTGTAGTGTGCGTGAAATCATCAAGCTTCCATCGTAGGCATTGATCTAGTATATTTTCCATCGTAGAAGCTTCCATTTCTTTGTGAATTTGGGATACAATAATAGCAATGTTTCATCTACGCATTAAAATATAATCTGGCGTGAACTATACTCCGATGAAGGGTTGTGTGTAGCACGGGAAGGGGTCCACCCTCGTAAGGCGATTGCTAAAACCCCGTGCCGATACTCACAAGCCGGAGGAGCGGGGGTGAGGCGTCATGCTGCCGTTCAAGACCCATGGCGCCACCGACGAAGCTGTGGATCGCGCCACAGCCGGCACTCCTCCCTCTCCGGGAGTGTCCGCAAGTATGTTAGGAGACAGTGAAGCTGTGGATCGCGCCACAGCCGGCACTCCTCCCTCTCCGGGAGTGTCCGCAAGTATTTTAGGAGAAAGTGAAGCTGTGTATCGCGCCACAGCCGGCACTCCTTCCTTTCTGGGGGTGTCCGTAAATAGGCAACGAGAAAATGTAACACGTTTGATTGTGTATAAAGCTTTAGTTGACAGAAGCAGACAAAAATCAAAGTACGGAAGACCGTCTAATTTAAGCGTTGATGAAAAATTGGAAGTTGTGACGTCTTTGCTTGTCGGAATGATAAAGCCGATGTCGCAGCTAGATGCACAGACACTACTTCAAACAAAAAACGCAATAGCAAATTTTGTTACTGTGTGCGAAAATAAATATAAAAGTAGCCATCGGCACTCAAAAATCTTTGAAAGAAAAGAAAAGGTTTTTTTAAGTAGGTCATTTTTAGATGATTTGCCTGAAAAAGCCAAAGTAGGCGTTTTGACCCCTAGAACAGCCAAATACGAATCATTGAGTGAACGCCAACGACTACGAACAAGAAAAGAATTACAAACAAGTTTGAAACAAGAGCCTCCAAAAAAATTAGTAAAAGTTTTCTCTGAAACTATTATGGCCTCTAGCGAAGAGGTAAACAGTCAAACTCGTAGTAAAGTTGCCCAAAATCTAGAGTTTATAATAAATACTTGTACTGAAAGTCCGGAAAAGTCTATAGAATTAACACGAAGTCTTACTGAGCCAAAATCAAGACCTTACACACCAGAAGAGGCCTTATCTTTAATTATTGATAAAAAATTAAGCATCCAAACGTATAATTTACTAAGAACAGATCTTTTAAATAGAGGATTCCCCGCATTTCCACCCTACCACAAAGTCCTAGAATACAAAAAGCAATGCTACCCATCCCTTGGAGAAGATATCTGTGCAACGAAGATTGAGGCTTCAGTGCCTCTGTAAAGTGTCGTTGACCACACATTTAACAGAATCGTTCAGACCATTGATGAGGGTATTAATAATTATTGTGAAGAGAAGAATCTGGCACGGAAGACAAGTATCTTTGACGAGAAGTCCCCTAATTATTATTTAAAACCTAAGGGCCCGTTTATATGGGATGCTGAGAGGCTCTGCAGCGGCCGGGCGATAGCTTTATTTCACCTCGTGGCCACCGGGTACGCGTTTTCAAGAGTCGACTGTTATAGTAAAATAAGCTCTTCAGTAACTACATTTAAAGTTAAAATTAATTTATCAAAGAATCCCTTGACGCTACAAATGCGACCTTAACTCATTCAGTTGCTTTTGGTACTTCTCTAAATACACACGTATTCGTCATGAGTTACTTGACAAACAAGTAAAAATGGTGATTGCATATTACTTGTACCGACAATGCAAAGAAAAAAAAAGAGAAACAAGATTTTGGATTCACCCTATCTTAACACGACGAGAAGAGTTTGGAGAATTTCATACGCTGACATAACGATTTGCGGGAAAATGAAGAAGAATTTGTAAATTATTTCAGAATTAATATTACAACATTTCATAAACTACTAAGCTTGATACATGATAAATTGAGGCATCACGACACTGTTATGTACCCTACTGAAAGATTGGTTGTGACTAGAGATGTGCCGCTGAGAAAGTTCTCGTTCCCGGCAATATTCCCAGTGAGAATATTCTCGAGAACCGAGAACGCTCCCGGGAATATTCTCAGTGTTCTCGACAGAATACATTTAGTTTTAATTTTAATTTTGTTGTTTATATGTGGTATTATTTGTAATGCTTCGATGTTTTATTAACTGGGCGTTAAAACTAGTCGTCATAAACAAGGCATGAAACGTGTGAGTGAAATATTGCTGTCTTGCTCACGCTTTTCGTGGCGAACGCGTGCTGCGGCTTTAGGACTCGGCTACGGTATTTGAACATGAGTGTGCCTCTGAGTTTTAAGGCCCTTGCCACTCTGGCGGATTTCAAGTGGATTCAAAGCGGATTTAAAGCGGAGCGGCGACGCGACGGAGACGCCGCGTGAAAATATCGTGAAGCTTCCCGAATGCTGTCCAACCGAGCTGGATTCGATGATTGACCTTTTTTTTTCGAAGTTGGACCTACCTAACTGGACTGTTTGTCCCAGGTATACATTGTTGTCAACAACTTCGAGTGTAGAGTCTCCAACTTTTAGAGGAGTAGCAACACGGTTTTTAGACATGATTTTTAAATCTTGTCCATGGTCATTTTGAGACCCACTTGTTGAGAGACTCTATTGAGGCCATCGAGCATTGTGCCTAGATCTTCCTGCTAAATCCGCTCCAGCCCAGAAGCTTGAAAACATCTTCTAGGGCGGTGGTGATGACGTCTCCCTGTCTCATCCCTCGCTGCAACTGGATAGGTTTCGGGTCCTGATCTTGAAACGGACTGTTACTATGGCGTGTTTGTACAAGCCTTTCAACACTTCAATGTATCGATAGTCAATTTGGCACAGTTGGAGAGACTGCAGCACTGCCCATAGTGCCCATGTCTCAATCGAATCGAAGGCTTTCTCATAGTTCACAAACGCAAAGTGGCTGATTATACTCCTTGATCTTCCGTATAATCTGCCGTAGCGTATATTATTATGGTCTATGGTACTAAAGCCTTTTCAGAAACCGGCTTGTTCGGGGGGCTGAAAGTTGTCAAGCCTGCTAGCGTGACAATTCGTAATGACTATCAAAAACAGCTTGTAGATATGGCTCAGAAGCGAAATGGGTCTATAATTCTTCAACAAGGTTTTGTCGCCTTTTTTGACGAGGAGTATCACCATACTTCTTTGCCATGCCGTAGGCGTAATTCCCTTGAGGATGACGGAATCGAACAGCTTCTGAAAAGCCTTTAGTACCGGCGTTCCACCTGCTTTCAGAAGCTCAGCCGTGATTACGGTGCCTTGTTGTTTTTCAGCTGTTTGAGAACCATTCTAATCTCGTACAGACTAAGATCAATCTAGCTAGCACGTATTTTATATAAAAATGTGTCAAATGATCCGTCAGACAGGCTATCCACAACTTATCCAGAAGTGGCGAAACAGGCCCTTAATAAGCGATTGTGAAATATGCCCTTAATGTCAAATGTAAAGAATAGTTTAAAAAACTAAAAACACGCTTTTAGTTACTAACAGGAATCATCAGGACCCTGGACATCATCTAGCATTAAAGTGCTCGAAAAGACAAATCCAACGAACCCAAACTCGATGAGTTTCCGCCGTTTCGTTTAGGAGTTCCTATGGCCACCTCCTGACTCCATCATTAGGACCCTGGACATTATCTAGCACTTAAAGATATCGAAAAGACAAATCCAATGAACCCAAACTCGATGTGATTCCACCGTTTCGTTTAGGAGTTCCTTTGGCCACCTTCCAGTCCCATCATCAGACCAGCTGGTACCACAATATTGTATTGTCATCTAATCTGCATAAAGTTTCATGATGATACAAGACTTAGAAATGCATGTAATTCAGATTCTAAGATTCCATTACATAGTTAGTTACATACACGACGACCTAATAAAAGCGTGTTAAAAACGAAAAAATTTACAGTTATATTATTTAATTGCATGTAAAAAGAAATTTCTGTCATCTTACATATCATTAAAACGACATTTCACGACGAAAAAAAAAATATAATAAAGGAACAGTTGCCGAGAATATTGCCGAGAAAGTTCCCGAGAATATTCTCGGGAACACTGAGAATATAGCCTTTCTCTGCAAATAGAGTGTATTGTTTAATATACACTTATCTGTCGACTTAATTTAATACTATTTTACTTAAGAAAGTTTGTTTATTTCCGTTTGATAAACATGATTCTCAACCTTTCTCACTTAGGAGAACGCTCCCGGGAGCGCTCCCGAGAATATTCTCAGTGAGGAGAGCGTTCTCGGGAACGGCACATCAATAGTTGTGACACTGAGGTTAGTAAATAAGTACAAATATTTGTTCAAGTGATTAATAATTTTATTTATTTACTTCCGAAGTTTAAATCCTACTTACCTATGCTATGTAGTCTACTGCAAAAATCCAAATCGTCGATAGTCCAGTTGGATGGACTGGTCAAATTGTATTGCGGCGACATTAGTGGAAGTATCAATTAATGTAAGGGACATTTTGGCCAAAATGAGTTATATATACCAACGCATTCTACTTGGTGATACAATTTATGGGCTACTGAAATGGAATAACATATTTTATAAATAAATAAAATTGTTACGCTCCCATTTTATGCATTGAGCATACTCATTTTCTTTCATCAGAATTGTGGTAAATTGAAAACCGATGATCAAAACAAATTTATACCCTTCCAGTTTTTAATTTACTTTTAAATTATAAGTAAATACTTGTACTTTGTTAAATAAAAACGGTTGTCATAATTAAAGGCACTAATTAAAAATTATACATAGGAAACTGATTCCTAAATTACAAGTACAACGGAAATTGTGTCTTTTTGTTTTTTTATGATAAAAATGTTGTAATACATATTTTCAGCTCAGAGCATTTCTTAAACCTAATTAGCATACGTAAATAATCAATATTAAATATTACATTCCACCTAAAAAAATTTTGAATGAAAATTTTATCACTTTGTATATTGGGGTGTGTCATACCCCACCTGGTACGGGACGTAACTTTTAGTCACCTCGTACACGGAGGGTTAATGTCTCGTTTTCTCAAAATCGTTTACGACAGCATGTCAAATAGATATGAAATTGATAACATTTACGCTTTCTCAGATTCAGAAGTCGCACTATGTTGGTCGGTCGCTTCGCCACATAGATTTGATACTTATGTTGCCAACCGCATTTCACAAATTCAAACAAATATTTCGCCTGATAAGTTATACTTCATTCCCGGCGTACAAAACCCCGCAGATTGTGTATCTCGCGGACTTACGCCCGCGCAGTTAATTCAGCACGAACTTTGGTTTAAAGGACCGGTTTGACTTTCACTGCCTATTGATAATTGGCCTATACAACAATTTGTAAGGTGAGGGGGGCAAAGTGCGCCATACTTTTTGCATAGTTGACTTTAGTGCAATATAACTTGTGTTACTTAAGTTCACGAATGACACTTGTCGTACCAAAAGGATCTGTGATGTTTTACAACTACAACCAATTTCGTGCCATTGGAATCTGAACAGTAAAACAATGAATTTTAGCACAAAATTATAAAACATGTACCCTAGGCGCACTTTACCGACAAATCGGGGAAGTGCGCCTGGTATTAACAAAACGCAATAATAAAGCATTAGAATAAAAACAGACATACGTTATTATAAGAAAACAAGCAACGAAACGCATAATACTTTCTTTTTTTTTATAGCCACGTTCTAGAAGAATCTATGGATTTTAAACCAAATTTCGGCTAAGTGCGCCATACTATCTTAAATCAGGGGATATAAACCTTTTTTCTTAATATTGATAATCGAGTGTCAAGTAGTTCATAGTTAACTACGGAAGTTCATAGTTCATAGTTAAAGTTCATAGTTTACTACGGAACCTTAAAAAGGATTTAAAATCAGTTAAACATTAAGTATAATAAGTAGGTATTTATTATAAATTCTTAACAATAAGTACTAGGTGACGAAAACAAAAAAAAACATCTTCTAAAAATTAGTTGTAAAAAATAATCAAAAATATTTACCAAGCAAGGCCTGTTACCCAGACAACAACTTAACAAGAGTGAAAGAGATCAAGTAAAATTATTACATATTAACAAACAGTAGGCGAATACCTAATGAACTTACGTTATGTTTTGGAAATGGCACTTGAGTTTTGGTACGTAACAAATTTCAGTCTTATTACCTAATTAAATAAGTACTATTAAAATATTTGTAAGTATTAAAAATAAGTAACAGCATTTGCTGTAGCGCGATATATTGCAAAAACTTACTGCTAGGATCACTTGAATGCTTAAACATTAACTTTTGATAAATTCTTTGGAGAAGTATTACTTAAGTAAGAACGTAATCAGTCTTCGTTGACTTTAGTCTCAAAGTTTCAATGGTCTTATTATTTAAAAAGTAATTAATATCTAAGAAATGGCACTTCAGCTTTGGTACATTATAAAAAATGAGTGTAACTTTATAAATGAGAATCCTAATTATCTAAACTAAATAAAGCATATAAAAATACTGTTTGTAGAAACAGCTAACTAAAAACGATTCGTTACTGTATGTTAAAGCCACCAAAATCAACGCTGAAAGAAATTTGGCCCCGACGTGAAATTGTAGGCTTTGGCAAAATTGAAATAATGTCTTCAACATTCAGCACTTCACATATATCGTTAACATTAGGGTATACAAAATGAAGTAATCTCTGTTTAGTTTGTATCTTTCTTAAGAATTTTACGGTAGGAATGTCGTTATAAATGTTGACAATCTGCCCCACGTAGTGCTTCAGGCTTTTTTTTTCCGCAAATTTAACCAGTACCCAGTCCTGTTTTGTAAATTTGTGTGATTTTTCTTCATAATACTGGATGTCGCTAAATCCGAATGACATATTTTCTATTTCTTCTTCTGAATCATTTTCTTTTAAGCAATTGTCAATATACGTTTTTAAGTCACCAATTTCTGAATCATCTGAATCATGAAGACTAAATTCACTATCGGTTGACAAGTCATCTTCTATTTGTTTGTTCTGTTTCTTCTTTCTTGGTTTTGTTTGTTTGAATTCGGATTTAATTTTTCTAATTGTTTCATTTTTTTTTTAAAGTGTTTGAAGTAATTTCTCTCGGTTGAACAGGCTTTTTTTTTACATCTTTTTTTAAAGTTTTTAAAGTAATTTCTCTCGGTTGAACAGGTTTTTGCCCTAAAAATATATCTTCACGAGATAGTTTTTCATTTGGTTCTAAATATGTATCTTGCAAAACAGTTACGGTTTTTCTCGTTGTCGGTTTTTGTGAGTTTTGTTGGATGGTCAAACCGGACGTGCTTGCAATTGCAATGTCATTTGTGTTAGGGTCAACTAAATTCGTTATTGTACTTTCCGTAGGCTCTTTGCGTTTGCTATTTATGTTATCTTTCTTGCCTTTTTCTTTATTTTGCTTTTTAGTTTGTTCGTTTATTTTATGTTTTTTCTTGATTTCTCTTATTTTTCGTTTTTCTTCCATTTCTTTTTCTTTGTTAAGTTTGTCATCTTCCTTTTTCTTCAGTCTTGCTAGAACATCCTCATGAGTTAATACTTCAGCGCTTCCAGAAAGCTTTACTTGTTTTTTTTTGAGACCAGGAGTCGGAACTTGTTTTATAGTTTCCAGTAATAAATCTTCAAACGATATTTTTTCTGTGGTTTTTGAGTTTATGTTGCTTGTTGAAGTTTTAATTGTGTTTAAGTTCAATGAAAAGTTGATTTTCTTCAGGCACAATTTAGTCAACGTCATCGGTGAGTACTGAGGAGGTGCTTGTTTATTAGCCAGCATCTTTTTCCATCTTTTTACAGCGTCTGGGTCTAATTTATGTTCGGGAACTGCATCCCTGTTAAATGGGTAAATACCGCTTTTTGCGAATCCATTTTTTATAATGTCGGGGTTAAGGGCTTCCCACACTTTTCCAACTATCCTCGAAAACTCGTCTTTGGGCAATTTTTGCCCGTTGTGGGTTCTTTGCCACTTGACCATTTCCTGGTCCCAGGCATCTTTGAAAGGCTTGAAAACCGCCAAGTCCAGCGGTTGCAGAATATGGCTTGTATGGGGAGGTAATTTTAAGATCGTTATGTTGTGCTGTAAGGCTTTTTCGATTACATCTAGTTGTACATGAGTGCTGTGGCCATCATAGATGAGAAGTGTTGGCTGAGTCGTATCGCCAATCATTGGAATGAAACTTTTATCAATATACTTCAAAAAGACTTGCGATTCTATCCAGCCATTTGATGTGGCTGTGTACAACGTTCCAGGGTACGCTGAATCAGAGGTCCAATTACTCCATACGTGCTTCCCTTTAAAAATTATGAATGGAGCTCCTTTCTCCCCAGCAGCGTTGCTCGCCATCAAAACTGTCGTATTTGACTTTCCGGAGGATGATGTAGTCCGTGTCGATGGAAATCCCCTAAGACCTATGACTTTAGTTTTTTGTGGATCACTGCAGTAACTTGTCTCATCTAAATTATATATTCTTTCAGGCTTGCCATGAAGCCCTAACTCGTCAATCACTCTTTCTAGCATATCATAAAATTCTTGGATAATAAATGGGTCTGCGGCTTTCTTACGAGCAACCTCTACAGCCTGCGGTTTTTTAATTGACAGCTCATAACGCTTTTTAAAGCTTAAAAACCAATCTTTGCCGGGAGTATCATCATTGAAAGGTGTTTTTAGATCGTTCTGCTTGACATAATCCTTAACAACCTCTAGAAATTCTGTACGAGTCAGGCCGAAGCCATTCCTTTCCATTATATGCAAACATTTTGCCATCTTTTTTTCTGTCTCATGTTTAAATACTGGTGGTCTGCCTAGACTTGATGACTTTTGGCCCCTTCGACCTGTGACGTGGTCCATAATAGTCTTTCTTGGGATAGCAAAGGTTTTCGCAGCTACATACCCAGACATCCTACCTGATTGAACAGCTTTGACTGCTTCATTCAAAGCTGCTTTGGACCATGAAGGACCTTCAGTTTTTCTTACATAGCGCCCCATCTTAAACAAAAATCATAAACAGGTAAATAATATTTAATAATTGTGACTTTGACTGGTCTATTGTATTTGTGTGTTATGTGCATGTATTTAGGGTAGCTTTATAACACGACTACTATAACACCGTGAAAAGACAATGCCGGAAATTGGCGTCTTTTTTTTTTCGCGCGGCCATCGACCAAACCTTGTTTTTTGATTACAAAATAGTGTAATAAATCAAACTTAGTATGACATGTATACCTCTAAACTCAGTCTGAACTGAGTTACGAGCATCAGAAGTTTGATGATTTTCATACTAGATTTGCTGTTTGGGCGCAAGTTTTGTAAGAAATTGCAACAAAATAATGACATTTTATGTGTAAACAAACAATACCATCCATTAAAGGCTCCAGACATCAGTATGCAGCAGAATCAGCGCAATAAAAAAATAGCGCAATATTTTGTTGCAATTTCTTACAAAACTTGCGCGCAAAAAGCAAATCTAGTATGAAAATAATTAAACTTGTAATGCTCGTAACTCAGTTCAGACTGAGTTTAGAGGTATTTGTGAACACTAAGTTGTCTTGTTTCTATCTCTTCTCTTCGTTTTGTTAATGAATACTCGAATGCAACCTCTACTTACATCAGGTTTCAATGTTAAAATTGTCAAGTTACAATAATATTACTGTCGTGTTTATTCTTAAATGTACCTTACAACATACATGACATTCCATACTGTGAAATTTCAACATTGTAAGGTACAGTCAAGCTCGTTTTTTTAATGTAAGGGACATGCTATCTTTTAAACTACCTATTTTTAGAAAATTTGGCGTTTATATTATGAAAGAACAGAAAATTCTAAGAAACTTTGCCATAGAAACTATTTAAATCGTAACATCACATAAAAAGATATTGAGGTATAAAGAAAAAAAAAATCGTTTTTTGGCTCTCCTGAAAAGTCGTGTTTTGTCCCTTACAGTAATTGATATTTCCACTATCGATATTCTTCTCACTAGCAAAGTTAAGTGGCCCCGAGACGATTAATTGCGATTGTCAATTCTACGTGATTGTCAATTGACATTGATCGTTTACGAAGCCAGGATCTTTGTTCTGTAGGAACTCTTCACTGGTACTGGTACATTATGGCCATTATGGGACATATGGCGAGGCGCCTTAACATTAAATAGCGCCAGGCCAAAAGCGCACTCGTCCGTCATCTCAATGAAGCCGTTCCAAACTCCTTCACCAATGCTTCTTCGGCCAAAGCGAATCTTCGTGATCGTTGTGAAACTGGGATGTTATCTTTCAACACTATCTTTAATTTGATTGGTGCTTCTTTCACTTTCAGTGGTTTGTAACTGTCTATAATCTCTTGGATAACTGGGATTTCACTCTGTTCCTCGCAGCTAGAAAACATACACATCTGATATGAACTGTCATAAAACTGTGACCTAACCTCAACTTCACCTCTGTCAACAATGACTATTGTGTTTACTAAAAATGGTTGACCCAAAATAACCTGATATGGAATTACCTCTGTGGGAATCACGGGAAAAGAAACATGACACTTGTGACCATCGATAACTAAACTAGCTGTAAACTTACCAAATGAGTGCACCTTACACGATCCCAATCCTATGAGAGACATTTTCTCTCCTTCGAAATCTGAAACATGACATTTTATGTTATTAAACAGTTTATCACTGATTAAATTTAAATCACTGCCCGTATCCACTAAACACTTTACCTCGTGACCGCATAATTTCGCATTTTTAATTGATTTATTGTGGAAAACATCGCAATTGTTTATGTTCATGACACTACGCCGATCTTGACACTGAATGAGTGAAGTACCGCTTGAGTAATCTGACATTGACGTTATTGACGTTTCTCGGTTCATCATTCGGTCAGCTTCATTAGTTGACATTGACGTTTCTCGATTCATCATTCGGAATATAAAAACTTTGTTACGATTGTTCAAACGTTGCATAATCAAATTGCTTCATGTTTCGAGAGTTAAATATATCAAAAAGACGATTTATGTTTCTTAGAAATTAGAAAACGTTCAGTTGGTTCGAAATTTTTAAAGGTTTAACATCCTCTATTCAAAATTGTAACGCTGTTACCACGCCTTTTCATGACTTGACAAGAAAATTTTACTTTCATAATATGCCTTCGTGTCAGCTTGTTAGCGAAGTGTAAGCCTTCATCTTCTTAAAGATTATTTAATTCACATCAGCCCAGTCAATTTTATTGTTATTGTTGTGTAACATAACTTTTAGAATGCCAGTTATTTTGTACAAGACAGGCTCAGAATTAACTGCAGGATGTTTAAAGTGGTCTTCAATTCTTCTACGTAGATGACGAAGAAGAACTTTCCATCCAGTAATTTCTATTTATTAGTTGAATATCCATCGAATGTTAAGGATGCTACTTTTACACCAGCATCATGACATTTTAACAGGCATAAGTTGATTAAATTAACTTTCTGTTGAAATCATGCAACAGAAAATATCCTAGAGGTTACTAGAAATGTTCATTGATACCTTTTATTAAAAATACGTATGCTTCAGAGGCAAGGGTTTGGCAATTTTTTGAAGTTCCTGTCCCCATGTCAACATATTCTCAATTTTTCTTCCCATCCCATAAACTCTGCCGACTAAAAGCGTGCGCGTGTTTATTGGCCTCTAGAAAAACTAAAACTAGCTGCTTCAATAAAACAAGGAGTTATGAATTTTCATTTTTTTTTTGCCAGCCTTTACTTGGCAGATTCAGTGGAGATCTTCTGTTCTGTATTAAACAAAATCTTTTAATTAATATTATACATACATACTGATTGCTTGCTTGTCTGGCGCATGCTTGCGCATTGAGTAAATCAAATAAATTGTTAAAATGCTCTAGAAAAATGGTTGTTGCAACAGGTCCTGCAGCTCATCTAAAACAATATTATAAGTGAGACTCCCCCTTCTTACGACCCAATTCAAAGAATAACTTATTTCATAATTAACAAGGTAAAAAAGAGACAATACTGCTTCATATAATTTATTCTACATTATGCACATATTTAATTACATTCAAAAGTTCTTCGAATGGATCTTTATGGTTTATTCTTAATTTACGAGAGGACTTACTTACTTTTCGCGACTCATATGCCCTTACTGTGCTTAATTGGTGTTCACCCGGTTCCAAAGAGAGAGGATAGTGGATTGCGTTATTTAAGCATTCTGCATTCTAATATGGTTAAGTTAACCTATGCTGTCAAGAAAACCGAATAACACCGCAACTGAGTTGTGTGTTAGTTATTATTGTATAGTTTCTACATAATGTAGCTTGTAACCTGAAGACAATATCAGCCCCTTCTTAAACAGACATAAACGTTCAAATCATATATTTGTCGTGTAATCGTAGCGCGAGCTTACGGGTAACACTTCAAAAATTATATTGCTTGAGCCTACTGCGTGTTTTTACTGTAAAGGGTTTTGCCCAGTCCTTTAAAGGTGCTCCTCCTTGGTGTTTGGAACTTCCCGTTAATTCCCCTGCTTCATTGTGACCCAAAGAAAGAAGTCAAGAGTGTTAAGTCTGGTGAACGAGGTGGCCAAGCGATCGTACCGCCTCGTCCGATCCATGGCGTAAAAATAGCATTACTGTGTGCCCTCACATTTCGGGAGAAATGTGCCGGCGCTCCGTCCATACATTGCTCGCACAAAATATTTTTTTCGGCTTATGTGCCTGCTATGTATTTTTCCCCTTAATAATCTGCAACTATCCGAAGGTGTATGTTAATCGTTAAGTAGGTTGCTGGCTGTGTCTCTACATACTTCAATAGTATAGGAAACGTCGCCTCAGCATTTCAATTCTATGTTCCTCCACTAGATCCCTTATCGCTATAATGCAGAAACCAGCTTCTGTTCTGTTTCTGTTTTTTCTGTTTTCAACAAACAATGGTGCGATGTAGACCTGCGAACAAATCCTTTATAAATTACCATTTGAGTTAAATAAATTATTAATCGATTAGTTTCGTAAATTTGATTAAATTTCGGCATTCTTCGGGGAGGTCTCTCTCTTGCTGTGAGATATTCTGTAACTACAGTTACGCTGTGACTAAAAACTTGTGTAGCTGCTTTCACATTCATTTTCCTATCTTTTTCAACATATATGACTGTGTTCATCAGTAAGTTTATGTAGAAGTTTCAATTCTCCATAGGATTTATCGGCTTCTTATACTTTTTGGTAATATTCCCATTTGTTTTTTTCGCTCTTCTCTTCAAAATCGTAGTATTTCAAATCTTTTGTAAGTAGGTTATTTCTTACTCCCTTAATTAACTGTAGGACATCAAAGAGTGGGGTATTTTTGATTTCCCTATTTCAATGATTTCCTTTTTCCATTCCTTTTTTTAATAGATTTTTTATCTTCTATTAGTTCATCTATTACACTAACATTTACTGTGCTATGATCACAGACACAAAATGTTCAGTCCTGTGCTTTGAACATAATTTATAACATTAATTAAAATGACTTTTAATTGGCTCTTATTGATTGCGTTCCCTAAATAATAAGCAATGGTTTGCTAACTCTTTTTAGCCCTTTCACCATGAAGACTAGTACATGGTGTGCTATTTTTTGCCATCAATTGTAAACCCCCTAAGCTGGTCTTTTGTAGCATTATAATGTATTTGGAGGGATGTTGACATTTCATCAAAAATTAGGCTGCATAACCGATCGTCCGGGCGTAACTCCTTGACTGTATCTCTCATTTTTAAGAAGATAGATTTGTTCAACCCCGACTCCACTTCTATTTTTATTAAGTCTTTTTAAAGATTTTGTGGTTGAAACCAAGGGCATGGCCCGGCCTAATTAATCTGGCAACACAAATTTGCACAAAGTTGTGGAAAAAAATGAGTTCGACCTGGTGCTGGCTTCCGGCTTCGGGGCGGCCTTCAGGGGTTCCTCCAGGGTCCAGTGGTCAGCTCTCCAGGGTTCAGCTCCCCGGCTGCAGTGGTCACCAGGTCCAGTTGGTATAGTGAACTTTGGGTGCCGATTGCTCCGTCGTCTGCAGCCGGAAAAATCCGAAACTCGGTGTGAGGACAGGTACAGGTGTCAGACACAGCTTGGCGGTTCAAGAGTTATAGGTCACCGCGACAAAACACGCGGCGTACCCTCGCAAAGTTCACGGGTCCGACGCGGAAACTGTTTATGCTGATAACTTCGCAGAGACTTGATCGATTTTCCCGCGGTTTTCACAGATGGAATTGTGATGAATTTGCACAACTTTTGATGTATCACTCACTTGGCTTGGAGGTGGAAAAATCCGCACTTGGTTGGTATGCAAACTCTTAAAATGGCCATATCTCAGCCATTCACACGCGGAAAAATCCGAAATTTGGTGGGAAGTAGCACACTGTCACTGGGCACAACTTAGCACTTTCAGAACTGCAGGTCCCCGCGGCAAATCGCGCGGCGTTTGCTCGCGAAGTTCGAAATCGGGAAGAAAATTCGGTTTTTCGAAATTCGAATTCGGAAAATGAACCGATTTCCACGCGGTTTTCTTCATCGGTTGGTTTTGGTGGTGGCAAATAATAAAATTTGGTCTCGTCCTTAGTGATTCCAGAATTGCCAATAGCTGGTTCATTGCATTCTTTGTACTAAAGTAATGTCAACAACCTTAATTTCCAACTCGAATAACTTGCCCCATCAAATATAGGCAGCGTGATGTCTTCTATTCTGGCTTGTTTAGCCATCTTGATGATTATGATAATAACTTCCTTGTATGAAATTGTATTTTCACGGTATTTCTTGCTTCACGTGTCAAATAGGTCACCTCAACCTTATTTTGTTTGTTCTCGACTTGATTTATGTTTAACATAACATACTAAGTTTTGCGGACTGCTACCATGTTGATATTTGATGAATTATCTGTCTGGAATCCAGACAGGACAAACTGAAATTCTACTTGGGCTAACCATAGATCAGGTTCCGCAGATCAGAAGGTTGCGTGTTCAAATCACGTCAGGGTCACTAGATATGGTTGGTTATTGGCAAATAACCCTTCATTAAGCAATGGGTTGCTTAAAATTTTTTTTAGCCCTTTCACCATGAATACTAATACGTGGTCTGCTATTTTTTTAGCATTAATTGTAAACCCCCTAAGCTGGTCTTTTGTAGCATTATAATGTATTTGGTGGATTGTTCACATTTCATCAAAAAATTGGCTGCATAACTGATCTTCCGGGCATAACTCCTGGACTGTATCTCTCATTTTTAAGAAGATACATTTGCTTAACCCAGTCGGGGTTCCACTTCTACTTAATTTTTGTTAAGTCTTTTTAAAGATTTTGTGGATGGCAACGTAAAAAAATTCGCTAAAAGTGGATAAAAATAAGGAATAGAAGAAGATAGCAATTATTGAAATTTATAAATGATCTGTAGTACCTGCTACTGTTGGTCTTAATGTCTCTGCAAGAAAGGATTTTTTCCTGGCGGCTTGGTGACTAAATTGAACCGCCACCGGTGCAGACGGAGAAGATGGTAAATGTTTTGCACGTGAAAGAGCTTGTCCGGCTTGCAGAAATTTATAGAATTACAGTTCCTTGATTGAAATAAAATAAATATAAAATAGTTCCCTCTCAATTGACACAATTTATTTAGGTTCGTAAGATGGTAAATATTATTAGCTGTGTATATAACTTACAATTACGGTATAACTAATAATGGAATCAATAGTGCCAACCTCAAGGGATTCAGGGTCGTTAATTAGGTTCGGTTTGGGGAATATTATTAGCTGCTACTTGTGAATGCTGGAGCATTCCCATGTTCTTCAGGTGCAGGTAATATTTTCTCTGAACTATAAACAAAAAAAAAATCATGATAAAGTACATTTTTTTTGTACTATTATTATTCATTTATTTCAAGAATGTTGGATAGAAGATAGTGTACTACTACTAGTGATAGTTTACTGGTGATTGCTCTAGCCTCTTCAGACCTGAGTCTTACAAAAGCAAGTTCAAAGTTATTTCACGCTAAAATATGATTAGGGTTCAAATAAAGGAAAAAAATAATGAAATAAAATTTTTATTTTTTTAAATAACATTAGTACACATATGTGTACATTAACCAGCAGTTATAGTCCAGTCATTATAGTAAGTTCACCTCGGAATTCGAGATACCCAGCTGTACGTCTGTAAATACGTGTATATTGACCCCCTAAAAGTTGTCTCAAAACCTACATATGGTAGGGTGTAAGCAACTATTAAATTTCAAGGTCAACGGTCACAAAAATCGGTTTTTTGCGCTTTTTTTAGAAATATCTCATTTCCTGTGGGTTTTTTGCTATTTGTATTTATTATCAATATTGTAGAATACTAAATTCTCTACAAATTTTGTTTAAAAACTTTTTTTATACGGTGAACCGTTTTCGAGATAGAGGGCGGAGAGCGCGCGGTCACTGCATCACTTCAGGTCTACTTAAGCGGTTTAGATTTTTCATACAAAAGGATTTTCCCGCTAATTCCTGTGGGAATTTCGGGAATTCCTTGTTGTAACTAAGCTTTGAGTTTACTAAGGTACCTACATGCCAAATTTCAAGCGTCTAACTTCCGTTAAGCGTTTAGATTTTTCATACAAAAGGATTTTCCCGCTAATTCCTGTTCCCGTGGGAATTCCTAAGTATACTATAACCTGCCCAGGTGTATGAAGAATAATTGTACCAAGTTTCGTTAAAATCCGTCGAGTAGTTTTTGTTTCTATAAGGAACATACAGACGGACAGAATTCTATACATGAAATATATTTTCAAAATAACTATCAGGGGGTGATTAGTGATCGATACTGATGCCAAAAATGCAATCAGTAAAATTTTTGTCTGTCTGTCTGTCCGTCTGTATGTTCCTTATAGAAACAAAAACTACTCGACGGATTTTAACGAAACTTGGTACAATTATTCTTCATACACCTGGGCAGGTTATAGTTTACTTAGGAATTCCCACGGGAACAGGAATTAGCGGGAAAATCCTTTTGTATGAAAAATCTAAACGCTTAACGGAAGTTTTAGACGCTTGAAATTTGGCATGTAGGTACCTTAGTAAACTTAAAGCTTATTTACAACAAGTAATTACCGAAATTCCCATGGGAATTAGCGGGAAAATCCTTTTGTATGAAAAACCTAAACCGCTTAAGTTGACCTGAAGTGAAGCAGTGACCGCGCGCTCTCCGCCCTCTATCTCGAAAACGGTTCACCGTATAAAAATTTTTTTTAAACAAAATTTGTAGAGAATTTAGTATTCTACAATATTGATAATAAATACAAATAGCAAAAAACCCATAGGAAATGAGATATTTCCAAAAAAAGCGCAAAAAACCGATTTTTGTGACCTTTGACCTTAAAATTTAATAGTTGCTTACACCCTACCATATGTAGGTTTTGAGACAACTTTTAGGGTGTCAATATACAAGTATTTACAGACTTACAGCTGGGTATCTCTAATTCCGAGATTCTTACCTAATTTAAGCTTAAATGACTGGACTATTAACGTACACATATGTGTACATTAACGAGCAGTTAACAATGACTAGATCTACAAAGTGACTGAAAGCTCTAATTGTCCACTTTTTTGTGCGCATAGCGCTTCGGTAGTACGCTATGAGCCTATCACAGCGATCAATACCTCCCATGCAGGTGTTATAGTTTTTGATTACAGCAGGTTGTGATACATCTATTTTTCTCTTCTGAATTTTACACCAACGTTTACATGTAGTCACGGGTGAGCTCCCGGTGCATGTTGAAAGCATGGTGACGGCTTTAGTGTCTTTCCATTTTATGACACAAACTTTTTCGTCATTTCGGACTTTCTCATCAAATTCACCACGTTTCAGCTGTTTGTCAGTCTTCAGTTTCTTGGATACATCCCCACACCGATTGCTCATGATACCGTCAAGTAAACATTGTTTTTATTTTCGTTCAAATAAGTTAGTTTGCTCTGCTGTTTCCTTCCAAAAGTCTACATCAAGATATTCAAAAAATGAGAACAAACAACTGGTGTCAGAACTACCTTGGGTGAGAAGTACATCTTCATTGATGTCAGGTCCGCGAGAAACCATTTCTTTGGTCAGCCAGAATTGTCGCGATGAAGGGAATTCTTCATTATTTGATTGCTCATCGTCTGACTGCGCTTGCTCTTCGTCTGACAGCGCTTGCTCATCTTCCGACTGAGAAGACGAGGGTCTACCAGCATCAGACGGCAAATACTCGAGGTCATCCTCATCTCCAAAAAAAACACTTGTCGCTCTTGCACCGCTTTGTCAACGGATTTTTTGTGAACTTTTATGTTTAGAGAACACATCTAAATAGTACCAAGCTATTTAAACAGATGTCGCTGTTAGCAAAAACTGTGATTTAAATAGGTCCACATACGTGTACCTAGGGTCTGAAGAGGCTAGAAGACGTGTTACAAGGGTGCGGTTCGCGGAGGTTGGAAGTCCAATTCTTTGCATTATTATCTTGGCATCAACTATAGTGGGACCTATCAAGCCAAGTGGATCATTTTGGCTGACCACAGACAGCATGTGACGTTTCGTAATTTTATCATGTAATTCTATATTTATAGAAAATGACAGAAAGTCAGAACTTCTTATCCAATGCAAGCCCAAGGTCTTAGTTGGAAGATATTCACTGTTTTCATACAAAAATACTATATCATGAGAATTAGAATCATCATGGCCAAGTGCCTTAAGAATATTTGTACTATTTGTCTGAAACTTTCTCGAGTTAAACTTAGCAGATGATACTTCATTATCTGTTGTGCCACCATTTAAATAATCATCAACATTCTAATTTTAAGTTGTAGCATATCTTGTTCGTTTGCATATTTTGATTCGTCCATCAAGCTGAAAAAGTATTTGAAATCCGATTAAAAATGGCGCGTGTTCAATATTTTAAACTTTTTTGTGTTAATATTACCCTCTTGATGGCCCTGATTCCAAACTTGATGAATTTCAAGCTCTCTATAATAAAAAAAAAGTAATGTAGATTCGTTCATCGTGACGATCCCCTAATCAATACAGATTAATGAGATTTTTTTTTCTCAGCTTTCCCCTGATATTGATTCTTCAGGGATTTTGTTTTGAGGGTTTCTTATATCAATCTTTTTTCTTTTTGTTTTCTCTTCGTTTCTTGAACTACACAACTTATATTTTCTAATTTGTTTCTTATATCTATTCGGTGTTTTATCTTATGTATGTATTTATCTTAGTTATACTTTCTTATTCTATGTATCTATCTATCGGGTGCTCTTCTAATACTTTCTTTTCTATACATGCTTATTCCTATTTCTATTTTACTTATAATACCTATTTTATTTTACTACCAGTTTCCTTTCTTATCTTATTTCTAGAGTTTTATCCTATTTATCCATCCTATTCTTCCCTTATTACTTAAGATTTATATTATCAAATATAAACTAAATAATATTCTACTTGCTATTTATTTTTCTTGTTTACTAATGTACAAACTTTTATACAGTATTCTAGGAATTGTCCTCGAATGTTCTTATTATTTCACCAAGGTTTTCAACTTTAATTTCAGTGTTAATTTTTTGTTCTAGGTCAAAACGTATTCCGGCGTACATTGGACACTCCACTAGGACATGAGGGACCGTCTCTTCTACCTGTTCATCACATGCACACGATGGGCTCTCCCGACACTTAAAGCGGTTCAAATATTGGGCGAACCCACCGTGTCCAGTGAGGATCTGCGTGAGTTTTCCGTATGGCTGGACACTCCTTACCGTCCTGTACGCCTGCGTAACGCTCGGGAATAACAATTTGGTGATACCCGCTGTTTGTTCCGTCTGGTATCCTAGCCTCCCATTCGCTCAGCGTATCCTGGCGTAGGATACGCTTTACGAATGACACGGGACAATCGTCGTAGCCCGGCCTTGTCTTCATCCTCAGCGCTGCCTCTTTCGCGAGTTCATCCGCCCGCTCGTTCCCCTCCATCCCCATGTGGGCTTTAATCCAGAAGAGGTGGATGGTTTTACCGTTTTCGGTTGCCTCCCGGATGTTCTCTCTGGTCTCGACCACGAGAGGATGGAGAGAAACGCCACGGGTGATCGTCTCTAGCGACGATCTGGAGTCGCTGAAGATGGAGTACACTCCACCGGATCTTCGCGTCTTAATAGCCCTTGTGGCTCTCGTCAATGCCAGTAGCTCGGCCTGGAAAACAGTGCAGACCTCCCCCAGCTTGAGCTTCTTTGTTGAGGTTTCCGCGCCAGCATCCCAGAAGGATATTGCCGCGCCCACCTTTCCCTCTATTTTGCTCCCGTCGGTAAAGATGTGCGTACCGTCGGTTGCTTTCTGGGCGAGCTCTGCACTGCTCTCGATTTGGCCGAACTCCAAGTGCATCAACGTCGCTGGGTGTGGTGCCCGTGCATACGATATAGGCAACTCCACCTCTCGGTCCTCTACCACTCTCCGGGAATGTCCTTTCTTTACTTCGTAAAGAGAGGCTGCCTCCCTGATCCTAAGGTCCAGGGGAAGCAGCCCGGAGAGCACTAGAGCCGAGTTGAGCGAAGTTGTCCTATAAGCCTTCACCATCTTCTGGACGAAACCGCGCTGCACCTCGTTCAGGTGTTTGCGAACGCCAATCTTCCCTGCAGCCGTTGCCCATTCGCTAGCCGCATACAAAATGACAGCCTCTATCACCGCCACGTATATGGTCCTGACTATCTCCGGAGAGAGTCCCCACTCCTATTAATGAGATTAGAACCATAACAGTAGGCCCACAATCCCTACTATCGCGCTATAGAGGCTATTGTACCAGTAATATGGTAAACCCCTGGCAGGTGTTCTCTATAATGATTGTGTGTGGGCGTGCCCTGTACTATCTAGTTTAACCAGGGGGCGGAACCCGGCAGAATCCCTAGGGAGCTTCGTCCCCTCCGCACCCTCCACACGTTTGTTAGTGATCTGGTTAAATCTGGTCCAGTTTATGTGGCTACATCTCAACACGAACCCAGGAATGGACCTTAAAACACATTGATGCCGATAACATGCTTTAAAAACCTGTACCATGCTGCACTCCAGACACCTCGCCAGGACAGCGTAAGAAGTGAAGTGGACTGCATTTCGTCTGATAGATTCGCAACCCTTCGCGACGCCCGTATTTGTCACGTTTGTCACAATGGGTGTCATTCAGCGATCGCTGACCCGAAACTATTTTTGCGTCCACAACGACTCCGATGTCGTCCCTCACGGCTATGATAGCCGGCTTGCAGACGGTACCCGAGAGGCAAACTATACACAGCTCCATCTCCACTTTCCAACCTTTGGCTACCATGTGCTCTAAGCACTAAGCTCTACACTCGCCGATTCCAAACTGAAAATAATGTATTCCCTTGAATTGTTTCGCATTAGGGTTAATATTGTCTTCCATGCATTCTAATCATCCTAAAAAGCAACTCCAAATGATCCTAGCTGTATTTGTAAGACTGTATAATACAAGCATGTCTTCCTTAATCAAACTTTTATACAATGATTGTAAGCTTTCAATACCTATGGGAAGTCCTAGGAATCCTATTTTACACTTCATTCATGAGACCAAAGGCCATGCTAATAAAACGGTAAGTGCCTACCGGCGAAACAAACGCCGTCTTGTCCCGATCAGCAGGGGCCACGTTCACCTGCCAATAGCCGGAACGCAGGTCTAAAGAACTCATGTATTCTTGTCTTTTGACAACGTCAAAACAGACTGCCATATACAATAAAAATTCTAAAATTATTATTATTACATTAAATAATAAAGATGAAATAATCAAATATAATACAGATTAAATTCTAAAATAATTCTGATATCTGCAACATGCCCAGGAAATAATCAAATAAATTATTTTAATTTAATAATGGTTTTTCAAGTTCTTCAAAAATACAATACAAATAATATTATTATTATTATAAGTATTTATAAGTACACAATAATTGTATAAAATACAATATACATTCTAATATCATTACACGTGGAACTTGTTTTATTTTTTATTTCCTGTTTTGTTTTTTTTTATTATTTTTATTGAATTTACAAAATGGAATTTAAAAACTTTGTTACGATTGTTCAAACGTTGCATAATCAAAGGATGATGGGCATATTGGGCGTTAAACCAACAGAAACAAAAAGTATACTAAATTAAAGCTTAATACTAGTACTTCATTTCATAGTATGACAACAATCCTGAAATACGCGGGGATACGGAGATAGAGGTCGTTGAATATGCAAAGTTTCCATAGTATTTCACATCACATTAGGGTAATAAAAATAGTATAAGGTCAATTAGATTGCTTTTATCGATCATATTGAGAGTATTGTATCATATCTTACTATCGATTTAGTAAGTATGTATACCGAATAAATTATAATCGATTATTCCATTGCAATAATCGATTATATTGCTGAATATAAGGAATTGAATTAACAATTAAATGATAGTAATGATGGTAATCAAAAAAATCGATTAATCGAATTGTTAATCGATAAATCGTTATTTGGCAATATCGATTAATAATCGATCCGTGATCGATTATGCGACAATACTACAGCTTAACTGGTAGAAATCCTATTGAAACATGACTGTGTTCATGTCATTTCTCTAAATGGTTACCTAGGTATGGTCCTACGCTTATAATGTAAAACATGGTTTAAATAACCATTTGTTGGCCCCACTCCTGAACTGTTGGACATAATAATGGATAAATGACTTAAATATTTAAAATATAAGTAGATAAGTATATTAATTAATAATATTTTTTGTTTGCGCAATAAAGCACCTATTACTACACATTATGTCAATTTCCAAGCAAACCCGGGAGTTTTTGGTAGTTATTTATATGAAAATATATTTCTGATATTAAGTCCTAACAAATAATAGTAGTTACATTTCTGTTGGTTTTACGCCCAGATTCCATAGAAAAGTGCCCATCATCCTTTCTTCATGTTTCGAGAGTTAAATATATCGAAAAGACGATTTATGTTTCTTAGAAAACGTTCAGTTGGATCGAAATTTTTAAAGGTTTAACATCCTCTATTCAAAATTGTAACGCTGTTACCACGCCTTTCCTCAAGACTTGACAAGAAAATTTTACTTTTATAATATTATTGCGGAACATAATATGCCTTCGTGTCAGCTTGTTAGCGAAGTGTAAGCCATCATCTTCTTAAAGTTTATTTAATTCACATAAAAGAGCCCAGTCAATTTTATTGTTATATTGTATAACATAACTTTTTTAGATTCCCAGTTATTTTGTACAAGTTTAAACGTGTAGATAGGTTCTATGAATATAGCCACATTAGAATCATCCGCAGGATGTTTAAAAGTGGTCGTCTACGTCATTTACTTTCCATCCAGTAGGCAAACTGTTCGGAGTGCCAGAATTGATATTTATGCCAGTCCAGAATATTTATGGCTTCGCATGATGGCATCTAATGTCGGCCTATTTTTATTTTGGATTAGTTCTATGTGAATATTTTTTGGTCAAACGGCTTATGCAGCAATGTGTTCAAAATGTACACATTGCTGCGTTCAAAGAACGCGTGACTGGAACACGTCGTGCAGGAGGCGCTATTTTATGTTGGTACCTTGCCCAACCATATGTCTATGTGAATATAATGATGAATTAACTGCAGAATTTCTTGAGCATCACTACGCGGTTTGCAATAGGAGGGTGAAAATTTTAATTGGCATACCATCCATGCCAGATAAGTCACCAACTGTCAACTGCTCCTCTTATAGTTTTTTAGTCAATTCTTTTAGGGGTCATGGTTTTGAGAATTTCAGACAGTGCTCACAGTACAGTACGTCCCCTGATTGCTGAAAAAAATAACTCAATGTGATCCTGACTTATTTTATACACAGGCAGATATTTTAAAAGTTGACTTTCTTATGTCAATTGCCGAAAAATATTTAATGAGCTACTCCGAGGATACCAGGTGCAGTATGTACACCTGCACCCACAGCAGCTGGGAACATGTATATTCCTTAATATCTCACAGATTTTTTTAGTCATGTTATAATTTAACTAAGATCCAAAAAGTTAATAGGGCTCCTATTCTTCGTAAACATTGAATAAGCGCCTACTCCGAAGGTACCAGGTGCAGTATGTAGACCTGCACCCACAGCAGTTGGGAACAGGTATATTCCTTAATATCTCACAGATTTTTTTAGTCATGTTATAATTTAACTAAGATCCAAAAAGTTAATAGGGCTCCTATTCTTCGTAAACATTGAATAAGCGCCTACTCCGAAGGTACCAGGTGCAGTATGTACACCTGCACCCACAGCAGTTGGGAACAGGTATATTCCTTAATATCTCACAATTTTTTTAGTTAAGTTATAATTTAACTAAGATCCAAAAAGTTAATAGGGCTCCTATTCTTCGTAAACATTGAATAAGCGCCTACTCCGAAGGTACCAGGTGCAGTATGTACACCTGCACCCACAGCAGCTGGGAACAGGTATATTCCTTAATATCTCACCAATTTTTTTAGTTAAGTTATAATTTAACTAAGATCCAAAAAGTTAATAGGGCTCCTATTCTTCATAAATATTATACAAGTGGCTAATCCGAGGGTACCAGGTGCAGTATGTACACCTGCACCGTGGCACGTGGGGTATTTCACCCAAAAAGCTGGCCAAAACTATTTTTTATTTTTCTTATTTTTTATTGATTCTTAATTTTAATATCGGGTATTACCTCCTCTTGCTTTGATCACAGCCTGCATTCGATCTGGCATACTCTGAATGAGATTTTTGATCTCCACTTGACTAAGGTCATCCCACGCCTGCAGTGCCGCGATTTTTAGCTCCGCAAGAGTTTGTAGAGGGTTCAAGCTGGAGCGTATCTTTCTTTTCAGCATGTCCCAGATATGCTCGATCGGATTTAAATCCGGTGACCGAGCTGGCCACTCCAGTTTCTGAATACCGACCTCCTGTAGGTAGTCATTTACACAACGGGCAACGTGCGGGCGCGCGTTATCGTGCATTAGCAAAAGTTCTGCTCGTCCGATAAACTTCAAATAAAGCATAACGTGATTCTGAAGGACCTCCTCAACGTATATGATAACCAACTCCGTACGCGCATCAGAACTTATTCCGCCCCATACCATGATGGAGCCTCCATGAAAACTCAACAGTCTGTGTTGTGGTTATGGGTAAATGCCGTTCTCCTTGTCGTCTCCACATTCGTTCTCGGTCGTCTGGAGCTCGGAATGCTGTCCTACACTCATCAGGGAACAAATCCCTGGCCCATTGCTCATGGATCCAGTTAGCGTGTTCTTTTGCGAATCGCAGTCGAGATACTCGGTGCTGTCTGAGGAGTTCAGGGCCTCGTGCAGGTCTACGGGCTCTTAAATTTGCTTCCTCCATTCGTCTTCTTATCGTACGCTCGCTTACATTGATGCCTCTTGCGATTTGGATTTGGAACCGATTCCTTAAGATTTCCAACACGATAAATCTGTCATCGCGTGCTGATGTGCAACGTACGGTCTGCGAGAATAGCGGCCAGTCTCAAGTACTCACCAATGAAGAGTCTTTATTAGAGACAGCTCGGCAAGCTGACAATGACACTCACCAACAACGTTATGCCAAATCCAATAAAAGGGAGCTCAATGAAGGGTTAAGTGTCAGGAGGACCCTCGTCTCCCGCCTGTGGTCCTCTCGATCCCATGCACCTAGATTAAGTAATGGCATATTATTTAACATTATAATTATTATTTCCATGTTTAAAATTTTTTATTTAGTTCATTATTGTTATCGCAGTAGGACAGAAGGTTTAATGAAAATAAAATTCTGAGTATGTTTTTACTTGTCAATAACATGCTATTGTATTTAATTTCAACAACATTTCTCCTAATGTTTGGGCATTTCTCTTCTGTGATTCTGCTATTTGGCCTAGGTACATCGAATTTTGCTGCTCTGCCAGCATTCTATGCTGAGAAATGTTAACCAACATATCTCTGGCCATTTGTTGGCTCAAAGCAGCTTGTCGCCTACTGCGTCGACTTGGCACTCGTTTAGGACGTGTTTCCTCAGGCTGTCGTTGCAGTAGGCCCACTTCTTGTTGCATCTGCGGCTGCTCTGGTACAGTCACCCACTGCTGGCCCTTCGTCTCCCTCTGTGAGAACCATGAAGTGTTCAACTACACTTCATGGTTCTGAATTAAGTTAAAATTACTTTCATCCAAATAATATTAGAAATTTAAATAACAATATTCAAGTTGCTAATACAGAAAAATCCAGCGACCGATGAGCACGTCCAGGACCACCACGTGCACGCGCCCTTCCGCGACTTTGTCGTTCCATTTTCATTGACTGGAATGTCCACAGTTCACTATGGTTCACGGAACTGTGGCCCCGCATGTCTAATCTTTGAGTACCCTCCCTCATCGTCGCTCAAGATGTAGGTATTTTTAGACATCCTCCCCCATCTTTTAGACATCTACGCGTACAAAGCGTTTATTCCCGATGTCCCCCACTATTTGCCCACCGCGCGCGGGCAAAATAGTTTTACGATAAATTTCAGAAGCTCCAGGTCAGTCCATTGGACCGCTTCTAGGAGAGAAATGCTGGCGGCTTAAAAGTAGACGCAGTCGTTCGTTCTGTTACGCGGGAAATTGAGATTTGGTTTAAAAAAAAACCGTTTATCTGAAAGCCGCCTTGTAGAAAGTTAGGAACGGACTGAGGAATCGAAAGGCTTAGCAATCTATGTCACGCAGGTGAATAGGGGACACATTATTCTTTACATCGTTTAGTTTATGTTACAGCAAGTGTCGTTTATTAAGTTAAAGTCTGGCACGTGATTGAATTACTATGAGTATACTAGATTAGAACTATACCACGAAGTTCTTCTGTTGACTAAGCAGAGTTTTAGGCTGAACAAAACAACACAAAATATTACTAAAATGTCATCCATTGTTCTGTAACGATGCTAGTCTAGTATTTAACTAGTCTACTTTTTGTAAAATCTATCAAGACATTCTAACATAGCTGTGTCTTGCGCCTGCGCTGTGCTTGTCGTGCAGACCAGTGGTTACTGGCTACTAATAAATCTGCGCGACTGAGTTGTCACCCCCTGATGCTTGGCACCGTCGGATGAATCCCTGATGCTTTGTTGGAATGAAATATTTATTTCTGTAAGGAGTTTGGCTACGCAGGTTACGACGATTAATGTTTCGCTAAAATGGCAATGCCAGATTTAGTATGGAAAGTGGCGTCTTTTTTTTTTCGCGCGGCCATCGACCAAACTTTGTTTTTTGATTACAAAATAGTGTAATAAACCAAACTTAATATGGCATGTATACCTCTAAACTCAGTCTGAACTGAGTTACGAGCATTAGAAGTTTGATGATTTTCATACTAGATTTGCTGTTTGTGCGCAAGTTTTGTAAGAAATTGCAACAAAATATTGCGCTATTTTTTTATTGCGCTGATTCTGCTCCATATTGATGTCTGGAGCCTTTAATGGATGGTATTGTTTGTTTACACATACAATCTCACTATTTTGTTGCAATTTCTTACAAAACTTTGCGCGCAAAAAGCAAATCTAGTATGAAAATCATCAAACTTCTAATGCTTGTAACTCAGTTCAGACTGAGTTTAGAGGTATACATGTCATAGTAAGTTTGGTTTATTACACTATTTTGTAATCAAAAAACAAAGTTTGGTCGATGGCCGTGCGAAAAAAAAAAGACGCCAATTTCCGGCATTGTCTTTTTGGCGTGAATCTTGGAGTTCGGACAACAGGTGCCAGTAGTGTTTTCTCTCGCCAAACTGGTGTTTTAAAAATTCGACGAATTGGTCGAAGGTCTCGAACTTCTTGATACTACTCTGCCTCCGAGTTGGCTGAGCATGTATTTGAACAGTATAGGTTTTTGTACTTCGTTTGCCAAATTAAATGCGCTTTGGCAATTGTAAATAAAGGGATTTAGTTTGTCTCTGTCGGCATTGAATGGTTTTATGAATATATTAAGGTCAATTGTGTCTTCCGATTTAGGAGGTATATTATGTAAAGAAATGGAAATGGCATTGAAAAAATAGCTTACTCTTCGGAAATACATTACATGGTTTTTTCGGCAACCCAGTCTGACAATGTTTGGTCTTTTTCACTCTGTGGCGTAACTGTAGTGTCGGAAATTTTTTTTTTTTTTTAAAACTTCATAATCTGTAAGAAACCATAATTTTAAATTAAAGCAATGGATTAAAACAATAAATTAGATAGTTAATTTATTATTCTTACCTTCATTTTGAACGGGAGGTAAAACATTGGAGTCATAAACGCTATCTAGGCTTATCATAGATTTTATGTGTACGTCTATATTATCCAAATGAATGGCTATATTTGGGCCACCACCAGTACGGTATAACTCCGATCGGATTGCCGCAGACTTTTTACGGACGGTTCATTTCAAGCCTTCGTATTTGATTCGCAAAGTTTGAATAGATCTGAATGTTCCTCCAGATTGAGCATTGAATTCCTTTTCAATCTGTTCCCATCTCTTTTTTTTTCCACGTAGCACCGTCACTAAATTTATTTTCTACGATTTCGCAGTATTTTTGAACAAGAGACACCAATAAATCTCTCTCATCCGAACTAAAGTTAGCACTTCTTTCTCTTTTTATTTTATCCAAGATGGATTTTTAATAGTTTATTTACAAATAACAAAATTACACACAAACGGAACAGAAAATAACACCACGAGAAAATGACACTAACATCAGATTTTGAGGTTATTAGCAAGTCTTATTTTAACGTTTCTTAACTTATAGAATGTGAATGAATGATTATCACAAGTCAATCTTTTAACCGTTGAGTAGCTAATCGGAACTTTATTGAGGCCCTTATTGTATTTGTTAAGCAATGACCAAGGACTTACCGATACGCGATGAATGTGACAATCAGGCGAATTGTTCTATGAATCAGGGATGCGCAATGACGGTGACACGGCGTGTTGATAGCAGCGATGCACGGAGCGAAAAACAGGATTAAAATGCTATGAAAACTTGAGAGTTCATGAAAATAATCAAATATTGAGGTATACGAGTATTATGTAAAGGAACGGAAATGGTATTGAAAAATTAGCTTACCCTTCGGGAATACCTACACTCGATGGTTTTTTCGGCAACCCAGTCTGACAATGTTTGGCCTTTTTCACTCCGTGGCGTAACTGGAGAGTGTCTGAAAATTATAATATTTTTAAAAAACTATTCACTTCTCAAGTTAATATTTTTTTAGCAAATGAATTCTATGATTATAACAAAATAAACTTACATTTTGTAAACGTATGATTTCCGCATCGCAGCTGTCATCTTCATCACACTTGATGCTGACATGTCGCTTGCACTTATTTAGTAGCACTATTGAGTCTGACGAAACAATATGCAATAGCTTTTTAAAAACACACGTGTTGTCATCTTCAAACTGGGCAAGTGGTAGCATGCGCCACTGGTCGTAAAGGATTTGTAACATTCGTACTGTTATGACGGGATAATAAAATGTCTTTTTAAAAAAAACAATTAATTTTTATTCACCGAAATTCGTTCACTTTAAACACAAAATTTAATTTGGATACCCGAATTGACTCTACTTTGAAGCCCGAAGTTTTGTACATCAACCACTCTTGGGAAGGCCAAGGTGATTGGTAATATACTTGGATTTTGTTCTCGCACGGTTTGACTCCAAAGCATTTTTTGGGCTTAGTAAAGCAATTTTTATCAAAGCATCGTTATCAAAATCCCACCTTTTTTTGATTTGTAATGCAGATTCCACAAAAAGTCTAGTTTTATCCATAAACTCCTTTCGTCGGTGCAGATCTGCCTTAATTTCAGGCGAGTTAATTTTTGTTGCTACTGCAATCCCGAGGTGCATACATCTGTTCGTTAATTAATTGTTTTGTATGGTCATTTGGATTGATAGCATTTAAGTCGGTTTGGTTGACATAATTGCGGCCCATGAAACAAAATAGGAATTCTCTGTACATGTCCTTAACTTGGACATCCAAGTCTGTGACGACCACTTTTCTTCTTGTGTCGAGAGGATTTCCGAGATTATTACATTGTTGAAATTTATTATTATTTTGTTTTTCTGGGGGAGACAGGGCATCATTCTTATCTACTTGATTTGACTGCTGCGTACAGGTCAGTTAACTAAAGCTGGCACGTTCACAGTACTCACACTTATGCAATTTCACTATACAGAATGTTTGAAACTAGTTTTTTGTAAAATCTGTCAAGACACTAACATAGCTGATCCTTGCGCCTGCGCCGTGCTTGTCGTGCAGATGCACCAGTGGTTACTAGCTACTAATAATCTGCGCGACTGAGTTGTCACCCCCTGATGCTTGGCACCGGCGGATGAACCCCTGATGCTTTGTTGGTATTGAAATATTTATTTCTGTAAGGAGTTTGGCTAGGCAGGTTACGACGAGTATTCGCTAAAATTTTGGCGTGAATCTTGGGAGTTCGGGCAACAGGTGCGAGTAGTGTTTTCTCTCACCAAACTGGTGTTTTAAAAATTCAACGAATTGGTCGAAGGTCTTGAACTTTTTGATACTACATATTTTATGCTTTCGGCTCTGCCTTCGAGTTGGCCGAGCATGTATTTGAACAGTATAGGTTTTTGTACTTCGTTTGCCAAATTGAATGCGCCTTGGCAATTGTAAATAAAGGGATTTAGTTTGTCTCTGTCGGCATTGAATGGTTTTATGAACTTGAGCAATATATCAAGGTCAATTTTGTGTTCTTAATTAGGAGGTATATTATGTAAAGGGAAATGGCATTGAAAAAAAGCTTACCCTTCGGGAATACATTCGATGGTTTTTTCGGCAACCCAGTCTGACAATGTTTGGCCTTTTTCACTCTGTGGCGAAACTGGAGAGTGTCGGAAAATTATAATATTTTTAAAAAACTTCATCATCTGTAAGAAACCATAATTTTAAATTAAAGCATTTGATTGAAACAATAAATTAGATAGTTAATTTATTATTCTTACCTTCATTTTGAACGGGAGGTAAAACATCGGAGTCATAAACACTATCTAGGCTTATCATAGATTTTATGTGTACCTCTATATTATCCAAATGAATGGCTATATTTGGGCCACCACCAGTACGGTATAACTCCGATCGGATTGCCGCAGACTTTTTACGGACGGTTCGTTTCAAGCCTTCGTATTTGATTCGCAAAGTTTTATTGGATCTGAATAATCCTCCAGATTGAGCATTGAATTCCTTTTCAATCTATTCCCAAGCCATCTCTTGGTTTTCCACGTAGCACCGTCACTAAATTTATTTTCTACGATTTCGCAGTATTTTTGCTCAAGAGACACCAATAAATCTCTCTCATCCGAACTAAAGTTAGCACTCCTTTCTCTTTTTATTTTATCCATGATGGATTTTTAATAGTTTATTTACAAATAACAAAATTACACACAGACGGAACAGAAAGTAACACCACGAGAAAATGACACTAACGTCAGATTTTAAGGTTATTAGCAAGTCTTATTTTAACGTTTCTTAACTTATAGAATGTGAATGAATGATTATCACAAGTCAATCTTTTAACCGTTGAATAGCTAATCGGAACTTTATTTTCTTATGTGAAATTGAGAAAATTTACTTCTTACTTTTACTTGTTGATTAGTGTTAATTAGGAAGTAACTAATTGGGACTTTACTCGGAGATGGTGAAAGAGGCCCTTATTGTATTTGTTAAGCAATGACCAAGGACTTACCGATACGCGATGAATGTGACAATCAGGCGCATTGTTCTATGAATCAGGGATGCGCAATGACGGTGACACGGCGTGTTGATAGCAGCGATGCACGGAGCGAAAAACAGGATTAAAATGCTATGAAAACTTGAGAGTTCATGAAAATAATCAAATATTGAGGTATACGAGTATTATGTAAAGGAACGGAAATGGTATTGAAAAATTAGCTTACCCTTCGGGAATACCTACACTCGATGGTTTTTTCGGCAACCCAGTCTGACAATGTTTGGCCTTTTTCACTCCGTGGCGTAACTGGAGAGTGTCTGAAAATTATAATATTTTTAAAAAACTATTCACTTCTCAAGTTAATATTTTTTTAGCAAATGAATTCTATGAATATAACAAAATAAACTTACATTTGTAACGTATGATTTCCGCATCGCAGCTGTCATCTTCATCACACTTGATGCTGACATGTCGCTTGCATTTATTTAGTAGCACTATTGAGTCTGACGAAACAATATGCAATAGCTTTTTAAAAACACACGTGTTGACCAAGCGGCCGTTTATTTCAGACTGATTCTACATACATTTTTATCTTACAGCTTGGGTCTTATCTCTAACTTATAACTACCACTTAAGTACTCGGGTTTGTGAGAACCAGCTAAAAACTAGGCAACTTATACTACATAACTCCTCCCTTCCGAGAGGGCTGCGTACAGTCGGGGTTGGTTCGCGAGGTCGGGGTTGGTTCGCGAGGTCGGGGTTGCTCGGCGACTGCAGGAACCAGGTCTGCTGTCAACTGCTGAAGCGGCGTCGACTGAGTACACGGCGCTATGTTAAGTCCTATTTCTTCGGGTGTATGGCGGACGTTCCGTTCGGTGCGTCAGCACTGCATAATACCAAGTTTCTCACGGGCGTAGTAGGCTGCTACGGCGGCTAGTATGGTGATAATGATATAATCGATGTCCAACTGGGTTTTGTGGCAATCCCGTAGTCGTCATCTAATTGTCGCGGCTGATTGGATGTTGATGCAGCAATAGCGTGAAGTTTATCCAAATTTGTGTGCTCTAAATGGATACTTTTCCAAATAGCATTACCCTCCGGTAAACGTATCCGTGGTAATGGTACTTTCTTTTATATTCAATGTTTTGTGGTGTGTTTGCAAAACTTGTCCGCTGATCTCTAATCTGCAGGCCTCCGTTGTGGTGAGCAAATTGGTGTTCTGGATGCGCTGGTACTTTTCATCGTTTCCACATTTTACTTTTAGTATTTTCAGCCTAAAACCAAACAAATTTAGGTCGTTGTTAAAACAGTAATTACCTAACTATTTGCTGTTTTAACAACGATGCGATATTTCGAGTTTTAATTAATTGCAAAGTTATAATACAGTATTTAACAGAACATCTAAAAAAAAATTATTTTCTGTTTCTGTTTACTTAATTTTTATAAACGATACCTATGTATAAACTATTTGTGAAAACTATTTTGGCAAATGTGAAGTTTAATTGGTAACTCTATTTGTGTTATAGAATGCTGTTTGTTTTCTTAACAATAAAATAATAAAAAAAAAATCTGTTTCTGCAAATGACTAGCCAGATGTTTTGGTGAATTTGTTGAATTTTCAACGGTGGGGAGATTTTGATTCAATTTTTTTTTTTTTTTTTTTTTTTTTCATTTTTTTGGACCTGAGTGGCCACGTTGGCTAGATGACCTAAGCTACTGCCTGGCGTAATTATTGAATTGGATGAACAATCTTTAATGCTCCGGGCTTCGCCTTTGTCGAATGCCTCAGTTTAAACAACTAGTAGTAGGTACAGTCATAATATTATAACTATTTACATAGAGAGAAATCAAATTATTAGTACCCCGATTATGATTATTTTTATGAATATGATTACATTTAATATTGTATGCAATCAAAAAGGCTAATTTATTCTTCAATTTTTTAGACAGATACATTGTATCTGCAGTCAACTTAAAGCTAGAAATAAATTTACAATGTTATGATACAAGGTGCTGAAACCGAGTTTGACAGTAATTAATAAAAACTTTGGTAGCCGAGAACCAAACTGAATTAACTAAAATGATTATGTAAAATGCAACAGTAGCATTTGTTTAGACGTAAATTAAATTTATTTGTTAGTAAACAAAGTTTGACTATTCCTCGGTTAGCTTAACTAGTTTTGTTAATTACTTTTTTCAGTGTAGCTCTTTAAGCAACGCCAAATCAAGGTACAAGCTTGTGTGTACTTTCACTGAGTGCACTCAAAACATGGCGCGTCTCCGCGTTCCCGCCGAATCCGTGAGCCCGTCGATATCATTTGCCGTGTAAAATTGCTTTATACGCTCTATGTACGTTCGTTCGTTTCAGCCAAATGACGTCCACTGCTGGACAAAGGCCCCCCCCCCAAGGTTTTCCACTGATTCCTATGTAGGTACTCCACTGAAATTATTATCGAATATCGACTATGTCCCGAGATTGGCCATTTTCCCTTTACAAATGTGGGTTTCATCGCAACTGATAAATATTGGGAATGGGACACAAAATACGAGTCATCATCATCATTTCAGCCTTAAAGATTTTTATTATTCTCAAAGATGTACATAAAATTACTTATGAGATAATACAATATTCAAATACATTTTAAATCTTACGGCTATCGTAGCAAGTAACATAAAAAATAATTCGAGTAGTTCAAAATAACAACATCCATGAGTGGTCACAGTACAGTGCAAAACATGTTTTACCTATACGGGCTATGGCACAATAGACATTTATGCGGAATGAACATTGTTGACATAACTATAAATTATGATAGGAATTTATTATAAAATTACATTGTTTATTATTATAACCACTCGCGTGAATCACGCTGTAGCACGGTGTTTCGTTCTATTACCTGTATTTCGTCGTTTGTTTTATGCAAGTCTTTTAAAGGTTGTTCTTTGCATTTTGAAAGAACATCATCGGGCATATCTTTAATTTATTTTTAATATTTTCAAATATTTAATTGTTTAGTCCTGGCAAGCAATTGGCTTCTTGTAACCATCGTTGTATAGTATAAAACTATGCCTGATTTAACCATAAATTTGTAAGCAGCGGGCGACCTTTATTATAAAGACATGCAGAATTTATTTTCCTCTTGCGTTTTGATCTCAGTTGTAAGTTGGTTAGTAATTTACTGGATTCGCTCTTAAAAGTATGTTTTGATAAATCAATTACCTTTTTATTCTTTAAACTTTTGTTTTTAATTATTTGACGTTTTAATGATTTGTTACTTTTTATTAAAAGTGCTTTTAGTTTTTTACACTTCGGTGTTTCTGCCAGTTTTCTTTTTTTAGTTGTGCTCGAATACAGTTCTTCATTAATCTCCGCCTCGGTGTCAGATTTCTGGGTTTCTTCAAGAATCCTCTTTTTATTTATATAAACCCTTTGTGATGTTAAGACTTTTAACGCGGGATTTTATAACAAACTTTTATAGCGGTAAATAAGATATTTACCAAATTTTCTGTTGCAATGGTTGAGAATCGGAAGAATTAAAAAAAAATCTTCTCATAAGATGGGCGCTGTTGAGACTCTCGACCTGTTACACAATGACATCCAGATAAGCATGGCAAAATACCGATACATTTCTCGAGAATGTTGTGTCGGTCCATTCCACATTTGCTGTTTAATTCATAAACATTGCACGATCGTTGGCCCGAGCGTCTTGGGCCCGAAAAGTTGATTAGAAATGGCGCGGGAATTACTTGAAATAGCGTGCAGATCGTGTTAGGTCGTCCTGAAAGGGTTAAGATATTTACCCTCCCGACGTTTCAACTCTGTTCAAGAAATAAATATTTAAAAAATTACGTGGTAAGCTGTGATATTCATCTCAGCAGGGGCCGACGCACAATGGTACATTGCAGAAAGAGCACTTCAATGTTACCATTGAGCGCCGGCCTGCTGCAGTGCATCGGACACATCTTAATTGCCAGTGACTTGTTTTCCCGGGCATCGTTTTGCAATCTTTTCGATGTGGTGTGTGCGCCGGAGAGGCCAGGTTGTTATCTTCACTCACAGAGAATCGTTCCAGAAGACCGTGAGCCACACTGGAACGAAATTCTTTCTAAAAAATAAATAGATATCATTGCAATAACAGGAATAAAAATCCAAAACAGCTTTTAAATCTGTGAATATTCATAAAAAAATCGAATACTGGTATACATGGTATAAATAATTTTACTATAATAAATTACCTGCTAAAAATACCATCAGCAACTTTTTGGCTTAACACTTGCGTAGCATATTTTCCTTTATCAAGTGAGGTGGGTCATAAATTGGGATGACTTCCTTACCATCTACTTCAAAGATGTATCTTCGCAGTTCTTTATTTTCTCTCAAATGTATGGATTTTGTGTCTTGTATTAACAAATTTATAGCACTCACATTAGATGCTCCTTGGTCACACACTGTTGCCAAAACGTGTAGTCCCACAGCGTGTAGTTTTCTTATTATATCTTTGATCTATCTGGCAAGCTCAGCAGAGTTTGTGCTGCCAGAACAAAAGGATCCCGTTTTACCCCTTTAGGGGTGGAGTTTCGTAAAATCCGTTCTTAGTGAGCAACAATGATGTTCTAAAAGGAATCCCCATGCAAAATTTGAGACTCCTTAAGTCCTAGCCCTTGTGGTTTCTGAGATTTCGTGATGAGTCAGTCAGAGTCAGACCTTTCGTTTTTATCTCAATAATAATCACTCTCATATCATCGTCCACGTTCAATCTCCTTCGTACATTCACTCTAGCAGCCAAAATGCGACTTATATCTTGCCTCAGTGGTTCAGGCAGCTCTGCATCGTCAACATATTGTTGCTGTATCGGTTCACCTCTCATTCATCTTCGTTCACCTCGGCCTCGTCCACGGCCTCGGCCTCGGCCATGCCCTCGTCCCCGTGCTGACACTGCTCCTCTTTCGCACGGAGGTGTCGGTAGCACCTCTATTCGGAACCGCTCTGGTGCAGGGGATTGAATTGGTGCAGAGGATTGACCTAAAGCAGGAGAGCGGTCTACCACAGGAGAGCGGTTACCCACTGTTCTGGAATAAAACATATAACATAAATAAAAATATGTGAAAATTGTTCGCAAAATAGTAAAATGATGAGGGGTGCGAAACCATAACGTTTCAAGTGCCAGAAAGTTAAATTTTCAGGAGATACAAAAAACGTTTTTTTTTTGGTAAAAGAAAAAGCATTTCCATAAAAAATGAATGTATTATCAAATTATCATTTATTACTCATAATTTAACACAACTTTTGTATTCTTTCAAAACAAGGAAATAATATTAATTAAATTCTGAAAAAAAAATAAAAGAACAAAACGTATAGTTACTATAACTCACAGTGGACTTATTGCATCTTCATTATCCATTCAGAATCACTGATACTGAAATAAAAAAGTAAAAAGTACTTATTACATTGTTTATAAAACATCAGCTATATATTGTTACAACACACTAAGTACATACAGTGGTGGATCCTCCGCCTCGAGGCCAGGAGGAGGCAGAGGCACTAATGTCCCGTCGGTTTCCTGAACAAATACAGGCATGTCCGGCTAAAAAAAATACATAAATATGAGAAAGAAATAAAATAATGTCCGAATTTAAACCCGCTTCTTTTTTTTGAAGTCGATTAAGAAGTACCTACAAATGACTTACAAAGTTAAAACCATAAATAAAACCTTTTGTAGAATTTAAATCCGAATTTATGTATTCAATTGACCTACATAACTATTATCAGAACGTTTTATCAGAGTATAATAATGAGTAATTAATACCACAGATAATATAATACAGATGCATCACCCATACTCGAGTTCTACAGAGCTCTTTCAAATGGTATCAATAGAGGTTTGGAGAATTAACAGGATCTTTCCAAAAAATCAATGTTACCAGCGTCCATAGATACTAACCCCCTTACTAGTACAAAGTTACACTGTTGTTGAACAATGTTTTAAAATGTCATTCCATTTTAGTGTTAGTAGCGTGTAAGTTTTATTAGTAAGGGGGACAAGGGGGTATAGGTATGCCAGCCACACAATTTATAAGTGTCAATTTAACTTGCGTAGTAACACTTATTTAAATAAACTCTCGGATCGTAAATTGAATCTTACTTAATTTTTTTTTATGTCAAACATTGGTCTCAGGCTTTAGTACTCCATCCATATCCCTATTTATCGGCGAAGGATTTAGGCTTTATAAAATCACACCCTAGAGCCAATTGGGCGGAGTAGTAAACAAAAGAAAACGAAATTAACCATTTTACATAGATTTATTAATATTATAATCAAGTTCTTAAAATACAAACTTTATAAAATTATGGGTGCACAATAATCAAATAAACATGTCAAACTTTAGTACAATTGCTAGTCATTTACTCGTTACGGAATAATGATTTTGTTAAAGTAATTGCGAAACGAAATCTTTTCTGCTGTCTTCTTTCCATAGTATTTAAACCTCAGGTCCATATGCGTTTGTACTATAGGTTTAATAACCGTGTCTGTGTGTCGTGTCATGTTCGCAGTTCGATTTTAACAAATTGGTTTCCTCAAAATGTTCTAAGAAAAATCGAAATGCATGTAGATAATACTGTTCAGATGGAATTTGTTTCTAAAAAATACCTTTAAGATTTTTTTGTTATTTTCATGACAATTTTGTCACGTCTATTGACGTGTAAACCAACCCACCCCTATTTTTCACAGTAATAAAACTTTTTTGGTAGGCTTTGGTATCTCCAAATAACAGCGCAAATATCGCATTTTACAGAGCGAGCTAACTTTCTAGACATAAAACCGGCAATATTTTCTTGCTCTGCCTTCTCGCTTCATCGTAATCATTTGAACAGCTTTATTCTGAAATTAAAAAAAAAACATTTAATTAGAGTATAGGTTTTTATGACGAAAATTATTTTAAATTACCAGATAATAATATGTTGCCCAAAATACCCATAAAAACATAATTATAAATAAAATAGTACACTTACGGCCGAATACTGAAACGCCATTTAAATATTTGACGGCTTCTCAAATAGTTAAGCAGCTCCTAAACTTACATTTCGCATACTCAAAACAATATCTGAGCAGTTCTCAATTTTTAAGCACCTCTCAAATTAAGTCCCACTTAAACGCCATTCAAATGAATTTTCGAATACTGAAACGCAAATCAACGCTAAGCGTCACTCAAACAACTGTCAAATCGTTTTAAGCAGCCGTCAAATTTGAGAGTGCTTGCGCGGTATCTTAAATCCTATTCTTATGATAAAACTAGATTTATATATAATAGAAACTAAAAATAAACTGTTCTATGTTAAGTTGATTGAGTATATTTCCATAAAAGACAATACATAACCAAACGATGCTGCGTGTAATGGATAAAACACGTAAAGTTATCATTTGTGTAAATGAAAACATACTTTTTTTGGTAAATGTTGCCAGTAGGTAAACATTTGAGAGCTGCTTAGCTGATCACGGCTTCAAATCCGTTGAGTGGCGTTTGAGAATACCATTTAAAATTGAAGGATACTTAAATTTAGGAGCCCGTCAGCTGAGTGACAGATTTGAGTAGTGTTTCAGTATTCGGCCGTTACATCTTTATATTTTATGTAGAAGTGCTGCAGAGAGGCTTCTCATCCAGTGTTATATGAGAAACAAATTGTTGTTCTATACACTCATTTAATGGGGATGTTGCCTGGGTCAAAAAGCAAGAGTTTTAATTAGTCCGTCAGTTAACTTATCAAAAAATACTCTACACGTATTTTTCACTTTTTCAAACTAATGAAAATTTAAAGAGATAAAGCGCCCCAAAGTTCATAAGAAGAGGCCCGTGACGTCAACGCTTGCTTAAAAATGCCGCACGTTGTGACGTCGTGCGCAACTTCAACGCACCATAACTATGTAATTATTTGTTAGATTGACAAATAAAAATATACGTGTCCAATATTTTTTGATATTAAACATTACGGACTAAAAAAATTTTTTTAGGCAACTAGCCTATTGGGCTGGTAACTGAAAGGATAAAAATCAACAATAATTGTGCGCGCCCCGAGCCAACGGATAGTAGCATTGTCGCGCGCACATTGCGCGTTTCCCGAGCGAGAAGGTTAAATGATCCTTAGCTAAAAAAGATATATTATGTTCCGCGACAAATGCACACAATTTAAACTCAGCCGCAACTACATTTCTTTCGCTTGATGTAGAAGGTTTTGAAAAAAATCGCTTCAAATCTTCGACAGTCGACTTAACGGTGCCTAGTGGTAATGTAAAACGGCGGATTATACAATCCGACTGCGACATAAACATTAGCCGGAACTGGTGCTATCCATTCTTTATACAGTTCATCTTTTTCCCAGTCCTGTCTGTATTTTTGCACATAATGTTTCCTTGACACTTTTTTTTTCGGTACTCGAGCCCTAACGAGTTCGTCAATCACTCTTTCTAGCATATCATAAAATTCTTGGATAATAAATGGGTCTGCGGCTTTCTTACGAGCAACCTCTACAGCCTGCGGTTTTTTAATTGACAGCTCATAACGCTTTTTAAAGCTTAAAAACCAATCTTTGCCGGGAGTATCATCATTGAAAGGTGTTTTTAGATCGTTCTGTTTGACATAATCCTTAACAACCTCTAGAAATTCTGTACGAGTCAGGCCGAAGCCATTCCTTTCCATTATATGCAAACATTTTGCCATCTTTTTTTCTGTCTCATGTTTAAATACTGGTGGTCTGCTTAGACTTGATGACTTTTGCCCCTTCGACCTGTGACGTGGTCCATAATAGTCTTTCTTGGGATAGCAAAGGTTTTCGCAGCTACATACCCAGACATCCTTCCTGATTGAACAGCTTCGACTGCTTCATTCAAAGCTGCTTTGGACCATGAAGGACCTTCAGTTTTTCTTACATAGCGCCCCATCTTAAACAAAAGTCATAAACAGGTAAATAATATTTAATAATTGTGACTTTTACTGGTCTATTGTATTTGTGTGTTATGTGCTTGTGCATGTATTTAGGGTAGCTTTATAACACGACTACTATACGAGGGGCGGCTGAAAAGTTTTGAGCCTAAGTATCTTCAAGTGTTATTATTGACTCGCACTAAATTTCATTAATTTTCCAATAACCTCCTTAGTATATGTACCAAGTTTCATTTCATTAGCGTCATCACGCTTTTAGTAATTAATCCGTAAACATCATCATGTCTCAGTCATCCGCGCAATGTACGAAATTGAAGTACACAGTTGTCATAAAATTCCACAAAAAGGGAAACAAAACGCTGACGGTAACATTTGAAGAGATGTCTACAGTTTATGGGGAGTCTGTGCCTTCATTTGCCACCTTGAAAGATTGTATCCGATAGTTCAAGCATGGCAGACAGTCGCTAAAAGATGACCGCAAGTCCGGGCGGCCAGATTTCGCCATTAACGAATAAAATAATGAAAATTTAAAAAATCTTGCTTTAGAGATCAGCGAATTAAGCTGTGACAGATAGCTGAAGCCATAGGCATTAGCAAGGAACGTATCAGCGATATTTTTCATACTCATTTGTACATGAAATAGGGGAGCACGCGATGGGTGCCAAAAATGCTCACGCCGCTCGACAACCAGCGTCGAGTCACAACTTCACAGGAGTTTTAGGACATCTTTGGCCATAACCCTAACAATTTTTTTTCTCACATTGTCACTATTGATAATAATAGATCCGGCAGTACGATTTAGAGTCAAAATAAGAGTCAATGCAATGGATTCAAAAGGGAACACGCCGCCGCGGAAATTCAAAGTGGAGCAATCGACACCCAAGCTCATAGCCACTTTTTTTGGGATTGTGGAGGAATTTTATTAATTGACTACCTATTTAAAAAAACAACAATAAACGGGGATTATTATGCTGTACTGCTGATAAGAGTGCGTCAAGTGGTTGTTGAAATATTAAGAGGCAAACTGGCGAAAGGAAATCTGTTATTGCAAGACAATTCGCCCGCGCACACCGCGCATGTTGCAGGGCTTGCCCCGGGTAAAACTGAATTTCAAGAAATTAATCACCCACCACACAGTTTAGTCCGAATCCCTAGCTATTTTGTCTAAATTCTCAAATTGGAAAAAAGACCTCCAGGAACGAAGATTTTTGAGTGACAAAGAAATGAAGGCGGCGTTAAAGGCTCATTTCGAAGGCAAAGATTGCGAATTTTTTTTCAGTGGGTTAAAAGCTCTTTTACACAAATGTAAGAAGTCCGTTGTAGTAGAAGGAGACTAAATAGAAAAATATAATTTTTATACTTTTCTATCGGCATTTTTAATACCCTAGGCTCAAAACTTTTCAGCCGCCCCTCGTACACCGTGAAATTTTAATGGTTGTTTTCCCGCGGCAGGCTAATTTGCCTTCAGTAGTACTTCAACTTTTCCCAAGGAACATAGGTCGAAATATGAAAAAAAAATGGGATCCCCATAGTAAAACAATCAGCCGATCGGATATTTTGTATGGGGAGTTCCAAAAATTTATTTGTTTTTTGAAGTTGAAGTACTACTGAAGAAAAATTAGCCTGCCGCGGGAAAACAACCATTAAAAGAAGAACGGTCATCTGTGACCCAGGCCCGACAGAAACGAGACATACCTCATTTTTTTTGTCATGTCTTAATTAGTTAAATTATATATTTTTTATATTCGAAATCTATGTATAACACCAAAATATTACCCTTTGTTTTTGTTCAGGCGTTATACAAAAACTAACACAAAATGCCTATTTATCACCAAAATTGGTAAATGTATGTACCTAAATGTCTATTACAGCTGCTATGAAATGTATCTAGGTGACCTGGAGATACAGCCGGATTATACAGGGTGGAAACGAGAAGTTACAAAATCCAAAAATTCAATGTTACCAGCTTTCATAATCTGTAACCTATTATTGGTACCATTTGAAAGAGCTCGTGAAGCACTTTCAGAATCAGTAACTAGTTTTTCGATATCTTGTATAGTTTAGAAATAATCGAGTGAGATCACTTACCGTTCCATATGTATAACCACCCTGTATAATCCGGCTGTATCACCAGGTCACCTAGATACATTCCATAGCAGCTGTAATAGACATTTAGGTACATACATTTACCAATTTTGGTGATAAATAGGCAATTTGTATTAGTTTTTGTATAACGCCTGAACAAAAACAACGGGTAATATTTTGGTGTTATACATAGATTTCGAATATAAAAAATATATAATTTAACTAATTAAGACATGACAAAAAAACCGAGGTATGTCTCGTTTCTGTCGGGTCTGGGTTTTTTTTGTATGGGGCGTGACCGTTCTTCTTTCACGTTGTATTTTGGTGGTTAAGGTCTGACACTCGGCGGATGACATTAGGATTTGAAGTAATTTCAACAATAGCACACACTTCTTATCGGATCAAGAATTGGAAAATTACAGTGGATTATAGAAACAAAAATAGAAAATACATAGAAGGGCCAGTCATGTACAAAAAATACAATAATGTAACCCAAGGGGTAAAAAATTTTTGTGGCGAACTACTGGACCGATTAAAAAAAGCACCATTAGAATGCTACACTATCCTTGACTAGCATAGGCTACTTATATCTTATTTAAAAATAAAATAGAGATCCCTACGAAAAATACAATAATGTAAACCCAAGGTGAAAAAAATAGCCATAAAATGTCTGTCATCGCATGTGCTGCGGAAAATATATTAGGCGTGAATCAGTGGGTGAGTTGGCGGGTAAGTTGGCGTTGCAGGTGAGTTGGCGTGGCGGGTAAATTTTGGTGCATAAGTTGGTGGGTAAGTTGACGGGTGGTGAGTAATGTCTACCCTTGCGAAACCGGGCGGGACGGGTCACTTGTCACTAATAAACGTGTATAATTTGAAATTCAGTTGCAAGATTAGACCCAACCATACAAACAAGTTAAATAAAAGCTTATAAAAAGAGACGTTTTAAAAGGTTGGTAACCTCTGGATTGCGGCGAAGTGCGCCATATCAAAAGTCTGTATGGCGCGCTTTCCCGACTATGCGAATTTGAGGTTAGAATATTTAACTTGCAATAAATATATAAATTTTACTAGATAGGAGTTATACAGGGTGTTAGGTAAATGGGTATATGAGCCGACACTAGCCTATGTTAACATGGGCATATAAATGGTATGGTGAAGTCAGAAATTTGATATCATCATTTTATTTTTTTTAATTTTCATACAAAATAAATTTTATAAAATCCGATTTGTATGAAAATTAAAATAATTAAAATGAAGATATCAATTTTCTGACTTCACCATACCATTTATATGCCCATATTTTAAATGTGCGCAATTGGTTTTATGAATTAAATTGCTAAAATATTTTTATAGTCGTGAAAGAAAAGTGGTTCACAATGTGTTAAAGTATTTGTCGAAGAGAAATACTAAGGGTTTGGACAATATTTTCATTGAATAATGTTTCCGACAAAGGTTGTCAAATTGACTGACATGTTTATCGTATAGTACAGTCCACTATGAAAATTAGCTGTGGTTTGTTTCAACTACCTATTTTAAAATTTTTTCACTTTCTAAGTGTTGAATTTTATGGGATTGGGAAAGAAGTACCGAGTTTGAAGCGTTCATGAGCAGACATTGCAGTTGAATATTCAAGTTCTGAATTTGATTATTGATGAATAATAAAATAAATTCTACTAGCTCGATTGATGGTTTCATTTAATTTATTTAAATCAGGTTACCTATAATAATATTTTTTCGTTAATTTATGAAAATATCAAATTAGCCCGTAATCCTGAATCCTGATACATAAAGTTAGCCTATTAATTTAACACAGGTTACACAGGTACGACTGTACTCAGTGTTGCACTATCAAATGCAATTGACGCGCCACTATGCCAGGGTTTTTATGTTCCTGGTCAGGCTATAATTGTTTAGTCCTGGCAAGCAATTGGTTTCTTGTAACCATCGTTGTATAGTATAAAACTATGCCTGATTTAACCATACATTTGTAAGCAGCGGGCGACCTTATATTATAAAGAGATGCAGAATTTATTTTCCTCTTGCGTAAATTGTTTTTGTTTTGATCTCAGTTGTAAGTTGATTAGTAATTTACTGGATTCGCTCTTAAAAGTATGTTTTGATAAATCAATTACGTTTTTATTCTTTAAACTTTTGTTTTTAATTATTTGACGTTTTATTGATTTCTAACTTTTTATTAAAAGTGCTTTTAGTTTTTTACACTTCGGTGTATCTGCTAATTCACAAACGGACAAGCAAACGGACACAGGAGTGGATTATTGTAGTTCCCTACAGATTGCCGCTGGGACCACGGATATAAGAGAAGTTTTTACGACCTCTCGCGACCCCCCTATAGAGGCTTTGCGACCCCCCAGGGGGTCGCGACCCACAGGTTGAAAAACACTGTTTCATAGTATCACAGACATTATTATTAATGTGTTTCAGAAGAGATGATCCTACTTCCTGTGCGCCACGTCCAGCCTGACCCTCGATCCATGTATAAAAGTAACTTTGGCTGTTTTTAGAACTGTGGACACCCAAGTTGTATAGTCAGATCTGTCTTTTGTAAAAAAAAAATATTTGTCTGAATCCGGGGTAATGGCAGTGTCTTTTGCATATCAAACGCAATGCATTATGCATACAATCAAGACGTCATCTTGATTTTTAGCTAAATCCATAATTATCTATTTTTATTGAGATCTTGCTCTTTCGGCCTGCTAAGGATGATTGTTGTGTGTTTCTTTTATAGAATTGACGGCCTCTCCCTTTTTTCAGCATTTAGTAATTCAATTCGGAATTTATCACATAGATTGCAGGTGTATCTTTGCTAAGTATTTTAACTTTGATGTTAAAGTTGCCTTAAAAATTTTTTTGTAAGAAACTGTAACTTACAGAGTTAAGGGTTTGGTCCCGCTTACCCTTTGGGTGCGGTACCCTAAAAAGTATCGCAAGTCACAACACAACTTAATATGAACCGCGGCCGCTCACCACCGCGCAATTTTTCTGGAGTTATATCTAGGTAATTGATGGTTGTAATAATAGTGAAAATACATATTATATACTCGCTTGTAGATAGATAGANTTTTTTTAATTTTCATACAAAATAAATTTTATAAAATCCGATTTATATGAAAATTAAAATAATTAAAATGAAGATATCAATTTTCTGACTTCACCATACCATTTATATGCCCATGTTAACATAGGCTAGTGTCGGCTCATATACCCATTTACCTAACACCCTGTACATAGTCACACCCAGACCTGTCACAGAAATTAAAATTCATCATTTCAATTTCTGCCCGGCCGGGAATCGAACCCGGGACCTCTCGGCATAGTAGTCCGTTCTGAACCACTACACCAAACGGCCGACGAAATAATTTGAAATAATTAGAAATTCAGTTCAGAATAAATAATTTGAAATTCAGTTGCAAGATTAGACCCAACCATACAAACAAGTTAAATAAAAGCTTATAAAAAAGACACGTTTTAAAAGGTTGGTAACCTCTGGATTGCGGCGAAGTGCGCCATATCAAAAGTCAGTATGGCGCGCTTTCCCAACTATGCGAATTTGAGGTTAGAATATTTAACTTGCAATAAATATATAAATTTTACTAGATAGGAGTTATATAAAGTCAGAATCTTAAAGCAAAATATTTAAATTGTGCACTTACCTCACTCGTATGTTGGTAAACACTCAATTTCTTGAGATTTAGGACGATGATCACCACATGGTCATCTCTCCTAAACACTTTGAATGACAGTGAAAATAAAATAGCGCGTGTCTCAAACTCACATGACTAGAGCCATCTGTGACTATCACCAAGAACTATAATTTAGTTTGTAGCATCGATGTAAGATGTCACTACTAGTATCCAGTCGGTAGTTTTCGAGATATTTGTGGTAGGCGCACTTGCTCAGTAGGCGCACTTTGCCACCTTCACCTTACCTAACAAATTATCTTTACCTGAAGAAAAAACAGTTTCTCATGTTGCTACTGGAAAAGTAACTGAGGCTGAAAATCCTATTTTGTCTCTTGCATCTCGCTGTTCCTCGTGGGACAAACTTTTACGCGTCACTGTTTATATGCTCAGATTTATGAAGAGGCTACCGCAAAATAATGTCATTACCGCTGACGATTTAAATGCCGCCGAATTAAAAGTAATTCGGGCTGTACAATCTGTATATTTTTCAGAGGATATTAAAAAGGTGTCTAACAAACAACCATGTTCATCTAAATTATTAAAATTATATCCGTTTTTATGTGATGGAATATTACGCGTCGGAGGTCGCTTATCGAACTCGACACTAGATTATTCATCTAAGCATCCTATACTACTGCCTAAACAGGGACGTATAGTCGAACTTCTAATTGAATCTTATCACCGTGACAACTGCCACGCCGGACCGCAGTTATTAATTGCTCTTTTAAAATCAAAATATTGGATTATCTCCGCTAGACGTGTTGTTAGACAGCTCATCCATAAATGTAACACTTGTTTTCGGCTTCATCCGAAGTCTACTTTCCCGCCAATGGCTGATTTGCCTAAGGCCTCAGCCTCGAACTTAGCGGGCAGCGGGGCGGCGGCGGCGGCGGCGCGGGAGCGGCAGGATCTTATGCGTAAAATCAAATAGACCGGTTCTCGAAAACAGCGGCGCGGCAGCGGGGCGGCAGCGGGCAACGAGCGGGCAGCGGCGAGCGAGCGGGCAACGAGCGGGCAGAGCGCACTCCTTCTTTTGCCTACAATAAATCGAGCGTTAGGAATAAATTTGAATCGAAATAAAATTGTCGCCGTTGTTCAGACATTTCGTTTGCGAATAAAAACAAATATCTCGACAACACAACCCCGAACACAACATTTCGCCGCTAAAGCGCCGCGCGCGAGCTGCCCGCTTGTTTCGAGAACGNTGCAATCTATAAGTCAGCCAAGTGATATTTTACCTACACTGCAAAATATTTTTTATCATATCAATCATCAAAATCTACAAGTATTACGTTTTAAATGATATAAATTACTTTATTATTTCGTCATTACATAAATATTTTAATTAGATATATTACTGCATCATGAAAAAATGACATAATATTGTTTTACTTCAAAGTTAAATCCAATCAATCAAATCAATCAATAATCCTATTTAATGATTTTGTTAAAGATCCATATTTAGAAATGTGATCTTGGTGGTCTTAAAAGTCTACAAATATGACACTGATTTAAAATATTTACTTGCATACCAAATACAATTATTGTTTAAAGATCTTAATTACAGCGAAGTATTGTGTCGATACGCTAGAAAATACCTACATATCATCATAACGTGTCTGATGCTAAATCACGTTTTGCTGATTTGCAATAAGTCGTATGCGTTGAGTGCAATGACATGACTGAGTAACAAAATTATTGACCTACTTTTAGACAATCAAATTATTTTAAAAACTGTTGTAATAATATTAATGTAAATAATTCCTAATCAAATAAAATGTAAAAAAATGAGACTGTAAAATAAATATCATTGGTGTAAAACTACATAACTTAATTGCCAAAATATAAATAAAATCTTTAAAAAAATGTCATGAAATAAAATTATTATGCAAATTATTATTCTTTCTTATTATCCAGTATTACTATATTGTTCAATATTATTATGTTATCAGTAAATTTACTAAGTCGTCAACAAACGTTATTATAAAATGTAAAACAATTACACAATAAAATATTCAAATTACCTAGTAATAAACATTTTACATCTTCAATAAAAATATCGAATTCTATATTTATTCCTTTAAGTATATAAAATTGCAATTTTGTGAATTAAGTTTAAATTAAATTAGTACATTCAATATATCCATAAAAATATTCTCACAAAATAATTTACTTTACAAAATTACGAAATTATTAAAAAAAATATCATCAAACGAAACCAATAAATTAACATTTCAAAAATTAAATTAATCTCCAAAATTTAAATGATAATACTTAATAAATGACAAAAATATTTTACCGTAGAATGATGACCTATTTTTGAAGAGGACAAGAGGACTTTTCTTCATGGGGCATATGGGGACTGAGAATACTACTGCACGGGGACTTATCATGATGTAGGGTTCTCCCGGCTGCGACCACTTCCGACTCGAACACTCCCGGCACCCTGCTAACTGCTGTCAACCTCATCTGGCTCCATCATCGCCCGGCACCCAGCACACTGTTGTTACCTCATCTGACTCCATCACCGCCCGGCGCCCAGCTCATTCAGTTCGGTCCGTTTTCTTGCTTCTTGATCAGGATCAGGAAATTCTTGATTTTTGGCACTGTTATTTCTATTTCACGTACGCATTTATTTTTAGTTCGATAATTTTATTGAAGATTTATTAATTAAGTCCAATTTTAGTCCATTTTTACGAGTCCACTTTTCACTACATTTTCAACATTATTTAACATTATTTTAATTATTTTAAAATTTTCTACTAAACCATCTGCGCAATGCTGCGTGAGCAGCACTGGCAGGGTCGCCATGCAATGTTGGGCGTTGGGACGATTAAATAAGTAGACTGACTGCGTCTTAAGAGCTCGTTTATTATGAGTGTATAACCTTATATACTACCTATGGGAGGTGAGTGTGTGCGTAGTGACGCGCATACTACAAGGCGAAAGTTTTGATGTCTGGGTGTTCTTTACTCCTCCACGCAAAAACCACCGAACGGATTCCACTGAAACTCCACAGTAGTATTGTTTACAACCCAGATCAACACATAGGCCACAATTTATGACGGTATTATGTGACAAATAAATTTCAATAAATAAATAAGACGTCTAAAAAGCGCTATATATCGTCATTGGTTAAAATCTACAGCGCTTGGCAAACCACTGTTTTTGACATTCGTAAATATTCATGCCGTGAAACGCCATCTATCAACACAATATCCAACGGGGGCAAATCATGGTCCACGCGTACGAAGTTACGGGCGGNGTAGGATTTTTTTCAGCCCAAAAAATAGAAGAATCAAATTAATACCGTATTGATCCATTGGCCAAGACATCAATATCAGTTAATCTTCAACATTACTGAATTTGGAGTCAAATTCGAACGGAGATCATAATTTGACGGTAGAGACTCAAATATTACAATGAGCAAATTGTGATTTCATTTGAATTTCTGTTTAGTAACTGATGATGAACTAATAAACTATCTTTATCAAAATAAAAAGGATAGTGCCAGGGTCTGGACCAAGTGCTGCCCAGAATCAACCCATAGTGCATTTTGTTCCTCAGGCCAATACGAATGTGTAAACTGAAGCGCACTGCAATCTATCCCTGGAGTTAAGAGCGTTGTCACATTTTTCATGCAGAAATCGAGAATTTGGCAGATTTCGAAATGATTTTAGTCATATNTCATAAATGTCAGCAGGTATGCGTGCCCGACGCATGCAAGGGAACATGTTCGCCCAGGCGACTATTACTGCGTATACCCAGCTGTTGAAAGCTCAGTAATGTGGACTTCATATAAGTTCTAAACTTGTGTTTGGAATGAGTGAGCCTTATTGGAGGCGGAATGTTGTTCCAGCATTTAGTCGCCTGGTACCGAAAACTGCCCTCAAAGGCCACAGTGCGGTGTATGTGAGTCGCTAGTGGAGCTCGCGCTGACCTGGCATCGTCGGGCCCACGACCAATACGATTAGAGGGAAGGTTAAGCTTGGCATACAGATACTCGGGGTTCCTGAACTTCATGAGGTGTACCAGTGATGACGATGCATGGTCTCTAAGAAGGTCCATATCATTACAATATCCATATTCATCGAATATTTCATCCGTGATTGAATCTTGTGATAGGAAGGTTGGATTTCGATTTAGATTACACTAAAAACTTTGTTGGCATGTATAGCACAAAGACGTATTTCTGTTCTTAGCTGTCGGAAAAATAATCCAGAAGGGGCGATATTTGAAAAAGAAACAGTAGCTTACTTTAATCTTAGTTTTTACTTTAAATTGTTTATGCAGATTAATCATGGTGTCATTTAACAAGCGAATTTGCTTTTTTTTTTCTTTCGCGTTTTTGTTTCTTTTTTTTCCTGAAGTGAGTCTGCTGGTTTCATCCTCCTACAAAAAATCTTTTATAGCCGTTTTTGCTCCAACAAACCGTTTGTGATTAACCTCTTTAACCTGCTTGCGCTTTTGTACGAGTAGTCCTGCTTCAGTCTTCTAAATCTCATTTTATATTTGGAGACAACATTCTTATTTTTTAGAAATCTGTTTTCGACATACAAAATTCTTCTATTTCTTGATGCCAAACTTGTTCTACTTCCTCTTTGTGAAGATGCAGGACTCGATGGTGGTGTATCTTCCCTTAGTATTTCTTCAGTTTTTTTTAGCATGGCTTTTTTGGTCCGATACTTCTTAAAATTTTTTCTCTAATATTTTCTTATTTTCCTTTGTTGTCGAGCTGTGTGGTCTTTTATACAGCCATTAGGGCCAGCGAATAACGCTACCGCGACCGATCCACCGCCCCTGAAACGCCTCGTCTAAATAGGCGCGAACACGCAGACTGAAGTGTGAGGGAGCACCGTCTTGCTGGAATTACAGATAATGGCGGCTCCAGAGAGGCACGTCTAACAGCAGCTCAGGAAGGTCACGCTGAAGAAACTGCAGGTCCGCATTTAGGCGTTCCAAAAAAACGGGTCCCAGCAAGTGACCGTTCAACACACCTCCCCACATATTTAGACTATTTTAAATCTGTGTTGGAAGTGGTCCGGTCGAATTACGCGCGGGTTGAACTCGCACCAATAGTGTGCATTATGCACGTTAAAGAGTCCCTCACGCGTGAACGTGCACTCGTCCGTCCACAGAATATTGTTTGTGGCGTTTCGAAGCAGCCAGCGGCAGAACTCCATCCTTGGCGCGAAGTCCAGCGGTAACAACTGCACCCGCGTGAAATGGTAAGGATGGAGCCCATCGCTGCGTAGAAGCCGCCACACATACATACCGTCTTACGCTAAACATACGGGCTGCGTCTGCGGTGCTCGCTAATGGATGCTGGTGGAAGAAGTTTAACACTTCATTCTCGAAGCGCGCTGGGAGTCGAGGCCTCCCCGCTTCGGGATGTGGGCGGAAGCTGCCAGTCTGCCACTGGTTATTTAGTTAATTATACACTGTTTTAAAGTTCACTGTTGTTTTATTTTCTCATCATACAATTACACTGACAGTTTTTTACCACCCATTAGCTGTTGCGGCATACGCTGTTCCTGGGTACAATACAATAAAAATATTATTTATTGCACATACAAATATTTTAAAAGTGTTGTGTGCTGTAAATGTTACCTGGGTACCCTTCTTGTGACGTCCACTCGTCCCATACGTTTTTACCCTTGTAAATAATTAACGGTGGAGTTTTTTCGCCAAGAGCATTACACCCCAACAAGACGGTAGTCTTGTCTTTTCCCGGAGATGATATTGTTCGTGTGGAAGTAAATCTTTCTTCTTCTATCGGTCTTTCTTACGTAAGCTCGAGGCATTTTGCTTTGTCTGTAACAAATAAATAGATTTGCAAACCACGGTTATTTACGGAACGTATTATATTTTGGCGGATTTACAAAATGTTTGTAACCGCTGAAATCGGAAAAGAGGAACATATGTTTCTTTTAAGCTGGTATGGCCGTTCCTCTTTCCCGTCTTGACACTAAGGTTATGTTTTTGATGACATCGAAAAAGGACTAGAAACACACGCTACAAACAATATAATACGGGAAAAATAAAGATTCAATGTATTAATTACACTTACCATAGCAATCAATCACAACACTGATGTTTTTGATATTAAAATGAACACAAATGAGGAGCGCCGGTAGGTAGGTCGTGGTTTTTTTAAGTTTGACAACTGTTTTTTTCCTTTTACTGGCTTAGTTCCCGTGTCGCAGCGCCATCTATCCAAGAATATTTGAACTACGTCTAATACTGTTTTACCGACGTAATGACCACATAGCTGGGCATTATACAGCCTTGGCCAAAAGTATTGAGCACCCCGTAAATACTGCTTATACATGATAACTATAAGAAACTCAAAGATATTTGATATAAAACCTTTCGTGCAATAAAACACGTTTGGAGATGTTTAGCTATGATATTGTAGTATTGTTAGTCTTTGAAAAATCGTAAAAAAACTTCTTCCGACCTCGCTGCTGAGTTATCAGCTTAAATTAATACGCCAATTTCTGCAAGAACAACTCGCAGAAGACTCCAAGAAGCTGGGCTTAAGGGCTGTAAATCCAGAAAGAAGCCATGGCTCTCAGAAAATAACAAAAAAGCTCGTTACGAGTAGGCTTTAAAATACCAAACTTATAGCGAGGAAGATTGGAAAAATATTGTGTGGTCAGATGAATTAAACTTTGAGGTAAGTTAGCCAATATCATGTAATAACAATACGCGACAATAATATTATAAAACTATATTGTAAAAATAAATATTGGACGGAAAAACACTTAACAAAATTTCTTTACTCTACAGATTTTTGTCACACCTGGTGTGACATTTGTCCGTCGTCGAGTAGGCGAAGAATTTACCCCGGAGCGTGTGGTACCTACCGTCAAACATGGCACGGCAGTGTGATGGTCTGGGGGTGCATGAGCGCCGCAGGAGTTGGGAAAATGTTTGTGTGTGAAGGACGCATGGACTCTACAAAGTACATAAACATTTGTGAATCCTCACTTCTGCCCTCGTTTACAACACTTTTTGGTGACGAGCGTTAAATTCCAGCAGGATAACGCACCGAACGATGGCCTGGTTTAGTGACAATAACATCGAGCTGCTTGAATGGCTTGCCCAGTCGCCAGACCAGAAGCCCATCGAGCATTTGTGGGGTCTATTGAAGCGCAAGGTCCGGCGCCATTCAATAAAAACAAAAGAAGACCTAAAACGTCGCTTGCGGGAAGAGTGGAACGCTTCAACATGTGACGATTGTAATAAATTAGTACAATCTTTACCAAAAATAATTTCTGCAGTAATTAAGGCGAAGGGTGGTCCAACAAAGTATTATTTTTTTGTTGTAAATAAACATTACAAAACTGTTAAAAACTTTTTTGATTCAGACACATGTATAATTTCTTCAAAATTAATAAATATCATGAGTGCTCAATACTTTTGGCCAAGGCTGTAGTTTTCTTTTTACTAATTACTGTTTCCCTTACCCCAGCGTCCCTCTTACCCACCTGACCTTATCTTTATTGTACGCCAGATTCCCATATTTGATCTTCCGTAAAATTTATAATTAGATCCGCAGGCATATACATACATACAGCCCACAGAATTCCTAAAATCGAGTGGCAGTAGGCGAGGCACATAGCTCGCAGAATTGATGGCCGCTGTGACAGAAAAGTTCAAAAAGCGGTGACCACGGGCCGGAAGGACGTAGTGTGAGCAAGCAAGCACCCCATTATGTGGACCGCCGATCTGGTGAAGGTCGCGGGAAGTGCCAAGATGCGGGCAACGCAGGACTGGGGGAATCGTTGGGGGAGGCAGTTGTCCAGCAGTTGACGTCATTTGGTTGATACGAACCATGTAGGTACTATGTGCTTTGATAACTACTTATTAGAGTTTTTCTAATTTCAGAGTTGAAGTTTGGGAACGTCGTTTCCCAGTCAATAAGCCTAACTCTATCTGCAGAATTATGAGAATTGAAGAAGTCCCTTCAGAAAGGTGCCAGCTGAGGACAATATTGTGGAAAGGTGGCTTGAAGACCCTTCTGACCCACCGCACTACCAAACCACACTACCAGTAGTGTCGTGGGGAATATTTTTTCCCTTCTACACTACCAAGCCAGTAGTGTCGTGGGTAATTTTTAAGGGCCATACATCTTCATTCCCATCGACACTACTAGCATAACTAAATGTAAAATTTGTAAAATTTTGGATTGTTTTGTAAAAAATTATGTTTATATGCAACACTATCCTCTGTGCAATTTTGCAGTTTGACGGAATTTACTGAAAATAAAATATATCCTAAAAGGGCTTATGTACATGTTACGGTAAATGTACAAGTATAGTTCCAAAATACTGAACTGTCCTATGCATGACATTGACAGCGGGGCGCCACCGTCAATACCGGATCGCTGGTTCTGATTTTTGCCATGTTTGTAACCATATAGTTGAACGATGGTAGCGCCTCCCTGTCATTGAGTTTGGTGGGACAGTTCAGCGTGGGTCATCTATAAAGCGCTTTCAAATGATACCAAACACGGCACATTTATCTTAACTTTATTTTTTTACTCTGTATGTTTTGTCCGCTAGAGGGCGCCACATTAGATTTTGTGAAACCCCATATAGCCTATAACCAGCGGACAATTAAAACGCTTCTAATGATATGTCATTTGTCGAATTCTGATAAGTAGTTTAGAAGTTACGAGGGAATAGATGAACATACATACATACATAGCCTGTCAAAATCATAAAATTTGTACCGAGGTTAGGGTTGCATATAAACATAATTTGTTGCAAAACAATCCAAAATTTTACAAATTTTACATTTAGTTATGGTAGTAGTGTCGATGGGAATGAAGATGTATGTTACCCACGACACTACTGGCTTGGTAGTGCAGAAGGGAAAAAATATTCCCCACGACACTACTGGTAGTGTGGTTTGGTAGTGCGGTGGGTCAGAAGGGGCTTGAAGACAGACCTGATAAATATTTAGCTAGGTTTATTACCGTTCTGTTATTCAACACAAAAGTGGTTTTGATTAATATTTTTTTCCATATACATAAAGGTATAAAACCTTTATATGGAATTTTTCATTAATATTAATTTATTAATATTAAGTTTCTTCACCGTTATTATCACTGTTATCACCACCAAATGGTACTTAAAAGCTGCTGGCCGCGCTTCCCAGCAGGAAGGAAAACGCAATGACATTGATATTCTGTTAAGCCTTCAGTTTTTATAAATTTAATTTGAAATAAGTACTGTCTTCGACGTTTTTTAATTTTTCTGCCGTAAATTATGTAGTTTAATATTCTATTTTGACCTATTTTATTTCGTCTGTTGAATATTTAAAAGTATAATTATTTCTGAACGTTTTTGTCTATGACCAAAGTGTAGATTTTGGTGTTACTCTGTTGTCTAGGGGCCATCCATAAAGTACGTCACACGAATTTCATGATTTATTGACCCGTCCCCCGTCCTTGTCACAGGTGGTCACATTTCTGAGAACCTCCCCCCCCCCCCAGTGTGACGTCACATGTTTTGCAATTTCACATCGAAAAATTATTAAATTAACAGAAAAATAGCAACAACTAGAAACAANCAAACATTAAAACCGCAAGATGCATAATTCTTCTTGACTCCATATTTAACATTGAAGCGACATTTAAGTATGGCGACACATGAGTACGTGGCGGAATATTATAGCAGAAGCGACAGCATGCATTCTGAACCCTCTGTATCATCCCCTGGGTTCTGCACGTCAGACGCGGCCCGTAAACCAGATCACCATAATTGAGCCTCGATAGTATTAGCGACTCACACAAAGTCACACGGACCCTCTCAGATAAGTAGTTTCGTATCTTGTATAAAACCCTTAATCGGTAGAAACAACTTCTCACCAAGCCCAAGATGTGTCCCTCAAAGCGCAACTGACTGTCAAACATGACACCCAGGTTCCTAGCCTCGTCAACTCTATCTATAGCTTTGCCAAGAANTTTTGGCAGCCTCCTTCATAGACCTCGCCCATGGGGACAGATTTTAATCAATAACCAGCTCATCCATCAAACAAATTGACACCCGGATGTTGAGAAAACTTCTTGGCAATTACTAACAGTGTGTGGACAACATAATATGGAACGCTCTATTTTACCACCCTTTAACAAAAGTTTGTTTAAATTTAAAATGCCCGAAGAAGAAAAGATCAATATTTCACTTCGTATACTTTAAAAGCCTATTTGTTAAACCCACAAGTGACTAACCGCACCGCCAGTAACACACTTTAGTCTATTATTAGAAAGTCCATCTGAAAAAGCTATCCGCGGTTTGCTAGTGGTTTCAGAAATACACAAGCGCTGCGCTTCGTTAACTTTATATTTTAATTACGGATTTCAGCGATTCTCTGATTCAGTTAGGGATTAGTTTTGCTTGAGTCAAAGTATATTTTCCAATTTATTCTCCACTTCTCACAGTTGAAACTTCTGCGTGTTAATATTTAGTTATTCTTTGCTTCCGCCGGATTATGCAGCCGAATTTAAAGCCAGCAACTGTTTGTTTGGCCTGAAATGCTAGTTAGTTTGTTTTTACTTGAATAGGAAATATACTCGAGATCTACCTATGTTTGGTTTTTTGTTCTTTAGAAAATAGAGGCATTTAAACATTCCCTTGATAAATCAGATGCAGTTCATGATGTCAGGACAGCCTCTTGTAAAAAGGGCGTTAAAACAAAAGAATTTGAATCACAAGATCCTGAATGAATTGAGATGCAAAACAGTGTCATTGACAATGATATAATAATCTGATATTGTTAGATTATGATTCACTAAAATCGCATAATGCATCTTCAACATAATAATATGACATAACGCCAGTAAATTNGGATTACCATTATTCATTCGTTCAATTTGTTTTTGCGGATCTCTGCAATAATTTTCAAATAAATTGGAATCGATTCGACCCGAACTTCATTCTGTGCTTCATCTACTGCTTCGTGCATCAGAAGAACCGTCAACCAACAAGGAACCGCTCCCCAGTGCTCCAGACCTAGTGCTCCAGACCTAGTGCTCCAGACCTAGTGCTCCANCGCCAGTAAATTGTTAAATACACTCGTTGACAAACATTGAAAAAGCGCAATTGTAAACATCATCTACAACCAACTAATTACAACATTATGTTCAAGCGGGTAGTAAATAAATTATGTAGTGTGTATTAAATATATAATGTCCGTGATTAACCTGCTCTTACCGCGGCGCGTCCTTCCGCGTCCCTGGGGCGGCGTAAGTGGCGTGCACGCTGCCTTAGTAGCTTGGACGAATTAGCCAAAGGACACAATATTTTGTGGCTGTCATCTGTAATATTTTAGCCACTAATTAACAACATATGTAGAAGAAGCCCGGTAAAAAGAATTTTATCATTGCCATTTGAGAAATCGTAGAAAAATAGCTACTAAGATGGTCAATGTGTACTTGAATCAAAGGCCTTTAATCAAAACTTATTGTGATTCTGACTGGCCAGATAACTAGGTAGATCCTAGTGTAATGTGAATTTAATTCTAGCGACCAACATCGACTCAACATGTGGTGTTGGCTGTCATCGGCGACACGCTAACATCTCTCAAGTCATTTATCAAAGTGTGAGGTCTGCGATTTAGTAACAGGATGACTCCCCGTATACAGTGCAGCTGAAAACAAAATTTCCAGCTATGGATTATTCCAAGAGGCTATAAAACTTCACAGAAATACATAAATAGTTTCCACAATATGTGACGGTAGAGCCAGACTTGTAATTAGGTAAGTTAGACAGTTGAACCCATATAAAGTACTTCTAAGAACGGTCAGAACGACGTTACTTCATTAGATTTTGCAAAGCAATAATAATTTACGTCTCTTTCTCTCTCTCTCTCCTAAGTTAAGGCACTCTTCTTCTTCGTTTACAAATATCCTAATAATTTATTAATTAGTATCTATTAGTACGAGTAATTGCTGCAATTACCAACTGAGCGCATCAACTGCTCCGCGCAACTTGTGAACTTCGCAGCTCGACTAAAGCTTCGATGGTTTGAGTATCGATTACAATCAATCATTAATTACATTATCCTAAGATTGTTCAGTTTTCTGTAAATTAGACACTGCTGCGTACCTAAACTAAATTGACGTTCAACTTATCGTTTTTCTTCAATCGCCTACAACCACCCCTCGTTCCCAGCATTGGAACTTCTATCTGTGTAGTAAGGACCTACAATTGACTGACAATAAAAACCAAACTAGTTAAGGCCTAGTTTGTCCCAGGCAGAAAGTATTATATAACTGGACCGACAACGAAATTATTCAGAAAAACACAGGACGAGTTCGAAGTTAACTTTGATGCTTAATCATCGACTTCCCTGGCGTGAAAATGAGTACATAAAAAAAATTCGCGCCTTAAATCTCACTAAAGCATTTCGAATTTAGATAGGGAGGTGAAAATAAACCCTATCTTTAGAAGATCCAACCAACCTTTAAAAGATTTCAAACCAGGCCCACGCGCATGGATACAACAAACGATCCTCTAAGTTTTCGGAGCCGGAAGATAAGTATGACACCCGATCGAAGTTAAAAGAGCGAATAAGATTGTTCGATCTTCGAAATCTCGTAATGGACGAAAACGACATCGCGAGTACAAACCGCCGTTTGTCAAATCACTAATGGCGTGGAAAATCGGGAAAGTCCCGCTTCTAACAACGAACGGGCCAAATCTATAGACGAACCCGAATAATGTATCAGCACTTGAGTTCAGAAGCGCGCTGCGTCGTACTTCCTTATACGGCATAACAAGTGAAGCTATACGTAGATGAGGATGAAATGCGCTTTATTGGCAATAAAGAAGTTTCTTATCTACAAGTAATGCTCCGTTCCCTTCTTTGGAATTATACTTTGATTTGCAAAAGAGTTCGTTTACAGACCCAGATTTGTATAGTACAAAACGATACATCTTGGCTAAAATACATTATGGATTAGGAGATATCCTATAATAATATTTAGATTTCATTACGAGACTTTACAGAAGTAGATATTATAAAAATGCTGCATGATTTGGGACTATGAATATGATTTTGATGTGACGACGGTTGGAAAATGGAAATTAATTTTCACTATCATTTCCTTTATTTTTCTTCATATCATCAATTTAGCACACACTAGCAGCGTGTTGTAGTAGCACAATGGAAGTGGCAGCGAACGCGACAGAATTAATGGAGTGATTTGCTATTGCTTTCCCCATCGCACTAATCAATGGGCCAATGTGCACGGCTTTCAAGCTGTTTGTCTTCGTTAACTTGTAATCAATCGCTACCAGTGTGTTTACTTTTGATTCCAATATATACATATAATATTAAATTTTATTATCGGTACAGCTGACCTAGCGAATGTTCGTCAAAAATAATGGTGAAAGATTTGTTCAAATCGGTCCAGTAATTTTTGAGTTTATTTGTTACAAACATACAAAAATATCGGAAACTCGAAATTAAGGTACATGGTAGCAGTCCCGTCAATAATTTATTATGTTAGTGACCATGAAAGATTAAAACAATATACAAAAATACGATTCTTTCCTCTTTACGATATTAAGTATAGATTAGTGTACATAATCTATTTCTAGAAAGCTTTACCCAGTTTTCTTTTACTTAGAAATATGCAAGCACCAAAGCACGATAATTTGTCTTTTCCCGCGACTGTATAAATGTACGGTCATGTTCCGCGGTTTCCGCCGACTCATGAGTATTCTTCTGAGTTAAGAAGTAAGATTATCAGAATCTGAACTTAAGTATTTTCAAAAGACGGTAGAAGGAAGTCGCTTGCTCTAGAATAACGTAAAAAAGTAACTGTTATACAGGGTGTTTGGCGCATCGTGTGCCAAAATCATTTGGCGGATAGAATGGGTCATTTCCTATATTTTCAGCCCCCATAACACGTTCCATGCCAGATGGCTACTTTTATATTAATTTTTAGTAATTTCACCAAAATAACCAAATAGCATAATTTAATTTCAATTTAAAAAAAAAACTACTAGGTGTAGCCTCAAAGTAAATATTTTGTTAAGTTTTTACCTGCTTTGAACTTATTGTAAAGTAAAAAAAAGGTTCAAAATTCAAAATTTGAATATCAGTCTGAGTAGAGTCAATGCACTAATTTAAGGAATTTGTGAAGTTGTTGTTATTATTTAAACAAGATTAGTATACCGTTTGAATGGGGATAGACTAGAGAAGTTTTGATAAAATCCGAAGATCGCTATCTCTTTTAATTTTTTTATTATAGCCATGTAAACTTAAATGTTCAGTCCATTTTTAACTTTTCGAAAAACTTCAAAGCTTAATTAAAAAAAAACTAGATGATATTTGCCAGTAAATTTAGATTTGATGCAACCCTACATCAATGCACGTCAAAACAAAATATTTACTTTGAGGCTACGCCTAGTAGTTTTTTTTTTAATCGAAATTAAATGATGCGATTTGGGTATTTTGGTGAAATTACTAAAAAAATTCATATAAAAGTAGCCGCCAGGCATGGAACTTGTTATGGGGGCTGAAAATTTAGGAAATGACCCATTCTATCTGCCAAATAATTTTGGCACACGATGCGCCAAACACCCTGTATTAATATACTAGCGCCCGCCCGCGACTTCGTACGCCTGGATCCCGTTTTACCCCCTTTTTTTACCTCACTAAGACGGGATTCTACGTTCTAAAAGGATTAAGTAATTTCCGATATTTCGTCATGAGTGAGTGAGTCAGTGACCTTCGCTTTCATAGATATAGCAGATAGATTTTTACACATGTTCGTTTTTAAAAACGCAATCTCAACAAACTCGTAGTCGTAGCGGCTCCGTGCAGTACAATCGGATAAATGAATGGTAGATTCGATGAATGGCCCACAAATTGGACGAATGTTACAGCTTGTAAAGTAATCTGAGACAGGGAATCGGAAGCCTAATTTATTGCTTTGCTATCCTTCTTTTATAACGACGAACAATGAGGCTAAATGTGCAGCATAAAATATATCTATTTTATTATTGATTTACTGCTCTATGTTTCCCCCGAGAAGACAAATCTTTGGTATTTATTTTAAAACTTATAAAATTGAAGGCTTAAAATTTAATGTCAAGTACAAAATAATAAATAAATACATATTAAATAGAGTTTGAAAATATATTTATTTTACTTTTTATCATTTCGATCTTGATTGCTAGGTCAACTACTGAAGAATTCACTACAATATTTAGCTCTGTTACAAATTTATAGTCATACATTGGTTGAATTCCTACAAGTCATCCATTTTTTAGAACATAACATAGAACATAGTCCTTGAATCAGATTTCTGATGTAGCGAGCTTGTCTAAAGCCCTTCTGATGTCTAAAAGAGAATTATTTGAAATTCATCTTACAAATAAAATACAAATGGTATATTTACATGGCTTGTTACACTAATAAAAAATATTTCTTATAAGCTTCGCTTTTCTGAATAAAAATGTCCTTGTAACTAAACGATTTCCAAGAACACTCAATAGTATTAACGTAGTTTGTCGAGCAAAATATTTACCGATCACGAGGTTGCCCAGCGTTTAGCGTTTCGTCCGACTCTCATATACTCGTATACCATGAAAATGTTTTATCAACGTTACATAAATACGCGTACATTGTACGTAACCAGGTACCGTTTTGGTTTGTATACATTCATACCACAAAAGCTTCGGGAACGCTAAGATTACACGCCTGATTAAATATTTTCGCTCCAATGCAAATAAAGGCTCCGGAGGAAATTCTTCGGTAAACGTTTGGATTCTATAGAAAATATATGTTTAAAATATACATATACCTATATTTATTTACACGGAATAAGTACGTGTGATTTATGTCAGCGTGAGCTCGACGGCTATACAGTGTGAGTCACGTTAAAGTGCACATATGAAAATAGATGAAACTAGACCTATTTTTATCGACAAAAAAGAGGTCAAAAATTTTTTGAGATTTTTTTTTTAATTTTTTATAGATTTTTTTTTCTTCCAATTACTTATTGTAAAGAAAACGTGATAACTTTTAAACTAAGCGGTATATCCTGATGAAATAAAAACAGTAATAATGCTAAATAACAGGCGATACTAAAAAAAGACATAAAATACAGAAAAAAGGCCTACAAATAATAAAAAATGATACTTTTTGAAAAAAAATTGCTTTTAAATTCGTGTTTTTTTGGTTATTTGGTAAATTTCTCTAAAAAATGCCCCTATAACCGGTGGTTTTTATTACTTTGTATTATTCTCTATCGTATTACCTTCGTAAAACCAAAAATCGCATGTCTCTATCCCTATCACAACGTTTGCAATGATCGTTTGAACTAAGCCTCTCCAGGCGCACCATTCAACGCTTCGTTAACAACGAAACTGAAAATGGCTCTAGATTTGTAATTTTGATAAAGACAAGTTAGATTTCAAATAAAAACAAAAGATTTCGAAGTAAAATAAGCATTTTTAGTAAAAACTAAAATTGTCTCTACCTGTAGCGGAGAATAATGTTCTGGCAGGCCTTTGTTCAAATGATCATTGCAAACATTGTGATAGGGATAGAGACATGCGATTTTTGGTTTTACGAAGGTAATACGATAGAGAATAATACAAAGTAATAAAAACCACCGGTTATAGGGGCATTTTTTAGAGAAATTTATCAAATAACCAAAAAAACACGAATTTAAAAGCAATTTTTTTTTCAAAAAGTATAATTTTTTATTATTTGTAGGCCTTTTTTGTGTATTTTATGTATTTTTTTAGTATCGCCTGTTATTTAGCATTATTACTGTTTTTATTTTATCAGGATATATAGCTTAGTTTAAAAGTTATTACGTTTTCTTTACAATAAGTAATTTGAAGAAAAAAAATTCTATAAAAAATTTAAAAAAAATCTCAAAAATTTTTTGACCTCTTTTTTGTCGATAAAAATAGGTCTAGTTTCATCTATTTTCATATGTACACTTTAACGTGACTCACACTGTATTTCTCAGTCGACAGTTTTCCTTAAAGCATTTATATTCCGATTTTGCTTATCAAATGATCGAGTACTAAGCTTATTCAATAGTTTTATTTATCGTCTTGTATTGTCAATTTTATCAATTTCTGGTATTAAGTGTTTAACTCAAAACTACATATTACTTATGTCATTACCTACTAAAGTTTTTAAATGAATACTTTTATCTCAATAACAGAAATAGCTGTAGATTCTAAAGCATAGTTTATAACACGAATTATAACAGTTATTTCTTAAGTGGAGCTTAATTTAGGTAAGTTAGTTAATAACAATAATCATGACAGGGGTTGTTATATCGTTACTCGACTTTAAGCACCCATTCATTCCCACGCTATTATAAATGCTTACTTACTACACTCGCTCCTACGCCAGTTGAATAATAAAATAGTTTCTGAACGTCTATAACAAATCACTTTTAGAGGCGTATCTGTAACAATTATTGACATTTATGATAGCGTCCGTTTGCCTCACACTGTTCCCTGCAAAAATCTTCTATTTTCGAATCCAACTGTCTGTCAAATTCTATGCGTATGTCTATGTTCTATCTAACTAAAAATAGAGACTGAATTTGGAAGAAAGTATAACTCTACATCTATCTACTATCTCTATTAGGGTATGTAGCGTATTGCTAATTTAACTTTAAAAACAGACATGTAGTTACATAATTTGTCCACTAATCGTATTTTCGAAATAATAAATTAAGTAAAAACTTAAAAAAAATCCCTAAATTCATCTTCTAAACTAAACCGTAAACCTTAGTAAAATGTGGTTTAAATATATCAGATTAGCTGAATAGATCGCGCCGTGCTACTAGTACGTGTGACCACAAAATTTCCAAATTTGAATAGCACTATGCAAAAGGAGCGCGGACGTAGCCGACCTAAATACGTGACGTCCTGCTAAAGAGGGGCGGCGGGAGATACTTATTAACGTCATGTTATTTGCATGACAAATCCACCGCAAAAAGTGGACCTCACTCGCTGTCCAAATGTAGGAATTAAAATCAAGCCAGGACCAAGCGGTACACTCTGTGGTTCTAACCTAAGCAAGCACAGGTGCTGAGTGCCAGATAAACTCTTACTAAAACCTGTAACATGTTTGCTCGTTGAAAACTTGGGACCGAGCTAGCAGTTTCATTATCAAGCTATCTGGGTGTATGGACGCGCTAATACCAGGGAAATGCACTTCATAGTTCAAATTCGGGTTGAATGTGGATTCGAAGCACGGGGGTAAGTTATTGTATCTTAGGACGAGAAGTTTAGGTATAGTAAATTATAGTATAGTAGGTATATTCATATAATTATAATATCTGTTAGAATTGGTGAAATAGTCTTTAACGATTTATTTATTTATTTATAAAATAAGCAGTACCTACCGTTTATGAAGACTTATGCTTTTAAAACCATATTTAAGGGTTCATTACAGATAATACTTAAGGTCAGAAATCTATGTTAAAATGTTGTACCGTTCATGAATACTAAAGTCATAGCCGGGTTAAGTATAGGTACTGTTAATGTACTACCTATCTATACAATACGTATTCCTAATACACGTTTTTGCGAAATGTTTTACATTTCGCATCTGAGGCATCCCTATGTAAGGTGTAATGGAGAATTTTTTACTCGAAAGAGAGACAAAAAGCCCGTCACCTGAACCATTGGGCCGCAAGGATAAGCCAAGCCGAAATTAATGTCATTTCTCGTTAACAAAACACACAATTAGCTCTATAAACGAATGTGCTTGTATCCCTTGATTTCGTGGAAAGAAATGGCGCTAATACCCAATTATCTGTCGGACGAAACGTTAATTTTGTAAAGGTATAATTTTGTTTTAGGGCACGTATAAATGCCAGCTTAATTAAAAATGAATGTAAGATAAGATATAGCTGCGTTTTGTGACGACATTACTTGTATGACAGCGCTGAATGATATTGATAATTACATTTGTTGGGTGGGTTTGGAGTGACCTATAAAATGTGCGTAACGTCGAAGTCGTAAGCCATATTGTTAGCAGTAAAACCTTTTTACGCGATATCTATGCGTCGCTAGCGTTCTAAAAAGAGCACGTAGTTAAAACTAGCGTTACCTTCGGTGCTCCAGGTAGAATGCCCCGGCGCGGCTTATCAATGAGCTTTATACCCGGGTGGGTGCGCGAAGAATAACAAATTCGTTACCGGGCACTATTCCACGGGGCTATTAGGTGTATAAGATAGCAAGTGAGGTGCGGCGATCGCGGTTAAGTAGGACGTCTCCATAGCAATACCGGTAAGAATCATTATAACGCGACAGTTCACTAGATTTTTCGTAATTGTGACTTGTGCTTTTTTGTTAATGCACTCTCACAAAACCATTCGCTATCCAAAAAAAATTCTCAATGATAACATAATAAACTTAATTTTATTTGTAGTTATGTAATTAAACATTGAATTAAATTAACTGAAATTAAACTCTACCCATGTAAGTACTTACATTATTACAGTTTAAGTTAGTTACACGCATACTGCAGTTAAACACAAAAGTCGCCTCATGTTTATGCTTTCTGTATGACCCCACTATTAAGCCACGACCTTTTTTATACCCTCGTGTAATGAGACAGTGAATCTCGAAGGCTTACGCTTTATTGCACCTTTATGCAAATTTTACTGCATACTTACAGAGTTATTTGGTTGCATGTAGTAAGAATAACTATGAAAACTGGTGGTAGATTACTTATAGCTTGTTATTAGAAGCACACATAATGTAATAACCTCATATTTTGTTATACTACGCATATTGTGTACTTTAATATAATTTTTGCTGCTAAACGACTTACGGCTAAGCCCTACGATGCGTTGTTTTAGATAAGCTTCATAATAACACACCTGCGCGAACTGCAATGTTCAGACGTACTTAAATAAATAAAATGGCGGCGGTAGCGTGCACGTGACCCTCGGACCTGACTACATGTGGAGCCCAAAACCCGTAAAATATTGAGCAAGAACTATTTATATGGTTCTTCTTAGAAATATTGCCTTCTGGGAAGGTATTCCACAGAAAGTCTTTGATTAATGTTGAGTCATAACAACAACCGTTTCTTATTCCCGGATTTGAGTACGGTACAAACCAGCAACAAAACGTGTTCGCTATGAAAAGCCCCAAGATATCGAGGACCCATGTCCAGCGCTGAAAGCTGGAAGACAGCAATCGGCTGTGAAAAATATCCCCACTCAGCTGGAATGGGGGTCACAGCGTTTGGAATAGACAAGATAAGGAATGAGTGAAGTGCGTGAGAGCAGCCCTGAGGCGGTGAACACACGACTTGGCTGATATTCACTCGCTCCTGGAGCCAAGGTCATGGTTGATACGTAATTCCTGACTGACGAGACAAGTTACGAAGTTCTTTTCAGTCCAATAGCAATAAAATCTGGCGCACGTGGCTGGTGTAACGGCACGTACATGTAACACTTTTCCCAGTTTATTCTGCGTACTACTTATTAAGACCTCTCGTAACATTATCACCACATTATTATATTTTTGTTAGTAGGAGAATGCGAGATTTTTTGTACAGATATGACGATAGAATTATTCAAAAGAATGGTGACTTAAGCCAAAATAGCTCACTAAGTCCTCGCTCTAATATTACTGAAACCTAGTAGGTAATAAAAAAACTAACATTATATTCTTACGCATAATTTCGTCAGATTTAGATATTGTCAACGCTACAGCCGTCCATGACCGTGGCTGGCGTCGAGGAAAACCGCAATATACGAGCCGAAACCACCTCGTGAGTTCCCAGCCCAAACATCGCGCCCGTGTTCGCGTGATATGCGTAAAGATTACGATCTGGAGGTAAATTTGCGGGCCGCCTGCGTAGAGGCGCTTTGTTTTCCATTCAGTTACAAAGTTTGCCATTTCTATTACAGTTTAGCCTCTTTGAATAGAGTTGCGTTTGGTTTATCTGCGTTTTTATAAAATAAAGATTACTCTCCTTTGTAAAGTTGGTTAATCTACTACGGCATAATATACCTTGGCCTCTCCCAATGATTTCCATATTGACCGATTGGTAGCGGCCAAGGCCTTCCTGCTTACTTTATGAGGTCGTCGGTCCACCTTGTTATCTGTTGTTCGTCATCCATAGCTTTGCGATATTTTTGCAGCTCTGCTCCACATCTAATCTGCACCTGCTTAAACCAAGTTTTCGTGAGATTTAAAGTTTTGTTTGATAGCATAGGTACTATTTACTTAAGTCTGTATGGCCTTTTAATTATTGAGATAATGTTTACATCGCTCCGCAACAGGCTCACTGCAAACGACTTTCTTATTTCGTCCTTCGTTAGTTTCTCGACGTCTCCCAGCTCACACACATCAGATGCGCAGGCACGTCTCGAGATGAATCGAAGCGAACACACTCTGAAAACTTTTACAAGAGAAAAGATAAAGAGAATGGAAATAATTCGTGTGTATATCAGTTTAGGTATACTTAGAAAACTAAAAAATAGCATTTTTCTGCGTTGAATACGAAATTAGCTGAACGAAATACCTATCAGTCTTCAAAAAACATCGTCATTAATTGTATGATCCGCGCCGCTGTCGCCTGTAGATTAGCGCACGATTCGATCTCGATCAGGGGTGGCAGACATGTTGGAATTCGGTCTAGAGTTCTTGGCCATCCCTAATGGACTATTTGGGCTATAAATTTTGTGCCTTAAATTTTTTCAATAAGTAAAAGAAACTACAGCGCCTAAAACTGCTTGTATTTTTTTCTAATTGACCATTCCTATCCATATTACAAAGACGAATCTCAATTGTATAGATTATGTCCTAAGATCGGTCTAAATTGAAATTCAACCAATTAAAAAGTCTTGATCTACTTGAACGAAGATTTTGAGCTACGCCCCTAAATCACTGCGTTAGTTCTTGTCAAAAGAATTTCGCCCTCACACGGCTCAAATAATATTCGGGGATCATACAGGTCGAGATTTACATGTTTTTGCGGTGTAATCGACCCCACAAAAATCATAAAAAATGTGTTCGTAGGTCGCGGAAAGGTTAAAGACTAGCTTCCATTTTGCGCGAGCCTTTTGCAAGTGACAACCCTACGTGCGATAGCGCTTGCAAATTACGCCAGATAGCGATCGCCACCGAATTGAGTTCAGTTTTGAGGTGCACTTGAAACAAATTGGCCTTGTTGGTTCAAACTGGCTATCTTGTAGATCTTGTATCTCTTTGAAGAGGTAAATAAGCTTAAAATGGAGTAGTCATAATGGGGGTAAGGCTATAGGAATACAATCACTTTTCAGCCAGTTTAAAAGACTGATTAAATGCATATTTAAACTCGGGACGCTGCACTGTAGTTAGAAATCCTACTTACTTTAAATGGAGATAAAAAAAACAATAGGCCATAATATGACCTTCAGAGGAAAATGCATCAAAATCGGTCCGAATAGCAACAATTATAAGTAAGAAAAAAATGTTGAGATAGATTTTTTTTCTTATTTTTCCTAAAGTAGTCATGACTATGTCCACCCTACGGCGCCGGCTCATCGTTGAATTTTGGGACAGTATGTATAAAACGCATCAACTTTGGTTGTGGACAGACGACATCGTAAAGGTAGCAGGGAAGCGCTGGACGCAGGCCGCTACCAATCGATCAACATGAAAGGCGTTGGGGGAGGCCTATGTTCAGCAGTGGACGTCCTATGGCTGAAATGATGATATTTCTTGTCTCGACTTCACTTAATAAGGCAACCAGCTGAAATAACAAAGATCTACAACAAGAGAGAAGATACACAAGAGAGAAGATACAAGCATACTTCTTACAAAGCAGTATTCGTCAGTCACAGTTCTTTTTAATAGCAACATTATTATTTTTTGTACTTGTCACAAAAACCTAGAACAAAATACGTATATTTTTCGAAAACCGCGCGCCCCTATAACTCACGTCACCGCCGGCACGCGTTCGGAATACATCCCCAAGGTAATCGGATAGCGGCTTTCAGCGAAAATTCTTGTCCCTCTTTATAAATTGATCTTGAGTTTGTGAATCTTTCCAAGTGTGACTCGATTTAGTTTCCTTTTTGTTTGTACGGTCTACATCAATCATCTTTGCGATTCCACGCCAGGAAAGGTGGGATAGCTGTGGGACCTTCACCCTTCACTGCTCACCTATCTTGTTTATTCGAATCGTTTATAACTCGGTTGGTCGAGTTTTGTAAACGATCGCTCAAGCACTGTCAAGTATCTATTACATTAATTTGAACTGAGTTCTTGCTGAAAGGATGATGTTTAATTACCAATTAGATTAAAAGAACACTTCATCATGGTTATAGCAATACTTTACTCGTGAAAAGTCTATTAACTTTCAATGCAAATTCATGAACAGTAACTACTCGTACTATGTAGAGTGCAGATTATTTAAAATAATTTTCACGAATTTACTTCCCAGGTTTGTGATTTGCATTCCTGTGGCAACCTCTTTATTCGCTTGTTTCTACACTTTTCCTATTCGTAGGTAAATCATTTTTGTACCATAACTACGATAAAATCTATACTAATATTATATAAATGTGAAAGTAACTCTATCTGTCTGTCTTGTTTTCACGCTTAAACCACTGAACCGATTTTGAATTGTAGATCAACCTACTCATAAAAATTTAAAGGACGTGATATAAAAGGAAGTTATAAAAATAGTACGTTTGATTTTTTTTTAAGTAGTTAGTACCTACATACAATACAAGTTTTTTAATTCTAAATTTTATGATTCAGCCCCAACATTGTAAATGTCTGTTGTCGCCTTCCTCCATTAACTTTTTTGTGCCTCGTCGCAGCACTTCAGTCATTAAGTATTCTAATGGACATTAATTTAATATGTACGTGGCTATATAAATTAGTTTCTATTACTTAACCTATTTTATAAGTACATAAATTGGTACTTAGCGGATATAATATACTTTTTGAGAGGCTGTCACAGCTATTTTTCGAATATAAATGAATCAACTTCAAAACTTTCCTCCTTTTTCATTGTATTAAAAGCAAAGTTTCATTTTTATCCAAACTTTTTCTTAATTACACAGTACTTTTTCTCAGTGTGCCATCTCCGTTCTTTTTTCTTTTTTGCCATTTCACGGTGTCCGCTAGAAACGAGGTAACCGAAAAACCTGCTAGGTATGCTTATTCCTATGATATTATTTTAACATAATTTCAATTTGGGTTCCAGAAACATACCTACGTCTAAACTTTACTGCAATGTAATTTAAATTTTCCATTTGAAGCTTTTTGCAAACACTTTCTGCTTAAATCTTCCCTGAACATATAGAGTTATGTGTAGTTTGGCCTTCTATTTCTCTAAGTCTCTCACTGCAGTTATTATCACAATTAATTTATTCGGTAGTGAAAGCGCAGTTAGTACTTCATTAAATATAAATAAGTATGACTTTTCGAGTAAAGTGCGAAGTAATTTGGCCAGCGGCGATATTTCATGTAAACTTTCCAGCGCACTAAGACGAATAACAACAATTTTTCCCGGCGCTGCACCGGGTGACAAGTGACGGGGACATTAATTCTTGTCTCATAAAGTCGCTAAGCAACTCTAGTAGAAGCTTATTACACAGGCGCGTTTGACAAATTCACTTAGATTTTGTTCGTGACGCCCGCTTCCGGCAACTTTATAATTCCGTTAGTCATACACTCGCGAGGAGCTGAAATGTATTAAGTATAAAGTACATTACGTTTTTGAAACCAAGTTCGGATCGTCTGACTGGATTTTACACCTATGTTTATAGTTTTCAAACTTTATGAATTACTGATTCTAAACAATATCAGAATAATAATAAGAAGGTACAAATTTACTACAAATAATATTTCGAACAAGATGATTTCCTTCTATATTTTCAGGCTATCAAAGTTCCTCTTAAATCACGGTGCAATATAATAATTATGCAAAGGTTTGTTTATACTTATATAAGCTATGTTATTCTTTCCTTACGTTGGTTTCTATTTTCATTCGAAAGCGTCATCAAAGTGAATGTACTATATTGTTGGTTTAAGCATATGCNGAAGTAGGTACCTACTTACTACTAATAATATTTCAAACAAGATGATTTCCTTCTATATTAGTCGGCCGTTTGGTGTAGTGGTTCGAAACGGACTACTATTCCGGAGGTAGCGGGTTCGATTCCCGCACAGTACAAACATTTGTGTGCATGAACATATTTGTTTGTATTGGACTGGGTGTTTTCTATGTATAATAAGTATGTATTTACAAAAAAAAAGTATTTAAGTATGTTTATATCCGTTGTCTAGTACCCATAGTACAAGCTTTGCTTAGTTTGGGACTAGAAGCGCAGTGTAAAATGTCTAAGGATATTTATTTATTAATTTATTTATATTTTCAAGCTATCAAAGTTCCTCTTAATGCACGGTACAATATAATAATTATGCAAAAGTTTGTTTATAAGTTATGTTATTATTGTACCAACGTGTCATTCTTTCCTTACGTTGGTTTCTATTTTCATTCGAAAGCGTCATCAAAGTGAATGTTCTATACATTGTTGGTTTAAGCATATGCACGACGTAGCAATAAACATCGTGTCGGAGCGAGTTTAGCCAAGATTAAGATTCAACGATTCAGTTGAGAGTTCCACTGGTTTATACTTAGATGAACATTTAAGTTCACTAAGCTCCGGCTAACCGCTATACGCGGCTTCGAGTAAGAAGTTTAAAAAGCTGACGGCAAAATTCCGCTCTGAGCAAACCGGAACGAGTTGTGCCTTTTTCATTTCGCTTTAGGGATGCCGTATTTTTTATTCATTAAAACTTAACTTCGGTATCATTGCTTTCTTATTTGCTTTATGTCTTCCTTGTATCGTTTACAATCCTATTATAAGGAAGGGATGAAGTTGATACCAAGTAAAGGGACTTAAAAGTTTTGGTAAATAGGAAAAATGAGGACCTAACTACCTACTCATTCTACCAATTCAGTATCTAAAGATTTGTGATATTCCTTGAGCATTTATTGAAAAAAATATTTAGTTTTACTTCAGCAGAAGGATCCGTATCGGGGTCCTCAAATCTCTCCCAGCCGGTTCACAGCCCACTGCGATATAGAGTCAATAGAGCGAATATAGAGTAGCACGTATCAACATAATATTTATTTCACAGGCGAGTGACGTTAAAGGCGCCGGTAATACAACACTCACGTAACTGTCGCTGATATCGTGAAAGGTTGCACAATATTGCATGGGCATGAAGCGTGAATCTAATATCCTCACTGGAAATTGCATATCGTCTTTGTTCGATCCACTACACCTCGATACTGTATTAGAAAAACATTATGCCTAGGTACTTATTGTAAGTAAGTTAACTATTTAAGATCGAGTCTAGGCATAGAGCCTTCTGCTTAATGGTAGTTTTTCTAATTATCTTTGAACGGCACCGCCGTGGCACCGCATTGGAATTAAGTTTTTTATTTGTGTCGTTTTATTTATTAGTGATGGCCAGTTTCCTTTTTGGAATATTTTGTTTTGATCTACAAAATTTCCAAAATTTGACGTTCTAAATTCAAAAAAAATTAAATTAGGAGTAATTTATGGATTTCTTTTGTCTTTATTAAAATGAGATTTGCATCTGTTTTAAAAAGGTTGTACTGTCAAAACCATTTTATTAAATTGATTTGTAACGTTGCGGTTTTTCGAAATCAACTGACAGATTTATTATTAATTTCTAGACCTATCAAAAACCATTTTGTTGACTCAAAATGAAAGGCATTATTTTGAATGCTACTTGTGCTTGGGATAAATTTTAAGGTGTTTAAATCCTAATTTTCATACATCACATTCAAATCTTACACACCTACTTCAGAGCTATAATGTTGCAGTTAGACAAATAACCAGGTTCACTAAACTTGTAAACTGTTCCAAGGGAATCCCTCCAAAACTGAATTGCAACCACAATTGTATCTTAATAACGGCATTGCGATGATTCCGGCTGCATCATCAGCCTATTCAGGGCAGTCGTTAAAGCAATTCTGATCGCATAAATCCTCGCCGCATGGCTGTTACAAATTGCTCTAAAACCCATAATTTGAACATTCACTGAAAGAGCCTAGCCTACGCCAATGGCAATGACTGTACAGCGACCACACATGACCAAATTGTATGTAATGTTGAATATTTAGTTTTAGCGTTAAAAATAAAAACATTTAGGGATTTAGATAGATATTAATAGTACGAAGCTATATTTTAATCCTTTACTAAGTATCAAAGTGTAACACAGTACCTACGGCCGAAATTTTCCAAAGTTATGCACTCGGAATTTTGAAAGGAAATATTATTATATTCAGTCTCACCTCACTACGTTCGTACCTAAAATATATTTTTGGTTGAATAGTGTGAATATTCATGTGAGCGTACAGTACTGTACAGTTTAGTTTAGCTTTTATTGTACCAAAATGTTTATTTAACGAATTGTGCATTAAGTTGAGAGCTAGATAACATACCTACGGCAAGTTTTCACGCGTGTTTAGCTAACTTAGAAATTGTTTCAAATAGCCAATTTTGTTTACTATTTAACAATTAAATATGTTGGCTCCGAGACTTCTTTTAGTATTTCGCGCTATTTCTTGCAGTTTCTTATGTGAACCAACACGCACACTTGAAATATACCCGGTATATTGATCATACCTAATAGACGGTTAAAGTAACAGCCACTTAGCAAAAATATTTGCCGCCTATTGTTTAGCGGATCTAGCCGGCCATTCATTATTACGTCAAAAACCAAAGCACACGATCCGTTGCGGCGACGGCGCCGCATTGCTAAGATTTCGATCTATTCCACTTTTATCTCCTGGATTTGATCACCTAGGTGATTAAAGTGAACTTTTTTATCCACTTTAATCACCAACATTGAAAGTGGAATAGACAAAGATTTCGCCGTACCACGCTGCTTATATTTTTATGCCCGCCACAGATACCTATGTAAGACGACGCAGCGACACCGCTACAGTGTCGCATCGCCGCCGCAACGCATCGTGTTCTTTAGCTCAGACTGTTTCGTTTAACTAACTGAGTTCGACTCACTGAGTGTTTGACTCGTTATTATCTGCCGTTTAAGTACACTAGTCTGGTAACAGTAACAGAGATCAATTGCTCCTTCCATTATCTTTGTAGGTACGCTATCGACTCGACGACGTCGTTCAATTTAATTTCACTTGAAGTGAGACGTAAAACGGAATGCTCGAGTCATTTTGTTTTTGTGACTTATCCTCGGCGTTCTGACTCTTGGCGACGAAAACGCTACTAAGTACGGGTTTCCCTTTTTATCCATCTATGATTTAATTGGAATTTATGTTCCCTGAAGTTTAAACGTTAAAAGAATTTTAGTTAGGCATGCCATGACTGGATAAGTTAATATTAATACATTGTAGAACACTTCGATATTCTTTTTATGGTTAGGTTTGTTATCGTTATAAATATCGCTATCAATCATGTATACTGTGATTTAACTGTCAGATTTAGTTGGTTCGATTGCCTCATAGAAATATCAGCCTATTCAATATACCTACCTTGTTTTCCCTTAATGAAGATTGAAAATAACTCCCCTTCTGGCGCAGTCGGGTAAAAAGTAGAGCAGTCTCAATATTGCACTTCCTACTGCAAAAAGACAATGTCGGAAATTGGCGTCTTTTTTTTTCGCGCGGCCATCGATCAAACTTTGTTTTTTGATTACAAAATAGTGTAATAAACCAAACATACTATGACATGTATACCTCTAAACTCAGTCTGAACTGAGTTACGAGCGTTAGAAGTTTGATGAATTACATACTAAGATTTGCTTTTTGCGCGAAAGTTTTGTAAGAAATTGCAACAAAATAGTGACAATGTATGTGTAAACAAACAATACCATCCATTAAAGGCTCCAGACATCAGTGTGGAGCAGAATCAGCGCAATAAAAAAATAGCGAAATATTTTGTTGCAATCTATTATATAAAAGAAAGTCGTGTTAGTTACTCCACTTATAACTCAAGAACGGCTGAACTGATTTAGCTGAAAATTGTCAGGGAGGTAGTTTAGAGCCAGGAGAAGGACATAGGATACTTTTTATCCCGTTATTTATTGCCATTAAGGCGGAACAAAGTTCGCCGGGTCAGCAAGTTTCTTATAAAACTTGCGCGCAAAAAGCAAATCTAGTATGTAAATCATCAAACTTCTAACGCTCGTAACTCAGTTCAGACTGAGTTTAGAGGTATACATATCATAGTAAGTTTGGTTTATTACACTATTTTCTAATCAAATCAAAGTTTGGTCGATGGCCGCGCGAAAAAAAAAAGACGCCACCTTCTATACAAAATCTGGCATTGCCATTTGTACGTTAATTAATAGTTTGCTCCTTGGCCCCATACCATAAGGACCTCCTACAATATCTAAATATTTACCATAAGCACTTGCCATAACAAGCCGTAAGAACTAATTAAAGACCAATCTTTTACTTTCATTTTATGCACTTTTATCACTAAATAGCCATGAAGTAAATAATTAAGCAGTCGTAAATAATTTATTTTTAATCCAAAGGTTTAGAACCTCTGCCCCGAGTGTTACGAGATATAACTCAGCGCTTAACTGGTGGCAAGTTTAAGAAACAAAATTAAGATTCCATCCTTTACCAGAAATTCCAGAGAAGCTGGATCACAATTAATCTCACGCTTAGCGTAGGAGTATGGTTTTGTTTATAAATTAACTCGTTTGTATTCAAGTTTAAGAACATTATAACTGGTATTAAGAGGATTTAGTTATCTTAAATATTCTTTCCGACGAGTTGGCACTCTGAATTATGTGGAAATCTTAATGAAATAAGTAGGTACAAAAGGAATATTTAATTGTGTAATTATTTGTTTAAATTTTCACCTACTTAGTTAAGAATAATTTTGTGAGTAATACACAAATACATAGATAATTAGGATCATGTATCGAACACTAAGTACCTAATATAAATCATATGTAACGCAATCTAAAAAAAAACTGTAAAATTCTTCACCACGTAAAACTGTCGACTACGGCATTTAAAGTTTCGAAAATTCGTTGTATTTTATGCCTTTTCATTACTTGTTACTTATTGGATTTGTTTTCCCAACAAGCTCGTATTTATTGCATAATAATATAAATAAATGCAAAGCAATACAGACATGCATTGTCTGCCAATCTGGCCACCGAACGCAAAATTGGAACATAGCTTACCCACATTTGTAAGAGAAATGGTAGCAATTCGTATTTGTGTTGCTATTTCTTTTATGTGTTTTGTTTGTTATTATGTAGCGGTTTATGTGGAGATTTGGTTAGATGTGCTTGCTAAGTTAATAGTTATGGTACATAACTTTATAAAATATTTTTTGTGTACGTACGAGTATGTTTGATTACTATGTTAAGCTAAGGTACTTCGACTTTAGATCAAGTATCTGCTTTATTTTTTATTGTTTTTGTTTGTTTTTTATTTTCCTATTATTATTTCTTACGAACTATTATAGTGCTCTATTTTATTCTACTAATTAAACGAAAATTTATTTTCAATACTTTTAACCAAAGATTTATTATTTTTTCAGAAAAGTTTAAAATCATTCTCCACTCGATATTATGAATTAATAAATAATTAATTATATTAGTTTATTTATTTATGCTAAATATAAAAAATATTCACTATTCTGACTCAGGGCGCCCTCTAGAGACAACTTTCTGAAACATTTACCGCCCGCAGCCGGGGGTTCGGGCGCCTCTGAAACGCGGTTTCAGCATTCAGGCAGTTACATCAGATTCCCGCTTTAGCCACTAGAGAACGTGACCTGCAGTATGTAGGTGCTAGAGATAGCAACCAAACTGGTGGTAAAGTTACAAACTTTATTGCTCCTGTAATGAAACTTTCAATGCACTTTAACTACTGAAAGTGACGCCAGGTTTCATTGACTATGTCTGCAGAAAATGTTGAGTTTTTTTTTTCTTATCTAGCTTCTAGCCAACGTAATTGTAAAAAAAATATTAGAGCCCTCTTCTTTCAACTTTCTACCAATTGAACATCCTTTTTTATTCATAAATATCATTTTTTTATTGTCATATGTGGTACCTCGGGGTTACAATGGGTATTATCTGAAAAATCTTAAACGCTGCCTGACTGTAAAAAGAGGGTGTCAATGATATTCATTAATTCACATACACAGTGGACTGCTGACCTTAACCTACATACATTGTGATAAAGGTCATATAAATAACAGGAAAACCGATATCATTAGAATCGCTTACTAAGGACTCTGCATAAATAAATATTGTATTACACAGATATATTTCTTTTTCCTCACCAAATTAACTAATTAATATATCTAATCCTGGCTTAATTTTAAGGAAACAGCCCAATCAAACGTTATATTCACAAATTAACTCTGAATATTTACCTACTTACTTAGTTATTATTTTATTTGGTATTGTTGAAAACAATTATCTTTGCTTTATAATCACACAATCTACAATTTTCAATTACCTACTACAAAATTCTAAATTAAGTAATATGAAATACCGATTCTGATTGCTGAATTAAAATGTATAAAATGTCTGCACGCCATGCTAAGGAATCCAATCATCGAAAGTGCATTTTAATAATCTGATAAAACGCGAGTTTTGTGAACCCAATCCACCTTTAAGTCCGTCGATAAACTATCAATCATTAGTCAGAAAATATAGTATCTACGCAATAAAATATTGAGCTAAAAAGACATGTCCAGTATCAAATAATTGATACGGCTCGGTGATTTTAGCCGAATCTGATACCTTTCGGCCCAAGATCGGTCCCGAGAGGTGAAAGAGAACCAAAGTTTAACTCGCTTCTCACACAAAAGCTCGACTTTTCCCTCGGGGTCAGTGTTACGTCATAAGATCGTTCCAAATTTATGGCAACACCAATATTAGGTTAATATGGAATAGCATGTCATGTTTAAAATTCGGGAACAAAGCAACCTTTACTTCTAAATTCAAGTTTATCCAAAAAACTTGTCTCCTGAATCCATTTTTTCAAGAAAATTATTTCCGAAAATTACTACTAAGTCAATCTCATAGACATTTTCTTTCTTTCTCTACAGAACAGTAACTTGATAGCTTTTAAAGAAAAGCTGAAAATCGATATTTCAGATGTTATGATCGATTTAAGCAATATGCTCGTATTGGTAGTAAGAGTTGTATAAAAATCCCACCTGCATTGAAACTTTGTTGAGGTCTCGAATAAGATTTCAAGATAAAAGCCATTCGAAAATCAATGATGTTTGGCAACACGAGTATAGAGTTTGACCTTCCAGCCGCTTCAGCGGTCGTGAGTTCGTTTTCCGTTAACTATGAAAGTAAAGAATGAAGGTTCAATACAGTACTGTTTTTTTCAAATGCAACTAAATATTTTGAATTGTTATAATGACCTTCAAATTTTAAGGTAGAACATGTATTTAACATACACAAATAAACAGAAAACAAATGTTTAAAAAAATGTATTTTTATGTTATTAGCTATTCTTAGCTATTCTTAAAAAGCTCATGCTCTTTTCTATGATTATTGTAAGTACTTACCCGCTGAATAGTTATACTCACTTTTAAGGGGTTAATATACTTACTCATAACTCATAACTGTCTAAATAAATTAAATATCATAACAACATAGGTATTGACTTTTACCCACCAGTTGGCAATTAACGATGCGTGAACAATGAACAATCATTAAATTGTTATAACGAGTTTTGTGACGCACACGTAAACAAACCACCTAAGTCACAAACATAAGTAAATTAGTGTTTCAATAAAATTAAAACCATTAACTCGCGACAAACGAAAGCGCTTGAAGGCTTTGGGAGCCATTTGCTGAAACCGCTGGCAGTTTACAAAAGGGCGATGCCGCGACTACAGCGCCCCTGAACGGAGGCGGCTCAGTTTCGAGCGCACGCCGCCTCGCTCCGCCGGCCTGTATGCGCTGAAAAACACTCCTTCGCCCGAATCGTGATGGGATTACCAGACAGTGCTTTTCATACTTAGTGCTCGAGAAAATATCGGTAAGCAATCCTTTACTATTCATCCTTGAATAATACACACTATCGCGCTTAAAAGGCAAAGGAATATTCATCAAGGAAAGCCTTTTCGACCCGCGCCTTAGGCGCTCCGAATAAATTACTTCTTTGATCTTCCATTTGCTTTAAATCTCTAATGTCCTTTTTTGAATATCGTCAAATTCAGCAGTTTTTAAACATTATAATTTGAATACAAGCACACCAACATCGCATATTTTAATACAAAACACATCGTCATAAAAATATTTGCCCAGATAGAGTTTCAAAGTCATACTACGATTGTTTAAAAATATTTATAATTCAATGTTAGTAATTAAAAGGGATTCGACTTATCGCTATATAAATAAATTTACCTATCTACGCGCTATATTTAAGTGTGGGACTGCGGTATCAGTTTTGTTGTGATAAAATTCAAATAGTACATGTGAATTTGTACGACATAGAACTTTTGCGGTCATTTATGTTGTATAGTATAACATACATACATATAGCTTGCTAATCGCCTAAGGCGCAATTTGCGCATAGGCGACAGGGGCATCTACAAGGTTTAGTGGTCGGTCTTTGTCGCCTGTGAGCTGTGACATAGGTACCTAAGTATACTAATAGAGTGTACCACTAAGCGTTTTACAGATCTTTCATCTATTCTGTGCCTTAATGACTCGGAAGAAGGTAGTAGGTATTTAGTGAAGTTTGGCATCGAAAATGTCTACCTATTCACATGATCAGTTAAAAACGTTTGGAAACTGACTATATTTGGCGTTTATTGTATACATTTTCGCATCATGAAACCTACTGTTATTAGAAAAGGCATCTTCAACTGCTCTATGAACTAGTCTAGCTACAAAGCGTAGGTAGTCCGAGAATAAATTTTTCCATCAAGCTTTTATATTATTCTCTTTCTAACGTGTGGGCTGTTACAGCGTAGGTGGTTTAAGCTTAACTAAATATACATCTAAAATAGCTAGCTTAAAAGATTAAAGTCATATTAAAGGGTAGGAAGGGCGTTGAGTATCATAACTTTCCATTTTTTTTCTTCACAGCTTGAAACCAAAACGATAAGTTGCTATGCATGTAGACACGAACAGCTATGGTGGACATAGCTAGCTTTAATTGCGGCAGTTTAAGCATTTAACATTATTTTGATCTTTAGTGAGATAAGATAAGGTTCAAAACCAGTAGAAAATATTTTTCAATAGAGCAGTTAAACGTGCCGCCACGATCATAGTAGGTTCTATTCTACTGGAACCTAGTTCTATTGGAAAAGTTTATGTATTTAAAGATAGGTTACTTTAACTAGCCCACTGATAATAAAAATTATAATAATATTATTATAGAGCGGGGGGCACATAGCTCGTAGAGCTGATTGATGCAATGGGCATCAGCTCTACCAGTTTAATGTGCAGCAGAAAAGCCACCACCACCATCAATTTGCCTTATGCCAGCCCACCAGAGAGATGTATTCATGCACATAATTTTGTGTATTGTGTCGGGATTGAACCCGCGACCTCTGCCATAGTTGGCAATCAAATTAAGCAGCTGAGCAACCCTGAGCAATACGCAATAGGTCCGGATTGGTTTTCCAATTATAGCAATCCGAAATGACTCCTCCGATTTACAACATCCCATTTCATTGATTTGCCTCTTTAATAGCTAAGATATCGGACGGAGGTCGTGTATTTCTAAATTAAATTCCGCAGACATTTTCCTCGGGCTTTCAATACAATTAATATCGCATAACTAAATATTGGAATTCTAATATCAGATTATTAAATGACTAGCTTTCGCCCGCGGCTTCACCCGCGTGAAAAGTTTGTCACAGATCGCCATAAATTATAGCCCATATGTTATCCTGGGTTTTAAACAATAATACTGTAAAGTTTCATAAAAATCCTTTCAGTAGTTTTTGCGTGAAAGAGTAACAAACATTCAGACATCCATACAAACTTTCACATTTATAATATTAGTAAGATAGACAAATTCACTAGTTATTACGGAGTGTTTTCTTTACAAGACTAAATACATAAATATACAGCCATTTGATTAAATATAAAATAATGTTATGAAATAAGTTTATCATGACTATTAATTATTTTTTACACGCTGATAATGTGGTTCCATTTTAGGTATAGTTTTTAGGCTTACAATTGGAATTCATCATGAGATGTCATCACCGCTCTTAACTCAAATCTTTGTGATGTGAATTAAAATTTTATAAAAATAACTTTGACTGACTGAACGTGGTTGATTCTATCAACTTGAAAGCCATGTTTACGAAATAGCGTGTATTGCTAACTGAAATCAGAAATAAACTTATTATATTTCAAAGGATGCAAAGCAGCGTAATATTTGTTTCTTAAAACACTCCCCTTTGTTTGTAAGCTTGGAAATAAATATCTGGCTCTTTGCAAGGGTATTGCCTTATGAGGTCACAAGATGTCATTCAAGTATACTTCATGCCAGACGGTTTTCGCACTTATTATTATACAATTTCTTTGAATAAATAATCAAGTCCAATTGTTAACGATCCATTTCTTTTTATTGGTTTGATGTTAATTATGCCCAGACGTCACAAAAGTACCTAAACCTTTCACAAGACGTTCTAAAATTATTGTTAAATCTTTATATTTGGAGTTTCTAACTAGATAAATGAGTTCAAATCTTTTTTAAAACAAAACCCTTTTCAAGGCACATTTTTGTACATTTGAAATACGTCATCAGTCTGGTTTTTGTACAAGCCGTTACATCTTTTGTACATTTCTAAAAAAAATAAATTACAAAAGAACGAAGTTTCAAAATACAGAGCATTAATTCTGTTCGTTACTTGTTGTGGAGAAATGTGCTAAATATAGCTCATGAAAAACCAGAACAGAACCCTTTTCTATTATTCCTATTTTTAAAAGTATTTTCTAATCGATTCTGCGTTACAAAAAATAAATCCATATTACCTACTTAAATACCGTCGAATTTTAGGCCCAGAAAAGAAAATACGATGTTAGTGTAATACGAGTAGGTATACTTAAGCTTTAATATAACAAAAAACAACAAATAGCGAATATTGTAGTCAGAATTCCATTGTATTCGCCTGCACTGAAACCGGCACAACCAGACCCTCGTCACATGACGAGACCCGTGATTGAAATAAAAATAGGTGCCTAAGTCGGACGTCCGCGGACGCCCTAAGTAGATGTCGACATGACCGCGCTATTAGGATGATTTTTTTTTGGTAAATAATTTTATTTCCTCTCTCCCTTTGTTTCTCTATAGACGTCACATCACCCCATCCCATTCCTTGAGAGTTCTTCCGACAGATCCGTCTCCGCCAATCTCTCTCTACCAGTCCATGGCTTCCAAATCCTCCTACCCCGCTTTTTAACTCGTGTCCAGGGACGATGACGTTTGACAAGTTATTTAAAATTTAGTTTGAGGTGTTACTAAAATATTTTAATAACATTTTCATATCACCCAAGAATCCCATGTGAATTTTATGTACATGGCTGCGTTGTCGGAACCGGAAATATTATTCGATTTGACCGGAAAACGAGTCACTTCTTATTTTACCACTGGGCGATGTTTGTTGAAAACATACTTACATAAGGATGTTGTCATTTAGTTGCGTGTTTTGAAAACAATCCTGTTTTTATTTTCACGATAATGACCGTTAGAAGTGAGATACTGGGCATTGTAACTCACATTCGTTCGGTCACAGAGGTGACCTCACTCCCAATGCCCAATATCTCACATAGGTTAGCAATGGAGAAATACATTATATGACTAAAGCAGATTAAGGGCTGAGTAGCCAGACAGACTGTATTTAATATAGAATATGCTATTACGTAAGTCTCTCCTAGAATTGCTGAAAATAATCAGCAAAATAATTCAGTGTATAGAGAAACGTCAAAGACGCAAAATGCTGACGTCAACAATACCTACATCAGACTCAATTAGGTGCTTCACTACGTTCTCAAGTTTCAAGGGATACTTGGACCGACGGGTGAGAGATAGAGACCGGTGCGTGGGATACCTAAATTCATTTTACCACAGAGAGAGTATTGCGAAATTTTCAATGTGTATGTCAATCTAACGACTTTTCAAGCTTTGTAAAAATACCTACATTATGGTCCTTTGTTGGTAATATTAGACTGAGAGCTGGCAATATACAATTTAATACTTTGATATAATCAGTTAACTAAATACTTGTGATTGGGATTTATTATCACAAATGCTGCTTTTAAAAATTCAAGGAATTAATTTCCCTTTCCTCGTTTGGCTATGATTAGTTTCACCAAAATATTCTTAAAAGAGCTACGTCATTAATTTGTATCAAGTAATCAAAGGATTATAACGGTACGAGCAAGAACACAAGTACAACGGTATCAAACTGTGCAAATAAAACAACTCTGCCACAATCATAAAAACAAATATTTATTTTAGCAAAACAAATTGTGTACAAATGTTATATTGATTGTGTTTTCAGCTCCTGAATTAAGCAAAAACAAATCCTTTCTTTTCAATTGAGATTGGCCAGATGGATTACTAAGTAATACCACAGGTAATACCTGTACAATCCGGTTTTAAAAGGCTAATACCTACACCCTACGTACGCAAAATAGCTTTTAATAATAAATTGTAATTAATATCGGTCAAACAAAATTCACGCTACACATGAATTTACTAATTATAGAATTAATGGTCTAAACTCAATTTAATAAATCTATTTTACTTATTTGGTATCGATTTTATGATAACCTACCTTACTTGTAATCTATAGGTACTTATAATAAATCTGTAGAGAGGTCAATTCTGTACACGAAATATATTTTCAAAGTAACTATCAGGGGGTGATATATGTAACGTGTGACTACGCCTGTTACGAAAATTAAAATTGTCTCTATCTGTAGCGGAGAATAGTGTTGTGGCAGGCCTTTGTTCAAACGAGCATTGCAAACGTTGTGATAGGGATAGAGACATGCGATTTTTGGTTTTACAAAGGTAATACGATAGAGAATAATACAAAGTAATAAAAACCGCCGGTTATAGGGGCATTTTTTGGAGAAATTTATCAAATAACCAAAAAAAACTCGAATTTAAAAGCAGATTTTTTTTAAAAAGTATCATTTTTTATTATTTGTTGGCCTTTTTTTGTGTATTTTATGTATTTTTTTTAGTATCGCCTGTTATTTAGCATTATTACTGTGTTTATTTTATCAGGATATACCGCTTAGTTTAAAAGTTATTACCTACGTTTTCTTTACAATAAATAATTGGAAGAAAAAAAATTCTATAAAAAATTTAAGAAAAAATCGCAAAAAATTTTTACCTCTTTTTTGTCGACAAAAATAGGTCAAGTTTCATCTATTTTCATATGTGCACTTTAACGTGACTCACACTGTATACCATGGACATTAGCAAAAACAAAACAAAACTATGTGTAAAATAGGATTGAAAAAAAACTGGTCCAAATTACCGGACTCTCCCTTAACTGTAAACGATGGTTGTGGACTATGAGGGAGCAGGGCAGGGCTACTATTGAATGAAACTCACAATAACACTTCACTAAACTTTATTTATATTGCACAAAAGAGCACTTTTCCCGTCAAGTAAAATCGAAACACTGCCATATCCATAACAATATCAAACAAAAACAATAGAATATTCAAACATTCTAAACATAAATACAAAAATAGAAAAGTAAAAAATAATAAAAAATAAATAAATCTAAAAGAGGTCTGTCGCCAAGAATAACCTTGTCTACTGAAATTGTTAATCAGTTGATCTGCTCTTTTCGCTTTCTATGTCACACGCATGGGATTCCAAAATTGCATACGTGTAGACATTTCTATTCTACCTAACAAATAAAGCAAGTGCCTAGAGTTCTATAGAGGTATCCGATCTAGTAAATGTCGTGGCAAATACATTTCATTTTGGTGCCTTTTTCAAATAAATCCTAGGCATCTAGACAATCTAGTTACGAGTTCACGACCTAGAGCGCTATACTGCTCTGAGCGTCTACGAGCTCGTATACATCATACATTAAGCTGGATCTCCACTAGAGGCTGCCTCGGGTCGACCAGCCGCCTCGACCCGCGGTTGCTCAAATGGAGACGCAGCCTCAACCTGAGGCTCGACTACGAAAGTTGCGAGGCAAATTTCGTCGCCGCGGACCGAGCCACATTTTGTCGCTCGGACGAGGCAGCCTCACAGCCCGAGGCTGTCTCTAGTGGATATGTGGCTTTATATTCCGAGACGGTGATCCAGGTCGTGACACATCGATTCGTATTTGATTCGGTCCACTTCTGTTTTTACGCCTAAATAGGTCAGTAAACGGTTTGGCGAGATGGTTTTTGAATAGTGATATAGATAAAGTGGTAATATCTTGCTATGTGGTGAATACATTCGTCATAGCTCTCGTAGCAGTAGATATCACATGGTTTCAGAGTCTCTACATGAGGCTCATTTTCTTAATTTAGTAATTCAGGATCTCTCAACGGGATTAGTTTTCTTCGTAGTATAATACCCGGTATGCAACCTCAAGATAGGTATACCTTGATATCTCTCGTCTTGAAGGAATTTACGAATTACTGGAAGGACAAAACAAAAATCTGAATACTGTCAATTGTGCTGAGAGTCTAAGAAACAAAAGAAAAAGAGAGCTGGAAAAAACATCCCTTATAAGAAAATATTACTGAGATTATTCATGTAAACAAACAGGTAAAGCAAATTGCCTACTCGTACATTATTTCTTACATGATGTACCTACCAAAGTTTATAATTAAGGACAAGGTGTACATTCCCTCGAGACTCCTAAATTTAATTACTTTAAGTCTAGCTTTATTATGTCTAAACAAATTACTAGAAAGTTGACTAGATCCTAGGTATTTTGTTATTATGTAGGTAGGTATGTTGTGTACTTATCAATAATCTTACATACTATGACCAACTTTTAAGTACTGTCCTGTTGTCTGTATTTGGGTAATCAAAACTTTATTTTTAGGTCAGAACTTCGATAGAACTGAAATGCTCATATAATTATATCGATCTTATAATGCCTTCGGTCGAATGAAAGGTCCCTAAGAGAATCAACCATTAATTGAGTTAATCATAGTTGGAGAGTAATTTAAACACACCACAATCGTAAATCATCGTCACATAACTTAAATTACATGCTTTGAGTTGTTTGAATTCCATCGTGCTTTATTAGCTTTAACTACATTACATATTCACATACATAAATAATTTTGTAGTCTCTTTGAGTAAGGGCTCTCAAATCCCAGCTAAAGGCCCACCGCAACATACAATATACATGGCGGCAAGTGAGCCAGAAATACAAATATACATTGTTACAAGTAGAGGCATTTCACAGCAGCCTAGGGGCGGCCTACCGCCCTCCCAAGGTCGCTCTTCGATCTACATCATTTGGAAACGATCCAATATTATTTCCTATATTTTTCAGGTCTTAATATTACTCAGTTACATAACGTTTTATGGTGAAAGTACGAGTCCCTTCGTAGGAATGTTTATAAATTATAGGTATAATAAATCAAGTTGTTTGTTAACGCCTTTGGACAGGGTAAATTGAATTACTTTGAACNATTTGAACATTAGCTTAGCTAGTGCTCTTAGCTACTACTCTTTTCATAATTATAAGTATTTATAAATATTCCCATACTAGCTTTTGCCCGCGGCTTCACCCGCGTGAAATTTAGTTTGTCACATATTGTCATAAATTATAGCCTGTATGTTATCCTGGGTTATAAACAATAATACTGTAAAGTTTCATCAAAATCCGTTCAGTAGTTTTTGCATGAAAGAGTAACAAACATCCAGACATCCAGACATCCTGACATCTGACATTCAAACTTTCGCATTTATAATATTATTAGTAGGATGACCTAACCAAGGGCTTCAAATTAGATATGAATAGAGATTTTATAATCAAGCTTGCTCTACACCGCATGAATTTCCGAATGAGATTATAGACAATTCTAAAAAACATAAATTGACTTTTTATTAGTTTTTATGCGAGACCACGCAAACCCACGCAAACCCAATTCCTGCGCAGCCAGCCTTTTTATTTCAGGTTCAAGCTTATATTTTCAAGTAAAAGGACTTACTTACCTACATCAATGTCAAAATGACCTAATTTACTTTAAAACCAACAGAATACTGACTGTAGGTACTATGAGATTTCTATGTAATTCTCCATATCAATTCAAATCTTGAAAAATATAAATTACTATTGCAAGGTCTGTAACTTCGACATAGCAAGGGTTTATGACTTGATCGCCAATAAACCCCCTCCAGCGAAGATTAGGTAGTCCCGGGAGAAAGCAAACTATGTGGTCCCATGAGGAATTCGAATCGATGATAGCGCAGTGTAATTAACTGAGAGAGAAATTTCCTCGAATTCTCATACCTATCCCACAACTTATCCATAATTATTATTATGTAAAGAGCTTGGGGGAGGCCTTTGTCCAGCAATGGACAAGATTTGGCTGAGACGGACGAAAGAGCACTAGATGTTTTAGGTGGATTGGGCACTTGATGGTTCTCTAACCAAAAAGATTTTTCGCACAAATGATAGCTGAAACCTAACCGCCTCTGTGGTCTAGTGGTAAGACAACCTGCTTCAGAGGCAGAGGTCCTGGGTTCGATTCCCAGTGGGGGCAGATTTTTCTGTTCGGTTTTTTTGGTGGTAGGGCTTGTTCTAAGTTCCCCTGGCTAGCTACCACCATCTTACCTAAGTCTGTCGCCATAACAACAATTTTAACAGCATTGTTGTGTTCCGGCAGTTAGAAGTAAGATAGCCAGTTCCTCCGTGGTTGAGTATTCCTGGTGAAGCTCGCTTCCACCTTCGGCCTGATCGTCACTTACCATCAGGTGAGATACAGGCCAAGAGCTTCCTTGTTGTGAATAAAAAAAACCGGCAGTAGATAACATTGCTAAATAAACGAGGCCTTCCCTATACGAAGTATCATAAATAACCATTGTACCAGGGAATGCAATTCTTTAGAACATTTCTTCCCATAGTAATTCACCCAGCTCGTTCAATATCAACTCCCTTGGAAAGGCGTCAAGTCTTTCGATATTTAATAGCTGCGGATTAATCTAAATATAACGCTATCGCTTCTATCAACCGCCTTCTGCGTGGGCGCCAAATGACACGGGCGGGGGTTAGCGAGCGTTCTGACGCTTATTTCTGAAGAAATAGCCACGTTTTGTATCAAAGAAACACAAACAAGACGCACTGAAGCGTTCACACAATTTTCATAATTTACCATTAATTACAAAAACAACTACAGGTTCAAATTATTTACCGAGCTTCAAGTTTATCTTACTTTTGTTTATTAAACTAAAAACTAATATTTTTTAATGTCCAACTCCTAAAACAATACTGAATTTTAATAAAGTTTCTAATCAAAAACAAAAACTAAACAGTTAAGCTCACTCCCACGCGTGCCCTCATTATCAGAGTGATTTCGAAAGTACATAATTCTTTATTATTAAATACAATGCTGTGTAGCCGTATAACATGAAACTAAGATCGTTAGTCTCGCGTACCAAATAAAGCGTTTTAATCGACTTTGCTGCTGTACATTTTGAGCTTGTGCGACGCCCATTCAAAGCTGACATTATAAGCGACTCTTCAATGTACGCAATGGTGACGTAAACGTCGTGACTTGGCCAGGAACTCGAACGTAGAGCATCGCATCGCGCAGCAGTAATCGATCGGCTGCGCGCGCAACCCCCGTCCTGCCTTCAGTGCCGAGCGGAGGCCTCGCTCGAATACAATATTTCACAGAAATGTTCCCAACCCGTGTTAAGTGACTGCCAGAATAGGAATTGACAGGCCATCCCGACTTCCAGAAGCTGCTCGATAGGGGGATCAAAATAAAGGTCAGTTGAAACAGCTACTTTACCCGAAGCTCCCACTTCACAGCCATTACGGTTGGCAATTTTCTCCTAGAAGTGAACAGTTTTATGCAAATCTCCGTGATACAACGCAAAAAGCTAAATTCCTTTATAGTTCCGATAATAGTAAGCGGCTTTGGGTAACCTAGTTTATGCAATTAAAATAAACAAGAAAAGATATCGCTTCTTAGTGAACCGGGAAGATCCGCATTCAATGGAAACCATTCCAATAGGGATCGATCCTTTGAACCATAGTGTATTGTAAAGCTAATGAACTCGCCAATTCGAAAAATTAGTGGCTTTATCAAAGTAGCATTCGTTAAAAGATTGAATTCGATAAAGTTGCATACATCTCCTGTTTTGTATGAACGCAGCGAAGCGATCAACATTCTTGGACCGCAATCAAATGCAGTCACAAGTTTTTTAATATAATTTTAAGTTTAGTTTAACTACCTGTTAGTACCTACCTACCGGTGGCTCTTCAAGATGGAATTAGTCAAGTGAACTCAAGCGTGAGATCTAACTAGACGTCTTAGACGAGACGAGAGTTAGAATTAGATACAAGTTGGTTTTAAAATGTTATTACTGACATGCTACGAGTAGACTAACTTTTTCGTTTAACAGTGATTTTAAATCATAAAATCATTTAAACATACATAGTAAGTATTTATTAAATAACAAACAAAATCATTTTCAAATCAAAAGAAATGTCTCTCATAATCCTATTTTATTGTTCAACTTTAACAAGAGCCAAACATTAAAATGGGTAGGTATAATATTAATATATTTTGACGATCGTAACCGTACATTTTTTCATCATAAAAATAAGGCTCCGTCTCATAAAGCTGTAGGTGTATTAAGTACATCCACACATTTCAGATTATAAAGAAGAAAGAAAAGAGAGTAAAAGTTATAATAATCGCGCAGTCAACGTCTTCCAGACTTTGTCACGTCCGAGTTTTATTGGGTTTATTTGTGCCTCACTTAGGGGAAAGGCTCTATAAGCCTACGCGTTAGCCCTATTATAATAACGCTCAAAAACTTACTGACATGCGATATAGCAAATTCATAATTGGGGACGTGACTCCGTTGACAATATCCATAAAAATAATAGGTTAGGTACAGTTGACAGCATCAGACTGCCACTGTATTTACGAGTAGCTTAATGTGTTGTCGTCTGTACCTATAATACGGTTCATACAAAAGCTTCGTCAATTGTTATATTCAGTCAGTTAACGTTAAGAAAGTCAAGGTATTTTTATTAAATCTTCCCTGAAGCTCCGGCTTCCTGCTTTTGATCAACTCAATGACTTCCTTTATGATTGTCAGCCCATCCTCAAACATTTTTCGCATTCAGGCTCTCCTAATTGGATCATAATATCTTCCTTGATAGATTTGAATCACTGAATATGAATATAGAAATAAAAAGCAGCTTTTTTCCAGAGAGAAATCTGAGAGGTGAGAGCATGTTTTTTCGGTTTACATCTAATGAAAGCTAGAAAGAAAATTCAAAATTATATAATATTTTAAAAGGCCATCGTTTTAATAATAAGCTTAAGTTAACATTCTCTCGAGTTTTATGGTTCAATGGCCTCAAAAGAAAAAGGATCTGAAGTAGACGCTATCTGAAAATTTTCAGGTCAAGTGTTTCACAGACTTGTCAAGAAACTCACGACAGAGGGCGCCTTTAAAGACTCACATGTTTGATAGGGAATATTTATCTTGGTCATACAAAGCACGATTATAAAGCCAGGCAGCTATCATGTGTTGCTCAGGAAATCTATTTTAACTATATTGAAATAAAAAGATAAAATAGCAAAACCCCCAAATTTGATCCGGCCCTGTGACGGACTTTCAAACTTATCTCTATATCTTTTCATATAATTTATCTTATCTACGTTTTATCATTTGCTAAGTATATTATTTCATTTGCATACTTTATTATTTTGATAATACCGGGTTAATTAATTTTCGAATGCTCCTGTATCCTGAATTGTTCTCTATAAGGTTGCCAAAATCTTTAAAATATTTTCTGTCCATGAAGTTATTGAATCAAACTATACAGGGTGTTAGGTAAATGGGTATATGAGCCGACACTAGCCCATGTTAACATGGTCATATAAATGGTATGGTGAAGTCAGAAAATTGATATCTTCATTTTAATTATTTTAATTTTCATACAAATCGGATTTTATAAAAAAATATTTAGTATGAAAATTAAAAAAATTAAAATGATAATATCGAATTACTGACTTCACCATACCATTTATATGACCGTGTTAACATGGGTTAGTGTCGGCTCATATACCCATTTACCTAACACCCTGTATAGTACATAGGTTTGTGAATGATTAAGTTAAGTGTCTTTTTAAACAACTTTAATATTTTTTTAAATCACTTGATTTTCGAACAAGCTTTACGAAATTCATCATCAAACTTCAAAGTCTACTAAGAGCTTTTCTACGACGACTACGAGTTCGCGTCGTAGCAGTGGAAGCTTTTGTACTACATTCACAGCTTACTATTCATAAATAGATATAATTTGAAAAGTTTGGTTTCACATTAAGAATAATAAATAATAGTGCAGTTTAGACGTCCATGATGAGATTCACAGCTATGTTAATAATGTAGAAAATGAAGTCTGGTTGGTCCCCAAAATGGCATGAACGATGCAGCGATTGTAAATTATATGCCAAGTAGGGCACGCACTGGTTTTCTTACAAAGTAACGAGAATTTTTTGGCATACTTAACTATGACCGTTAAAACTTCCCGGCTTATGATCGACGCCACTGGCAACTCTACTAGTTACTAAACTGTATGTATGTATTGTACCCATTTGCCCTATTATAGTCACCTCGTTGTGATCTGAGTGTCTGGGACGTATTATCATTACTTTTCATCCCTCATTTAATGCGTGGTAGGTACGCATCCAATTCGGGACTGGTAACCCTACACGGATAATAAGTAGGCATATCTAGACTTTCGACACCTACACACCAAACACGTTTGGTAAACAGAACCCATTTTCATAAAAATTCAAAACATTGTTATGACACCGTCTTAGCTAATAAGTTTGGAAACCCCCTTTATCATCTACTCACGGCGTGTGACTGAGGGGGGGACGTAAGATCATGTGAGATACTTGAATGGCTCTTGTGCTGCAACGAGTGCCTGCCCGAGGGAAGACTTGTCTAGAGCCACGGGGAATGGGATTAGGGTAGCACGAATGAAGGAGTGTTACTTAAATGCCTACTTTTTTATTACATTAATACGAAAAAGAAGCTAACAGTAATTTAATTAAATCCGTGTAAATTGGGCTGCCAGTGTCACTTTCCGAAGTGATCTACAGAATATTATAAAGAAGAATGTTTGCAGGAATGTCGCCGCTACTAGGAGCGCTGCTGCGATGGCGCCGCGAAGCGGCGGAAGAGGCGCAGGAGTCCACCCCGCCCGCCAGCTCCGAAAACACTCGCGAAGGTAACACTATTCTACCTCTTGTTTTCAATGCAAATATAATTAGTAATCATAGTGGTTTCACGAATACAAAATCAAAGACATGTATAACGAGAGCCAAGGGTCTAAGGAAAATGAACGTTCAATGTAAAGATCCAGGTACCATAACTATCTACTTGAATAGTAAGTAATACCTTAGCCTTTACTTTCACAAAGCTTGAATTCTAAGCCCGCATTTGAAGTTATTTAGATATGAAGTTTCCAAATAGTCTTCTGTGCGCTTACCATGAGTTTACGTTAGGTGTGCTCGCTAGCGACTGCGTAAAAAAATGACATTAATTGTATGACATATTGTGCAGCGCTCCTAGTGGCTACTTTCAAGAAACAAAATCTTCATAGAGATTTTTGACGTACTCGCTAGCGAGCACACCTAACATAAACTCATGGTAGGTACACTGATTCATTCAAATGGAACTTCCAATCTTTTAGCTAACTAAATATCATAAACCAGCTTGAACTTGCCTAGCTATAAGTTTAAAGCGGAGCTAGGTTATAAATTAGTTTTAGAACAATTTTATTTGCGTCATGAACAAATCTGGCTCTAGATATAAAATGAGATAATTTAGGCAACATTGTGATCGATCTTAATAATAGTAAGTGTATCGTTATTGTCGACCTTTACATTCTAATACTGAATATTCATTATTTTTGAATAGCGGAGATGACGACCCCGGCCGGCTCAACGGCGCCGCCGCCGACGCAGGAGTCGATCGGCGAGCTGGCGACGGAGCTGGCACAGAAGATGAACATGGAGACGTGGCAGCTGGTCGCCATCTTAGTCGGTAAGTTTTTCAAGTCCACAGCTAGGTAGCTCTTGATCAGCATCTGACATCTCACCTGACGAAAAGTGATATTTAGGACGTAGGTGGAAGGTTCACCCGGAATCCTCAACTACGGAGGAATTGGTTATCTTACTTCCGACTGCCGGAAAACAACAATGCTGTTCAGAATCCTCAACCTCGGAGGAATCGCCTATCTTACTTCCAACTCAGAAACACAACAATTAGTGTACCGAAACATTTATGTCATAGCGACAGACTTAAGTAGGATGGTGGTAGCTAACCAGACGTCCGTTTGGTTAGCCTAATTCCTTAGTCGCCAATCTAATTGCGGCTGTAGCGCTACAAAGAGTACCTACTTATTAGTCTCAAATCTTTCCACTTTTACCTATCAACCTGACCCTAGTAGCACCCTACCCTGTGTATAGTTGTAGCTGCTAAAATGCATTCAATGTTATTTAGGCGTGGCGATAGTGGTGCTGGGGATATGCTTCTGCTGCATCAGGCGATGCTTCCGCAAGCGACGCTCCAAGGACGGCAAGAAGGGCATGAAAGGCGTCGACCTGAAGTCCGTCCAGCTCTTAGGATCAGCCTACAAGGAAAAGGTAATGTTTTGTCTCCATTTCCTCGGCTTGGCGCGGAGCACCTATTTAAAATCTACCTACAGACTTTAGCACTAAAACTAGCTTTACATAGTACTAATAAATGTCACTACTGGTGTTAATTAAACTATAATAAAGGTATGACAGCTAAATAAATGAATTTAGCTTCTACTTTTACAGTTGCCGTACCTTCTAACGACTGTTACGCTCTTCGTGAATTTTAATAAACCGTTTCAACTGTTGATTTATTAGTAAAGTTGTGTTCCGTAACAGACAAAATTGCTAGAAAACTTTTAATTTATTATTTAAAGGTGGATCAATAATTTTTGTTGTTGCATGCACGGCAATGGTTCGAAGATCCTTCAAGCCGCTTATTCTTAAGAGATATGATATTCATGTGAAATTTGCCGCGGGACGTGCATTTAGGTTCAGCCGGACATGGAGGAGCTGACGGAGAACGCCGAAGAGCCCGACGACGGAGACTCCAAGAAGGAAGAACAGAAACTAGGCAAGCTCCAGTACAAGGTGGGTCTGCTCCCCAATTACCTCAGAAGAACCCCTATCCACCATATTGGGCAGCTTGGTACGAACGCAGCAAACACTCTACTTTATTGTATTATCTAAGTATATTATTATCACAATGACACACGCATTTAGTAGAAAAACATATTTAATTATGCATACCATTCAAAGTCATATTGTATCTCAGCAGTAACACTTCTCCATATATTATCATTTATTACATATATCATGAACACATACCTATGCTAAACATGTCATATTAAAATATTTAATCCAGAACATACGAATGAATTATAATAACAATTCAAAAATAAAAGTTTAGGAAAATATTAACTCTTATTGTTATTGGTCTATTGAAGGAGACCGTACCAATACTCGTATAGGTATTGTTCACGTTAATTAACTCTGCTTCCATTTACCACAACGCACATAATAAGGTCATATAAGATTAACAAAAAGTTATTCGGCGAACTGTCACCTATAAATAATCAGCTATTATTACCTATCCAAATAACATCTATCACATTCGGATATCCAACTCCATGCTTATCAATTATTATTATCCCTCCTGCTTTATTTTAAGTGCCATTCAATTATCATGGTTATTGAACCTGTCGACACTGACTGAACTTCATCAAAGATTTAATTTGCAGCTGGAATATGACTTTAACAGCAACAGTCTGTCAGTTACCGTCATCCAGGCCGAAGAACTGCCGGCTCTAGACATGGGCGGTACTTCAGACCCTTACGTGAAGGTTTACTTGCTCCCCGATAAGAAGAAGAAGTTTGAGACGAAGGTCCATCGAAAAACTTTAAGTCCAGTCTTCAACGAAACCTTCGTGTTCAAGGTAAGCGAACTATAATAGGTTGCAAACAGTGCTTCTTTGGAGAATACGCTAATGTGTCTAAATCCTTATGCAGAATGTGCCGTACGCCGACGCAATGAACAAAACGCTCGTCTTTGCGATCTTCGACTTCGATCGGTTCTCGAAACATGACCAGATTGGTGAGGTGAAAGTGCCTCTGTGCCAGGTTGACTTGGCGCAGACCATCGAGGAGTGGCGCGAGCTGCAGAGCGTGGAGGGCGAGGGCGGGCAGGTGCGGACACAACACCATACCACAGATACATACCCCAAAGACCACATATACTTAGACTTCGCATACAGTCTACTATACGACGTCATGCTGACAATATTGTTCGCTATGATATTAACTTTTAATCCCAAACGTAGACTGATTGTTTGCGTTTTAAATTACAATTTCAGCATCTCGATTTTTGAAGTTGTGGTAAGAGTTAAGTACTCGTGGTATTAATATATATTATGTATTAATATATATTTAATAGGTTTAATTTATCTCTAGTTTCAAGGTACAAATTAGTGAGTAAAATAATGTATTTAAATATGGCTTTATTAGCCATAAAGAGGCATAGAATAACAACTGATACTTAAAAGTAAGTATAATTCTCAATATTTGAACAATTTTTGGGCCAAACAGCTAATATTTGTTTCATATTACTCATTTAATACTCAATGCAATCAAGTACACTGAATGACGTCATGTTGCACAAAAATACAATTGGTTAAGTTAACGACACGTTAACAGTTGCACCCAGGTCACATCAACAGCCTTGTCTATTATACACGACTTACTCAATAGGAACCGACATCGATCCTATGAATGCACAAACTAAGACTAAGGTTGTTACAACAGAAGTTGTTACAAAAAAGTATCAAGAAGACTATTTATCTTTTTTTCTTAGCTTAGGCTGAACTGCCAAAACACACATTTTTAATCACAGTTAAAGACTACATGTTAATATTAAAAATATGGGTTTTGGCAACACAGCATTACTTTACATTATAACATCCTTTCATCATATTATCCGCCTATTATTTAGTTTTTAAGTTCCAACTACTTAGCTATTCAGTCCATGATTGGATTTAGCATTTTCAAGCTGCTGTTTTTCTTTCATATCAAGCTCCTTGAAAGGATGGTATACTTACTTACATTTTTTGAAATTTTACTGCACTTTTTTGATCAGAGGAACCTTGACCATAAACATTAATGACATAATCTTGAAGCTATCCTTTCTTTCACTATGACTTTGGGTTGCGGCCTTATCACGGTTGCGTCGTGGCCAGATGCGATGCGCGTTGGAGTCAAGGCCCCTCAATGTGGATTGAGTCGTCATTTATTTTTCTGATAAAATTAATTTCGACAGCAAAAATGTATTTACTTGGTTTTTCTCTTTTTCTCCATATTTTCTCTGCTCTGCTTGGCTGTGTTTGATTGTGTCCTGAACAATCTTGCATGCCGCTTCAAAAACGAAATGATCATTCACGTAAGTATTATTTTGAGACACATCAAGATATAATTATTTAAATATAAATTCACCACTTCCGAACACGTCTATACGAAATCTACTGATTAGTGAATAAAGGTGTTTTCCATAGAAAAATATCGTCAAATTGCTAGGTTATACATAGGAAATTAGGCATCATTCGGATTTCAATATCCACGGCAAAATGGTTCACCTTTACCTATCACCTATCATAACCACATTTTGTTTATAAGTTTATTTTTATCCATCCAACACTTGTTTTAATTTTATATTGCGGCTGGGGAATGTTGCATGTATATGTTACTAGTGTAAATGTTATATATCGTCGTAGCTTTATGTGATCTCCCTGACTTGTATTAATGTAATATGTACCTATTGTCACACATTTTTTTCAAAATTCTGTAATGTGTATGTAATTAGGTTGGAATGATTTGTCAACTCAGGGTGATGAACTAATCAATTTTAATAAGTGTGTGTTTTAATTGGCTATTCGCTATTAGATTGGTACTTTCAATTTCACCACTCGGGCTACGCAAATGTTGTTATCTAAGAAAAAATATTGAATTTACTAAGATTTTTACATTTTCTTATTTCATTTGGTATCAATACCTAACTTATCTTTATTTTTTCTCAGATAACTTCGTAATTCCGCTTCAAAATTCAAAGGCATTATCTTAACGTCATACTCGAAAGTTGCTATGACGTTTGTTATTCAAACCTGATTGCCATTGTAACACACCTTAATTGTTTTTAACAACTTTCTTATATTGGCTCTACAATTTGTTAAAAATATGACCGCAAAAAGCGGTATGGGCAAAAGGTACATACTTTTACTACGCCCAGTCTATAAGGTAAAATCCCAAGGCAATAGAAGACTATATTTTAGATTTCTTAAGTGATCATCATAATATAGTTTCTTTGTAACTGAATACAAATAATGTGTTACAGGTCGCCTTCTGCTGACCGCTGTGAGGAGATTAACAATAATGCACCACAAACAGCTGCATGGCAAAACGTAGTACTAATGGTGTAGGAATTTTATAATCTTTTAAATCAACTTTTAAAACTTACAACTACATGCATCCTACGTGCCGATCTAGCTGTAGGATAAAAGTTGTCACTCACCTATTTTACCTTTAGTTAATACAAAATAATGGTTTCAGTGTTACTTAAGCAAGTTCAGTCGAGACTAAAAAGCTTAGCACAGCACCTTATTTATTAATAAAACAAATCAGATTGTACATAAAACAAACAACTGTAATAATAAGTTCATTCGTGACCACCGCCAAAACAAACTAGGTCGAAACATTAAGTTTTCATAGAAGCTCCATATGCAAGCATTCGTGTTTGAAATGCAATAAAAATATATTATACCTGCTCTAATAATTTGTTTTTATACCTGCTGTAATTTTGTAAAATAAAATGATATGCTCTATTTATAATCTAAAAATAAACAAGAGGTGCGTGACAGCGATAAATAAATCCAATTTACATAATCCTAACCAGAATAAAATAGCAACTCAATGTTTCTACACCATTAATGATTGTTTGCAATGTGTACGTGTCAGTGTATATTGTCGATGTTACTGGTAATGTGTTGCACTTCCAACTCTGAGTGTTAACCTGAACTAGCTCAAGAAAGAAATGCTATTAACTATGTAGAGTAAATAAATATTAAAATGAAGAAAAAACATTGTACTGGCTCTGCCATACGGTATGAGTGCGAAAAGAGGTGAGCGCAGATAGACAACACGTTTTCAAACCAAATAACTAAATAAATACTAAGATGTCGACGTGTTTAATATCACATACACGGCGCGTGCGACGACTGTCAAATAATAAGGAAATAGAGCTGCGCTCTCGTCGTATCGCTATCGTGCCGGCTATGTGTCAGAGAATTAAGGTTTAATAAATGTTGATAAAGAAGCTATTTCTTTGTTGGGAGCAGTAGAGACACTGTGACCGTGTCGTGTATGTTATGTGTATTATGTGTACTAGACATAATTGCGATCTGTTCCTAAAATGGTTAGTCTTCTTTGCAGAGTAGGCTTCGTCAGATAAAGGTAATAATTGCACACTTAGGTCACTTCTGGAGGATTAGGCCGTAAGGTGAGCACTTTGATGATCTGAGCTGGGTGTTACAAAAATAGAATTGGCTTCATTTCGGCAACAGATCGTAATGACCACATTATTTCTGTTACAAATATAAATTATATATTACAGCGGAAAATGATTGCTTCATATTAGGTTTGAACGTTGGTGTACCCAAGTATTTTTTGTTCGTCGTTTAGAATGTGTTAACAGATATGTATCGTGTTTAATTTCATGTTTTAGATGAAATTATTTATGTGCTAAAACGTTATATGTAACGCAATGAAAGTGTTCGTCAAATGTGCGTATGATTAGATGCAATCTCTATCCCGATTGAGGCTATCTCAACTGTCTATGGGCTATGCGTCCTCCGCACGTGCTACGGGGCAGTTCTTCAGTTTTGTCTTTGCTTCAATCTTATTTGATTCTTAAGAAAAAAACCCAAACTGAAACACTGCGCCGCCCACTCCAACAACCATAACTACGCTTTTAGGTGACTACACGAAGCTATTGTTTTGTTCATTTATTTTTGTTTCGTGTAACGAGATTTGAGTGCCCTGACCCACCCTAAGCCGCGTTATTTATGGCCCATATATTATTTGTATGTTTTATAAAAAGCTTTTCTAACCCGGTCTCTGAACGCTATTAGTAATCCTTACATACACAACTCTTCCTCTTTTATCTTCCATACTTTCACATCCCAATAAACTCTTCTACCCGAGAAACAATGCACAACCAAAAAGATATCATACTGGTTAGAAATTATCAATAGGTACTGAACATTAACATAATTGCATAATATTGTTCTAACATTCACTTGTCGACTGCTGGCAGATAATTTTTCGAACTCCACCTTATTTCGAAGTATTACTTACAAATATTTTAGTAAGTATTTCAGTTTACAGCCTTGACTTGTTGACTAAAAAGAATTGACATACGCGTACATTTTGCAGGACAACAAGCTGGGAGACATATGTTTCTCATTGCGTTATGTGCCCACGGCCGGGAAACTCACAGTTGTCATTTTGGAAGCGAAGAACCTAAAGAAAATGGACGTCGGTGGCCTATCAGGTAACATTCGCACGTTTGAGATACACTCGCGGCATATCTAGCGTAACAGTTGCACTGAACCTCATTCTTATTTCATGAAAAATAAGAGGGATCGGAAGGTCTATATGATACGCCTGATATTGCTGCTGTGTGTAACATCTCGATGTTGTGCTCGGTTATCCTATTTATTTATGACACTGATAACACTATTATCTAATTTCACAGGGATTTTAGTGTAACATTTGTTATATTTTACTGTTTTATCGATAAAGGGTGTGTATTAAAATTTAGGATAGAAGTTTTGCTCAAAATATTTAACATGCATGTAATTTCATTTTATCACAGTTACATTATTAGTAAATGTGTTACATTAATCTAGTAAAATAGAACTCTACACTTTGCGTTAGGTATTCGTACACACTAGTTTCATGCGATAATATTTAATTACCTACATAAATACTTAAGTAAAGATTTATTTGCTATTATTATTTTCTCACAAGTAATTTTACTCTTCACCATTAATATATGCAATATTGTATCTATCTACTCAGAAAATATTTATGGTATTCCATCACGCTTGTTAATAATTAATGGCAATAATGGGTTGAAAATACAAGCAACTTTAAAACTAATAAATGGTATTCAATCCATTATTTTGTAAGTAGGTAACACGAGTAGATTGTTTCCTGAGATCATTAAGTACATTTTAATTTATGTTTGAGTTATACTTAGCGCCATTTTCTAATGATAGATGAAGGAAACAATCTAGAAAATGCAATATCTCGCTTAGGATCCTCTACTTTTATTACTTTTTCATTCATATTTTAAACAACTCATTAAGTAAGTAAGTATAAAATGAGTTTAATCCTGAATTTTTCTGTTTCATATCCTGATTGCTGCGCGGCTCAACAGATCCGTACGTAAAGATAGCACTCATGCAAAACGGCAAACGTCTCAAAAAGAAGAAAACGAGCATCAAGAAATGCACACTGAATCCCTATTACAACGAGTCATTTACTTTTGAAGTACCATTCGAACAAATACAGGTGCGAGCCGAGATTGCAAAATTCGATGTCGCAGCGTTCAGATTCGACAATTATCCGAATAAAACTCCGAAACTAAAGGATGATGGGCACTTTTCTATGGAATCTGGGCGTAAAACCAACAGAAATGTAACTACTATTATTTGTTAGGACTTAATATCAGAAATATATTTTCATATAAATAACTACCAAAAACTCCCGGGTTTGCTTGGAAATTGACATAATGTGTAATAGTAATAGGTGCTTTATTGCGCAAACAAAAAATATTATTAATTAATATACTTATCTACTTACATTTTAGATACATTAAGTTATTTATCTATTATTATGTCCAACAGTTCAGGAGTGGGGCCAAAAAATGGTATATTTAAACCATGTTCTACATTATAAGCGTAGGACCATACCTAAGTACCATTTAGAGAAATAACATGAACACAGTCATGTTTCAATGGGATTTCTACCAGATAAGTTGTAGTGTTTTCGCATAATCGATCACGGATGGATTATTAATCGATATTGCCAAATAACGATTTATCGATTAACAATTCGATTAATCGATTTGATTACCATCATCACTGTCATTTGATTGTGAATTCAATTCCTTATTTTCAGCAATATAATCGATTATTGCAATCGAATAATCGATTGTGATTTATTCGGTATACATACTTACTAAATCGATAGTAACATATTATACAATACTCTCAATATGATCGATAAAAGCAATATAATTGACCTAATACTATTTTTATTACCCTAATGTGATGTGAAATACTATGGAAACTTTGCATATTCAACGACCTCTATCTCCGTAACCCCGCGTATTTCAGGATTGTTGTCATATTATGAAATGAAGTACTAGTATTAAGCTTTAATTTAGTATACTTTTTGTCTCTGTTGGTTTAACGCCCAATATGCCCATCATCCTTTACTCGGAACTACATTATTTTATTTAGCTTTTTAATTCTATTTCAGTTTTTCGTTGGTTTAAAGTACCTACCGACAAACAGTAAGAAGTTTATTTAAAAATAATCTATTACCAAAAGTAAAAATTAATTTTTAAAAGAAATGTAGAGCTTCATAGTTACATTGTTTCTTTATTTAGTAGTATATTATCTAATTAATAAAGACTACTTACAATAAGAGTGTAAGTAGAGTACCTAATAATTAAATAAATATTATTTAATTATTAGACAATATACGAAATATAGACCGTTTAAAACGATGTTATATTATGAATAAACAAACTCGAATGTTTTTAAAGAATCTTTTTTTTTTCATTTATTTATCGAGGCCTCTTGATAGGTTCGCGTCTAATAACTCTAGCTTTGTTTTAATTTAAATAATAAGCACGTACTTGCAAAAAATGTGCTTCCTTTTCAAATCTAAAAAAAACTAAAGGGTTGCAAGTGTTGAAACAATACCCATCTCAATGGTATTCAACCAAGTAAGCTACTTCATACATCCCGTCTCCACACCACGTTGTTTTTTCAACCGTCGCCGTCGAATACTGCAAGCGAAAACAAACCTTATGTGAAACATAATAAGTTACCCTTATTTTTTGGAGGCTAAGCTCTGGTATCACTGAAGAGGTGTACCCAAGGTTCATTGTTGAGTTAGTTTTGTGAAATAGCTCTCACATAAGAAGCAATATTGTACTTTCTTGTCAATACACTATTCAGTTTTCTTAAGATATTTTATAAAAGTGTTTTTATAGTGCTCTCGTTGGGTGGTTGAATGAGATCCCAATTAAATGTATTTAGTTCTCCCCTACTGAACACCCTAAAAAAAAAACGTTATTGAGTAAACTGTTTAATTGGACGCGGGATTACTCGTCGAGGTTAGAAAAATCCACTCACCTACCATGTTCTCATCAATTCTCGGCACCTGGTTATGACATTTCTATTTATTTTAATCACAATTTTATATTTTGTTTTTATAATTTCTATTCAATTTAATCACAATTTTATGATATGTTATTTTTTTATTATTGCAAAAACCAATAGCTAATTTGTTACGTGGCTGGTGGACGTGGCAAATGTCAACTTGACAAGTGACATTTTTTTTTTTAATTNGTTATCGAAAGTTTACGAAAATTTTAAGATCATTTTTTCGGAATTGTCTATTCTGTTCGCAATTTGATGTTGTGTATTGATTGTTGTGAATATTAATACATACACCACTTGCATCCATACCGATCCTACTGTCCTATTTACTCTGGATTTTGTGTTTGTTTATTTTCTTTTATGATTTATGTTACGCTATTGTATTACATTTTAATAATTTGACATTTTGTTACAGTGTAAGTACAATCATGAGTTTTATGTTTTCAAAACAGTTCTATAAACGAAAATTCAATACAAACACAAACTACTAACTCAAATTATTATTTCAACTGAGATATTCTAACATATCTATGTGTTTATAAACAATACGTAATATTTGTTTGTTTTTTATGTTGTGTTTCTTGTTTATGTGTGTTCATTGTTGTTGTACTGTTTAGCTAGTCGAATGTTTGTAGGAATCCTATGTTATACTTGTTGCCTTATCTGCTATATCCCCTCTACATATATTCTGGTCTGTCTCTGATCCTACTATGAACCGCCTTTTAAATCCTGAATCCTATTTTGTATTGTTTAAAGCCTCTCTTAGTGACTCCTGCTTCAAAGAGATGTCAACCTTTACCTGTAACTGGGTGTTTCGGCTAAAGATTTTCATCTTTGGCGGGCTCAAAAAGTTTGGCTTTTATCGATATAAAACTTACAAGTTAAGTGGTGTTCAATAATCTCCCCTCGTAACTGCATTACAATTTGGTGACTTCAAATTGTAATTACTTATGGTTTAAGGAATCCAGTTCCTCGTACTTCTTCTGCATCAACTTTTTCTTATTCACAATTTCCTTCTCAACCTTTGCTTTGACCCCCAAAATGCGTTGTAAGTATGAATTATTTACCAAATGTTATGATTTCTGTATATGTGGCATGTGACGAAATGCTTTCATGTGTATTTATATCTGTATTTATTTATGTATTCTACATATTATTATTGCATACTTCATCACACACAAAAACGTAAATGGATTAATAGATACAATGGCGACAAACAATTCATAACAAAAATTTTGTCTACATTGTACCTATTGTTCTGGACAATACGTTTCACATTTCACCGTCATTTGTTTCAATACTTTCAATGTGCACTACATGCTTGTTTGCGCTTCAGAAAGTGAATCTAGTGGTAACCGTTGTGGACTACGACCGCATCGGGACGTCCGAGCCGATCGGGAAGGTGGTGCTGGGGTACAACGCGTCGGGCACGGAGCTGCGCCACTGGTCCGACATGCTGGCCAGCCCGCGGCGCCCCATCGCGCAGTGGCACACCCTCAAGGACCCCGATGATGGAGAGAAGAAGGATTAAACGGCTGATCGCGGTACTTATCTCTATTATTTACTACTTCGCCTCGCAACTTTAGTAGATACTGGTTGTCAAATTTAGTGTCCGTTTGTCACTGAAACATCATACGCCCATACATGGCGCCCATATTCACAAACATTACCATGAGGTCTCACAGCGTGAGGAACACAGGGTCGCACATAAAAGTAGCGTCCGATTGGCTGCTTCACTTAAAGCAAGCATTGTTTGTGATTACGGGTGTTTTTTTTTCCAATCACTATCTTGATAAATTAGGGGTTATTTGCACAAACTTTCATGTCATAAAGGTAAAGATCGATTTCCTAGTATCTATCACGTATCTACCTGTTTATCAGGTCAGAACTCTACATCTAAATTCATCAAAATTGGTTAGCGACTGCATGTAAAAACGACTTTCGCATTTATATTAGTAGTAATTATGGTTTAAAATACGAGTATTTCAGATCAAACGGCTCCTACTTTATCACTCTGCCTAAACACTGCCGTTCAAAAAAAATAACCTACAACCTTTCACCTGTCGGGCAAATACTCTAATCACTGAGCTACATATACAAGCGAAACTATTTGGTTTATAATAAAAACACATTCCTGCATTAACTGTTCCAGGTGAACCAGTACGACGGAGTTCCAAGTGTGAAGAAAATACAAAGTTATTACGAAACTTTTACTTTCTTATAAATTCGCTATTGAACCTTCTATTTAATCTTTCGATCAACAGAAAGTTATACGATTATATTTATTGTGTATGTTTAATTTATTTTAAAGCAAGTATTTGCTGAAATCCTTCTAATAATTTTAGATTCTATCCTCTGTGTATTTTAATAGATAGAGAATGTTGATAGGATTGATTGCGTTTAGTTTAATATTAAGTTACAATGAAATATACATACTTACCTGCCTATCACTTATTGTAACTTACTGAGGAGGGTAGCTAATGTATGATAAAATATTTTATATTTTTTTCGTAATAGACGTTTTTGTCTGTTTCATCTCGATTGACCATTTAATACTCGTATCTCGCTATTAGTCGTGGTGTTGTGTTGTTTGGCGGGAGGTTAGTAGACGTGTGAAGAGGGAGGCGTAAAATAATGTTTCTATGTTGAGTTGTCACTTCCAGACTTAAACGTCGGTATTTATTACGAAAACATTAATTTAAAAGTGATATACTAATATAACATAGCTTTTTTTTTACTACGTGGGCTTTGTTAATGTTACAACTGTGTTATTTACATTCCTTGTAGCAACTAGGCGACGCGTTTGCAACGCAATCTACGTAGGTACGAAATATAATTTCCTATGTCTAAAACCCTATATCTAACGCTATGTAAATAAGTTGAATCCTGTTAAATTTATTACATTCTATTTTACTAAAATGTAAGTGTTATAGTATTGATACCCTTTTAAAATTGTTCCTCTATAGAAGAGAAATTGTTGTGGTAGTAAAACATATTTAGAGTTGTATCTTAAAGAGTTGCTATGACAGAATATTTTGTTTAGTAAATTATTTTTCAAGTTCTCTTCTTACGAGGAACAAATAGGCCTATTATATAGGTACCTAATAATCTTTATTATTTTAAGACATGACATTTTTTTACACGGTTTAATTAAAGTATCTACTTATGGCCCATTAAAAATTGCAAAAATGTAATTATTTTATAGAAATGTCTATTCTTGGTCTACGTGATTACATAGTTTATTAAATAATTATAATTTATTTAACAATTGGCCACTTAACAACCACGTGGTATCATCGAAACTAGTCAAACGTTTAAGATTTAAAATAAACATTATAACTAAAGATATTGTTAAATAGTTTGAAAGTTTTAATCGTCTTTAATTATACTGCAATATACGTCTACTAAGCAGTTTCGTTCATTGCATTCATTTACTTCAATCATTTAAAGTCCATGGTTAGGTATATGATGTTCGGAAATCTTCTAATTTCTATATGAAGTCTATATACTTACATACTTAGCTAAAGCTTGACTGTTGTTGATCTCAAACGTATGTGTTATTGTGTATATAATGTAATCACATGTTAAATTTCACGATCACATGGTATATCTACGTATAGGAGTATCGGACTCGGGCTTCAAGTATTAGAAGTGCACCAACACGAAACAAGTAGGAATAGACTTGTGGTTCAAGTACTGTATTTAACAATAAATATAAATATGTTAAATGTAATATAGATTGTACTTACTAGTAAATAACTACAGATTCATAGACCGTTTTGCTTCATATTTTGAAACGTGCAAGTTACACCTACAGCGAACGTACATTACTGCGCCAGAGTTCTAACTCTTGTGAATAGACTTCAAAATAAAAAGAGGACATTTTGTGTATCTTTTTAGATAAATTAATATTTAAAAAGGTAATGCAAGAAAGTCACAAGAAAGAAGCAACAATGCTGTGTCGTCAATAGCGACTAAAGAACTCCATAACTTGTCACAAACGATCCTTTCTGATCGATCCTGATACTGATCGGAAGGTTGGATCAAAAGAAAACTAAGAAAGAACTACCCAAAACCTTCTATGAATCTGTATGGTTATCATAACAACACTACTCTCAGGCGCGCCAATCAAAAGGTCAGGCCTCGTTAGATTGACAATATAGAATTCAACATGCTATTTAATAATGTTTTGTATAATCTTAAGAAAAACGAAATATGTGAATAATCGCTAGACTAATAAAACTTTTAACAATACGCTGATACAAATCGTTGTCTTTAAATTCGTCAATGATTTGTCATCTTTCGTCACCGTGCCTAATTACCATGATTGCTTGTTTAATGTAATGACTAAGGTAGGCGCCGGTACTCAAGCTTAGTCAGCAAATACATGAATGTATTCTTAGTCTCCACTGATCTTTTTAATTTCACTTTATTTACATTTAATTTCATATCATTTTTATTAACAAATGATTTGGCGCAGTAGTCAGAGAACTCGACTTTTGGGACTAGATAGCACCCTCGAAAATTGTCCAAGGATACGGACGGATTTACGAAGTATTCATATATAGAAACTATGTGAAAGTTCATTTGGCGATCTAATAACGGAAATGAAAGACATTACCATCATTGGATCAAGGACCTTCCTACCTCAGAATAATACATTTTCAAGCAATTATGACACTTGAGCACTCTAAAAATTGTAATCAACCTTGGAATAATATTAAAAAAATATTTTAGGAAGCTATCATGATGACTTAATGGACCATTAGCTATTGCATTTTAATATCTTACTGGATATGCATTAGTGTAACAACAACTTGGAAAAATCTCAACATAATAATTGGTCCGATTTTGAGGTAGTTACAATTATCAATAACTATTTTGCATAATAATGTATGAAAATATTGTGTGGCGTGTTGAGCTGTTGTATGGAATGCTGTTTGTTACAATTTAACCAAGTTCGCTGAATTTAGTGTTGAATTAATCCGTTCTAAATCTTAATTTTAATAGTTACACTAAACAATGCAGGGTTTAATCGGTATCCCCATTGCCCATCTCTTGCACTTGACTATACATTAGTAGGTTTGTTTCGGTTATAATGTTGTTATTGTAGATGTATCATGTATATATTCATAAAGTTTATTATATGTATATATCCAAATAATTGTCATATCACTTACCACTTGAATAAAAGCATTGTCCGATTAAAATTATGTTAATAATTATTTTAGACGAAATAAATAGATATTTTTATTTCATTATTATAATTTATTTAGAGTTTATAATAGTAATGAATTATGTAAACTATGAAGAATGTCTATAATACATAATTACATAGATTTTGTTGTTTCATTTCTTGAATCTACCACTGCACTGTTACAATAAAATGACTACAAAACTTTTCAGGAAGTTTTAGTTCTATAGTACTATAAAATTTGTTTAGAAAAAAGCCAATGACTACTTTTTCTTAAATTTAACAAATTTTTACAACAAAAGATAAAATTAAATTTTACCCCATTTCATCATTTATAATTTCAGGTAAAAATTCACAGCTAATATGTATTTAAGTTATCACATTTTGGATTATTAAATTACAATACTCAACGTCAATTCATGAGTACCTATAAATCTAATAAATAAAGTTAGTAATAAAACATGATCTTGTAGACAGAGTAAATTCTGTACCCATGCTATGCAGTTTCGTCATAATACCTCCTTTTCATTGTACGATACTTTTTCAATTTGTAAAGAGCTTCGATTTCTTTAACGACGAATTCACCGTGTTTTATCATTACCTTGATCTTTTCTGGATCAGTCTCCTCGCTGTTCTTCGTAAACACTTTGTGCAGTCTCTTCCGAAATAAATCGTAGCCCTGAGGCCAATCGCGTCCCAGAAACAGCAACTGCAAAATAACAAAATCAATACAATCAAGGTTCCTACATATTATCACTGATATCAAACTTAAATAGTAAACAAATTAAAAATGTTTACGTAAATTGGTTTGTTTTTGAGAAATGTACACTTACGGTTTTATATAAATTGAGAACGGCCTGGCGATGCGGTTGACTCATTGTAGTAATATTACTTTAGCCAAGAAAGTTACAATTTATTGAAAGAAAATATTATTGAAATTCAAGTTCATAGTCCAAAACTTTATTTTCATCACGAAAGTTTTGGAAATACGTCACTGTCACAATGACATTTTCTTTTTTTATCCTAAACTTTCTCTTTGACCGGATATTAGTGAAGTACTCTGCGAAACCGGTTTTTTTGCAAAAATCTTCGAGTCCGTAGTTAAAATATAGAGACGCCATAGACTGAAGTCCTCGTAACTAAGCAACCATTATTTTGTTATTTATTGTTTGTTGCCATCGCATTGTGCATTGTGTTCAAATTGGGTATCATTGTGTAGATCATTAAAATAAAATAATAATGGCTGATGACGAAGCTGCTGGAGAAGGTATCTACATGTTTTAATCATTGACATTATTTTTACATAATCTAATACCTTTATTTTCGTATATTCAGTAGCTACAACTGTTGTGTCAGCAAGCCCAGTGACTACCTACTATCATGCAATGACATAATCATATAAAAACATCTAAGACTATCATGCGCTAAATATTTAAACTGCTGCACTTCATGCGCTAAAATTAAATATAAACTGTACCTACCATAATTATGTTTTACTAAAATACGTTCATTCATAACTCAGGTACTTAAGGTCCGATTTCCACCAAGGCGGAGCGTAGAGGAGCTTGTTTCCTGAATAATAAAATCTGATGGGATAATCTAAACACTTCTTCGCTCCGCCGGGCCTAACGCAAAAGGAAAAATAGAATTAATTTAATTAGCTTTTTTAAACTAAAAGGGGAAGAAGAAGAAGAAGTTCCAGAAGCAGCCCCTGAGGAGGTCGAAGAGGAACATGTGGAGGAAGAATCTATTCTCACTGAATACGATCCAGATGAGTTCGTATCTGGTGCAGTCAACACTTTGGATTCGACTATTCCACTGGATCTATTTGAATTTGAGTATCCTTTTAATGAAAGACTAAGAAATTGACGACTTACATCAAAATCTTATGTTTAAACTTGCATAAATTTGAAAATTATAAATAACTTGAAAATTTCGACAGATTCATCCAGTGTCTAAGTACCTAGCTCAGATGGAAGATCAGTCGCTCGGTAAGCCAAAGGTCGTGGGTTCGATTACCGCCTTAGGCAGTTCGATTTTTTCAAGTTATTTATAATTTTCAAATTAGTTTGAGATGCAACTCTTAACGCTAAAAACTAAATAACTTTCCATGAATTTATTTTAATAAAGTAATATCACAGAATAAGTTATATTTACGATTACTAATAGTAGAAAACTGAGAAGCAGCATACCTATCTCGGCCAGCTTTTATGTTCATGCTTATCACACACATCATACCTCTTATATAGTGAGATTCAAACCCATAACCGCCGTAATTAATGGTATCTTAGTCCTTAAAAATAAATAAGTACATAGTGGTTCTGTCTATAACAATATTTTTTTAACTCGTAACTAAGATATTCCTATGGATACAACTGTCACAAGTATTTCAACCTCTGCGCGTGCGACGAGTCTGTCGTGTGCTGGGCAGCCGGCAGCATCATGACCTTCATGGACGTCAACACAAAGCAAACCTGGTTCCGTAGGACTACCACTGGAGGTTCTATTGGACATATCACAGTAATACCCGTTTTCTTACTTACAAAATAATACTTACCCAGCCTATTAATTACCTAATATTCCCAAAATAATACAGTCCTTTCGCAGAGACCCGAACTATCGCATAGCCGTTGCAGAAGGTCGTGAGGGTGACCGAGATCCATTGATTCTTCTGTACACATGGCCACAGATGGACATTGATGCAGTTTTACGGGATGGCACAACCAATGCGTATTCTGTGCTCGATTTTAGGTGATAATACGTGCTTTTTTCAGTCAAAAATCTCCTAAATAGTTCCGCTGATAGTAACTTGTAATACATTCCAGTCCCGATGGTGAACTACTTGCATCTGTTGGAAAAGAGCCCGACTACAATTTGACCATTTGGAATTGGAAACGTCATAAGATTTTATTGCGTACCAGTGCTTTCACATTTGATGTAAATGCAGTCATGTTCTCACCATATTGTCCAGGGCAACTTACAACAGCAGGTGAATAAAATTAATACATCATATTGCAATAATTTACAAAGAGTAAGTAATACTTACTTCGGCTTATCGATTTTAGGTGCCGCTCATATAAAATTTTGGAAAATGGCGGAAACTTTCACCGGCCTGAAATTAAAGGGAGAACTTGGAAGGTTTGGTAAAACTGAAATATGTGATGTGCTGGGTGTCTACCCTATGCCCGACGAAAAGGTATAATAACCTAGTAGCTTAGGAGTATGTAATACAAAGTTGTATAGTACAATAAAATAATGATTCTTAATTCAAATTCAAATTCAAATCTTTATTGCAAGGTGCTTTCTGGTTGTGAATGGGGTAACGTTCTCGTATGGGAAGCTGGACTCGTCAAAGTTGAAGTAACACAGCGTGGACGGAAGAACTGCCACAAGGCACCAGTTGTGAGTATTGGGATCTTGATTTCAAGGAGTTGGGGCACTTAGTAAAAAACTACTACTACTATGAATGTTGTTTCCAGATACAATTCATGCTAAGTCCTGCTGGTGACGAAGTCACAACAATCGCTCGGGATGGCTGCGTACGCGCTTGGTACTGGGATACTGTAGAGCAGGCGGATCCACCCGAAGATGACCCGTATGTGGAATTAAACCCTGTCGCCGAGACTTGTGTATGGTTCTAATGCTCATTAGCAATAAGTATCTACCTATTTTGCTTTATTTCGATATGCTTAATAAAAGCTAAATTGCGATTTCAGGTGCCGAATTGCCAGATAATGTGTCTGAAGCATCAAAAAGACATGTTCTGGTATGCTCAAGTAAGTTGTTTAGTATATTATTATTATTATTGTTTTCCTACATTTAAGTAAAATTTTGAGTAGAATTCTATGAGAATCATTTTTCGTCGTTTTAGGACGGAAACGGTGGACTCTGGACTGTAGAGCTTGAGATAGACAAAATCGAATGTAACCATCGTAAAGTGATGACGTGCCACGCAGGAGGCGTGGTAGCAATGGCTGCCTTACGGACTCACCCAATCTTAGTCACAGCTGGAGAAGATGGTTCGCTGTTGGCTTACAGCACAGAAAACCATGTATTGCTGGCACGATACCAGTTTCCAACCGCCATCACTTGTCTTTTGTACCCTCCCGTGGATGTAAGTTATGATGTGATTTTACAAACACGTCAGAAGACGTCATAATAGACAGCCATTTCCTCAGAAACTCAACTTTTCACTGAACTAAATTTAATTTACACCCAGGTCGATGAAACAAGCAGAATAATAATGTTGGGGTTCTCAGACGGGATAATGAGGACTTTACTGCTCCATCCTGAACGGTTACAGGCACAATCCAGCATGATTGACGTCAGAGTGCATTCCGCGCTCACTATACACAGCGAAGACTCCATCAATGCTGATGTTATAGACATGATATCGGTAAGATAGAACAGTAAAATTAAATTGAAAACCATTTATTAACTTTGTCATGCCATTTAAATACAATTTTATCAACTCATGCAGCTCTTGAAACCCCATTCGAAGCCTCTCGTCCAAATAACTATGAATGAGCAACGCACACTAGTGGTAACTTGTGGGCAGGATAGCACCATATTTATGTACCGTTTAGAAGCTGGAACACCATTTGTTCTGCATCGCCTTGGCTTTATAGAGACTCCAAACAATATCGCCTTTATGACCTGGAAGCCAGAAGAAGTAAGTTATGCTAAACTATGTCAGTCAATTGAAGTTGAAGTGGAACTGTAAATAAGACCATAAGTCCTTGTTAATTTTAGGAACGCGTTATTTTACTTTGTGGACAAGTTGGCCTGCTGATGGAGGCAGTTTTGCCAGAGGTTCCCAATCGCAAATATACAGAAATTACGACGTTCAAATTAGATTTCGTTTCCTACAAAGAAACATTGGTGAAGAAAAACTTGTAAGTCACTTCATCTATACTTCTATCTATACTAATACTATAAATGCGAAAGTAACTCTGTCTGTCTGTCTGTCTGTCTTGCTTTCACGCCAAAGCCAATGAACCGATTTTGATGAAATTTGGCACAGAGATAGTTTGAGTCCCGGGAAAGGACATAGGATAGTTTTTATCCCGGTTTTTGAAACAGGGACGCGCGCGATTAAGTTTTTCTGAGGCAGACAAAATTACACGCGGGCGAAGCCGCGGGCGGAAAGCTAGTAAGAATATAAATTTGAAAAAATAAACGTGGATTTTTTTATTTATCTAATTAATTATCGTTATCTTTTAGCATGCGTTATCGACCATTTCCTCAAGAAGAAGATTTGGCCAGTATCGATGAAGAAGCATTAAAAGCCAAGGAAGAAGCCGAAAAAGAAAAAAAAGATGACGAGGAAGAAGAAGAATACTTAGGAGAAATACAACTAAGTAAGGCCTGCCATAGGTACTAATAGTATTTTTCTATAATTGTTTATGGGGTAGAAGGCTTTATTAATTTAAGGTTAGAAGTCTAAGCAAATAAGGTTAATTTTCCAGTGGAAAGCGAAAGTATGCTTGGTACGACTATAACCTGGGCACATTACTGCGAGGAAGGTATATGGGTGGTGCAGCGTGGAACTGGTGCTCTCTTGCTAGTAAAGCCTGGCAACAACAAAATACTCAAGTATGGACCGTTCCCTGGCGCTTGGTGTGATGACATCACTTCTCTGAAGTTTGTGTAAGTTCCTTTAAAAGTTGATAATTAGGTACGATTTGAATAATTTCGAAGACGTCTTTGATTCATCTTGACCTCTAATTTTTACAGATGTGATGAACGATACCTTATTATAGGTACAAACACAGGTTATGTGCGGGTAGTTCGTATGCCAACAGAGGAAGAAGATACCCCCGAGCAGCACTACATGACCTGGATGATGGCGCAACAGAAGCTGCTAAAAAAACTGAAAGGCAGGCGGCTGGCTAAAGAGGAGGTAAACATTACCATTATGATCCACTTAAAACTAGTACAAATATGTATTTTTTCACTTGTGTACAATGTACTATGATCATAATACGGTTTCAATTTACAGAAACAACCAACTCCCCGTATAGACTTCATAGATAACTACTATCTGCCGATGCATGACCGCTATACTGGCGCAATTACATGCCTTGAGTTTAGCTCCGATGGAAAGTAAGTAATGCATAAGTAATTGCTTCTAATTTCCTAGAATTGCTATTTCTGGTATTTCTAATTAAAATCATATTTTTTTAGGAATTTTTATACTTGCGGATCTGATGGAAATATATTTTCATATGTTATCAACTTTGATGAGCCTCTATTACCGGCGCCTTCGCTGCCTGCACCTCCTGAATTGCCTGTAAGTAAATCATGTGATATAAAATTATTATTGGCATAATGATTAGATACCTACATTACCGTCATAAATTTTATGTCATCAGAAAATGGAGAAAGTGAAAGAACCGAGCACCTTGGAAGGAGACCTGATGTCTCACGAACAACTGAAACAAAAGGAGGAGTACGACAAGATGATGGCGATTGCCAACGCACATAAGAAACGAGTGCGTGACAACCTTGCCGAACTTACAGCTGAGTACAACAAACTTATAAAAGCGTAAGTTCCCGTTATTTCAAAATAGTCTCGAATACTAGCTGAAATTGGTATAGCTTATTATGTGTTATTTATTCTGGAAAAGTACAACTTCAATTAAATTAATTGGTGATAGAAACAGATCAATTTTTTTCATGCCCACAGAAACCGCACGCTTCCAGTATCTCAGCAAATCGACGTGACCCTTGACCCAAGACCGTTAGCTGTACAAGAGGCGGAGCTGGATGACGCTAAAGCGTTGACCAAGAGGAAGCTGGCACACCAGCTAGAAGCCTCCGACTTAGCTTTGCACAAGATGTACTCAAGAAATATCATTCAGTTGGACGTATTCCCGTTTACATTAACAGCAATTAGGTAGGTAACAAACATACCCAAGTGTTACGTGAGCGTAAAAACGTACAATAAATTATTATTGAATCTTTCATTTGGCAGGGATCCAGAAGTTATGATTAGACCTTTACGACAAAAGAATCTTTCGAATGCGTTCTATAACCAACTCGAAGAGGTTTACCAGAAAATGGCGGAAGCTGCATTAAGGGGAAGGTAAATTTAATTCTAGGAGAATGATTCAATTTCACCTCTCCTTTGACCTATTACAAGATTTTATAGAGACATGTCTAATTTCACGCTGACCTTAGAGATATGAATTTATTGGAACTGGCAGAAGCAGAACTAAGGTGAGACAAAATAATTATATTAATGACTGTGATGCTTGCTTAGTGATAACTCACACTCGCACCGCATCTTCTTTCTACACTTTTTCATTTTCAAAACCTCAAAAAATACATAAATGAGAGAATGAGTCTGCAACACTCTTTTACCTGTATGCCTTATAGTTAAGTATCTCATAATAAAAGAAATAAGTTTCTTTATTAAGCAAGCCCGTTAATTTTATGTTGTCGTCACGTTACACAGACGAGCGGAGTCAACAACCCGTCGAGCTGCAGCCCGCAAATCTTCCTATGGTCCACCCCGTATTGCCTCTTTTCTACTGGGCCTCCCTCCAAAACCTCCACACCCCCTGAAAAAAGCACTGAGAAACTACCACCAGCGCTTGAACCGGCATCATTTACAGTTTATTGAGGTAAGCCTACTTATAATCTATTCCTGTAAGGAATTCTATGACAACAATTTGAAAAAGGTATACAAGAGCTTCTTCATTGTGTATTATGTCTTAATCTAGTGGCAAGAACATCTCTCCCGCAAGCCTGACCCTAATGCCATGCCGCCTGGCGCAGCGGAGGCCTTGAAAGAAGCAGAAGCAACAATCGGTAATCGTCTTCTGAAGACACAACCAGACTACGTTGCACCACCTGGCCACAACACGCAACTGCGTGTCTGTCTTGCTAGGAAAGAGGTACCATGAGGACATCTTATAATATTAGATTTTTAGACCGATATCATCCAGAATATGCTTAATCAATTATTTTCTAGATATATGACACCAAAAGAGCCTTCAACGCCAAAGTACTGGAGTTACGTCAACATAAAGTTAGTTTGGTAGAGAAAATGAAACATATTGGTGAACGATTGAGTGAAATTAGATGCGAAATACCACCAAAAATGGTTAAGTCGCCACCCCAAATACCACATATCGATGAAGAACTGGAATTTCCCGAAAAACATCTCGAGGTGGTTTCCTAGTAATTTTCTCATATTTTTTGACTATTGTAAGACATTTCGCCATTATTTTATCGTCAATCGTCATCTTACAGATTAAGCCTGAGCCAGTGGTGATTCCTGTAAGAGGAGCAACAGCAAAAAAATCTCAAATCGCCCCGGACCGCAAGACTCTTTACCCCCAAGCGAGAGTACGACAGCCAAGAGTGACTAGATTTGTGCCAATTACAGGTAATAAAAAGTTAATAGAACCAGGCCTGTTCATCTCCGCGAGTTTACATCGAAAACAAAACACGCACGATGGCCCACCTACAGGATACTGTTTGACAAGGCCTCACGTATACGAGCGAACATTGACTCACGCACGCGTATTCTTGTGTATGATGGAAGAAAATAAAGAAAATTGTGTACTAAATACTGTGCAGTATTTAACTGCCTAAATAATAATAAAAATACAGAATGTACTTTTTTAAGTTGCCTCAAGACACTGAGAGGTAAATAAGTAGTTAATATTATTCATGATAGTTCATGCTAAATCATATATTTCCTCCGCCATTTTCCGCAGTTTGGCACCTCACGTCACATCATTTTACCGAAGTCAGCCAGCCCTATAGCTTCGGCGCAGTGCCGATCACTGACGTTTGTCAACAAAATGGTGCTTGACTCTTGAGACAGGCTAAATTACACCATATTATTGTTAATGACATTGAGCATACATTTTTTTAAATACCTTCGCGAAGTAAAACTTCTGTACGTAGTACTTATTATTATTCTGTGGTAGAACTAATAATAATTATATAGATGACCCACGCTGAACTGTCCCGCCAAACTCAATGACAGGGGGGCGCTACCATCGTTCAACTATATGGTTTCCAACATGGTAAAAATCGGAACTAGCGATTCGGTATTGACGGTGGCGCCCCACTGTCAATGTCATGCACAGGACAGTTCAGTATTTTGGAACTATACATATTTATGACTCTCAAACGTTAACTTTTTTAAACATTTCTTAGAAACACGACCACTTGCCGCTTCGTGGGAACTCCTGAAACCAAGACCAGACCTAGAATCAACAGAGATGGAAATTGAAATACGTGAGAGACGCATTGAAAGGTAGGTAACAGTTACGTTTCGTTTTACAGTAGTTTAATGAATGATTAAGATCTTTCAAATTTTATACCTATTTACCTTTTAAATGTCTATAGACATCTTTATGAACAAGACATGCTACTTGCTGATGCCGAAGTTTCTGTGCAACAGTTTGACTCACGTTTGAGACAATTGCAACGAGAACGTATACGTGTCCAAGTAAGTATTGTTACTAGTTATCATATTTTAGAATACCCTCAGATTATAGAAGAAAATTATTGAATGAAAATAAAAATATTGATTTATTTATTTTAGGAAAAAAGTCAGTTGTTAGAACTACACCTTTATCAGCTACACAGAGAAATGAACGTTTTAAATCGCTTTGAGGCACACGAAGATAGACTTGCTGAAAGAGTTTATGCCAAACTGATGCAGGTATTTTAGAGCAGTATTTAAATTTTCCCTGCAACCAAATATCCTCAGTACTATCTTTCCACCTAATAAATTTGCTAGGTCCGTGGTGTTCAAGATCAAATCCTAGATTGCGAGCACCGTATTGAAGAGCACCATGCTGAAAAGGAGCGTCTCGATGCTGAGTGTCAAGATCTACAGAGGCAGTTCAAGAAGCTCGTCCAAGACAACAAGTTTGCTGACTTCTTGCGTAGAATATTCAAGAAGAAGTATCGGCCACCGCGAGATCGTGACGAGGATGGTAAAGGGCGCCTTAATACGTCTAGCTTCTAGACTCTAGAACGCCAGAGATTTAATTGATGGGTAGATATTCTTACTAATATCACAAATTTGTATTCTAGAATCATCCGAGTCTGAAGAATCCTCATCATCCAGTGAGGAAGAAGACGAAGGCAGCATGGATAGCCGAGACATAGGCCCTATTCGTCTCGATCCCAACGTTTGTCCCGAAGGTTGCGATCCTGATATCTATAACAAGACCTACGACCTCAGGAACACAAGGTTCATCAGAGTCCAATAATTCTTAAATTCTCAAATTAATCTATTTGTCCATCCTAATTTTTTTTTTAAAAGAATCAGTAATAAGTAATAAGAAATAATTAGGTACGCCATAATATTACTTATTTAAATCCAGGCATCGGCATGAACAACAAATGATGGAGCAAGATCGATTGGTTGAACTACTCAGGAAGGATATTGAAGCCCATAATAAAATAAAGCGCAAGCTTTCTTTGCAGTTAGAGAAGAGGAAGAATGATCTAAGGGAATTCATGGTAAGATTGCACCCAAAGACGTATTACTTATCAAAAAATTGTAACGATCGCTTTTCAAAATTGCATTTTCTCTAACAACATCAATAAAATTTAGATGGAAAAACAAAGTTGCATGAACGACGTGGACCAAGTTGTGGTGCTCCGGTATGATCAGATACGGGCATCAGCTCTACGTGGATGCACCGGGCCCAAAGGCCTTTCGCACACTGTGGTATTCCCCGAGGCGATGCTAGCGAGGCTGCGACGTCGTGTGCTTGAACTACAGGACGAGATAAAGCAGCAGAAGCAGCGACAGAAGTAACATGCTTTTATTTGCTGAAATCATTAGAATCTTATAACTTGGCTGCAAAGCAAGCAAACGCTAAACATTTTCTTGCTAGCAATTAGTAGGTAAGATATTAAAAATAATTATTTATAGAGTAAACCGGACCCACCTGTTTCGCATGAACATCGACCTTCGCGCCATGGAGGCTGAAGCGGCAGAACTTCGCGCTAAAATGCGAGACGTGCTCACGCGCAAGTTAGGCAAGCCTCGCCGTGTGGACCGCACTCTCGATGAGCTGCTTCGGCAGATGGCGAGACGACACAAGTTCTCTGCCACCTTGGGCACGTTGCCGCAGATACTGAATCAGCTTCGCCAGTGGCGGGTAAATTGAATATTCATTCCAAAATGCTTTATACATTAATTTGTTGAAATTATAAATCGATGCAAGTGCTTCAGATTCCTAAACTGCTTCTACTTTTCGTTAAGCAAGCACAATAGTCTCGGTACATTCATGTTATTATTTCAGGAGCGTCACAGTGACCTAGAAAAGAAATACCTGAGCATTCTTTCACGGTATTCTGACCGTTTGCGTGTAGCTGCAGCATTGCAAGCGGATGTTTTACCACAAAAGGTAAAATAAATGCACATATTTTTATTATTGTCAAAAAATTGCTTAAAATAAATAGCTTACCTATAATAAATGTATAGCCCGACCAGGAACATAAAAACCCTCGCCATGTTGCGGAAAACTAATGGTAGGTACTAATTTCTTTTAATGGCAACAGTAACTGAAAACTTCATTGACATGTCACCTTGCATGTCAGCTATTGCTGTCAAAGTGTAAACAAACTGTATTTTAAATGTACGCAATTGATTTTGTGAATTAAATTGCTAAAATCTTTTTATAGTCGTGAAAGAAAAGTGGTTCACAATGTGTTAAAGTATTTGTCGAAGAGAAATACTAAGGGTTCGGACAATATTTTCATTGAATAATGTTTCCGACAAAGGTTGTCAAATTGACTGACATGTGTATCGCATAGTACAGTCCACTATGAAAATTAGCTGTGGTTTGTTTCAACTACCTATTTAAAAAAAATGACACTTTCTAAGTGTTGAATTTTATGGAATTTGGAAAGAAGTACCGAGTTTGAAGCGTTCATGAGCAAACATTGCAGTTGAATATTCAAGTTCTGAATTTGATTATTGATGAATAATAAAATAAATCCTACTAGCTCGATTGATGGTTTAATTAATTTATTTAAACCAGGTTACCTATAATAATATTTTTTCGTTAATTTATGAAAACATCAAAATTAGCCCGTAATCCTGAATCCTGATATTCCTGATACATAAAGTGAGCCTATTAATTTAACATGGGTACGACTGTACTCAGTGTTGCACTATCAAATGTAATTGACGCGCCTCTATGCCAGGGTTTTTATGTTCCTGGTCAGGCTATAAGGGAGAGTCCGCTAATTTGGACCAGTTTTTTTCAATCCCATTTTACACATAGTTTTCTTTTGTTTTTGCTAATGTCCATGGTATATAATAAAAGATACATTATTCAACTTACTATTTCATAAGTATTAATTAACATGATTGTTGTATATTTAGCACAAATCAACAAAGTACGAGTTCAGAGCTTCGGTCCAATTTAGCCAACCGGTTCGATAATTTGTACCACAGGGTTACTAAATTGGATTTCAATAAATTTCAAGCCTATAAAAAAACTATGGCAAAATATTATACGATACATTCTTAACAAATTAGGAAACGAAAAGGAACAGTAGTTAATAACATAGACAATCGATATTGTTTTTCACGTTATCACGATTTTGAGTACAAGTTTTGTAATTCCAATTATCGTAACGCACACTTCTACCTAATGTACTTTGCCAGTTTTTTGCTTTCATTTATTGTAAGTCAAACATAACTACGCTATTATAACTTCAAAATATGATTTACTAAAAAAAAATTCAAAATCCTTTGGTAAAGTTCCATACAACTTGATGTGGTACAATTTAGCCGACTAGGTGATAGTGCTTTTAAAAAATCGGTAAAAAATATAGCTTATAAATACCGAAAAATGTTTCAAATAATTGTAATCCACACTAATTTACGCTTCTAAATAATATATTAGAAACACCCTGTGATTAAATTTAACAAAATTACAAACTAAACATGTATTGTCAAAAGTTACTTGAAAACAATGAAAAAATACTTTTCAAAATAAAACACACGTGTTTGTTGTCACGGCAAAAACCACATGGCCGATATTAATTTATTTTAGTTGTGTATCGCTGAGTGTTGCAATTACAGACATTCAATAAATACTTTACGAAATATGGGGGTGGTACAATTTACCCGGCGGTACAATATACCGAACTCTCCCCTATGTACAGTCGACAGCACATCAAGCTATACATTTTCGTTGCAAACTCGCCTCTATCGCAACTACGTAAGATACCGCAGTGTTTACGTTGACGTGCTGTCGACCGTACCTACTAATAAATTATAATAACATTTTTCCTAATAGCCACCCAAGGATCCATCAGACATGGCTGGTGGATATACACCAGAACAGTACCAGCGCGACGTGGTGCGTCTACGTATAGTTCGTGCACAGCAAGTACAACAGATAAAGGTTTTCAACTCCCTAACTTTTTATTTCTTCTGATGAGTTTATGGGCAAGATTACGTCATAACGTATGAGCGTACTTTGATAGCAATTATAATGTTTTGTAGGCTCTACGTGACGAGATCCATGGTCTTCGGCTCAAGCCGCTATCGCAAAGGACTCCGCCCCCTACAGCCTCTCCACCAGAGTCCGATCGCTCTGATATCTATCTGTTCTTAGCCCCTCGGAATATGACGCAAACTAGGAAGAAATACTTCCCAATGTAGGTTTTTTATTCAGAGACTAGTCTTATTTCCTGTTGATTAACGCAAAACAAAGTTTAAAGAGCTATACAACTCTAGATAAAATAAAACTGTTCTTTCTTGTAGAACCCCTTTGGGGTCTCAAATTAAAATGGTGTACGATGTGAACATAATGAAGTTGCTTTACGACTGCCTCGATGCGATGCGCGTGTCACGAGACGACGCGGATGAACTATTGCGAGAACTCACCGCTCAGTTGCCTGACGTGATCTCTGGGTAAGAATCCTACAAAGATTACCTACCAACAATACCTTTTTTTGGTCACTCCTGCCTGTTAAGTAACAGGAATCGCACAAAAATGAATAAATTAATGTTTCAGGTCAAGATCCCGGTACGAAGTAGTTGACACCCTAGTACGTAAGTGGTTATTACGATACGGAGGCGACCCAAGTCAATATAAAAAGCAGACGCGAGCATTCGATGCGCTTGCCGCGCTGGCTGATCGCATCATTCGTCAACATGTAAGTCTAACTTCACAGTCAGTTCTCATTACCTATTTAGAAAGAAAGTACTGGCAATTTTACATAAATGAAAATCAGGTGGAAACAATGGAAGGCGCAGTCCCAGATGAGTCCAAGCAGGTGATGGAGTCTCTCGAAGAGGCGCTGAAGGAGGTTGCGGACGCCAAGGAGCCGCTACACGAACGTCTTGGGCCAGCACTTGCTGCTCTGCTACATACTGCAGAACTGGCTGATTTAGGTTCTATTTTCATTTTGCAACGTTTTACTAACTCCTAAGATTGAATCCTAATTATTGTGGTGATGATGATATTTTGAACATTTTACAGAAACTGAAGAGACGATGACGTCTTTAGTAAACTCTCTCATAGATGACGATCACCCCATCACAGCTGAATCTGTAGACCGCATCGATGTCTTCAACATCATGGAAGACATTAAAGGTATAATTAATTAAATATATTTTTAAAATTCTAATATTGTAATATTTGCTTTTTATTGATAAGAGCTTTTTCCTAGATTGCGGTGTTCAGTTACCACCTGAGGAAGTGGAGCATATTGTAAAGATTGCTATCGATTGTCTCCGAGCTCAAGTTGTGGAACCAGCAGAAGCAAAGCAGTTAGAAGAGGAAGTTAAGAAAGCAATGTCCATTGATATGGTAAACTAATTTAATTTATAGAAGAATTTGCTTATAAGTATCCAAAGTGGCAAGCAATGATTACCCCTAATGTTTTATATTATTATTTCAGACTTCGGTGACGTCAACTTCTCGTAGTGCTGGAACCGACAAGCAAAGTCGTCATCCCGATGAGGATCATGGGAGTGATTGAAATGGATAAAAATGACAAAGTAGCATAGTAATTTTATCTTTTACAAATACTTTCACATAAATGTATTCGACATTAGTTTTAATTTACTTAAATTAGAATATTACCTTCATAACCTTATGTATTGTCCTTATTAAAATATTATAATAACATTTTGACCTTAATTATTTTCACCTATTAGGTGTTAATTTATGCACATTTGTACACCTACGCCCTTAGATTATTAATCTAAGCCTACGCCATAGGACCATTGAAATAAAAACTAAAAACGGTCGTCTGCTGCACTCCTGCGATTGACCATAACCCTGTCTCATCTGTGACCTTAACAACTATAGTTCCAAAATACTGGACTGTCCTGTCGATGACATTGACAGTGGGGCGCCACCGTCAATACCGGATCGCTGGTTCAGATTTTTGCCATGTTGGAATCCATATAGTTGAACCACGGTAATAATATCATACAGTATTGTAACTACATATAAACCGACGAAACGCGAGTTTTCCTTCGAATTTCAAATCACGGGACGTGGTCGAGATCCAAAAGTTAGGGGTGTCGCGAATGTGCCGAACGGATGGCCTAGTGTTGAAAATGTCTAAGGTGGTTGAATTTGACTGACCGTCTTAAACGATCAAATTTGTCAAAAACTAGTCATTAACTGTCAGAAATGGTCATTTTCAGTCAGTTCGATTTGAAATGAAAATGAAAATAGTAGATTCAAAATTATTTTAGTATATTTTTCAAAATTAAATCTACTAATCACAAAACAATACGCATTTTTATCCTATTCCATTCACAAAGTATTTTGTTTGTCTAAATAAAAGAAAAATTACAATCACAAAACTAGATAGAAATTCTTAGTGGACAGATGTAATTTGAATGGGTACTATAGGTGAGCAGCCCTATCGCATGTTGTCATACCGTGACGTACCGCGGGGCTGTTGACATTTATTTCAAAAATATGGCCGAGTTAGAATACTGTATAGATAGTATTACCGTGGTTGAACGATGGTAGCACCCCCCTGTCATTGAGTTTGGCGGGACAGTTCAGCGTGGGTCATCTATACGTATAATTCTGTGCCATAACCATGACTGCCATGACTAAATAAAATAACCGTAAACGGAAACAGAAAACCGGTTTTAATTCCTATAATAAACAGTTACATCACTACTATTTCACAGATAATAAGAAATAATTGTCTATGATTGAAATGTGTGATTTTTTTAGTCTGTGGCATTTGGCATAATCTGTGCAGTGCAGTTGATGAGTTGATTGACTTTTTACTCGCGAGTTTTTTCTAAGTTTTCACAATAATTCTTTAATATAAATTGTACCAACGAAAATAATCACAAAAGCAGATCTCAATGTACAAATTACAAACGATTGGATTCTAGTTTTACATAAGTTGGTGTGTTTTTGTAAATAAGTCGGAGATTGGTGTCAGTTCATTTCACAATGATCAATGTTGTGTTGTTGTATCTTCGTGGTGATAAATTTATTCTAAGGGATCCTAAATAATGTGTAGCTAGCGAAGTCTTTATACTATTCATGCTGCCTCGTCTTAAAAGTATGCAAAGCAAATAATGCCATGTACGCTCCAGATCACAGAAGGAAGGAAGCCAGAGATGTTATGTACCGTAGCAATTCTAGCCTCGACTTGATTTATAGTGATCAGCCATCGAGTAACGGCCTACGTAGAGAATATGGAAGTCACGGTTCAATCGACGTGATTGGGGGAGGCTGCGAACGGCTACCTGCGATGGTGCACAATTACAACGTAGTTTCTACGTCAGACAAGCCTCCTGGGATAGCGCGCGCGACTGACCGCCTCACCGATGTACTCAGTAGCGACCACGCAGACGGCCCACAGCCTCGTACGAGTGCAAGTCCCAAACCCCGTCTCAAACTCAACAAACTATGGGGTGGTCAAACACCTGCTATATCACGACAAACACTTGACGAAGGAGCCATTTCGGCTCTCACTGAATGTACCAAAAGAAAGCAATTTGCTCATTATGACTGTCAGTCACTTATGGCCAACTTAAGTTATGCAGCGGAGATCAGAGGTGCATTGCTTAGTAGACGTCGCAACACTACCACCGGAGCTTCAGCTGCGTCCTTGCTGGCAACAAAAGGTTTACCACCAGGTGAAGATTCAGTACCTGATACTGGAGATGGAAGATCAAATGAACTGCTTGAAAGCTGTCCATTCTTTAGAAATGAGTTGGGAGGTAAGACATTATAAATTTTATTATTTTACACAAAAAATATCATTGTAATTATTTTGTTCATTCCATTCATTGTGGAATACTTTGGGGGAGGCCTTTATCCAGCAGTTGAAGTCATTTGGCTAAAACAAACGAACAAATGAATTATTTAGGTACTAAGACTTAACTAAAGTAAAATAACCAGGTAAATATAAGATTTTAACTAGGTGCTAAGGTATTGGCGGTACCAAAACTATCCAGAACATCTGTGAATGTGCAATTGTGTTTATTATGAAGAAAATTAATAAACACTTACCTATCTGCTAACTGTCCTCTCAGTGACATAATAATAACGTAGAATAGAATGGGCCAATAACATTTCGAGATAGACAATTTGTTATTATTATGTATACTTGTATTTGTAACTACAGTAGAATCCCGATTATCCGGATCAATTAAAACCAGGGGTAGGGGGTTCCGGATAATTGATTTCAAAGTAAAATCAATCAATAATTAACTTTTTACAATAGAAAGGGTTTTCAATACATCATTTTAGAGTCTAAAAATCTAAATTTTAGACCATTGGTCATCCATTTCTTTTAACAATGAACTAAGAAGACGCCCGTACCATGTTACGGTGGCGGCGCCTTCGGTTTTTATGGGTCCAGACCCGGAATCGGTAATTAGAAACTGTGAAGAATGAGTCCGGATAATCGAGATTCTACTGTACATACAGGCTACCTATTTGATGAATAACAGCAATAGCTGTGATTGTTCTATAAAGCATACATACATTTTAACATTATATTTAACAATAAAAATTAGCTTCATACAGGTATTCAATATCTCTTTAATTAAAATACATTCATCCTACACAACAATACTGATAATTAATTCAATAAAAAAAATCATACACTTTGTGGTATATATTATCTAATGCTGGTTTGTAAATAACTGGCATATAAACAATTCTATTTTCCTTTAACCATGCTAATCTACTATAGAATTGCCATTGTGTCACCTGTGAATAAGGTGACATACAAATTCAGCTCTCACATTATTATTGTTCTTGGAGCATCCATTATTATTTATGACTAATATGCTGAATACTATTGGTATACAGTTTTCTTGTATCAAACATGAGGTTATTTACTGAGAAAGGTATTGTTCATTCTAAAGATAGGTATGAACATATTTTATGAATAACATTGATGTACTATGTGGCCATATTAGGTAGGTATACACATTTCAACAAAAAATTATGATATCTCCTACATATAATTCATGATATTATTTGAAAAACTATGGAAGGTCAGGGAATGTTTAAATATTTTTTTAGACTATAACTTGGAAACTATCAAAAAATTATTGATGTTCAAAACTTTACTGTGACTCCATTGTCTTATTCTTTGACTTTTGTCACATAATTGTACAGCAATGCTTCATTACACCTCAGACCATTAATATTTCCTACTTAAATTGTCTTCACAAAATTTATTTGATTGGACTATGAATGTACATATTTTAAATGAAAACAAAATGAGTAGTAGCACATAAAAACCGGAAAACATATCAATTAATTTAATTTCAATTTAAAAATCAATTGTAATAAGCATTATTATTTATTTGTCAGCAATTCTATTTTAGATTTATTAGGTTTCATTAATTGATAACTCATTAAAATTATTCTGCAATTTCAATATTTTACTATTTTCTTTAAATCTTTATAATAATAGTACCTCACTTAATTCAAACTTGTGTAATTACTATAATCCATGTCCATAGACTGTGCGAAATGTGATCAAGATTTCTTAGGAATGAAGTAATTGCACTTTNCCTCAGCTGCGTCCTTGCTGGCAACAAAAGGTTTACCACCAGGTGAAGATGCTGTACCTGATACTGGAGATGGAAGATCAAATGAACTGCTTGAAAGCTGCCCATTCTTTAGAAATGAGTTGGGAGGTAAGACATTATCATTTTTATTATTTTACACGCTTTTCTGAGCCCTTGGAAGACTTTGAAATTTCAGAATGTCTTGAAAATTATCATTGTAATTATTTAGTTCATTCCGGTCCTTGTGGAAAACCTTGGTGGAGGCCTTTCCCCAGCAGTTGACGTCATTTGGCTGAAACGAACGAACAAATGAATTATTTAGGTACTAAGACTTATCTAAAGTAAAATAACCAGGTAAGTATAAGATTTTAACTACGCTTACCTAAGTTAAAGGTATTGGCGATTCCAAAACTATCCAGAACACCTGTGAACCTGCAAATGTGTTTATTATGAAGAAAATTAATAAACACTTATCTGCTAAATGTCCTCTCAATGACATAATAATAACGTAGATTAGAATGAGCCAATAACATTTTGAGATAGACAACTTTGTTTTTATTATTTTTACTTTATTTGTAACTACATTATGTACAAGCTACCTATTTGATGAATAATAGCAATAGCTGTGATTGTTCTATAAGGCATACATACATTTTAACATTATATGTAACAATAAAAATTAGCTTCGTACAGGTATTCAATATCTCTTTAATTAAAATACATTTATCCTACACAAAAATACTGATAATTAATTCAGTAAAAAATACATTTTGTGGTATGCTGGTTTGTAAATAACTGGCATATAAACAATATAATGTGTCATACACAATACTATTTTCCTTTAACCATGCTAATCTTCTATAGAATTGCCATTGTGTCACCTGTGAATAAGGTGACATACAAATTCAGCTCTCACATTATTATTGTTCTTGGAGCATCCATTATTATTTATGACTAATATGCTGAATACTATTGGTATACAGTTTTCTTGTATCAAACATGATGTTATTTACTGAGAAAGGTATTGTTCATTCTAAAGATAGGTATGAACATATGAATAACATTGATGTACCTATGTGGCCATATTATACACATTTAAATTATGGTATCTCCTACATAATTATTTGAAAAATTAAGAAAGGTCAGGGAATGTTTAAATATTTTTAGACTATAACTTGGAAACTATCAAAAAATTCTTGATGTTCAAACTTTACTGTGACTCCATTGTATTATTATTTGACTTTTGTCACATAATTGTACAGCAATGCTTCATTACACCTCAGACCGTTAATATTTCCTACTTCAATTATTGTCTCCACAAAATTTATTTGATTTGGCTATGAATGTAACATATTTTAAATGAAAACAAAATGAGCAGTAGCACATAAAAACCGGAAAACATATCAATTAATTTCATTTCAATTTAAAAATCAATTGTAATAAGCATTATTATTTATTTGTCAGCAATTCAATTTTATATTTATTAGGTTTCATTAATTAATAACTCATTAAAATTATTCTGCAATTTCAATATTTTACTATTTTCTTTAAATGTTTATAATAATAGTACCTCACTTAATCCAAACTTGTGTAATTACTATAATCCATGTCCATAGACTGTGCAAAATGTGATCAAGATTTCTTAGGAATGAAGTAATTGCACTTTCATTTCTATCATCATTGATAAATCAGCTTATGTGAGTTAATGTGGCTAACATTCCACACAGTTAAGAATGATTCACAACCAAGCACATTATGGATTTAATTAAACGTTAGGAAAACACACTGCTACTAATCTGGTATTGTAGATAATTAAACCAGCTTTTGCTCCCGGTTTCGCGCGTTGGTTTCGTTCAGAAAGACTTTTAAAAATCGGGATAAACTATCCCACATTTTTCCTAGACTCCAACCTGATTCACTGAATTAAGTGTGAAAAGGTAACAGACAGACAAAATTATTTCATTTATAATATTGAGTATGGATGGTTGAAACAGTGATTTAGTAACTTCCTACTGAAAAGTTATAATTATTTCTGTTTGTCTAATCTACATTTAGTACTTTTTCCGCACGATTCGAAAAGAAATTCATCGGCGTAATCTGATGCACAATTTTGTATTTTTCTTAGGTGAAGAAGAGCGTTGTGTGTCGCTGTGCTGGAGAACCGCTCGTGGTGCCATACCCGGCCAGACCGGAGGGTGGCACCGGCCCCGCGCCGCTTACGGGCTCTCAGTACTGGAGTTTCCGCCGGGACACACCCATTGGCGACACGGCTGCCCCTTCGCCAGGGTCCTCACGCCACTGCCTGTTGAGAGCCAAGACTTAGGCGCGTTATATTATAGGAACTATTTCTATAATCAACGTAAGTATTTTTTACAAAGTACCTATGCATTTTGCACGCGCTTATCCTCCTTTCAATAACCAGGAAAAAAAAACTGTCCCATGTTTTTCCCTGGAACCCAAGCTATATCCATACTAAGTCTAATTTATTTTTGTAGCTCACCAAAACTGGTTTGGCATGGACGAAAGTCTAGGACCTATAGCCATTTCCATAAAAAAAGAACGTGTGGAATTACGTAGAGGTGGTGGCGACGCGTCTGTGCCGGCTTCCCAGCTCGCCTGGCAGTACCGGCTCATAATACGAACTTCGGAGTTGCTGACTCTTCGGGGATCTGTGCTTGAAGATGCGCTGCCTACCGTAAAGCCAAGCAACAACAGCGCTACATACTGCACGAAAGAGGTTTTGGACTATGTCGCACCTGAAATGCAGTTGGGTTGTTTGAGGTAAGAAATAAAAAAATACAGTTTGATCCAACTTTTTGCGGTATTGATCGGTTTGTTAAATGACAAAATGTACCTTTTCAGGTTAGGTGTACCTAACAGTGGAGCAGAGGAACAGCTACTTCGGCTGGACGAACAATGCGTAACCCGACACTACAAAGTCGGCGTTATGTATTGCAAAAGCGGCCAAGCTACCGAAGAAGAAATGTATAACAACCAGGAAGCGGGTCCCGCTTTCGTCGAATTCCTGCAAATGTTAGGACAGACCGTTCGATTAAAAGACTTTGAGAAATATAAAGCGGGTCTCGACAATCGCACCGATTCAACAGGCCTCTATTCAGTGTATACGACATACCAGGGTTGTGAGATAATGTTTCACGTTTCGACAATGCTTCCATATACACCACATAATAGACAGCAGTTGTTGAGAAAGCGACATATAGGCAACGACATAGTAACTATTGTCTTCCAAGAACCAGGTGCTGCGCCATTTACGCCGCGGAATATTCGCTCTCAATTCCAACACGTTTTTGTTGTGGTTCGAGCGATAGATCCGTGCACGGAGAACACGCATTACAGTATAGCTGTAAGTCGTGCAAAAGAAGTGCCTTTATTTGGGCCTCCAATCAAAGATGGAGCAGTGTATCCAAAGGGTGAAGCTTTCACTGATTTACTTTTAAGTAAGGTAAGTCATCGTATCTACACAGTTTCAAAAATGCATGATGAACATAAAATAAATTATTATTTTGACGATAATTAATATTTTTTCAGGTAATTAATGGCGAGAATGCAGCAATTCAGTCGCCAAAATTCTGTACAATGGCCACACGTACACGACAGGAATATTTAAAAGATTTGTCGAAAAACTACGTGACGGCTACAACAGTGGAAACAGGCCAAAAATTTTGTAAGTACATAATTATTTATATTATCAATCTTTATTTAAGATAAATTTATATAATACCTAGGTTGTAATATTAATAATAAAAAAATAACAACACATTTTCATATTCCTTCGCAGCTATATTTTCATCACTGTTGATGAAAAGCGGGAACAACTCCAACAACAATACGGTTTTGCCGCGTGTTGAGAATTGCACTACCGATGTCTTAGTTGGCGGTGCACTGTGTTTTCACGTAAGTTTACCAGACTTGTTTTGCTCTAAAACCTTATTTAATTGGATAATTATTATTCTACTTACTATTTATATTTTAGGTACAAGTCCAGGATGAAGGTGCCGGCGGCACGTTATTAGATTGCATGATGGGCGTCTCGGCCGATAGCGTTGTGTTAGTCGAAGACAGCACTCGACAGATCATCTTGGTTTTGCCGACCAATTCTTTACTGGGTAAGTTTGTTTGATTCGATTTTTCCAAAGTCAAAAATGTGTTTATTTGTATAGATTGTTAAAATAGTATCTAAAAATTGTAGTCTTAAAAATAATAAAAGACTTATAGAAAACCGTTTTGAACTTAAGCGCTCTAAAACTCGCGCGGGCGCTCGTACGCGTGTCAGTATCGAAAAATAGTATGAGTAGCGCACTATGGCGCAGACGCCGTAGGTAACCCGTAGGGTTTCCACAAACGCTGCGTGGGGCAGCGAGTTCATTAAAAGGCACCCGCCGCCATACGCCCTCGTCGAACATCTGGAACGGGCGCCAACCAACGCTTCGAGACCTACTTTTGGCAGATGATGCTAAATAACGTTGATGACTTCAGGCTGGGTGGTGAGCGGCGGCTGGACGCGCGTGTACTACCACCGCGGCGAGAGCGTGCGCGTGCGCGGCGGCCACGACGCGCTGCTGCGGCGCCTGGCCAGCGTGGCGCCGCCGCACGCGCGCGCGCTGCACGAGCTCACGCTGGAGCGCGGCGCCGCCTCGCAGCTGGGTACGTAGTGCTAGTGTCGTCATCAGCAGTGTACTGCCGCCGCGGGCACGACGCGCTGCTGCGGCGCCTGGCCAGCGTGGCGCCGCCGCACGCGCGCGCGCTGCACGAGCTCACGCTGGAGCGCGGCGCCGCCTCGCAGCTGGGTACGTAGTGCTAGTGTCGTCATCAGCAGTGTACTGCCGCCGCGGGCACGACGCGCTGCTGCGGCGCCTGGCCAGCGTGGCGCCGCCGCACGCGCGCGCGCTGCACGAGCTCACGCTGGAGCGCGGCGCCGCCTCGCAGCTGGGTACGTAGTGCTAGTGTCGTCATCAGCAGTGTACTGCCGCCGCGGGCACGACGCGCTGCTGCGGCGCCTGGCCAGCGTGGCGCCGCCGCACGCGCGCGCGCTGCACGAGCTCACGCTGGAGCGCGGCGCCGCCTCGCAGCTGGGTACGTAGTGCTAGTGTCGTCATCAGCAGTGTACTGCCGCCGCGGGCACGACGCGCTGCTGCGGCGCCTGGCCAGCGTGGCGCCGCCGCACGCGCGCGCGCTGCACGAGCTCACGCTGGAGCGCGGCGCCGCCTCGCAGCTGGGTACGTAGTGCTAGTGTCGTCATCAGCAGTGTACTGCCGCCGCGGGCACGACGCGCTGCTGCGGCGCCTGGCCAGCGTGGCGCCGCCGCACGCGCGCGCGCTGCACGAGCTCACGCTGGAGCGCGGCGCCGCCTCGCAGCTGGGTACGTAGTGCTAGTGTCGTCATCAGCAGTGTACTGCCGCCGCGGGCACGACGCGCTGCTGCGGCGCCTGGCCAGCGTGGCGTGATCTTACCCATGGGTGATCAAAAGACACCAAAATGTCTCCTGGAATCCACTTTGATCACCTGGGTGATCAAATCCTGGTGATCAAAGTGGAATAGACCGTCACTAATGACGCGTCATCATCAAAAACAACAGCCCTTAAAAGTCATTTGCAAGACATAGGCCACCCTCATAGGATGTGCTAATATTTTGCAACCACTTTTTAGATTTCCTGGCTATAGGTGGCTTAACTCAGTCAGTGCTTGAGGTATGGGAGCGGCACGGGCGGGAGGATGTTTCTGTGACGTCGTACGTCAACGAATGTGCTTCTGACTTGTATACTCTGTCACGTCATATGTTACTATTATAATGTCACCCCTACTGTGTAGTAGTCATGTAGTAGTGTGCTATGTGCAGTAGTCGTCATCGTCATAATCATCACCAGCTTTAGCGTGGCCTTAGCATTCTAGGGAGAAGTTCCTTATCGAAGTTGCAGGACACAAGATACACTCTCAGAATGTTTTGCAACCATTTCTGTAGGTTTAAGAACCTACCTCTAAGACACCTACGATGACTCGTATAAATAAGATCCCAAAAAATTCTGACAAGTCAAAAAGAATTTACTTAACAAATATACCGAGGTAGAAATTAAAATGAAAACAAATCTGTTTGATGTTGCTGATGTCGCGTAACGGAAGGCCATTCATTTTCTAAATAGTCCACTTATGTGTAGAAATATCTGTTGACTTTATTAATGAAACAGTTGAATAACCGTGATTTAACAACAAATGGAGATAAGAATAGAATTTGGAAAATCAATTTCTTATAGGCCATTTTCAGAGCACACATGGCGCACATAAACAACATTCTTTCTACAAAAAATGTTGAATGTGGTCGATGTTTTTGTTGATTGTGTAGGACATTTTTTGTAATGACATGATGATTGTAGGGCAAAACACGCGCTGGAAACCCGGCGTTATACTTGAAACTAAATAATTTGATACCTTTTTGATTACGTTTCAACAAAACATACAATCGTTCCAGGATTCCACGTCCAACCGGACGGCTTGGTGACGGCGGTAGAGGGCGGCGGGTGCGCGGCGCGCGCCGGCATCAGGCGCGGCGCGCGACTGCTGGAAGTGTGCCGCGCGGCCGTGGTGGCTCTACACCACGACCAGCTGGTCGACTTGCTTAAGACCTCGGATCCAGTTACGGTAAGTTTGATTTTTTTTAGAATACTAGTAATTTGTAAGTCCCGTTAGGCCCTCGTACTAAGCTAAATATGCTTGTGTTACGAGTGGGCTCACCTCAATAGTCGTGAGGCGGCAGGATTCGAACCCAAGTCGGATGTCGGCCAGTCCGACCCCTTTACCGTTCGGCTATAGTGGTTTCAAAAAGTTGTGGGCAGAATTCAAATGCAGCTCGGTTTAAGCGGTGTGTTAGGAGATAACTGTATATGCAGCGAGCACATGGTCTTGCATCGTTATGAATTCGCAATATTTGTTTGGTGTATGAATTAAACTGATTAATTTCTGTCCACCCAGGTGGCAGTAACGTTCGCGTCGAGCAACCGCTGCGGCTGCGAATGCACCAGTCCAGTGGCGGGTGCGAACGACAGCGTGGTCGCGCGCGCCGACGCGCAGCAGCCGGCCCGCGCCCGCCGCGCGCCGCCCGCGCACTCGCCGCCGCGCTCCGACAGCTCCGGCTACGGAACTGGTGAGTGAGAGCAACTATAGCCTGGTCTGCGAGCACGTAGAATTTTGTCCAATGACCCCAAGCTACCCATCCTTATCGCTCGCGCGTAATTATGTTGCTGTCGCGACTGTGCGACGGACGCCCGCAGTGAGTGGTGCCCGGGTTTTAGTCGCGCGAAAGTAGTTTGCGTCGCGCAATCGCTGCGATTGCGAATGCGTGAGTCTAGTGGCGACTTACTCAAGACATGAAGGTTTGCGAACGAATGCCTCAGTTGCGAAGACACTCATAGGAGAACGAGAAGCGGTCACATGACTATTTATGTTTGAATAAAGGTTAGGTACAGCGTCGTTGCCATATCCACTACTCTATTTTCATTTGTTTTCAGAGATTCCCAAAGTATGCGTTAGTTTGGCCTAGCTAATGAGTCGGTTGGGAACTCTTGGCCCATAATTTTACTTACGCATTTACGCATACAGAATTCGCCACTAAATAAATATTTATTTATTTAAGGAGAGTACACAGCACAATATCAATTTATATTACAATGTGTTTTAGTGAGATTTTGTAGGCCAATTATGACTACCCAACATTTAAAATTTGTACATAATTTATGTAAAATATTTTTTATCGTTACTTGATGATTTTTGCAAAATGTTTGATCCCAAGCCGTACACACGGCCACACTGTTAACTATCCATTACCGTTTTTGCTCTCGCTCTAATCAAATGGTGATTCTTTGCGATAGTACGAGACGACATGACAGGCAATGGATAGTTAACACTGTTGCCGATGGTACAGTCTCTGTCAACATTTCATCTTAACTGACAGTTAAATGTTTGCAACAATATTTCTGTTAGATGTAGGGTAGGTATACTCAACATTGATGAAACAAACGCTGGCCGTAACAGCGTATTACACTTGAAAATTTCGACGGGTTCATCCAGTGTCTAAGTAGCTCAGTTGGAAGAGCAGTCGCCCGGCAAGCGGAAGGTCGTGGGTTCAATTCCCGCCTTAGGCAGTTCGATTTTTTCAAGTTATTTATAATTTTCAAATTAGTCTCTGTCAAGTTGTATGTGTGGCAGGCGGGTCGGGGCGCAGCGCGCGGCGCTCGCCGCAGTCGTCGCCGGTGTCGGAGGCGGTGCTGCGGCGGCGCTCGCAGGACGACTCGCCGCGCCACCTGCGCGCGCGCCGCGACAACACCACCTCGCTCACGGTAATCAACCATCGTTCGTTCGTTTCAGTGCCGTGTGTGGGGACGGCCGTAAAGAATACCATTCCCCACCGCCAACAGGAGGCATGTCGTAAGAGGCGACTAAATCCTGTAGCACGAGATGGGCAGCAGCGTCTAGGTGCGAAACCTTATAAAAAAACTGCGCTCGCCAACCCGCCTGCCAAGCGTGGCGAGTACTGGCAACTCCCCCCCCTGATGAACGGCAGAGCTAAAACCAGGCCCCCAGTCTCCGGCAGCCCCGTTGTTCCTGACTACGGTAGCGGTTGGGGTGACGACGGGGCGGGGGGTGCTAAGAATCCCCGGAGGAGGAATAGCTACCACCACAAACGACAACTGGCCCTCGTAACACACAACATCCGCACCCTGAGGTCCGACGAAAAGATTATAGAGCTGGAAGATGAATTAAGTAGGTTGCGATGGAGTATTATAGGGCTATCGGAAGTCCGACGAGAGGGCGAGGACACGATAACCCTGAAATCCGGCAACCTGCTTTACTACCGGGAGGGCGAACAACTGTCCCAAGGTGGTGTCGGGTTTCTCGTCCACAAGTCCCTCATTAACAACATCATTACCATCGGAAGTGTGTCGAGCAGGGTTGCATACCTGATACTCAGAGTATCCAAAAGGTACTCGTTGAAGGTAATCCAGGTATACGCACCGACCTCTACACACCCAGATGAAGAAGTGGAAGCTATGTATGAGGACATAAGTAGGGCCATACATGCAACTAAAACCCACTTCAATGTCGTTATGGGGGACTTCAACGCTAAACTGGGCATGCGAGGTGATGATGAGCTGAGAGTGGGGCAATATGGATATGGGCGACGGAACCCCAGGGGACAGAGGCTGGCCGAGTTCCTGGAAAAGGAGAATCTCTATGCGATGAACTCCTTCTTTCAGAAGCCGCCTCACAGGAAGTGGACCTGGATGAGTCCCGATGGTTCCACGAGAAATGAGATCGACTTCATTATGACCACAAAGCGACGAATGTTTAGCGATGTCTCCGTGATCAACAGGGTGAAAACCGGTAGTGATCACCGGATAGNCGTGCCCCCCACTTTGGGAACCTATGGCCTACCCCAAGGCTTTCCATAATGAACGGTCCTGCGCTGCCCGCATCCAGGTTCTTCCCGCGACCTTTACCGATCGTCGGTCCACGTAGTAGGAAGCCTGCCCGCGCTACGTCTTTCAGCCCATGGAACCATTATTCTTATCAACTCCTTTTAACATCTCCGCTGCATGAGCACGACCCTCACATATACCAGTGTGTTTACATAGTGGATTTTGGGCTGTTCTCCCTACGCTGGCATTTTTGCCCATTAGTTCCCTTTTAAGAATATTTCTTTGCCATTTCTTTAAAGCGGTGTAGGCGTAGGACGTCCACCCACTTTGTGGATCGATGACCTCGTAAAACCGGTCAATATGGAAATCATTGTGGGAGGCGGATGTTCAGCAGTGAACGCCCTAAGGCCGAAATGAATGATGATGATGATATTCTTTCAAGGTTTTAACAGTTGTCGAAAGATTGAAACATACAGAAGAATATAATTACTCAAAAATTTAATTTTAAACTGGTTCCAATCCCAAAGCTAAACCGATCAAAATAAAATCTTGTGTAAATGATAACACTGAAATTTGGAATTTGAACCCTTACCCAGGAGGAGCTGATGCGTTTGATGGACGCCGAGTTGGGAAGTGGGCGTGCACCCGAGGGGGGCGTGGGAGGGGGCGGGGGCGGTCCCGCGACGGGCGCGCCGCCGCCGCTGCCGCTGCCCGACGCGTCTGCGCTGGACTGGGCCACTTTAGTGCACACCGCCACTCGCGCTATGCTTCAGGTAAAATGATTTTTTTTTTCAGGTTTGGCTACGTGTGGTTTGTACACATAGCCAGTGTCAAGTATTTATNTTATTTTCTTTATTAGAAAATAATTTATATTACAAAATTTATCACCACCTGTTTACCGTTAACCACTTCACTGTGACGTCACATATCTTGAGAACTATCTAATGAAATTTAATCTTTTTTATATCATCCCCGCCCGCACCCCGCACGGTCCCCGTTCTCGTCCCGCCCCTGTGCCCCCGCGTTCCGCAGGCGAGGTCTCATTTAACCGGTCATACTATAGGGTTACAGCTAAGCCTCGTTACTCCTTTGTGCGGATTTTCTCGCATTCCCTTGCGTTACTTTGTTTCTTTATAATACGTCACACTTACTCGAGATTACTCTAAGCTCGCCGGAGACGTATAGGGTCTTAATATGGGAATCCCATCAAAAACAATGCTTGTCAAAAAAACCAAGTCTCGCAACTCAGTTGTTCTACGGTAAAAAGTTGTGAGATCCATGTAGTTAATACCAAGTCCAGGCCAGGAAATCTTTAACGTTTTACATAAATTATTGACTTGGCCATCGCACTAAATAATTTAATTTACACGTGTTTTCATGCGATGGCCAAGTCAATATATTTATGTAAAACGTTAAAGATTTCCTAGGGTTTGCTCCCGGGAAATCCCGGTACTCATTTTTCCCGGGAATTCCCGATAATCTAATCCTTTATCTAGTTCCGGTACTGACGATGCAATTCCCGGGACTTTCGGTACTTTCGGGACTTCAATAATTTATTTTTAATATCTAACAATTTTTTGACTAGATGCCATCATCTTTTTACGTACACACTATCAACAAATGAAAAAATATTAATACTTAATGTTCCTAATTCATTACTATCTTTTTAAGACTGATTGTTTTATCTGATTGTACTTAGATACTACTTATTATTTCTTTCAACAGCGTGTTTTTTTATAAACCTAATTTAGTTAATTTATGTTTTGTCCCTAAGAGTAGGCGCACACCGTTGATTTTTCGTCGGCCGATAGTTTAGTCGGGCAGTTGATCAGTATGGGCATGTATGGGAGTGCGCACACTTCATATTGGCCGATTCTTCATACAAATTAAAATCGGGCACAACTATCGGCCAACTAAAAATCAACGGTGTGCGCCTACTCTAACTCTTGTCGCTGCCAGTATTTGACATTGAAAGAAAGTGAGAAAACATATTTCAACTAAAATAGGTTGATTAAACGATTGTTGCTTTTTATGAATATGTCGGTTATGATTTTTAATAGGCATTTATAACTAGTTTTGTCGTGTTGTGTAACTGTTTGGACTGATTTATTATTAAGGTAACAAACCAATTGAACTGAACAGAAAAGTTTAATATTTTTGTTAACTTATTTACATTTTTATTAAAATTACGTACAAATTAGGTAATTTGTTTTAATAAATAATAACCATTTACGTGGGTACCGAAATTCCCGAATTTCCCGGTTTTCCCGGTACTGGCTTAGACCTGGTACCGGGAATTCAGTAACACTCCTTAGTACCGGGACTTGCAACCCCTACCTGGGGGGCGTGCCCCTCACTTTGGCTTTCCATAATGAACGGTCCTGCGCTGCCCGCATCCAGGTTCTTCCCGCGACCTTTACCGATCGTCGGTCCACGTAGTAGGAGGCCTGCCCGCGCTACGTCTTTCAGCCCATGGAACCATTATTCTTATCGACTCCTTTTAACATCTCCGCTGCAGGAACACGACCCTCACATCTACCAGAGGATTTCCAAATAGAGGATTTTGGGCTACTCTTCCCACATTAGTTCCCTTTTAAGAATATTTCTTTGCCATTTCTTTAAAGCGGTGTAGGACGTCCACCCTCTATGTGGATCGATGACCGCTAGATGCAGGCCGTCATCAACCGGTCAATATGGAAATCGTGGGAGGCGGATGTACAGCACTGAACGCCCTACGGCTGAAATGAATGATGATGATGATATTCTTTCAAGGTTTTAACAGTTGTCGAAAGATTGAAACATACAGAAGAATATATTACTCAAAAATGTAATTTTAAACAGGTTCCAATCCCAAACCTAAACCGATCAAAATGAAATCTTGTGTAAATGATAACACTGAAATTTTGAATTTGAACCGTTACCCAGGAGGAGCTGATGCGTTTGATGGACGCCGAGTTGGGAAGTGGGCGTGCACCCGATGGCGGGGGTGCGACGGGCGCGCCGCCGCCGCTGCCGCTGCCCGACGCGTCTGCGCTGGACTGGGCCACTTTAGTGCACACCGCCACTCGCGCTATGCTTCAGGTAAAATGATTTTTTTTTTTTTCAGGTTTGGCTTCGTGTGGTTTGTACACATAGCCAGTGTCAAGTATTTATCTTATCTTCTATATATATATATATAAAAGAAAGTCGTGTTAGTTACTCCACTTATAACTCAAGAACGGATGAACCGATTTAGCTGAAAATTGTCAGGGAGGTAGTTTAGAGTCAGGAGAAGGACATAGGATACTTTTTATCCCGTTCGAAATAAAAAAAAAGTCTGCTTATTTATTGCCATTAAGGCGGAACAAAGTTCAAGGGTCAGCTAGTCTATCTATAAAAGCGAAAGGTCACTGATTGACTGATGCTCGTTTTCACCATCAATCCCTAATTTTTAAGTACCCCTATGTAAACAAACTCCTGTTATTTGTTACCATAGGGGTCACTTAAAAATTAGGGATTGATGGTGAAAACGAGCATGACTCACTCATCACGAAATCTCAGAAACTACAAGTGCTAGAAGTCTCAAATTTTGCATGGGGGTTCCTTTTAGAACGTATGTGCTCACTAAGATGGTATTTTGCTAAATTCAACCCCCAAGGGGGTTAAACGTGATCCACGGGTACGAAGTCGCAGGCGGCCGCTAGTTCAAGTATAAAATAGAATTCAATTCATGAAATAATGATAGATGAGATTCCATAATGTTTCAGTAAAGATGTAGCACTTTACTGAAACCTGACACGGACTTATTGAGAAAACTTGAAAAGTGATGTTGCACAGTTTTGTTTCATTTGCCTACCTATACTTATGCACGTTCACGAACTTTAATAATCCACCATTATTTACACATGAATAGTCAACTAAACACAAATTTTACAAAATAAAACAAAATTGCTATATATGGCACTTTACTTTCTCGCCAAGAACAGGTAAAATGATAAATAGAACATTGACGCCAGTAAATGTGTCATTTAAGATAACATCGTATTCGACATACTCGTAACATAGGTCGATCGTTTTCAGATCTGTGAGGAACATCAATATCCATCCATGGACAACACTGAATCCTCCTTGGAAGCAATGACAAATGATCCTGTCCATGATTCTTGGTCTGAATTAACGGTAAGCTTGAATTTGCATTTACTTATAAAATACAATATTTTAGCACATCAATGTGAAGTTTAAATATATATTTTTTTATTTCTAAATATTTTACAAAAAAGTCTTTAATAATGAGAGTATTGTGTGTACCACCTTCCAAGGGAACAGAAAAACAGTGACATCACTAGCCTTTATTACACTTTCATAGAGAAGCAACCGAGAATGACAAACCATAAACGCATGTCTACTGATTGCTGAGTCACGTTTTAATAATGCTTTTTTTCGGCAGGAGGTACCTGAACCAGAGCCGCGGCAGCAGCGCAGCGAGTCGGCGGGCTCGGTGTCGGCGGCGGTGTCGGCGGCGCCGGCGTGCGGCTGCGGGCTGGCGGCGCGCGTGGCGGCGCTGGAGGCCGACGTGGCCGCGCGCCAGAGGCAACACCACCATTTGGAGGATGAGGTGAGGAGAATAGTAAATAATACAATCTTAATTTGGCACCAGACAAGCGATGGCATTTACAAATATAAAAATGGTACATTAAAGAAAGAAGAAGGCCAGCATAATCCCGAGCCAAAAAGGCGCCCGATCAGCGATACTCGGGACATAAACTACATGTCCCGACTCCCGACGCTGATTTTCAGCGAGTACCCTTCCCTAAGCCTCGGCTGTTACGCCCCAAACCGCGTCCAAACAATAGGGAGAATACGTGTGCGAAAAATAGGGCTATCGATATCTCTTGACTCCTCCGATTACAACTGATGTGTACGATCACGATACTCCGATGACGCTCATAAAACGCGACTATTATGCCCGTTTTCGTTTAAATTAGGTATTGATGGTGAAAACGAGCATTAAAGGCTAAGGGCACTTTCAAATTAAACGTTTTGACCCGGGCGTAGGTCGTGCGTTTACAAGACCACACTTTAACTATTTGTACCTCATGGTAATTTCTGTTCCAATACTTAGTTTGAAACTGTATATTACAGTGTAAAAGTTCAACGCTGTTATAGTTAATAAATGAAGAAATAATATAGATAACTATTGATACATGATAGCTAATCATCATGTTTTTTCTTCAGGTGCGTCGTCTGCGCCGTCACAACGCGCGCCTGCGCGAGGAGTCCGCTCGCGCCGTATGGCAACTGCGCCACTTCACGCAGTGGCTCAAGCGCACCGTTGACCGCCAGTGAGCAACCGTCGCCGACCGCCAGTGAGCTACCGTCGACCGCCAGTGAGTCGCCCACCACACCACCATACACCGCCTACCGACGAAAAAAGAAAGTCCTTATATCAAATCCTTAAAGCCCCGCCACAATCTGGATTTCGGCCAGTGGATTTTTGGAGAACTTAAACCTGTGAACTAATTTAAAAGGATAAATCTGAATTCCTTGCTATAAAGCCTAGCCATGATTTTTGAGAATTTTTGGGGAACTTAAAAACAGAGCTAGAAATTTAAACTTTCTTTAAAAATTCACTTACCGAAAGAGATGTTGACAGCACTAAATAAAATTGAACTTTTCTTGATTTGTGTAGTGCGGGTGTTGCCCCGTCGAATATAATTACAGTAGAACGCCGATTATCCGAATTAATTGGGACCGGGGTCGATTCGGATAATCGAAAATTCGGATAATCGGACATAGACTGGTAACAAAGAAAAAACGTGTTAAAAACCAACCGTCACACATCTATAAACTATATTATTACTGTGTTTACAGTTCTACAATAACGCTCAGTTGAAATATATCGAGACTCCTGCGAGTTTCAACTAGTTACAACAAAAGAAAACAAAAATTACTTGGTCTTAATTTTTTATATTACGTTTAGGACCAATTCGGATAATTGGCGATTCGGTTAATCGGCGTTCGGATAATCGGCGTTCTACTGTACAGTTAATTTTCAGTCTTTTCATTTTTTAACAGAGACTTTCTATAAAAATGTCGACATCTCTAGCGTTCAAAAAAATACAAAATCTAAATATTAAAAAAAATATGTTTAAAATGTAAACCATGGGATAAAAATATAAATTTCCATCCACAAAATTAAGTTATAAGTAAGATTATTTTACAAGGTTAAAATAGTGAATAATTGTATTTATTGGACTCATTACATAACATTATGTAGGTATTAAGCAGTGTTTAAAATCGACGAACAAAGCGTAGCGTTTAGCTAACTGCAGTAGCGTAATAATATGAATTATTATGCGCAGTATCTTATGAATTTTGTGCCTTTTCTGCGCTTTGGGCGACGCCTTTATTTGGCATGTTTTGTACCTAAAGTGTTGGGTACAACATAAAATATTTGTAGTATTTATTACATTTGTTTGTTACTCGCTGTTTTATAATCTAAAATAATATGATGAAATTATATTAATCGTTGCCTTTTCGAGTAAGCATTAGTATACTACAATTTACTTGACTACCCAAATAGATCACTAAAATAAATTAAATAATAATGAGTGAGTCAAAATATACAGGGTGTTAGGTAAATGGGTATATGAGCCGACATTAGCCCATGTTAACATGGTCATATAAATGGTATGGTGAAGTCAGAAATTTGATATCATCATTTTATTTTTTTAAATTTTCATACAAAATAAATTTTACAAAATCCGATTTGTATGAAAATTAAAAAAATTGAAATGAAGATCAATTTTCTGACTTCACCATACCATTTATATGACCATGTTAACATGGGCTAGTGTCGGCTCATATACCCATTTACCTAACACCCTGTATAAAAAGCTTGTTATTATGGTCCATTCGACGTATGAATAACAAGCAGGTCTAAGCATATATTGCACGATGATCACAATGGTTTTACTCTTATAAAATGTAAAATTGACACAAACAAAGCTACAGAAGATATACATTCAAGATCAGAATTCTTATAACATTACGCATTATTATATTTTCTACAAAATCACAGCAAAATTAAAAAAAACTGGTACCTATTACAAAAGTGAAAAATATAAAAAAAATGTTCGGCCAGAAACTAAGTATAATATACCTACCAAGTACAAGTTCAGTACTGTTTTAATTTATTGCCGAAATGCTATATTTAGACGAAAAATAATACAATTCCGTATATTGTAGAATTTGTAATAATGCAAGACAAAACATTTTTAATGTACGATAGTTTTTTGTTTTGGTTTGTGATCTCGAACTAAAAATGGATTAATATTGCCGTACTGGACGTATTCAAAAGTTATTTCGAATTTATGCGAATGACAATTGAGAAAACACTGAGATGTCAATTTATACGTAATGTACCTAACTGAAGATCTACTTCATTTTAAGTATTTTCAAATCACTTAGTGGTAGAAATTATATTGTTATTTTTATATTGTATGATCCGCATCAAAGAAACTAGCGCAAATGAAAACCTATTATAACCTGGTAAACAAATTTTCATAATTTTCCATTGATTTACATCTTTTTACCCTACTGCGCCAGACACCTTTTGGCGGTTATTTATTAAATTCAAATCAGGTCATAATCTCTCAATTTTATTGTTTAAAAAATTTCTACACACTTCGCGTTAGTGTTTAGCTAAACTTAGGAATAAAGACGTATTGTATTTTTTAAATCCGCTAACATAATATTCCAGGGGAATTAAAAAGACGTACAAGTTCATGTTACGAGTATACCCGTGCCCTTGGTCTTGTCTCATATCTCTAGCATTTGATTTGGCTATAAAATGAAAACGGTGCTTCCACACAGAGTAGACATCACAAAACAAAGATTTTTTACCCGCGTAGTTAGTGACCATTATTGTGTTACCTATTTGTGTGGAAAAACCATATTTTAAATTATGTTTTTGTTTAACTGAGTTTCCGAATTAAAGCACGGTGCGAAAGTATTGTTGCTATACAGGATGGCCAGGCAGTTGACGTACAAAGCTAAAATTTAAATTCCTTACATCAAGGTGTACAACTACAAGTGCTCGCCAGAGTGAGATAAAGATTAAGAGTAGGCGCACACCGTTGATTTTTCGTCGGCCGATAGTTTAGTCGGGCAGTTGATCAGTATGGGAGTGCGCACACTACGCCGATTCGATTTGGCCGATTCTTCATACAAATTAAAATCAGGCACAACTATCGGCCAACTAAAAATCAACGGTGTGCGCCTACTCTAAAAAACAACCATAGTTAATAGTTAAGGATAAATCACAAAATTAACTCTATCTCCTAAACTAAGCAAAATCGTAGAACATACCTACATGGGCGTGATTTAAATACACCTTGATGTAAGGAATCTTAACTTTAGCTTTGAACGTCAACTCCTGGCGACCCTGTATAGGATTAGGAACTAAGAACGGGTTTAGTCTAATAGCACTGTATCGTTGATATGATCAGCTGAGGAAGCATCTTCAATAGCTAATTAAAATGAAAGTAATCATTGTAAGGTGAACACCAATTAGATTAGGTAACTTATCACGATCAAATGTGTAGTCAGTTGTGTAAACTATATAATATTGTTCACGTTTATTTATTTATAAATATGTATATATTTACTTTCTGGCAACACGTTTGACGTCGATTAATTCAATCATGAGATAATGATTGTTAATTTAATAATAATATAATATCCTACACTGGTAACTAGCTTGTAAAAATAGAAATAATCAGAATTGAAACCTGCCAAATATTAATACAGTAAGAGTTAAAAAAAATTAGCACAAAGATGATTTTTAAACCAAATCCCATTTATTTAAAATTTTTTGTAGTCTGCTGTGTCGTTAATAAATTATACACACCTCCCTTCCCCATTACTGAGAATTAATTTACTCATAGTTAGAGAAAAAATCAGATAAATACATACAGATAATTTAAATACATACATACATAGGTTAAAACTGTATTTTACTGTAAGACTTTTTTATAGTTTTACTTTACTTCTTTGTATCCTTAATTGAGTTTGTGTGTTTACTAAATACCTACCTATAAAATGTCGGTTCAGGGTCAGGATGAAAAAAAAGCAAGTAAAGGTATTGTTTTTTTGGGCCAGTTTTTAAAATTTTTCGTAACTTTATCTGTTTGAAGAGTTTGTTGTTACCATGTTTTTATAAGAACATTGTAAAATGACTTAAATCTATGAGTTAAGAATCTGGCGATTGAAAAATTGGCCCTTGAGATAGTAATAGTGTTGACTGGATTCTTTTTATAAACCTATTTATTTGTAAATATTTGATTTCGATTATCTAGTTAATCAAATGCAAATTATATTTTAGACAAACCAACTTTTCGTACGAGTCTCGTATTAGATTCATCTTCAAATGAAAGCTTTATTAGTATAGGTTGTTGTAGATGTAATTTTAAGGGAAGTATAATAATGGGATTTTTGTTCTTTAATACGAGGAATTTACATAAGACTTATACTAACATCTTCTGTTTTATTTTTTGTGAATTTTATTGTATCTGTAATCTCTATAACAATGAGCAAACATAACAAATAATTACCTTCATTCCTGTCTTAAATTCTTGAACTAAATACTCTGGTTATTACTTTGTAGTATAATTAAATTACATCCATAACCTTTTATTTTTCTAAAAACACACCTTAGTATTTATTTAAGTACAGAGATTATTTTTATAAGCTCTCCCACCAGTAATTTTGAATTAATTATTAGTTTATTTAGGAATTTAATTTACAATAAAAGACGACGCGACGTAACGTTACAAAAATGATATTTATTTGATGATTGAATGAAATTTAATTCCGCAACATTAATAAAATTAAATTATACTTTAAACTTAGGTATAATAAACACGTAAATTACCAAAATTTCAAACTACTTATTGTTACGAAGCTCACGTCAAGGATTTATGACATAAAATATTCAAGCGAGATATTATATCGTATTGGAATGAAATATCATCATGATATTCTGAAGGTTTTAGTGTGAAGATGTCAATTTTTGTAAGTATTTGCAAGAATATTTGCGTTATTCGACCATTATGATGAAAAAACAAAATGTCAATTTCTGCTGTAATTAAAAATAAGTTACATGATTTAAACAATGTCTAAATTTAAAGCCTATGATTTGGATTTAAATTACTAATTATGCTTTTTTGGCTGTTGCCTATAATTTCTCTACTCTTTAGTCAGTGTTTAAACCTAGGTATTTCATGAGTTTTGTAATAATGTCTTTGGTTATTGTAATATTATTATTATAAAATATCATGAATGTATTCTACCCAAAATTTAGACCAAGTCTTATGGATGTGGTTTCTGAAACCTTATCAGATTGTGTAACAGTGTAGTTTCGTGTTATTTGTTGCATTTTCCTTATACAAATTGTTGTTGTATATTTAAATGAATCAATCGCAATATGTGACACGAAGTTAGCACGGGTTTTTCTACATAAGCATTTAGAAAATGGGCGTTAAAGAGAGCGTATTAATAAGTTCATTTTATTGATAACCAAAGTTAATTAATTAATTACTCGGCACAGTTTTAAGCAGTGGCTTAACAAAAAGGGCTTATCACCGAAAGGTAATTATTTCAGCTGTCTGCTAAATATGACATGGTTTAATAAGTTATTAATACCCATGAAACATTATCATCCTATTATTACGGTATGTATGACACAGAGTGGTATTATTACGAAATGAATATTGTACATCTACGTATTTGTTACGCCACTGTTTTGAATATAAGTAAATGTAATTTTTGACGGTTTTTTTTAATTACTTATATCACAATAAGTTTTGTACATTTATTATAGTGACATTCCAATAAAAGTATTTACCAAATATCGTTTTTTATTACTATTTACTAGATTATTATATATTACATACATAATAAATAATTACAAATACACTGCATCTACAGAATCAATTAAAACATTTGCTACACATGACATTCAATATTTAAGTAGGTATTTCTTCTACACAACAGAGTACACAATCCTAAGACTCGAGACTAGAGCCTCCAGATTAATTATCCAATCAAACCTGTGTTCTAACCAAATCAAGCGAAACAAAAACTTTATCTATTTTACACAAACAAAGCTTTAACTCAATTTTGTAACTTGGGAATCTACTTCTGACTCGTAGTCTTAGGCCCGGTTTCCACCAAGGCGGAGCGGAACGAAGACGAGAAAAGTTGGCTGTGCCGGTAATAGCAGTCTATTGCTATATGATAAGAAAACAACACTTCCGCACAGGCCCCGCTCCGTTCCGCCGCCGCTGTCAAATTCTATAGAAAAATCCGTCCGCTCGACATCTCTTCTCCACTCGATCAATTTCCGCGGATCTTTATCGATCGCGGAGAATTAGAAATAATTAAAGCTGATTGGTACCGGGCCTTACAGTGTTTAATAGTTATTATAATATTATTTATTTTGTTATTATTTTAGATAAACGAGACTCATATAAAGAAAAGCACACTAAGTTTTTAGTAAATTTGATTTTGCAGTACAAATTGGAATAAACCAATTTTGTCTCGCACGTTCTACAGGGCACAATTGGAATAAACCTAGTGGGTGTAATTTTTTTAATCTGATGCTCTGGGTATAAGCCAATTAAGCCTTTCATTATTTTACACTTCAGTTGATTTCAGATTTTCTGTCAAAAAAATAAATAATGGTTTTGATTAATTTATATCATAAGTTATAACATTGTTACCATAAATTTTATTATGTATGAAATAAAATCACCTTATTATTCACAATTACCTAATTATTTATTTACAAGTTCCTACTTACAAAGTTTACGTCAAAACTAGTACTCAAACTGGAAACAACAGACACTATCTCTCTTTATAAAGGCTTCGAATAATGGTACAGCACTGTTTAATTAATTATTTTTTAAGAATAATAGGTACTTAATTGAATACAGGTGATTGCTTGACTGTTAACTCTTTCTATAGCTTCGTAATATTGGGTAAATTATGTCTAGGGCTTCATAAATTTCATTTCTAGTCTTGCCTCCTGAAATAAAATTAAAAAAGTAGAGCAGTTATTTCTAAACTACATTCTAACAAAACAAGATTGTACCTACAATAAGAAATTACTATACAAGGTGGAATTTTGTAAAGCCACCTGGAGGGATAGATAATTTTACTCAAAGAAAACATTCCTTTATTTTTGAAAAGAAATAGAACTGCATGCAAAGGTTTCCAAAAATTTGCTTGCCACACCCGGGAATCGAACCAACTAAAATCTATTAAAAATTACAACCTGTATTTTATTGCATTGATCGTTAGAGTTAAGTTTGAGGATGAAAGGACAATGGGCAAAATGGTACCCGGCTCCAATAGATATGTGTCTAGTATCGTTTGAAAGGTCTTACCAAGATGAACAACTTTTACTATGACCACCAGCCTCAGATCTGGTTGTGTACGAAGATAAACATACTTTTTTGCAGAATGGTACACGGCTCCAATAGTTATGTTTGTAGTGTCATTTGAAAGGTCTTACCAAGACGAACAACATTTACTATGGCCACCAGCCTCAAATCTGGTTGCGTTCGAAGATAAACATACTTTTTGTGTAACCTAAGTACGTATAATACAGTATGGAAGGCAGACGCGCTCGGGGCAGGGCACCGACGAGATGGTCGGATGCGGTGAGGAAAACGGTGGGCGGGACTTTGCATCGTGCGGTCCACACAGCTTATGACTGCAGTCTGTGGAGGAACACTATCTGTGGTCGCGATCCTCATCAGTGAGGGACCGAGGAAGAAGAAGAAGTATCATACGTGTCTATCGTATGGTACTTAGGTTATGCGAGGCAGGAAGGGTTTACTGCTCTAGCATCCTTCCTTAACTCTATAATATGAAACTTTAACCCCCTTATTAATAAAAAGTTACACCTAGGAAGAACCTTGGATTAAAATGACATTTCCATACCAAATGACAATTTAAGCCAGAGTTCAACTAGGGTGTAACTTTTATTAATAAAGGGGTTAAAGTTTTATTACTTCTTAAGGGTTTTATTATGGGTTGCTAAAGCGAATAAACCCACAAGACCCAATAAGTCCACCCACAAGATGGACCGACGACTTCATAAAGGTAGCGGGAAGGCGCTGGATGTAGGCCGCCACCAACCGGCCATTGTGGAAATCATTGGAGGAGGCCTATGTTCAACTGGACGTCCTATGGCTAAAATATTCATGATGATGATGATGAAAGCGAATAAAGGGCTAATAGCTTGGGTAGTTCATCGTAGGTATAATCCTTTCCTTTTCAATGCTTCTTTTAGTTATATTAATAGGTTGTAGTCATAATACATACTCGTATACATGGATGATTATGTTATATTTTCATTATAATACTTAGTGGAATTACTGCTTTCAAAACGTGAATTAGAACTGGCCCCATAGCAGACATTTTCCTACATCTAAAGGCCTTTTAAAATATATATTGATTATGGCTATTGGACCGGGTACCACTTTCCATACATTTGTGCCCATCATCCTTTCTCTAACAAATTTGATAAATCAAATGAAAGGAAAACCATAAAATCTTAAATTATTTACAGAAAATTGTATGGTATAGTGGTGAATTTTCGAAAAAATTTCGAAAACCTTTGAATGCAGTTCTCTTACTTTTAAAAAATAAAGGAATGTTTTCTTTGAGTAACATTTTCTATCTACAGTATTAAGACTTAAGAGTACTTTACCTCCAGGTGGCATTACAAAATTCCACCCTGTATAGTTTTAGACAGCCTGCTAAAACTATACAGGGTGGAATTGCTTAGCTAGTAATGGACTTTTTTTTAAATATCTTATGTAAATTATTTTGTAGGTACATACATGAAAATACCTATATGTACCAACCTGTTAATACAATTTTTCCATTGACAAATATTAACAGTACCACTCGTGGTCGAACCATTCTATAAACTAGGCCCGGAAATAACTCAGGTTCGTATGAAGAAAACTGTCCATGTGCTTGTTGTAGTGCCTCTAATCTTACTGGGAACCGCAAATCAGCTGTTGCAATGAAATTTTGTATTTTGAAATCTAAGAACTTTGCCTGAGAAATAAAGTTAACATTAATTGGAATATACCTGGGTATGTGTTATGATTATTAGTTAGATTTAAATAAAAAAATATGAAAGGAGTTGGTTACATACACTAAATCCAAGCTTTTGAATAATTCTAGCAATTTTCCTGGCCGCTACATAAGAATCATGTTCATTTCTTGCTCCTGTACATACAATTTTGCCTGACCTGCAATAATAGCATAAATAATCTTAATTTAAACACTGTTAAAAGAAGTAAAATATTATTAAAATTAAAAAATATATTTTTTCCTGTTTAATATTAATATGAGAATGTACTTTAGTTAAAAAGGAGCAATAAAACTAACTCTATTTTCAGGGCTAAAATGAAGTTGCAATTATTGAGTTATGGTATGATGTAGGGTTGGTATGGCGGATAGCACCCTAGAGGAGCTATCAAAATCCCTGGTGCTTTAGGAATAGGCACAATAGATTGCTAAAAAGACCAGCCTAATGAATTGATTATGATTAATAATTAAACAGGATAATATAAAATTATTTTTCCTTTTGTGCTAGATGGCAAATAAATAAAATTACCTAAAAACTAAAGCTGTTACTCGAGGTTCAAGAATCCTCATAACAACACCCTGAAACCTCTGTGGATTGTATTCTGAAAATCTTGTTCTACTGTAAATGTCAAGCAATTTCAATTCACAACCGAGATTTACTGTTGAGACACAATTCCTGAAATGAAAAGGTCAAGTATAATCATTTGAAACTTTTGGAAGCAGTTTTTTTTTGCTTTTCATATCAATTTAAATATTATGGTGTAACTTTTTCAGCTATTCTACTTACTGCAATTTAACACTATTTTTAGCTTGACTCGACCCACTAGCCATAGGTGTAATAGCAGTCATAGAACTATGAGGGTTTGTTCCTTGAAGTGCGAAAGAACTGTGAGTGGGTGTCAAAGCAACCTCCCCATTTATACGTTGCTTATCAGCTGTAGAACTCTGAGTGGACTGCACGCTAACACAATCGCTGCGTACACTATGTGTTTTCAAATTGGGGGTGTGCCCCATGTTTTCTTTCGATGTAGGGGTATTCATTTTGATATATTCAGCAAGGAACCAGATGGTTCTTTCTAAGGTTCAGCATCAAATTGTCTTTTATGTAACTAGTGCAAGATAAGTCAGCAAATGGTGCACCAGAATATTTAATTTATTCCGTCGACTCAACGTGTCAATAATTGTATTTTAATTCCACATTGAAATAAAAAATAATCGCGATTGTGTTATTTACACAAGACCACACAAGACGATCTTTTTGACATTGTCATTTGACTTTTTTTTTGTGATGTCGTGGATGTCTCTGATCATCTGTGGGGTCAAAATGCCATCGCAAACCAATGTGAAGTTTTCACTAATGCGTAGATAGCACTAATGTCAGTCGCCGCGTCACCAGTGATTCGATTCGATCGGAAAATGGCAGCCAAAATGCACATTGAACCACCAACGACGCGGCGATATAAAAGTTCNAGATGTCTAACTGGTGTCTGGTGGGGCGCTCATCCGTTCTGTTTAAAGCTTTTATATAATGCCCTTATCAGGAGTATCCTCGATTACGGAACTTTCTTTCTTGAACCCTGCAGTATAGTGGGGCTTCGTAAATTGGATTTGATCCAAAATAAAGCTCTTCGATTAGTAACTGGTGCCATGAAGTCGAGCCCTATTATTGCTCTTCAAGTCGAGTGTGTCGATCCACCTCTTAAGCTACGTCGTCAATACTTAAGTGATAGATTTTTATTCCGAGCATTACAGTTTTCGAATCACCCTCTCCATTCAAAACTTACAGCTCTTTTAGAATATGTAGAATCTTCCTCATACTGGTATCACAAATCTCCTCCGTGTCTAGTAATCAGTTATCGTAAATACATATCTCTGCAAGCTCCTACCCATAGTTCCTCTTATCTGCCAATTTTTTGTAGTAAATATGAAGAGTTAATGTTCTCCCCAGAGATTTATTTTGATTTGGGTGTTTACAAAGATGATCGAAATGCCCTCACAAACTTTAATTTTATGATTGACAGGGATTGGTCTAACTGGCAACACATGTATTGTGATGCATCAAAGCATTCTACCAATAGCCAAGTAGGCGTTGGAGTCTATCATGAGCAATTAAAAATAGTTCAAAAAATCAAATTTCCCCCAGAAACATCTGTATTTACAGCTGAATGTTTCGGCCTTTTCAAATCTCTTGAATACATATTAATNAGTTTAACTTTGACAAACGTCTTAAACCTGTCAAACTCCATACAAAAAACACCGGTTAACGTCATAGTTAGTTACGTTTAAAGTTAGGTGGTGCAACTCACCCTATTGGTTTTCGATCGAATCCAAGCTTATAGTTCCAAAATACTGGACTGTCCTGTCGATGACATTGACAGTGGGGCGCCACCGTCAATACCGGATCGCTGGTTCAGATTTTTGCCATGTTGGAAACCATATAGTTGAACGATCGTAGCGCCCCCCTGTCATTGAGTTTGGCGGGACAGTTCAGCGTGGGTCATCTATATCACCGGGGTTTTAGTAGGTAATCGCAATGAAAATGGCGGGTGTTGCGATTCGATTCGATTTTGATTGAGTCTTAAATGCATGTTGGCTAAGCCTTTGTATGGGAAATTTCAAACCAGTCTTTCGATTATCGANGGAAGTTTCTTCACCCTGCCACACAAGACGATCTTTTTGACATTGTCATATTTGTCATTTGACTTTTTTTTTTGTGATGTCGTGGATGTCTCTGATCATCTGCCCCCTTAGACAAAACGCACTTTTTGATCGAATCGAAAATCGAATCCGTCAAAACTCCATACAAAAAAGGGGCTTTTCGACCACTTTTCGACTGGTTTGCGATTATAATTTGCACTTTGTCTAGACCCACTGATGTGTCTGGTTTTTGGCGTTCTGTTTTTTTTTAACGTCGGGAAATGCCTCTAATCCATATCTGTGGGAAATGCTTTGGCGCGCGGTGCCGAAAATAAAAATTGTAAGAACGCGATGGCAACCGCCGAAAACTTTAGTATGTTTTTATTTGGCCATAACTTCGCCATGTTCGACCATATATACTCAACGTCAAATAAATCGCACCTTCCGCGACGCGAACTTTAAAGATTTTCTTCTGACATAATCATGGTGCCCCAACAATATTGGTGTTATTTGAAAGCCCAATAAATATCCTTAAAGAAAAACACATTTAATTTCTTAATAAATGATTAACATATACCATAAATGTGACTTGAAAAATGACCTCACTTTGGGCTCACTCACCTGTGGGATCAATTAGACCAATTTTTATGGTTATAAAACCAAATAATGACCTCACGTGTCCTCTTTAACAGTTGGATAGCGATTAATCCCAACTTAACAGTTTTATAGCCATAAAAGTTGGCTCAAGCGTAAATACCTATTTTTTGAAGAAGTGACTCTGGATCCTTCTAAAGATACATTTTTGGGGTAAAAGCCTTTCCTTTAATGAAATTAAGCTTAGAACTAGGCTTTCAAATGGTACCAATGTTGGTGGGAAGTGAGGATGCATACTTTTGAAAAGTGCTTGTTGCGGGAGGTGCGATTTATTTGATGCCGAGTGTAGTTGAACGATGGTAGCGCCCCCTTATCATTGAGTTTAGTGGGACAGTTCAGCGTAGGTCATCTTTATGGATTCTCCCTCTACGTATTGTGTCAACTCAACCTCATTTGTGACGTTTGTGACAGACATCCAACCACAGATTATAGAGTATCCAATCCAACCAGTGTTGCCAGAAGGTTACTTTTGTAACCTTTTAGGTTACTTTTGAACTGCATTGGTTACTTTTAGGTTACACTAATGAAAAGGTTACTTTTAGGTGATTTTTCAGAAATTGTAGAATTAACTTTTACAGGTTGTTCAGTAATAGTGACAATTTAAAAATTATATCATAAACTGCATTTAAACATTAATTTGATTTATTATACAAATAATAAATCAAATTAATGTTTAAATGCAGTTTATGATATAATTTTAATTTAATTAAATAAAACTCATTTTTTTAACAATAAAAAAATGAGTTTTATCGAATGTTTTTCGATGATAAAACGCAAATTCATGAAACGTTTTTATACGACCAGTCACGTTTCGGTCTTCATGGAATGGTCAAAATTTAGAATTTAGGTAAACGATCGATGATGAATTGTATTCATTTTCCATCCATGAACAACCTTACACAATCGCTCATCAACCTTTTCATATTTTCTGGTAATTTCGGACAAGACCCGACTGGCAACACTGAATCCAACTGTCTGTCACACAGATATATCTGTGGAAAAAGCGCGGGAAACGTCGGTTTCGGTGGACGTCTTTTTTTTGGAGAAATTATTTTTTCATTAATTTTCTATTTATAGGATCAGATAAGTAGTGCAGTGTAGNGTCTGTCATGTCGGGTCTGTCAAAATTGTGGTCGCAATGTATGGTGTGTGGTCAATTTTGTTGTAAAAATAAATAAAAGATTTGATTACTTGCTCAGTGGTGACTGTAATGAACAATTAAGTTTAGCTAATTACTTGTCTTTAATTGGACATCAACATTATCGGTCTTGTGAATAGTGTAAGGCTTTAACTCAATTATCATCGCTATGAATAAGGACAAAAGGGAACCTGACTATCCTGTTGAATTAGAGTCTCAATTCATCATGAGATTACCCGAAGAACCTGCCAAAGTTTTAAGAAATGTTCTTAGCACTGGTGAAAATTTAAAAAATAGGCTTGCCATTCAAATGGAAAATGATATGAGACATGGTGAAATAAGATTTGATAATTGGCTATTGCATGGCAAAATTGTAGACTTGCCTACAATAGTTGAATCGCACAAAACAATAGACAGGAAGAGTGTTTATAAAACTGCAGATATTTGTCAAATAATGATATGCAAAGATGAACTAGACCCGTCGTCAACTGAAGAAGAGTCACCTACTAAAAACAAAAAAAAGGATCCCTTTAAAGTAGATAAGAAGTTTCTTTGGCCACATGGTATTACACCTCCTACTAAAAATGTTCGCAAAAGACGCTTTAGAAAAACACTAAAAAAGAAGAATATAGAAGCTCCAGAAATAGAAAAGGAAGTTAAAAGGCTTCTAAGAGCGGATAACGAGGCTGTAAGTTTTACATGGGAGATAATCAATGAAGAAGAGGAGAGAGCTGAGAAACATGAGCCACATTTATCTGTCAAACCTGAAAAAACTAAAATCAAGAAGGACCATGGAGTTAAACATGAAATGGAAGCCAATAAATCATCATCCAAAGTTGAGGATATATTTGGAGGGGCATTAAGTGATAGTGATTTGGAAGATGAAAATATAAATGTGGACATTGAAGATAGTCGTCTTTCTGCGTATGATGATCCTCCCTCAGACTCGCTTCACAGTTCTGATTTCAAAGGCTCTAGAGCTGCAACTCAATTTAGCTCTGAAATGTTTTATTCATCAGAAGGGCTGCCGAGCACATCTGAAACCATTTATAAAGGCAGAGAACAATATTCTATTGATGATTTTCTTCAAGGAAATGTTGATAGTAATTTGAGTGTTAAATTACAGCAGCTTAGTACTGAATTGGAAGAACTAAAACAAAGAAGACAACGAACTCAACATGAAATTGCTGGAATGGAAAATATGACCTTACGTCAAAGGTTTTTGGAGATACTACAAACCCTAAATAAGGAAATTATGAATAAAGAAATTGAATATCAAAATTTGCAGTCCTTAAAATAATATTAATACATTTTGATAGCATAATGTAAAATAGTATTTAAAATTAGATTCATTAAAATAAATATAATACTTTGTAACCAATTTTACTGACATAATATTATAATGCTATACAACAATAAAGCTTTTTTATGAATTATGCACTGGTTTATTTACTTTATTCATTCATTTACAGGTCATGCACGAAGGGTTTTGTACAATTTTGTTGTTGTATGGGAGACTCCTTAAATTTTTATTTAATTACTGTGCCAATTTCCCTTAATATCGGCCTCTAACACCCTAATATCCGCCGCCTGTGACCTTAATATCGGCATACCTTTTCTAAAGAAGTATTTAAAGTCAATAAGACCACTAAAGTAAAAAATAATAACGTCAATTATTCAACTCTGGTACAAATCGTTTTTTTAGCTCGTCTATCATTAAGAGTAGGCGCACACCGTTGATTTTTCGTCGGCCGATAGTTTAGTCGGGCAGTTGATCAGTAAGTAAGTATGGGAGTGCGCACACTAGTGTTGCCGAACTATCGATAGTTTTCATTCGAAAAAGCCTTCTCCATCGATAGGCCTATCCATACTATCGATAGCTCAAAACGAGGCAATACTATTGAATATGTGCAATACTATCGATAGTATTGTCGCTTTTAAATAAAAAGCGATAGTATCGATATTATCGATAGTCTTGCGATAGTTTGGCTATCGATAGTCGACTATCGATCGGCAACACTAGCGCACACTACGCCGATTCGATTTAGCCGATTCCTCATACAAATTAAAATCGGGCACAACAGACTGTCGGTCAACTAAAAATCAACGGTGTGCGCCTACTCTTATAATGAAAAAAAAATTGCAGACCATTTTGGTAATTAGTTACAGAACTAAACCCAAAGACATCGCTAATTAATATGCCCCAACTTCCTCCGACTGTAAAAATAAATGTCATACTTCCGGTGATCCTTACTGGATATCACGTAAAAAATTGCTCTAACTAAACAGTTCAGGCGTACTTACAATACCAGTAATACCAAATACTAACTCGTGATTTTAGTTTTACAATAGGATTAAAGTGACTTGTTTGATAATAGCAGTTATTCTCGGTAAATAACGATAATAATAAAAAATAACGCACCACGTTGGGCGCCAGTTAAACTTCAAGTAACATAAACATTTTTTTTAACTTGTTCTTTGACGGTACGAGCCTACGGTATTTTGTCGGCAAGGTCGACAGAAACGGCTATTAACCGACTTCACACGTTGCTCCCAAAACCACTCGTCCAACGTGTGGATCTAGATTTCTAGAACGTTGGTGCACAGTTGGTGGGACATGCTATTTTCTAGGCCAGCGGTTCCCGAATGGTGGTCCGCGGAACCCTAGGGTTCCGTGGAAAGGCCGCAAGGGTTCCGTAAAAAATATTATCCCACGTTTCGTGACCGACGTTGTTCGCGCGCACCGACTTGTTTACGCACAAGGGAGGGGCAGGGCGTGCGGGCGGAGTAGTACGGGGGTTCCGCTAGGAAAAGTATAATCAATTAGGGTTCCTTGGCAAAGAAAAATTTGGAAACCCTGTTCTAGGCATTTCCATCCGTTGGACAGGTGCCGTTGAACCAACGTATGGAGCCGCCCTAAACCACGCCTAAACCATTTCGTGCTACTATCCGTTCGCTAAGTTTGCCGCTGGCGATATGACGTCACTCGAAGGGAAGCGTCTATAACTTTATCAAACTAAGCCTAAATAGGTAGGTAGTTATATTTAAAATATTTTTTATTTATTATTATTGATAAAAATTGTGTATTTGCGTAAAATAAGACACATTAATTGCGTTTAATCACTAACTAATTGTTTAATCGCAGTTGGGGTAGGGGAAGCGCTTTCCTCGGTCCAGCAAACTCAGCGCGAACGGGTACATAGTAAGCGAATGTAACGTGGAAATGAAATGATTCAATTGGCGCTTAACGAACATTAAGTACTTAATCCCTTTCAGAAAAAGCAGCTAACTAGGTACTGGTGCATCGAAATAAAAAAATGTCTTCGTCTGTGAAAATTAAATATAATATGTGAAGTGACTTACGTACGTACGGTTGCTTAGTAACTTAAAATAGAACAACAAAACAAACTCCCGGACCCGGATACAAGTAGAAAAAGATCTTAATTACCTACCTAGGACTTAATTGCAACAGCAAAATTTAGTGCAACCTAGAACAGCATAAAAATGTTGTCTATCCCAGAAATTGCTGCAAGTTTGGTAGAGGAATCACTTACAAATATTAGTGATGATAACTCCTGTTCTATTTGCCTAGTAGGAAGTTCTTCGGCGGTAAGTCCGCATCTAATTATATGGTACAACCACAGAATACATTGTGTACAACCGACATCAAAAATATTTTTATATTTTGCATTAATTGTATAGGTACTTAGGTACCTACTTACCACAGGCCACAGTTCCACCAAGTACCTACCTACCATTTCCGTTTTTTTCTTTCACTCTCATCAACAACCAATAATACCCAAGTTCTTCGCCATATAACGAGATCATGACCGGAAATCGAAACTGGAACTGTATGATGGGCACTTTGGTTGTCTTTCATAAAATTATTAACATTTCTTACAGGGTAAATCCACGTTACTCAATACTTTCTTGGACAGAAATGATACTCCTCGGGAAACTTTAGTGATGGAATATTCCTTCGGAAGAAAGACAAATCAGAAACAAGGAATAGAAAAGACGATATGCCATGTATGGGAATATGGAGGAAAATTAGAAACGTTTAAAAATATCTTGCCATCAATACCAGTTATGGGAAAATTTTTCTATTGTATCATGATCGATTTAGCTAAAATAAAAAGTTTATGGTATACTTTAGAAACTTGCATTGAAGCAATGTTAACGTCTTATGCTGAACAAAAGTCTGCTATAGAACTCCTTATAATTGGTAGTAAATACGACATATTTAAAAATTATGGTAAGTAAGAATAATAATGTAAGTAGGCCTTAGTACCTACTATAGATTCTGTAGAAAGTAAGCCTAAGTAGGTATACATACCTACCTACGTCTCGTACCAAAATACTTACATGACATGTATTGCGGCGGCTCATAGAGAAATCCACAAAACATTGAACTCTACACTTAATTTGCAGATGCCGAAATCAAAAAACTTATATGCACAACATTAAGATCAGTCGCATTACTGTTTAAAGGACACATTGTGTTTTATTCATCAAAAGAGCCTAATCTAGTCAGAAGGGCAAAAGACATACTCCATGGCATAGGGTTTGGAAATGGAGTACCAAACAAGGACAAAATATTTAGTTTTACAAAACCGCTGATGATACCGAAAGGTACCGATTCCTGGGATAATGTTGGTGTGACAGCGTCGACTCTGGAACAAGTAAGTAACAAGTTCCTTAAGTAAAACCTACCACCTCTTGTCTACTAATAAAATTAGAACCTATCCAATCCAATTCTTGTCATAAAATTATGTCTATGCCTATGAAGATAAAAAATATTGTTTTTCCAGGTGAAAGCCCAGCTCCTATCAAGAATCTCTTTCGATACTGAACTGCCACCATTAAGCGAAGGCACAGTGGGAATACAGCAGGCTCACTTAGAGTCATCACTGGATGCTAAAGTTGCGATGAAATTCGAGGAGTTACGAAATCTTGATACCTTGGACATCTCCCTTGGAGATTACTTACTTAATAATTTTCATTAAACAAATGTAGGTAATCTAAATTATTTATTTTAACAATAGCATACAACATAGACTTTGTTTTGACTCGTGTGTGTGTCTTTTTACCTGACTGCGTCAGAAGGATGGTTAAGTTAATATATCTAGGTTGGATAAATTCCTTAAGTACCCAATTAAGAGTAGGTACCTAAGGTATGCAAAGGTATCTTAGGTAGACATAGGTACGAACCTAGGAAGCTGGTTACAAAATAAAAGAAATAAATATTCTATTGAACTACGTACTTTATTTATTTATAAAATAACCTTACGTCTTCCGGATTCTCGAAATCCTTGCGTCTAACGTATGTAGTGCTTGTCTTGAAGCGCTATGCTCGGAATTAATAGCCATACTCACCTGCAAGCAACGACGAGCGAGAGCCATATCACCAGTAGACTGAAATGTACAGAATAGGAAAATGATAATTTGTATGAGATTTCTTTAGATTACACCTACAACCCGGTCGAGTTAACTGCGCACCTCGCTGGAATGCGACTCCACTCACCCGCACAAATCTCCCTTCGTTCACCCCGCGTTCATATTACAGCATCGATTTATAAATGTAGGCAGTGGCGGGGCAAGACCTAAATTTGATGTGGGCAAGACAGATTTCCCGAGGCCTTGTTCTGTGGCGACCTGAAGACGGATTTTATGAAATAATAAAAAAAACGGGTCAATGGTCTATTCATTGACAGTTTCTGATTTCTTGATTCAGTGATTATTTTTAAAGGAATTTTGCGCCAAAGAATAATGTTAGTCACTTAAAACCGTGTTGTTGCTTAATTTTGTGTCTGATTATGGCTGAATTTGTTTGGAAAAAAATAATTTTTAACTACATTGTTTAGCTATCAATAATTTATCCTAATAATATTATAAATGCGAAAGTTTGGATGTCATGACGTCTGGATGTTTGGATGTCTAGATGTTTGTTACTTTTTCACGCAAAAACTACTGAACGGATTTTGTTGAAACTTTACAGTATTACGGTTTATAACCCAGATTAACATATAGGCTATAATTTATGACGATCTGTGACATACCTACTAAATTTCACGCGGGTGAAACCGCGGGCAAAAGCTAGTATTTAATAGTATTTAAAAGTTGAATTTGACATCTGAGCAAAATTTTTGATGCGCGAGGCCCTTTGTTCCGCGAGGCCGTAGGCGGTGGCCCACGTCGCCTACGCCTTACGCCGCCACTGAATGTAGGTATAACGTCACGGCCGCCTGGTGCGCAGATAACACGGATTATATGACTATGCATATAATATAGCAACTCGCTGAAATAATATAGGTACACAGCCAGGAAAATATATTAATAAAGGGTCCATTAGATTTTCCTGGCTGTCTTTGGTATTGGTAGCCTTTACAGAACGTTAAAAATTAACCGCTTAGCGGTTTTGGAGTTGGGAGTGGAGTTCCATCTACGCCATACTTATACTTAAGAGCCTTACCTACTATCATTTTACTCACCAAAGCAACATGTGCCAAGTTAAACCAAATATCAGACTTATTTTCAGGATTTGTGGAGAAGTAGAGAGCTTGTCGAAAGAAGGGCAGTATGAGATCCCATTGGTTGCAGTAAAGGCAACAAAGTCCAAGATTATTGTATATTTCTGACCCTGGTATGTTCGTAGCCAGCAAGCGTCTAAAATAAAATAAATAGGTAACTCAATTTGGGTAAGTATGCAGTTGGAAGTAGGTAGGTATACTTCCCGATGATAAAGCACGTGTCGTAATACATTTCACTTCATTGGATTACGAATGTCAGCGGGGTTCTACAATGTTATAACTTAAAGTAAGTATTGTAGGTACATATGCAAGATTTCTAAGTAGGTATTACCTGTAATAACGCAGAGCTATTTCGGGTTGGTCATTATAAAAATTGTACATAGCAATGTTCGCAATAGCTTCGGTATTAGAGGGATCCTCCAAAGCCACACTTCGATATTCTTTTAAAGCTAATGTCGTGTTCCCCATTTGGTCGTGAATTCTGGCTTGCTCCAGCGTCAGTGGCGTATACTCAGGAAATACAGACAGGCCTTGTTTACATACTTCCAGAGCTGTTAAAGGTTGATTTAAGCTCACATACATTGCTATCAGACGTAGATAAATTGAAATGTGTTTATTTTGCTTAAGTGCATTGCGAAGGCAATCCTCCGTGTTTCGAAACATTCCTAGCACGTAATAGCACCGAGCTAATGAAAAATTCCACCACCAATCAGTGGAGTCATTCTGTTTCTGCGCTTGAAATGCAATATCCATAGCCTGAAATGTAATTAATTAATAATTATAATTAATAATTAAGTATTAAATTTAAAGATGTTGATAAGTATAGTTTAAGTAGGTAAGTAGGTACCTACACTCAATCGCAAATTGTAGGCCTCCTACTATCGTAAGTGCTTACCTTTCGAACATCGCCTTCACAATAATAAACATACTCGAAAAGAGTTTTTGATGCAGGAGAAAACAATTTGTCTTCTTTTGATATTAATCTAAGAGAGAGTGGAGTTCCAGAGGTAAAAGAAGTCCCGCCTGCTAGTGCGGTGGCCGCCCTTGATGCCCTCGATGCAGTGTGCAGGGCGCTTCGAGCACTTCGGGCTCGCCCAGTTTTTGTGTAACCACGAGTCCTAGAAGTTGCTGTTGCACTAGCAGTTTTCTGAAACAAGCGTACCGTTTAAGTAATGTATTTTGAGTTATTCTGCTAGAAGATGGACCTACCTAGTACCTTTCTTTTTCTTTAATAAATGTACATTATGTCTAAAATGTGTTCGCAGTAAGTACCTACTAATAATAACCCAATAATAAATATAGGACTTACGTTAAATTGTTGCGCAGTCTTAGATTCCCTTAAAAACGCTGTACCCACCCTTGGAGTTCTAGCAACTGCGGTGGTAAAGTAATCATCATCTTGTTGCGGGTAATAATCGACTTCTTCGTAACCATTACCAGCAATTTTTGTTTGGATGGTCATAGCACGCATTTGAATAAACTCTATCATTTGATCACTTCTATTTTGAAGTGTAACGTAACATAATTTTATGCATTCGTCGTATTGTTTAGTTCTGAATAAGTTTAATACTTTATATTCAATATCCATTTTGTTAACTATTACTCCGAATGTTTTCCTCACATTACTCTAGTTGTATGCATTTACTTAACGGTTGCTATGGAGTCACCAGTACAAACAAAATTAATATTAAACGAATAGGCGCGAAATCTTATTTAACTGCGACGTAGGTAAGTACTTACATTAACTGTAACCATATCTATGATAAAGGACCGCACTGCGCCTCCCGAGAATTGCCTGCTTGTGTACTAAGTCTTAGTCGTCAAACGTGTTAGTTACCTACCTATTCATTTTTAGGGTTCCGTAGTCCTGACAAGGCTCTAAGACTATACTTCCATTTAGGGATCTGTTTGCAAATTATTAAAGTTTAAAGTGCCAATTTTTGTTCGAGCAGGGCGTCCCCCCCCCTCAAAATAGTCTTACGTAATAAATGAATTAATGGCCACGATACGAAACACAGGAACAAAGATTTAGATGCAACCATTTCACAGAAACAAAATGGCGTCGCGTCGTGCACAAGAAACCGGATATCAGGAGCTGTTCCCATCGAAGCAGCACGCAGCACAGCAAGTCACTAGCGCGTGATGCACACGCGTTGTCCCTTGGTGTAATCAATCTCCAGAATCACCAGCACCAGCAAGCAGACCCAAGAGAGTAGACGGCTCAATTTAGACGGACTTATCTCTATGAAGCGATCTCTTTCGAACTCTCATACTTCGGCACTCACAGCTTCTTTTCGATTTGTGGAAATGTAGAAAACAAAGGTGGATTCTTAAGATAACTAATAATCACCTTCTATTCTATTATATTCTATGCATACGCTTATAAACAACATGCATTAATTTAGATAAATAAATTATAATTTAAATATTATATCGATCGTGCTCGTTCATAACAGAGTAGCTGGATTAAGTCGTCCCCATAAATTTTATTTGCTCGAAGACACAACTTTGTGAAACTAGAAAAAATATATCTATGGAGTATTTTTTATCTTCGCTGTTTAGTGTCAATTAGGATCAGTACTGTTGTAGAAAATTCAATAAAACTAGTATCTACGTTAATCTTTAAGACATAAGAAAGATATATCTTTTTGAATTATCCAAATCGGACCATTACTTACGAAGATATTAAGTAATAAACATAGGCCGTTTTTGCCGCTAAAAGTCAACGTACGCAAGGCCGCGTGACGTCATTATATCCGAATCGAGCGCAGCCGGCGTACTAATGGGATGGAAAATTTTTTTTTCCGGCTAAACTATCAGTTTTAGAAAAAAACTTTTAATAACATTTATTCTTCAAAATAAAGTAACCTATCGACCAGTAATTTTTAAAAATAAAAATTGTGAAAAATAAGTATTGCTATGTCCAAAAACCACATTTTCATAGGATTCGATGCAATGCGGAGACGCGGTTGGGGTGAGTGTAACTTAATGATTGTTTGTATTGAACATAATAATACATAATATGATGCTAATACCCAGTTTCTGGCCTGGGGGGGGTGATCCAATGTCGGAAATCACGAAATAAACACTAACGCGTGGAATCTTAAGTCATTTCCAGGACACCACGTACTACCGCAACCACGCACTACAAAATTATGCACCATTTCTTGTGATTAAACAATGATTATGTCCTGTAAAAAATCTCAAACGAAATTAACTGCATAATAACCAAAATAGTAAACAACCGCCATGATGGGCCGGATTGGGCCGATGTTGCCACATGGTACCGATTTCCCAGGAATTGGGATTGTAATTCCCTGATTCGCCAACACATTAAGCCTAAACGGCCGACAATTTTGTGATTTTTAATTTAACTAGGTAAACGTAGTTCAAATATTTAATTATTTATTTGTTTAACTTCTGTTTTGGTTAGTGAATTGGCTATTTCGAAGAATTTACTAGGAGATTTAAATAAGGAGATAGCAATACTATAGTCCACACTAAGGCCTCAGCCTCGAGTTTAGCGGGCAGCGAGGCGGGAGCGGCGGTGGCGCGGGAGCAGCGGTGGCGCGGGAGCGGCAGGATCTTATGCGTAAAATCAAATAGACCGGTTCTCGAAAACAGCGGCGCGGCAGCGGGGCGGGAGCGGGCCACGAGCGGGCAGCGGCGCTTGAGCGGGCAACGAGCGGGCAGCGCACTCCTTCTTTTGCCCACAATAAATCGAGCGTTAGGAATAAATTTGAACCGAAATAAAATTGTCGCCGTTGTTCAAACATTTCGTTTGCGAATAAAAACAAATATCTCGACAACACAACCCCGAACACAACATTTCGCCGCTAAAGCGCCGCGCGAGCTGCCCGCTTGTTTCGAGAACGGGTCTGCGTTGCCCGCCCCGCTCATAGATGCCCCGCTCCCGCGCCGCCGCCGCTCCCGCCCCGCTGCCCGCTGAACTCGAGGCTGAGGCCTAAAAAGAGAGGTCGGCCCACAGAGAGCGAGATAGAGATAAGTAGGTATTTGACTCAAGTTTTTGTTCCAAGTGTGGCCTCCATTTTTATCTTTAGCTTCATGGTGGTGTCAACGTTGTCTTGTCATTTGTCATCATGTCAATTGTCATGTGTCATTATGTCATTATTGAATTTTCAACAATTGCTGATGCTGAATGTGCACATCCAAAAGTAGAAATATTAAATAATTATTTAGAAATGATAGTTTGATCGCTACATTTATTTTCTGTAGCTGTTAATTCGAAGATGTCATGGAGGACGAAACTACCTCTTGTAAGAAAACGCCCACTTGGCAGAACTGTATACATTGCCCAAGTCTGGTATTCGGTAGTGCCACGGAGTTCGAAAGGTTTGTTCTGTTTGGTACAGTGTAGCTTTTAAATAATGTCTAGCATTATTAGATTATACAAACTACAACTAGTATTACTTTCAGGCATATTCAAGATAAACACACAGTCAAAGAAGGATCCATTATTCTGTGCCAATATGGTCAGAATGGTATTTGTTCAGCTTTGCAATTTGGTGACTTGAGAAAAGCAGGATTCAAGTATCACGTGAGGGAATATCACTTGTATTCTAAAAGCACTTCTGAAGATTGGACATTCTATTCATCATCACAGAACCTTCCGGCAGTATTGAATGATCCTAATAGAGGTAAACAAAGTAATTTTTTTACTAAAACATGGGGTGACAATTTTGTTGATAAAGTAGAACTTTCTCCTAGTCCTTATTTGCCTGAAATTACTTTATCACATTTTGAACCATATTGCAAAAGAATAACTAGAAGATTACGAAGACATTGTAGACTAAAAGAAAATTTACCTGCTAAAACAAAGTTGCCAGTAGTTGAGGCTTTGTGTGAAGTTCCTGGTGTATTTTTTGAGCAGTCCTTGCCACTGAATGACCCCAACATTTTCTATAAAGTCTTTCCTAGCCTAAAGGACTCAGAAGATTCAAGTGTTGCAATCAGATCTCTGCAAGAAACATTGAGTACATACCTTGATGTTATAGAAATGAAAATTTCTAAGCAAGTTGCACAAAAGTCTGATGCATTCTTTCACGCTATGCTATCCCATGATACTATTATGGAACAAATGGCAAGAGCTGCAAAAACAGTGCAGGTAACACGACAAAATATTAAAAACGTTAAAGAAAACTTGACACTTTGTCCTTTAAAATTAATAAGCTTAACAAGGATCAATCACAATCTTGGTAATGTCCGTGAATTATTAAAGTTAATGAGTACAGTTCAACAAACCCAACCAATGATTCAATTACTTCTAAGTACTTCAGATTATGTGGCTGCCTTAGATTTGATCAGTTCCACCCAAAGAGTGCTGTCTAATCAGTTGTCTGGGGTGCAAGCATTTCGACATCTATCCCCACAATTGACTGAAATGAAGAGATTGATTCACAAAATGCTTAGCAATGAATTTCAAAGATACATAGTAGCAGATTTAAATAGGAATCAACAAGAACATGATTTGCCAGACAGAGACAAAATAGTGTCGATTATATCAGGCATTTTACGCTTAAAAGAGTTCGATTTCATTGATACTTTTAAGCTTGAAGCAATTACATCTATACAGGCCACCGTAAAACAATGTGTTATTGAAATAATTTCTGTAAGAGATGGCAATACCGAAATAGTTCTTCGTGGTTCAAATGCTGATAACACACATTTGTTGTGTAATGAAGGAATTACATTCCTTGAGAAGGCATCTCCAAAATTAATAAAATTGTTCAAAAGAATTTTATCCTTGAATAATTTGATATTAGAAATAAGTCAAATGGATGATGTAACTGGTAGTGAAAGTGAAGAAGCTTGGACAGCTGAAGAATTACTATTGGTAGAGGAAAAACTAAAGAAGTTAATAGTATCTCTATCTGATTATTGTAATGAACGCTGTGCTAATTTGATTGTCACTAAAAGTGATAAAGACTATGCCTTCTCTGATTTATCACAATTATCAAAAATATCAGAACTAATTGACAATTTTTCAAATGAGTGTGAAAAAATTACTGGTCATTACAGTAATGCAATGAGGCTTGCACTAAGAAGCTTTGCTATGAAATATATACAAATCCTACATACTGATAGGAGATCTCAGCTCACCTCAACTCTTAATGCTGAAAGGTGGAAATCTGCTGAAGTTCCCTGTGAATTACAAAATATAATTGATAAAATATGTGAAAATTCTGAAATTCCTTCAACACTTCTGTATCAAAGTGGTAAACCTGATGGAAAATATTTAATAATTAATAATGAAAGTTATGCAGTTGTTGGTACTGTGCAACTACTAATAAAAATCTTACTGGAATATTGTGAAGCAACCAAGCAATCCCCAGTTATAGTCCAGTACATAATTCACTGTATGATAGAACTAATACGACTATTTAACTCGCGCTGTTGCCAGTTAGTACTGGGTGCTGGAGCAATCCAAAGTGCAGGATTAAAAACAATATCAACATCGAATTTAGCTTTAGTATCTCGATCACTCCAAGTCATTTTATGGCTTTTACCTCTTATAAAAAAGCTTCTCGAAAATCTTCATTCTGCAGAACTATCACTTCATCTAACTGGATTTAGTAACATGGAAAGTGATATTGTTAGTCATAAGAATGAAATAGAAAGTAAGATTTGCCTCATAGTAAGTAACATGTTAAGCTCACAGTTGTCTGGATGGGACGCAAAGCCACCTGTACCTTCACAAACATTCCGTAACATTTCCAAACATCTAGTTAAATTGCATGAAGCATTAATTGATATATTACCAATTGAGCAAATAAGGACCATATATAAAAGAGTACATGAAAACTTTAAAGACAAATTAAGAGAACAACTGATTAAGATGAACATAGTCGCTAATGGAAGTCCACAACATGGAGTTGTAACTTCAGAATTAACTTTTTATTTACAAACCCTCAAGACGCTACGAGTAATAAACGAAAGTGATGCAGAAGATAATATATTGTATGATATTTGGTTAAATTAATTAAACTAAAAATATTTGTATGTATGTATCTATTAATATTATTATGATAATTATTATCCAGTGTAAAATTGTTAATCATTCTGTATCTAAATGTACAATGTTCTTAGAAAATATTTTGATAAATGAAATATCCTGTATTGTGTATTATTAATTTGTATAATTATTTAAGAAAAATCTAAAATCTTGGTGATTATGGGAATAAACAACTTATAAATTATTGACCTAAACTTAGTTCAATTCTAATTATCTTTCTTAAATAAAATCTTTCTTAAAAACTTTATATGTAGGTATGTAGAGGTAAATTTTTAAATCTCAAAAAAATATTAATTAATAACAGCTTCTATGAGAAAGAAGAGGTAGGTTATCTAATGTTTTTGAGTAGTGGAAATATCCTGCAGTAGCAAGTTAATAATTTAAAAACCGGCCAAGTGCGAGTCGGGCTCGCACACCGAGGGTTCCGCCGTACAAACGTAGCGGTTTACAATTTATGACGTATTAAATCAAATTACTTACTTGATTCCGTTGCGAGTAGTGGCGAATTTCAAAATATGCGGTATGATTATTTTTTATTTATTTATTTTTCCTATATTTGCATTATAGGTAGGTACCTACCTCAGCGTTTTGAATTTTTGCGTTGATTTAGAATTTCTCACAGTTTAGAGGCAATTAGATTTAAGAAGTGTTTGATATGAATTTCAACTTTAATATCTCTACGCGTTCATGTGAAAAAGGGTAGGTAGTAAGTTTATAATTATTAAAAAAATATTTTATGTCATGTAAGCAAAAATAATATTTTAAATTTTATATAACTTCAAATTTATCATTTTCGCAATTTTTCCTTTATCTGTACTATATAACGTTGCTTCGTGCCGAATTTCAAGATTCTGAGTTCACAGGAAGTACCTTGTAGGTTTTGATTCCCTAGCGTGTGACGGAAATTCGTCTAAGGTGTCGGTATAAACTGCTGTATCTTTTGATCGCGTTAACTTAGAAGTTTGATTTTTTTACTTCTTAAAGGGACAATAGATCTAGGTATTTGGTATAAATTTCAATTTGATACCTTTATTCTTTCGTAAGAAATAAGGTAGTAAGTAAGTTTCATTTTATTAAAATATTTTTATTATATTATATAACTAAAAAAATGAAATTTTCGCAATTTTTCCTATATTTGCATTATATGACAATGCTTTATGCCAAATTTCAAGATTCTGAGTTTACGGGAAGTATCCTGTAGGTTTTGATTCCTTTGCGAGTGTCGAAAATTTGTTGAAAATATCGACATAATCGGCTGTATCTTTTGATTGGCTTGGCTTAGAAGTTTGATATTTTCACAGCTTAAAGGGAAAATAGACCTGAGTGTTTCATGTGAATTTCAGCTTGATACGTTCACGCGTTCTTGAGATAAAGGGTCTTGACAGACGGACGGACGGACAACAAAGTGATCCTATAAGGGTTCCGTTTTTTCCTTATGAGGTACGGAACCCTAAAAAAAAACCCGAATACCGGGTAATTATTATTGACGGGATATTCTGTGAGTGACCATGAAAGCTACTTGATAAAAAAGGTTGATTCTACTGCTTAATACATTTGAGATGAGACAACTTTTCTCCCAAAAGACTGAAATAAAATTACCTTTCCATACAAATTATTGAGTATTAATAATTTTATCATCAGCAGTCAATAGTCATCTGTATGGGGATGTTAATTTTTTTGGGAATTTGATGTAGGTCTTGTTGTAGGGAAAGTAGTTTCGCAATTGGACAGTAGAATCAACTCTTTTTGTTTGATTGAGTATAAAAAACAACCTGTATCATTTTCAATAATAACTCGGAATTTTGTCAATAATTCTTTATTCCTTAGTACTGTACTATAAAAACATAACAATATCTCAAAAAGAGTAACGATTTCTATCTGCCTGGCGACGATAGGGTGCAGTCAGCAGGCTTTTACGCTTGAAGGAAGTGGCCGTCGCGGATCTTCCGCCTGTACAAGTCATTGCATTGCATAAAATATAAATGACTAAAACGGGCACACTACATGATGACTGGTCGCTCCGATTTATAAGCTCTAACTTGCTTTGCGGAAGATCCGCGACGACCATTTCCATCAAGTGTAACAAACGCCTAAGGCCCGGTTTTTTGATTCGTAGTTAAAATAACCAATGGTCAAATTTGACAGATGTCAAATGACAAGTGGTTAAATATCAGAAAAAAATGTTTTTCGAACAATGGTTAGCTCGACTTTTAATACATTTTTTAACTATTACTTAACATTTTGTTAATATTTAACCATTAGTAGCAAAATTTAACAATTTGTTATTTTAACTATGAATCAAAAAACTGGGCCTAGTGAAGCGCGCCAAACCAAAAATGTTTTACGTTACAGGAATTTGCTTCGATTTGGCGCGTTTCTGTATTACGATGTACTAAGATGGTTAACTAACAATAAATTTTAATAAACATACCTAGTACATATTTGGAAGCAAAAAAATGCTACTACAATGTGCCCTAATACGTCGTATCCTTTGGTACATCCAATTAATGAATAAGGTCAGTGGATTCTGTGGAACTAAAAGTCACTGGCCTTCATGTTTATGAATCATAGAAATAGGAAGCCAATGGATATCTTATTATAAACGCTATACAACTACATAAACACTGAAATGCCATTATCATAGTGACTAACTTTACTTCAGACATTGAACCGAACTTAATTAAAAATAAATTAATTAACGTCAGATTGTTCATGACTATACTATCATTATCTTCTATCACATCTACTAGATGAAGTATTCTTAGTATTTGTACTATTGTTTTAGTAATAAAGTTTAAATCTTTTTTTATAATTACAGTTCTACTTGCTTGTAATAAGTCAGTTTCAGCACTATATTTTGGTAACCTATGTCTTGGACATGGAACAAAATGAAATAATTGAGGAACTGAATAAAGAAAATTAATAATTTGTGGTAAAAAGAATAATAAGACTGTTTTACTAAAGTGGCTTAATATTCCTACTACAGCAAAAGTCATACCAGAAACATAGCAAAATGTATCACCTACGAAAACTTTTGAAGGGTACCTGAAAAAAAAAATTAAACATTTTAAAGTCATACCTATAAAATTTTTCATTCAATTTCATACAAGTAATTAAGTACCTACTAATGCAATACAACTTTTATGCTTATTGTGCATATGTCTCTAATGGTTTCTTAAGGGGCACAATGTCGCATCATAGTTTCTTAAAAGTATTTAAGCCTGTCCCAGATTTACAAAAATTTTCATCATCAGGTCATAAGCCATTTATAGTTTCTTTCTACTGCAGGAGCATGACACTCTTCAATTTACCATAAGCAAATGAAATATTTGGTCTAAAAATATACATATCAGGAAAATTGCAAGTATGTAATTGTGTCTGAAACTTAAGCCTGCATCATCCATTTTTTTTTTGGATTAGTGGTTATGTTATTATAGTAAAATTTTGTTTAAAATGGGCATAAATTTGGTTTGGTTCTTCTTACCAGTTGTGCTTCAATAATGCTGAAGCTGTGGCTAAATAAGGCAGCATAATGCGCAAAGAGAACATGTGGGCTTTGTATTGATCACCTCTCAACTCTATTATATCAAACACAATGATAGAGATTGCAATTATCACCGACTGGCCTACTTCTAGACCATTGATTCCAGCCAATATGTTTATAGCATTTGTACAAAAAACTGCTAGCATTCCCATGTATATGTAATAAAAACATCCTGAAAACAATAATACCAGGCTTAGTGTGACATGTAGGTGGCTTACTCATAAGATAGATGATGAGCAAAATTTAAATAAATTTTTATTCTATTCAGTGCAATGAAAAAGGTAAAAACATTTATTTACCAATATTAATGGATACACCGAACCATTCTCGAAGTGGTATTGGTAATATAAATGTGGTAGAATTGAAGTTCACATAGTACACCACTAGTAATGGTAATGATGCTACTGTTGGGAGCAGTAACTTGTACCTCCATCGTAAATCCAATACATCATCAGCAAATCCCAGAAGTAGCATACAACATATGGACAAAAGTGCTGCTAAAACTTCTGCAAACTATAAAAAGAATTAAACTTGAATTACTAGGGGTGCTGCAATAGGTCAATAGCACTGTGTGATTTTGTTGTCTTACCTCATTGTGTGGAAAAGATTCTCGATCCATGAGACTGTTTCCAAACACTATTGGTATGAAAGTAAAACTTGTAACTAGGAAAATGCATCCTGATACCACACCAAGAGCCTCTGGTCTGAAAACAGCATTAAAAATGTTCCAAACTAACAATAATATCTTGAAACTACAACGAAAGATGTATGTAGTTAGGAAGAGTATACCTACATTTTGTTTTTATTATTTTTACATAGATCTATTCCGTATAAACCAGCGTTTATAAATAAATTCTTCAGATTAAGAATTAACCCATCCGTAACGAAATATGCAATTAATGATAAAATTATCACTATAATTAGAGACCACATGATAACCAACCACTTCGGGCCACGTACGAAAAATTTAACTTTATAATGGTAATGATTATATCTTTAATATTACCATAACATGACAACTATGGCACATGCCTTTAAAATTGTAACAAATAACTACAAACGAAAATACAATTCAACCGGTGAACTCCATTTCAATAAAATATATAAACAACAAACTGTTCGGCTGTTTCTGATGACTGACATTAATGACGGACGACTGACACGTGAGTCACGTGACCGAGACCGGTTTGGTTCTTCTTACCAGTTGTGCTTCAATAATGCTGAAGCTGTGGCTAAATAAGGCAGCATAATGCGCAAAGAGAACATGTGGGCTTTGTATTGATCACCTCTCAACTCTATTATATCAAACACAATGATAGAGATTGCAATTATCACCGACTGGCCTACTTCTAGACCATTGATTCCAGCCAATATGTTTATAGCATTTGTACAAAAAACTGCTAGCATTCCCATGTATATGTAATAAAAACATCCTGAAAACAATAATACCAGGCTTAGTGTGACATGTAGGTGGCTTACTCATAAGATAGATGATGAGCAAAATTTAAATAAATTTTTATTCTATTCCGTGCAATGAAAAAGGTAAAAACATTTATTTACCAATATTAATGGATACACCGAACCATTCTCGAAGTGGTATTGGTAATATAAATGTGGTAGAATTGAAGTTCACATAGTACACCACTAGTAATGGTAATGATGCTACTGTTGGGAGCAGTAACTTGTACCTCCATCGTAAATCCAATACATCATCAGCAAATCCCAGAAGTAGCATACAACATATGGACAAAAGTGCTGCTAAAACTTCTGCAAACTATAAAAAGAATTAAACTTGAATTACTAGGGGTGCTGCAATAGGTCAATAGCACTGTGTGATTTTGTTGTCTTACCTCATTGTGTGGAAAAGATTCTCGATCCATGAGACTGTTTCCAAACACTATTGGTATGAAAGTAAAACTTGTAACTAGGAAAATGCATCCTGATACCACACCAAGAGCCTCTGGTCTGAAAACAGCATTAAAAATGTTCCAAACTAACAATAATATCTTGAAACTACAACGAAAGATGTATGTAGTTAGGAAGAGTATACCTACATTTTGTTTTTATTATTTTTACATAGATCTATTCCGTATAAACCAGCGTTTATAAATAAATTCTTCAGATTAAGAATTAACCCATCCGTAACGAAATATGCAATTAATGATAAAATTATCACTATAATTAGAGACCACATGATAACCAACCACTTCGGGCCACGTACGAAAAATTTAACTTTATAATGGTAATGATTATATCTTTAATATTACCATAACATGACAACTATGGCACATGCCTTTAAAATTGTAACAAATAACTACAAACGAAAATACAATTCAACCGGTGAACTCCATTTCAATAAAATATATAAACAACAAACTGTTCGGCTGTTTCTGATGACTGACATTAATGACGGACGACTGACACGTGAGTCACGTGACCGAGACCGGCCCCCCCATAGATATAGATGATGTAGATGACCCCACAGATGAGACTGAACTGTCCCACCACCTAACTCAATGACAGGGGGGCGCTACCATCGTTCAACTATATGGTTTCCATCATGGCAAAAATCGGAACCAGCGATCCGGTATTGACGGTGGCGCCCCGCTATCAATGTCATGGATAGGACCACAGATATGGATAGATGCAGCATGTGAAAAAAATTGTATGAAGCCGAGCGTGCCACTTTTTAAACGTCATTAGTGTCATTTTAGCGAATTTTAGTGATTGCCGCAACGTAAAAATAATCGAATCATCGTACTGCATTCGCAGTCATCGAAAGATATCGTGTGACTCGATTCGACAATTAAATAATTCCGATAAAACTGATATTTTGTTAAATTTATAGCTATATCTGACTGTGGATTAAAATAATTTTGTAGCGGTAAACGTTATTCTACATTATTAATTTTCATATTAATTTGTAAATAATATTTTTGTTGTGCTTAATGTTTATGAAAGTAATGATCGTTATTCCATTATGTTAAATAGTACTAACTAGTAATTCATACTTAATTCCATACTTTTAAAAAACCTAGTTTCACAAAATAAAGATTAACTCAAGCTTTTTATTATTAATAAAAAATGTACAAATCGTCGGCTGATTGCAAGAAGTCATTAACTACAAAAAGTCATTAAGTGTCCATACTAGCATGGCGATATTGGCCGCGACTTATACTATATTATGCAAGAATCAGTAAATGGATATCTGCCGTACTTTGGAAGATTTATTTTTGTAAAACTTGATAAATACAGTTTCGTCAATTTTTATAGCATTAAAGTAATTATTGTCCATTAATGATTTTGTGTCGTAACATAGTCGATACACACACTGTTTTGACTAACTGCCAGAACTTAATAAAGATTTATAATGCGCCTATCCTTGTTCATCCCAGCCGTTCCTTAACTGCGTTTGCTGCACCTCTTCTTAATCTTGCCAACAGAGACAGTGCAGTGTGGATGACATAGAAAAGACAACACATGAGATGTTTTCTTCATGAACATTTTCTACACGGTAGTGTCTGAGGGAGGATTATTTTGTGCTCGTGTATACCGTATTTTTATCTAGCAATTAGCATCGGTTATGTAAGAATTCGTAGCTACTGATTTACAAAATTATATCATCTGTAGTTGCGAAAATTTTCATGAAGAAAACATCTCGTGTGTTGTCTTTTCTATGTCATCCACACTGTACTGTTTCTGAAATTTTTTGTTTAGAATGTGACCCAGAAGATGACAGGTCATAATACATATTTCGTTATTATGATTGTTTATTATATTATTTTAAACGTAATTTAACTTGATTTAACATGTATCACGGTAATCCGATAAAGTAAAAAGTAATTACTTCTTGGTTTGTTATAGTTGGCCGTCAGTCAAAAGACATTAACTTCATATTTTGATTTTTTAAAAATACTGTGTACGTTATTTTGAAATGCCAGTAACTAAAAATTTTTACTAAGACTTATTTTTATGTATCGGCATTTTCATTGCGGCGCTACCTATTATATATTTTTTTTAAATGGCTTTTTTCTCTCCAAACTTCATTAAGCTATTTCTCGAAATCATGTTTCTGCTAGTTAATGACTTCTTGCAATCAGCCGACGAAATGCGTAGTTTTGCCAATACGTTTTGTTTCATAAAGCTAAGTCAGGTACCTAGTTTTGAAGATAATATTTCTAAAACGACAAAATCCAGTGTAGTAAAAAACGTTCGACGTAAAATGAAATACAATAGATTTTTCTTCATAATTATATGCTTTAGACGAGCCCTATAAAAATAATCAAAACAAATCAAAAGGTTTGAATAAAATTGTTCTTCCGCCGTCATTTATAAAAAAGGTAAGTAATTGCAAAATTATAGAACTTCCTTAGGCAGATGCCTCTCTACTCTGTCTATTTGAAAAAGTCTGGCACTGGGTTATTCCGGGGGCCCGATAAAGAACCAAAAACATCTTTACTTACCTTTCTAAATAAATTAATTCTTACAAATAGTCAAATCTCATTATTTTTCTTGTCAAGTGCATGAATACACGGATCAGTGTGTGTCTTATTGTTATGAGTAAGTACGGTTCCTTGGGATCGGTATGAGTACACCACATACAGGGACCATAGTTTTAAGAGTATATCGCAGGATATGTATTATAAACAATGCTACTTTATACTTCTTCTACTGCTACTTTATTCTAATTAATTGTTTGTTACTTGTGCTGTTAATTACAATTCTCAATCCGTTATTAATTTCTTCTTTCTACCGTGTTTGTACTACTGTACTCGTAAAATCATCGTAACCGATTGTTGTAATCGGATTACAATTAACAACGTGTACATCACTCGACCATGTATGTCCATTTAGACATATCGGAATGGCACGCTTTGACGACCAACTTGCTGTATCTACTCTAATCCATATCTGTGGATAGGACAGGGCCCCGATTACGGTATAGTTCCAAAATACTGAACTGAGCCCCGATTACGGTAATTTTTAACGTCAACAATCCAGACACGCTTCTCGATTCTGCGATACGATTGGTCGTTCAACAGCGTACGTCAGCTGTTTTGACCAATCGTATCGCAGAATCGAGAAGCGTGTCTGGATTGGAAACGTTAAAAGTTACCGTAATCGGGACTCTGTCCTGTGCATGACATTGACAGTGGGGCGCCACCGTCAATACCGAATCGCTAGTTCCGATTTTTACCATGTTGGAAACCATATAGTTGAACGATGGTAGCGATCCCCTGTCATTGAGTTTGGCGGGACAGTTCAGCGTGGGTCATATAATATTTAACGTCTACAATCCAGTGGGTCTAGACAAAGTGCAAATTATAATCGCAAACCAGTCGAAAAGTGGTCGAAAAGCCCCTTTTTTGTATGGAGTTTTGACGGATTCGATTTTCGATTCGATCAAAAAGTGCGTTTTGTCTAAGGGGGCAGACACGCTTCTTCGATTCTGCGATGCGATTGGTCAAAACAGTCAGCTGTCAGTCAACGTCAGCTGTTTTGACCAATCGTATCGCAGAATCGAAGAAGCGTGTCTGGATTGTAGACGTTAAATATTACCGTAATCGGGGCTCTGTTCAGCGCTCTGAGCNTTACGATTAAATTTGATATACCTACCTATTAGAGTGTGAAAGGAAAGAGAAAGAGTTTGTGTGTGTGTGTGTGTGTGTGTTAGAGTGTGTGTGTGTGTGTGTGTGTGTGTGTGTGTCTCTTTATGTGGTATACAAAAGGGAATATGAAAATTTTGATGATAAACCATATTAGAATGCAAGAAGCTTTTGCAAATTTAAGAATAATTGTTTTGCGTCGTTGTCGAATGTGCATGCAGGTCAGCGGCGGACATTTTGAACATTAACNTGGTGCCATATGTTTTTATGCAGCTACCATTAGCAGCACTGAGATCCCAGTCGGATGGCCTTCTCTGGTCGCGTAGCCAACGGTAAGGGTAGCAGCATAAATCAGATCCCGTGTCAACAAGAAATTGGTGTTTGGTAGTCTTGTCCGTGACAAAAAGGCGGCGACCATGAGGATCAATCGAGCAGCAATCAGTACCCGCCATTACTGATTGCTGGTTGCGTTTTCCGCTGCCCAATTGCACGGAGCGGTGCATTTTGAAGCTTTCTGTCTAAAAGTCCTGTGATACCAACAGTATTTAGGTGTGTTTGCTCTTGAATTCTCTTCTCGTCTTCGGTTTCTGGAAGTGGAACGGGATCGTGAGGTGTCACGTTGTTGCACCGTTAATGCTGCAACTTGTTTTGTCAAGTTTTCCACGCATTCCACGAGTGAGCTTAAAAGTGTTGGTGCACTATTGACTGCGAAGACGTTAGCAGGTCCAGGAGTGACTTCTGTAATTCTATCGGCCAGATCTGCCAATTTGTCCAAGCTAAGATCGGCCTGTGCTGCTAGAATTGCTTGTACCTGGTTGGGCAGTCGACGAAGCCATAATTGTCGTAAAAGCCCTTCGTCTTTGAGGGTTGATCCAGCAAGAGATTTTAAGTGTCGTAAAAATGTCGAGGGCTTCCTATCTCCCAGTTCCTCGTCACTGAGAAGGCGTCGCACACGTTGTTCCTCTGATGTTGAAAGACGCCGTATTAGCTCTTCTTTAAGCTTCAGGTATTTGTTTTCTTCCGGAGGGTTCATGACAATATCTTCAATTTCACCTATTACTCTTTGATCGATAGCCCCAATAACGTGGCTAAATTTAGTCATATCTGTAGTAATGCCGGCAAGATGGAACTGAGCTTCGACTTGCGCGAACCATATAGTTGGTCTATCAGTCCAAAACGGCGGAAGTTTAACCGATACTCTGCAGACTTGGTCATTTGAACTTTCCTGTTTAGGTTCTAGCCGTGCTTTTTGAAGATCCGACTGTAAAATTGCATTTTTAGCTCTTAGCTCTTCTAGCTCTGCTTGAAGCTCAGCATTAGCCATGGTTGGTGTATTAACAAATGCACGGCAACAGAAAAGGAGAATCTAAAAATAATTAAAATTAATTAGTGAAAGTATCCTTCTCCGCAGGTTAGAGGTACATAACTAACAATTATAAGGAAGATGCAATTATCTCAAGCAGATTACAGTTAATATACAGTGAGTAGAGATGTTCATAAACTATAGCAAATAAATAAAATTAAATTGTATTGTAAGTTTCATAAAAGTTATTAGTTTTGTTTTAAATCAATAGTTACACGATATGTCAAGGAGCAGTGCAATACAAACAGATGTAAAACATTCAAATACACACACACAATGGTCATAAATAATTAGCAGGCACATCCAATATAAGAAGTATGGCAGCAGGGTTTTGTGCAAATACTAATTTTTAGTTGATAATGCAGTTTAGTATTAGAAATAATTAAAGTACCAATTTTATGAATTTTATGAAATAGCAAGAGTTAAGAAATATAAGTATTTGACTGTGCTTCAGGACTAATTTTATTTTAAAGCAAAGAGTTTTCAAGTTTTAGAGCTAATTAAAAATCATTCATTGAGACAACATTGATTAGAAAGTAGTAGTAGTAAGCACGATTTGTATGAATCTAATATTACAATAAATATTACTTAAAGTGACTATGTTACAAGAATAATACACGTTTAACAATTTACAATTATGTATGTAAAGAGAACAAGGTGAGGTAAGAGTCTTTGAGCACTTTCTGCAACTTGGATTTGAGTTATTGACAATGTGTTCGACGCATTTAATGCACAAATTTGGAAGAGTTAGTGGTACTTGCGTGGCAGGAGGCTTTCGTAGTCACTTCACTTGGACAGGTAGCACTTTGTGAATCGTGATTAGCGGTTCTGAATTCAGGCACACTACACTGTAATATGTATCCCAAGCAGGTAAAAGGGCGTAGGGCGGGCAGTTGTCTCGTGGTCGTGTCGTGTAGGTAGATACTCGATGGTTAACCGGTTATCGGGTCGGTATGTTCTGGATTCCTTTATCACTCAATAGGACGTCTAATTGCGTGTTGGTGATGAGAGTCCAGGGTGTAATTTCACGTTCGGGGTCACCAATTTGGGGTTTCATGCGGTGGCGTTCCCCCAAGCCAAATGAAACACCGGTTAGCGTTGAGACGTTGTGTAATCGGTTATCGTTGTACACAACACAAAATATCACTCTAAACACAGTTTGGTAATCAGCGTAAACATTGCATGTATCACAAACAGCATACGGTATGATTAACTTATGTGCAATTATAATAGTTCGTGGAACGACCAAAAGTAGCTCCGAGTGAGCGGGAAAATGTGAAGTCCCGTTCCGTCAATTTTGACAGCTTGTGTCAGTGATGCGTTCAGAAATCCGAACGCCACAGGTCAATCAATCAAATACAAATTAAATAAACTGGCGTTTAGTGAAACGCCAGTTATTTCAACAACCATTACAGGATTGGTATCAAGGTTAAAGCACTACCATACTAATACACTAAAGGATTTATTCACTTTAATTTTATTATCATGTATCAACATCTCAGATACAAAGTTCCGGACATTTCCGAAATAACCGTTGTTCCCAACAAAGCCGTAAGATCTAGAGTGCATATTAGTTCTCTTTGAATACGACAAAGAGTGAATTTTTCACCGTTAAAACTGAAAAGAAATGTTAGATGGTACTTAGTTTCTGACTCAAAGTTATTATCAACTAGCTTTTGTCACACAAGGACTTGCGCACATAATTATGCCGTCCAAAAACCAGAATAGGGCTTATTCCACTATTCCCCGTTAATCAAATTGGAACTTATAATGGGGAATAATGAACTAAAAAGTTCACTAATCCCCGTTATATTACGATTTTATTTTTAACGTAATGGGAATTTTTTAGTTCATTAAATTCCCCATTATAAGTTCCAATTTGGTTAACGGGGAATAGTGAACAAAAAGTTCACTAATCCCCGTTGACGGGGATTGTCAACGGGGAATAGTGGAATAAGCCCAGAATTATAAGGAACATTCAACAACCAAACTTCATCTTAATTAGTTTAAGCGTGAATAATAATATTATTAAGGTTCTTTTTCTCAACGACATTGATGATTCTCGTTTTCGATCTCTACACCACTACCTATTTATCTACTCAATAATTTATTTATTGTTAAATTCTAAAATAACTTTATTTGGACGATCTTACGGTCTGAAATGCCACAGAGAAATAAAGAATTTCAGGAATGAACATTCCGGCGAGTTTCCATTATGTTCTTCCATGACGCAACATAACCATTTATAATTATAACTATCATTATTATTTTATAAAAGAAAAGAGTAATAAAACTTATTTTAATACCAAACATATAATTATAAATAAATAGCAATATTACCTTCCTCACTTCATTTTGTAAGTTATTCACGTTGAACAAAACAGAGAAGAAAAACTTAGCAACGGTATAGTTAAAAGTAATTTTCTTAACGCAACACCATTGTCCATTATTCCTTTTCTTCCACGATGTAATCCCTTGATTCTTTCTGTGAATTACCGCAGTTTTTCTTGGAAACAGTTTTCTTGTTGCACCGCGAAATGTTCCGCGAATACAGAATGCCAGCATTTTAACATTCGCACGCCGCCGACATATTCCTTACGAGTTTTCTGCTGTGAGAATTCCTAACTAAATAATAAACAACGTTGTCGCCGACTCTGAAAAATGTGTGTTAATGGATTATGCTTAGTGTGTTTCTGAATTTTGGCGCAGCTGGGCCATTTCAAAGTGTTGTGTACTGTATTTTAAAATTTTGTAGAGGTTAAAGTAAAAACAATGCCTGTTGCTGAAAATGTAAGTAGGGTGCCAGAAAATGGATGACATCTTTATGGCCCCCATAGGTAAGTTCACTCTCTGTGCACTGGGCAATCTGCAAAGTGAGATAGAAAGATGGTGCTGTAGCCCTGCACTACTTTAAGGCTGAGTTGCACCATCCTACTTTAACTTTGACAAACGTCAAAAATCTGTCAAACTCCATACAAAAAAGGCCGGTTAACGTTATAATAGCCGTTAAAGTTAGGTGGTGCAACTCACCATTGATACTTACAGTAGGCGCACACCGTTGATTTTTAGTTGGCCGATAGTTGTGCCCGATTTTAATTTGTATGAAGAATCGGCCAAATCGAATCGGCGTAGTGTGCGCACTCCCATACATGCCCATACTGATCAACTGCCCGACTAAACTATCGGCCGACGAAAAATCAACGGTGTGCGCCTACTCTTATACCACACAGCTGCAGCAGTACCAAAAATAAAAGGTACAACATGGCATGTTTGATCAGACTTTACTTGACTTTATAGGATTGATACATAGTTGTTGTAGTTATAAAAGTAATTCTGCTGTCACTCGCTCCTCAACCTTTTTCTATTCATAGCCAAATTGTCGATAATTTCGCACGTAACCTGTCTGCCCATTAATTTCCTGTCATCTCACCGACAAAGGCAGACGCAATAAATTGTTCGGCCGACGACAGAATAACACTTAATAAAGGCGCCCGCGGCCTATTTCCTCAGATATGTCAGACGCACTGATTATCGAATGGTTAAGGCGTGACCACAATTAGAATTCTTGCTACGATATTAATTCCGCAATTCCTATTTACAATATCAAACTTTCACATAAAAAATATGAATTAAACCGGCGCAGGCCCGGTCGTTGTGGAAATCATTTGTCCAGTAGTGGACGTCATTTCACTGAAACGAAGGAACTATGATATCCTGGGAATGAGCCCGTTGCTGCAAATCCTGTGTAGACAGGATCCAAAAAATTAATTGGCTGCCAATAAAAACCTAGCCAGTGAAGGTCAAGTCAGCTCAGGCCTAGGAGAACGTTAAATTGACATTGGACAGTTTAACATTCCCCTGGGACTTGTTTCAGATTTTGCGACTCTACATATTTTATTAATAAGATCGCAGAAAATTATGCTGTAACATTTAAGTAATAACAAGTTTTCACTTGTTATGTGATGTGCAAAAGAGTACTCGTATAATTATCTATTGTAAGCGTAGAAGGTACATTTGAAGGGAAATTCTTCTTCTTGAAAGAAATATTCTCTTAATGCTCTTCTTCTTTATGCTTTGGGAGTTTGGGAGCATTAGTTTAGTTAGTGGGTTCCTCGCTACAATGGTCCTCGAATCAGTAGTCCAACATCTGCACCGTACGTTTGGTTCTCGAAAAAACTGTATTAAATCGCTTATTCCTACCGCCACATGTGGCTGCACCCTTGCCCATCGCTCATTCGCCGCCGATCGCGCTCAAGAACAAATATGGCCAGAAGTGTTCTTGAATACAAATTAGGACCGCTGCAATTTCGCCGAGTGATGTGACGGTTTGAACGAGTTCCAACACTCGGCATGCAAGGAATTTTTCATTTGGGAATTATATTCGCGCTTTAGTTATTATACGTTCGAATTTCGCTGAAAGGACACTTTGTCACTGTTTAAAGCTAAGTAGGTACGTATTTATGGTTTGTTTGCAAGAAAAATTGCTGTTGGAATTGCTGCGATAAAAATGTACAGGAATTATTTTTCTACAAGTGGTACTACTTTTAACTATTTATATTACAAGAATTGGATTCGCGTGGCTCCTGAAGACTTCTGACCAAATTGAGGAACGAGGTTTTACAATGTGATTTTTCCACTTTGTATTTCCTGGGAATCGATGATTCTGAGCCACCGATCATGAGCGTATTCTCTAAATATTTGGCCACAGTCGTGTTTTGTAGAGTCATTAAAGCCAAACAAGCCTTTTAAAAAGATGACAGTTCTCCCCACGTAACTGCAATGGAGACTATTCTGTAGGCATTAGTTAATCATTTGATACCAACACAACAACACATCCGACTAATCTCTAAGTATGTATGTATGTAGGTAACTATGTATACCAAGATCTTCCGCACTAATCTGTAGTACGTCGTTACAGCGCGAATTACATACATCGTAATCAGGATTACGTAGTTCGTGTATCACAGTTCGATTTAACGCAATAAACTATGTACGTGCTTGTATTCACACGTATAGTTTTAAAGGACTAGCGGCCGCCCGCGACTTCGTACGCGTGGATCCCGTTTTACCCCGTTAATTTGGGGTTGAATTTTGGAAAATCTGTGTGAGCACCTACTACGTTCTAAAAGGAACCTTCATGCAAAATTTGAGACTCCTAGCACTTGTAGTTTCTGAGATTTCGTGATGAGTGAGTGAGTCAGTCAATCAGTGACCTTTCGCTTTTATAGATATAGGATAGAGAAGCTATCGTAAGCAAAATTCTTGCTCCAATTTGAAAGGAATGAAATAAGTAATGTTCGTTGAAGCGTTAAAGAATATCCGTCGCGTAACCAAACTGTTAAAACATGCAGCGCTAGATCGCTTACAAAGTACCTATAGTTACAGCCGTATTCACAAATGATGCTTGCTTAAGTGAAACAGTATCGAACTCTGTGATTAGTTCGTATCTCACGCGCACTGTGAGACCTCATAGTAATGTTTGTAATAGGTACAGGTCTTAGTTTTCTAGCGACCAATTAACTGAATTTAACTGTCAAAGTAAAGCTGTACAGATTGCAGTACAGTACAGTTCAGTTCGGATCGCGAAATCTAGTACATACATCGATGTATTCCCAGCTATGTTGGTATGATAGATTAAACGAAACAAGTCGCTGGGTCACGAGTTCGTTCCAATAAAGATTATTCTGGCATCGCTCGTTAAATAAACGGGAATATGAAATATTAATTTTGTTTGGTAAAAAAGCTTTGTAGAATAAAATTTCAATAACACAAATGAGTTTATCTTTTTGTTAAATGGGACAAAATAAATAAACAAAAGAGCAATGAATACTCTCTAATAAAAAAATAATTTATGTATTTAACTGACTTTTAAAATTTGTCTACATACAAATTTATCAAATCTCTCTGAAAAAATGGAAAAGTAAGTATTCAATTATGGAATGTATCGCTAGTGTTCATGTGAGATGATGAGATTGTAATGTTATGAACATAATTTAAATTACTCGTAATGTGAAAATATTAAAGCATGTAAAACCGTCGATAATCCCTGCACTGATAGTCCTAAATGTAACGTTTTATAACATAACTAGCTTTCCGCCCGCGGCTTCGCCCGCGTGGAATTTTGTCTGTCACAGAAAAACTTTATCGCGCGCGTCCCTGTTTCAAAAACCGGGATAAAAACTATCCTATGTTCTTTCCCGGGACTCAAACTATCTCTATGCCAAATTTCATCAAAATCGGTTGCGAGGTTTAAGCGGGAATGCGTAACAGACAGACAGACAGACAGACAGACAGACAGAGTTACTTTCGCATTTATAATATTAGTTGGGATCTATGTTCATATATTCCTGAAAGTTGTGCGACTTTGTGACTGAAAGTTATACAGGGTGTTAGGTAAATGGGTATATGAGCCGACAGTAGCCTATGTTAACATGGTCATATAAATGGTATGGTGAAGTCAGAAATTTGATATCATCATTTTAATTTCTTTAATTTTCATACAAAATTAATTTTATAAAATCCGATTTGTATGAAAAATAAAATAATTAAAATGAAGATATCAATTTTCTGACTTCACCATACAATTTATATGACCATGTTAACATGGGCTAGTGTCGGCTCATATACCCATTTACCTAACACCCTGTATATTCCTGAAAGTTGTGCGACTTTGTGACTGAAAGTTATAGAAAGTGAAGCGAGTTCTAAGATAGTTTTAAGATACTTACTTATATTCCTAAAAGTCGAGCGGGTTCCGTGATAGTTCGCTTGATATACGGCAGCGGGGCCCACCTGCGTGCCCGACAAATGCAGACATACGTCACAGGCTGATAAACGACCTACTATCTCCTAAACTATGTACTTCCCTATTCTCCTATTAAGAGAAATTGCGACTACTTTTTTCGCCTCTATATTCTGAGGATGAGATTTATTGGAGCGCGATATTTGTTTTATTAAAACCATAAATGCATAGCATCAGAATGAAGTTGGTGGCGTTTTTTTTGCATGGACCACTTTATGTGCATAAATAATTCTATTAGTTTACTAAGCAAGTTAATTAAAATTTTAATTTATTGAATTGAATTGATTACAGGGCAGATAATACCACCCTAGACAGCATCTCACTTAACAACAGGTGCGATTGCAGTCAAATACCTGCTTTGATCTGCATTAAAATAAAGTTTCAGTTTGGATTCTCGTGGGGACAGCCAAAAATAAAAATAAAAGTATTTACAGAAGTTCCTCTCTTCTCGCAGTTTTATTAACCAATAGTGTCAGCATCAACATCATCAAGTCATTTGGTCTCCGCTGCAGGATCACAATAATTTCCAAAAGTACCACAGGCAAATGAGATGCAGTAAAGTGTTACATAAATTATCTTCTTTTCTACTTAATTTTTCGGCATTCTCATCTCGATGGGCCATCAAAAGTACCTAAAATTCAACCTTTTTGTAGAAAAGCATCTTTTGCTTGGGCCACTCTGCTCCTAACTTTTCCTACCCGTATTTCCGCCTCCACTCAACGAATGACCAAATAAATAGGCTGATTCTTCAAGTTTTACTTACCCCACCGATAAAATCTTTATTAGATCATCTAAACGCTTCTATTAAACTGCGCCGGACAAGAGACTCTTAACAAGGATGAAAAGAAAAAATATAAAGGAAAACTCGCAACGGACGTACAATCATTTAATGAATTCGCAATTTGCATACCGACAACGAGCCAAGGAAAAACTACAGACCACTGGTGGGTATAGAGTTGCTCACACCGCGAGCTAAAATATTAGAGAATCAGATGTCAGGAGTTGTCACTTTTCCAAAGAGATTTGTGTCATTTTGATACGCTTCTTTATCTGTGGTGGGTGACGAATAATGGCACAGGGCCGTGTGAGCAGTTAAATTAACTAAAAGTGGTCGCAGGAAAGAGGAAGTTCCAACATTTAAATGCTTATTTAGGGTAATTGAGAACTATCGTATCGTATAGAGAAAAATCTGTCAAAATCTTCATCATCATCATTTCAGCCATAGGACGTCCACTGTTGAACATAGGCCTCCCCCAAGAATTAGATTAAAGATGTGGTATACCTAAAGCACAAGCATATTTTTAGTGTTATTAGGCTAACATTTGGAACTTATTCAATGTTCAAGGCTTTTTAAAAGTATACCTAGGACCAATTGCAAAAAAATACATAACTTTGTGATACTATAATATAAAATACACACAAAAATGATGACGTCACACTAACAAGCGGTGTGCTCCACTCTGCGCGTTACGGACTTGGTGACGGCGGAGTCGTTTTGTAATCGTCCTCTTGCCTCCTATTATTGGTGTCCCTTTTGTTCCGTCTTTAAATTAAAGACTATTGACCTTAACTTTTCCCTTGGACTTTGTACTGTAACCGGAATAGTGGCTATTATTAACTAATTAGACGCTGCAGCGGTGCATCGCCATTTTCTTTGAAAATGGATGCTGAGAAATGGGCTGTAAATTGATAGTGAGCGATTTTGAGTGGTCGTTGAATGGAGTTATAATCTTAAAGTAAAATATCTCAAGTAAAATTACATCTTGTGTTGAGAGGAGACTAGACTAGAGAACGCAAAAACATAAAAAATGAGATTAATTCTAGCCTTCTTACTTGCTTTTTTTCCGTTCAATCGTATTTTGATTTTTGTCAATCTTTATACACATTATCATGCATGTGAAGAATACCTAACATGTATTTAAAGTACGCACAAAATGTCCAAAAGAGATAAGCACTCTGCAGGTCCAGATGTGATAGATAATAAAAGATTTGCTTCAAAGGTGTATTTAATGTAAGCTTACTCAGAACTAAGAACCAACCTCAGGCACTTTTTGGACATTAGGCGAAAACTGGAATAATTCTTGAGTAAGCGTAACTCGCACTTATCGGGTTTTTTAGAAAGGGTGAATTCATGGGCACTTTACTTACCGCTGCTGCGCGTAAAACGCTGATGCGATGGGGGCTATTCCAGTAGGTCCACTGCTGAAAACAAAATCTATCATCAGCTCTATAACACTGCCTCTTTCTGACCTAAACAAATGAAAGAGACGGCTTCGGTCGAGTTTCTGAATCGTCCAAAAGGATCGGGGCCCAGATTTTTCGGCTGCGGCCGGTCAAACGGAGTGATTCCATTCCGACCGATGTGCTCTCACGTACTTCTGTTAGTCGTATTAATTAAATGCAAGCCCCCGAGTCCATTTTACGATCTCGGCCAAAGTGGAACTCGTTTCGTTTATCCGCTCCCACTCATAAGCAATTACTTTACCGAAACGACTTTCCGAGACTCCGAACGTGCAAAGAAATTAAGCTTTGCGGATTTGGGGTTTACAAGTTTAATGGAGGCTCGCGATTTAAGTATGAAACGTCAGGTGCTTTCGCGAATGAACTCGCTTCTGTAATTAAGAAGTTGGGTGTGCATCCACCTTCGGATTAGCGTCTTAGACTGGAAGTTACGTCGTAATCGAATTTGACCAACTAGATATTTAAAAGGCTATTACCTACTGCTAATGTAAAGTTACGCCTTTTGTAGCGAGGGAGTGGGATTCAAGATCAAGGTTAGGTTAACTATAACAGCAATAATAATAAACAAATACCTGCCTTGTTCTACATAAAAATAAATTAATAATTAAATAGAGCTTGAGCTGGCGAAATAGATAATGATGATGAATGTTTGTAGTTTGAGTAATACCACAGAATAATAATAAGTACTATGTACAGAAGTTTTACTTCGCGAAGGTATTTAAAAAAATGTATGCTCAATGTCATTAACAATATGGTGTAATTTAGCCTGTCTCAAGAGTCAAGCACCATTTTGTTGACAAACGTCAGTGATCGGCACTGCGCCGAAGCTATAGGGCTGACTTCGGTAAAACGATGTGACGTGAGGTGCCAAACTGCGGAAAATGGTGAAGGAAATACATGATTTAGCATGAATTATCATAAAAAATATTAACTACTTATTTACCTCTCAGTGTCTTAAGGCAACTTAAAAAAGTACATTATGTGTTTTTATTATTATTTAGGCAGTTAAATACTGCACAGTATTTAGTACACCATTTTCTTTATTTTCTTCCATCATACACAAGAATACGCGTGCGTGAGTCAATGTTCGCTCGTATATGAGGCCTTGTCAAATAGTATCCTGTAGGTGGGCCATCATGCGTGTTTTGTTTTCGATGTAAACTCGCGGAGATGAACAGGCCTGGTAATACCTACTTACTTAGCTTCTAAAATCAAATAATAGACGTCATTGGTTAGGATTACTACTTACGATTAGGTAAGTATCTTTCCTTTGGGTTCCTCATCGGGAGGTACGTTCTAAACAGATTATTTCAACTTAAACCAAACACCAACATAAAGTAATGTTTCCCTTCAAAATCTAAACCAAATAGCAAACTTTCACCAACTCCAGGTAGCTTACGTCAGACAGCCTTGTCCATTTTGATGGAAACTCTTTGTTAACGGATAAAAAACGAAAACAAAAGCGAAAACAAATGATTATAGCACAATCTAGAACTTTCTGTAACGTCCCACTGATCCCTGTTAATTGCTAGAAGTTTCTAACAGCAGTTCCTAAGTGCACACTTAAAGACTTCTAAGTTAAATACTACAGAGAAGAGCTACAGAATAAAACTGTGTCACAGCGGGTACTGGTTACCTAATATAAATTCAAATCAAGTGAAAAACTCTTAATGATAATTAAGTTTCAGTCTCACTCATTGAACGATACATTATAATACATTGAAATTGAAATTGAAAAAGTCAAATTATATTTCAATGTTCTCAGAAATCCACATGAGTGTAGGGTCTCCAGATTGGCCGTTTGGTCACTAAGGCCGCTGCCTGCATTTCGCCCGCTCGCTATCGCAAAGTATTTTTACTTTTTGTAATAACTACAATTATGTAAGATAGAGATCAAATACTTATGTAACGTATTGCAATTCAATTGAATTTTAAGCATAGATTGAGACTTTTATAGGTTGAATTTGAATAATTAGACAAATCACAGTACAGAATCTATGACAGATCTCATCACGTTTTGAGCGTTGTTTTAATTGAATAACGTGAGCTTTCCTGTCTATTACTACATAGAAGTCGTCGTACCGGTGTAGGGTAGCTTTAGCCGGACATGTCTGGCTTTTTACGGTCGTGTCCGGCCAAAAATTTTCTTGTCCGGCCTGTCCGGCTTTTGTTAGGCTTTTTATGTGGTTGCCGCGCCAGGCGAAACTCGAGCTACAGAATAATATCAAGCGCACGCATCAGGATGTTGGGCAACCAATGATGATAGAATTCACTCATAAGCTATGACACTAATTGCAACCCCGGCATGACATGACATGCTTTTAGAGTAAAATGTCCGGCCAAATGAAGCACAGAGTCCGGCTTTTGTGTTTTAGGACCTGGCAACCCTATACCGGTGTCGATGGAAGTGGAAACTAAGAGTATAATGCAGCCGTTATAAAGTTGTCTCGTTTGGCTCATTCCAAACTACACACTAATTGAAACGAAACAAAGTTCTTCGTAGGTTTTAATGAAAAGACTCGGACAAGCGCGACTTAAATGCGCTTAGGTATGACTGTACGACTAGCACGAAAAACTTTCGAGTTCGAATCGTTTGCGTATTCGAATCGCCATAAAAAGATTTAGTACGAAAACTACAACAGCGCCCTTATGAACGTGTAAAGTAAACTTAGTATCCAACCATTCTCGGTTGCATGAAACTTATTTTGAGAATCAAAGTTGTTACGTTATCGAATTTTGTCGAATACGCAAACGATTCGAAGACGAAAGTTGTTCATGCTAGAGGTACTGTACTTAGTGCTAATTAATACTATCGTGGGACTGTTTTATTGTCCGACTGCAGAAATGTGTGTATGTTTTTGATGTAAACCAACACTGAAACGAATTGTTGACAACAATAGGAGTTATCGTAAAACGTTTCCTTTCTTTCTTTGCTTATTTTTTTATTTATAAAGATAAGTTAAAATAATATTATGTCAAACACTATTTTATTGTTAGGAAAACAAACAGCATTCTATAACACACATAGAGTTACCAATTAAACTTCACATTTGCCAAAAGAGTTTTAACAAATAAATCCTAATCCCCAAATCACGTTGTATCGTGCCTTTCATACGTGTACTTAATTAATTTATACGAGTATCTCACAACCTACACGAGGCATTTAAATTACTACAATTAATTGGGTCCAAAGATTTGTTAATTTGTAGAGACATTATTAGAGTTATTTACAACAATTTTAGAGCAAAAATAACTTCCTAAAACCCTTAATTATTCCAGTTAGGGTTACTTAGTAATTAACCGTTTGGAGTCCCAGTGTGAGTTACTGTGTAATTCCACTAAATATCAAACGAAAGTGATGTTACAAAAGCACTTACTTTAATTTAATATTTTAGTCACAGAAAATAAATGCTTGTGTACCAGAACATTTAAAATAAATGAACCGATTTAAAATCGGTTTAATTTAATTTCATTATGGTGAAATTCGCCCTTAATTTAGCTAAGTCCCAGACACACAGTTCTCTGCATAAGCAGTTGCCGGTCCCAATTCGCTAAGCTAATCACCTGTGTTTGCCCGAGTTCTGTTTGTAAGTATAGCAAGTTAAGCGTCTAGCTCAAGAACTAAGTTCGTTTGAAGCCCCCAGCGGGTCAGTGCGGAGGGAGCCCACCTGTGTTGGGTTAGTAAAACAGCATTATCTATTAAACAAATATGCTTTTATCCGTTAGTGCATCATTCAAGAACCGCTGGACGATTTGGATATTGATCATACTGAAACATTCGTAATAGTCTTAATTAGATACCTACTTAAATAGAAAAGCAGATAGAACATAAGTTGGAAATGTTGGAATGGCATAATTTAGGGGATAAAGTTACTCCAGAATTAATTAAACATGATCTACTCTACTCATACTCTATCAGGTAAATTATAGCCTAGATTGACGTCGACTATACATATTATCGTTAACTATATGAGATGATATTTGTTCCATCTGCGTAAAAAACTGAAATTACAAAATCTCCTCTTGATGTATCAACTTTCATACTTATTTATTTACTACCTACATGAAGATAACGTTTCGCATTTCATTGATGTTCGTAGAATTTCACATTTAAATGCCACTGCCAAATCGCTCACATTCCCGTTCCTGCTTGTCAAACGCTTATTTGATTCGCAAGTCGGCAGTAAGTGAGTGCACTCCATCACTGCTGGTGCATTACAGTCGGTGCTACCTGAAAACTTGAAAACAAAGTGAAATAAACTAAAAAGTTAAGTTTACTTTCTTTGACGAGTTTGGAATTTGGTAATGACTGCTCTTTGGCTACTTGCACCAAAGTGATAAAGTGGTTTTGTATTTTGAAGAAATTAATATTACTTATACTTGCTAAAAATCATAGTCGTAATCATCACATTAAGATAGGCCCCCTTAATTGATGTTTTTTGTCCGTAATGCATATCTATTCATAAAGGTTTACTAAACCTTTGTTTGTCACCTGTCATCCGCTTTGCAACAGAGGGAAGTCGAATCTTAACTTCGAACTCCTCCTATGTTCTTCTGAGTAATTTCGTTGCGGGTCCAATGACAGTTTAACTTTACCCCGGGACGAACTTGACCTTCTTTTTTTTTTGTTTTTTTTGGCAGTCAAGCTGTAGATCCTGGCTACACAGGAGTTGCAGCGGTGGGAAAGAGAGGTGGGAATAGTCCCGTTGCTAAAAATCAAACCCTGGGGAAATGGTTGTTTAACGACTCATATTTTTCACAATCCTAGTTCACATCATTTTTAAGATTGCTGTCGTAATCGGTTTTTGGTTGAGATTGCAATTTAGCATTATTTATGCAATCTAATTTAGTAGCGAAATCAATTGAATATTTCAATAAACTAGGTAATAATCCATTGCAGAGATAGATGAAACTGAATTCAAATGGAAATTTCAAGTCTAATCAATAGATTGAATTGAAAATCCACTCTTGTTTGTGGACGCCATAAACATGATTTCTATCTAATAATAACCAGGAACGGAGTTCTTATACCGGGTTAACGAGGTTCCCGCGGAGTTATTACGAATCTTAGCAACCAGTTGCTGTAGTACTGAAACGTAGCTATGAAAAATGTATGGAATGTCATTGGTTGGCAATGAGAGTTTTCGCGATTGAAAAATCCGCCAGATGGTAATACGTAGACGCGAGGTCCAAATGCTGCGTAATTGGTGGATTTTGACATATCTGTCAGTCATGTCAAAAATAACCAATCATGCAGCATTTGGACCTCGCGTATACGTATTGCCATCTGGCGGATTTTTCAATCGCGAATACCCTCATTGGCATAGCAGTCGCGTTACAACTATAAACTCATAAAACTCATTTATTTTTGCAAATAGGCTTTTAAAAAGCACTTTTTCACGTCCAAATATTAACCCTACTACTACTTCGGGACAATAAATGGGCCAGTGCTGAGAAGAAGCAGCGCAAGATATAGGTACTAGGGCTTAATTCAGTCAATGCCTGAGGTATGGGAGCGGCACGGGGAGGGTGATTTTGTGACTATCAAATGTCAGCGAGATTTCTGATTTGTATGCCCTGTCATGTCATAATAATGTCGTCACTCCTCCCGTGCAGTTCTTCTAACGGGGGCAACCCAATTATTGTGGCTCCTTTACCAGCGTTTGATATGCTAAAAAAATAAATTTGGCGCCCCCTTAGGCTACCGCCTGGGGCAGGCGCCCCTGTTTGCCCCCCCTAGATCCGTGCCTGGCGCTTAGTGCTTAACAGGATATAAGGTTCATGGTATGCACTTTATGGAATTGAAACCCAATACAAAAGGTACCTAGTTCTCTGTTTTCTGTTTCCCTACAGTAATAGATCTGTTTTGCCGACCAATAGCTCGATAGCTTTGCAATGTTAACAAGCTCTTTGTTACGATGAAAGAATAGTCCAACGTAAATAAACCAACGGAGCGCCGGGAGGGATGCTTCGTAAAGGATTCGATTCCGTAGGTAGGTATTTGTAGACTTGGCAGAATTGAAATATTGCTTACTAAGTAGTTGATAAGTATCAACATACGTAGCGTGGGCAGGCCTCCTACTAGGTGAACCGACGATCTGGTAAAGGTTGCGGGAAGAACGTGGATGCGGGCAGCGCAGGACCGTTCATTATGGAAAACCTTGGGAAAGGCCTTTGTCCAGCAGTGGACGTCATTTGGCTGAAACGAACGAACGAACGAACGAAGTATCAACAACTAATTTAGTCGATTACAAGCGAGGGAGAAGACCAGATGTGCCGCAAGCCCGAAAGTTGTCGACAAACTATATTTCATATCGTAGAGTCCCAGACGACACTTTTTATCAGACAATAGTTTGTTCGGCTTCCACTTTGTGTTTTGTGTGATGAATCGGCCGATATCAAAATACTTTCACTGTGCTGATTAACAGCCTGATTAAACTTTCAGTCGACAAAAACTCTGTATTTTGCGGGGACTCTAAACGAGACAGATAAAGCGTTGATATTGTTAATGTGATTTTATATCATTTTGTACTATAGTCAATAGTTAACATAGGCAATAACTGCACGTTTTAGCCCAAAAAATGTGCAGCCGATTACTGATTGTATCTACGAGTGATTTAGAAACATCCGGGCTGAAACAAAAGCGTTTATTCGTCGGCCACAAAGCCGGCTCGCTCATAAATTACAGAACTACACTATACCACAGTACAATTAGGTACGCAGTAAGCCTTTACTTAATGAAACATAGGTATAAAGTGTGCTACAACACATATTATGTAGTTGCATGTACTACTTTTTGTCTATCTTTTAACGTAATCAAACTTCACTTTAAAAACCGTAAGCAAAAAAGTATTTATTTTTTAACTTCGTCTGTAAGTAAGAAAATGTTAAGAATCGCATTCAAAAATTTTGACTTAAACATAATATTATGAACATCTAAAAAATACAACCGAATTAGTATGAGAGTTGAAAAATAATATAAAGCGATCCTTCGGTTTCCTTCTATTCTGTTTGTATTATAGAGTCTACGTCTAAATCGATTTCTTTATATTATTCTTTTTATCCATCCATCGATCTTACTTACATGGTGAGTGGGATAGCTCATATAATATCTCAATCAGTGTTCAGAATAAATATTTATGTACATGATAAGTACTCAGGAAAAAAGTAGTGGTTTTTTGATGGCGGTTAAGTCCAGACAAACTCGAGTAACTAAATGGCAATGCCAGATTTTGTATGGAAAGTGGCGTCTTTTTTTTTCGCGCGGCCATCGACCAAACTTTGTTTTTTGATTACAAAATAGTGTAATAAACCAAACTTACTATGGCATATATACCTCTAAACTCAGTCTGAACTGAGTTACGAACATTTGAAGTTTGATGATTTTCATACTAGATTTGCTTTTTGTGCGCAAGTTTTGTAAGAAATTGCAACAAAATATTGCGCTATTTTTTATTGCGCTGATTCTGCTCCATACTGATGTCTGGAGACTTTAATGGATGATATTGTTTGTTTACACATACAATCTCACTATTTTGTTGCAATTTCTTACAAAACTTTGCGCGCAAAAAGCAAATCTAGTATGAAAATCATCAAACTTCTAATGCTCGTAACTCAGTTCAGACTGAGTTTAGAGGTATACATGTTATAGTAAGTTTGGTTTATTACACTATTTTGTAATCAAAAAACAACGTTTGGTCGATGGCCGCGCGAAAAAAAAAAGACGCCAATTTCCGGCATTGTCTTTTATCACCACAGTAAAACAGTAGTATATAATAGAAAGCTAACATTATCTGATGATAAATATCATACCAGATGGTAAAGGCCGCTACCAACCGGGCGATATGAAAATCATTAGGCTCCCCCAATGTTCAGCAGTGGACGTCGTTGCTGAAATGATGATGTTGAAAGATACCATAGAACTTTTGATAAAACTTAGAGAAAATTCATATCATAGCTTTTCCAGTGCGAACTACCATACAGCCGTTAGTTAAAATAAGCCAATCGTCATATCTACGTTAAGTCCCTAGCTGAAAAGACGGTCAAAAGCCAATGGTCTAGTGTCCTTCAATGCAAAGGACTGCAGAATCTCCAGTTAAAGTGGCGGGAATTAATAACCGGGTCCCGGATACCCGGGGTCCCCGGGTATTCGCGGCCGCTATGATGTCAGATAGCGAGTGCATCTCTAATTAGACGGGATTAGCTCTTAATGGCCATTTGCCCTCTGATGTTGCATTGGAACACTGTAGATGTAGGTTTTTGGGTAAAAGTCTAAAGGGTTCTTCATAGTACCCTTTAGACTTTACCCAAAAACCACAATATAAACATGTTGTTAAAGTACTTACTTTTATCTAATAACCTAAGTGGCTCAGGTTTATGGTAAGAACTAGATTTTGATCGAAAACCTTTCTTTTTTACATTAAATTTCACGCTTTCTTAAATTATAACTTCTTCCCACACAAATTGTCAGTGTATTTCCACACAAACACGTCTTGCCGATAGCTGGCCCACAAAGGAGGGCGCGTCACAGCCCAGCCCGCTCGCACCCTGAATTTAGAGCGACCTGTCCATTCCACAACTAAATCTACGAGATAGAATCTGCCGTTTAGTTATTCTAGCGGTTTTCTGGGAGTTTTAACAATGCTTATCGGTAAACACTGGTAGTGTCGAGGAACAATTCAAACCAAATCAAAAGTAGTTATTCAATTTTGGCCAGTATTTTGGAACTTGTGATATTTATTGAGAAAAGCATCACACGCATAAAAAATTCTAAAATAAATATGAGTGAAGCTGCAGATAACAATGCGTTTTCTAACTTTAATAAAGTATTATTAACTTCTGAACAATTACACTATTAGACGAGCGGTTCAGAATTTTATTGTGTGTGTGTGTCACAGGATAGATTCACAGCAATCACAGCGCATGCAATGGTAACGGTTTAACGGTTTAAGAACTTTATTTCTCATAAGAATTAACAATAATTCACTTCCTGAGAAACATTTCAATTTAAATTATTTAAACATAATGAGTGTACAACTGGTAATGAGTCTGGTAACTAAGACGATATCTATACTTATAATAAATCTGTAGAGAGGTCAATTCTGTACATGAAATATATTTTCAAAATAACTATCAGGGGGTGATTAGTGATCGATACTGATGCCAAAAATGCAATCAGTAAATTTTTTGTCTGTCTGTCTGTCTGTCCGTCTGTCTGTCTGTCTGTCTGTCTGTATGTTCCTTATAGAAACAAAAACTACTTGACGGATTTTAACGAAACTTGGTACAATTATTCTTCATACTCCTGGGCAGGTTATAGTATACTTAGGAATTCCCACGGGAACGGGAATTAGCGGGAAAATCCTTTTGTATGAAAAAATCTAAACCGCGTAAGATAGATGAAGGGGGTAAAACGGGATCCACGCGAACGAAGTCGCGGGCGGCCGCTAGTAAATAAATAAACTTGTAAGATAATAAAATAAAATATGATTATTCTATCGATTTCATTATTTACAGTTAAAAAGTTTATACAAAGTGATAAGTTAAATTTAAAACATGTTATTGTAATACGAAATACGATAAACAATGAAATCTGCTTTACACAAAATATCATTAACCAAACGTCTATTAAATGGAAATGTGTTAAGCTTAAAACAACAAACAATACATTGTAATTACAGCTATATTTCGTTTATAACAAGTAACGCTGATTGCACTTTTTCAATTTTTTTTTAAAATAAAATAGATTGGAGCTGAAATTTTTGGATGGTGTGCTCATGAAAATTGTATTTGATTGAAACCGCGTTTCGGAGTCCGAATCGATCTCGTCTGATTTTGTTTATACAAACATGGGGCTAGTGGATATCCATCCGTTTGAACTGAATAAAAAGGTTAACTTTAAAATGTTATTTTCAACTATTTTTAATGCCCCACACTTTCAGGGCGATTGGTTATGTAAGACTCGGAAAACTTTCAAGTTTCAACCAACCAATTTTAAAATTATGCATAATTGAGTGTGTGTATTTAGAGAAATCTTGGCTAAGGTAATAGCTGAGGCTATCCTTTAATGAGTACCTAGCATTTTCTTACTCATATAAACATAAACTCTCCGCGGTCCAGCTGTAAGTGAAGAAGTTTCAAATCACTGTGTATTTGTTACTCGTTGGATTAGGACATTACAGATGTGACAATCCATAGGATAGAGGTCTTATAAAACTTGATGGCAACATAGATAATGACGTCATTACAGTGTGATTTAAAAGTAACTCTTTCATATTTCTCTCATATCCGCTCGCCGAGCAGGTAGCCTGCAATAAAATTGAGACACATCGGCGTTCATAGATTCTAAAATAAAAGAATGAAAGAAAGAAAGCAATCGTTCCGCACATCTGAGATCTAGATGCCAGGGAATTTTTATTAAATCTCTTATATGTGAAGTTCGCTGGGGAATCCAGATTTGAATATAACATCGTATTGGAAACTGGCTCGAACGGTCCCTATTCCAATATCACTGTTCATGATGTTCTACGTAATTTAGCTCATTGGTATTACCTATGTGAAGAGCATACGGTTCATATTGGATTTTAAGATTGCTACCAGCATAATAATGTTTCCTGGCTTTGCGTGGTGATGGGAAACGAATGCGTGTATGAAGTTTGCATTAGGTACAGTTAAGCATAGGCACAGTCTAGTACAGGAAGACCGAGTCTGTGTTTGACCTCAAGCACACCCTAAAGATGATGATGTTTTAGATATAGCACCACAAACCTACTCAGTTGAAACCTATATTTATTTGTGTTATACACCAAGTTATGACTCAATGGAAAGACAACGTAAAACAGTAGTAGTGGGGTAAAATGCACTCTTAATTTTAAGCGTGACGTAATAGTTGCATCAAATAAATGAGTGACAGTAAATTTAGGTGCTCATTTCTTAATTTGGTTGCCTCAATTTATAAAAACGTCTAATAAAATAGGCTTTAAAACATCGTTAAAAAAGTAACCTTTTGAACACAGCTTACAATACAGTCAAGAGAATTAACCATTTAGGATCGTAGTTGACTAACTTAATCGGCTCGTCTTAATAACACTCCATCGCATGTTTTAATTGACATCAGTCGTTAGCGATGTGGGGCGCAGGCAGCGGTAAATTCATTCAGTTTGTCACTCCAGATATCCTGTTTCTTGCTCCGTCTGCCGTAATAGTGTGCGGACTGCTTCCAAGCATACGGCATTAGGGCTCCAGCAGACATGATACTTAAAAAATTAGACTTGGCAATTAGTAGTTTTACATAAGGCTAATCGCATTTTGAAGACTTTTTTTAAACCCGCAACGAGGAAGCTCTTGGCTTGCAAGTCCTGCAAGTCTTGCAACACAAGTGGTGGAAAGTGACGATCAGGGCGAACGAAGGTGGAACAGGGCTTCATCTCTCAACAACAGGATTCTAAAATGAATCGCAATTACAGTAGCGCCTTTATAAAGCGTGTATTATAATAAATGACTATGACTATGGCTTTTATTTTTATTAACAGCTGTTTTGAAGTTTTTGAAATCAATTAAGTAGGTGTATTAATACGTGCGGTAAGGGTTGTTTGATCGCTGTGTTTAGTTTGGGAAAAGATGCTCAATCACCGAACGGGTATGTTAGCAGTAGGTATACTAGGTATGTCTGCTAGAACCCTTAGCTAAGCCTTGCAAACGAGCGGCGCCGAGCGCCTCGAGGCAAGACTTAGAGAAGTCGAATCTGTCATTATTATTATATGAAACGGCGCTGTGGGCCGCCGCACCTGGGTGCCTCACGTACAAATAACCGTGTAAACCTGACAAATTGTATCACATTCATATTGGTCACGAGTGCTCTGCGTTGCCAAAAAATAAATGTGCGGGAAGTCTGGGATTTCTCGGGTGAGGCCTTTTGCGCGTTTGCGGCCGTGTGCAATGGGATCAGGGCCTACTACGCTGAAATATTTTCGGCTTTTTCAAATACATCCTTCTCTTTCACTCACTTCGGAATGAGAGAGACAATAGAGGTGAAAAGGAAATCGTTTGTAGAGTAGGGTTTAAGGTAGCCAGATGCGTGTGTGTAGGCTGAGGTTGTGTAGGATTGTTAATTGTTACATAAGCTGTCAATTTCCATTTGTGTTTCTGTAAATATTATAATGTCAACCCACAAACAAGATAGTGCAAGCCTTTCTATTGCTTCTTACGTCTTGATGACTTATTTACTCGTAATATTACATTTAATTATTGATCAGAACAGAAGCAGTATAAACTTACAGAAAACTTAAAATTTCGTAGGTAAGATCTGATTGCTCAAAAACAGTTAAAACAAGGTAATTTAATGATGAACGCACATAGTAAAGTTTCTAAGTCTAATACATTATTATAGTACAAGTTCGGTTACTACATAAATCACAAGTTTATTGAGCGTTACGCTTTATTACGTTTTAATGTACCCTTTATTGGTACTAAATCGAAACAATGGCTCCGATATCCGAAGGATATCTACGCGATTTGATGTGCAATCAGGGATTAAATCCGTTAAATCTGAAGTCCTTGTTAAAACCGTAATTATATTTAGATATTAAGTGTAATATTAATGAGTAAGTAGAGAATATGAATATAACAACGTAAAACGATCTTCATAATATAATTTGTTGTTAGTAAATTTTCACATTTATCTTTTGAATTTGAATTTGAATTTTGAGAGGAAAATATAAATTTTTAATTAATTCAGTCATTGCTTTACTTACGCATGTGATGGAGTAGCTGCAGTATCTATACTACGAAATGACTACGACCGCTACGGATTTGTGGCTACGAGATTTCGTAACGAAACTCGTAGCTGTGAAAAGTCAAACAAGTGGTTTGAGTAAAATGTTGCAGGTTCGCGTCCTATATGAAGCAGTCGACGTTTTAAACTATAAAATCGGGTTAAAATACTCTATGTAGTAATCTTTATGGAAACAACAGTCTTAAAACCGTAATAACTGACATACATACAACAGTTTTAAAAACCATATTAAATATCGCAGTGCATCATCCAAATTCTCATCAGTAAGATACGTGCAAAGCCGGGGCGGACAGCTAGTATTAAATATACAGAGTGCTAGGTAAATGGTGATATCAAGCCGACCAGTGTCAGCTTGATATACCATTTACCTTACACCCTGTATATAACTATATTATAGGGACAGGGCTCAGACTTTCACAACTACTCCCACCTATGTATAACCCAAATTAAATTGAACGATCCAGTTGTTTTCAGGGAGACTGATTGGCGCTATATCTCAGGAATGAGATAAGAGAGACAGAACGAGCAATTCAGATCCGAATATCAGGTATTACTATAGACTTACTTACTTTTACAATCTTAGAACTGTCCTAACGTAGTGTGTAGCATTTTCTATTTGGTTGAAAGGCCAATGAGTGTCCACCACCACTGCTAGGCAAGGCAAGCTCCTAATTTAGGACATGATGTGTGCTTCGAAAAGAGTCTTTTTCTTTCTAAAATTTGACAAAAAGCGAAAGACTAATGTGAAATAGTGTAAATGTTACAGTGAAGAACCCGAAGCATTTTGTACCTTGGATCTCGATGAAGTGATATGTGTCATAATGGTATTGCATTGAAAAGTTACCTATAAATATTATATAACTCAAAGGTGACTGACTGACTGACATAGTGATCTATCAACGCACAGCCCAAACCACTGGACGGATCCGCCTGAAATTTAAATTTGGCATAAAGGTAGATGTTATGACGTAGGCATCCGCTAAGAAAGGATTTTACAAAACTCCACCCCTAAGGGGGTAAAACGGGATCCACGCGTACGAAGTCGCGGGCGGCCGCTAGTATCTTTATAAAACTTATTCATTACAATAAAATATGAAAGAAGATTATGCCTCTACGAGAACAGCGTAGTAACAGGAACTTTTAGATGAATTCCCGTACTAGCTCAAGCATTCAAGCCTCAGACTTTCGGTTCAAATATGTAAATTCAAGCGGCGTCTAGGGCCTCTTGCTCTGTGGCAAGGAAACTGAGGGCTGGCCCGCGACATAAAACGTAGGTAAGCCCTGAATAAGTAAAGCCAGTTTAGTGTTGTAAGTTATTAATGACGGCTATCACGAAGCGGCTTAACACTTTAAGTACGGTCGTATCACCCAGTTACGGATCTAAATTATGCACTTTACGGTTACAGAAGATAGATGGAGCTAATTTTGAATTGAGTGCCCACTTTCGCTATGGATTTTCTTCCGCGCTTTTTTATTTTGAGATAAAAGTTTTGGGGTTGTCAGATGAATGAAATTACAAAGTTATCGTTTTCGATATCGATAATAATTTATACAATAAAATTATATTATTGCTTCATGTTGTTCTTTGAATATTATTTTTTAATGATTAGCGCTCGGGGCAGGGCACCGACGAGATGGTCGGACGCGGTGAGGAAGACGGTTTGCGGGAGTTTGCATCGTGCGGTCCACACAGCTTATGACCGCAGTCTGTGGAGGAACACTATCTGTGGTCGCGATCCTCATCAGTGAGGGACCGAGGAAGAAGAAGATAGGACTGATGGTATGACATCATAGGATCTACAGTAGGGAAGTAGTAAACGAAAATGATGAATTTTATTTTGTTAACTACTTAGTACTGTATAACCTATAATGCATGCTCTTTTTGATTCAAAGTAATATAAATTATGAGAAATATTGGGAACTAGACTTAGTTACTGAAAAATAACCATTTATTTATAAGTCCTTCGTGGTTGTGTTCTTCAAACTTAACCTCATTTCGTCCACGATACTTCAAGAGCTGCAAGTCTCGTTTATGTACATTACAGCTAATGTCAGTCTTGAGACTTCCAAGGCCCTTATAAATTATCTCTCGAAACTAATCCAATAATAAACATATTTTAAACTTAACCCCGGTTAAGAGGTTATCTGTTATAAACTTGGTGCTTTGCAATTTACAATCCGGGATTACTTAGACTTTGATTTATATTTGTTAACTTACAATGTTAATACACCTTAAGAATAGAAGTTACAAGATAAACTTTGTAAAGGGAAGTTTTGAAGAATTTATAGATTGACATCTTATGAGTGATGTTTTTAATAATTTTCCCGTTTCTGCAATTTTTTTTATTGATGCTTTCTATTGATCATATCGTGATAACGTGATGGGATAGCTGATAAATGGATTATCCAAAAACAAAGAATCAAATTGAACTAGTACGTTGTTTCCGAGATTAGTGCATTCAATTAAACAAACAATATTATTATCTACGTCTTTAATTTATACTTATTTATAATGTGTGTCAACCCTATATGTTTATACTATTTGGTAAAAACAACTCAGAGAGAGAAACTTGTAAGAATACAGCTGGACTGGGCAGCATTTGGGAAACTTTGCGAAGTTTTTCCTCAAGAATGCTTCGATGCCTCAAGACGCAAGTCTTGCGCAAGACGGGTGGTGGCCAATCAAACATTACGAGTGCCCACAAACTAATCTTAGGTAGACACAATAATATCACTATAAACATGTGATAAGAATGATCGTTTTCACCCGATGATAGACTCAGCATTTTTTCTGAGCAATCAAATTAATAGGACGCATTTAAAAAAAATATCTACTGCAGTAAGCGGGCGATGTGTCTGTGATTTTGAAATATTATTTTGAATTTTGATAGCAGAAGTAGTAAAGAATATAATAAAGACTAAAAAGTTATTATTAACTAATTATGTTTCGGTTTTATTAAACTTTAACAGTTCTTTGCTATAAGTAATAATGACTTGAAAATTATTTTCAAGTGGTTTATTGTAGAAGTGTTGCTATAAATTAACTAAAACAGCGGCTATTTATCTACTAGGGCAACACAATAATTCAGTGCGTAAGTAACTTGGTTTGGTACTTATTGATTAATCGTTCCAAAATGTAGCTCAGAATCGAACTTTGGGATATCTGGTGACCTAGGTGATATAAGAAATTACTTCACTGTGTCCACTTCCAACCAGCATTTGTAACTCGTTTGCTATCTCAGCTTAATTCTCAAACAATACAGGGGACTCGAACCCAGATCTCTAAGGTGCAAGTGTCACAACGTCGAAACTTCTATTCAGTCAGATAATCGATTTCTAACTTGGTCGGGCTACAACTAGTCTCTCCAGGGACACATTAGACATCTTACAATGACTGTTTAAGTGCCTTGTCTAGAAATAAGTGAAGGGTACAGGGGCAAAACAAGGAATGTCCCTAAAATTCAAAAGTATATTTTTGATAGCAATATTTTCGATTTCCCGCGTATTTTTATTTGAAATATACAAAACGCGTAAAAACAAGTAATAGTCATATGTATTCATATTAGTAGTTTATAATTTTAAGTGACACATAAGAATATTTTAAACTTTAAAAAAATTAAATGTTCATTACGTAACTTTTTGTTTTTGTGACATTTCTTGTTTTGCCCCTGTACCCTTCAAGTTAAGTCTGCCTAGAGGTCACATGTGAAGTTCTTGTTAATTTTGATTCCTAGACTCTCTCTAAACGTTCTTTCATTATTTGTTATCTGCTCAATGAAACTTACTCACCCCACAGGCTACAAACTTTAAGTTGGCCGATTGTTAGGTCGGACTGAAGAACTATAGAAGTGCGCACAGTAGGTATCGGCCGATTCCTCATTCAAATTGGAAGTCGACCCAACTATCGGCCAACTAAAAATCGGCAATAAGTATTTATAATACTGAAAACTGTGATAAACTATAAATGAAACCTGTTTAGAGACAAATAAACACTTCCTAAGTATTATATTCTATTCTAATAAATTCTTATTGTTTTTTAATATTGATACCATATTTTATATGAGCTCTTTAACCGCATTATGTAGGTTAATGCCATGCATTATCGAATGCGTTATGCAATATTAAATCCAGGCTGATGCAATGACTTAATAAAATTGGATACATTTGCAATGCAGATCCTACAGACTCGGGTTACTTTATCCAGAACAAAATGCTTTCTTTTGAGTTGAGCCTTCTGTTCAAATAAGTTCCAGATTCCAGACTGGAATACGTTTCGGAATATCTTTATGCTCCATTCATTTCACTTTAACGTATTTTCTTTTGTGGAATAATGTTTAAGAAATGCAACTCTCCATGGAATGGCTTTGATGTATTGGTTTTGCGTATGTTCCTTGTTTCGCATTTACTATTATTCCTTCTATAATAATTTAATTATATGGTTGTATTGGTTGTTATGTACAGATGACAGCACATTGTTATTTTCGTTATAAAATAATTCAGGTAACTTTTACAATAAGATGATGTTTATTTAGCTTGAAACGCTAAGCTCTTATTTACGTTTAAATATATAATTTTCATAATGGTTCCATTATTAAAATCCCAATTTATAAAATCTTAAGCTTGACGAACATAGTGATGCAAAAGAACCGTTTTTTTTCTGGCGTGAAAAAAAACTTGAAAAAAAAAAACTGTTTTTTTTCTGGACCGTGTTGTTCGTGCTAATGCTCGAAAGTTTTTTAAGACAAGACATATTACGAGTATACTAATTATGTTTTTAATAACATGTAGAATCCATGTTTTATTTTTATAATTTGGCATTAAGTCAATAAATCATTTTATACTTGTAACTAAGAGGCTCCAATGTTTTAGGTTCTTATTTAATTCAAAACATTCTTGGGATGTTAATACGTAAAGAAGTTTCATCAAACGAATGTAAGTAAGGACTTGAGCATATAAAGTAGACTAGCAAAAAACCAACTCGCTTTTGAGTTCGTTAACTGATAACATTTGTTTCAGCGATAATTTTCGTTAACTAAGAAGCTTTGTTAAATACTACCTTTGTTCGGCGTCTACCTTGCATAAAGTTCGAGATTTCTTTACACTTTGCTTTGCTACATTCCCTCCAGTTAAAACAAAACATTACTGACTCTGTAGTCGTATTTATGGAGAGAATATTTTGTTTTATACATTAACAAGATAAAAAGTTCAAAGCGAGTTCTCTTCTATTTTATACACAGTAGAAGTTATAGGTGTCTGCTTAATTAAATGTCTCAAAACTTAATTTTAAAATTTCGAAAACGGTATCTAAAATGTTATTAAATTATCGAAGTCCGACTCTTATAAAACAAAAAAAAAATCAAAAGATAATCGTAAAAATAGACTGCTAAAACTTTTAGCTCCAGCTAGTCGAAAATTAAAAATAATAATAATGAGAATGAGTTTTAATGGAACAATAGAACGCCACCTACCTATATGCACCACTGCATTACAAAAGAGGGTTCATTACAAGAGGTACTTGACACGGTTCACATTTTCTTTTTAAGTGGCTTCATTGGCATTTCTAGCCAGCATAAAAATCGTTTTTTTTTTAAGAATGCTGTTTGATAGTTATGAATTGAATTGTAGGTATTTGACACTGGCAAGATGAGTAGTAGAGCAATAAAAAAACTGACAATAGTCTTAATTATTCGAAAGAGATTAAAAGTTTAAATTTCGATCATTATCGTTCCTCAGACAGCAGACGCGTAGAAATGTCAAATTTTAATTGAACGAGGCATACAAATTATACGTTAAGATGTATGACCAATTAAATAGGGATCGTCGGCGAAGTTTTTCAGGCGAAGTTCAGGCGGTGCCCGCGGCCAAACCGTAATTAGCTTTAGACGAACTATTGTGTTTAATGAATACCTTTTCAAACTACCCTCAACTTCGATGTATGGCGATGTTGGAAACTGCAGCTTTATGTTGAGAATTACATTATGTTTAGGTCTCTGGTCTTCTTTATTTTTTAGTCACTCTATTAGGCACATAACATAATACGAATACCTATGTAATAAATAGTGTAGTCTTTTAGCTTTGATCAGCTTGAAACTATCATTTTATGTTTACTTACATAACATTTTTGATATTATGTCATACAAGGTAAACTTACTTTTCTTTGTATGGTTAGTTACTTAATAGGTATCATTTCCCGAAATGAGGATAAGCTTACACAACTAAGTAAAATGAAAGCCGATGAAAATATTTGAACGCGTTATATTTAATTCCAGTAATTCAGGATAGAATAGAAATATTTATTTGTTATTATTCAATTCTGAAAGCACACCGCCACTGATATTCACTATAGTAAGGAATCAATAAGGCGTTTTAATGACCTGCTAATGACGATTTTTATTAGGTACATGAAAGCTACCAATTAACTCGAGATTAGACTACGAAATACTGTATACCTGTTACATTGTTGATGTTCTGAAGTTTGGGCTGGATGTTGCTAGTTCTGTACATCGAAGGCACAAGCTTGGTAATGAAACCCAGAATTTAGCTCCCCTCGCAAGCCAAAGTTGCGCTAGAGATAGTTTTCCCCTCGTGGAGTCAAAATGTGCTCAAGACATGCTTTTCTTTCAAGAAAAGATGATCAATCCAGATGTATTGTTTGTGAAACTTCAATAAAATACGAAGTTTCTTAAGAGATCCAGACCTTACGGCACTTTGGTACTTACTTAGTAGGTGCAGTTTTTTGACCCAGAGAAAGGTAGTTTTACTAGACTGTGTTGTCATGTATTTTAGGCTAGCTCGAAGAAAAAATATTTAAAAATTTAATCCGGTGACTTGGCCCGTGGACCAAGCTAAAAGTGGGACAAATCGTTGGAAGACTCCGCATAATATGTAGGACTGGACGACTGTCTCTAAAATATTTTTCATGCTTTTCACACTATTTTAAAGACTGACATTTTGAACACATAAATTGCCTGACCTGGCACTACAGCTACATAAAATCCTCAGCATTCCAACCGATACATTAGTTGTATAATTCGTTCGCTCCCGGCGAGTTAGTGCCCTCAGCGGGGCAGTGCGGATCGAATTATGGCCGGAGTTCGCTAGTCGGGCACAATAGCCCATGTCTAATGGAACTCTAAGGGTAAACACGCTTCTAAGAAGCAATACCTATTGAATACACTATTATAGCGATTTTGTGAAAAATATTATTGGCAGGTAGGCTAATCTACTATATAAAAATAAGTCGGGTTTTCCTCCCTGACGCTATAAATCCAGAACGCACGAACCGATTTCCACGGTTTTGCATTCGTTGGAAAGGTCTCGGGCTCCGTGAGGTTTATAGCAAAGAAATGTAGTCCACGCGCGCGAAGCCGCGGGCGGAAAGCTAGTTGCTCATAAGATAGGCCCCCTTAATTGATATTTATTGTCCGTGGTGCAAAATCTTTTATTAAAGGTTTTAAACCTTTGTTTGTCACCTGTCATCCGCTTTGCAATGGAGGGAAGTCGAACCTTAATTTCGAACTCCTCCTATGTTCTTCAAATTAATTTCGTTGCGGGTCTAATGACAGTTTAACTTTCCCCCGGGACAAATTTGACCTTCATTGGTCGGGTTTTTGTAGCGGTCAAGCTGTAGATCCTGGCTACACAGGAGTTGCAGTGGTGGGAACGAGAGGTGGGAATAGTCCTGTAGGTACTATAGCACAGACGAAGACAACCTTATAATATAAGCAAAGGCAAAGTAGCCAAAAAGATTGCAGAACGTCATTGTTATTAATTGGAATAAGGTTGAGTTGTCAACTGTACCACTTTGGGTGTCAACTTTTGTACCACTGCACTGTACAAAAAAAACAACGCTTGAAACTAAATTCTCAAATATCTCAGTCATAGATTTATTTTTGTTTAGTCAATAACGTCGGGCACAATAGCCCATGTCTAATGGAAATCTACGGGTAAACACGCTTCTAAGAAGCAATGCCTATAGATAAACCTATCAAATGCTAAGGCTGAGTTGCACAATCTTACTTTAACTTTGACAAACGTTAAAAATCTGTCAAACTCCATATAAAAAGCACCGGTTGTTGTTATTGTTACGGTTAATAATCTTCGGCTGAGTTGCACCACCTAACTTTAACGGTAACTATGACGATAGCCGGTGCATTTTGTATGGAGTTTGACGTTTGTCAAAGTCAAAGTAAGATGGTGCAACCTACCCTTAGATTAATAAACACATACATAAAATAATAGTCTTCATACAAGCTCTTCGTATAAAGACATGTCCAATGTCTTTAGTCCATGTTACCAATAACGCTCAAAACTCAATACATTCTCAGCCCCATACATTTGTTTCTGTGATTGGTTTAAAATTTATATTCATCCAAACAAAAATCTCTACTTAAGCATGCAATTGATCATAATTCCTGCTATAAAAACTTTGTGTTATAAAGTTTACCCATGCAAGTGAAACTGTGGGCTTAAGCTAGTTCCATACTAATTCCAACTTTGTATAAATGAATTTGTTTGTAATACACCCCCCAATTTGTAATTCGAGATCTATTTAATATAATAGCTTAATTATATTAATTTAATCATCATTATTCATAATACTATTTCGAGTCTTCATTTTACAATTTCATTTTATTCAGACAAAACTCAGATTGAAATAACTAACACGTAAAAACGGTTATTGCATTAATGAATGGCTCATTTATTTGTAATAACAACAACGTAAAACAAGCAATCAACATTTATATATCTGAACAACTGTTTTATTTTAACGCGATTTGCTCATCGCAAATCACATTATGAAATAAAACGAAAACTTGGTCTACGTATCGGAAATACGTGGCTGATTCCTGAATTAGGGATGTTTGGTTATCGATATTTTTATATCGACTATACAGAGACTAATAGAAAGTACCTAGTAGTAAATAATCAATGATATTTTTTTTTTTAATAATGATTTTTTTTTTGTAGTTAGTTTCTAGTTATATAACTTCACAGATTAGGTTGTATCTAGGTTTATAGTTCAGGTGACCCAAAATTAGAAAATAACAAAGCTAATTATTTTTGCGCAACATAACTCTAAGTAGAGGAGTAATGAAACATGTTGCAAAAACGGGGAATATTATTCAAACTATTTTCACGCGGACGAAGTCACGGGAAATATTCGAACTCGCCAGTTAGAGTTAATGCCCTTTGGCGTGACAATTCACAAGTACCTACCTATACACGTTCGTTCAGAAATGGAGACAAGTTATTGATAAAATATGACGAGGAGTGACGAGGACGATTAAATCACCTAACGTTGGAAAAGTGGCAAAGTGGAAAATATATCGATGTTCTATCATCACTGGCACGTTCCTATCCAAAATAACATTTCGATAACGAAATTACCGTCAATATGCTGCAAACAATCAATGGCATGATTACAATCTCTGCGGATTTCGACAAATAAGTTGAAATCGTATTTATACAAATGCGCTCAGCAGTTTGTTTGTACACATCAGATTTAAGCGAGTTTCGTGCGATAATCCTATAAAATTTTAGTTCATTATCTACATTAAAATGTTCACATGAGAGTATAAAACTCAATGAACAAAACGTTCAAGATAGAATAGAAAAGAAGTGAGAATAGAAAAAGTTCAAGATAAAATCAAATGGCTGCGCATGATTGGGAAAGCCGAAAACCGCGTAGCGTGATAAGACGAGGCTGAAGAAGAAGAAGATTATTTACATTAAAATACTCTTTAATTTCTGCTTATAAAACCAATTAGGCCTGTTTGAGTTTTTCTTTTATGTTACATTCAGTTAATCAAATGGAAACCGTCCAAGATTTTTTGCTGATTTTATAATGTGTTTCTTAATACATTTAGTTCAGTTCAGCAAGAGTAAAATTGACATGCGTTTTGGCGGTAATTTTTTGTGCATTTCGGGCATAAATAAAAGTTACGTTTAACTCAGATTATATTGGATATTGGTTGGTTCGTATTTAAAAGTTAAGTAAGTACGAGTATATGATCCGATACGTTTCATCCTTTAATTCCAAGAATAAGGATCACAGATGTTTGTGTTTCATTAGAAATACTCTTTAAGTATAGATTATTAATTTATTTTCCTTAGCTTACGATATTAATTTATCGACAATGTAAAGGATCTTTAAGAAAAACATTTCTGTTTTCAATTTAGAAGTGCTCAAGTATTTGTATATTTGTGTTTTCCAAGAAAATCAAATGAGGAAAATATCTTTGTTGACCTTATTAAAAGCGATTTATTTCTAATACTGTTACGTTATACGTAAAGTTGAAGAGCTTTAATTTTGTCAAAAGAAGAAAATAATGATCCTTGCAAACATTATGTATAGTGTTACTTAAATACTATGTTAAAACAAATAAGTACCAATTATTTTTCGTCAACAAAACAGTGTAAAACCTCATTAGATTAGATGATTGTAGTATAATTGACTAACATGATAACTAGGCATATCTAAATGGCAGAATTTATTAGTTTACATGCGATCAATCTTAACACCTCGATGCTCTAAGTCCGGAGATTTAGTACGTTAAGGAAATTGTAAATTCCGCTTTGATTTATGCAAATGTATCGGGCGGATATGTATTGGGATACAGAGGCGCAGATTACACGGCCGAACGCGCGCCGAGACAAGCCGGCTGGTGAGAGATGCGCGTACGAGCGGCAGCGGGCACGCGTGACTGAAATTTATAATTGGTTATTGTACAGCGGGTTTCCTATGTGACATCAAAAGCTGCTACATCGATTGTCACGACAACGAAACAAAAGGTTGTAAAACTACAGATCACCATTGATGTAGCAACTTTCGACGCAAGTGGGAATCCGTCCTTTGGTTGAAACGACACTATGGTGCTACTTCCTACACCACTCCGGTATCACGCTCTCCTTGCAAGCAGGTTTATCCTTTGGGACAAATGTTTCTATCATCACTGCATTCTGATGTCTCTTGTATTGTTACCATCTTACTTATTTTTAGTATTAACTGTTTATGAGACATTCCTCTTCCAGCGTCTCCTTACGAGCAGGCTTAGGCTCTAGCCTAGAGCTATAGCTACGCTCAAGCCGCACGGAATGATTCCGTGTTCCGTTCCACATAGCCATCTATTCTTACTACTTATTTTTTTTATTTATTTATTTATATTACAGCTTAGGCATTGTAGTTTTTGATATTCTCCGCTTCCACGCTCTCCTTGCGAGCAGGCTTAGGCTAGGGCTACGCTCAAGCCGCACGGAATGATCTCATCACATGTGGCTGCACTCTTAATACCTCTCTATTCTCACTACTTATTTTTGTTCTTATTTATATTTAGACACAGTAGTTGTTGATATTCTCCGCTTCCACGCTCTCCTTGCAAGCAGGCTTAGGCTATGGCTTCGCTCAAGCCGCACGGAATGATTCCGTCTTACGCATGGCCGCACTCTGATACCTCGTCTGCCGGATTCCTGGCTGCGTTGTATTGTTTGCTAATAACTGACTCTGTAATGTGCCATCGCTTACCGTGAATTTGTAAATCACTGTTTAAGAGCGATTGTTTATTTGATTTGGGTTGTGATAGATATAATTATCCGTTAATTTGAATAAGAAAAACGTTACATCAGGTAAACATCGTGATGCAAGAATGCGTGTTACTAGTCAAGAAAACGACCCTTTTTGTACATAACAGTTCGAATCACTGGCGATTGACATGATTCTACTATACAATAGCGCTGTCCTGGTGAGTGCAAATGCGATAGTCCTCCTATCGCTTCAGCGTCACCAGTTCGTCGCTTGCCTCTCTAACTGACTAGTTCAGTAAAAGGTTCAGGCGATTAGACAGATCGATTCGTCTTGCAAAATTGTTTAAGATGGTGCTTATTTAGATAACTCAGTTTCGAAAAAAAATGTCAGATACATCAGTTAGAGAGGCAAGCGACGGTTGGGTCACTATCTTCGCCACTAGGAAATGACAGTGACCTTACTCTACAGTAGCGCCAACTGGTGAGCGCTAAAACGATAGCCCTCCTTGTTTTTTCTGTCCGATATTTTTTCAGCTCATCACTTTTTAATGTAATTTTTGAAGCACTAATCACCCTTAGTCTGACCTAACTAGTACGGTCGAATGCGTGTCTGAGCAAACAAGCCGCTAGGCTGCTGAAACCGCACGAATGATCCTTGCGCATGGTCGCCTTGTGATGACGTCAGCTAGATTCTTGTTTGTTTTGTTTTGAAGTTTTGTAAACTTCAGAAAGAGGTTTTACACCCACGTAAAAAGTAGCAGATAACGGGTTAATTGCGTAGGATTATGCTAGAACATACTAAAATGTATAGTCTGATATGCCGCCACCTGAATAATCGTGTTCACATTACCGAGGTGCACGGTACGCAGTTTGTGTGCTCAGAGAGAATTATCCAAATTGTGTGATGTAGGGCTCTAGAGTGCAAGACCGGTTGCTGTTTACTATTTGCATGGATAAATTCGTAAAAGTGTTTCAAAATTTATGGAAAGAAACATAGGTCATTTGTTTTAAACAAAAGACGTCTACTGCTGGAAAACAGCTTCCCCCAAGGATTGATCCTGCGCTCTTCGTATTCAGGTGCTTTCCACGACCTTCACCAGGTCATCGGTTCACCGGTCGTCAGGTCAACGCAAATAAAGAAGCCCCGTTTCTTTGGCAAGGACTGTGAACTCATCGGCTTCTAACTTTAAAAAGGAAAAATTAATTTGCCTTTTTGATTGTAGTGAAAAAAAATTCTTAACTTTTTAATTTAGGTATTGCTAACATAAAAAAATACTTGTGAATTGATTATTATGCTAGCCTTCAGGAACTTACAAAAGTATCTATCAGTTAAACTAATCATCAACTTTTATTTGTTAAAAGCTGAATCTTTATCAGAAACCTGTGAAACTGTCTAATAAATTAATTTTTTATCTGTCAAAGGGAGAAATTCAGCCTTCAGTGAATCTATGCGACGAAACCTAATCTCTGGCTCAGGTATGGCAACGGCTATTTAGGTCATGCACTACATCAGCTATAATCAGGGCCCTTGGGAAATACGTGCTTTGTAGCACATACAGTTGACAGCACAGCAGACCACATTTTTGGAAAATAGCACCTATTACAGACACACAAGATGCGTTTTAAAACCTTGATGTGGTGCCGGTGCATCCAATATGCTAGGTAGATGATATCTAGGCCCATATGAAATATGCTTAAACTCTTTTGCCTCGGGTAAATAAGAGAGAGAGACCTAATGATGATGAAGACTTAACCTTAGATTCTGTGATTGATTGAATTATTTTTTTTTACCACCAACGCCTAGTAATATGGGAATATATTGATCTGATTGGCTCTTGATTTTATATCCCAAAAAGCTATGCAATAAGATTATGTCGTAATTTGTCTGTTTATTTGCAAATACCAGTTAAATGATTTTGTATGTTGTAATTTTCAGCTTTAAATGAACCGTGATAAATATTTATTTACAATGAAATCTGTTTAACACAAAATATCATAAACCAAATAACGTTCATTAAATGGAAATGTGTTAAGCTTACTCGTAAAACAATAAGGACAACATTTTGTAATTTATAAAATATGATTTACTTATTTAATGAGTGATATTAATTACGCTTTTTAATTTTGGTTGTCAGGTTACTACTGCAAGAACTGTAGAGAAGATTTTATTCGGAATCCCACAGTTAATTCCTACTGATGACGAGTGACGAAGCACCGGGGTCTTTTTAATGGGTATGCCTCGTCTTTCTGACTTGGTGAGCCGCACAAAACCCACCCCATCCCCGCTGGGTAGGTATGCGTCAAAAAAAGGAACATAGCGAAATAACGCGAGCACTGTCCATCGTCAACCCGCTGGATATTAGACGCCATCACAAAGGCTACTGAGTCCACCATGGTCCAGTACTCGCGACACCTCTAACGTCAAAAATGGAAGCACATCGCCAGGAGAGCTACAATCGGAGAGGACATCGAACACCCCACCGTGTACCTCGTCAGCGCAACCACCACCACATACATTGTACTTAGTAGGTACTTACTTATTCAATTGAAAATTTTAGCCATTAATTTAAATCCTTTTGTCCCACAGTCATTATGTTTATTATAATTACTGCCACAAATTGCTGCGGATTGACCAATCATAAACCAATCGGATTATACAAAATTAAATTGTTGTTTATTAAAATTTTAATGAAACGTTTAGGTCTGCAGTAATGAATTTACGACCGCAGTTTATTAACGCATATCTAATGGACGACATACATTATAATTATTAAGTATCAACGTGTTGGATGTTATATGAATGTGATTATCGCCCGTATTCACAAACGATGCTTGCTTAAGTGAAGCAGTAAATCGAACGCACAGCGTTGAATAGAGCTCTGTGATTGGTTCGTGTGTCACCCTGTGCATCCACGCGCAATGTGAGACCTCATAGTAATGTTTGTGAATACGGGCGTATATGTATTACGAATGCTCCTTATAGCCTTTTAGGAACTTGTCTCTTATATAAACTGTTTTTTCTTGCTCGTAAAAAAAAGTTTTGGCTGGGATATCTGGCAATAGAGCGAACGATAGCCCCAGTTAACTTAATTGTAATGATGATCGTCATTTGTCATCTGTTTTATTTTTGAAAGCGAATTAAGTACAATTACAGAAATGTATGATTATAAATAAGGAACTTTTCATGCATGGACTTTGTTACTCATTAAATAACTTGTGGAAACCGACCTCATTGACATAAGTGCTTACGCTTAACCACAGTTCACATCTGAAATTCTCAATGCAACTAAAACTTCGTTGGCGGAAATCCCCCACTTTCTTCCTTGTAGATAAGTTAATTAACTGCATACAATGTTGCACGTCCATCAGTCTTTGAGACAAAGTTACAAAGTGAAAATTTAAACGGAAATGTCGTCTATTTCAATGTTTTACTTTGCCGCAAATAAATGAAGAGTCCGTAACTTGTGACCAAGAAAAATATGCCGCGTTGTCGTTATAAAAAAGAACTAGAACTTTTCTTGGGAAAAAGTGTTATTTAGGTATAACCAATATCTACATCTACCTACACTTCATCTACATATTTATACAAGTACTTAGTAGAGGTATTGTTTGTATGTCTCATGTTTTTATTTCATCAAGATCGAGTGATTTTATTAACAGATTGTTCATGTGACAATTAATGACGTCAACAAAATTTTTAGGCTGAGTTGCACCACCTATCTTTATCCGTAACAATAACGTTAACCGGTGTTTTTGTATGGACAGATTTTTGACGTTTGTTAAAGTCAGCCTTAATATCAAAGTAAAATAATCGTGAGATGTCAGTAGACTAATATTGCCTGTTGCTGCTAATCCCGTTTTTATAGATAGTAAATGCCACACTAAAATTGAAATTGGCGTACGATAATTCTTAGTGATATAAATTAAGTTCATTTTCTATCTCCGGATCTGGCTTTTGAATAGAGATGAACTGTTTGTTTATAAGCAGGAAGTGTTTCATATGCACCAGTTGTATTAATGCGAGTTTAACTAATTCAGGTAGTATCGTTTCGACGGCTAATGTATTTGCAGAATATGGCGCGGCTCTCTTATAAAATAGGAAGACGAAGTAGGTTTAGTCTCCACAAAGAATTTGTTTATGAACTAAATATCAATCGCGGCCTCGTAAAAAACCTCCATTACAGTCTTTGTCCTGCTCCATGTGATTAAATTCACTTTGAGAACCGATAGCATAAACATGAATTTGTTTCATCCCCTTTATATGTAGTTGGATTCTGGGATAAAAAGTATAAAAAATAGAGTAGGTATCTCATAAAAAAAATAAAGGTATAGGTAATAATGATATTTTACTAAGGTCATAAATTGGTGAGACCCCATGACAAATTCTATCAACAGTCTCAGGATAATCCATTATTCTTGAGATACCTTTTAAAATGTTCTTATGTACAGTATGCCATAGCCCGCAGAATCGCTAAAATCAAGTGGCAGTGGGCGGGGCACATAGCTCGTAGAGCTGATGGCCACTGGGGCAGGAAAGTTCTTAAGTGGCGACCACGAGCCGGAAGACGTAGCGTGGGCAGGCCTCCCACTAGGTGGACCGACGATCTGGTGAAGGTCGCGGGAGGTGCCTGGAAGCGAGTGGCGCAGGACCGGTCTTTGTGGAAATCCTTGGGGGGGAGGCCTTTGTCCAGCAGTGGACGTCTTTCGGCTGAAACGAACGAACAAACAGTCAGCAACTCACCGCCCTAGACATTTGATTAAAAAAAATCGCCCTTATTCACAGGTTTATGTGTTTGTGTCAAAGTAAGCCTACCGAACCTCAAATTCTGCGCCCGCGATAAAGTGATAACAAACGAAGTTATTTACACTGCTACCATGACTGAGACGCTGCACCGTTCTGTATTTGTAAGCACTGCCTTACTTAGAACCTGCATACGTCTGGGTGCATTAATTTTATTACTGTGCAACGTGCCGTCTGTAACAGCGATACATACTTAGTGGATTCTGTTTGATAATAATATGGTTTGCATTTCAAATTGAAATGTCTATTTCCTTACTGCTTGCAACATCTGGGATGCCTACTCGTACTTTTGTCAAATAAAATATATGTATATAGGTACGTACGACAACAATATTTCTCTTAGTTTACGGCAATAGAAATTAGCATCTTTCAAGCACATCAATCCGAATAAGTCCATGTCTCTAATGGTTTGAGTAAATACTAAGAATATTCAGTTGAATTTTATGATTTTCATTGACGTGGGCAATAAGTATCAAAATATCTGGATGATATTGATAAAAAAACAAATAATACTCACCACAATTTTCTCCGATGTCGTTTTGATTTTGGCAAAAATGTCGTGGTCAAGTTGAGGCAATGGTAGAGGCAGACACAACTCTTTTTTTGTTGATTTTCAATAATTTGGACGATATTTATCTATTAATAGCTGGTGCATAGTCCACTCAACAAAAACACAGAAGTGAAAAGTGAGTTCCTTTGTACAAAAATGCTAGCATTTAAGGTTTCCCGAACTTTCCCCCGCAATCCGAATAAGCGATTCCTCAGCACTACGTAATTCCTTTCACACTTCCCTTTAATGGCGCCGTCTTGTTTGCATTGCATCCGATGCGGGTGCGTCTGAGAGAACACGTTTGTTTATAATCCAGGTACAATTTGACGATCATTGTTTATGGGTAGGAATGAGATCTTTGCAAGCATGTTCCTTTGTTATCGCGAATATCATTTTCATGCATACAGATTACAGACCTAGATGCGGCTTGGCTGAATTCCAAAGCAGGTCTTAATTTCGGGTACGTATTTTCGATCATACATGACAAATTTTAAATACTGGATAAGTAAGTATGTACATTAGTTATACGATTAAAATGATGGAAATACAAAATTAAATATTTGCTCATATTGGTTGAAAAATTTGATAGCGATTTAGTTAGACAGACTGTGAATTTTATTATTGCTGAAATATTTTTGGAAGTCTTACACCAGAATTCACAAACATTACTATGAGGTCTCACAGAGCGCGTGGACGTAGGTACTATTCTACGCTGTGCTTGTGAATACGGGCGTTAGGTCCTTATACTCATAACTCGATTCAATCTCCGCCATGTATTTTGTCCTTGAATTTCGTCCAAACGCCTCAATAATTGAATTGAGTCTACAGCTCCGTTTCTAATACGAACCTTTAACACAAGTTTGTATTAAATATACGTCTCTTCCTTAATTTTAATTCAGCTTTATAGTGCACTAATGAACACTGTTAACTGACACCAAACTTGTCAGTGTCATTAAGCAAACCGACAGAGTTGTTTGCTACAAGCTCATTGCTCTTATTAGGTTGTCGAGGGTGTGACGTTGACAGTTCCACCCCTGACATCTCCTGGTGGCAATTAAGTAGTAGTTACCGTGCCAGAAAACTGTGTAAATTGTCAACGTACAGTATAGTACAGTACAGTACAGTCAGCGCCAATATAATTTTCAACATTTCAGAATTTCTTTTTATTCAAGCGTGCCACCAAGTAGGTCATCTCATTTTAGTCACTAAAGCTGGGTTGCATCATCTTACTTTTTACTTTGACAAACGTCAAAAAGCTGTCAAAATCCATACAAAAAGCACCGGTTATCGTCAAAGTTAGGCCCAGAACAGACGGTGAAACGAAACTGCAACGAAACTGCAACTTTGTGATGATTCTGATGAATGAAACTGAAAGTCAAAGTTTCAAACTGGTCGCGTCATGTGTGGTCTCTCAACGGACGCTATGGCAGAAACTTAGATGAAACTCAAAAGTTACTAGCAGTTGCAGTTTCATTGCAGTTGCGTTTCACCGTCTGTTCTGGGCCTTGCGGTCAAAGTTGGGTGGTGCAACCCAGCCTAAGACACTAATGTAATGTTGTGTTCGATGTCCGAGAACGTCTAGCTGTAGCACTCATAAATGTTGTGGTTGAATCCCGTCTCAGTTGTAAATATGGAAGATGAAAGTTTAAAATCTTCAACTAAGCCATGATACGTAATGGAAACTAATTTAGTAACATTTTTATTAATATACATTATTTAATATCATTGCAAAGTTCATTCTATTGTATCAATGTCTTTAATAAACCCAATAATGGTCAAAGTACCATTCATTAAACCTTTAAAACTGAACTTTCTGTGCAATTTTTAAAACTTTACTGGCAGTCTGCATGCAAACTCCATAACTCAAGGCGCACAAAGAGGCTGTCATATTAAAGTCCCGGCCGAATGAGGACAAATTTCAATAATAATTGACTCCATTTCCCAATAAATCCTAAGGGCGACGTTCTCAATATTGGGGCCAACGACGCTCCATTTAATTAATGTTCGTTTTAATTTTGTTTTGTTTGGACACATAATTGTCAAGAGCCTTGAACAGAATAAACAGTAACACCTACTAAATAAAGAGCTTCTTTCAACAAAATCTAAACCTTCGTAAGTTAATTGAACTTTGAAGTTACATACTGAAAAAAATTGTGAAAATGCTCGTTTATGTTCGCCATCGAAATCGATGCTTCAGATGATTGCTTCATAAAGTAAAAAAAAACTTGATCAAATATTTCAAGATTGTGTGTAGCTTTAATCAGTGGTATCGTTTTAAACGCATCGTTTCAGCCGAAAGACGTTCACTGCTGGACAAAGGCCTCCCCCAAGGTTTTCCACAAAGACCGCAAACGCATGTAATAGCGGAATACTTCTTGTTACACAAAATACTGCTAACAGAATTAGCAAAATAAAAAGCTACTTTTCCCAAACAAACAAAGAAATGACTTATTTACAATAATTATCCGTAAAGGAAGTAGCACTTTTGAAATCGGGTAGAAAAAACACCGGATTTGACCCAAATAAAGTGTCTCTTGGAGCCGCATAGCCGGATAGCCGGAATGACTTTCCGGTCTCGGCGGGCCCGTAAACTGCGACGCATGCGTTCAATTCCCCACTCATTTTCGTACGCATTTAAAAGAACAGTGTTTTTGCTGGTGCGGATAAAGTTGCGTTTTGGACGTGCTTATCATGTATTGTGTAAAAAGATATTTTGTTTCTGATTATTTGGGATTTATACCACGGTGCTGAGATAGACATACTCGTACCTACAATATTTATAATAGAAGCGTAATGTATAATAGAAGTGTCGAAGAAAAACCATGAAGCATGTGGGATTGCAATCGCACGCTTGATTGTAATTATGAATCAAAATCATAACTAATAATTTAAAAAATGGTTTAACTTCTTAAGGCCAGTAATTAGGCAGAATTCATTGCTTCAACGAGTATAAGACTTGATCGTGGTCTTGTAGTATTATGCTCGTGCTTTGTCCTCGAGATTAGAAATAAGAACTATGTAGTATCACGTACGGTGATGCCAGTTTACGCACTGTTAGTTGAGGATATTTTTTTTTTTTTTTTTTTGTGGGTATCTCAGTTTACATCCCATTTGACATTGGTATCCGTCGTCAGTCACGATTCAGTGCTCTGCCAGTTCGCACTTCTTCTACTTAAATACGTACCCAGTGTTAAAAATAGTGTTTTTGTGTCGTCAAAATGCCGAACGAAAAACGTCAAATGAGGATAAGGAACATTTGCTGAAGAAAATAAATAAATTGGAGCAGAAGATATTCAATTATACGAAAGTATTCACTCGGGTAACTATGACAGTTATGTCACACTTAATAGTAATTATAAAACAAGCATTGTATTCTTACTAATGATTTATTATTTTTGCAAAGTAATAAACAGCTTTGTTTTTATTATCATTTCACATCAGTTCTCTCAAAATCTACATAGTTCTTATTTCTAATCTCGAGGACAAAGCACGAGCATAATTAATGATTAAACGAACTTAAAAAGTGAAGTTCTATCATAATTATGCGAGGGCTTTGTCCGAAGAGATTAGAAACCCTCCCACCCGTCTTTAACAATCATATACTCATATGTAGGTATATTATTAAAAACACAAACCCCCATATTAGTGAAATGATAAAAAATACAAATTACTACTCCAAACTAACTGACGACGGATACCAATGTCAAATGGGATGTAAACTGAGATACCCACAAAAAAAAAAAAAAAATATCCTCAACTAACAGTGCGTAAACTGGCATCACCGTACGTGATACTACATAGTTCTTATTTCTAATCTCTTCGGACAAAGCCCTCGCATAATTATGATAGAACTTCACTTTTTAAGTTCGTTTAATCATTAATTATCATTAAATAAGTTACGTCTACTTCACCTACGTCATTTCTCATTTAAAGACCTACCTACTCTTGTAGGAAAATGGAATTTTGCCGAAAACTCCTTGGATTTATATCATGCTGGAATCACACTTAATACCCCAATGAAGTAGTTTGCCTTCACGGAAGCATGTTGGTCCAGCAAACAGATGTCGTGTTGAACAGTTTGTGTTGCGCTAGACGCAAGCCAACAGCACTTCAGACCATACATTTGTTTTTGCAAAATAACACTTATTGCAACGACATAGATGCTAAAGTCTTTAGCTTGATGTGCCGTCGTTAGTAAAGCTTAAAACCAACGGTATTGCTTTTCGGATACACGCTAATAAATAGACAAAATCGGGGCTAAAGACCAATCTTCGAATATCGACGTTTAACCTGACCTTTATTGCCCTACTCTGTTATTGTTTAGTTCTGGGCGTATCGTAATATCAGTGAAACTACTTTGAAAAGTCCTTAAGTAATTTGAGTCCTTAACTCATACGTAGATGTAAACAAAACCTTCAAGACACGAGTGAACAACAGGCATTTTCTAGGAATTTAAGAGCGTTTACGCCGTTTGGCGCAAAAACAGTACTTTTTCAACTCGTTACAATCATTAACCAGTAATACTACAAATATGTTATAGGCATAAATAGTTAGGCAATTTCGTCGTCTAAATAGTTATTTGAGAAAATATTGCGATTAGTTTAGTATTTAAGAATTCTATCAACATAAGTCCACACAGGTTTTGTAAATTTCCACTTTAGCGTCAGTTTACAAGCTGAAATTTTTATAAAAATACTGTGAAAACGATTTAAAAAACATTTATATCCTATAGCATAGATCCTTGGGCAAATAGTTATCTGAGAAAATTTTTAGATTTAAGCATTTTACAATAAGAAATCACAAATTAAAAGAACGTAAATTACCCAAAAATCAAAGTGATTTTTTCACCAATATTCTTCCTTTATTCAACATAAAAATAGCTTAATATAATAAAACAACATCTTCTTTAAAATATTTACTTTGAAACGATATTTAATTCATTGTTATTGTTTTGTTATAAACATTTGAAAACTATTAAAAAACGCCGCGCGCGAATCATTTCCAATGATGCCCCTTGAAACGCCGCGCTTCGCGTAAACGCTCTTAAGCAAACTCGCTCATACTCTCACCATAGATCGCATCTGCACCACTCAAGTTCGTTTCAGCCAAATGACGTCCACTGCTGGACCAAGGCCTCCCCCAAGGCTTTCCATAACAACTGGTCATGCGTTGCCCGCATCCAGGTTCTTCCCGCGACCTTCACCAGATCGTCGGTCCACCTATTAGGAGGCCTGCCCACAAGACACGAAGACGTAGGTCTTTCGGCCCGTGGTCGAGCAGATACGAGCTATGTGCCCCGCCACTACCACTTGATTTTAGCAATTCTTAACTCAAGTAAGATTTACATAAATATTATGACCGGAGCTTCTTCAATGCAAGAGTGTAGGAAAACACTCATTTATACCACCTCTACATAATTTTAAAGTTACCATCGTGTGATGGTTGTCAAATATTACAAAAAGTTCTGCAGCAACATTTAACAATTCAAGTAACAAACAAATAAGTTAATGCTTAAACAAGCTGCAAGACTTTGAGGGCGAAGAGATTATTTTAAATATTCCAAACTCTCTGTAATGATTGAAACAAACTTTTATATGAAAATTCTTTCAACTTTGGATAATATTAAAACTTTTTTGTTCTGAAAACATAAACAGCTCCCAAAACATGCATGATAATGAATATAAGAAATTGATTAAACTTCCGTAGGATTCTAAACGTAGATATATTGTATTATTTAATTTTTACGCCCACATTTTCCCAAATTCATCAATTTGCGACGTCTCGTGGTAAATTTATAAACTTTTAATAAAATATTATTGTTGTATGTCTTCAATCTTTATGTCAGTATTCAAATACGATGTTATTGAAATAATCCGTTATTTTGCATCTGGTGAACTTTATCGGGCGTCGGCTGTGAAAGAAAATTTCAAAAGTCCGTCCACTTTTATTAGTTTCGAGAATTCTCAGAAGTAACTTTGTAAATGTCCATGTTCCGGGACTTCCCTACGAAATGTATTGTTCAGTCATGCATTCGCTCAAAAGTTTCTTGAGATGCTCTCCTCAGTGGGAAACCTTTGGAACAAAAACAACACAGTAATATTTATTTTGAGTAAGTTGAAAAATTACGTCACATCGTTTTCTGTTCAAATCCGTCTGCTACAGTTTGCTTTAGAGTCCCAGCAGATTACAGACCTCTAGATGATCAAATACAAATTGTAAAATTTGATTACTCTCAGGCAGATTTGATTAATTAATCACATTATAATAACAGCACATAATAATATCGCAAATTGTGTATTAAGTGTAACAGAGGCCATTCTTGAGTCCGAAAAGCATTGGCTAGAAAATGGAGGATAAAATCAGGCTTCCTACTCATTCTTACTATACAAACATAAGCAAATACTAGCACCAAGCTTTATTACTTTTGAGACACAAAGCACTTACGCACCGAGAGTAAGCCCGCACTTTTACTTTACTGTATCTCCGGTCTTTTGTTATCTGGTTACAACCGCTTTAATCCGGCTCCGACATGTCATGTCTATTCGACAAAAACCGGTCCTTCATGTCAATTTGCATGTGAATAGAGGATACGGAGCTGGGACGGCTCGGCAGCGGTGGGCGAGTTTTTTGCGAGTCCGAATAGCCGATATTAACATAAAATGTTTGCGGGCAGCTTACGGGCAGTTCAGGGGATGTATTCTTGAAGTATTCGAATTTTAAATATCAAAATATAGCTAAGCTATGCTCCGTCATTTTGGTGGATATGTTTTATTCCCTCGGTGGCTTAACAATATTATAGTATCTTACGAGTACCTACGAGTATGTATAAGAAAATAGTTTGGTGATGTGTGTCGACTGAAATTGCTATTAATAAAAAGAATGTCGAATCTCTATTAAAGTTCTGTACCTCAAAATATTTTTCTTCTGGATGGTTCAGGTTTTAATTTAACAATGTGGGAAAAAACTACAAACAATTTATAGGAAAGCTTTTTTCGAGTTGATCAAAAATTTATGTGAAATCGGAAGCTATAGTACCTAATGAATTTTGTACATGATATTTCAATTCCGTACACAAATTCTTCGAGTGCTTTCAGAATACGTCCCCGAGAGTCAGCGGGCGAATATTGTTACAGATCTCGGCTACGCTGTTGAACGGATTTCAGGGTAGTTGCAAAAAGTTTACGGGGCTCTGATAGTTACTAGTATTAATGTGATAATGCCTCTACCACTGAAAGAAATGTTTCAGAATAACTACTCTTAGTTTTATAATACCTATAAATACTGAATATCATTTTAAAAATTAACCTTTCAATATTTGCCTGACCTTTATAAAAATCAGGCAACGCGCAAGAATTAAAATACTTAATTATTGTTCTAAAAGTTCGGTCAAACTAAAGATTCGGCCAAACCAACGCGATCACACGAGATCAGCCGGCGTGCAGCGATGGCGATCAGACTTAAATGCATTGATCGCCATCGCTGCACGCCGGCTGATCGCGTGTAATAGCGTTGGTTTGACCGAACCTTTAGTAGAAGAAAATTTTCTTACGCAAACGTCTCTAAAAAGTTACAAACAGAAATCATTGTCCAAAATGACTTTCTCAATAATGAATACCCCAACCAACCGCGACATTTAAGCGCTGAGTATCCGACAATAAAGGTTTATTAAGTAGCACTCAAAATTTCCCCACTTGTAACGAGTTTCAATAATAACTCTACTCAAATAACTCTGTTACATTAATATATCCAATTAGGCATTTTAACGTCATTATCAAGAGAAATGTTGGTGTAAAATGTTCGGGGCAGGTCGGAAATGACTGTCGAGTTGCCCCTTTTTACACAAAACAGGAATGCTGGGCCCATTGGCCCTTAAAGGTTCTTTGAAGTGAGACTTAATTAAATTGCCGATGCTTACATTAGAAGGGAATTTGCATGGGCTGTATGAACATGCCGGAAAAATGGGAAATTGATTAACATGACGTTAGGCGCAAAGATTGATTGTAATTACGGGAATTTAATGGTTTCTTGATTTTGGACAAAGGGTTTTGTTGCGAAAATATGTAGAAAGGTATGTATATGTACAATGTCGTCGAGGTTACTTACAAATAAAGGTAAGTTAATATGAACCAGAAATAATTTTTTCCCATACTTAGTTTAAATATTTACTTAACTAGGAATTGAATTGAGGTATGAGTGAGCTCAAGATGCTACTGCGTCATAAGCTTGTTACACAAAATTGTAAATAATTAATTAAAACATCTTTGTTTTCTTGTTATTTATAATTAATTAGACATCGAAATACTTCCCGTGTTCTGAAATATCTCATTAACCCTCATTTCATCAGAATAAAACATTGTATGTATGTACCAATAGAATTCCATGTAAGCGTTTCGCATCTCGTGTGAGATCACAAAACACAGTAATTACACAGCGAAACAGATTAGCTTGTCAAATAATAATCTCTAGAGGCCCAAGCATAGTAATGGAACGAAAGCATAGAAGAATCACCGATTGCCTCCTGTTACATAAAAAAAAGAAAAACAATTAATAGCCCAAAGATAGGTATGTACCATCCTATGCATATCATTTAACACCAGGTCGATTGCGGTTTAATACCTGCCTTAAAATGCATAAAAAAGTTCCTCTTTTAATTTGCAACAAACCCTACAAGACTTTGAAGAGGGCATAACCTGTGTAAATATCTAGAGAATGGCCATGTTGTGTGAGTTCACAGTTGGTTTACTTCCAAAAAAGCGAGTATTTCTGTCTTAAGGACCCATAGTGTTGCGCGGAGACCATACCTAGGATCATCACTCTTTGGATGATGATGATGTATGTAAGAGTTTTTCCGTTGGAGGATAATTTTCTGTCTACAAGGACGTATTTAAGGAAGCGTGTCATCGTCAATCAAAATTCTGCGTTGATGAGTCTACTTCCACGGTGAGGTTATAAACTTTGATGATTATTCTCGATGTTATAGATTCAAACATTCTGCTTCTACGCTTCAATCGTTAGCTGACCAAGAACGGGAAAATAATTACGATTTGTGTAAGAGCACTTACGCTATAAGATCACGAGGTATAATACAAAGAGGGTATTAAGTATCTAAGAGTGTAATCATTTTTTGGATTGCTTTTTTAAGGAAAAATAAAACAGAGGTTCTGCTGAGATCCAGTTTTCTGGTTCATGAAATCGAGCATTATTATCACGAATTAGCCTTAATGCTCGTAAATGAGGATTGCTGTGAGATTTACTGTGAAGTATTATTGAGTTAAACGATGCAAACTTATTTGATTTAACAGGATAAGAAAAGTACTTATTTTTTCAGGCTCTTGAAATGCGAAATCATGTTTATGGAAGACTTTTTCATAGCTATATAATTGAGAATTGAGCTACATCTGAAAATTTCTTTCTTTAGTCCGATTATGTAGACTCAATACTACGAGTATAATGCGCATGCGAAAAAGTGATAGTTAATAATGTAAGTTTTCAAATCTGACAAAAGCTTAAATTTCAGTTATGGTGTTTCAAAAAGTTTAACACAAGCGATGTGATCTCAGTTTTACAAACACGATGATAATCCTGGGTTATAATCGCATTATAATCATTGTCGATTCACATTAAAGCATTTGTCATATCCCATTTATAATTCATGTTGGCATACTAAGTACCCCGCTTACGTACTAATGATTAAATGTTAAAAACTCTACACAACGTTACGCACCTGCTTACGTCATCAGCAGCTTGAATAACTCGAAACTCCGAACAACGCCTACCCACTAAAATTTGCGTGAAAGGTTGTTAATTTGGAAATTGCGAATTGAGAGAGCCTTTAGGTGTGTAATTAGCGTGTTGGCTAATTTTCGCTCGAGGAACTCGTCCTTTGTGATGACCATTAAGAGACCCATATCACGTTTCTTTGTCTGCACGATCCACGAGCCAGTGAGCACGCGAGTCCGCAAAACAAATTAATTTCAGCTTCAAAACAAATGTTGAGTCGTTAGCCCAAAAATTGTAGGGTCGTTGTTAGCACTTTAAACAAAGTTTAACCAAGCTGCAGGTTCGGATTAATTTCATTTATTCGCCGTTTGATGAGTTTTTGGAGCTCGGGGTGGAGTTGCTCTTTGAGGGGTTTAGGTATTTTTTGGGTATTTACTTTATTGTAGAAATGCGAGCGTTGGTTCCAAACCAAACTAAACAATCTCGAATGGTGACATTGGAATAGAGACAGAGAGTTAGTTGAATTTCCGACTTCGGTGGACTGATGATCTAAGTAACATTGCTGTAAAATCAATCAACGCAAACAGCACCCCAGAGTTACACACCGTTGTGACTGATTAGCCTGATAATGATATTATGTTACAGGCATAAACGTAAAATAAATAATAACTTATGTAACAAATAACTTACAGACTATTATAATTATTACCCGGACACAACGCAAACGGACTACATGCAAAATTACTACCTAAAACTGGTCGATGCACTACAAAACAATAAAAACATTGGGCAATGCATTATATCAAAAAAGTATTTTATTACAATATAAACAATTCTGGGTTACTAACTCATAAACAAATATGTAGTAAAAAAGCGCTAAGTGATATCCACATAAAATTTTATGTACGACAGTTGTGCACAAATTGCGTCCCTAAAATTTATTTAAATGTCTCTTAGGCAGCGTTTGTCATTGTGATTTCTCATTTAGGTAACCATTTGTACAGGCATCTGTTGTTTTGTGTTTGTAAGGTTTACTTAATAGGCCAGTAGAATTAAAAACAAAAATAAATTAAATCGGAAGTAATTCCTACTAAAGATTTGAGTGCTTTAATGGCTTCACTAGTTGCCCATAAAGACTCTCCTAGGTTTTCGAATTCGACAGAGTTGTGCTTAAGTGGTGGGGGCCCCCGAGAGGGGCGCTTTTTCGGTTTTCCGGTTATACCGCGTAAAGGACTTACCCTATCGAAAAGTGGTCTTCCTGACGGTTGAAGGGCATTTAATCCAACGTTAAATAAGACCACATTCATATGTTTTGAACAAACCGTTCTCGAGCAAATGTTCGGCAAAGTAGAAAATATGTGTATAATTAATGACCCTCTCCACGTCCAATGGCTCGTTACCCGCAGGCTTCCAAGTCTTGAAAAGGAGCGCCACAACCAGTGTAACCCTATCAAGGCTTACAAGCTGGATGCGCCTATCCCTGTTCGTCCCAGCCGTTCCTTAACTGCGGTTGCTGCACCAAAAATCAACAACAACAAGTTCATATTAAAACGCTGAAGAGTTTTTTGTTTGTTTGTTTGAACGCGCTCATCTGAAGAGTTACTAGTTTGATTGAAATAATTATTTTTGTGTTGAATAGCTCATAAATTGAGGAAGGCTATACGATATATACTTACAATCACTCTACGACTAATAGAGGCGAAGCAGTAAAGAAAAATGTTGCAAGCACGGAAAATAGTATTTAAACTATTTTCACGCCTACGAAGTTCATTTTGTGGCGTCGATCCTTGGACCAGGCTTATGGCTAAGCAATGCAATCGTACAGGAGGATACAAGGAAGAGGGGCTGCCACATTAGGTAACACAGAGTCGTTCAGGAGAGTGCCAGGAAGAGGTGCAGCAACCGCAGTTAAGAAACGGCTGGGACGAACAAGGATAAGCCAATCCAACTCGTGAGCCTTGACAGGGATACGCTGGTTAAGGCGACCCTTTACAAGGCTTGGGAGCCTACGGGTGACCAGCTGACCAGCTATTGGACGTGGAGAAGGTAATTATTTATACACAAATTTTCAACTTTGCCGAACATTTGCACGAGAACGGTTTGTCTAAAACATATGAATTTGGTCTTATTTAATGCAGGATCAAATGCCCTTCAACCGTCAGCAAGACCACTTTTCGATAAGGTAAGTCATTTACACGGTATAACCGGAAAACCTAAAAAGCGCCCCTTTCGGGGGCCCCCACCACTTAAGCACTCGGTCGAAGTCGAAAACCTAGGAGAGTCTTAATGGGCAACCAATGAAGCCATTAAAGCAATTAAATCTTTTGTAGGAATTACTTCCGATTTAAAATCTAATTCTACTGGCCTATAAGTTTATTTTAAAGATAATACAATAATTGATAGACTGCACTCGTATGATTGCACGGAAAACCTTGGGGGAGGCCTTTGTCCAGCAGTGGACGTCATTTGGCTGAAACGAACGAACTCGTATGATTATTAAAAAAAAATGGGCTTATACTCTTTCTTTATAAAATGTTACACAGTAACGTGAATATTATATTTTCCATTATTTCCTATAACTTTTGATTAGTTTAAGATTAGATGTAAGATTAGATTAGGCGTACTGTAAAAATGTTTAAATGTATTTTATTTATATGTGATGTACTATTTCTAGAATAAGTTTTTGTCCCACTTTGCAAAATTTTGCCTAACTTTATACTTAACTTGACAAAGGTTTGCTATCTGTTGACATACGATTGTAATAGCAAATTATGTATTTGCGTAGCGTCAGCATCAGCTAATTGTGTTTGTTTTGAAATGTTTGTTCCCGGAACCGAGACGGCGGATCATTATCGTTTAGTCATAGTATATTAGGACCCAGAAGCACGGTAATACTATCATACAGTATTGTAACTTCATATAAACGGACGAAACGCGAGCTTTCCTTCGAAATTCAAATCTCGGTATGCGCTCGACATGCAAAAGTCGGGGGTGTCGCGAATGTGCCACAGTAATAAACGGACGATGTGTTGATTTTTAAACAGTAAGTGCTTTTTTTTATAAAAGTAATTACAAGTATCTATTTATACAGGTTGTTAGGTAAATAGGTTAATAAGCCGACACTAGCCCATGTTAACATATTATGCATTTAAATGGTATGGTGAAGTTAGTGATATCATCTTTTTTTTTAATTTTCATACATAATAAAATTTATAAAATCAGATTAATATGGAAATTAAAATTATTAAAATGATGAATATTTTATAAATTTTCTGATTTCACCATATACAGGGTGTCCCGTAATGTAACGTCAAGCCGGAACTGGGTGTTGAGGCAAGTTGTGCTGGTTATTAGAAAAATATAAAAAAAAATCTATGTGGCATATTTTCAAAATAATAGGCATTTAAAAAAAACTAAAAATTCTACTCCAGGTGACGGTCCTTTTACTCGTGTTGCCACAAATCTTCACTTTTTCCAAATTTTTTTTTTGTTATGTAACCCTGAATAATGCTTCTCTAAATTGTTATCAAAATTACAAAACCAGCTGCTCCACCTTGGATGAAAAAAATACATGATTCCCAAAAAAATTTTCAAAATAAAAATTTTGCCTAGATTAAACTGACTGTACTGAAAAAAAAATGTACTACGCGAGTGTGGCAAGTGACGTCATAATTTGGCGCATTTAGTAAGGATTCTAAAATGGTATAACACTTGGTAAATTTTTGCTGTAATTGTCGACAATTTTTGGTTTTTTGGAAATAGTCCCGTTTTTAACTTTATCTACCTTGGTTAAAAATTATTATTCTAATGTGCCCAAAATTCAAGTTTCTGTGACTTTTGTCACACTTTTGTTGACAAACTTTTGTCACCATGACAGTAATTAGTAGTTGACATACTGTGACAAAAGTCACCCGTGCGCGCGCGCCTTTACTACCTGCTCTGCCTGCACTTGTACTTGGTAACAGGGATAATAAGGATATGAAGTTTCGGTTATGGATACGGTTACGGATATTAGAATAATATTATACCGGTTTCGGTTACGGTCACGGATATGAAATCATTTCAGATTATCCGAAAGTTTCGAATAATTTCGGTTACGGAATTATTAGAATTTTAAAAATGTAGGTAATACAAATAGCAAGATGCTGCGTGAGCGTGACCCACATAGCTACTTTATGTACCAACTAAGACGACACCTATGTATGATAAAGGTAAAACAGGCTGGCATAATAGATGGTGCCAGCGAATGCCAGACAAGTTGGTAACAAATATTAAGATTTAAGGTACAATTCCAAGACGGGGACGCAGACCGCAAACTGAAAAACTATGAAATCGGCAGCGCGACATTGCAGCTGCGGCGTGTATACTGTAGATTTCATAGTTTTGCAGTTTGGAATTGTACCCTTAGACTCCGCCTTTATCCGAAACTATCCGTAACTTTTGAAAAAATCCGTTTCGGTTACGGTTATGGATCTTTTTTTATTTCGGATATCCGATAGTTTCGGTTACGGTTACGGATATCCATAACATCCCTGCTTGGTAAGATGGCCCTCTCCGTCCCGCTCATACCTTTTAAAATGGCTTCTCCACCTCACTTAAGCCAGAAACTTGAATTTTGGGCACATTAGAATAATATTTTTAACCAAGGTAGATAAAGTTAAAAACGGGATTATTTCCAATAAACAAAAATTGTCGACAATTACAGCAAGATTTTACAAAGTGTTATACTATTTTGGAATCCTTACTAAATGCGCCAAATTATGACGTCACTTGCCACACTCGCGTAGAACATTTTTTTTTTCAGTACAGTCAGTTTAAACTAGGCAAAATTTTTATTTTGAAATATTTTTTGGGAATAATGTATTTTTTTCATCCAAGCTGGAGCAGTTGGTTTTGTAATTTTGATAACAATTTAGAGAAGCATTATTCAGGGTTACATAACAAAAAAAAATTTTGGAAAAAGTGAAGATTTGTGGCAACACGAGTAAAAGGACCGTCACCCGGAGTAGAATTTTTAGATTTTTTTTTAAATGCCTATTATTTTGAAAATATCCCACATAGATTTTTTTTTCTATTTTTCTGATAACCAGCACAACTTGCCTCAACACCCAGTTCCGGCTTGACGTTACATTACGGGACACCCTGTATGTTAACATAATAATCAAGCATTTGGTACGCCTTTGTCGAGGCAGGCGCATACATTTTACGGTCGCAAAATAAGATTTGTTACTAAATCTTAACACAAATATTTTTTTTAAATAATCACAAAACAATATGCATTTTTATCTTATTTCATTCACAAAGTATTTTGTTTGTCAAAATAAAATAAAAAATTACAATTACAAAACTAGATAGAAATTCTAAGTAGGCAGATGTAATGAAAATAGGGTCTGCAGGTGGGCAGCCCTATCGCATGTTGTCATACGGTGACAGACCGCGCGTCTGTGACATTTATTTCAAAAATATAGCCGAGTTGGAATACTGTATAGATAGTATTACCGTGCCAGAAGTATTAGAATCGATCTTTGCTCGTAGAATCCTTATGCTTCAACCACACCAACGCGTGCAGATTGGTCTTTGATCGCGCCTTGATCGCGCCGACGATGGCGATCTGCACGCGTTTTGGTGTGGTTGAAGCTTAAGTAGTGGAGATTGCGGTAATAGGTAATTGATTTCTATTGTGTATCGTTTCGCTGGTATTTGAAGGCGTACCTTTAAACTCCTATGTTCTACTGATTATATTTTTCCCACGGGACAAAAATTTGGCCTTCATTGCTTGGGTGTTTATTGGCGACTAAGCTGTAGATCCTGGATACATAGCAGTTGTACAGCAATAATCCCGTTGAAAATATGTTTTTTTTACAGTTTCAAAGATCTGTAAAGCTAATGAAGTGGTAGTACTGCGTCTATCTTCTACTGTGGCTTACTAAGCGGTATTAGCGATTTCTCCCACTAAGATTAATGAATAAACGACAAGAGTGTGCTTAAATAATGTTTGTTAATCGCAAACAAACGTTTTACGAAAGCTCAAATAATTGTCTACTCGTACTATTCGGAACACTAATCCGAAAGTCAAATATTTGTTTAATTATTGTTGCGTTTTCAATTTGAATAAAAAATTCGCACTTAATTATTTGGTTTTCAACAACAGGTAGATAAGGTAAGTATTTTTTTTATATTCAAACCATGAATTTATTTCTGTTGGATCAATTCTACAAAATAACGAATTTATACGATTTTATTGGAAGTTGCATAATCAAAAGAGGGAAAAGACATTTTGTAAATAATAGAAATATAATAATTTGTTGTTATTCGTACATACTTATTCCCGCTTATAAATCAAAAGTTACACCCTAGTTGAATTTTGTTTTAAAGTGACATTTCCATACTAAACTTCACTTTAAAATAGGGTCCAACTATGGTGTAACTTTTATTATTAAGGGGATTTAGTCGGGTGCTCAAAGTGGAATAGGGCAGGTGACCCGGTTTTGGCCATTTTAAGAATTTTTTAGACTTTGAGGCTATATCATTTTACAGTTTTTGTTATCACGGACTTATTTCTTGTAAAAAGTGATTAAGTATATTTAGATCTAGCCTAAGAATACATTTTTTTTCATAATGATTCAATGGAAAAATAATCCTGTAGAAAAGAAAAAGAAATGGGAATTTGTGCCATTTTTGGCCAGCTTTACCCCATTTCTGGCCACAGTCATGTGCCAGTTCTGGCCATCAAAATTCATAAAAAAAGAACAAAAACTACTCGACGGATTTTAACGAAACTTGGTACAATTATTTTTCATACTCCTGGGCAGGTTATAGTATACTTAGGAATTCACACGGGAACAGGAATTAGCGGGAAAATCCTTTTGTATGAAAAATCTAAACCGCTTAAGTTAGACGCTTAAAATTTGGCATGTAGGTACCTTAGTAAACTTAAAGCTTAGTTACAACAAGTAATTCCCGAAATTCCCACGGGAGCGGGAATTAGCGGGAAAATCCTTTTGTATGAAAAATCTAAACTGTTTAAGTTAGACGCTTGAAATTTGGTATGTAGGTACCTAAGTAAACTTAAAGCTTAGTTACAACAAGGAATTCCCGAAATTCCCACGGTAACGGGAATTAGCGGGAAAATCCTTTTGTATGAAAAATCTAAACTGCTTAAGTTAGACGCTTGAAAATTGGTATGTAGGTACCTTAGTAAACTTAAAGTTTAGTCACAACAAGGAATTCCCGAAATTCCCACCGTAACGGGAATTCGCGGGAAAATCCTTTTGTATGAAAAATCTAAACTGCTTAAGTTAGACGCTTGAAATTTGGTATGTAGGTACCTTAGTAAACTTAAAGCTTAGTTACAAGGAATTCCCGAAATTCCCACGGGAACGGGAATTCGTGGGAAAATCCTTTTGTATGAAAAATCTAAACCGCTTAAGTTAGACGCTTGAAATTTTGCATAGTAAACTTAAAGCTTAGTTACAACAGGATATTGCAAAATTCCCACGGGAACGGGAGTTAGCGGGAAAAAACATTTGTACGAAAAAATCTAAACCGCGTAAGATAGATGAAGGGGGTAAAACGGGATCCACGCGTACGAAGTCGTGGGCGGCCGCTAGTATGAAATATAATATCTCAGCTTGAATTGAAATTACAATTAAGGAGATCAACATTAACCTATAGTATAAGTTTATGCGGTTAGTACTGGAACAATTTTCTTTTCACAACACCGATTTTTTTAGTATTTGGTTTCGATGGAGGCATTATAATCGTAACTCTGAAAATGAATCGATTACTTATATCAAAATAGCTAAGTAATTAAATTGAAAAAACACGATAAAAACTAAATGGCCAAAAGTGGGGTTCTTCGTGCACCACTTTTGGCCAGTCATGTGGCCAAAGATGGGAAAATTCATTTATTCTGGCTCCATTAGTGGCCACCTCTCATAAACCCACTTAATAAACAAATAGCGATAAAATATCATTAGTACCACTTAGACAGTGTATTCTTTATTAAGGATTAACATAAACATTTAAAAAAAATAAGAAGGATTTAGAAAATAATGATTGTTTACTCACCCGCTCGCCTTAGCCTTTTTGCTAAGACTTAAAACAATTATCGCTTCTCAAAAAAGAATGACTTGTTGGATTGAAGTGAAGCTTGACACATCAAAGCTGTTAACGCTATCAGTGTTGCTAATATTAGATATTTTTATTCCCGTAAACCATAGAGTAATATATTAGTCTTTGCCTTAGTTATAACGATTTGAAGTTCTAAATGGCCACAAAGGGGTCGGTGGCCACAACCGGGTCACTTGCCCTACGTCTTAAGTATACAGGGTGGAAAAGATAAGTGATCACACTCGATTATTTCTAAACTGTACAAGATATCAAAAAACTAGTTACTGATTCTGAAAGTGCTACACGAACTCTTTCAAACGGTACCAATAATAGGTTACAGAATAAATCGTTTGAAAGAGCTCGTAAAGCACTTTCAGGATCAGTAACCAGTTTTTCGATATCTTGTATAGTTTAGAAGTAATGGAGTGAGAGCACTTATCGTTTCACTCTGTATAATTTGAATAGGCTCGATGACAAAATTTCAATTAAATGTCCGTCAGACAGATAATTAGAAAATATTAGACTCATATTTTTTATTTAATTTCATATTTAAATAATAACAGTGCTACATCGAGTTGAAATGGCGCGATACGTCAGGCTTGAGTAGATTTTTTACTCAAAAGTGACGTCACGCGACATTTCAACTCAACATAATACTGTAATTATTCGATTATGAAAAAAATTTAAAAAAATATGTGTCCAAATTTTTTTTATTATTTGTCTTACGGACTAAATAGAATTTCGATTTCATTACCCGGTCATCATCCCTATTCCTCGAAACACCTCGAAAACTTTTTGTTTAAATTTTTAAAATTTTCCTCAGGTCACACAACGAAATATCCTGCCTAGACAGGAACACACACTAAACTTGTATTTTCTTTACAATATCAACAGAATTGGGGCACTGCTTAGAAGTTGAAATTGAAAAAGTTTTTTCAGTTTTCAATAGCCAACCGTTTGGACTTGGAAGCGATTTCATGGAGATATGAAAAGCAATATTATGAAACACGTGTTACCTAGTGCTCATAATAACAAGTGTAATAAAAAATATATTAAATGTAGGTACAAAAACTTGACGATTGTATTTCGTAAAATTTTGAAACATCTTATAAAAGTCGTATTTTCAAATATCTGCATTTCGTATAGGGACCTACTATCTAAGCTTTCATTTCATTTTACTAATATATAAATGCGAAAGTTTGGATGTTTGGATGTCTGGATGTCTGGATGTTTATTACTCTTTCACGCAAAAACTACTTTTTACGGATTTTGATGAAATTTTACAGTAGGTATCTATTGATTAACATATTTTATAGGATATAATTTATGACGATGTGTGACAAACTAAATTTCACGCGGGTGAAGCCGCGGTCAAAAGCTAAGTTTTGTATTTCATAATCTTGTTCTCTCCTTGAAAATCGAATAATAGATAAAAAAAATATTATTAAATTAACCCGTCCTGTCCATATTTCAAAGCTGAGAATGAACATATTTTAAAAACTTACAGTTTTTTATAATTTTGCTGGTTCAAGCCACAATTCTCCATTAGTAAATTAAGTCTAGTTTAGTTCTACTAAGTTTGTTAAAAAACTACCGCGTCTTCTCATTTTCAATTAAAAACACTACCAATTAATAGTTAATGAAGTTACTGAGTTTCTAACGAGGTGACCTAGAGGGGTAGTTTCACTTACAAACAGAGTGCCGGCCGGTGCGTATGATATCGAATTAGCCGCCGGCCCTGGCTGACCCCTTCTAAACCTAATTAAGGAACCCACATCAAGTTTCTTTAGAATTAAGTGTTTAATTTCTCAAACAACTTAGACCGTGTAACTAATCAGGAATATAATTCAGCCGCTTTTCTCGGAAACTGTTCGAAAGTTTGCAGAAAAATTTTAGTTTAATCAAATTGTGATGAATTGAATCTTTTGATGAATCGATTTTGTTATGCGAAGATTTTATTCATGAATTGTCACTATAAGTATTCACTGTATAATGTAATTAGCATTTCAGCTGCGACAGGTATGTAGTAGAGATGTAACGAATATTCGCATTCATATTCGCTTATTTTTTGTCATTTTTGGCGAACGTTTTTTGACATGCGAATGTGTGGCAAACGAAACAAAAAAAAAAAAAGTATTTAAGTATGTTTATATCCGTTGTCTAGTACCCATAGTACAAGCTTTGCTTAGTTTGGGACTAGAAGCGCAGTGTAAAATGTCTAAGGATATTTATTATTTTATTTATTATTATTATTTTTTAGAGGCTAGGCTATCGGTCCGATCGAAGCCTTCAGACGATTATGGCGCTTCATAAGATTGACATATAAGTGGTTTCACGCTAGACAAAACCGAACAGTCGTAGTCAATGAGTAAATATCTAAGTAGGTATCTATAAAAGCGAAAGGTCACTGATTGACTGATTCACTCACTCATCACGAAATCTCCGAAACTACAAGTGCTAGGAGTCTCAAATTTTGCATGGGGGTTCCTTTTAGAACGTATGTGCTCACTAAGACGGGATTTTGCAAAATTCAACTCCTAAAGGGGTAAAACAGGATCCACGCGTACGAAGTCGCGGGTGGCCGCTAGTATTCAATATTAGAATCCTATTGTCCACTAGATTAAAGTTATAAGCCCCACTTTTGATGCTCAGTTTCAAACGGATCTAATATTGGAATAATAATCGAGTAAATTTGCTTTCCAAATACACAAAACATGTTTAATTACTCACGTATGCATTTAACTTTAGTATTACAGAGTACATAATTCAAGAGAACACAGGGCTGCCATCATTGATGTCTGTCGACAAATAAAATTCATAAAATTCATTTATTTTTGCAAATAGGCTTTAAAAAAGCGCTTTTACACGTCCCAATATTAACCCTACCACTGCTTCGGGACAATAAATGGGCCAGTGCTGAGAAGAAGCAGCGCAAGAAACTCAGTCACTATTGTCAGCCTCCTTTTCAAGGTTTTACAGTCTTTAAAATATACAAATTATAGTCATAAGTATTAATGCGAGCTAGGTAGTTAAACATTCCAAACATTTTTATCCTTTATATAATCATCAACTTTATAGTAGCCCTTTTTCATTAAGGTGCTTTTGATATGTGCTTTAAATTTATGAATGGGCAATTCTACAACAGTTTGTGGTAATTTATTGAAAAGTTTAATACATTTCCCCATAAATGAATTACCAATCTTGTGCAGTCTGAAATTTGGAACGGCAAGTTTATTTTTGTTTCTTGTATTGAACTTGTGTAAATCACTCTTTCTAGTAAATTGCTCTATATTTTTGCGAACATATAAAAGGTTTTCATAAATGAACTGTGAAGCTACTGTCAGTATATTAATCTCCTTAAAGAATTCTCTCAAGGAAAATCGGGGTCCAAGGTTATAAATGGCCCGCACTGCTCTCTTCTGCAGAACGAACACAGTTTCAATGTCCGCAGCTGAGCCCCACAACAATATGCCGTATGACATTATACTATGAAAATAGCTAAAATAAACTAGCCTTGCCGTTTCAATGTCAGTTAATTGCCTTATCTTTCTCACTGCAAAAGCAGCTGAACTGAGCCTTGCTGACAAGGTTTCAATATGAGGACCCCACTGAAGTTTAGAGTCTAAAGTGATTCCCAAGAATGTTGTGGAACTTATGCTATTTAATGGTTCATTCTTCACCATCAATTGTGTGGGAACCTGCCTCACATTAGGTAAGGTAAATTTAATGCACTTAGTTTTGTTTGCATTTAACAATAAGTTGTTAACAGTAAACCAATGCAAAACCTGTGAGAGTGTGTCATTTATATCATCAAGGTTTACTTTACCTCTATCAACTTTGAAAATGAGAGATGTGTCATCAGCAAATAACACAATATCACATAGATCTTTTACAAAGAAGGGAAGGTCATTAATATAAATAAGAAATAGCAAAGGTCCCAATATCGATCCCTGTGGCACACCCATGGTAAGAGGTGCTCCAGAAGACTCAGTTCCATTAATACAAACTTTTTGCTTTCTGCCTGTGAGATACGAGTTCAACAGATCAAGTGCCTCATCCGAAACACCATAATGTCGCAATTTTTTTAGTAAGGTTTGGTGGTCTACACAATCAAACGCTTTTGAAAGGTCACAAAAAATACCAACAGCGTCTTTTTTACTCTCCCAAGCATCAAAGACGTGTTTCTCCGTGTGACGTGTAAATTATTTAAAGCACTCGGATAAGTAAAACCGGATTTCTCAGAACAATTACGGGATGAGGAAGAGAATAATTTGCTGATTTGGTATTCAATTTGAAAAATGTTTGGTATAAGATATTATGCCATTAATAATAAAACACCACTCTTTTGGATTCTTGAGTGTCAAGGTTGAAATAGGATTGATTTAAAATGACACGACGTTCTCCTTCTCTATTAAAAACAATAAATTTAACGGATGTTAGCCAAATAGAGAATAATATGGCAACTATACAATCAGTTGGTAAAGGTGAATGGTAGGTAGAGCGTACCTACTTACCCCCTTACTAATACAACTTACACGCTCGTTGATCAGTGTTTTAAAGTGACGTTTAGTATGGAAATGTCATTTTAAAACAGTGATCAACAACTGTGTAACTTTTTATTAGTAAGGGGGTTAGTGTTTAACTGGCAATCATATAATTATAACATAGTGTTACTTCAGTTTTTAGGACAGAAAAAAGTGTGTCCGGATTTGGAACGCTGCCACGAAATCCGATCGACCAGCAGATCAAGCGCCGCAAGTGGAACTGAATTGGCCACACTCTCCGAAGGGATCCCGATCATATCCCTAAGCAGGCTCTGGATTGGAACCCCCAAGGAAAACGCAAACGTGGTCGCCCCAAGCAAACTTGGCGGCGCACTGTAGACGACGAGGCGAAAAAAATCGGCAAGACCTGGAGCGAGATCAAACGCGAATGTCAAGACCGAACGCGATGAAGGACTGTAATGTTGTGGACGCCATCTGTTCCATATAGGGGACATAGGACCTTAAGTCAGTAAGTCAAGGATTTGATCAATCACCCGGGTGACTGGTCAAACTTTCGGGTAACCGGTTGGTTGGCAACCCTACACTATCCGTACAGAGTAAGCCGAAATTAAAATGGAATGAAACGTTTGGTGGCATAGTTAGCGGCATTTGTCGCTTGCGGGCAGTGTTTGTTAGGCGCTTTGTTTCATGGGACGACCCATTCTTGTTTGATTAAATAAATTTGGCTGAATGATATCCCAACGCAACTATCCGTGTTCTATGTTTGACAATGGATTTTAATGAATACTGCTTTGTTTTGGTTCAAACTTGCGTTTGCGTTAATGATTTTGCCGTTTTGATTCGATGCATATTCTTGTGGAGTAATTTATTACACACTGTATGCATTGAAATCGAGTAGAAGCCAGTATTTAATAATTCTTACCAATCTAATAGTGATTGGTAACTCTTTAGATTTTTGATGTCATAATATAGCTTTAGGTACCTTGAATTCTATCCCGAGAATGGAGTACTAAATTAGCACTTACCTCACTCGTTCACTTCGTTAGAATGTAGCCTGTTTGTCCAACAATAAACATGAACAACAAGGACCACAGGATAAGGACCAGAAGTACTTTAGGGGGCGTGTTAATCCATCAGTCCAAACCATTTCTCATGATCAGAGTGGCTTATGAAGTCTGAAACCTGAAAACAAAATGAGCTGACCCTGAAAGCAAAAAACAGAATCAACATTTTTAAAAGGATGTAACATAACGTTTTCACCGCAGTTTCAATACGAGTACATCAAACAAGAAAAAAAACATCAGTCACGGGAAACGTGGTCCGTGTAACATTATGCAAGGCCCTTATTTGCTTGCCCGCTTAAACTATCAACCTCCTGAAATGAAGCGCTTACCCCGTTTTTTGCTCGCAATTTGGCTGCAACTACCCGGGCGCCTACGGGAACATTTACATAAAGTCACAACGTGGCAACACTCAGTGAGTTCGCTTGAGTTTGTTGGGAAAAACTGATAAAATTAACATTTATGAACTACATTACTAAATATTTACAAGTAAAATAATGTCCTAAATCGCTGTCCAAACATGACATGGTGCCCAGAATGCTGGCTTTTATGTAGGTAATTCACAGACATTTCGTTATATTCTGTACAATCTCGGAACAAACGAAAATAGACTTTGATTTTACTGTTACTGTTTTTAACACTTCAGCATAGTCGTGCAATTTGTTAAATCGTTAATTATTCATGTTCATGTCTTACGATGTGTATGTGGTGCATAGAATTGCAAGAAGCAAAACCTCAATCACTTTAGCGATATAACACCGAACAGTATATTTATATCTCATTATGCTTATTTTCTTTTCATAAGAGCAAACCTACTTCACAAAATTTTACTATGCCCAAGCGCTGGCACGCTCCGGATCACCATAAGCGTTTAATTATTTTGTTTATCTGACCACTAAACTGCTTTGACTGCGCCTGAGATGCGGGTAATGTACTGCCCGGAATGAGTTTTTACTCAAACATTATGAGGTTTTTATGGCTGAAGCGTTTTAAAGTGGGTATACATTGGAGCACGGTATTTAAGCCCTGCAAACGGGGAAAGCGGAAAATGGCAGCTGCTCTATACACGTAATTTTAAGCTTTGCCTTGAGTTGAGAGTGATACTTTTAGAACTGTCTTTTAGTACCAAATTAGTACTTTTAATTTTACTATGTCTAAAGCGGTTAATAATAATGAGTTTTAATTTCTAATATAAATAAGGAGGCCCTTTTCAGGGCACATCAAACATGCCCCAATTATTAGCTTGTGGGCTAAAACGAAAGGAAACAAATATGTACTTTAAAAATGAGTTTCAAATTATATTACGTTAAATGCATCGTAGAACATTAATGTGAAATATAATAATTAATACAAAAAGCAAATATGGCCCATATTAAAATTTTAAATAAATCCGACTAAAAAGCTATGTATTAAGAGCGCGTTTAGCAACGGCAGAGTTTTCAGTGATTCTCCCATCATCGCTTATTTAACTTCCTAATAAGTACCTTTTTGCCGTTTTTTATTCATATGAAAATTGGGGAAACAATTTAAAAGTTACGCTCGTCGCTTGTTTTTCTGGAACGTTTTAGAACGTTCCTGATGTCTCCACGCTCGTATCGCGGGTCTGTGAAGCATTATGAAAATTGGCGCCGTGTAAATAGTTATTTGCTGTAGGTGTTGTCTTAGCAAACACTTCGAGAACGTTGTGTCTCAATTTATGCTGGAATTCAAAGGCCTTGATGGCTGTACAAGTTAATTGGAAAACTACATCGTCTCTTAATCCGTATCAGGGCGGGGACTAGACTTACTCAGACACTCCGAACTTCAAATTGAAATGTAATTTGCTGAATAATTGCGTTATTGTTTCGGTGATAGTTTGATTAGTCATTTTCATTGAATTAAGGATTAGGTTTGGTTTCCAATTCCAATTTCTAAGAATGAAATTATTTATTTGTAATGGGTATACAAACAGTTTACAGTCAAGGCTTGATCGAAAAGAAAAAAAGTGTTAAAAAATTACGAACTGGACCGTAAGCCAAAATTAATTGGAAGAAATGAAATGACTAAAAAAATTATTCATAAGCATCTTAGCTTGTATGTGTGTATCTAGGATGTGTAGTCCATAAGTCAAGTTAAATGTGAGGAGCAAAATAGTTACTAAATTATTTACGATCCTGTTACTTACATAGAGTAATTTAAGTTAATGAATTGAGAGTCTAGAATAGTCTGTAACTACTTAAAGCATCTTGAAAGGTGAACATTTGTTTCTAGGAAGATTATTTGATTTTAGTTTAGGTGAGTAGGTACTATATTCTAGGAACCTGGGTATTAACCGCTCAACACTAAGAGCCATTAGTAATTATGATATTGTTTACTATATTCCGGCATTGGTTTGTTTAGACTACAAACCATTTCGGATCAAACTCGAAGTTGGATTGGGCTATCATTTTGATGTTTGTTGGGGAAACTGATTGCCATATAGGGTCGGACAATGTTTAATGGTTGGCCTTAGCCAAATACAATTAATGGTCCGTCGATTTTGGTAATCCAATCTCAATTTAAAGACAAACAATTAAACCGAACGCCTTCTGACTTTAGGCTGTGCTTTAGGCTACAACACTCTTTAGGCTGATCTTTTGTAAATAAAGCCACGAAATAATAGCTGGAGGCGTCAAAACAGTGACTTGTTAAAATGTAAATGTTTTGTTTTTGTTTATAGTACAGTCGACAGCACTTCAGACTTACTTTAGACTTTAGTTCCAAAATTCTACCTTTTATTGCAGCTTAAGATGTCACATTACTACTAATAGGTATTTTGTGACAATACGTCATCATTCGAAACGTTAATGATTATCTACTTTGGTAAAATATTTCTTCAAATTGTAGATTTAAGCAACATCTCTTAGCTTTTAATAGGGTTAGTTAATTCATTAATAGTATAAGACTGGCAAGATTAGTAGCTAACTGAAGATTTAAAGGAAATTCGATTAAGATTTTGTAATAAACTAGATTGGTACATTTTTTGGTACACAGTATTGATCACACACCAAATTGTTGAAAGTAAACTGTCTCGAAACTACGTAGGTATTTTAATGTCAAATACATTATACCGTCCTTACAAATAAGTATACGGTTCTTGGACAGTAGTTAAAGTGACATGCGCGAGTAACTTTTATTAGTAAAAAAGGGATATGTATTTACAGGGCCAAGGAACAAGATTTCTCGCGATCCAGGAAACTGTAGTAAGTACCTAGTCTAGTCAAACCCTTTTAGTCACAAAAAATCACAAAATAAAGTTGTAAATATTGCACAGTGCACCCCTTATTACTCGTAGTTAGTCTACTATCTGCACCCAAACCGACGCCATTTGGCAAGACGATAACGTTTTTAAAAGCCGCTCGATGGCGCGCAACGTAGCGCAAAACCAAAATTTGTCTGTAAAGTGACTATTCCGCACAAAATAATTGAGCCGTTATGCTAATGAGGGACAAGAGACGTTGTCCGCGCGTTATGCAAAGTGCAGCCGAGTGGGAGGCTTTATTGACGAGATTAACCTCGCTCGTAAGTCAATCGGATTCAGCTGTGTACGAATCTTACCTAGTGAAAGGTCACGGTCTTTATGTAATTTATGTAAATGTGATGTCGCTCTGTTTCGTCAAATAAAACATTTTTTACTTACTTACTTTACACTGGTTCACGTCTTGTTTAAGCCAATTTTTAAAGCTAAGTTTTTGAGCCGTTTTCTGACGTCAGCTCTGACGCCCGGGCGTTGTCCGCGCGTTATACAAAGTGCAGCCGAGAGGCGGACTTTAATAGATCGTAAGTCAATCGGATTCAGCTGTGTACGATTCTTGTACGGTGAGTTGAAGGTCAAAGCTGAGGTTCAAATCTTACTTGAGATAAAATTAATTATTTATTAATAAATCATGATTTTTACTTTCTCAGAAAGCGAATTAGTAAAATGATTCTCACAGTAAAGTGTTTTTCCTCGTAAATCGTAGGTCTCATTTTCATAAAACGTAAATTAAATTCTATGAAAATAATATAATTTAATACTGTAGTGTCCCAAAATTAAACACCGAGTTCTGATTGAATATAAAAGACGGTTCCAAGTTAGGCAAGAGTTTTGAGAAACACTTGTCGTCTGCGTTACAAAAAACCAATGATATCGTGATGCAATTAAATAAGTACAGCGCCATCTATTAGATCTAAATGATATTACTTTTTTTTTGAGTTTCATTATTAATTGGTTTTATTTTTACAATTAATTTTCAACTACAACATAACGTGGTCGTATTCTCTTATAAAAACACGACCATGTTCAGTAAAATGTGAAGCAAACCAGCAAAAAGTGTAACTATTATGTATACCTTGTTTATTTCACGCATCCATGTTGCGGTTTGGAAACTTGGCTCAGGCCTAGACCCTTATACAACCACTGGAACGGGATGCAAACTCGCCCTAGGCGTTTAGCCAGTAGCCTAAATAATATTTTAGTTTCCCATTTAAGTTCAGTGTACATCATTTTGTCTAACCTCGGTTTCGTAATTTGTTTCAGACCTATGTTACCGTATGAACACTAAGGTTGAGTTTGGTGCAACTCAACCTTAGTGTTCATACAACCTTACTTTAATTTTAACAAACGTCAAAAATCTGTCAAACTTCATACAAGAAACACCGGTTATTGTTACAGTTACTGTTAAAGTAAGTTGGTGCAACTCAGCCTAATTTAAAACGATTTTAAAATCACTAAAACATTAGAGCATCGATTATTGGAACCTGTATGATATGTAAGTTTTTTTTTCGATTTTCATAAATCTGACTCAAACTGGATAACGAAATATTTTTTTTTTTACTTTACATTCATCGGAAAAAAATACAAGTAGGATATCCCAATAAAGCTAACTCAAATGAAATTATTCCGAAAAGTTTCATTGCAATAATTACTAATTACCTACTTATTTATTAGGACGAATTATTAATATTTATGTAGGTATACCATGATTGATACTTAAAAAAAAAAAAAAAAAAAAAAAAAAACATACGGGTCGAATTGAGAACCTCCTTTTTTGAAGTCGGTTGATAAATAATAAGTGGTCTATTATGTAGGTCTTCATGTAGAGTCATAATAATTAAACGCAGGTTACATTTTAACGCGGCCAGTTATAATTTTTGCCACATGGCGCCGTTGTTGGAGCTTTAATGGCGGACAGTAATGCTCTGCTGTAACTGAATTTTTATACTGATGAGTTGCAACCTGATTGCAGCTATTTTATCTCCGAGTACGGCTTCAAATGGGAATGAAATTACAAACAGATATGGATCCATTACTGTTTCAAATATTTTGTTTGTTACTTTTAGGGTTGTGTCAAGTACATAATCCTAAAAAGAACGCTGTTACTCTATTTGATTTCTGACTCTATGAGCTCAGGAAATTCACATGTGGATCTTTATCCAATTTATTAACTCTCACACTTACTCTAATCTGTATTAATTTAGTTTGGATCACTTTAGATCACTTTCTTTACTTTGTCTACGATACAAATCTCCAAGTGTTCAAAGAAAATATACTCTCAAATAGGTTATCATTATCACAAATAATTAAACCAGTGTCTTCCAATATAAGACCAAAGGTACAAATAAAATATTAGCCAATAAAAAAGCGAAATTACCTCTGTCTAATAAAAAAGTCCCGGTGGCAAGGACCGGGCCGGACGTAGTCTGCATAATTTATTTACAATCGCGTTTTAATTCAAATGAAGATAAAAACTGAAGTACAACTTCACTAATGGGTATGTAAAATAAGTTAAATTACGCTATACTCTAGTAACTATCAGAACTCACCCCAATTTCCTCACTCATTAATTAATTCAACTTTACGTGTCTTCGCAAGAAACTTTGACTATAACAAGGCTAGTACTACGTTAACGAGATTTTAATCTATACGTCTATAATCTATACTATCTATACTAATATTATAAATTCGAAAGTAACTCTGTCTGTCTGTCTGTCTCGCTTTCAGGCCTAAACCACTGAACCGATTTTGATGAAATTTGGCATAGAGATAGTTTGGATATAGGATAGTTTTTATCCCGGTTTTTGAACGCGCACGATAAAGTTTTTCTGTGACAGACAAAATTCCACGCTGGCGAAGCCGCGGGCGGAAAGCTAGTAAGTATACCTATAAAGAACACACTATTCTACCATTTCACACAATTATCCCGAAACAATAACGATAACAGAAACAATAATAAATCGTGTTTGTACAGTAAATAGAATATGTTGACAAATATTTTTCACGGAGCAAAAACATACGGATTTAATCTAACAGGTTTATGTCAATGATAAAATATCAATGCGATAGTTATTAAAATATTTTGAAAAGCTAAACATGCAGACACAATGATTGCTTTTGCCCGCGGCGAAAATCTGTTATATTCGAATGTTTGTTATTATGAGTTTACTGTACCTATCGTAAATAGTATACTTGTACACAATTATTGTTTCGTTTGAACTTGTCATTTTCTGATACCTCTGGAGTTATTGTGTCTGGTGGTCAACCCTAGTGTCAGACATACTATGTAATCTGACATGGCTTGATCGGACCGAACCCTAACGTCGTATCTCCATTGCAGAAGTGCGGAATATGTTTTGTTTCAGGCAATCGGGAGACGATACTCGTATCGTAGTCTTCTAAAACTAACTTTATAGATTCTCGAGGCAATGTTTACAAGATGATTTCAGCCTGGCTGAAAATCTAGACATATAGTAGCAAGCTATAACAGATGTTAGCATCGTCAACAACTTGATCAATACGCAAACACGCCGGTGTTGTCTCGGTTAGTTGACTTGGATATCTACACCGTACACAATATGCATTGTACTGACTGACGATAGCATGATGCTAAATACTATGGTATCTATGTAATTGTTATAATTTCTGTTTTGCAATAAGAATGCACCTGTTACTGTTCTGCCTGTATGATTTAAGTCAGAGTATTGCGTTGTTTGGAGCATTTCATGCATAAAATGCTTAATGAGTCGTTCGTACCTACTTCGATTCTATCAAAGTAATATTACAGTTGGACAAAGACCTTCACTGGTTGGGTTTTTACGGTCAAGGTATAGATCCTGCCTACACAGGAGTTGGAGCGGTGGGAACGAGAGTTGGGAATAGTGCAGCTACAGCTAATATTTATTTATTTATACTTTAATGCCAACATTTTAACATTAGGCGAACTTATTGCCATAAGGCATTCTCATCCAGTTTACCTTCGGGTTATGCAGAAAAATATTACTTAACTAAAGCAAATACCCTTGTATGTTTTTGCCGTGATGACCTTCTCTCCACCACATTATCCCTAACCTCTTTCAACTAAGCTAATTCAGCTTTAACTACTATAAATTGAATTATTTACACATTTATTGATTAACTCGTTAAACAAACTATGGCTACTCTATCCAAAAACCTGCATAGCTTCCAGCTAACCCTCATAATACCGTACAGTACCTATAGTACAGTCTATAAACACATTTTGTTGTAAAATAGCACCTGTTTCAACCAGATAAGGTGCTACAAAGTGTATCTTGTTGTTGCAGTGTGTGCATAGCAAGTTGCAGGGCGAAGCGAAGTTGCCCCACTTATGGTACGATGAGGAATTAATAGTTGTTTGTTGAAACGCCCCATACGCTCTATATCAAGTCAGGGATCTGCCAACTTTAGAAACTCGAAGCGAGTGAAACGAGATGAGCTGGGTAAATAGGTAATTGTTAATTTTATTTTTATTAACCTAACCGTATTGAATTTGTTTTGGACAGGTTCATCAAAACTTACACCATCTAGGCCAGGGCAGATGAACATTTTGTAAAATAAAAATTACAAAAGATTTTTTTTAAAGACTTGCTAACCCCTCGTGATAAGCTAAATAATTAAGAGTGGGTTAACCATAATAGTCGAGTGGCGGCGGGGATCGAACCCGCGTTCCTCAGATCACGATTCGCCAGTTCGATACTTAATTCTTTCTATTATTTTTCTCAGAAAATACAATTTGGCGCCGATTAAAAAAAACCGAATAAATATTTTACTTTCATTAAATATAAGTTGTATACGCAAAATCAACTAAAAATTAAGTAGTTCTTGGACTTTTTCAATAACTTAGAACTCAAGCCTATAATGAAAATTCTATAAGGATTTTTTAAACAGGGGATTTGAAAAAGTACTCGTAGACGCCAATCTAGTTGAAGACAAATGAAATCTTAAGTGGTTTCGAAGAAAGTTCTGAGTTGCTTATTTTAGCACTTAATTTAGTTTATCTTGAAGTTGAGGAACTGGGTTAAATAAATGGTTAAGTCAAATGACCTTTTCGTTTGTTTTAAATAAATATGTAAATTGCAAATAATATTTTGCCGAAGTTTTTTTTATTAATACTTTATTTGTGACGATGAAAGTTGACGGCTTTAGACAAGTTCATTGCTATCAATCAAAGAAGAAGTAGATTAAATCCGCACCACCAGTACGTACTGAGGGACTGCGTAGTTCAACATTAACATTTTTTATTATCTTTGATTTATATTCTTGCCCCAAAAACCCTTTAAAAGAAAATATAACCCCAAAATATGTTGCGTATCTAAATAACTTCTAATATTTAAATACACCGTGAAAGGATTTCAGCTTGCTCCAATAAATCATGTCAAAAATGCCGTTAGTGTAATTTATATCGAGCGAGCGAGTTGCAAAACGTACTAAGTTATAAATATTTTATTACAAACTATCGGCCCGTCAGCACGTCACCGGCTTTTCACTTGTGTAAATAGATGGCGCTGTTCACATTTTGCATCGCGCAGGTGTGTGATTCATTGAGACTGTTTAGCTCTATTTTAAATTAAACAGTACTTAACATGTTTTTTACGGCTAGTAATGGTATATTAGTTAGATTATTTAATTAATATGTACAAAAATAAAATACCTTCGACTTCGACTTGAAATCAATTAGTACTCGATTCAATTTAATTCACACAGATTCAAGCCGTTTATTTGTTAAAACTTGTACATTACATAATTCTTGTATTCTCGTTGCTATTTTTAGTCTGGGAAATAAGACAAAGGAAAAAATAAAAAGTATTCCGCAAACTTTTATCGAAGGAACTTCTACAAGGGGAATGTAATATGTGACAATAAATACCTACTTGTTCTTGAGATCAAATAAGAAACGATATGAATGTTGGAGATATTTGCTCAGAAATCGTACATGTGTTTTAGTATTTTATTTCTCTGTCCGCTACGTTTTAACATAGTCTTATAAAATATGGAACTTAATATTAGAACTTTTCCAGGAGAATCTGGATAAAATCCTTAGTAAGAACGAGTTAGTCTTGTTTCCCACCTGCACGTTAATTGACGTTAATTACGTAAATAAAAGCGTATTAAAACAACAGTCGGTGCAAGATAAAACGCGAGTGTTTTGACATTTTCATTTTACCGCCCGTGACGTATCACAGGTGCATCGTACTATGCGCAATACGTCACACCGACTGCTGTTCGCAAATGACGTTTCATATATTACGTGAATTTTGCGAGTAACGAACAGAAACATGATTTCGCGACGCCTTTGTAGGGCGAGCGATAAAGACTGGCGGGTAACGTGACAAATATGGAAACTTTACGGTTCACTTGTTCAATGATTTTTGTTGGAGTTCCATGGAATGGGTTGTTGTCGTTCCTTATTCAAAATGGTTTGTTCGAATTGCGAGTTGTCATTTGTTTTACACTCATGGTATTTGGATGGATTCTGGGATTTAATTTTAATCCAACGTGGACAATAGGTATTGGAATCAATATGCTAAAGTAGGATATTACTCGTGATTCTCCTAATTTAATATAATATTACACACATCGAATTACGACATAAATTCGTACGGTCCTAACAACCTACGTATCTTCTTTGAGTAACGGGACAAAGCCCTGAGGCAAACTAGCCCATGCAGTTGTTAACGTAATTAAACCTCTAAAATTATTCCAGTCATTAGTTCTCGTTACCTACGAAATTCTGAAGCCTTTACAATAAGATACTTTGATAGTTTTTCTTTTGGCTTGTATGAATATTGGTTCAGTTCGTGCAAAAATATTATGATACGTCTTTCTTTTATTCTTGAGTAGATTCGGACTTAGAATTTGGCAGGTGTGAACTTTATTACAAGGCAATACAGTTGCTAATAATTTCGAATGCCACTTGTCTGCCAAACCAGACGAATCTTGTTCCAAGGTAGGCTGATCAAACATTTCTGACAATCTAATGTTATTGGTAGGACCAAACACAGGTGCCAGCCTGGCGGCAGGACACACGAAAAATGACCAGGATTATCCTTTATCAACACCGACCTGAGTGTACTGCCAATATTGTTTGTAGGGATTACGTTGGACTTGTCACCTTTACCTTTAAGGTTTATTTACATTGCTACGGGGTTCACGTACGGGGCTTGCTAAGGACATGGTGTACGGGGTTCGCGACCGTGATGTGACAATTCGCGTCATCATCATCATACGTTGCATTTATTGATAAGTCAACGGTAAGAGAATTCATCATCTTTCGATGACACCCCGCACTTGCACCGTAGCTGTTTGAATGTCCTTTTAATGTAAATATCGTGACAAGGTCACTATGACAAATGACATTTATGAAAACAACTCGCGAAACTGCTTTGGAATTTGTCACATGAAGGAGTCAATGTTTGTAACCTGTACTAGTACTTATTATTATTCTGTGCCTGTACCAAGATTTTGCTAGGTGACTTTAAGCGTAGTTAATAAAATTTTAAACATAACAATATTAGTAGAGGTGAACATTTAATTACGCTTCGGGGCACAAATTTGATTTCAAGTGCACTTAAAACTGCTGTGTGGCAGTGTTAGCTTTGACTGAAATATTTTAAACATTAAAATGTTCCCGTATAAGTAAACAATTTTCAGTTGCTTGTGATTATATTGTGATTGTTTATTAGAGGAAAATTATGTTTTGTGTGTCGCCTGTGACTATAACCTATAATTAATTTATTTTCTGAAAACTGCTTGATGAAGCCTATGGAAAAATTTAATTTTCATTGAATTTAATACTCGCTTTCATGCGGAATAAATAACGAGGAATAAGGAGTAATGACACTTTCACTGAAATAATACTCATCGTGTTTTTTTAAATGATTACAAGTATATTTCTGTAGTACTCGTAATAAGAACGACAAGACCTGGTTAAACCAGCATTTTAATAATTTTAATATTCGCTGATCAATCAAACTGATTCGCGTTGAAATTACGAGTAAAATTCATTTGTGCTCGACCAATTCCACGTTAATTCACATCACTCTTTGTCCTTGTTCCAATGACGATATTTTAATTTCCAGATTCATTACGCTTTCAGTCTACCTAGATTTTTTGATACAATGACGTCATGTAATTTACTTTATGCAAATCGGCGCAGAATGTCATTCGTTTTATCGATTCAGTAATGAGTTGGACTAAATGAGAAATTATTGGAGATATGGATCTGACAAGCATGTTATTTACTATGATATTGTGTAAAGCTATCATAATAATAATGTAAACCATGAATTACATACTCGTACGTCAATAGTCTGAGCTAATAGACTCATTATAGCAATCTTGCGAACAAATACTCGTCTGTGATACTAACTTTAAGGAAAGTAACAATGTTGAGATAACTAAAACACATGAACAGATTGTATTTATAAATCTCAAACTCTACTTCAAATTACTTTCCATTGAAATCTGCACAATATTCACCTTAGAAACCCTATTTCAACGATGAAACAAAGTTGCACTTGCAGCACCTTTGCGAACACCTCGGAACAGGATAAGATACGCGATGTAAGAACAGTCGGAAGCATTTCAGACTCCATATTGTCATGCAATCTCGCATTTATTACAAGCGCATAAGATGCATTGTTGTGCCGTCGTCTGTACTTTTACGTCGATGCCAATAAGACATGTAGCGTAGAGCAAGGTGACATTATTGTGATATCGAAGAAAATGTAGCACTGAACAGTGAACGTAGCGCGATCGTGACGGACTCGTAGCACTGAGGAGACGTCGTAGCAGAAATGAGATGCATCGTAAAGAGGACCGTAGCGCGAGGCGTTGGGTAGCGACGAGGATTTCGTAGCGAGTGTATGTTTATTTATTTATTTAAAATGAAGCAACAAAGCGTACGTAATACTTACAATACAAAACGGAACCCTAAGTAGCTTTTAACGAAACAGGAGGTTTTGGTTGACATTCTAATAGGAAATTACTGAGGAAAAGCCGATTTTCCACTTCAAAATTATGGCTTTTCATGAAAGTTATTCGTAAGTACCTAATTAAATATAATAATTTTCCTTAATTAAAGGAAGGAAATTATTACTAAATATTTCTTGGTCAATTCAAAATTTTGTTGGCGACAAGTTAAAATACGTCTCGACGATTTCTATGCTGAAATTAAATAAGGAGTTCATTCGTTTCATTTTTATAAATCTGACTCTGACTCAATTTTTCTTACACATTTTTAGGTAAAAAAGTTGTTCAGAAAATTTTCGTCTTCTGTTTTTGTCATTATTACTAGCTTTTCTAGACTACATTACAACTGGGGCGATGATGAAAGAGACACGTATTATTTAACAGTGCATTGTGTAAAAAAGTTGTAGCGTGAAAACTAACACTACGCTCGGATTTTCCCTAAAAGGTTCACCTTTTATTTATGTACACGCAAAGGCATAAATCTGACGACCGCTTGCGGACACACAACATTACCTTTTACCTTTACCTTTTATACGATTTTATAAATAAAACATTTCCATTTTTTAAATTGGAGTACTTTTTTGTGCATAAAAAGGCAAGGTACTTTACAAAATATAAAATTACAATCAATTTTCAGTTTTCCAGATTCCGTAGTTTCTATCTACCTCAGTGATAAGTACCAATAATAATTACAGATACCACGTCGTAAAGTTCTTCATAACGTTACATTTATTATTTATTTAAGCTATAATTCCATACAAATGGTACATAAGGCAAAATTAATACCATAAAGGTATTCTCTGCCATTTAGGCGTATTTTATACATCAAATGAGATATACCAATTTGGTAGCGATAGCAAAAAGTAGTATTTATCAGTAAAATAAATGTAAAACTCATTAACGTAGGTATGTTAAAACCCGTTTCTAATGAAGCCACGGGATTTGTTATAAAGTCAGTTAGCCCAGGTGAATTTCCTTTTAAACTCCAGCGTTGTATATGTACAGTCCAATGCATAAATTGCGCGCGGTTGCGAATACGAACGCGGAAGGTTGCGGCGAAGTGTGGCGCTAGTGGGCACACACTGGACACAATGTACTATTCCCTCTGTGGTATTCAGGACTCACCACCGGCCACCACATCTGACGTTCATTCGATTTAAGTCCACCGCGAGCAAGTTTAGCAAAGTGCCGCATGAATAAAGTTTAAACTTTAAAATTAGTTTAGCCCGCAGCGTTTGGGACATTTTGCAGAGTATCTCTGGGGACTTGATTTAGTCGAGAACTTAATGCAGACTTTGGATACTTTTGAGTTGGTCGCCGTCACTGTTTTTATTAATGAACCGTTTGCGGGCTTGCGGCGAACGGCTGACAGCGCGAAACTTATTTACATCTTGTTTACATAGTAAATGACAAAACTGAATTTTAGATTCGTTTTCTTTTTTATGGCTGGTGTTACTGTCTGTTTACTGAAAAAGTTATAACTTTATTTTTCATTACTTGTGCAGTGCTTCTGAAATTCTACTCACTTTAGAAATTGTTAAATTTTTAAACAATTTAATGAATTCGATCATTAATGACGTCTCGGGGACGACAGGGTTTGAACAGTGTTCCTCGGATCTCGAATCAGCCAGTCCGACATTGACGACACCTTTGGGCTATTGATTGCTTACAGTACTATTAAATGCTCTACATCCACAAAAACAACAATTTTTACTTTGTCTTCACTAACATCATTATGTCTAAAAGATTATGAGACATGTAGAGGCTCCTTAAGAGCAAAATGACGATTTGTAAGAACTATTTATTAGTCTAAACAAATAAAGAAATTTTGACTTTGACTTTGACTTTGAGTAATAATGTCTATTGTCATGCAATTATTTATCAGTTCATCCATCTATCTGACAATAGTAACAACAATTGACGTCTTGGCCGGCGCTGTGGGTCCCAATTTGCTCTAATTAGGGCAGTATGTTAAGACCGATTATGTAGCAAGTGTTCCGCCGATATATTACGTGTAATTATCACTGCGAATATTAATTTCTGATTTATAGTCGTCCAGCTCAGCTGCGGCTTAGAAGTGATGAATTGTTGCAATTTGACCGCCACGCGTGACCACGCTCTGAACTTAACAAGCCTGTTATGGCATCGTAATTAATCTAACAAGATTGAAATTTAGACGGGACATTTTAATTAATTTTGTTTACTTAATAATACCTACTTTGTTTTGGCAAACAAGACAGTTGGTACTGAAAGAAAACAGCGGGGGATCAAGCTCTCCGCTACCTCATGACATACATACCTACGTCCTGTATGAACTACCGTACCTATTTTATTTTATCATTGCAATGCGTTGTATAAAATTCTCTAACTCCGATTCTGACACATAAAAGAAATTTGATTTATGAAAGAAAGTCATTTCTTAATTTTCTAGATACCTACCTATTCACTACTACAGTTAGGTACTAGTTACTGGTTTTAGATAAATAAATAGTCACTACCTATGAACTAGACGTCTTTTCACCTTAAGATCTATCATTCGTCTATTCTAGATAATCTACAACAACTAAGTATAAATCTAGATTTAACATTATCTATTCTATTCATGGCGTCAATACAAATAACAAAATGGCGTTCCTCATACAATTCAATCGCAAATTACATCAAATTCTAACGCGATGATTAAATATAAACCTAATTAATTTTACCTTTCCCTTTGATACGCGTTCAGATAACCATTTCGTGAATGGGTTAAAAGGTGCCTTACAGATTTACCTTATCTCAAAGGGCAATAAATCAACGAGTTCGTGAAACAAAATAAGTCAGGTAAATAGAGTTTTGGGCACAGTAAAAGGGAATAGTATAACATGTTTATATGATAAGTTTTGCACGCGACTTCGTCTTGGAATTTCTGTCTATCATAGTAAGTTTGTATTGAGCGGAATTGAGCGCATCAATCAGAAACACTTCATTTCTTTTCAAAATTATTTGTGAACTTTTACAACGCTTTAGGACAGTTAAAATTGTCACAGAATAAGTATGTATTTTTTATTGTCAAGTGGCAATTAGGGATTGCAATCCGGTATCATTTTCAATCCGGCCGGATCCGGACGGATCCGGCCGGATTGCAAAGTTACTTGATCTAGTATTTAGTGATTTTTAGTTTTGATAATAGCACATAAAAAGAAAAAGAAAATACGTATTTATGGAAAATAAAGTCACTTTTATTTATATTTTTCGGTATTAATTGTATTTTTTTGTAAGTAATTAACTACTATTTGTTTGTACTAATAAAATTATGAAAATTCTAAATAATAAAGTTAGTAATCAGTCTGAATTTCACTTATTGCTGTATGTAAGTATCAGAAAGTACTTAAGTAATAATACTATTAAACTCTTATTAAATAATCTACATAGACTTAAATCAACAAAAGTCTTTTAAATTTGTACGTATAAATTCAACTTCAGTTATTTTTAAGAAACAATCTGACTCCTAAGAAACAATAAAACAAGAAGCATTTATTTTTTGCAAAGGAAAATGCAATGTTGTGTCGCGGCACGTCTAGCGATCTGGCAAATGCGCGCGCGCTCACGTTCGCGTATTTTTTGCTTTACCGGATCCGCCACCGGATCCGGCGCCGACTCACCGGATCCGGTAGGTCCAAAAACACACCGGATCCGCCGGATTACCGGATCCGCCGGACCGGATTGCAATCCCTAGTGGCAATCAAATGGGCGGGGGCACATAGCTCGTAGAGCTGATGGCCGCTGGGGCAGGAAAGTTCTTGAGTGGCGACCACGAGCCGGAAGACGTAGCGTGGGCAGGCCTCCCACTAGGTGGACAAACGATCTGATGAGGGTCGCGGGAGGTGCCTGGATGCAAGCGGCGTAGGACCGGTCTTTGTGGACGTCTTTCGGCTGAAACGAACGAACGAATGATTGTCATAGAAAAAAAAAGTTAAAACACTTTTGGCCTTATTTTTATCTATTCGAATTACGAAAGCATTACTTGTTACTAATTAATTACTTATTAGTAAGTTAAATCTTAAACGATAGTAAGTAGGTACTAACTTTCTTTAGTGTTCAACCTTGATAGGGCCAGTGAAATCTTGATTCCTCTTTAATTAAACCCTGTGCTTATACAGGTTGTTAGGTAAATGGGTATATGAGCCGACACTAGCCCATGTTAACATGGGCATATAAATAGTATGGTGAAGTCAGAAAATTGATATCTTCATTTTAATTATTTTAATTTTCATACAAATCGGATTTTATAAAATTTATTTTGTATGAAAATAAAAAAAATTAAAATGATGATATGAAATTTCTGACTTCACCATACCATTTATATGCCCATGTTAACATGGGCTAGTGTCGGCTCATATACCCATTTACCTAACACCCTGTATAGTACAGTAGCAACACAAAGAAGTGACGAAACTTAAGAGATGTAACAGCTCAATGTACTATTTATCGATTTCAAAGCAACTTTAAATCTAATTTGACAGTTTATAACTAATTGCTTTTCACGTGAATATTATTCTAGAAACTAGGCAAAATAGACACGCTAAGATGTTTTACTATTTCCTTGACTATAATCCGGGTATCGAGGTGAGATATGAAACAAGTTGATGCGGAGGGTATGATGGATGCAGATCGCGGCCGAGGGTGGCGAGACGACTAGATTACGGCTATTCATCACGGTATCAGCTGATAGTGATGTTTGTATGCTGGTGATACCAGAAAATTGGTATTTACAATAAAAAAAGTATAGTCTTTCGATTTGATTTAGGTAGGCAGGTAACCTTGGGTGGTGAACTAGGTGTTTTTCTTTGTTCGGACGTGACGTGTTAATACATAGCCAAAACTTTGTAGGACTGGCCTACACCTACGACAGGCAGTTAGGTAAGTATCTAAAAGCTTGTCGAAGAAAGATTAATAAATCCTTAACAGCCATTATCATTGATTTATTATTTAGCTGTTAGGAAAAGTATTTTGAAAAATATTTTTTTATGCCTACTTAAATTCGATTTAATTTTCAGCCGAATAAAAAAGAAATACATGTTTTTTAACGGCCCCATTAATACGGAGACATCCCTCTGGCACACAGAGAAAGGATTTCAATACCAGTCTTTACATATTTTCCTAAATACCGATACCCATTAACCAGCACTCCCATACCTAATAAACTCATTGTTGGCTCCGTAATTGCAAGGAAAATATCAAATTAACTTTTTGTTGCTCCCATGTGTGGCTCGCCTAGATTTAATCCGTTGTGACCTAGCACATAGAGGACAGACGGCTGGCATACTGGAGGTGTACCCTCTAAATCAGTGAGCGGGAATATATTGGTCGGTCAGTCTCCAAATAATTAAGATATAAAGGCAGAGTTAAACGAATGAGTTAAGAGCTGTATACTGTGTAGATGGGTTTTAGACAACAATTTATTGGGAACATTCTACTTTAATAGCACAAAGCTAAGGGATTGAATATATCACTACTGACTTACAAAAGTCTGGATGCACTGAATAGTGTATTGTGGCATTTTATTTGTAATTATATTTTAAACACTATCTCCATTCAACTGCTATTACAAACTTTAAACTACAAACATTGTAATCTTTCGATAAATCGTTAGGGTTAAATGCTTAGAAGTTATAAAATAAAAGGTTAGTTCTATTAATGTTTATTTGCTATAAAACTATGCAGATAATACGAGTAATAGCGATAGATCAGATTAAATCAAAAGCGAGCAACCTCGTACCTTCTTTGAGCAGTATTGAACGAATACAATATCAGATACACTCAGCTGACTGGCCCTTATTCTAAAAAGCAGCACAAGAATCGGATGATCAAATCGTTTGCTCTTATCGAATCGGAGACTCGATTCAGCTGGACTCACGTAGATATACAGGGTGTTTGGCGCATCGTGTGCCAAAATTATTTGGCGGATAGAATGGGTCATTTCCTATATTTTCAGCCCCCATAACACGTTCCATGCCAGGCGGCTACTTATATATGAATTTTTTTAGTAATTTCACCAATTTACCCCAATCGCATCATTTAATTTCGATTTAAAAAAAACTACTAGGCGTAGCCTCAAAGTAAATATTTTGTTTTGACGTGCATTGATGTAGGGTTGCATCACATCTAAATTTACTGGCAAATATCATCTAGTTTTTTTTAATTCAGCTTTGAAGTTTTCCGAAAAGTTAAAAATGGACTGAACAATTAAGTTTACATGGCTATCATAAAAAAATTAAAAGAGATAGCGACCTTCGGATTTTATCAAAACTTCTTTAGTCTATCCCCATTCAAACGGTATACTAATATTGTTTAAATACTAACAACAACTTCACAAATTCCTTAAATTAGTGCATTGACTCTACTCGGACTGATATTCAAATTTTGAATTTTGAACCTTTTTTTTTAGTTTACAATAAGTTCAAAGCAGGTAAAAACTTCACAAAATATTTACTTTGAGGATACGCTTAGTAGTTTTTTTTTAATTGAAATTAAATGATGCGATTTGGGTATTTTGGTGAAATTACTAAAAATTAATATAAAAGTAGCCGCCTGGCATGGAACGTGTAATGGGGGCTGAAAATATAGGAAATGACCCATTCTATCCGCCAAATCATTTTGGCACACGATGCGCCAAACACCCTGTATAACGTTGTTAATCCAAAACCAATTAGTGACCGTCAAACGTACGAGCCAGGTCACAGAGCTTGGTATTAGGGTGCAAACACATTCTCACGTTAAACGATAAAGCTAGAGCCATATTAGGTGATTAGGCACCATTCGTGTGATTTTAGGATTTTATGGTCAATAGGAAAATATTTTGCTTAGTACGAGGGGCTAACAGGACTATTAGTAATTTGTGCAATACAAATTACAAAAAAAACTATAAATCTATTTTAAAAAAATCTGTATGCACTTTAGGTTTGCATTTTTCTTGCACCTCCAGTTGCTACCCTACAATCTAAGCAAAAGGATTTACTCAATTAGACACCACATAAGAAAAATAGCACCTAACTTTGATGGTAACTATGACGATAACCGGTGCTTTTTGTATGGAGCTTGACAGATTTTTGACGTTTGTCAAAGTTAAAGTAAGATGGTACAACCCAGCCTAATTGTTCTCAGTTTGATCAACTGAATTACGTAAAAATAGAATACATCAGCTTCGATGTTCGTTTAAAGGTATGTATTATTGTCACCCCTTACTACTTACTACACACATACTGCGTTGAGACTAGAAAATTGGGATGAAAGTGGAAACAATAAAATTTATTTAGTTTAAAACAAACAAAGTTGTAAATACATTACCACTTTGGCAAACACCACATGCACACACTATTGCAACTGCATTCTTAGAAACATACGACAGTTTTAGCATCCCCTATGGACTTCTAAAGTGCAAAAACTTAGCGCTTACAAGTCGAACAACACATTTATTTAAGTAAACAAATAGTGCTTTAAAAATGCAGCGAAGGCGTGCACCTCATCTGTAATGCCGTCCCCCACTTACCCTTATAAATGGGTGCACCACGCGCCCCGTCCTCCTCTGATATAAGGCGAATAGATGACTGCTGCGGGGAGCTAGGGACCACTGGAACTGGTAACATCTAGCAGTGAATAGTGTAGAAATCTCACTAGATGTAGTACAGTAATATCATAATGGTTCATGGTTATGCCGCGAGCACGTTTTTGCTGTTATTTTCTGTATTACCTGCTTGAAGTTGCAATGTCCTTGTTATTTATAACTCATTTCATAAACTCAGATTTACTTTTCACGATAGATACAAGAGTCCACCCACGAGCACTCATATATTTTCGCGTTGATCCGTTTCTTTCAGTTTCAAACTACCTATATTTTTTAGGGCCGATTTTTCAATCGTCGGATAACTTTTAACTGAAGAATAACCTTGTCATTTTGACATATTTCCCATACAAAAACTGTCAATGTGCCAAACTTATTCTTCAGATAAAAGTTATCCGACGATTGAAAAATTAGCCCTTACTCTAATACATTCTATTCTACTATTCATACTTAGCTATTCAATAGCTGATATAAGCTGTGCTCAATAAAGCACTATATTGTCTATTAACAAAGCAATATAAATTATGTATGGTGGCTAGTGGGTTTTGCAATGCATTTGAGTAAGCCTGCAGGGGTTTTAGTAGGTGGCAGAAACTTAACCTCTCAGATGCTAGTCAAATGGGAATAGCATAATAAATAATGTAGTTTAATTTCAAATCTATGTTAGACATAGGCTGTGCCAAACAAAGAGTCGGCTGAAACTTTATATATGGACCCGAACACCTGTGTCCATACCCGATCTCTCCTGCCAACTTTTGACACCTTGCAGCAGTTCTTAAAGATCATACGGCCGGACTTTGCCATTACCCAATTGCTAACCAACCATGGTTACCACAAGGCATATCTAAACCGTTTCCATATCGTCGCAGATGACCGCTGTCCCTGCGACGACCAAACCCCGCAAACCTGGGAACACCTACTTACTCAGTGCCCTAGATTCACCACACAAAGATTCGCACACGAAACCACTTCCCGCTTGTTAAGAATTAACCCCTATAATCTCGAAGAAATTACCAGTAAAGAAGACACAACAAAAAGCTTTAAAGTCTACGTATCATACATTGTTAGCAGTCTAAAAGATTTTAACAAAACTTAAACAATCATACACTTATAACATCAATCACTGCCTTGCAATTGGAGTACTCCACTAGCTCCAATTGCAAGTGCATTCCAATAGCACTTACTTACAAAAAAAAAAAAACATTGATAAACTGATTGTTATCAGTAACGCCAGTTGTCTCTTCCGCCTTCTCTATACCAACGTCGCAGACTGTTCGATAAAATGAGAAAAGAAATTATAGGTGGTAGAATGCATGTTGGCTAAGCTCCCATTGATCGGAATGGCTACGTGCGCGCGTTAGGGCTCAATCACATTATACCATCATTGTGTGCGGAGGATTAAAGAAAGGCGCATTCGATCGTTGTGGCTGGATATACGAGTAACTTACCTACTACATGAGTAAATCTGAATTTCTAGATTAAGCTGTATCGTTTAGTACCAAATAAATATTTTTCTTTCTTTCAAAATAAGTTAGGTACTATTGTCTACAGTTGAAGGCCAAATTCCCCATTTGCACTTAGTAAATTGGAGAGAGTCATGCACGTGCTTCTGTATTAGAGACTAACACCCGTATTCACAAACATTACTATGAGGTCTCACAGTGCGCATGGACGCACAGGGTGACACATGAGCCAATCACAGAGCTCTATTCAACGCTGTGCGTTCGATTTGCTTCTTTACTTAAGCAAGCATCGTTTGTGAATACGGGCGTAAATGACTTGTTAATGTCATTATCAATTTTAGACTAAAGTTCTCCACCGCGTGGTCCTAGTGGGGATTGGTAAAGGCTTCAGTATAAAGTCACAACCCTTTCTGTCAGATGTGATCGAACCACAACTTAAGGTACTTTCGGAAGGACGAACATTCTTATATTTTTTCTAAATTGGTCGGAATGGTCACCATCTATCACCATTTAGTTTCAACCAAAACACGTCCACAGCTGGAAAAAAAGAATCATAATTAAGAATTTCCACTAACTCCTTTGTTTCAATAATTTGTTGTGAAGTGCTCTAAGCTTTAGAAATTCATATACTAGTTGTGCGCAGATATTTTTTACTAAACCATTGGAACGATATAATGTCATTTTAATGCTAAATACTAATAAACGCGTAATATAAACACACCTTTACCGGATCAAAACGATTGCGGGAAATCCAAAGTCTCCAGTCAACCCTCTTCTTTCACTTCCCTGTTATCTTTATCCTCTTTATTTCGATTCGGATCATCTTCTTCAGTGAACACAGGATTGACAACATTAAAAAATATTTTCAACAATGGATGTCGTTACAATCCCGATAAATTAGAACAATTTTGTGGGCTTCAACGGTTGTAAGGTATCTCTCATAAAATATTTAGTTGAAAAACCATTAAGATACTTATGCCCCTTTTCACCAGTGACCCCTATGAAAACAAAATTCCTGTTATAATATGAGTTACCATAGGGGTCACTTAAAAATTAGGGATTGATGGTGAAAACGGGCATTATACATTTTTAATGGTCCACTACACGAGTGCACAAGAAAGGCTGCAGTGCGGGAGGGGCCGGGTATGACGACCACGACCATTCTGGCAAGAGTTTACCGACGAAGAATTTTTAACCTTCACAAGTATTATGAAGGCCTTATGAAGGCCAAAAGGCTTGATCCCTTTGACAAAACCATTTGGCAATTCAAAACATAAATCAAATGTATTTAGTTATTATGAAGTAGGTTTTCTAGAATTTCATATAATGGTTTACTTTTGAAGTAATGAGATCAATACACTCTAATCCAAATATTGCATAAAATATTCAAAGAAGTAGATACAGATAATAAATATAACGTCAACTGTGGCTCTTATTGTTGATTTTCCTAAATTACATTTATTAAATTACATAATTATTATATTACACACTGTAAAACCCTGGTTTTCCTAAATAAATAAATAAATAGGTACTGGTAAATTTTTGCTTCGTCGAACTTATGGGATTATTCCAACCAAAGATATAATGTGGGCGGGTCTTGTGAATTAAATTACAATTTCTTTGAAAACAAATCATACTCTTTTAAATAAATTATTATTGTACTCGTACTAACAACCTTGCCACAAACTGATGAGAGCTTGTATTGTGACTAGACAGCGGATTATTATTGGCCATGAGAATTACTATTAACCTCAGTTTAGTGACAAACTAAAAAGTCGTGGGTTTAATTCCCACCTGAGGCAGTCGATTTTTTTAAAGTTTGAATTACAGATATATTTATTTCGTCATCAAATTTTTAAATTCTAATAACTATCGCAAGTATAAGTTTGTGAAATTCTTGATATTTACCATTTCCATTTTATTTTTCGTATTACACGAATACTAATTTTAAGATGATGGGTCAACAGGTTTCCGGGAATTGCCGGGAAAAGTATAAATATCAAAAGCGAGTCAATGGCCTGAGATCACGGTTAAAATGCCAACCTGTCCTTTGCTTATTATTTATAAAATTTAACAGTATTAATTAAAACCAGTAACTAATTAAAATTTCCAACCGGTCATTATGAAAATCATTGGGGGAGGCCTATTCAGTAGTGGACTCCTATGGCTGAAATGACGATGATGTGCATTAAAACAAGCGTAATTAAAATTACTGACTTCTAAATAATACTTCTCAAACCCTTATGCGATTGTGATGGCCTTTCATATTTTGATAACATTTATGCATGTCTGCACACAAAGCTGGGGTCGAGCTCGCATGCGATTGTGTGAACGCGTCCGTGCGTGCCACGGGTCGAGATGGCCATGATGGTGGTATGGAGATAATGTACAATCGACCATAACAGTGTTGGGGGAAAATAACACCTATTACGATGGCATAAGATGTCCCAGTATACCGTGCTGTTGACTGTACCTAAAGGGGTAATTTTTGATATTAGGTCACTGTGTCATGAAATTCAGACACTTGCAGTAACAACTGCTACTAAATACACTGATATGACTGTGTGTTAGAGTATGAACGTACTTACTTATTACGCGTTCGTGCGTGCTACGAGTCAAGATGGCAATGGTGGTGGTATGGAGGTAATGTAGGTACAGCGAGAGCACATCAGACCATAATTTTTTTATTGCAAAATAGCCCGTATTACAACGAGATAAGACGCTTCTGTGTTTAGCCTGACGTGCTGTCGTCCGTACATTCGACAGCCCAATTATTTGGCGCAAAATAACACTTAATACAATGACATAAGATGCCCTAGTGTTTAACTGTGTAAATAAAAGGGTAATTTTTGATATTAGGTCACTGTGAAATGACGTGGGCAATCACAGTAACAGTATTTTGTATATGACAAGCAAACACTTGAAATAAAAATTGCTACTAAAGGCCGAGAAACAGATTATAGACCGCAATTGCACATTAAAATATATGTACATTTTTAGTGAAAAATAGTTCCTATAACAATTAATACTTAAATTATGTCATTCTTTCGCAGTTTTTAGTTAGCTGTGTCGTCGTTATACGATTATACATTTGCCAGACATAGACAACATTTTGTCTATTATCATTTCCAAGTCCTTCAATAACACCGAATCAAAAAGAAAAAATCCTGTTTACCTACAGTACCCCGGGTTGTTACAACTCGCGCAAATCAAATACGGTATTGTTACGTCACAATGCCTGTTACCTTTTGTTGTCACTGGGTAATTTGTAATTCCAGCCTTTGTTATAGCTACTTATTTCTAAGGCAGCGGCCAGGTGAAAGTTTTCGCGGTATGGTAGATCATAATGTTCATAATGCAAAACGGTTTCGGGCTTATCACGCAGATTTATTTTATAATAAAACCTTAACAAAACAATACATTAGAATATTAAATTCTATTTTTTTACGTTCCAATTACTATTTAGTATTTTTTGAGTTATGAATGACTTTTAATTATAGACTTTTTAGTATAGCTATTTTGAGCATGGTATGCAAAAAAATTGGATAAAATGATTCCCAAGCCAGGTAACATCCTAGATTCATGTTTAATATCATGTTTTAGCTAAGTATCTGTGTTTGGCCAAAAATAAATATTGGGATGTGCTTGTCTACAAGTAATAATATGGAGGTCAAATCACGAGCATAATTTATTGGTACATACCCCGCTACAATAGGAAAAAACACTTAAATAAAGGTCAGTATTGTGATTAGGGTCGGGTCAGACACGCTATGCGTCCGGCATTTTCGGGATAGTGTCGTTGTCCCGCAATGAAATATGCCCGATAGATTAACTGGCGTCGCTCAACATACAGTTTTCAAAAATGAACGCAAAATTTTGACCTCTATTGCTATTGGCATAAATAAAAGTGCAGCCCGCAATATTTGTCGACATTGTTCCAATTTGGGACGACTAGTGGAACTCGCGAGTATCAACTTCTGTTTTGTTATTTGCGCTTCCATCAATGGCGGTATTGGTGGGGAATAGAAAAAACTAAAAGTTTTTAAGCACAACGCGCATGCACAATTTTAGTTCAAAGTTAAGAAAAAACTTTTTTCACATCATCTACTAACTTTTTTCATAGCACTACTCATTATAAATACCTTTTAAGCTACTTCAACACATATTAATAAATATTGAACAATACCGGATGTTATTATAACTTAGAAACTGAAGGCAATGATACATTTTTAATTGGGATTAACCATTTTTTTAAGTTAATTTTACTGGTTTAGCGATATTTTTTTAAGTATCATGATCACAGGATGGTCAAGTTCAACGATAACTTATATTATGTGTAATGTGGGATTAGAAAAAACGATAACACGAGTATCCGTTTGTCGCTAATATAATTTCTTTGTGACATGGGTTCGATTTGAGTGCTAATACAAAAATAATAAAAGAACTATAAGTGGAAATCGGATTCTTATTTATTATGATAAGAACATGGTTAGGCATAAGTAATAGAAGTAATTATTGTTTCTATTTTGTATTATGTGGAAAAAGTAAAGCACTTATTTATTTCATAATGTTGAAACTCTGTGAAACTAGTTAATACGTTATGCCCGTACCGATCGTTTCATACTTATATTATCAACAGCTGCAAAAACAGTTAAAATATAACCAAATCGGGTTGGGTGTATAACGACGCATAAGAAGGACTTTGTAGCATTTACGTGACTGCTTTCTTGGTTCACTTCCAAGTTTGCCTCGTATACTCGTAGCGATGAAGGGGCTACGAATTTCGATGCTACGCCGTAGCGTCGTAGCGCTGTAGCACAGTTGTAGCACTTCGCGTGGAATAGGGCAGTGCTCCACAAATGGTGTACCGTAGGTGGTCATTAGATGGTATGCCTCGGAAAAATAAGATTATCTTATAAACTTATTTTTAGTAAAAAGGGTAAGATTAATAAAGGTAATTACTTAAAAAAATATCATGCATGTGCGGTACCTCCAAAAAATCATTTTCCTAGATGTACCTTGAACACGAAATTTTCCGGAACACTAGAATAGGGAATGCCTATTGGTGGTAGTGATAAGACTAGTTTTGCGAGTGACAGTTTTATTTCATCGATTTTAATTAGTCAATAATTTGTTGCATATTTTTTCTATTCACAATGGTTAAGACAAGCAATGTTAAGATGAGTCACTATTCTATTACAATGTCTAAACATTGTAATAATATTATAAGTCTTCTTGATTAATTACTGTAAATTAGGATAATGCCAGGAATTTGGTCATCATGGTATTTTCAATTGATTTCAGCAGTGTAAATCAGTAGCTTTCCAATAACCATGAAAAACAGTCTTAATTAGGTACGAGCATTGCCTTCGTCTACCTTAAATTGCAAGTTTACGTGCCTTGCGACTCAAAAATTTAATTTTCCCAATTTTCAATCGGGCATATTTTACCAGAAGAACGCCCGAGCACCCGTAATAGCTGGTTGATGCTAATCCTATGGCCCATCGAGAAATTTAACTGGTCCTAGTTACCATTAACTGATTCTGCGGGACTACTCTGCAACCCATGTACAGCTGCCAGCAAATCTGACTGTAAAATTTCGTTGCAAATTAGCTCTTATTGAGACCACATAAGATGCCAGTCTTTTGGTTGCAGAGTGGTCATCTGAGCAGATTTTCAGCTGTTTCCATCTCTGTTATACAGCCTGAGATTCTGTATCGTGAGAAAGGGAGAGATAGTGAAAATAGTTGCCATTTACATGGTTATTCCCAAGGGTTCGCACGCCAAAGCGAAGCTTCCATCTTAAACTTATAAAAAATTTGAATGACCCAGCCAATTTTATCGATGGAACGATCTTGGGTTGCGAGATACGGAGTTTTATCCGAGCCAATTTTTGTAATTGGTGATTAATGCTTTTGCAGCGAGGGCTTTTTAAAAATATGTTTGTATAAAGTTTTATGAGAGCACAATAACTAGGCAGTGTGCATATTAGAATTTTTAGGTATCCTTAAAACGCTTAACCAGATTCTCTTTTGATTTGATCTTTTGGTTGAATAGATCTCATTTTTATTATTTCCTTTTAGTATATTAGACTCAAGCCTAGCTAATTGAAATAATATTACCTACCCTACAAATAAATAAATTATTACCCTACTTTGTAATCCAGAAATATTTATTCACCATTAGTACCTATCGTGTTAAAGAAGTAAGATTTATTTAATGTTATGGCGAGCACGTTAAATCTATGTAGGTATATAGATCTAATTGAGTTCCGCGTGATACCACAGTTGTAACCTCATTCGCTACAACCGATAGAAGAAATTCTAATTAACATTTAACTTGCTTATAATTCTTCAAGTTAATGTAGCGATCTTACAATCATCTGTATACCTTGACGCTCTATTAACCCACTTAACTTGCTTCCCTAAAGAGCTGTTTGGTACAAGTCACTTGCTCCGTTTTTCATTAATATTCATACTTGCTTATGTCGGTAGGCGTTGAGGGAAGCAAGAAGCAACAGCCCTGCAAAGTATATTCAATTTCACATCTTTTGATAGGTTTAGAAGAAAATAAGTGAATCGTGAAAAGTCCTAGTTTTGGACTGTTTGTGTAAATAGAATTTGATAACAATGTGAATTATTGTTATAATATTATGTAGTTGAAACTTGTTTTAGGGTGACATAGTAGATATGTATTTACACCATTGCATTACAAGTTCAATGAATGCACGATACTAGCGCGGTGACCCACAGGTAAGTAATGTAATAATAATATTATCATTTGAAATTAAAATTATTGCATCCTCAGATAAGATCACCAGTAAATTTCATTATTATATTACGCCTTTTTAAGAGCACTAAAACGCATCTCAACCTTATCTTACCATATCACCACTTAGCTTTAGGACAAAAATAAATTCAGTTATTGCTATGTTCATATTCATATATTATATTTATTTGCTTACTAACGTGTGGCGGGAAAAATACAGTCACTTTTATCAGCTATCCTATTTCAAGAAACAAACAGAACGACAACATAATGCAAATAGATGAGCGAACGATTTCCATCACAGCGATCCATCGTACAATAATCCTCTCTAATCACGTAAAGGGGGTCACATTTTTCACAGTGAACGCCAGCGAATCCTGTCTCCGGATAGGTTCCGAAGCTGCCGATAAGCGGAATGAGAATGACCCCACGGGACTGCGCCGGCCACCACGAGTAGGGTGACCAGCATTAGGTAGACTTAAGGGAAAACATTTTAAAAAGGCAAAGAAAATCTTAGTTGATGAACCGTAGTTGCTGAATGCTGAGAGATGAGGCGACAATAGAACAACGACATCGACAGCAGGCATAAAAAAATTGAATACAACTTAGGCTGGGTTGCACCATCTTTAACTTTGACAAACGTCAAAAATCTGTCAAAGTCTATACAAAAAACACCGGATAAGGTTATTTAGTTACGATCAAAATTAGGTTAACTCAGCCATAGTAAAGGGCGATCGGAAGTGACTCAGCCTGTGCTGAGTTTTAGTACAGTTCATCTCAAAGCTGATTTTCAGCTAACATTTCTCTCCGGGTATTGAGTAGAATTAAAGGGTTAAAAAAAAAACAAAGTTATGTAAACATTTAAATAAAAAAAAACAACAAATAAAAATAAATCCACATGGACTGTATATTTTGTTATATCTATGTAGTGTCGGAAGATATGTCGCTCATGGTTACCCTACATGGAAAATTCATTTAATTTAATGGTACCCAATCTACATTGTAACATCATGCGCGCGCCGTCATCGAGGTTTTTTGTGTCGTAAATAATGCGCATTAAATATTGTATGTTCATATATTTTCTATAGTTATTAAGTTAATCCGTAGAAAAAATAATCAGAGGACATAGGAAGCCAAGCAAAGATAAAAAGAAAACTAAAGCAAAGTAAATGGTTTACATTAGATCCTAAGTAAAACTGCCAATTATAATCGCTTCAAATATGGCCCATCCTTTTCTTTGGCAAAATTATATTTACATTCCATTTAAAATTATGTTGGCTTAAACCAATGGAATACTCCAATAAGGCTTCATTTTAATGTACTAAATAACAAACACCCACTCTTATTGTAAGCACAAAGTAGATAGGAGCAGAAGACAATCTACATAAAAATGCGCAACGCACACATAAAATAAACAACGCTCACGGACACGATACCGTCACATCGTCAATAATTGCAAACCAGTCTAAACCAGTGCAAGCGGGAATGCCGCCCGCTTGAGACGCGTGTGTGCGTATGGAAAATTAAGTAAATACAGGTCTTCTGGATGTTAAAGGGTAGTACTACACAACATTGATGAAATAAAACGCAGCCGTAACAGCCTATTTACACTTGAAAATTTCGACAGGTTCATCCAGTGTCAGTTCTAAGTGGCTCAGTTGGAGGAGCAGTCGCCCGGCAAGCGGAAGGTCGTGGGTTCGAGTTTTTTCAAGTTGTATATTTAAAACTAGCGGCCGCCCGCGACTTCATACGCGTGTTTCCCATTTTACCCCCTTAGGGGTGGAGTTTCGTAAAATCCTTTCTTAGCGGGTGCCTACGTCGTAACATCTACGATCCATCCAGCCAGCCAGTTTCAGCCTGATCCGTCCAGTGGTTTGGGCTGTGCGTTGATAGATCACTATGTCATAAGTGCCACTTGTGGTCTAAAGTGAATAAATGATTTTGATTTTGATTTTTGATTTTGTCAGTCAGTCAGTCAGTCAGTGACCTTTGAGTTATATAATATTTAAATTTAGTTTGACAAGCGACTCTATTCGCTAAGCTTTAATACAGATATTCTAGTACTATTTATTTTGTGTATAAGCCTGTTTCCAGCCAAGCATGAACTCAACATGTTATTTGTTGTTATTTACGGATATAGGCCTAAGTTCGCCGCCGACATCGGGTTTGGGTGAAATCTACATAAAGTTGTTGTTCTGTGGCAAGAACCAATGTTTTGTACGTTTCATTATAATGATAAGTATAACAGAGTAAAATAAAATGAAAATTGGTAATTGATCTTTACAATTTAATATTAGGTAGATATTAAGTAGGTAAAAATAATTAATAAAAACAAAAAGCAAGGGGTTTTGGGTGATGAAGGAGGATTTTTAGTTTGAAATAATCTTAGATATTCAACTTTAAGGCTGAGTTGCACCATCTTACTTTAACTTTGATAAATGTTAAAAAACTGTCAAACTCCATACAAAAACCGTCCGTTAACGTTATACAGGGTGTAAAAAAACCTATCACGAAGACTGAAACTACGCATTCTGTACACCCAACCAAGTAATATTACAAAATATTATTGGTGGGAAATAATTTTTATTTTTAAGATTAAAAAAAAAACAATATTCCGCAGCCCGCAATGTACAGCGCGCCACGCAACGCAATGACTGTGCCTATGTGTGTGTGAGTGTATTGGAGCGTACGCGCTTTCCCTCCACTACCTACCGCGACCGCAGAAGTATTTTGTACACAAAATTACCAGATTATTCACTTCCTACATTTAAAAAACACATTCCTTTAACGTTTGTTTAGGTTTAGAGCTAAGTACTTACCGACTAATCCCCTTCGGCGTCGTCTGGAATCGGCCGTTCCAACTGGACAAGTTGTGGCTCGAACTGACGGCCTTCCACGTGCAAGCAAACGCGTGCCCGGTAAAGCGTGTTTTGATGTACGCGCTCCAGTATTCCTTCACGTACACACGGGTATTTAAGTACCTCAAATACGACACAATACACGCCTAGACGAGGAGGCGGAGGCACGGCTGCATCGGCTGATTGTCCAACAGACGTTGTACAGCCAGAACAAAAATACGTGCATCAGGGTGCAGGGGCGCTGTAGGATGTTCAGCCCGATACAGCCGCAGGGCTTCAGATGCGTATCCACGTGCTCTCCCATAACAGTAAACCATGTTTACGTACTCACGAGCACTGTACGTATGGTTAGGCATCTTTCTAACACACATTCACTATTACCACACTCACTATCACACGTTCACACACTAACTATCCGCACGAGAAAACAATCAAAAGTCGCAAGCGCATTCGACGGCCGAAGAAACCGAACTGGTAGGGATATTCCGATACTAATAAATACGAGTAGGTACTCGATACTTTTGATTCGATACCAAGTATTTATTGTATCGAATCAATTTTGCGATACATAATCGGTATCGAAACAAAAATACTTGGTATCGAATCGAATCATCTACTGCACCACCTGAATACGATTTTTGGAAACATCATAAAGAGTTAGTAACTACATGGGCACAAGAAGAAAAAAAATCTCATCAGGGAGATGAAGTTTATCTTTATTTATCAAATCCAGTAGTTTCTCTTAAAAGCAACCTATTTGCAGAATGGGATGACATGAAGTTGGTGTTTCCTTGTCTTTACAAGTATGCACAGCAATATTTAATTGTTGTTGCAACATAAGTTCCTAGCGAGTGCCTTTTTTCCAAAGCCGGTGCAACAATGACACAAACAAGGAACAGATTGTCTTCAAAATACCTTGAACAGTTACTGTTTTTGGGCAATCTTAATGCTGAAGAGTTTTTTGTTTAAATTAATAATAAGCCTAATAAACATTTATAATAAATAAATAGTTGTTTTCTTCTCAATTTTGTTTAAATTATTGTCCTTCAACGTTCATTAATAGCACCCTCAAAATAATAAAACAAAATAAAAGTTCCAAAAAGTATCGATATCAGTAACTATCGATACTTTAGGAGTACTTATTTAAGTAGTATCGAAAAAAGATTTGAGTATTATCGCGATGAGTAGGTATCGATACTTAGGTGGTATCGGAACATCCCTACAACTGGCCGGTGCGCAACGCGCGCGAGGCGCGAGCGGCCCCTCGCAACAAAGGCACTGCCCCGCGCGGCGAGACTGACTGACCAATAACAGTCAAGCAATACGTCTATCGAATGTGTCGTCGTGAATCGGTACTCTTCATTTTCAACTACAAATTTACGTAATTTTTAACTTAACAAAAATGTAATTTCATCACTTTAGTACAGGCAAGTCTATCAACGAATGAGATTGTAAAAGCGGCGGCAAAAATACTTTGATTAATCTTTGTTAACTAAAGATCCGTCCTAGCATACTTAATAATAATTAATGCTTTAAGCAAGCTTCCAAAATACTCAAATTTGAATGAATTGTAGATGCGCAATCGTTATTAATAAAACAATAAGAATATCAATACATTTTGATAGTTATTCCGTGTAATAAAGTTACGTTCATTTAAAATAATCACGAACAAGACGATGAATCTTTTTATGTTGAAGAATGGAAGTAATTGGTATGAAAGAAGTGCTAAAAGATATGAAATTTTGTTTAGTTTCTAAAATCAATCGAGTTTAAAAATAAAATCTTATCTTTTAATCTCCCATCGAAAGTGAAGGAGCAAGAGTTTGCCAGTGTGTTATTTCTAGGCGTTCAGATTGCAGTAATAAGTAAGTTAAGTTTTATTTTATTAATTACTATCGTAAAGACGTAAAATTTATTAAGTTAGAGAGCTAGAAATAATGAACCTGTGTGTAAGAGCATTTGTCATTTGTTTACAGTACTTTTTAATGATACAAGTTTATCACATCTGCTTACTGCCTGTGATTAACGATTAAAATTACGTTTATTTAGAATCGCGTGCATAACCATTATTTATTTCAAGTAAATTATGAAGAAAGGAAGTAATGAGTATGGAAGGAAGACTGAAAAAAGAGACCTTTTTATTTAGTTGCTGAAATCAATTAAGTTTAAAGAACACACAATCATCACTCCTATCGAAAGTGAATGCCTTAATCAACGATAGGAGTAACATTGCCAGGTGTTTACTCTAGGCGTTTAGAGCGGTGTGGTGTAAGCAATAATTTGAGTTTTACTTTATGAATTTTATTACTATCGTAAAGACTTAAGTTATTGAAGTAGAGAGTTATTAATGTAAAGAATGACAGGCCTCATTCAAAAGATCATTATTCATCTGTTTACGGTACTTTTTAATGATACCTACTTACGCTTATCACACTTGCGTAGCTAATAAGACCTGTGATACTACATTGTGATAGAATAACGGTTATGCGTAAAAGCACGGTTTAGTTAACAACCTAGGTTCTGTAAGATTATTTAATTTGCGGAAAGAAACAAATTCGTGTAAAGGGTTTTTATTAATTAAAATGTAATTTATTATTTTTTAGAATAAAAACTAAACTGGTAAGGTGATATTAAGGTGTAAGTAACTAATTTAAGTACTCATTTCATTTTTACAAACTAGGTAGATTTGGATTAAGCTCAGTTCAGTTGGTCCAGTCGTAGTCGTTGAACTCACAGTAGAGTTGAATGACTCATGGGCGAGCGCGGGTTGCGGTTCGGGGCGTGGGGGCAGCGCTTGAGCGTGTGTGCGCGCGCTGCTGTCCATTTCTTATTGTAAAGACAAAAGCCTTATTGTGACGAAAATACTCAAAATTTTAATAAGGTTTCTTAGAAAAAAAAAATTTAAATAACGAATTGAAATTGATAATGTAAAAATCTTGAAAAAAATATTCTGACTTTGACCTTCAATATCTCCTAAACCACAAGTTTCCCAGGTATGGTCCCAAAGAAAAAAATGATCCCCATGATGTGGAGAATAAGTAGTCTTCGGCTTCGGGATAGGTTTTTTTACACCCGTTAGTTACTGTCAAAGTTAGGTGGTGTAACTCAGCTTAAGTCTGTTTAATTAACAATCTGATGAAATACTTAAATCTACAATGGAGGACTGTTTTATCCCCAAAAGAAAGTTTACTTACGTTGTTAGTATCTCTTCAAAGTTTTCCTTTTATGTTAAGGCTCCAGATATTGAAATGAGTGGCACTTGTAGGTATTTTAATGGAGAATAAACTCCATAAACCAAGCTTAGATTTCAGTCTAAGCGATTTTAAGGTAAATTAATCTGGAATAGGCTTTATTTACTTATTTTTACCCAACTGCGCCAGAAGGAGGGTTATTTATACACTTAAATATTCTCATTTAGGTACTTACTTTTATTGCCTTAGTTTGTTTAAAAGTTAGTATAGTCTTAATATTTTCTCCGGATAAAATAATTATGTTTATTAAAATTTCAGCTTGATTAATTGATATCATTATTAGTACCTACGAAGTTTTCATTAACGCAACGAAAAATAAAAGAAAACATTTATGAAATAATTTTAACCCTTATTTTTTTTCCAAATCGACACAAAACCACACCTGTGTGCCTATTTCCTTATACACACAAAGACAATGAAACAGAAATATGTAAAACCATAATATCCCATTGCTTCAACCAAATGTAGGGACAAATCTGGGGAATTTGTTGTGCGAACAACCTGAAAGTCCGTCTCTATAATAAAAGTCACATCTACGTGAATAACGAGATAAGTTACAAAAAAAGTTTTTTCTCGCTTTCATGGCTCGCCTCACTTCTTCGTGATACTTTATGGTAATTTTAGTTGAATCAACATGAGCTTGAATATTTGCTTGCTACAATAAAATTTTGTATGATAGACTTATTTATAAACTCTTCTGACGCCCGTATTCACGAACATTACTATGAGGTCTCACAGTGCGCGTGGACGCACAGGGTGACACACGAACCATTACCATGAGTTTACGTTAGGTGTTCTCGCTACTAGCGAGTACATCAAAAATATAAGGTGTTATTTTTTATACTGATCATACTTTACCAACGCATCTAATAAAATCATACAAATACAACCCAAGTGTTTTAAAAAAAAAATTCAGGCTAGTTTTTGTTTTTACTTTTCCTAACAAAAAAAAGATATTATTTTTACAACCATCCTGTCTTCACTCACTGCCTCTCTCTCTTTCTTTACTCATTTCATTCATACGAGTACGAACAATGGCCGCGCGCGTTCATTCAACGTTCACACACATAAAGGTTAGATTACACTAAACCTACGTTACCAAAAATTATCACTCGTGAGTATGTACGATGTTACGTCATGTTAATAGGTACTACGCGCTGGGAGAAACAAAATCTAGCCACATAAGTAGGTAAATAAGTGTATTTTCATTAGTGTAATAGCGGGGGACTTTTCCAACGAACCGAGGCGAATCATCCGCATTAAACTAGAAATTTAAAAAAGGATCGAAATTGGAATTCAATATCTACGGTTTCGTAATGCCTACGCAATTTATTTAGAGACGTAATAAAAAATTGATAGGTACATACCTATTACTACTTCGCTTCGCTTCAGTGGAAATGCACCCTAATATTGAATATGAATAGGTGTTGTAAATAAAACTCACTGATCAATTTTCCTGGTTTTAATTCCTAAATTATGATTTGCCATCACACTTTAGATTCATTGATTTTACTTATTCACACATTTACCTATTTTGAATGTTGTTATTTAAAGTTCCTAGGTTATTATTACACTAATCACAATACATTTTGAACGTCAAGCCTTTGTTGAATGTTCACGTAAACACTGTCTTGCACTGTCTAATCTAGCCACGATCGAATTGAGGTAATGCTTCCGGGCTGCACACTTGCTTGCTGTTCACTAGACACCACGTCGGATGTTGTATTCACAATTCGCGCACTAACTTTTTTACGGAAAAAGTCCCTTTCGCGTAAACAAGCACTCATCTGTCCAAATCACACTGTAGGTATGTACCTAGGTAGACTTCCGCAATATCCATCGATAGAACTCGGTCGCGGTCGTGGCCCTCTGGCAACAACTCCTTGATAAGGCATTCCGTATTTTTACGCAAAAGCCGCCGTCTGCGGCGCTCGCATCTGGGTACCGCCAGCACTGTGCCGGTGATTGAAATTGAAATCCAGAACTTCGTCCTCGAAGCGCACGGGATCTCGTCAAGTCAGGATACGGCTGCGCTCCCTGAAGCGCTGCGCGGCTCCAAACAAGCAAGGTGTGAAGATTATCGACTCGTCAATGTTTCTTGTCGGCCAGTTAGTGTGCCCGAAACATAATTTCACCTGCGTTTTGTTATTTATCAAGCGCGGCATTGTAATAACTCGCACATACACTGCAATAAGTTTGGGCACATTAGACGGACTGGGACGATTATTTATGTTGTTGCGCTCCCGCATGCCGATCGGCGGCTCGGCTCGGGCTGTGGGCGCGGAGCGACTGGCAGCGATATCAATATGGCCGACTCACGCGGCGCGGCACGTGGCAGCGGTCGTTGCCCTCGGCCGGCTACTACGATAGTGCGTAAACGAATACTCACCGCGCTCAAAGGATGATTTATTTTTTATTTTTTTCGAAACATTCTTTGTCGTTTTACTCGAAACTAGCCTGAATTTTTTTGAAAAAACACGTGGGTCTTATTTGTATGATTTTATTAGATGTGTTGGTAAAGTATGATCAGTATAAAAAATAACACCTTATATATGAAGATTTTATTTCTTGAAAGTAGCCGCTAGGGGCGCTGCACAATATGTCAGATATGTCAGCGAGCACACCTAACGTAAACACAATTAAGCACACATATCTCTATTTAACGCTGTGCGTTCGATTTGCTGCTTCACTTAAGCAAGCATCGTTTGTGAATACGTGTGTTAATGATGTGAGTTTCAGCAAAGTTGTAAACATTATTAATTTTACATGAAACTGTTTCTATTTTAATTACAAGAACTGTTCTTTGATCATCAAAGTTTAATGTGATATAAGACTAAGTAGTCCACTAGATTAGTGTTTTGGGTAGATACTAAAATTAGGCCAAGATATAGGTACCCAAATTGGTACCTACGCTCTATAAATTTAATAGTAAGGTACGGTATTATTATTGTATTTTCATGAACGTGTTGCTTACTGGATTTTGTAATAAGATGATGGAATATTCAATATTATCTAACAAATTGGAGGTGTCTTATACGTTGTTGTTGATGACAACTTGAAACTTGTGATCGCAGGCTTTTATTTATATTATTGTGAATGTGCATTGTGTATCATATTTTGTGCACCATTTAATCTTCGTTTCGTATTTTTAAAACTTGTTTTAGTCGAAGGCTGGGTTGCTTGCACCATCTCACTTTGACTGTAACAAACGTCAAAAATCTGTCAAACTCCATACAAAAATCACTGGTTACCGTTATAGTTACGGTCTAAGCTTGTTGGTGCAACTCAGCCTTAGTTATGAAATTGGTTCTGTGATTGTTCTGAATACTGAAATTTAAGCAATCAAAAGAGTCAATTTCGCTTAAAATTTAATCAAGTTTTAGGCTTCTTTTTGTAAAATATACCATCACTTTACAGGCATTGAAGTGTGGATTTAATAAGAGCTATCAATAGTTACTTTCCAAGAATTTTGAATAAGTATGGCTTTAATATTTAAACAAAATTAAGTTCGGTCTTTGTTTTTGGCACTTCTTGGAAATTTCGGGCGTGGAAAGAGATCGCATTGGTTGTTAAAACTGCAATTTAACATATTAATTAAGTATATTATCACTGAACACATCAGCGTAATAAAACCTCTGTTATTTTATAATATCAAATTATCAGCTTTCCTTTCAGTTTGGAATCATTAACGTGTAATAATAAAAACTGACAGCGAAATTGAGACTTTTATAATTATGTGAACAGATAGACACAATTATAATTAAACATTAATCAACTCAAATTATTTCTAGCCCACCTACAGCAAAATGAGACGGTGGATTTGTTTTCAATTTGGTTCAAGATGTACCTAAGTGAGTATAATTAACCTGTCGGAGAAACATTTAGTTATAATAAATTGACTTTGTATCTTCGAAAACATTATTTAATTTGTCATTAGGGCATAATGTTGTTTAGTTTTCGTATTCTAGTATCTTTTTTCAAAAGGACTTGTTGCTTTTTTAACAGAAACGAGTTACTAACAAAGTAGGTATCTTAAAGACATTAAAAGGAATGGAAGAAGATCGCAATTGAAAGTTTAAACATTGATCTTCGTCTTGGACTTTAAAATTCTATTATTGGAGTGGCCGTTAATTATTGAGTCTCTTAACTATTTGATACCACTTCTAAAAAGGGTAAAAACATTTATGTTCTCCATTTTAAGATTTTGTTTTCCTGTCACATTGTTTACGGAGTGATTATTGAACTATAACTAGTTATGTTCAATTCTTATACGTAATAAAAAGGGTTATAAAAAGAGGGTATAAAAATATTGGAAATTGTTTTCAATCCATCCCTCGCATATCAATAATTTCAATTAAAAATATTTTGTGTACTTTCGTGCTTTTGTTGTAGGTTTATGCACAAGTACTTTTAAGAGGCTTTTGGGGATGAAAAAGAAAAATATTTTCAAGCTTGTTTAAATATTGAATGAAAAACATTTTTCTTTCGGTGAACACAAAAAACTATAGTGCAGCTTTATGCGTTTTACATACAAAAATATCTATAAATTTCGAATGGGTTTACCTCCTCTTCGGGCAGCCGGGGACCAAATAGTCCCATACATGCCAGAACCACGCATTATTACAATACATTCGACCGGCCATTGTGTCAACCGCACGGATGTCGGTATCCTATAAACACATCAGCTTGATCACAATAGCCTAACACTGAGGTAAAGCAAACATTCAATTGTCGAAAGGGTATCGCTGCTCACTGTAAACACGCCCAGTTCAGTAAACAATACACAAACGTAATACGCTCTCTTATAAGAAGGAAGCTGGGTCCCTAATCATCAGTATTCCGAGAAACGTGTTGTGAATTTGTGATTGTATGTTACGGTAATTCGACGTTAATTTGAGGCACTCGACAACATTTAACAGGCTAAGGCTGGGTCTGGGCGACATAGCGAGTGTTTTGTAAAACTCCTCGGAGCTGTAACGAAGCTTGTTAGCGGACTTTTGAAAAGAAGATTGCTGCAGCGGAGACACCTAGAGCGAGGGTCGCGCAAATGGAACTAATGAGTTCCCTGTTGTTATGTGTGCTAGTGGTGCTGTTGCCGCAAACGCTAGGTAAGTCTATTTTATCACTTGTTAAATTCATTTGTTTTCAGGAATTTTGGTTTTAAAAAGGTCTTTGAATTTAAAGTTTACAGTTCGATCAGTGCCAAGAAGAAGCAACGCAAAAGACTCAAATCACTTTCGGATTTTGTTTCTTAGATTACATAATAATGAGTACATAATGTATTTACATATTATAAGTTTATAGATAAGGTATAATATGTGAGCTAGAAGTTTCAAATCTAGATATTTTTATTTCTTACGTTCGTTAGTAGAATACTTTTTTTGTTATGCCATATAATCTTTGCCGTTTAACTTCCCCTTTAATAAACCCACCTTGTTAACTTTAGCTTTAGATATTAAGTATGGAGCTAAAACCCAGCCTTATTACTTTTGAAACGATACGCTCACTTTGGTTGAACCTAACAAGCTTTTTGTTCATAGGTATATCAAGAGTAAGATCACCGCCAAGACTGGAAATAAGATTCAACAATTCGCTGCTTATCCAGCAGAAACCACACACGCTACGGAAGCAAATACTACTAAACATCAACGGACCACCTTTGGTGAACAACGTAACCGAACTGCAGACAGTATTCACAGCTTTAGCTTGCAAAAGGTGCCATAATTGCATGGAGCGAGCGATCAGAGCATATAAAGTCCATAACCATATAATCAGCAACCGTCCAAGCGCTGAAGAGCTTCAAGAAGACGTCTTAACCAACGAGATCAGTTACAGAACCAAAAGAGACATAGCGCCTACGAGTGAGACGATTATACCTACCAGTACTGAAGCAAAGACCACTAAGAAGTTCAGAACAAAGAAAAACAAAATCAATCGAGCTGTGATGGTCACCAAATACAATATAGACGGAGACGTTTACGCTCTGAAAGTCAAAGAGCAACTGAACGCCGATCAGAACGATACAAAAACGTGCCAAGTGTACAGCGTAAAGAGGTCTTTTCCGTGCGATTCTGCGGAGGGCGAAGCTCTTTTATCCTCTGCGAGAAGGAAAGCTAATAAAAGGAAGGCGAAAAAGGAACAAGACAAAACGTCTACTACACCTACAACGCCAAAAACTCAAACGTCTGTCTTTAGGAAGCGTGAAGTAGATAACTCACAGATGCCTGAAAACTTCATGCCTTCTATTGAGGAATTGTACTAAATTCGTACCTATATTTGTATCTAAATTGAAATAAAACGAGATTAACTCACCGTTTTAAAGGATTTGCATATGATCAATTTGTCTAAGAATCTAATTTAAAGTAACAATAATGTAATACTTGTAAATAATAATTCTAATAATAAATAACTTTATGCTTTGTAAATAGGACACGGTTTCAGACTATTTAGTAAAAATACGAGTGTATTTAGAACCTTAATACTTTCATAGTATGTTAAAAATCTACTTCGTAACTTTAAAATGTATTTCATAAAAATAAATTAATTATAAAAAACATGAATGGAAGCACAAGCTAATAAAAGTATATTTCATTAAATTAAACATAGCTTTATTGTGTAAAACTCATTGTTTCGGAATCAACTGAATTAACTTCTGTTTCATTTTGTCGACCTGAGACTAAGTTACAGTTAACACACAAAAGTGTAACTACCTACTTATCCTGGACCGCGGGCTTAACAAACTCCTATCACGCAGTTTAGATGCCGAGTCTCGGGATAATAATTTACTTACTGTCTCAGATTTTGTAACACACAAAAGTGTAGTCGACCTGCAAAATATTTTACTTGTACCCCGTTTTAATTGAAAAGCAAAATCTCAACTGCGCTAAAATGAACATCGACTTCATTTTCCCGTCGAATCGTAACTACACAGAAACGCTGACTCCACAATCTAATTATTTAACTTTTATTCTTCTTGCCCGGCGAAACTCCGGATTTTCCCCATGTAATGTAATACGCGTAGTCACGTGAGTCTCCCCCTGGACCGCGGGTTTAACAAGCTCCCATCACGCAGATTAGATGTCGTGTCGCGGGATAATAATGTGCATGCATTTGTGTGAGCTGTTTATTTTCTTTCAAGTTAATCCCGCCGTGACACGCTGATAGAAAGCCGTGATGTTTTTGCGCGATGTGATAATTATGTAGGTCATTTTATAGAAAATGTGGACGTGTTATTAGTTGAAGTGTGATTGGCTTGGGAAGTATGCTTACCTATAAGAAGGTCATAAAAGTGAGTACTTACTTTGACCGTAACTATAACAATGACCAGTGCTTTTTCTATTTCTTTGGAGTTTGAAAATTTTTTGACGTTTATTAAAGTTTAAGTAAGATGGTGCAAGTCAGCCTTAATGATTCACGGAATACGTAGATTTTTAGTACACAGTCGGAGTGTCTATGGCTTAGGAAATATTCAAACAATTATTATTCGCTTCTCAGAATTAAGTCTAATAACTGGAGGTCAGCTAAATGTCATACATGTAAAAAGAGATAGTTAATTAACACGTTCGCAGTCTTGAAATTAGTTCTAGAATTATTTGACGAACAGAAACTTTGCCACAAGCAAAAGGGTATTATTAGGTACATTATGAGCATTTTCAAGACGGCAGACTTAATCAGTTTATTCAACTTGCTAAGGTTCCTTTTAATATAATATTCTGGAAATTGCTGAAACAAACGGATATTTTGTGAGCATTGAATATGTATGTTTTGTTAGCTGTACCGTGATGAATACGTACCTACTCGTAGAATGTTGATACACAGACTAAGTAGGGTGAAAGTAGGTACCTACCACTAGTTGACCATTTAAGCGAGTTTATGGTTAGATGCGTAGAAAAACATCATTATTGTGGTACTTTCAGTATCGCTAATTAGAGGTTTACTATGGAATGCAATCCCAAACTAATGATAGCAGTTTTTTAATTTCCGTTAATATTTAAATAGTGGTAGGTTTTTGTGTGTTGTCAACTAGTGGTAGTTAACCCACCACTCAACTTAACTTTGACCGTAACTTTATCGATAATAATCGGCGTTTTTGTATGGAGATTGGCAGATTTTTGACGTTTGTCAAAGTTAAAGTAAGATGGTGCAGCCTTAATGATACAGGCTAGTTATCAAGATTTTCTTTATGTCTAAAAATACATACATTTAATTAAGCCTTAAAAACATGAACCGTACATTTGAAGCATGAAAAATTACGAGCTATTATTAATTTCTGAGAATCACAGTCGGTTTCATTACTCAATAGAACTCAATAAATAAAATTAAATATGAACGTGGGGTCTATGTAATGTTTTGTCTGTGTGGTTTTTACGAACTGCAGAGGTGTGAGTTCAAATGATTTCCAAGACCAGAGACAATAGGACGGACTGTTTTGTAAATCCCAACTAATATTAAAAATGCGAAAGTAACTCTGTCTGTCTGTCTGCCTGTTAAGCTTTCCCGCTTAAACCTCGCAACCGATTTTGATGAAATTTGGCATAGAGATAGTTTGAGTCCCGGGAAAGAACATAGGATAGTTTTTATCCCGGTTTTTGAAACAGGGACGCGCGCGATAAAGTTTTTCTGTGACAGACAAAATTCCACGCGGGCGAAGCCGCGGGCGGAAAGCTAGTTATTTTATAAACAAAAAGCATTTTGTGTACTAACGTAGGTAAATCATGAACTCAGACGATAAGTGTATGAAATAGGAGAGTTACGCCCGTGTTCACAAACATTACTATGAGGTTTCACAGTGCGCGTGGACGAACAGGGTGACACACGAATCGCAGAACTCTATTCAACGCTGTGCGTTAGATTTTTTGCTTCACTTAAGCAAGCATCGTTTGTGAATACGGGCGTAAAATGTGTCTGCAAGAAACAAAGAGGTAAAAAATATGATAGATTAATAATACTATGATTAAGCTACAGTTTAATTCCGTATTCTATTAAAGCAATTCGGACTGCTTATCCAGTTCGACACTTTTCCATCGTTATGAACATACTCTGCTATTAAGCAGAGATTTTTCAACAAAAATATAGCTTAATGTGCTGTCAGTAATCCGAAAGCATTTAAGCAAGTATCCGAGCAATCGACGTTGACACTAATCCACGGTGACAGCCGAAGTAAGAACCTCAACCGTTTCTGTCTTCAAATACTTATTATTAAATCCAGTTTATCGAAGCTCCCCTTAAAGACACGTTAATCCGTCCTAAAGCGGCTAAATAAGCTCTGTAAGCTAACATGGCGAGAACTCGGAACTCGTTAGCGGGTCCTTATCGGCCGCAGTTTCGGCCAAGTTTCGGCCAAGGAGAGAATGTGGGCGGGCCAAGATAGCGCCGAACGCGCACGTGATTCTTTGTGGCGATTTCCGCGCTTAGAAATGTTTTATCGCGAAGATTTAGTTAGGTTTGCCCATTTAAAACGTTTGTTACAGGCGATTGAACGAAGTGGAATGTTTTTCTCTGTTTTAAAGAGAGTTTTCACTGGGATATCAAATCAAATTATATCATTGCGAAAAGTCTGCACTTTTTGGTGTTCAAGTAATGTTAAGCGACTAATAATATAAGCATCCATTGTATGATTGGCTACTTTGCTGGAGGCTGTGGGTTTGATCTAAGCACGATACAAAGATTTCACTCATGTTCAAAAAATATATACCTAGTCAGATTTCGGGAGCGGGGTGGAAGCTTTTTAAAAAGGATTATATTTAATTAAACTAAGTGATCACGTCCTCGCCGAGTTGGAGGCGATTTAATAATGATTTAATATTGTGGCCGATCGCAGTCGTCCAGTACGGTGTTTACAATTTAGTTCTGCTGACACATCTCTTATGTGAATAACAATTCTACGAATGCTTACACTGTAGAGCGGAAAGTGATGACTTATCTTGTTTAGTCTAGAGCAGAGGGAGCTGACGGATGCATAACTCCTCCCTCCCTAAGTGAGAAATTATCGGAAGTTTCATTTTTATGAGTATTCCGATAATTTCGTTTACATAAAATTTTTACATGTTTGCGGAAGGCAATTAACACAATTAACATAAAAAGAATCAAAACTAATACAAATGTAAAGTATGTAAAATAAGAAGTGTCTGTTTCATTTTCACTAGCACTGATTGCTGCACTGTGTTTCAGGGCGTACGACATGTATTTGATTTCATCCAAATTGATTCCATGCATATTGAGTGCGCGTGCACCGGATAGCGTTGCGTTTACAGGTAGCTCGGGTAGGTGAATCACCGGTATGTGTTCTACGATGTCTGATGAAATGTAGAGTCGATGGTGGATCTGCAGGCCAAAATTTTAAGACAACAAGGTCAAGCTTATTTCTGCGGTTTCCTTCCTTTTTTGTATTACACATACATTGCGAAATGACGTGATCAAGCGACGGGTATACTGGCAGTACCCTTATAATGTAGTCTAGCTTTGTTTCTTTAATTGGATAAAAATAAAAACGCTACATGTGTCTAAATGTCTCATATAAAACGAAGATTACATCTTCATCTATCTATGGATATTATATCTTCATCATTGTCTGATGATCAAGCAGTACAATAATTGTTCAAGGAAATTGTTTTACTTTTACCATAACTATCATTCATTGAGGTATTAGATTCTACTATTTTAATAAAAATTGTGAATTTCGATAGCTGTAATAAGCTTGTCTTTTAATTTGGCTGTCATATTGGAAACATAATCAGATATAATGGTTTCCGAAAAATTTAAAATATTGAGAAATTAGCCATTTTACTGTCATTAGTTAGTGTAATTATTACACACATTGTTCAAATCTTCCTTATAAGCATTCAAANGTATAATATCCGTCATCTTTTTTAACCATTTGACACGGCCAGTACTTTGACAATAAAAGGGCCTGCTCAGTAAGCGCCTAGTCTTGAAAAGCCTTGAAAAGGCTCAGGTACTGCATTTGGGACTAGATAAAATATAGTCTATAAAAAGATAGAGTCGTGTAAAAAGTCAAAAGATGATCTATCTTATAATTCGCATCTAATAGATTATAATTCGCATATTTTACGCTATAGTTTATGTATGCTTATTAGAATTTTAATGGTTCTAAAATACGTCTCCAAGGGCAGATCAAACGATTAATTCGCACTCATTATGATTATTATAAACAGCCCCAAAGGCGAAGGCAATTTTACGATACAAAGAAAGAATCAAAGCCCTACATTATAACCGGATTTGTTTTTCTTGCTCAATAAATTAGAACGAACTTTCTAAAGCAATGAATAAAGTAATAATCTAACGAAATAATAAGATGTATAGTCCCAAAGAAATTTCAACTCAGAAATAAAATCCACGAACCGAGGCTTTTTAATAAGCTAGTAATAAGAAGTTACGTAGGTTGTTTTATAAAATCACAACGCGTTTTTTCGTATCCTTTTTATTATGTTCCTTTGTATTGTTTCCGCCTCGCTATAATTTCCCAGTGGATGTAGGAAAAAGAAAATAAAATGCGCTTAAGTAGCCACACTAAGGTTTAATAGGCTAGCAACATTTGGACGAAACATGTTAGGTTTGGGTTTATTTATTTATTTTCAGTGATTTTTGGGGTTTCGTTGACGTGGAACTAAACTTTTCCGGGTTTTATTCCGATGGTGGTAATTGGCATTAAACTTTAATGTAAGCACTCAAAATTAAATATGCCGTAACTTATTTAGATTGACAATTATGGTGTGTGCTATTCTATAATCTCTTATTTGAGTATGGAATCTATTTAACTAACATGATCATCCGTAGGATAAAACCTGATAAAACCCATTTTGTTTTCGGACTATCAGATTCATTTTTAGCTGTCCGTTCCACTTCATTACGTTTCAGTCATAAGAACATGCATGTCAAAAGTATCTATGCCAATAATAGCAATTATGCTTGCAAATTAAAAAAAAAACAAATAAAACATAATTATTTTTACCATGTAGCATTCTACCTGTAGATATGTATAAAATTGATCAAAAAACTTGATCTAATCTACAGTGTCTAACTAATAAGCAAATTATTATAACAGTCGGAATTCTTACAAGAAGATTTCACCCTTTCTTTTTTGTCGGAGTTTTGAAGCTATTTAATATTATGATAGTAAAGTGTACTGACCTTGAGCATGGACGTAGAAAGTTATTAAAAAGAACTTTCTAGACGATCCCAACTTCTGACGAACTGATAAAAATTATTAGATATTAGTTTTAAGCTCAGATCATAGAAAGAGTATGATCTGAGGTTTTAAGGCTTGTTATTCTACAATCTGTGTACCTATTCAACTCTGGCTGGATATAATTTTAATTTTGGTCAGTTAAATTAAAAAAAATAATGATATCCTGAATTTACGTTTACTTTTTATTTAGTTGTAATATTTTTATAGCACTTTATGGTATAGATCTAGCGCTTAGTGCAGCCAGTACCTGTGTGCTTACCATGAGTTTACGTTAGGTGTGCTCGCTAGCGACTGCGTAAAAAAATGACATTAATTGTATGACATATTGTGCAGCGCCCCTAGCGGCTACTTTCAAGAAACAAAATCTCCATAGAGATTTTTGACGTTATAAATAAACCAGACATAATTCAACCGTTTTACAGAATAGTCCCTGCGCACTTGTAAGAGCGAGTGTTTCGCTAGAGTACACAGTCGACCTGATTAGCCCGGACTAATTGAATCAGTGTCTTTGTCCCGGGCACTTATTGCTGGAATGTATGCTCTGTAACGTGGGACTGCAGCTAGATCACTGTTTGTTAGTTTGAATTATATATCGTTTTACAGTAAAATAGAGAAACACGGGTCTCAACGCGATATTTTTCTTATGAGTTACATAATGTACTCATGGCTTGACGTTACGGCTCCTATGCTGCAGCCGTGGTCACAAGCAGACTGGTGGCTCGCGGCGTCTTTTTAGGCACCTGTAATAATTATTTAAAAAATAGATATTAAAACATAAAACCCACCATAGGTGAAAGGAAAAAATCACAAAATTAACTCTATCTCCTAAATTAAGCAATATGGGGGTGATTAAGATACATCTTGGTGTAAGGAATCTAAATTTTAGCTTTGAACTTCAACTCCCTGGCCACCCTGTATATGTATGTATAAGCTTTGAAAGATGCAGGCCGCTACCAACCGGTCATTAATATGGAAATCATTGAGGGACGCCTATGCTTAATAGTGGACTCCTATGGCTAAAATGATGATGATGATGAAGCTATTAAGCTTGATATATCATTACCTAATCGTGGCATAAAATATCGGCATTGAATGTAAATTATCAAATCAAATCAAATCATTTATTTGCATTATACTAGTACATCACGAAACATACTTTAATTCTACTACAGTTATGGCTACAATTTCATCGCCACTCAATCTAAATTTAATCAAACACTACATAACTACAACGCTATTAAATTACCCTAATAAAGCCTTGATTGCAGTCCAGTAACATATAAAACTCCACATATCAACACGCCGCACAATATGAGGCGAGATACAAGCCAACCCAGTTCCGAGCCAAAAGAATCGCGCATGCACTGTGCATTTCTTCGCGCTGAAATTTTACGGCGTCCGCGGGGGGCGACGCTCTTTTGTGCGGAACTGTAGCATCTTTTGGGGTTGCACAGTGGGACGAGCGAACCGAATCATTGTTATTTTGTGTTGTAAGCCACTGTAAACTTTTATCAAGGAATTTTTGCGATATTTCGCGCTTGTACGCGATACGTACTATCGGGGACTCNTTAGACTTGTAGACATTTCAATTCAACTACAAACAAAAAAAAGTCATTTTGATTTACCTACATTCATACACAGAGCACGTAATATTTTAATTACAAATACAAAGTACAAGGTAGACCGGACCGGCTGACAATATCTCAGATACCGTTGATAGAAAAATATTAGTAGAATTCGGCATCGTTTATCATCTTCGGTCCGCACACGTCGTGTTAATTTTATTGATATCAAGAGGTACCTTGTAATTTATACATTATTGCAACGATTACATTAGTTATCCTACCTGTTGATGTGCTTTCGTAAAAACTTACGTGTATTATTCTAGATGTCAAAGGTCGATTTGGTTGTGTTTGGGGCCACCGGCTTTACCGGCAAGAAAGTTGTCGAGGAGTTGGCCAGAGGGGAGAAGAAGTATGCTGGCATCAGCTGGGCAGTGGCGGGACGCGCTGAGAAGAAACTTGAGGCTGTCTTGAACGAAGTGGCCCAGAAGACGGGTAAATATCTCCAAAATATCTTATCTACCTATAAATGGGAAAGGTCACTGATTGACTGACTCACTCATCACGAAATCTCTTAAACTAGAAGTGCTAGGACTCTCAAATTTTGCATGGGGGTACCTTTTAGAACATAGGTGCTCACTAGGATCGGATTTTACGAAACTCCACCCCTAAGGGAGTAAAACGAAGTACGAAGTCGCCAGTGGCTGCTAGTATAAACTATTACTTAGATAATGTTAACAAAAGTATTTTCTTCTTTTACTCATTCATGTTGAAATATCATTTCATATATTTTTTTAAACATAAAAGGATTGTGATGATTATTCAATGAAATAATTTAGTGACAAATTTGTATAGATCTACCTTACTTTAAAAAAAAATAATAAAGAAACATATACCCCCATAATACAAAAAATGGCTGTGACGTACGGACGGACAGATGGACAGACGGACAGACAGACAGACAGACAGACATGACGAATCTATAAGAGTTCCGTTTTTTGCCATTTGGCTACGGAACCCTAAAAAGTTAAACATGCAATGAACAATGGTTTATAATGAAATTTCCATATTTATTGACAATTTAAACTAGTTCTCAATGCAAGTTTAACTATTTTATAAAAAAGGAGTATTACTTTATTATTAATTTTTAAAATTATAGATAGAATATACCTTACCAAGTTAGGTATATTCTCTAACAAATTGATGATAATACCACATCATCTGTATGTGGCATCATTAGTGACTTCTGGGTTGTAAAGTCAGATTTAGCAGTTTCATTTTAATTTGTAAATTAAATGTAAATTCGCTCTTTTACTGAAACTCAATAGCAGTGAGGGGATATCATCCGTTCCGTACTTCATCTATTATTCATGGATAAACATTATATATAGAATTGATCTTATAAAATTACTTGTCTATTATGTGCAAACTTCATGAAGCCAAAGAGAATATTAGTTTATGGCTTTCTGCAAATTTCATTTTTTATTTGTTTCAACACTTTTTTGTCATCATTAGGTAGTTATAAAAAAACAAGTAACAAGAAATAAGTAGCAAAAAATTGTAAATTTTTGTGCATGAGTTAAGTACACAATAGAAATGTTTATGTAGTACAACCGCCGACAAAAACCCAAGCGCGACAGGTCTTGACAACTCGGTGGGCCTGTCGGGCAACCCGTAACCACGATTGAGTCGGCCGGGGGTCTTCGAAGCATTTGTCATGGGACATCTCTAAAAGCCCCCAAAGGGAGTGCTTGCCCCGGGCCCATTCTTTGGAAGGCGGCTAACGGTACTTCTCTGAACAGCAGAGCTGACTGAGTAGCAGCATATAGTAGACCGTAACTCGCTACGACGGACCGGGGGTCCTCTTCTACCAGAGAAGAAAACCACTATAAAAACACAACTGGAGGAGGGGATTGGGAGTCCGCTCGAAGCCGGACTGGCTCCCTATACTCTAGATATCGAGCCATAGCCTGTGACGGAGCAGCGGATGAATGTCATGATCAGTAACTCGCGGCTCCGTTTCATTGACCTCCGATTAACAAAGCTGTCTTTTTTTGCTCTTTTACTTCTGATGGCTTACTAAACCTCAAACAAAAGAAGAGATATAAAAAACTTCCTACATACATTTGCGTAGGTATCTTTTTTTTGATTTAAACTAAAATGATTTTTTTAAACAACAACAAGTGATAAATATGTTACTCAACAGCTCACAATGCGTTGCGGTGGCTGTAAAAAGTCGAAATTGTGAAATTATTTGTGTAACAACAAAGCAAATGAGACAAACTAAGTGCATGCTGAATATTTTTTACTTTGAACTGTGCACCCAGAGCATGCAATTATGAATTCTTTACTCACTTACATTGCTTAAGGCTTGGTATTTCTTCTAAAGTAGGTATTTCGCGCTGTCAAAATCTGCGCGCGCAATTCTTCGCCGAAAACAGCGCGTCAAAGAGCTCCCGCCACAATTTCCAGCTACACAGTATAGAAATACGCAGTTGGTTAGGTTAGGTTGACTTCCTTCCCTTCAAGCGTCACACTCACAACACTTTCTAATAGAAATCATATCCAAGTTATACAAATTAAAACACCTTTCAGACTTTTTGGGAATATATTCTAGAATCGAATAAATATAAAATATAACTGCCGAAGTAAACACTGTTCAAAGTGGCCGTGGCGTCGCCCGACCTTCTGGAAGTTCTGCGCCGGCTTAAAGAATTTNTCTGTTACCCGGCCTTAACTTACACTAAGATAGCATGTGGTAATATGCTAGTGGACAAAATTTCAATTACTTTACACGTCACGGATAGTAAGAAAATATTGGACGTATTTTTTCTTCTCTTTCATTTAATTAATTAATAACAGTGCTGCATTACATTGAGTTGAAATGGCGCGTGACGTCAAACCTAGGTATGTAGATATTTGTTTTTCAATTGACATAATCTGTGTAAGGATGTTTTATGGTATCGGCGATTTGAAATGTACAATATCCCAACTAATATTATAAATGCGAAAGTAACTCTGTCTGTCTGTCTGTCTGTCTGTCTGTTACGCTTTCCCGCTTAAACCTCGCAACCGATTTTGATGAAATTTGGCATAGAGATAGTTTGAGTCCCGGGAAAGAACATAGGATAGTTTTTATCCCGGTTTTTGAAACAGGGACGCGCGCGATAAAGTTTTTCTGTGACAGACAAAATTCCACGCGGGCGAAGCCGCGGGCGGAAAGCTAGTTCTATTATTATTTAGCAAAGTCCCTGTATCTTGTCCCAAATATTTTTTAATATATTCAATGTTAATTAAAACATTTTTTTTTTCAATTAGATTGCATCAGATGAATTCAGATGGAAATTGAACCCACACTGAGTCAGCGTTGTTTCATCAATGCTGGGTAGTGCAACCCTGGATATCCGTCCAACAAAAATATAATTACAACAAAAAATACAACAAATATTTAACAATCAGTTAACATGTGCTAGGACCATGTTGACATCGAAATAACACTGTATTAATACATTTAAAATCACGATTCACGACACGTTTGCTCAATGTCTCAAGGTTAGCGGTCGGAGTAGTTACACGTGTTAACCGAAAGGTCGTGGGTTCAATTCCCATCTCAGACAATCTTAAGTTTTATATAATAAAAACACATCTTCAATGCAAAGATTTATTAATCTGATAGAGATCTAGAGAGATGCCATCTAATGCGCCGAGTTCGAAACCCAGTGTCTCATTAGAAATTCACAATCACAAAGTAGTCAAAATAAAAATAGTACGTCGCGAAGAGTGTATGTAAAAGCCTGCCGTCCATAGTAATTTACCAGGTAGCTATATACACGCGCGAGAACCTGGACTCATTTGTGAGACATAGGGATCGTCACAACTATAATACTCGCTTCGCCGAAGCACTAGTATCGACTGCAGGTAGACTACGAAAGTCTGACTCTTTGACGCACGTATTGGGGCCTAAAGTATACAACCGACTGCCTAAAATAGTGAAAGAAGCGGTATCACTCCATTTTTTTCTAACGTTTTAATTTCTGTAATTTGTTGTTCTAGTGTGCCAAATAAATGTACGTTCTATCTTTCTTTCTTTCTAATGCGCACATTGCATTGCTCACGAGCAATATGTTCTGTTTTTGGGAATATTGCTGCGACACCGGCCCCGCCCGCTTTTCACATCTCCCTTTAGTTTCTGTGATTAACCTCTTTGTTTGTTAATCTTCAGGCGCGGACTTGTCCGGCGTGCGGCGCATAGTTGCTGATGTAGGAGACAACGATTCCTTGAAGAGCATGTGCTCGCAAGCCCGCGTGGTGGTCAACGTGTGCGGTCCCTACCGGCTTTATGGCGAGCCGGTGGTTCGCGCCGCCATCGACAGCAAGGCACACTATGTGGACGTGAGCGGCGAGCCTCAGGTGATACACATATCTAAAGCCCGGTCTGTGAGCACGTAGAATTTTGTCCAATGACCCCTAGCTACCCATCCTTATCGCTCGCGCGTAATTATATTGCTGTCGCGACTGTGCGACGGGTGCCCGCAGTGAGTGTGCGAGCGCGATAGCCACATAATTACGTGCGAGCGACAAGGATGGGCAGCTTGGGGTCATTGGACGGGATTCTACGTGCTCACGGACCAGGCTTTACATCCCACAGGCGCAGGACCGGTCTTTGTGGAAATCCTTGGGGGAGGCCTTTGTCCAGCAGTGGACGTCTTTCGGCTGAAACTAACGAACAAACGAACTACATTTCGATCGAGTTAACTGTACGTACACCCGTCTGGAATACGATTCTCCCTCGCACTCGCCAGCGTTCGCCTCGTCCGTGCTTGAGCGTCGATGTGACGTCACGGCTGCCAGGTGCACTTGCAACTCGACAGACTGGGTTGTACTATCACTACTATATCCGTTGTCATCACAGGTACCTCTAGTTTTAAGTATGAGCGCTGTTTTCCACCAAAAAACAGCGAGGCGAAAACAGCGATAGGTTATTCCCATCAAAGCGGAGCGGAGCTATCGAATATAGTGATTTGTTTACACTTTCTTTATCACCACTCTTCTGTATTACTTATCATCACCTTTATATGAATGAAGAAGTTTGACCCGACCGAAAAATATTGTCAATAGCTAATACTATGTGCAATATCATTTAATAATTTCTACAAATGACGTCAAACGATGGTATTTTTTAAAAACATTGGGTTATGTATGTAGTACAGGTGTGGTGATTTTATACAATTTAAAAAAGTACCTCGGTAGACTAGTGGTATTTTTTTGACATTGACCGTCCCAAAGACTCTTATTTCGTAAGGTGGTAATAGATTTTGTATACTCAATAAATTGAATGCTAATTATTCGGCTGGAATATATGCAATTATGCATGCTTAAATATGCACATTTTTATTCGTTTTCTGGTACAGTCAAGGAACATAATATAGTCATGACCTATTCGCTGAAATGTTTTAAAGTCTCTGAATCCACTAAGGTCGAAAATTCCTATTAAAAATAGTGTGAAAATGTCATACAGTGATTTTTATTATTGTTTCAAATTAAAATCTTTTTCTTCTTATTTTTCATGCCAATTAAGGTGTTTAAATAAAATGTACGTTTGAAGCGGGTACCCGCGCAAGTTTTAGCGTAGGCCCTAATAGCAAAAATAAGTGACTGTTGTGTAACTAAATTTTTAAATAAACAACTTGAAAACATCGAACTGCCTATGGCGGGAATCGGACCCACGACCTTTCGCTTGCCGGGCGACTGCTCTTCGTATTATAGTTTAACTAAAAATAAACAAATTAATTTTCATTTGTTATCTTTGAATGTCGTTACTCCCCAGTTCATGGAGACAATGCAGATTTACGCAAATTAATTTTAATTTCTTAATAACCTTGAATGTCGTCACTTCTCAGTTCATGGAGACGATGCAAATTGAGTACGGCGCGCAGGCGCGTGACGCAAACGTTTGCGTGGTCAGCGCGTGCGGCTGGGACAGCGTGCCCAACGACATGGGCGTCGTCTTCCTGGACCAGAACTTCGGAGGTGGGTTTCCCAGAGACCATACAACTATAATTCCTAGAGACAACTCGCTACTCCACAGTTTTTCAGTCTTCTTGGACCATAACTTCGGAGGTTTGTCCCTCGGGACCACTACTTGTATGTACGGCGCGGTGGCGCGGGAAGCAGGCGTATGCGTGGTAAAATGCGTGCGGCTTGGACAGCGTGCCCAACGACATGGGCGTCGTCTTCCTGGACCAAAACTTCGGAGGTGGGTGTCCCAGAGACCATAGAACTATAACTCCTATAGTCTGGTCTGTGAGCACATAGAATTTTGTCCAATGACCCCAAGCTACCCATCCTTATCGCTCGCGCGTAATTATGTTGCTGTCGTGCTCGCACACTCACTGCGGGTGCCAGTCGCACAGTTGCGACAGCAATATAATTACGCGCGAGCGATAAGGATGGGTGACTAAGGGTCATTGGACAAAATTCTACGTGCTCACAGACCGGGCTTTAGCAACCGAGGACTCTTCACTCCCTAGCGACCGAGTACTCCACTCCCCAGTTCATAGACGATGCAGCTAGAATACGGAGCGGTTGCATGTGAGGCGGGGACAGCGTATCGAATAACATGGGCGTCATCATCCTGGACCAGAACTTTGTAGTTGGGTGTTGCCGAGACCATAATGTTTAGGGACCGGGTGCTCGTTATTCCCCAGTTCAATAGACGCATAGCTAGAGTACGGAGCGGTAGCGGGAAAGTGTGTCGAATGATATGGATGTGATCTTCCTGAACCAGAATTTTGAAGGTGGGTATTTCTAGAAACTTCTGCGGGGTATGTCTATTGACACTTCGGAGGTTTTTCCCTCGAGACCACCATTTGTATGTACTGGGACAGCGTGCCGAATGATTTGGCCGTTGTGTTCCTGGCTGGACCAGAACTTTGGAGGTGGGTGTCTCTAAAAACTTCGACGGTGAGTGTCCCTAGAAATTTTGCAGAACGGGAAACTCGAGACCAGCAGTATGTAGCAGTATGTATGACTAATATCTTTATTTGCTTCAAACATAGCATGAGGATGTTGTTTTTCACAATGTTCTCATGTTTAGCCTTTTAACAATAACCATGCAAATCATTGCACAAATAGTCCTCAATGCCAAGTCACCGTATAATGTTGTTTGTTTTTCCCCAGGCACTTTGAACTCTGTGGAGTCGTACATAAGCACCAAAATCGCGCCCGAGGTGGCGTGGCAGGCGTTCTCGCGGGGCAGCGTCAACTACGGCACCTGGGAGTCTCTGGTCTATGGGTTAGTTTCCTTTAACAGCTTGTGTGTTTTGATTTTTATAATTCAAAAAAATCTGTCAAGTAATAACTATAGGTGTTACATGTATCGCTTAATTCGACCATTGCTCGTCGCAGTTCCTCACGGGACATGGCAACTTTAAACATAATCTTCACGAATTCAAACTAGTACCGTCTCCTTTTTGCGAGTGTTCCACTGATGATGTCAGTCATGAGCAGTCTGCCCATCATATCTTGTGGGAGTGTGATCTTTGGAAACATGAACGTGATATAATGCTTAATTCAATACAACATACATCTGTTTCCGCAATTTAGTGGAGGAGAAAGAGTTGAGAGGTCCTCATGCGCTTTGTTTTTAGGACTAACCTTAGATTCTAATTGCTCATGGAAATTGCAGGTAGAACAGTTGTGTACTAAAATAAATCGTTTTGTCTATGTTTTATATAGAATCAGAAAAACGAATGATCTAAAACTTTCCCTTCTTGCCTATCATGGATACGTTGCGTCGGTGCTACGTTATGGTATAGTAGTCTGGGGAAATTCAAGTGAAATCGAATCCTTGTTCATTATCCAAAAAAAATGCATTCGTGCAATGTGCAATTTAGACTCGTTGGACTCGTGTAAGCCCTGGTTCAGAAAGCTGAACCTATTAACTCTGCCATGCCTATACATTTATGAATTGGGATTATTTGTAAAAAAACATTCCTATTTTTNCTTCAATGGTGCCACTAGAAACACCTAGTTGATCAAAACTGATGTCTTTTTGTATTTTTGGGTTATTATTAAAGACAAAAAAGATATTTCGACTATTATGTACTCTGTGGTTTGGGTGCATAATGTAATTTCCTTTGCCTTAAAAAAAGTAAATGTCAAGATGACTGTTGCACCAAAAATGAAAATGAAAATTGATTTTGATAGATGTTGTGTTGAGTTCTGTGTAGTTTTGTGCGATTTAACGATAAGAACGACAATGGTAAAAGGTAATGGGGGCAAATTTTTTCCCTCAAGGAAAAAGATGAATTAATTGGTTATAATCTTACTTGCCCACAAGGATACTGTACGAGCACGTCAGCATCGACCGCGACCTACAACATGCTAGCCGACTGGCCCATGAACCCTGAACGAACGTGCACCGTAGGCACTCTACACCGACGGCACATTGGACTGGACACATTGAATTGTGTATTATGTAAATCTTGTATATAGCAATAGCATAACAGTAATAAACCAGATATCAACCGCCCGCGTTGTGTTTCATTTCCTCCACTGAGGCCAAGAAAGCCTTAGTGCAGTCTTCCTTCCTATCAAACCTTTCTTTAAATCTAATTAAAAGGTATTGTTAGGGCTCTAGGGACTACAAACGAAGCCAGAAATATAGCTTGGTTATGAGTAACCAATACCTACTACCTATACCGCATGTAATCCTGTCTCATTCTATAATATATGGCCGCCTGAATAAACTTGAATGAAAAAGTGTTTCCATTGTCTCAATTGCATCAAAAGCTCCAAACAAATCATTTAATTCAGTTTCCATTTTGCCGATTAGGCGTGATTGACAATATGCGTGACAGTTGTGGTGACAGTGACAACCTGCACGCGCAGTGATCGCCATCGCGGTCGCGGCAGTGTGAAACAAGTACAACTTTTGCACGCGCAGTGGTCGCCATCGCCATCGCCATCGCTGCACGCGTTGGTTTGTCCGAACCTTAACGCCAGCGTATTAGACTTTATACTGCACATTCGCATTTTGCATTATAGGATATTGTCTAGACGTCAGGCCTGAAATATTGTTTTTGTAAAATGTACAATTCTCAAAAAGTCGTACTCATGTCTGCATTCCTATTTTGACAGCTTTATCGAAATGTTTTCAATTTAAAATGTGTGCAGATTTTAAAAGGTCTTTATTCATAATGTTTACATTTATTTTCTATAATTTAATAATAATAATAAGCTGAAAAACGAACATTGTACAAAAACTGTCATTCTTGGAGACAGACAATTTTAAATGGTTGTCATTTTGAGTAGCAGTCATTTTGCGAAAAATACATAAGGACATTTCAGGTCTGAGCCAAAACCTATAGGAATAGCTAAATCTTTCAAATGGATTTATATGAATTACAATTAGAATAAGTTATTGTATTTAATATGTCAAAATTTTATTTCTTACAGCTTGGCCCATTATGATGAGCTGGGGTCGCTGAGGAAGAAGCTATATCCTACTTCCATGCCTTCTTTCAAGCCGAAACTGCAGAACAAGTAAGAAACACATCATTTACAAACTTGTTTGATATCTCTTATCTAAGTAACTACCTACTATGTCAGTTGCGATGACGGTTTAGAATTCCGTGTAAAAAAATATTAGATGGATTAATGGCCGTTTTCACAATCAATCCCTAATTTGTAAGTGACCCCTATGGCACACACATAATAGGAATTCTGTTTTCATAGGGGTTACTTAAAAATTAGGGATTGATGGTGAAAACAAAGTGACCAAATTAAAATTAAGATAAATGAAAAAAAAAAACAGAACAAAATTAATAATTAAAAGTCTGAACATAATATTAATTACTTCTTGGTGTTGAGCTACACCGCGTTTATAAGGTACCTACCTTAATTGTAATTGACTCGCTCTATATTACATGGTTTCATATATCAATATGTGGATTACGTAGTGGGATGTGTTACCACATAAATAATACATAAGTCTAGTAGATAAGTTAATTTCTGTAACACATTTGTTTGTAATTCCTAAAATAAATAAATAAAACGGGCATAAGTCTACTGGAGGCCCCTTAAATATGCAAGAATTCGACCCTCGACTCTATTCTCTTTTGACTGTTTAGTTCATAATTTTGGGCATGTTGTCAAGTCTATATTGCTATAATCAGCAACTAATTTAAATTATATGCTCCTGCAGTGGAGACTAAATGACTTGATGATGCAGTTTTCTGTCCAGTTGACACTTATTGAGCGAATAAAAAGGAAGGAGGTTCTCTAAACGACTGTAAATCTGGGTCACTACTCTCATTGATCTCATATATTTTATGTGTTTAATCCATAGAGATATAGAGAGATGCCAACTAATGCGCTGAGTTCGAAACTCAGTGTCGTATTAGAAATTCACACACACAAAGTAATCAAAATATGTGCTCATTAATGCACTGCGGTATCAGTACTCAACGAATAATCTTTAGTACTACGAAGGCAATGTAAACTGTTTACATTACGAAGTCACTGCTGTCACCATTGCTTTCACGAGTAACGTGTTCTGTTTTTGGGCATATTGCTGCGACACAGGCCCCGCCCCCTTGTCACATCTCCCTTTAGTTTCTGTGATATCGTCGGCCGTTTGGTGTAGTGGTTCGAAACGGACTACTATTCCGGAGATAGCGGGTTCGATTCCCGCCCAGTACAAACATTTCTGTGTATGAACATATTTGTTTGTATTGGACTGGGTGTTTTCTATGTATAATAAGTATGTATTTACAAAAAAAGGTATTTAAGTATGTTTATATCCGTTGTCTAGTACCCATAGTACAAGCTTTGCTTAGTTTGGGACTAGAAGCGCAGTGTAAAATGTCTAAGGATATATATTTATTATTATTATTATTTATATGTGGCTTAATCTGAGTAAATAAATTACTTACCCCTGATTCTATTTCCAGGGTCCTCCCTCACAAGGAAGGCGGCCACTGGTGCATCCCATTCCTGGGAGCCGACAACTCCATAGTGTATCGCACTCAGCGCACCCTCTACGAAACGGAAAACAAACGCCCGGCGCAATTCCGCGCGTATCTCAAATTCCCCAACTTACTCTACGTGGCCATGCTGTATGTCTTCGGAACTATAATCATGCTGCTATCCAAATGGCAGTTCACGAGGCAGTGGCTGTTGGACTATCCCAGGTGTGATGATCCGGCTCGAAGGACCAGGAAAATGTGGTGGACTGCAGTGGACTGTATGCGTTTGTGTGTGTTTGAGAGCGTTGACCGGACGATGATGACTGCCGTTGAGAGCTTGCCCTTACTATGTCAGGCGTAGTAGGTGCTACTTGCAGGAATAAAACCACTATTTCACTTGCTGAGACTTCTCGCGTTTATTATTCGCTTCCTTTTCTCAGTTCTTGCTTCTTCAGATCACTTGTTGCTTGGAGCACTTGTTCTCTGAACTGAACACAACATCAACAAATAAACTCAAACTTGTCTCCCGGAGCGCCTCGCTCCGTATTTATCGGGCCCCGGGCTATATCCATCCCTTTCTCTCCCCATATTCCTGTCTCTGTCTCTCATGTTCTGGAATGTTCGAAGCGAGAGGTCCGATATTGCCGTCCTGTTTCTTTTTCTCTCGAATATTCCAGAAGTGTGTGGAAGAGTAATTGATGTGCAAGCGAGATGACAGATAATGTGAGAAAGAGATGGAATGTTATTTATCTCTAATCGACTCTAATTGATTATTTTAGTACATTTTCTGATTGTTAACGTTGCTAATCAATTCTAATTAATAAATTAGCGTATTTTCTCGGTTGACGTCGCTAACACCAGGATATTCTCGTGCGGGATGGTGACGCGACAGGGCCCGCCGCAGGAGGTCATGGATAACACCAGGTTCCAGTTCAAACTGGTTGGGAAGGGCTGGGCGGCGGGAGAAGATGTGGACACCACTGAGCCGACTAAGACTGTGGTTGCTACGGTGAGTTTGTTTTTATTGCATCGTTAACTTTAACCAGAGTAAATACAAATGAGTAGGTCATCTTCATAGAAACGCACCGAGCGCGGTTTGTGTGTGAGCGCGCCAATACGCAACACCCCGCTAATCCCCGCTAAATTTTGTCAGTGTGTGCGTGCGTGCCGCATACGTATTGGCGCGTTCACATACAAACCGCGCTCGGTGCGTTTCTATGAAGATGGCCTACTCATTTGTATTTACTCTGCTTTAATTAATACATTGACGCCCGTATTCACAAACGATACTTGCATAAGTGCAGAAAATCGAACGCACAGCGTTGAATAGAGCTCCGTGATTGGTTCGTGTGTCACCCTGTGAGTCCACGCGCACTGTGAGACCTCCTAGTAATGTTTGTGAATACGGGCGTGAAACGATTTTATCACGTAGGTACGTATACCGCACTGTATGCATATCACAGTGACGCTTATTTTCCGTAGCAGCATTTCTTCCATTAAGTTGTAGTTTCGTTTTTTTTAAATAAACAAGTTATCGAGATTAAACGTAAAATCGGAAGCAGTGGAAACTTATCTCTATTTAGAACATGACTTTTTGTTTCCGTGTACCGTGTACGATGAACTCAAAATATGATTTAAATGGAAAGGGTTCTTATAATTTATTTATACAAAAATACTAACCTAACCTAACTCGCGTTGATAATGTTGATATTATGTATGAATTATTGTCGACACCTAAGTCGTTTGCCTCCTGCCCCATAAAAATGCTGACAATAGTGATTGACTTATTCCTTACGTTGCAATTGTCATTAGTGATCTCATATAAAAAGCCCACCTTCCTAATATCAGGTGACCTTCAGTTATTTTTATTTACCAAATTTAAAATTCCGCAATCAGTGTTGACTGAGTGCTGATGCTACAGCACGTGGTATTGATTGATCATCAGGTTTGTCAAATGACCGATGATGATGGATTGTAATGAATCGGACTGTCGAAATCAACCACGTACCAATGTCAATGCTAAATCATCCAGATAAACTTTATTTCCTTATGGAAAACTCGTTTCACAAAATCACATAACTTTGAAGTTTCACCAAATCACATGATTACTTACCTAAATGTTCAATCTATAAACAAATCATATCATTTTAGCAATTTGTGGTCGCAGGAAAATCAAAGTAATTGAAATAGTTCGCATATTGTTAAACTTATGTGGCAGTAAGTGGGCGGGGCATATAGCTCGTAGTACTGATGGATGTTGGGGTAAAAAAGTTCTCGAATGTGAGCACGGGCCAGAAGACGGGCCGATGATCCATCTGAGGTCGCAGGAAGCATCTGTATGCGGGCGGACCGCGTAGGATCGGTCTTTGTAGAAAGGGAAACCTTTGTCCGGCACTGGACGTCATTTGGGTGAACAAACGAACTAATGGTTGTAGCTATGTTGTTAATTAAATTATCATCACTTCACTGCTTTGTGTAAGCCTAGGCGCAGACCACCAACCCAAGTAACACGCAATCTGTATATTCACTGAAGTTAAGATTGATTTACGTTTTAAAGNCTTGGGAACTTTTAGTTGGCCGATAGTTGGGCCCGATTCTAATTTGTATGAAGAATCGGCCGATACCGAATCGGACTAATGTGCGCACTTTCAGACATCTCCATACTGATCAACAGCCCGACCCAACTATCGGCCAACTAAAAGTCGGTGGTCTGCGCCCAGGATAAGGGTCCTATATTCGAGTTAGCGCCACAGAATAATAATAAGTACTACGTACAGAAGTTTTACTTCGCAAAGTTATTAAAAAAAAAAATGCTCAATGTCATTAACAATATGGTGTAATTTAGCCTGTCTTAAGAGTCAAGCACCATTTTGTTGACAAACGTCAGTGATCGGCACTGCGCCGAAGCTATAGGGCTGACTTCGGTAAAATGATATGACGTGAGGTGCCAAACTGCGGAAAATGGCGGAGGAAATACATGATTTAGCATGAATTATCATGAATAATAATAACTACTTATTTACCTCTCTTACTAACTGGTAACTTACATGACTAGTAATAAAATAACTGTACTGGACGCCCTCTGCCCCATCTAGGGGACATAGGGCCATAAGACAAGTAAATTATTTACCTCTCAGTGTCTTGAGGCAACTTAAAAAAGTACATTCTGTGTTTTTATTATTATTTAGGCAGTTAAATACTGCACAGTATCTATCTAGTACACCATTTTCTTTATTTTCTTCCATCATACACAAGAATACGCGTGCGTGTGTCAATGTTCGCTCGTATGTGTGGCCTTGTCGAATAGTATCCTGTAGGTGGGCCATCGTGCGTGTTTTGTTTTCGATGTAAACTCGCGGAGATGAACAGGCCTGTTAGCGCCATCTAGCGACGCAATCCAATACTGTTAACCTTTGTTGTTTGCCGGCAGGTGGCGGGGCGCGACCCCGGCTACGGGTTCACAGCACTGGCGCTGACGCAGTGCGCCGCCACCATCCTGCGCGAGCGAGACAGCATGCCCAAGGAGTGAGTACTCTTCTTACCTATTAATTAACTGCCCCGGGGGATAGCAAACTGTATTCATGAGGTCAAATTTCATTGGCAAAGATAAATAAGTATAGCCTGACCAGGAACATAAAAACCCTCGCCATGTTGCGGTACTAATTTAACCAGGTTACCTATTAGATATAATTATTTTTCGTTAATTTATGAAAATATCTAATTAGCCCGTAATCCTGAATCCTGATTCATAAAGTTAGCCTTTTAATTTAACACAGGTACGACTGTACTCAGTGTTGCACTAACAAATAATGCAATTGACGCGCCTCTATGCCAGGGTTTTTATGTTCCTGGTCGGGCTATAAGTATACTTTTTTATTGAAAACATAAAAGTAAACAAAAAACTTCAACAAAACAATCTTAAACAACAAAAAATTACGCTTTAAGACCCGTGATTCTCTATTTTAATTAAACAATAAAACATTAAAATAGAAAGAAATAATGCAAAACTGGAAACACGCCCAAACTAGAGGGCGCCTCCATGACTTTTTCCAATTACAATGCAACCAAATCTTAATTTACAGGTAATTTAAAATTAATTATGTTTTTAAGACCACAATGAAATGTCGTTTTAAAAAGTTGTGATTTCGAATTATTGGGGAGTGGTGTTAACTCGTCTATTGGGTCCCGTCCTATGATTCCAGCCAGTATTCAGCTTAATCTTTAGTCTATCTTATTTCTTTAAATAGATTACCATTTTAAAATAAAATGTCAATTTTAAAATTAAGTCTTTTATTAAAATCCCAAATATTTTTAATCTTAATAAATTGATGCTTATTCCAGGGGTGGAGTGATGACCACCGGGGTGGCATTCCAGAGGACTAATCTCATCAAAAATATTCAGGATAGCAACTTTGAAGTCAAATTCGAGATCGTCGAACCCAAATAAATAAATAAGAAACAATTTAAATACGAGTACCTAGACTATGCATTCCAACGGTAAACTAAACTTTATTTCTCTAACGTTTTCTAGTCTGCGATGTTTAAATAATAAAATTAAATAAAGCTTATTCAAATTAATAAAAACGCGCACAATTCTGAGTAAAATAAAAACTATTCCATAACCTAAGCATTTATTTATGTTAAGTATTATGTTTTTTTTATTACTCGTACTTAGAACTCGTTGAATTGTTATGTGTATTATTGGGTAGCGCATTTTCTTACATAACTTTTCAATTCCTATCATTGGAGGTCTGAAAATATTTCTCATACAATTTGATACCACAATGATCATTCTTCATAAAAAAATTAAAACCTACATAATATTTAAAAACATAATCATTGATATTCATAATATCACTAATCATACGCTTAGTTTTTACTAATATTTGTTTTCATATATTTTTCCATACTAATTACTAATGATCGAAACTCATAATCATTCGAATAAATAACTATAATATTCATAAATGTGACGTATCCTTTTATTTGTTTTCATAAATTTATTACTCGTAAGTGTATTTATCCATATTATTGAAAATCATGATGTCTATATTCGTATTAAATTGTATTTTAACATTAAATTAATTTGAAATGGTCCAAAACAGGCAATATTTTGTGCAACAAAACTAACGTGACAAAAACGAATCTCTGCAAAACCGACTCCACGTAGTCTTGTCTGCCTTACCCCTAGAGTGTAATTTAAAAGCCGGAGACGAGGAGATACCAATGCATGCTGCATGCTTGCTTTCATGCTGCATGCTCTGCATGCTTATCTACTTTATTAAATTATATATGTGTTTTTTTAAAGCTACGAGTATGTCTGTTATAAAGTAAATTATTCTGAACAACAACATTATGAGTTGAAGTATGTTCTTAGTAACAACATTATTAATTAAAACAATGTAATAATGAATGTTATGAAGAAAAAAGATCTGAAAATAAAAATTATGTATTTTAAATGGTTCTTGGCAGTAACAGTATTGATAAAAAAATATGATTACTAACTGATATGAGCTCCGTTGGTAGTAATAAAAATGTATGAATAAAAAAAGTGTGAAAAATAAAATTATGAAGAGAGATTATTATGAACACAAATCGGTAGTAAGACAAAGAATAGGATTTAGAATTTTATGTGAGCCAATATAGAACCGTATTATTATACTGTTATTTTTATTTATTTTAACTGTCTCAATATGTACTTCGTTATCACTCATATCTTAGTTTAAAAATGTTAATCGCATTTAGAATATTAATTTTACTAAAATATAAATATTATGTATTATGAATTTGATCACGGGACAAGAAACTCTACATAGCAGCTATGTCATAACATACATCCCTTTTCCACTATATCAAAAGCCATTTTTTATTTAGGCTGAAGCCAAACGAGCGTAATTTACGACGCGTTTTTGAGTCTACACAAAAATTCTGTATGATCTTCACAAGGACGCAAAATGTCTTGGAACTTGAGCGTTTATTACGCTACGGAAATTACGCTCGTTTGGCGTCAGCCTTAAATGCCTGGTTATCCGATAAACAATAATATGAACTGATTAAGTTTTGACAAAGTACTGACAAAGTTTGCGTTTCGTGTCCCGTGGTAGATTCGTCCAAGACGCCAAGCGGACTTGGTGATCATTGAATGGTGCTGATATTGTAGATAAACTTGAACTTTTAATTCGACTCGGAACTTGACAGTAGCACTGTCAAAAACCATGACACATAGTGGTAAAAATATTGTTAGTTTCTTGTTTAGTACCTACTACTGATTCGAATTAAAAACTCAAGTTTGGGTATGCAGAAACGTAATTATAGTTGATAATAATAAAATATTTACATACTGCACTAATAAATAAATAATGCATATTTATTTAGATATGTATGTATCTCTTAGTTTTTATTTTGTATATCGAATAAACATATATTTCAACATTTGATTTTATTAATACCTACTTGCTTGTAGAAGGAAAAGTAAAACTTCGTATTGAAAATAGATTAATTAATTTATTGATAAAGTATTAGGTACTATCTTACCGATAGGAAATGTACACACAAACCAACCTAGCACGCATTATATACATTAAGATTTAGTGCAAGCGCTGTACATAGGTAATTACATTGCTGTACCTTCGAAATAAATTAGAAAAATGAGCTTTGGTCTAAAAATAAAGTTTGTTATAAAATAAATATAAAAAATATATCAAAGTCCTAAAACTAATGCTAGAGTTACACCATCGTGTAAACATCGGTAATGTACAGTTGATTGTGGGAAGAAGCGATATCATTTAACATCTTAAAGTTCGTGATCACTAATATTATTGAATTAATTAAATCTGGATATCTACCTTTGTAGTTTATTAGCACATAAATAAAATAGGTATAGAATGAAACGATGTAACATCTGATAACGACGCACTTATTTATTTCACATTTTCCTCATACATTTACAAAAATTTATAATAGGTACAACGCGAGGGTTAAGAAACACGCTTATTTTAAATTTCTAACCGACTATGATGACAAGTTTCGGCTGTAGTTAGAGTAATTTAGACTTAGTCATACACATCACTTACATTATAAATATACATTATAAAACGTACATAAATACATATAGTTCAACATTATAGGTAATGCATCAGGATATGGTAGAAATCCAGACCAAATTAAAACTAAATAACATCTACACTATGCCCAGAATGTTATTCTAAGTTCTATCTTAAAATCTATATACAATTACATCGACATGATACCGTGCTGATAAGCCAATCTCGATGGTAGTCCAGGCCAAGATTGCGAGTCGAGTGCCGGTTATCTTGTCGACCGATAGCTTACGAAACTTGTAAGTGTATCATAATGTTCAATGGGTTTATTGGATGTGATTTTTGAAGGCATTTCGCTCATTCATTTCTTGTAGATAACGGTCTTTTCCACTCCAAAAAATATGGATGTTTTTATAAATATGTTCAATGGCGATATCTCGAAAACTGCACAGGTTTTGAAGATTTTGACATTAATTTGATGTTCTTATTCATACGACCAAAAACTTGGCCAGCCAGAAATGGTTTAAAAATCATTGCAGACGATTAGGACAATGACTATAATTTATTGTAATATACAATAGTCTATAAAATTGTAGTATAGTCCAATTGTTATTTCGGGATGTTTTAAGTGTGACTACTTTGCCAAAAAATCTGTACTGATAAAAATGTTATTTTTAGTAAGAAACATGATTTTGAATTGAAAAAGCTATCACTCCATTCCGTTCCCAAATCATGTCACTTAGCATTATTTATACTGATTTTGTAGATTTTAGAAGCTAGCTCTAAATGAATGACTGAAGAACTTAAACAGCGTATCTAATCTCAAACGTCGATGTAGCAATGCTAGAGCATGTCCTAATTTAGGTTCGGAGATACACAGCGCAGTTTTGTAATGGATCACTTGCAGGCACGTGTATTTAGTATAGTATCAAGGCCTAGCTATTATAATACTTGACGATTACCACGATGATTTTGAGGCGTACAGTCAGCATCAAATAGTACGTGATACCAAGTGGCCAAAAAATTTACAACATCATTCCAATTGTCACAAAGACGTGTCGCGAATTTTTTGGCTAGTTTGGGTGTCCACGAACTGTGCTTGTTCGTTGAAAGTTAAATCAGAACACAATATTTTTAGACAGGTCATTCATCCTTTAACAAAAACCTCGTGTAAAGAAATAACTGTCTAACAAGGCTCTAAATGTCACGGCTTTAATTTCAAACGACTCTTTTCCTGCAAGTGATCTTAAACCAACAATGTGTCTCCGTGATTTCGTACATAATAATTTATTTATACAAAAGTCAAATGAGCGGGTCACTAAATAGTCTTTGTACTGTTCACACTGCACTGTGCACGGTTTAGCTGGACTCCCGGCTGTTCTCGTTGGAGCCGACAGCTTGCGAGGGAGAGGGGGTCACCTCGGGAGCTACAATGAGCCCCTCTTTGATCCTCTTCTTTTGCTTCATCCGTCGGTTCTGGAACCAGATTTTGACTTGTGTTTCGTTGAGTTGGAGAGCGGAGGCGATCTCTATCCTCCTCGCTCGGGTGAGGTATTTGTTGAAGTGGAACTCTTTCTCGAGTTCCGTGAGCTGTTTGTTGGTGAAGTTGGTGCGGCCGGTGTTATTGAGGTTTAGGAGTGGGCTGGCCAGCATGGGTCCACCGGTGGGAGTGCGCAGGCCCTCCTGTGGGCTGCCGAGGACGCCCTGGTTCACGAACTCCGCCGGCGGGATCATCAGCTTTGGTGCTGGAAACGGAAAAGCAGATGTAAGTGTAACTGGTGGAATAGGGGTTTAATGGAAAGACAGGCAAGACTGGGAGGAATAAATACAGTGAGAGAAAGATTATAGGAGTTCGTTATTTTACTGGACATGAATAAAATTGTGTTCCAAGCTACAGTTACAATGATCCTGGACTCTTAATAGACCATAAAGGCCTAATATTTTATTGTCATTCTTTGGATATCTATGGATTTACTAACATAGGTAGCGCTGACTTCGTAAAACGCATGTTTGACGTCAAGTTTTTTTTGAACTATTGTGCCAAGTGTAATAAAAAAGTACACTTGCTCGATCGCTATTCACTTGTCCGTCAAGCGAACACCGTGTGTTTACAGAAACGTCTCATTGCGGGGATTAGCTTCACAACAGCCGTGGGAGCAGGCTCCGTTTATGACAGGTGTCAATTTTTTCTAATTTGAAGGTACAAGATAAAAGATATTTCAATATTGGCCTAAGGAGGCGCCCCGCTGCGCCCGAGTGGCGCGCGTCTGCGTGAGGCTTGGACGTTTATTGTTGTGCTCGGTTATTATCTAATTGTTTGTTTGGTGGATAACTAAGATTTTTGTGCGCATTCCAAATATTGGACGAGGCTTACGGCTAATGTCAAATATGTGTTCGGCGGTTGTGTAGTCGGCAAATAGCTCGGAAATGAGGTTTACGTTTGCGGGAGTTCCAGCCAGGCTATTTAACTACCTTATTCTACTGACCTGTCTTTACATTGCTTGATTTTAAAGAAGCATAATATTTCTAGGGGCAACGCTTTTATGAACCCTTTCTATCCTCTTGATTAACCCACTCCGTGACCACTCAAAAAAGGTGCTAAAATAGTCAAAGGACTGTTTCAGTAATTAAGTAATAAGGGAGTTAGCAAAAGTGATTCGTTCTGATGATTTCTTTCGCTGACGTTCCTAAATATTGCAAACATTCAAATCAACATTTCGAACAAACACTTCGAGAGACTAATAAACCAATATCGTTGTAATTGAGCCAACAACATACTGTTACATCCACAACAACTGTTAATGACAAGTCGGAATCTAAAACAAATAATCTCGTGACTTGTTTCCCCGCCCCTACAGATGTATCGTATCCCCAACCCTTCCGTGCTGGGGTGGGTCTAATATCGACACGTTGGCTTTTAATCTGATTAATTAATTTGTGACTGTCAGCATGTCCGCACTGTTATTAACATTCGTTGGGTTTTCAAAGCTTTGTTAAGTCAATAAAAGTGATCACCTTTATTAGATGACGAGGCTTTTTTGGGAATCACAGGGAAGAAAACGAATTACTATGTATGTATTGCACAGTAAAATCTATAATAGAATTTGAATGTGGTTTTTATTCAACTTTTAATCGCCGATCGTCCTCCAGTCTCAATTTACTCTTAGTTCTCTTTTTTAAACTTATGACTATTGGTTTATTTTTCAATAGTCTAATCAAATATTTTTTGTGTTTCAGCCAATATTAAATCCGTGGTCAGCCTCCCCTAGGCATGCGGGCGTGTTTGCGCCCGCTGTTTGCGTAATCTCCACTCCGGCTAACCCGTTGCGAGCCAGATGGGTGACCGTTTCCATTGCCTTCTCTTTAGCTCAACTCTCGACTCGGCAATGAGGGTTTTCGCGAATGAAAGATCCGCTAGATGGCGGGACGTGGATGTGGGGTCTGACTGCTGCGTGATTGGTGGATTTTGACACATCTGTCAATGTCACGTCAAAAATAACCAATCATGCAGCATTTGGACCTCGCGTCTACGTATTGCCATCTGGCGGATTTTTCATTCGCGAAAACCCTCATTGGCCGGTATTGCAACAGAATCGTCTAAAGCGAACAGCTGATGGAAAACTTCAATTAATTTTTCTTCATGCCCAATGCAATGCTCAGAATAAAGGAAACAAAGCATTTTGCATTCCTTGCTTTATTAAATGTATGTGAAACTATTGCTTGAAGGTAACATTTACTTTGCACAGACGACGATCTAATCACTGGAAGTATTAATTGCTATTTTTGCGTTTAGGCGTCGACGATAAGATGTTTAGAAAAATCGTAACGTGTTAGATAATGGAAACAGAGTGTCACCATGTGATGAGTGCCGCGCGTTCGCAGCCGCCTGCGACAATATTGACAGAGGCTGTGACGCAAAACTAAAGGCAACCACGACTTACTCTACGACGGTTCCCATAGTCGGGACAGAAAGTATTGGTCACTTGGACTGTCATCCAACCTAGTTTTTGTTTCAGTAGACGAAGACTTTTGGTTTTTACATCAAGACCAATTACAAGTCTGACTGTGGTTTTTGGAACTGATTTCGTCCCTTATGTACGAAAATAGAAACAACAAGCGTTTTAAACATTCATGGTCACTAACATTAAACTAACATTCGGAGGGTCGTAAATAAAAAGGAACATGGTAGAAATCCCGCAAATAATAGTAAACTATCCAATATTCCGTCTAGCACCAGAAGAAGTCGAATCATATTCAACTGGTAATACACAAATTGATGATATCATAACATAAACCAATTTTAAAATATATTTCGTTCGTTTCAGCCAAATGACGTCCACTGCTGGACAAAGGCCTCTCCCAAGGATTTCCACAACGATCAGTCCTGCGCTGCCCGCATCCAGGTACTTAATGAAATAAAAAATTTAAGGCAAAAACAGAACTTAAGGAAATAAATTACGTTGAAATTGCGTGAAACATTTATTATCACTCTTATCCGATGAACTGTCGTTTATGTTTTCAATTTTCAAACCAACGACCAATCTATTGCGATGGCACTACGCGGCTAATCGTCAAAGGCCGTGTTTGATGTTTGTATGCGCGCGCGCCGGTGTCGTAACTCGAAACTGAAGGAGGCCGGTGCTACACCGTCTGTCCATTACGTCCCCAATAACTAGCAATATTGGTGAAGTTGTCTACAAAATAATATAGGCATGACAATTCTTGTCATTTTTACTGAATTAATTGTTGGATTATTAGAGTTATTAGCTTACTCTGTGTGACACTACGCGGTTAAACGTCAAAGACCGTGTTTGCTGTTTGTTTGCGCGCGCGCCGGTGTCGTAACTCGAAACTGAAGGAGGCCGGTGCTACACCACTAGTCCATTACGTCCCCAATAACTGAGAATATTGGTCAAATTGGTAATAATATTGTTGTTATTGTCATTTGATTGATTTTTGGCTTGGTAGAGTTATTTGGATACTTTGTCTGTTACTTCAGCGTTCGGGAAACTACGCAACATCGTTTCGTTCAAAATACTTCAGTGCCTGAAGACGAAAGTCTACAACCAAGTGTGTGTTACCAATGACATAATTATGGTTCGGAAACGGCCTCTCACTATAGGCTATTTATTTATTTATTTATTTATTTATTTAAAATCTTTATTGCACACATAAAAAACAGTCGTACAACAGGCGAACTTAATGCCATGTGGTATTATTCTCTTCCAGCTAACCAGAAAATTAGACAAAACAGATAATTTAGGCTATAGGCCTTATACAGAAGAAATGTTGATATGCCGACAAAATACAAGTATGTTTCTAGCAATCGGTGGCTTACCGTCTAAGATGAGTAATTGCAACCGCAAAATATCGCGCGGTCAAGATCTTTAGTGGCTGCGGTTTTGAGTCAGATTACTGACGAGCGAGGGGTTAGTCTACTAGAGTCGCATCGAATTCGAAATTATTAGTAGATCCCTAGGACTAGGATCCAGTCGGCTCGGCCTCAAAGACGTGTTTGTTCTGGTGTTGAAACTTGAAACAGAAGACGGCCACTACACCGCTCGTCCATTAGCGCAAATGTTTGCGCGTGCGTGCGCTGCTTGAGCTTTACTAAATTGGGCAGTTTCATTGCGTATCATTCTAACTTTGGATTATGATCAAACAAAAGCAAACTCTATCTAATTTTCCGTTTTGAAACGTATACCTAATTGCTTGCAAGAATATTGTTTTGCGTCATCATTTAAAAAAGTCTTATTTCGTTACATTCTGTAGGCGTTCCATTGCTTATCATAATATCAAATGTTATTATGACAACTCTGTGTGGTAATATAATACATATTAAAAAAAAAATATGTATAAATAAACACGTTTTTTTTAGAATAATTGATTTGCCCATGCAAAGTCTGCTATGATAATAGCTAATTTACTGTATTTACTCTTATTTACCAGCGGACAATGCGGGTGGCAATCCATAATGTTCCGGTGCGTTTCGAATTAAGAATAATTCAATCAGTTCAATTGTTCAACAAGACTGGCCATGTACCGCCACGTCAACGCCCTTCGCTCCCGCCAGAAAAAAACATTCAATTCGATCTGACAGTTAAATGACAGCTAGGGGAGCGGGAAAGGACGCTATTGGTCCAAAATTGAACAATGCGGCAGATGCGTTCACAATTTTTTTTATTGTAAACGCACGGCCATGTTTGCTCAAATTCTTTACCGAAAAATGGGTGTTTATGTAATGAAAAAAGTTGCAGCTGATGTCTCACTTTCCTGTGACGGTTGACAGGAGATGCTCGCGTACGATATAGAGTAGGTACCTACTCATGGTAAGTTTGTAATAGAAGGAAGGGGCTACACCGATCATGGTTCTGATACGGCCGCGAGGATGGGTATGATGTATCGTTTTCCCGTTTCGTAAAATTATCGGAATCATGAATTAATTTTATGCTCGAGTTCAGTTACGAATCGCGTTCACTTTTTCGTGACTGGGAAACGTTTTCTAATTGTAAATTATTTACTCATACTTTGTTGTATTTGCGTCGTTACAGTCTTATGTGTGCAGCGATGTTATTATTACTCGCCTACTAGATTTTCTAAACTAATCTTAATTAACCAGATAGTAGAAAAAACTACTACGTAATACCGATATTATCCACATACAACACAATTTCCCGCAAGTAAAATGGAAATTTTTAATTCATACATATTTATAAAATGAGTCGCGAGCTTTGTGTTTTCCAAAATTTCTAAAATATTCCCTATATGGTAAATATAGGGGATATTTTTCATTTTCAAAATCGCACCCTGTATATTGACTGTATCTGGCTAGCCATAAATTATATGACAAAAAAGGTCGATAGTAAAACGTCGATAATTTAATCGATATCTCTGCCGAAATTGGAAAGCTAAGCTAACAAGGGCGGCAATACCGGTAAGCCGCTAATCCCCTGGCTCCTGTGTGCCTGATACGTGTACGATAAACGATTTTGGCTGCACTACCTTGATAACCTCGAGTGGTAGTTAACACATGTTTTGTCAAAAACATGAGTGCCAATAACATATTATAGGGGAATTAGTGAGCTAACATATTTTAGGGAAGTTATGTTGAAATTATTTTTTCAACCGACTCTTTACTATAATTAATTGTAATACTTGCGATTTTGCAATGAAAATTACACGACAAAAATGTGACAAAAGAAACTCAAAAAGTTGTTAATACACAATTTAAGAGGTCGAAATTGTAATTTATATTATCAATTTCGCAACTCTGACAATAAAAAATCGCAATGCAAACCCAGCGGCTGATGCATTGAAATATTTGTAATTTTGAAACTCAAAAGGCAAAATGACGAATATTTTGTAAAGAAAGAAAGAAAGAAATAGACTTTATTGACACAGTAAGCACAAATTATATACAATAACAACACAAAACGAATAAAGAAAATAGTGGGCCACTGTGTCAAATAGGCTCCCCGCTTAGCATTTATCCTGACATGCTAGTAAGGGCATGTCAAGAAGCTGGTCTTCCGCGAGAGCCCTTGTTGTGGCTTCGCGCATCCCTTCGGAGAGACATCGACTCGAGTTCGATATCTCAAAAGGGGTGAGCAAAGAAGGGACACCGGACATTAAAACACGACGCATTTTTAAAACAAAAACAAAAGTAATAAGTTAACAACAAAAAACAAAAAAAAAGAACCGTAACATAAAAAACAATTGTTCGAGTTGAATAAATTGATTTTCGTAGCAGCTACTCCGTAGTCCGTACTACGATACGAAGCTTTAGCTACGTCTGCCTGTAGCCTATAAAAGACATAAACGTGTCAGTGATTCAAACAAAACATCTTAGGGCTGATTTTTCAACCATCGGATAACTTTTAACTGAAGAATAACCTTGTCATTTTGACATATTTCCCATACTAAAACTGTCAATGTGCCAAAGTTATTCTTCAGTTAAAAGTTATCCGACGATTGAAAAATCGGCCCTTAATTACTTACTTGATAGGTAATTTTGTAAAAAAAGATAATTTATGAAATTGATAATTTGCTTTGAATCAGCCTAGGCATCACAATGTATGTTACATACAATATATTGCGCCTACAAGTTCGAACCTGAAGTACTGCTTTTAATTGAACTTTTAAGTACTAGGTTACTCGTCTATACTTCTATGCTATCTATACATATACTAATATTATAAATGCGAAAGTAACTCTTTCTGTCTGTCTGCCTGGCTGTCTTGCTTTCACGCCTAAACCACTCAACCGATTTTGATGAAATTTGGCATAGAGATAGCTTGAGTCCCGGGAAAGGACATAGGATAGTTTTTATCCCGGTTTTTGAAACAGGGACGCGCGCGATAATGTTTTTCTGTGACAGACAATATTCCACGCGGGCGAAGCCGCGGGCGGAAAACTAGTATCGTATACTAAAGTATTCATATCAAGTCCAATGAAATTTTGTTTATCAGTCGCGTATTTACGTATTTATCGCAAATCCTGCAAGTTTCCTCTCCCTCCCGAGTCCCACGGTCGCGCGGTGATCACTCATCCAGTGTCGCGCGCGCAAGCTCAGTTATTAGCATTAGTACCGTGTGCATGAGGGGTCTACTCTGAAATCATATGATATAATGATTCTGTCCTCTTGTCTATGAAATTATGATTTGGTGGACGAATGAGAACAATGCATTTGGACGCAGCGAGCTATTTGGAAAACTAGGTATATTTAATTTACTCAGTTAAAAATTAATGAAAGTTTTGTAGAATTTTAATGGAATAGATAAATCGTTTATAAATAGCTATGGAAACGGAGAAGGGACAAGAAATATTGCAAGTTTTATTGCCAACTTGCATATACTTTACTAGCTTGTCTGTCACAGAAAAACTTTATTGCGCGCGTCCCTGTTTCAAAAACCGGGATAAAAACTATCCTATGTCCTTTCCCGGGACTCAAACTATCTCTATGCCAAATTTCATCAAAATCGGTTCAGTGGTTTAGGCGTAAAAGAGAGACAGACAGACAGAGTTACTTTCGCTTTTATGATATTAGTGATTGAATGAATCCTCTTCCTCCGCCCATTCCTCCAGCAAAAAAATAATTGATTATAATGTCCCAGGTAATCGGACTTAATTCGCTTTTGGATAACTTTTAATCACATAAAGTAAACGCTCTTTGAGCTGCATAAATCTCTTTAATTATACCTTGAACACCCTGTATGAGCCAACGCCGCGCCCGGTGTCCCGGCCCAGCGGTATTTGCCGAGCAAACTTGCGCAAGCTCAATTTGAGTCGGCTCCGTCTCGGAACCCGATCTGTTTGCCGATGCCGAATCCTACAGGGGTTTTGTTTTAATGCGATTAGGGTCCATTTGTGATATGGGCCAGTTGCACAGGCGGCGGAGCATTTGGTCAAAATGTTATTTCTTATTTAGTCGGAACTGAAGACTAGGCTAGTGAATGTAAGTAGATTTCGGTTCGTTATAAAAGGAATACTTTCTGGACTTACATAAAGATTTACTTTCAATGACTCCAGGAGTAAGCTGTAAGATATTCCAAATTGGGACTCCATTTCAGACGGCAAATTATGAAATTGTAAGTATTAAATATTACGATTCATTGTTAAAAGTAGGTATAGATTTTGGGTCTTAAAATTAATTTAGGGTAGGTTTAAATTACATTGACGATAGCGCCAGAATCATCTTTACCACTCTTATGGTCCATTTTTGATATTCTGTTATTTTATTTGACTAAAATAAGCTTTTCCACATCCAGGTTTTTCGTGTCAACGTCCTATTTATGTGACCCATTTTCCCTATTCTGTAGGCATTCGCGGAAAGTTTAGTTCGCAACCGAGCAAATAAAAATCAACCTACAAACACTCCAGTAAACTGCGGGTACGAGTGGAAACAAAGTGAGCAGTACCGAGCCCCGGGGAGTGATCCATCGCTCAGGCGGACGCAGCCTCCCTTCGGAGGGCGGTCAGTTGCTGGCGTTGCACACGCTACCACGTATTTTCTTTGGAAATGAGATTTGTTGTCAGTAAAAGACATTTTTTTAGACGAGCGGGCAAACGACAATGTGGTAGGTCTGATAGTGAGCAATCATCACTGCCCATTGGCTTGCGTCAACTACTTGCCTTTTTCAGGATGCCCATGCCTATTGTATATTCACTATGAACCAGTGAAGTTGCCAGTATTATTGTTTAAACTTAGGTTAAGATGCCCATATTTTTCCAAAGGGCACCTATGTTCGAAGTGAAGTTGTTCGTAAAACTGTAACTGATCAGGGAATTTCAAGTAGCTACTTATCCATCATAATAAAGATATAATAAGCTAGCTATTTAACAAAGAAAGTTATCGGCACATCACCTCACAATCGAAGTCGCTAGTTTTTGGTCAAAAACAAAAATATACCTATGTATTATGTAGGTACGATCATTTGCTTCTTACTGTAGGTACCTACAATTCAATGTTTAGGTATTTATGAATTCGCCAATGGCTGTCGCGATAGTAGTTTTTTAACGTGATGCATTGTTACAATGGATCATAATACTGTTTAGATAACTTCACAAATCACTGCATTGATTTATTTGGTGATTCCAATGTGACGTATTTATTGATTGGAACATGATTGATTAAGAATGATGACCTCTAGGTTGCGTTGTGTCATGTGCAGGTGGAAAATAAATTCGAGCTTTATGAAAGACTAGATTTCCGCCCGCGGCTTCGCCCGCGTGGAATTTTGTCTGTCACAGAAAAACTTTATCGCGCGCGTCCCTGTTTCAAAAACCGGGATAAAAACTATCCTATGTTCTTTCCCGGGACTCAAACTATCTCTATGCCAAATTTCATCAAAATCGGTTGCGAGGTTTAAGCGGGAAAGCGTAACAGACAGACAGACAGACAGACAGACAGACAGACAGACAGACAGACAGAGTTACTTTCGCATTTATAATATTAGTTGGGATGCTACGAACTGATGTCATTACCAAACTAATTTTATTATGGTAAAGACATAATGAGTCGAGATAGTCTGGTAGGTAAATCATGAGAGACGGGAGAGAATATTTCAGGCGTGCTCCATGCTCCATCGCACCAATTTACTTAATTAAGGACAGCAAATTACATTATAATTCATTAGTTAATAATGCAGTAACACTTTAATTTAGGTAGGTAATTAACACAATTCACTTTGGAAAAAGCCTTAAGCATTTTAATGTCCTACTGTTTTATTAAATTGCTAGAGTTTTCACCAGTTTTTAGAAGAAAAATGATTGAGTTGATTTTGTAAGACAAGAAAATTCTACAACATTGAGGATATTGGGGATCGCATACTCTACAAGTCTACACCATTATTCTTTGGATGGAATCAAATCGTAAGTATTTCTAATCTCCTTCTCGAAATCGTGGTTGGAAATTAATTTGTATTTTCAGTAAAACGTCAATTTTTTCAGATAAAAAAATCACACATCGGTACAGCTTACGTGGCTATCTACGGCTTAAAGCCAAGATTGATGGCTCCACAGAAGTGTTCAATCTGACACGTTTTACAAATCTTTCCAATCGTTCATGAGATATCTGAACCTCCTTTATCACGGACAGCACGTTGCATATGTGCGAAAAATCAAAATCAAATCTTAATCTCTTTCGAAGATGAGTCAGTTCTAAAGTTTTCGCCATTGCAGCACTGTTGCAAACACATGATCTAAGTAAACAATTGCAAGTATGATAGGTTTAAAAGCATGTTAACTTAACGACTAATAAATAACGATCCTAGGTAAAAATTTTTGGGCATTGCAGACTTGAATAAATTTTATGACAAGTATAATAATATGAAATGATGAATTTTAATTTCTGTGACGGGTCTGGGTGTGACTATGTATAATATTTATGTATTTAAAAAAAAAAGTATAAAAGTATATAAGTATATCCGTGAAGCTAGCACCCATAACACAAGCATTAAGTTGCTTACTTTGGGGCTAGCTGGCGGCGCTGGCGCTGTGTGAAATTGTTAAAAAAAAAAAAAAAAAACGCCAATCCCTATAAGAATTTGTAAGCAAATCTTGAAATAGTTATTAAATTTTTAGCGTTTGGAGTCGCATCTCAAACTAATTTGAAAATTATTAAACAAACGCTGGCTGTAACAGCGTATTACACTTGAAAATTTCGACGGGTTCATCCAGTGTCTAAGTAGCTCAGTTGGAAGAGCAGTCGCTCGGCAAGCGGAAGGTCGTGGGTTCAATTCCCGCCTTAGGCAGTTCGATTTTTTCAAGTTATTTATAATTTTCAAATCTTGAAATGCTGACTAACCCACTTTGTTTCTGATGTTAACATTCTTTACATTTTGAATACATAGTTGTCGAAATGAATCACATTGTTAGCCATCGAAAATAAGGAATTCATCAATGTCAGCTCGATAAAATCTTGCCTTTGCGTAATTTCAGTTAAAAGTGAGATGTAATCTGTGGTGGGAAGCGGGATAATTGTGTGTAATGTGTGTGTAACATCATCGATCACCTTATCAGCGAGTTATTCTGGAGATAACCTATCTGTCTATTGTGTGATATCGGAGGCTGTAAACAAACACCGGTGTTTGGTTGCTTTCAGATTGCGGGGTGCGGCTGAACTTGAGATGGGCCTTGGAAGGAACGAACGTGCTATGTGTTGCATGTTCAAAACCTACGCCAAAAGCTTTTTTCCTTATGAGATTTTCAACTCGCCTGAAAAGTGAAAAAGTAGGCACAACAACTGCACATGCTAGTTCACAAATACCTAAATGCTCTATTAATCAAAATATTATTGTACAATTGATTTTAATTACCTATAGAAAAAAAGTCTAAACATGAAGCTTACTATCCCTCTAAAAATCTTGGAAATCTGTGTATCACAGCATTTTTGTAAATGTACTTTTGTCGTTACATTTGCGTGCAGTTCAGCTGTTACACCAGTTACATAAACATTTTTAGTTAATATCTTTCATCTATCATTTATTTTATCATCATAGTTAAATTCAAACCTATAAAAAAAATAATTAAGAACTGAAAACTTGGCGGCTGTATGGTATAATGCCATTGCCACCATTGCCTTTCATGCAAAATAATCGTACCAAAAAAAACGGGGTAGGCAGTTTAAATTTAGAACTCGGTGATTCGCAACCTTCTCACTTGCTATAATTTGGTCATTGTTCATTTATTTCATGTGTTAATTTAATAATGTGGCGTAATAATGTTCAAAATACTTAATTAAATATGGAATAAGTTATTGTATAATTAGCAAACAAGAAACATTGCTGGAAAATCGGGCCGTTAAAAACCTACCTCGCCGTAACATCACAATAATTTACCTCCATATTCAACATGGAAAAAAATGCTGTGGAAATCCTTTTCTATACTTTTTGAATTGCTGTGGTTAGGTACAATCCTGTGCCTATAATATTTTTCGGATTTTGCTACATACACGAGTACCTACCTATACCTACCTAACAAAAGAATGGATGAGTGATTTATTTTAAAACTAGCGGCCGCCCGCGACTTCGTTCGCGTGAACCCCGTTTTACCCCCTTAGGGGCGAAGTTTTGAGTTTTTTTTAGAGATTTCCCGGTAATTATTCGAACTTTTATCGCCGTAAAAACCATCCTTGGACTTCAACAAACATTAAAAAAAAAGAATTGGTAAAATTGGTCCAGGCGTTGTTGAGTTATGCGCTTACCAACACATTTTGCGATTCATTTTTATATTATAGAAGATTACATGTAGTCACAGGTCACACCTACCTACGTGATCTACAATTATTATTGTTTGATGTAACCTAGAAATAACCCATAATTACGTAGCTATGCTAGATAGCTGCATCAAAATTTTAATCCTACATTTTAACAATTTAACGTGTTGAAGGCGGCAAACTGATCCTACCAAAAGTCCATAATATTTTCCAATTTGGATGCTAGGTACGTCAGAGACCTATAAATCGAACAACCCGTGTACTCCCATCGTATCAGCCCATAAGATAACTGAATTTATTACTTTTGTGGTTATAGTAAAAATATTTTTTACAGGTGCACCCCGAGCGAGAAGAAAAACTGCCTACAGAGATTGGTGCGACTCAGGCACTCAGCAGATCGGTAAGTGTTTTAATTTGTCAAATAAGTACGTACCATGTTTTTGTGCAAAGAAATAATTTTATTTTAATTAATTATTGAGAATAGTTAAAAACTGAATACTAGGCTGTATGTCATAATGCCTTTGCCTTTTCTACAAAAGGAAAAAATATCGAACAAAAAATACAAAGGGGGTAGGAAATTTAAATTTAGAACTCGGTGATTCGCAATCGTAATCACTTGCGATAACTACGACAATGTTAATTTATTTTGTGTGTTAATAATTAATTTGCGTAAAAATATTTAAAAAGTAATTAAATATGGAATAAGTGTTATTGTATAATTTGCGAACAAGAAAAATTGATGAAAAATCGGGCCGTTAAAGCTACCTCGCCGTAACATCACATTTACCTCCATGTTCAACACGGAAAAAATTTAAGTGGAAATCTATTTCTATACTTTTCGGATTTTGCTACATACATACAAAAATAATGGGTGAGTGATTTATTTTCAAATTACATGTAGTCATAGGTCACACTGACCTACGTGATCTACAATTATTTGATAAATGTAACCTAGAAATAATTACGTACATATGTTAGCTGCATCAAAATTTTAATCCTGCTGGTAAAGTAGAATGTAACAACTTTTTCAACATGTTGAAGGCGGCAAACTGAATCCTACCAAAAGTCCATAATATTTTCCAATTTGGATGCTAGGTACGTCAGATATATCCATAAAAATCAAACATCCTGTGTACCCCCATCGTATCAGCCCATAAGATAACTGAATTTATTACTTTTGTGGTTATAATAAAAATATTTTAACAGGTGCACCCCGAGCGAGAAGAATAACTGCCTACAGAGATTGGTGCGACTCAGGCACTCAGCAGATCGGTAAGTGTTTTTTGGCATTGTGTAAGTACGTACCATGTTTTTATGCAAAGAAATAAAATCTTTGGTATTTAAAACTAGGATAACCTCTAAGCGTTATTTATTTTAATTAATTATTGAGAATAGTTAAAAACTGAATACTAGGCTGTATGTCATAATGCCTTTGCCTTTTCTACAAAAGGAGAAAATATCGAACAAAAAATACCAAGGGGGTAGGAAATTTAAATTTAGAACTCGGTGATTCGCAATCGTTACTCACTTGCAATAACTACGACAATGTTAATTTATTTCGTGTGTTAAGCATTAATTTGCGTAATATTTATTTAAAAAGTAATTAAATATGGAATAAGTGTTATTGTATAATTTGCGAATAAGAAAAATTGATGAAAAATCGGGCCGTTAAAGCTACCTCGCCGTAACATCAGTTTACCTCCATAACCCACACGGAAAAAAATTGTTGTGGAAATCTGTTTTAAATTACTGTGGTATAAAGTAGTTAAGCCGTAATCCTGTGCCTATGTTTTTCCGGATTTTGCTACATCTACGAGTACACCTAACAAAAGAATGGGTGAGTATTTTATTATCAAATTCATGTAGTCGTCATAAATCTACGTGATGAATCACTACATATCTCAAAAGTGTTGGATTAAATTATCAGTATCTACAATTTTTTATGTCCTATCTTTGAAATAATTAGGTAGGTATTCTAGATAGCTCCATCAAAATGTAATCTTAGAGGTGACCTAGAAAGTAACAACGTTTTCAACTTGCCGAAGACAAGGTTACGAGTAGGTTTTACAATTTGGATGCCACGTCAGAGGCCTATAAAATGTAACGCCCCGTGCACCCCCCATCGTATCAGCCCATATACGATCAGTGAATTATTACTATTGTGGTTATAAATAAAAATCTTTTTCAGGTTCAACCCCGTGCGAGAAGAAAAACTACCTACAGAGATTGGTGCGACTCAGCAGATCGGTAAGTGATGTTTGTAATTGAGTATTTTCAAAAAGTTTAATTCGAAATTAGGACTGAAATGGTCTATAGATAGAAAGAGCGATTTGAAAATAATCTATTTCAAAGCTAAATGCCAATGTTTTTTTGTTTGTCGTCCTGTGTACCTACCATGAGTTTACGTTAGGTGTGCTCGCTAGCGATTACGTCAAAAATCTCTATGAAGATTTTGTTTCTTGAAAGTAGCCGCTAGGGGCGCTGCACAATATGTCATACTAATTAATGTCATTTTTTTACGCAGTCGCTAGCGAGTACACCTAACGTAAACTCATGGTAAGCACACTGATTGCTATATCCCAAACGATAGCATGTAGAATAACTATTTTGTGGTAATAAATAAAAATATTTTGTCCGCAGCATTCCGTGTTAAATGAAAGAAAGAAGACTACCTACAAAGATTCGTGCGAGTCGTCAGATTGGTAAGTGACTTATTTGTAAATTATTTATTTTAAATGGTTACGGACTCGAAATGGTTTAATCAAAGAAATATTTTTTTCTGGCTTTCCCTTGTTACTTAGGAGGTAATATAGTTTTTCAGCTGGTCTTACTGCTGTACTATCTGTATCTGTCCAATAAAATATTTTAATAGTTTGGTACTTAGTTCTTGAAGTTATCGTTTTACCTGCCGCCCTAGACAAAGATTTAATTAAGATTTAAAGAAAATTTTACTTTGGCTTTCAAGTAAATTTGTTATTCATTCCGAATGTATTATGTGGCAATGTCAGTTACTTTAAAGTCTGCCACCCCGGCAACCTGTTTCATCGTTACAGTCCGAATAAATTATATTATTATCTTTTTTCAGGAGGCGTGTGCGAAAAAGGAGACTAGCTATAAAGCACGGCGAGAGTCGACACATCGGTAAGTGACATACTTTTTTTGTGATTGACTATTTTTAAAGTTTTTAACTTGAAACAAAACTATTCCTCTTTGTGGTTAGGGTGCCTATTATGTTTTTTTCAGCTCGTTTCAACTGCTAATTCTAGCCAACGAAAAGGACAAACATTTGTTGTTGTACCTGCCCCCATAGATATTTTAAAACAGTTTTAATTCGTGAAACTATTTCGATAATAGGGTTCTTGAGTCGACAAACTTTACGGACTAGGGACTAGACTTGCTGTCTAATCTGAGTTTCACCGATTGAATCGTCATTACATTCATATCGTTTTGTAGCGTAACGCACCCACGTGATCAAACACTACTATCTCTCTAAGATGTTACGTTTATTTAATTGATTTATTGAGTGTTGATAGTGTAGAATGCTGGACATATCATGTCCGGAAGCCGCGTACTCCAAATATAATAAATTATAATACCAACACGTGATAGTGCGGTGTGACGTCCCGATTGATCGATTGAGGTGGCGCGGTAATCGATGACTCGCGTCGACTCGGCTGCAAGATGGCGTCCACCGAAATGTCAACCGGAGTTTGACAACTTCATTGTTACTGTATTGTTAGGCTAATGCTGTACCGTTAGTGGTTATCTCGCTTTCATTGTATGCAAGCGATGAAACATGTAATGGCGGGTATTGTGAGGTTTAGCTTTTTATTATTAATGTGGACAGATGATACGTCTTTCGTAGGTGGGTACAATTTTGTCAAAACGGACATTACTGACAACTTACTTAGAGAGTTACCCAAGAGAGTTAAAATACCAAATAGAAACATGATTCCTTGAGTTTTTACAATTTTAAGGACTTAGTGAGTTTTTAGTTTTTTGTGTAGTTGACAACACTAGTCTCTCAAAATACGATGTTACCAGAAAGTTTATAACATTAGTCACTGAAAATACGATTTTACCTCAAAGTTACACTAGTCTCTCAAAATACGATGTTATCAGAAAGTTGACAACATTAGTCACTCAAAATACAATTTTTCCTCGAAGTTTATAACAAAGGTCTCTCAATTTTAACTGAAAGTTTTTGTTATCTATTAAAATCTATAAAATCACTTATATCTTACCTACTTCATTATAATATTTTTACTCCATGTAGGTAGGTGATTTTACTACTGAAATATCACATGACTCTAAATATTATTCTATGAAAATACCACTTTTGCATACTGCGACTCGTTGAAGCTGCAGCAAATTTTCTTCAACGCTTTCAACTAAAATTTACCTTCGATCCTTTTCTTGCAAAGCTTTTTGCATACAGCGCGTTGCTGTCTGCTTCTTACTTACTACGTATAGTACTTACAAAAATAATTCAAATTAATTATGCTGATTTTACTTTGTCACCGTATTATTTATGGCCCGAGTAAAAGTCAACTTATCTTTGATTTTAGTAATCATGCTGAGTTTATTGAGGCAACCAATTCAGTCTTGCTGTTAATTCAGATATTTCAGTGGAGACTTTTTCAGTACTTAAAAAATTGCTAAAGTCTACTGGAAACTGAAAGAGACTGCATGTGAAATGTTTCGCGACGATGATTTCTTGTGAGGCTTATCTTGTGTGTGTAGTTCCTGTGTATACATGTAGTCATGGGGTGTATGTACTCATGTAAACTCGATTTTTTGAATGGCCAACTGTGCGTGAGACAGCGATTCCTTCCAACACTTGTGTGATAAGTAAATCTATACCAGCAAGTGGGTTCAGTAGACATTTTTAAATCTTCTTCTGCTTAGGCCTATCCCATTATTTGGTCGGCTCTCCTCGTTCTGAGGTTCCAGCCCCCTTAGACAAAACGCACTTTTTGATCGAATCGAAAATCGAATCCGTCAAAACTCCATACAAAAAAGGGGCTTTTCGACCACTTTTCGACTGGTTTGCGATTATAATTTGCACTTTGTCTAGACCCACAGGACAGTCTGTCTGAAGTCATGAGTCATTAAGCTTTCGCAATAAGCTTTTAAAAAAAGCTTTTACCCATGACCGTATAATTTTAACCATACGGCTACTACTGCTTATGGACAATAATGTAGAGTGAGCAAGTGATTGGATGAAGCATTGCAAAAAGCTCGGTAAAAAAAGGCAAGCTCTTTTTTTCATAGGTTTACAATTTTACCTACTTTACTTTAGTGAGCTAGATAGTTAATAACATTCCACGTATATTATTTACAGAGTTTTTCCTATGATAGCCTTTTTTGAGAAAAGTACTCTTTTTGTGAATGAATAGGCAACTCTACAAACTCGCTAATTAGTTGACATTTAACCTTAGGTAAAAGTAGTCGTCTGAACTTAATGTTCCCGATTCTTACCAATAATAACCACGGGCCTGAGTTTAGTCTAACTTTTATTTAGAATTCAGGACCTTCTGGTAAAATATTACGGTTTATTTTACAATTGAACCCTAACACCTAACTCGGACGTTCGCGATCAGTTTGGGCCCGCCCGATAATGACGGCATTATATCGAAGGCATGTCACTCTCGGCATGTCAATATTTAGAAACACGAATTGCAATGTTATGACACGGTTATGATCCCTAAATATTACATCAATAATTTATCATGAATTCTTATCAAGACTACGAAAAACGGGACGTATTTAATGGCATGCTTGATGAGGACGATGCTCCTGACTGTAACTTTAAGTTAGGTAACTATCCCATATAAATAAATATCCTTGTTCATTTTACACTACGCTTCTAGTCCCAAACTAAGCAAAGCTTGTACTATGGGTACTAGACAACGGATATAAACATACTTAAATGTAAATACATACTTATTATACATAGTAACACCCAGACCCATCACAGAATTAAAATTCATCATTTCAATTTCTGCCCGGCCGGGAATCGAACCCGGGACCTCTAGTATAGTAGTCCGTTCCGAACCACTACACCAAACGGCCGACAAACTATGTACGAGTATAAAAAGCTTTGGCACCTATTGTGGACGATAGAGTACAAAACTTTATAAGTACCTAACGGTTAAAAATGATATGTTACCTTATGAACACTTTATTGTTGTTGTTATATTATCATTGTGATAATAATCTACTAATCCAATTCTTATAGTATTAAGGGATTTGGTAATTTGGGACTAAGTATACCTACCTAAATATACTTCTTACCAAAATGAGCTAGACATGACGTTAACTTAAGTGCAGCTGTTATCTGATAATTATTTTTTTATCTACATACGAGTATACTTACTTTGGTACTACATAATTACAAATAGGAGAAAACGAGTCATCATCATCAGGACATATTTGGCCACTGTAGGAGCAAGACTCTTATTTACCAGAGGGTATTATAAGATTTAGCCTTCACTCCCTATGATACAAATAACTATTATCTCAAAATCAATTATAAATAACATTATCCTAAGTTATAAGAAGAAATGATGGGGTTATGTTGATCTCACTTCTTTTGTCGTTGAAGTCAACAACCAAGGCATATAATTATTATCATAATATTGAACTTGGCTCTCTTTTCTCATTTATGATTTTGATGGGATATCATTACTTTTTACTTAAATACTTAGGTACTTTACTTAAATACCTTCAACTTAACCCCTAGACTTAACTCTTTCACATAAGAAAGGCATACGTAATCATTTGCTTGCACGGACAGGCCTCTCGTCATTATCATACTCTTGAAATTACACAAATATAAAAAAAAACTAGCGTTATATTTTGTAAATACATGACAAACAAACCTTGGATAAATAATAATATGACAACATGATTTCGACAAATGGGATTACCAAACATGTAAACCGATTTGACCAAGCCGATCAGGGCCTCCGATAAGCTATCGTGATTTTTAAAGTGGCAACAAACGCGATACTGCGCCTGCGCCTATATCTCGAGTCACCAGTTCCCCTGATTGGTTAATAATAAAATAATAATAATAAACCTGATTTATCTTCGATATACATCGTTGATAAGGTTTTTTAATTCCATTGACGTAGTTCAATTGATAAATACGATTATTTTTATTTCAGTGCTATAATAAATGTTTTCAAGCAAATTCGAGACAGTTACACATTACATTATAAGGTTACTTACTTGTTCACCCTGCTATTAAAATGAAGAAACATTTGAAAACTGTTTTTATCAAGCATTTTGTCATGAAATTACCGGCAAAGTCAAAAACTGAGGTAGAACTTATAGTTTTTCATGTTAGAGGCATCGCTCATTTTTGTTACTTTCTTTTTTTGGGCTATAGGAATACTTAGTTATACGTTAGTTTTTATTTTATGATGTTTAAATCAGCAAGCGGTACCCTCTACCTAATAAGTACAATCTACCCTCTAAGTTAGATACTATTGATAAGGTAGAGACACAACGTAGCTATAAACATTCTCTAATACCGGGGATATGACGTCAGATATTACACTTTACATCTCTATTATACTCTTTTTGTCATCTTTAAATGGTCTTATTTAAAACTACAATGTTTTGAATCAATTCTATCGACAGTCAAGTATGTAGATTGTCGTCACTAATAGATATTAATATCATAATGGCAAGATGAATGAACAAAGAGTCAAGAATCTGTTCAACGTCGACATGTTTATAATCGGACTGCGATACTGTATCTTGTAATACTGATATTGTACCGATACGGGAGATCACATTGTTTTATTTATGGCTAGTGAAATATTATAATGTTACTACTAGCGGTGCTCGCGACTTCATACGCGTGAAAATAGTTTGGATTATATTTGCCGTTTTTGCAACATTTTTCTTTACTGCTCCGCCCCTATTGGCTATAGGGTGATGTTGCATTGTATAACCTAAATCCTTCCTAGATAAAATAATGGGCTACTCAACTCAAACCGGACGTTCTAAGTTATAGCGCATTCAAGCAAAAGAAAAAACTTCAGCTTTACAATATTAGTATAGATCGATACCCTCATTCATAAAGCAAACAGCATAATAAACCTAATTTAACTATTGCACTGTTTTGTCACTTTCTATCAAATGATGACAGCGCTGAGTAGGAACGAGATACAAATACAAATTCATTTATTGTGAATCATAGGTAAAATGGTGACATGTTACATTAGGTAGTATCACTATGTTCCACTCAAAGAGCATACAATTAAAAAAAAAAAAGTCAGACAACAATGAAATTTGGCAGTGCAATAGTTAAAATAGGTTTATTAAGCTGTTTTCGTTGTTACGAGTATGAATAAGGGTATGAGACTTTAGGGGTAGGTAAGTTACTCAGGTCAGTAGCTTTTTCTGCCGTGTCGGCTGTAAAAACCAGGTGTCAGACCTCATTTGAAGTCGCCATAGGCGTCTGACATGGCTCGATCGAAGCGACAGCTTAATGTGCTCTCTGGAGCACGAAGTCATGATTGTTATCGGGGATTCAGGTTTATTCTGCATTGTAGCTAACTGAGATTCCTATGTAAAGTAATTATTAACACCACAGTCGTTCATATGCTTCTTCATAATCGTTTATTATTACACAATAGTCATTCATATGTTTCTCCAGAATGCTTAATACCTACAGAATTAACAGAAAAAATGCGACTTTTCCGCATCGATTTTCCATCTGTTACAGAAAGTCTTGTCGCGCATCTAGCAAATAATCATTTTTTCTTAAATTACACATACACAGAAATCTTTTATAGAATTTTCTTAACTTGATGTCTCTTTCAACCTTATTTTTAGCGATATGCAATAGTTTGGGCGGTGTTTAAATTAATCAAAAAACATAATCTTCCTTCTGGCGCAGTCGGGTAATGAACTTCAGCGCTTAGGTGTTACAACAATCAAACATACGCACATAATTGGGAGTTATTTATTCACTCATTTTAGATAAATGCTTTTCTACAGATGTAGCATTCTTGGGACTTTTCACACACTTTGTCTTTTGCATTATTAAAATATATTGTGTACTAAATTAACAACTTCTATACATTTTCAACATATTTTTAGAACATTTTAATCCAAAATCGAAACACCCTAATTTGTTTGACAGATTGATTGTACTTAGTCTTCCTTGTAGAGAACGCTGAAGTCTTCATAATAGCTAGGGAGGAGGGGTGACTGGTAGGCGCTGCGGGAGTCGCGCATTAGCAGGCGCAAGTCACCTGCATAGTAGTTAGGTACGCGGTGCAATTAATGGGAGAATAGTTCATAGGTTCTGATGTTTTATTGGACGCCATTTACTTTGCATTACCTCAAGGTTGTCTGATAGAGATGCTGTAAAGCATTAATTCATCCTCCATGTTAATTGACTCGGTTAGTTTGGGACAGTCAACTTCTTATTTAACCTGTTTGATTATTATTGACAGAACGAAATGACTAATGGGAGAGTCATACCTCTCCGCCACGTTTGGATTGGGTCTCGTCCGTATTCATTCAAGTCCGCTAATTTTACTTTTGTTTGTGCAATAAATTATAACTTAGGTTAATAGAGTTCAGATACCATCCATCAACAGCACCAATGTTCTTTATAGTTTAGTGATTTATGGTGATAGAGATGATGATTCGTAATCCAAATATTGGGATGCTAATTTACAGTGAAATAGAATTATTATACTTACAAAGATTTAGTTTGCTTCTAGTAGAGCATTGCCAGGACGGTCAAGCTTGAGTGGCTATTACTCGAACGCGCTCACATTACCGGCCTGCAAGTCACCTGCAGTACGCGTGGCGCAACTCATGAGCGGCTGCTTTCATTGTTAATTAAAATGTCTCTGGGGTGGTGGCGTAGTGAGGCGGGACGTTACATTCCCTCTAATATGGTCGAGTGAAGCGATGGCTGGTTCACTCGTCATGTCTGTGAACAGGCGCTGCTTTCGGGGACTGGTCAATCCAAGTTATTCAAATTTATGTATGCGAGTCATTTCTACTAGTACCTTAATATGTAAGTCTAGATATTAGCACGTCACTACCTTGTTTAATATACCACGCAATCTTGTATACCCATTCTTATGATACACCATACAAGAATGCATGGTAAATTCAGTGAACTGCTCCTGAATCGAATGTACCTACTACTACTATTTCTATTTATTTATATTAACCGGCAGACAGTGGTGACTGAGTTTGTTGCGGCGCTTCTTCTCAGCACTTGCCAAATGTTGGTCTCGAAGCGCTGGTAGGGTAAAAAGATTATGAGACATGTAGAGGCTCCTTAAGAGCAAAATGACGATTTGTAAGAACTATTTATTAGTCTAAACAAATAAAGAAATTTTGACTTGACTTGACTTGAAAATAGAGCCACGTTTTCACTAGGGGACGTGTCGCAGAGATAAGTCGTCCGACATTCACGTAGTTTGTCTCTGCAACTTTGTCCATCGACATATGACTTGTTCACACTAGCCAGTAGTGAACAGTATGTCGCCCGAGGAGCGACACAAAGCGACACGCGTCCTCACTACTCAAAGGCTGTCGGGCGCATATTCATCTAAGGTCGGGCGACTGTCGAGGGACACGAAGATCGTGTATGTCGACGCTCGCAGAGCATCGACCAGCGACAAGTCTCGCGACCCGTAGATGTCGCAAGCGACGCGACGTCGGGCGACATCGCGCGGGACACGTGAATTTCGTGTCGGGCGACAGTCGCGGGACAAATGTCTCCTAGTGAAAATGCGGCTTTTAGACACGGGTCTTAACGCGACGTTTATTAAAGAGTTACCTACATTATGTACTCACGGCTTGACGTTTCGGCTGCGATGCTGCAGCCGTGGTCACAAGCAGACTGGCGGTTCGCGGCGTCGTCCGTTCGGGTGGGCTTGAAAATTTTCAACTATCCTCATATTGTCATTTGTTACACTACCACTAGTGATGTTACCACGACACACAACACTCACAGTATCCGTATTCGTACTTGACGGATTTTATTGTTACTTCTGCCAAAGCTTCTTTATTCCGAGTTACCATAACTTCCATAGACTCTATCTACTCCAATTCTACACTATTTTTAAACATCTTTAGCTCATCGTACATTAAGAATACATAGACACAGATAACCTGTAAAATTGCTGGTTTTTTTACCGATTGATGATTTCGTAATTCAATTAGTTTGGCTTGAGTTTGAAAATTGATTTCATGGTTTTACATCTCCGTATTGATTTTTTTAATTAGATGACTCTTAATTATTATATCTTCATAAGCAGTTTGCTTAATTATCATAACAAGTTCACTACCCAATATTTACTTGACTAAGTGAAGCCGCAAAACCAGTTTCACGGGCCAGTCTGATTTGTAATTTATAGCTTAAATATTGTCTCTAATATTTTTGTCAACATCTTCAAAGCGATAGGCAAATTACTGAGTTCTCGGTAGAGTCAGATACTCAAATCTTCCAATAATGGGTCTAATTTTAAACACATCCTAATTTATATTTTCTTACAATCAGTGGCTAAGTTCTGATTGTTGTAGATTCTGGCAGTGTTCATAGTCTGGTCCCTTCAGTACATCCCTGAATTTATAACTTTTTGTAAATTCTGGAAGTTTTACTGCCACGCTAGTGTCCATGGTCTGACCATTTCGTATGTCTCTGAGTTAATACTTTTATAATCTACGTCTAATTTCTGGAAGCTGTGTAGATAGTACCGTCCACGAAAACGCGCTCCACCATTTTTGGTCGACATAAGCGCGGGATGCGGGGAATTGGATCCGAGTGTCAGTCGCGAAATTTTTAGTGTGCGTGTACACTCATGGATTATTAGCGTGTGCCGATAACACTCAATCATTAGCGGAAGCATAGTGAGGCGCGTCTTCGTGGATGGCTCGATCTATAGTGTGTGTAGAGGTTGCCAGTACTTCCTATTCTTGTCCCTTGAGCCAGCCACCAAAGCAGTGGTCCCAGTAAACCGATTACAGCGGGTCCAGGCGCCTATCGCGCGATCGGCACGCAAGTCGCCGCACGCGAGCCTTCCGATATTCGGCTTTGTCCTGGTAATGACCCCTTGACTTATTTAATATCAATAATATGCTCGTTTCGGTAAACAGGGATTGAGCTACTTGGCTGCCGACGCGCGACGACTTTCGTTGTAGGGTTTGAACTGATTTTTGTGATTGGAAAGAGATTCTTCTTGAAGCGCGACATAACTTTTAGTCCTGCCCTGATAGAGCCATTTTAATAGAGCACTAAGTTGTTCTGGCAATTATGAAATAGAAGTAGTAGTCAGCTATCAGTTGAGTCGAAAATAGTTAAAGTGAATACCTAATTGTTTAGTAGAATTGCAGCTTATCGGGGGAAAGTCCAATTTTAAAACAAAATAAATAAAACGTGGTAAGACAAGGTGTGTGCTAATTATACTAAATAATATGCATTCAATATTATTTCACTACAGATGGTGAAAAATATGAATTCATTGGATGGTTTAGCAAATCAAATTTGGTTATCTCGATTAGGTCGCGGCAAATGTATTTTATTCACCCCAACGTCGAGGGGTTGCCCGTATTCGTCGCCGGTCGGGATAAATATTTGACGATAAAAAGATATAGTCAATTTGCATTTACTGACGTTTCATATTTCAGTATGTGATATTATGTCCTTAAGAATACACTTTTGCAGACTTTATTTTAGTAGTTACCCACCAACATCTTCAAGTTAAGGCCAAATTGTCTCTAATTTCGCTTAAATACTCGTATTTGTTTATGACTATCAAATTCTTGAGATTTTTGTTCCATCAGATTTCTGAAACGTTATTTGAAGAAATCTGATATCCCGAAAACAAACATTTTAATCGCGTGATGTAGCGTATCGTTTACACTCTGTAAAAATGTCATTAACGGCCTCACAAACGATTAAATGTCCAAAGTTTGTTGAGATGTCGTAAATACCGGTCACTGTGTACACGTTGTAGATTACACGAATTTCATTTGTGTCAATTTGAACAAAGTAATAAATTGAATTATTAGTGTAGGCGGTCCGGATGGAGGCAGTAGGTCAAACGTCACCGCGGCTTACTCGGGCGACAGTCGAATTCTCGGCTTCGGTTCTTATCGTGAGCCCTTAATAGCCCGTTCTTGCTTCGGCTGGTAATGCTTGGACTTATTATTTAAAACTGTTATTAACGCTTGAACTTTTGAACCACTTTCGACCTTTTGTTTTATTTTAGTTTAAACTGCTGAGTGCAAATATTTCGAGCTTCTCGGATGTAACATTTACCTGCATAAATAATTGATTTCTAACTTGCTTGGATCGGATACGTTTCGATTTTGATGAAATCGTTTTAACAGTAACCCTAACCACCAATACTAAAGAATGAGAAGTAGGTATACTCGTATAACTACATTAAACAATTATCACGGTTAAACTAAATAAAATCATTAAAAGTGACAGGCTGAAGTTAGCATCCGCGAAGGTGTTCCGCAAGGTACTGTTTTATGTCCAACGCTTTAACTATAATAAAATATAAACATGAGCTTTCACCTCATCATTGTTAATGAGAGTTTCTAAACAATCAAAGGCATGTTTAGGCGTATAAATGCATTCTTAGATAACAGGGCCATTGTTATAGACCACCGTCCAGTGATAGTGCCTGGCAGATTAACGACAGACGGCGTGGGAGGACGGGGAAGAGCGCTTAATGGAGTATATCATCATTAGCTCCCGATATTAGATACGCGGAACAATGAATACTTAAGCGATACTTGTATCAGTTATGAATTTGATTTGAGTAAGAAGCTAAGGGCTCATTAGGCGGTTTTTAATAAGTTTCAGAATCAAAATCGTCAAAATCGAAATACTCTTCCTGAGAATAATACAATAATGGAGTTATTGTACCTACCTATTAACAAACGTCATTAATTATCAACAAACATACTGGGTAGTAGGTACTATGAGAAAATTTTGATATGATTATGGATAAGTAGTAGATGGTAGGATTGGTAGGTACCCTAATCAATAGGGACGCGTCATATAGGCATTCAGTAAACTTATAGCTAATCAATACCCGCTACAGATAAACAACGTAATTTTTCGAAACGTCCCGTAGCTTGGGAGCGAAGCTTTTGAAAATGTTTATTACGGTGTCATAACTACTATTATTTTTTGAACCTATTTACGTGTAAACATCCAACAGCCACACAGTCATCTCCCTTGGGAGGGTACGATCGATTTCGCCAATGACAAGAAACCTTTTCTCAAATTCCTTTCTTTAAGAAACGTCATATTCAATTGGAAAAGAACTCTAATGCACAGCGATAAAATCTAAATCCTATTGAAAAATGATTTCCATGGAGCGTCTCGAACTGGGTTCCAAGCAGAAAATGTCAATGTAAGATATCCTTTATTTTTCACAATGTTATCTTTCTCTGCTGTCAATTTTAGAATAGGATTTAATGGCTTGGTTTTAAAGTTGAAATTCGTGAATGTGTTCTTGGGTTTCGTAAATCGATGTTTGTGGTTCATTTTGATGTCTGGTATTGTGCTAGAATAGATAAGATCGGGTGTCCCCTGACAGTGCTCATGTGTGGTCTGCAAAAAGGTATGCAGTTTTTGGCATTGTCGTGTCGTTACACTGCAATGTTGCTGACGTCATGGCTGGTGACGTCATGTTCTTTTTCAAATTATACACAATAGGAAAAATGTGATTCATGCTTGTTCTTATCATCACGAGGTTTTATTTTCTTAATCTCTATGGCTGGGCCAGCTACCTGTTATCTGTTTTAATTAAAGATAGATTCTTTAAGCTACATCTAAACTTTAGTTTATGTAGGTACCGCTAAAGTTATTACGTCAACATGAACTTGAAATAAATTGCCAATTAATCATTTTTGGTTTTACTCGTGGACTAGAAAACTTATTTTCTATTTTAAAGGGTTTTTCGTTAAAAATCCTTTGGGTTTGGAAGTCGTACTTCTTCTTTTAATGTTGACAACAAACCTATAGGTTAGCCCAAAACTCTGCTATAAGAGTGGCACTGTATGTCTTAGTGTTTTTATTTGATTTTGGAAATAAATTACTTGTAAGTAATAAGACCAGTGATTCGTCACTGGTTTATTGGTTCCGCACCCACCGCCATGTAGCGTCTGTCATGGTGACTTGCATGTCTTTGGACATGCGGCCTAATATTGAATATTGTTGACAAAATAGTGGTAAAGATAATATTGGGTGTTTTATTGTCAACAAAACAAACAAATATTAATAAATGGTTCCAACTATACCAGTTACTTAGATATTCTTAGACGAGTCTTCCAGCTACTGGGCCCACTCTTCAGATTCTAGAGTAGATTTGTGTTAATTTGACTAGGGCATGACTATGGATGTAGGACCCACTTTTAAGTATTATTTACTGCTGTAAAAACAATTTTCTTATATTTTGATTGTCTTCACACTGTAAGTTCGTCTATACTAAGAAACTAAATACAATTCAGCTGTAAGACATGCTTTTTACTGATTGAAACTGCCAATTTCTTCATTATGCCTGCATATATAACATTTTTTTTTTAGGTATTTCTGTCTTTGTGTTAAAATTCATGAATATTTAATTAAAGTTGCAAATGAGATATAACTCAAAAAGAACGCTTTAAAGTTACTCTAAATACTGCTATATGAGCTACAGTAATATAATTGCAATGAAATAGCATAATAAACGTAACAGTATCCCATTAGAGCGCGAGTTTGTTGCGGGAATCGAAGTACTTAACTACCGTTTTACGATTCCTAATGGGACCACCGTGAATGTGCTACATTGTTAGCTTAAAATCATTACGAGCTTTGTAAAGCTGTAGTATTCAATTCAAATTAAATTATATTATAACACCACAAATTCTATTCACAAACTGGGTTGCACTTGGAAAATATCGTTTATCTTATTACATTTTGTTTCGCGTATTGATTCAGATAATTTTGTGTATGAAAATTATTTAAATTAAATATTTTTCCCAAATATTAATAAGTAAAAAAAACCTTTAGTTCATAAAGTCTGATACCAGGGTAAAGTCAGACCTTATTAATTTTTGCAACTCAAATTACAATAAAATAGTTGAAAAAAATAATTAAAATATCGAATTGCGGAAAATGTAAGAAAGCATAAGTTATCGAGTAGTAAATTGACAGCATTTTCTTTCCTAATAGAAAGTAGGATTCTAATTTGCATTTTTTCACAACCGAGGGTTATCGCGATCGATATACCATACGTTATGATTCTCAGTTCATTAATTTTACAATTTATATGGCCATTCGATTGCGGCAGAATGCAGTTCCAAGCTAATTAAAAACAAATAAAAACATTACAAAGTATGCTGGAAACGATTTTATGTGCGCTTCATTTCAGTTTGATTACGACTGTACTTAATTTTGGTAATTAAATATTTCAATTACAATTGAAATTATGAGCAATTATGGAAATCGTTACTTCTCGTAGCTAAAAGAATAAGCTAGACTTTGCGATGTAATTTACAAGTTTTTATTTGGCTGCACCTGTCTTGTTGAGGGTATTAAATGTTATGAGAGGTATTAGCCTATAACATCCTGTAGTTTTCCATTTCCAACAGAGTTTTTTCTATTCGACTATTATACTTATGTTAATCAATGACAATGCTACGACTAGAATAATAATAGTATCAATTAGTTGCGTTTGTAATGGAGCTTTAAGACTGACTGGCATTTCCTAGTAAGGGATCGCTGAAACCTCTTTCGATCAACAGATCTTTTAAAGATATTACAGAAACACTGAATTTTTCGCGAATTACAGACCTCTGAAAAAAATTTTGAATGTCTATCGCACAAGAACTTTCGACGATTTAGGTTGATAGCTTTAATAAAGAAAATGAATTTGGGACTAAATCACATACTAAAGCTTTGCAAATTCGAACCGGTTTAATCAAATCAAATAAGTTTTGGTTAATGAATTTTGAACACATTAAAATTTATATTACCTACTAAATATCTGTACAATTTATTTCAGAAGTGAAATCTGTCAAATGTACAAGCTACCTTACATTGATGAAATGATAAACCATTAGCAATTATTTTGAAAGGGCAATTTGGTTATAGTGTAGTAGGTAAGAGCAGTCACCTGACATGTGAAGGGTCGTGGGTTCAAGTCCTATCTAAAGCTTAATTTTTTAAAATAGATTTAGATGTTCTGAATAAACTAGACATTCTAAGCTTACTCCACTAATGGCTTCATCACGCTTAATCCGAATTTCCCTGTATCACCGATGTTATTAGCGTAAATTTCTTTTTATAGTCCACTTACGTTCCTTTTTACGCGAGCCCCACGACACGTTTCGTTACACGCAACCACGGGCCGCGTTCCGTTTTACCTAATCCTCCATGTTGCTTTTTTATCTGTATTTGTTTTTGTAATTGCACGCAAGTTGGAATCGCGGGGTTTCCGAGGAAAGCCGCGGGGCAGCGCATGTCGGCTGGTAAACTGTTTGAATTGGTGTATTAGCGGTAGTTGGCGTTGTTGGGTGGTGTTATTACATGCGGTTATGGGTTAGCAATCAGTTGGGTATTTGTATAGTCGATCATTAGTAGAGCAATAGAATACTAGGTATTATAGAGGCTATTCTATAATTTTTGCACCTTTTAATAACTTATTATCATCTTATTGTAATTTGAGCTAAGCTAAGCTCAAATTGGCTTTAATTTCTAAAAAATATTGTCCATTCAGACCTCAAAATAATTGAGAATAATTATGTTTGCATATGCATGTTTTTTGGACGCTAATTAAATAATCCTAAACTTAGCCTATTGATTTGAATTTAAGTGTCTTACTTTGCCGGCATTTAAAAACGCTATTTATAACTTAGCATTTATTGTTATTGCACTTTATAAAAGACAATACCGACAGTAAGTACTTTAACGTCCATTTAAAACACATAAAAATTTATATTTCAAAATCAAAATCAAAATCAAAATCAAAAATATTTATTCAGTTTAGACCACAAGTGGCACTTATGATTATGATATTGTATTTGATATTAGTTTTAGTTTTTTGTCCTCATTACGTTAGAACTTCTAACTCTTTCCTTGTGCACATTAACATAAAGTAACAATCTTTAGTCGAATAAACTTGCCGTTTTCCATATTTTTAATTGCACAAAAGAAATAAACCAATTGGAATTGAAAATTAAACTCTAGCGCGGTCGGGCGCGCCTGTCATGTCGGCCGTTTTATCGCTTACATCTACGCGTCTGTCTGTCTGTCCTAGCCGTATTAATAGAAAATTCGTTATAATATAAAGATCGTTAATTCCCATTAAAGCTACAACAAATTGTTGCTCATTAATTTACCTGTTATTGATATACGATCGGCGTTGGTCGCAATTAATTTCGCGGTGTAATTATTTATGTTAAAGGCAAATAATTTTAGGTGAAGGGTGCAAGATGGATTAGGGATACATTTTACTCGTGTCTGCAATCGCTTGAAATTAACATTATAAGGAGAATTAATAGTTTGAGATGCATACTTAAAATTACATTTTGATCTGTTACCATGGTATATACCTAGATACCAATCAATACATATCAATAAATGGCCAAGAAGTAAGAACCATAGGGTTATTGGACATTTGGAGACGTTTATTTTGTTTTTTTTTTCATTTGTAGAGCAGTCCTTGCAAAGCGTGGGTTACGACAATTGCAGTTTGATTCATTTCCTTTCTGTCATCTCACACAGCATGCTCCTACTCACAATAATATTGTCGCCCACGTTGGATATAGATTTTCTTTTATTTTCCATCGGGAATAATCCAAGACGGGCATCTTTTTTTACCTAATTAACTGAAAGTCGTTTGAATAGTATATTTACAATTATGTATTAATAAATCGTTCTAGTTTTTCGCTGCATAATGATTTTTTATGTGCACCGCTTCCACATAATAATTATAATAATAACTAGTCTATCTTATGCATTAATTCCAGAACTTCTTTATTTCCTTTTATGTGCAATAAAGTGTAAATAGTTACTCATAAACAGTTACTCAAACAGTTATTATTACTGACGGGATTGCTACCATGTAACCTTAATTTTGAGTTTCCGATATTTCGGCACTGTTGTAAGCACCATGGTTACTCAAAAAACTCAAATTACTAAAAAACTAAGAAGAAAATAAAATGTAGAGTCAATATAAATTAAGTGTTATAATTAGAATTAGGTTCACTTGCTCAACATCTCATTGAATGTAATAGACTGACTGTTAAAAAAGAGTAATAGACAAATTTCAGGACTTAAATATAGCAACTTCTTCGTCTCGTTTTTCTTTGATAAAAACATTCGTACAAAAAAATTCATAGAGACATTCTCACAATCAGTAAGTAGCCTCATTCTACGGCCTATAAAACAAAACAGCTTTGACCATTGGCCTCTCCCGGAGGCTAGCTGGAGTCACAAAAGTCACAACCCCTGACTCCGTGACGGCGGCCGTCACAACGCGCCGTCACCTCCGTCGACGTGACGTCGGCACGCTGACGAGATATCTGGACGCAGCATCTTGTTACGAGTGCTAGCATGTTTATGTTTTGAATGTACTTTTAGTGAGGCGCTAGAGCTTTTGATTTGTTTTCAAATAAATATATTGATATAAAGTAGAGCTATTGGCAAATCGGTCGAGACTTTTACGATATGAACTTATTCTTCTTGTCGTGTCGACAAAAAACCTACACAGCGTCTGGCCAAAACTCCGCCACAAGAATGGCGTTGTCAGTAGCCTTCATTAAATCTTCCTGTATGCAGTTGTTTTGTTTGATATGAACTTGTACAACCTGTTTGCGTTAGAAGAAGAGGGTTCAAGTTCCATATGAAAAGTCATCTGTTTTTGCATTCGCATTCATAATGCTATCACTTAATGCATTATAATTGCAAAAATTCTAATAACAATCCTTTATCCATTTAAGGATAAGCTGGGATAGTTCAACATCGTTAATCCTACTTAACATAAAAGAAAATTGCACTCCATATTATTATCGCTTGCTCTACCTACATACAAGTTACTTACGATTAAACCTGTTCAATTCTAAAAACACTGAAATTTAATTTCAGTAGTTATTACTTTACACTTTATTTTAGTCAAAACACAACACACCCTGTATTTAAATAAGCCAAATCTCTTCCTACTGTTGGCTATGAGTGGATAATTGCTTCCTTCCCTAATGAAAGCGAGCCGCTATTAAGTGGAGAATGAAGTGATTCGCCGCTTAATTCGTTTCAATTTGGGGGTAGTTAACCCAAGATTAAGGGGTGAGATTTACTTTGGTTGCTTTTCATAATGACGTCGGTTAATGCTGTTAATTTATGTTTTACGAAGTCAGGCTATTTTTAAAAAATATTATGGTTTTCGTGTCAATAATTGTGTGAAAAGATTGTAATTTATTCAACCCATTCGCTGTCGAAAGACTTGAAACTATAGCAAAAAATAGGGTTGTCATAATGTTAAAATCACTTACCACTAGGTTTTGGTACATTCCTTTTGACTTGCATCCACTTATACGTAGGGACCGTGGTGTGGGACGCGTGGGGTTGGTGCCCGACGTGGGGCATGCAGTCCCCGTCCCGCGGGAAGCCCTCCCGCAGCCCTCCGAACTCCTCCTTCGGCTGGTAGTGCTCGAACTCCGCACACGGCAGCGGCGACCCCGCATGGTTGTACTGCATCGACGTCTCATCCACAAAATGCATGTTATACTTCGTTTCTAAGTAGTGATTATCTAATTTGTGCTCGTGGACGTGCATGTCCTCGTGTCTCAGAACCTCTTCTCTGTGCTTGAACGACTCCGCGTGAGGGGGCAGCGAGTGGATCGGATAGTTCGGCTGCAGCTCCCCATAGTCCAGATTCGTGTAACATAAACCAGTGTCCGTGCTGATGACAGGCGTCGGGGGGTGCTCGTGCGCCGGCTGCCCGTGCAGCAGCGGCTCGTAGTAGTGCCCCGGCGCCTCGTAGTAACCCTCGTGGTAGCCCTCGTAAGCAGGCTGGTACGCCGCTCCCTGCTGGTAGTACTCTGCGCTGTAACCGTTCTGCTGGTTGTTATACATCCCGACGTCCATAGTCATCATGTTTGTCACAGTAACCGTCTATCGATATCAACTGTTTACATCACACACATCACTACGCCGGATCGAGGAGATCGCACGGATTGGCGTCCCGGAATTCGCAGCGATCGAATTTTAAACTCGCTCGTGCCGCACCGCGCGTTACCGCACGCCCGCGCGTCAGCTCAGCGGACGAACACTGATCGCGACCACGTATTTTTTCATAACCACACCTAAAACTTAAATCGGCCGTCCTTGTCTGGCACGTATGAAATCGTAGCAGGCGATAGAGATAGGGTTATCTTTAACGGTTTTAATGATACAAGTATTGATAAGAAGCGTGATTTTAATGGAAAGATTGGGTCCGCGGTCACGGTAAATGGGTTTGTTACGAAATTCCTGAGGTCAGAGATGCGACTACGCAGGGTCTCGCGGGGCAGGTAGAGCTTTGCGATGGAAACTTTTTTGTGTTGGGCGGGGCAGCCGCGCGAGAGGCGGGCGAGGGCGCGCGGTGGCCAATGAGGCAGCGCGGCGCCGGGCGGGCGCGCGGATTGGCCCGCGCGAGATAATAGTGCGAAACTGGGAGGCTGGGTACTCGCGACGGATGTTTTTTTATTTACTTTACTGCTGCGCTGAATGGTCCTTGGCTGTCCGATAACGCAGAACGCTTTAATTTATCCCGCTGACGTAAATCGATTTCAAGGTGTGAACAGTTGGTTTTCTCTGTTATTTTCCCTCGGCCCGGGAGCAGCTGTCATTGTGTCCGGGACCGCTGTCTTATGTGTCAGGCGACACGAACGACATGACGGATGCATTTTATTATGCGAGCTCTGTATAGATTACGGAATATCCATATTCTAAATAAAAGTTTCAATATGACAATAGTTACGGTAGTTAACTTTAAAATGTCAAATAGGTGTGAATTGGCTTTGACTAGGTCTTCACTTTGGGCCATTTCAACAGAAAGCTGATTTTAGTCCCGCCATCACTATCTCATCTACAATAATAAAAAGGTAGCAGTCATCATCTATTTTAAAATAAATTCATCTCCGTTGTAGAGTTTCAGGAACCCGAAAAATAAATTAATTCTGAAAGAGTAATTTTACAGCGGAAGTATGAGTAGAATTATTTCCTGAAATACATGCTAACGTCTTCGTTTTTTGCGCTTATCATTTGTATAATAGAGTTTCCTCACTCAAGATAAGGACGTAGGTAATAAGGAAGCAGTCTTTAAAATATTGAGAGTTCTTCAGATGATATTAATAACTATAAGTACGACAGAGGAGACAAGACAGTATGTAGAGTGGGGTTGCAAGTGGCGGTAATCTCTTTTGTTTCGAGGTTGGCAGGAATTGCACAACACTTATTTTCTAGTGACATCTTCATTAATAATTATTTTAGTTATGTAGATAAATGCCCTTAACACTGTAACCTGATATTTGAGAAGATTAGGTCTGGCTTCAGAATTAAGACCAGCGTTCTCATCTTCTACTCTAAAATGATTTTAATATACGGTTTAAAATTCTTCATTTCTTATTATGATTACAAATTGCTTGCATGAGAAAAACAATTTTTTTCATTAAAATTAAAATTAATTTGATGAAGAACACGCTCAAGCCTAGCCATAACAAAAGAACCGGACCATCCGATAGTTTTATTCCGATAGACAAAAGAAAATAGGACGGCTTGAAAGGGTATTATGCATGATAGAGTCTTTCTGTGATATATCGATATTCACGCGGAAGAAGCCGTGGCTTAAAGCTAGTTCTAGTATAAATAGGGTGTAGGTAATCGTTTTCACGAATTATAAAAAAAATATGTCGGTTGAAAGATGTCTTTAACGTGGAAATTACCTGTTTCATAAATTTTTCAACATTATCAAAATACTTACCTACTCATACCAACTGAAAAAAGCTGACCAAATAGGGATTGAGCAAGAAAGCAAGTCAGAGTAAAAAAGAATCAAACATTTTACTAGACTAAAACATACTTAATTGTAGAAAAAAATATACTACAACATTTTACTCCACAAATTAGTGGTTAGATTAGGTTTTTGAGCAGATATAAACATAAGGAAGATTAAAATACAATGACATAATTTGGTACCTATTTTCTGTCGTGAGTTAGTATATGTCCAGAGTGAAAGGAACCTTCATTTTCTTAGCATAAAAGAAATTAAGTTTGCTTGCATCTTCTATGAAAAGTTACTCGATTTCATAAACTTCCAGCTACACTATTATTCATAGACTCTGATGACAGTTGCGTATTGTAACAATAAAATAGGTTTATTTCGTTTGTTGTAGCTCTTAGGATTAAAGGAATAAGACCACTTTTATTGGGTGTAAGTGAAAAATTATCTACGATGCGCATTATAATGAGCCGGGACGTGTTAATGCTCGAGACGGGACAGATAACGCGTTATGGGTTCAGTTGATACCTCTAGTGATGGGGCAGCTATTTTTCGTTTATCGATAAAATCTCAATAACTTACGTCAATTCTTACCCGGGTATTGGTTGTGATTAAATATTTTTGTATTAGTTATATACTTGTAAAGTTATATATTTATCATGAGGATACCTATTTACTTACAGCAGTCTTGCTTTTATGATTAGGTACCTATAAGTTTTAATAGAAGCCTATTGATCGTTATTCGATGTAGAGAATACTTAAAAAGGTTGCAAAAACTATAACAATTCCTACTCGTATATAGTTTTATGAATCTGTACTAATAGTATAAAGCTGAAGAGTTTGTTTGTTTGTTTGTTTACTTGAACGCGCTAATCTCAGGAACTACCGGTCCGATTTGAAAAATTATTTCAGTGTTAGATAGCCCATTTATCGAGGAAGGCTATAGGCTATTATACCATCACGCTACGAGTAATAGGTGCAGAGCAATTTTCAGGCGTACGAAGTCGCGGGCACTGCTAGTACCAAATATTGATACAAACATGAAACTATTACCCTCTAGACACGCGGCAGCGTGTCGTTAAGCCATAATTATTACTTTATTCCTCTTGAACTTTTGCTGCATCGCGTTGCATTCGTACTTAATAAATCAAAAGCCTTTTTCATAACGATAATAATCATCGACTATCTACATCTCTATGGGCCCTCTTGTTTTCAATTAAGTTGTCGAGTGCTGATTGCCGTCTCGTTCTCACCCGTTGTTTTTGTATGATGGCGTCTCGTTCCCGCGCCGCAACGGAAGCAGGCTGGTCAGATCCAATGATTAATAGTGCGAGGGAACTATTTGCTGGGAGTAAGGTACGGCCGATGGCGTGGATATGCTTTTATTGTTTTTGTCTAGAATTAAGACCGTTCGGTCTTAAAAAAATGATTTGTTAATAGTTCTTTTCTTGATTTTGACTAATTTAACGCAACATTCGAGGCGAGGCAATGGTCTCCACAGTTGTGTCATTAAATATTGCATTTAATGTGTTAATAAGCTTCTTTGTCAGTAACAATAAAAATTGCGCTTGTTGCTACTGTTAAGAGACATTGTAGCTTATTTTTTAAATTACATTACCTATGAAGATACAATAATTGATCAATAAATACTTAAAGCAAATAAACTTCCAAGCTAATTAGTAAAATTTTTCATCACGTGAGTTCAAAGTCCGAGTATCTGACTGTTGTTAAGCATTTGACGAAAGATCGTGTTGAGAAAATATCAAAATACACTTACAAAATTAAAATAAAAACAAAAAACAACAAATTGAACCGATACCTACTTATCATATTCTTGGCCCAGCTCAACTTAAAAGCGTTACATGTTACCTACATCAACATAATTATAAAAAACTCCGAGTGGACAAGCTCGCTCCATTATTAATCACGTGACACGTCACAACACTATGATATCGTTATTCAATAATAACCCGTTCATTTGCGAACGTTATGTCAATTCAAAGCGTATACTCATGAACTTAAAGTTTAGTTCAAAACGTAGAGCTTTTTGACATGTGACGTTTTAGTGATGGGGCCAGTATCGATACCCCACGCGAATATTCACTCTATTTTGATTAACGAAAGGGTTGAGTTTTGTATGTGATGTAAAGTTGGCTTTTTAATAGTGTGTAAAATGATAGGGCATTGTTTTTGTGCTGGTGGTATGAAGACATCGACTGTCAGACTGCTTTCATTGTCCGAAATATGATAAAGATTGCCTTTCGTTAATGTCGTCTCGATTTTTTTTGGTGAGATTACGATAAAACGTCGACATTAAGTGGGAGTGAATAAATTGAGCTTTAATCATATTTAGGTACGTGAATTAACTTCTGACGTAATCATGCATTAATGTAATTTAAGCCCATTAAAAGTAGGCTCTTAAGATCGTATGATATAAGTCGGTATTTAAAATTGGAGCTTTATGATACCGCTACCTTCATAAAACCTGACTTGACTGACCTTCATAAAACTCTAGTTTGAAGGAAAGCTATGTAATGGAAATTAAATGAATGATGTGAGTTTTTGTATTTTTCTGCTTTTACAGTATTTTGTATTCATATAAGAACTCTACAAAAACTTTATTTTCCGTGTAACAAATTACTTGACCAACAAAACTCAAAAACACAACGTATGACGAGACGTTTTATCAACAGTACGGCTAGCACGAAAAACTTTCGAGTTCAAATCGTTTGCGTACTCGAATGGCCATCAAAAGATTTAGTAAGAAAACTACAACAACGCCCTTGTAAACGTGTCGTAAAGTGAACTTAGTATGAGATGTGGTTGCACGAAACTTATTTTGAGAATCAAAATTGTCACGTTATCGTTTAATTCGAAGATTGAGTATCGAATACGCAAACGATTCGAAGACGAAAGTTGTTCATGCTAGATGTACTGACTATTTTTTTTTTCTAATTATTCTTGCGAATTAAATGAACTTAGTGATTAATAATTGTGCCTAAATGGTCATAGGAACTCGCGTCGATTACCAAGTTTGTCTTTAGCAAACTGAGTAATTGCGGTGTCAATAAAACAGATCGCGACACGACACGGCTCAAATCAATTACGCGGTAATTAATCACCGCCGTCAGCGCCGACGCCCGGGCTGTCATCGTGACAGATGTCACCGTGACAGTTCAAGGTTAGCCCACTTCCCTGTTTGGCGATAAAGTTTTCCGTTGTAAACAATCGGGAAAACATCGCTAATCTGCAGAAACCGTAAACCGGATACACGATAAACATTTTAGATACCTACCTAGACCTACTGCTTTTTCTAAAGTAATAATGCTTAATTAATTATTAGCCGTTCATGTACGACTCCGAAGCAGTCTCGGGGTTAATATCAATGTAATGAGATGTATCAGTATCACACAATACATAATGTGTACTTCATAAACAAGTGACGAATGTAAACAGGGTGCTAGGAAAGAGCTGGATTCTCATAGGATTATTATATTTAGTCCCAAATAAAGTAGAGCTTTTAATGGCGGCTAGATATTGTATAAACATACTTAAAAAGATGTTAATTTGCTTCATGAACACACGGGCTCTTCACACAACCAGCGGGATACAAATCCAACGCGCCGAAGGGTTTGGCTTCCAGTGCACTTACAGCGCAAGCCACTGATATTAAAAATATACTTAGTGCACAGTATCCTAGTGATGCCCTAATTACGTGGCAATGAACTCGATCCCGTGGGTTCCCACGGCCGTATTACCGTTTATGGTGCCGGGATGAGGCAGATAAGCGTGTTTGTCTATTGATTCCTTTAAAACAATCGCTCGCCTGATAACAGGATGAAGGCTATTGAAGACTAGAGGTGAATTATGATGGGCTACAGTACAGTACAGTGGGTACTGTTGCTTGGGAATTAGTTACACCTACCAACCATAGCGTTTGCAAGTATTGTCGCGACTCTACTTTATGGTTTTCTTTTGTTTACGCAAATCAAACATTGAAATGTTTTTATAGTGGCCTTTTTAAAACAGTGTATAGAACCTACTAAGATAAATTTTAGTACACACGGGACTTACATTTTAAAAACTGTTTAGGAAATGAGACATTTATGCCCGTTTTCACCATCAATTCCTAATTTTTAAGTGACCTTTATGGTAACACATAAAGGAATTTTGTTTTCATAGGGATCATCACTTAAAAATTAGGGATAGATGGTGAAAACGGGCGTTAGTCTCTTCAATTAATCATTTGACAAGACATTACTATAATCAGGTTACTATACAGGTGATCCGTCCGCTCGTTTGCCTCTTGTCACATAAAAAAATCACTGTAGGTGTAGAGTATAAATTTAAGGAAATTAACTCATGTCATTTTTATATAGGTTCATTATTATTCTTCATAACTTAAGTATTATCTCGTGTTAATAAGATCGGACACCGTTTCTGGCACGAGGAAATTACGGGAATTGTCGTACAAAAGCGAGAGTAAAGCAGGAGCCTCCCTAAGTCTCCGGCGTACGAAGACGGATGGCATCCCGGGGGACGCAGCCGGGCTCGCCCACGTTGCTAGGTATACTTGGATTAGGTGGCATTCTAGGATTCTTGTTTTCTTTATTTTTAGATATAACACATAGGAATGTTCTGATGACACCTAAGAGCGATTTCGCAATGCGTCCGATTCGAATCCGTAAAATTACGGTCAGGATTATTCGTGGAACGATCTGTATACTACGCACTCCGATAAACGTTGTCCAATTTGTGTAGTTAGTTTTCTAGTTCTGTATTTTGAGTTTTTGACATGATAAAATTATCACTTCACGGGATTTATTGCAACAATATCTATTTTAACGGTAAATAAAATATTTACCATCCCGACGTTTATAGTAAAATTGCAACATAATAGTTTAAAATATTTTTGACATGATGTTATTGAAACCGCTCTAACATAAACATAATGTTTAGCTTTGGTACTTGAAAGGATCGGGTAACAGGTAAAGGAGTAACTTTGTTTACGACAAAATTAGTTTTAAAACAAAGCAATTTTAGCGTTTTTCCTGGTCTACTATTGGTATTAGAGACAGTCGACATTCTGCAGTAGGAACTTTTCATTGCAATCAAATATTTTCCAATAGTGAAAAATTGTGGACCGATGACATCATAAAAGTAGTGATAAGTAAAAAAAAAAGTCTACACGATGTAGAGTTAACATTTTTCTAGAACTAAAAAAGCCTTTACCATTTGGTTTCATAAAATGTGACCTATAGTTAAGTATTACCGTTAATAATGTTAAAATAATAATGACTCAGAAGAATCTGTAGGTAGGTTGAGACCCGTTAAAGCACGAGCACGTCCTAACAAACTTCCAACGGAAGTACGTCACCCGATAGTGGAGATAACTAGATAGATACGCAGATAGGCCACCTAAACCTACGTGATTTCACATAACATTACAACACTAATCTTTCATGTTTTTATCAAGTCTATATTTATACCTAAATATAAAAAATACTGTTTGTTTGTAAAAAAAAGCTTTGTTGCGGATAATCGTCTCGTTAATTTAATTGTCGTTTGATGTCAAATTACATTCAAAAATCTCTACATTTTTAAGTGATTATGAATCTAATTTTGAAACTTCATAATTTCTGAGAATTGTTTAGAACTCCAAATTGAGCAGAGCTTATCTGGGGGCACGGCAGTGCCCCCGCCAAGTCGAGCGCGAAGCAAACACTGCCGTACCATCCTTTACTGGAACCATTTCGCCGCATTTTCAGGCCCCTATTTGAGAACTTCTGGATAAGACCAGAACGCAGAAATTTTCGTCATCTAGTAAGCTATAATCACATAAAAATCCAAAATTTCAAGTCTGTAGGTCATTTAGTTCCGAAGTTAAGCGAAAGCAAAGTTTCGCATTTACGACACTCACTCACTCACTGATGATCATCAAAATAGAACTAGTACTTCCCATAAACTCAGAGAGCTGAAATTTGGTACAGAGTTAGGGTTTAATAGCCACATAAAGGGAAAACTATAAAAACTAGAAAAATCGAAGATCTGGAGTAACACCACATTCATAATCAATACTACTCCGGCACCGTGGTATTCGCCTGTATCGCTCACCGCTAGATGGCGCTAGCACTAGCAAGCGGTGTCCAGACTTTTTTCCTTTCTAGAGCCCCCCGTCGATTAAGTTGAATGTTGTGTAATTTGCATTTCGTTGATTTCGTTTATTATATTGTAAGGTTCGCTAAGGTTATGTTATTAAAACAATTCTGATTCGTTGTCCATTTTAAAGGTCGTTGAGTTTATTTGTGTTTAATATTGTAAAAAAATGTCGATAAAATGACGACGTTAAATAATTTTGCCACTTTCTACAAAAAGAAGTGAAATCCCACCAAAAACATTCTGTAAAAAACTAGCCAAGTCTCGATGGAGCTGCTTGTTTATCTCTAAAAAGTAATGAAATCTAGACAAAGTCGTGCCAAGTCTATGGTTCCTTACTGCGATTTCTTTATTATTATAGTTAATGTTGTGTGACTTGGCCGTTGAACAATCTTTATTATGATAATCATACATAAGTATTATTGAAATACGCAGCTTTATTAAACCTACAATTGACTGGTTATTGTTGAATCAACGTTTTCCAAGTGGCAATTTTCCATCGTCAATGGGTAGCGGTTCTGGCGACAGATTGGTGCAATGGTGTTATGGAGCACCTGGTTTTGTCACCCTTCAACGGCCAAGTCACACAACATTAACTATAATAATAAAGAAATCGCAGTAAGGAACCATAGACTTGGCACGACTTTATCTAGATTTCATTACTTTTTAGAGATAAACAAGCAGCTCCATCGAGACTTGGCTAGTTTTTTACAGAATGTTTTTGGTGGGATATATTTTATCGCTTTATGTTGGTAAATAAAGAACATAAATAATAAAATACCATACTAAAATGATTGAAAGCCTAAGTGGGTAGAGTCGCGAGGAAGTGCTAGTATCTTTATAAGTAGATTAGCAAATAATTTCTGAGCGCATTGTAAAATTGCGATAAAATCTGTAAGGCACGCCGATTTATCTTTCAGCGATTATCAAGCTGGATTATTTGTTAAATAAATATCAACATGACTTGTGTATAAATTGGTTTATAATGACCATGCAGGTTTGATTTTAGTGGGTCTGTTTTATTTGTGCCACCTTTGTTTTTTTTTCTAATATGATATTCGATACCGATAAAGTTCAAAATCGTTTATTTTGAAATTAAGCTTATGAAAAGCTCTTTTCCACGTCCCAGTATTACTATATTTCTACTGCTCCAAACTTTATTAAAATCGTCTACAAATCTAATAGAAACATACAGATAGTCTAAAGTGAAAGAAATCATTTTTTTCGACACTAAAATAAATAAAACAATTCATTCTTAATACCTAATTTGACTTTAATTTAAGTGCATAATATTATTTGACTTATTTTCATACTAGCTTTCCGCCCGCGGCTTCGCCCGCGTGGAATTTTGTCTGTCACAGAAAAACATTATCGCGCCGCGTCCCTGTTTCAAATACCGGGATAAAAACTATCCTATGTCCTTTCCCGGGACTCAAACTATCTCTATGCCAAATTTCATCAAAATCGGTTCTTAGGCGTGAAAGCAAGACAGACAGACAGACAGAGTTACTTTTTCATTTATAATTATTAGTATAGATCAACCATACTTCTGCCGAATAATGTTCCCGGAAGCGAAAATCTTTCAAAGACTGTGTGTGTCTGTGCGGATTGGAACACCCGATATGTAGTGGCGCAAATGCAGTAATTAAATCGAGGGAATCTAATCTATATCTATACTAATATTATAAAGCTGATGTTGTGGATCATGACGCTCAACCACCATAAGGAAGCTATGGTGTTAGTGCATCTAATTTATTCAATCTTGNTATTATATTTATAGAACTATTCATAATATTTAAAATTTAGTCAATAAAGATATTTTATGTAATTGAATAATTCACTGTGTTTAAACGAGCAAATCAAAGTCTAAATTAGTGACCGCCATCTATCGACGTGCTTTTGACGGTCGTTAACATTCATGACAGCGAAGCCGTGAAAAGTATCATTAAAAATTTATGTAATTGAATCATCATTCACTGTGTTTAAACGATCAAATAGTATTCAAACATTTAGATAATAACGTTAAAAACCATTTAAAAATCCTATGACAACTTTTTCGACTTCTACACGGACGAAGTCGCGGGCAAAAGCTATTTGTAAAATCATCATCATCATCATCATTTCAGCCATAGGACGTCCACTGCTGAACATAGGCCTTTGTAAAATAATTAGACTAAATTATTAAAAGTGCCTACCCAAAGTCATTAAGTCCACGCGGACGAAGTCGCGGGCACAGCTAGTAAATTAATAAAATAAATCGAGGGAAATGCAAGCGGGCCTGGGTTTGATTCCTGTTGAATATTTTTAGGTGAAATCCGATATTGTTACGCAGGGCTATGATATTTCAAACTATTTTTTTATTTGTGCAATCCAATTTATAAAAATGTTTTTATTTTATGAGCTTGACCACGTGACAATCGAGCGTTATTTGTCGATTAAATAACAAAATAAATATTAGTGACGTCAGCTGTGATAATAATTTGGGGATTTTGAAGCCGTTATCACGGAACTGCCGGGTATCAGTCCTTATCACATAACACCTTGGAATTCGATAGGAAATCTTCGCATTTCATGTATTTTGATTCAATAATTTCAAATTGTTAATGTGGAAAACACAGCTACACAACACTATTGTTTTCACAAAGGCATTGCTTGAAACACCTACCCAGAGGCCCTTTTATGAATTATTTGATATTGATCTGCTATCAGAATATAAATAAATAGGTATACTTAAACTATAAAATGCTTTAATTATACTTATTATAATTATTTTAAAAACGTCAGTTTTCATGTAAGTCTAGGATCCTAGGACATTACAAATAGACCATTTGAATTTTAGTTTCTTTTCAAAATTATAACCGTGAACAGCTTGTACAGTAAACTGAGAATGTATTCCATCGTTATAAAAAATATATGTTATTAAATATTCAGGCATACCTAATCATAAAGTAAGGTATTACTTTTGCAGATAATATACATTAGATCGATAAACTGTAGTTATAAATACAGATTTATTACTTCGGATTCATGTAAAACCGTATCATTTCTAGAAAATAAATTATATTATTGATAGTAATTGATTGAGTTATCAATAAAAACTTTTGTTATTAGGAGTAACTTCAAGACTAATAACCATTATAATAATAATTATTACAAATATTTTAACGAATAGTTTTTTGGAATAAGTATGATGAGATTTTTTCGAGTGTCAAACCTTACAGAAAAGCTTCGAATAACGAACTAAATGTAATATTTTTAATAAAATATTTTGTATGGTGAAATGTTTAATGAATCACAATGATAATAATTGTGTCGACTTATATTTAGGCTAGATAACAGTAATCTAGTTCCAAATACCAGACTAGGTAAATAGATAAATAAATTCTTATAAATAATAACTTTTAACACCTGTGCCCGAATCACAGGCTAATACATGAGATCCAATAGGACGATATGGCATAGTGGTTCACATACCGAACACATGAGTGTTACCTACGGGTTCCTCTTGAGAGAAAATGTTAGTGATAAATCACATGGATATTACCTCAGCCTGGAAATTAACCATGGAAATACATACTTGCCTCTGTGCTATAATAGTCAGGCTGCGGCCACAGTATGTGTCTGTAGGGTTCAATCGACCAGTTCATCATCATCTCAGCCATAAGACGTCCAGAGCCCACTCCCAATGCTTTCCCGGTTGCCCGGTTGGTAGCGGCCTGCGTCCCGGCGCCTCAACCAATAAATTACGCCCCCGAAATAACATCGTTTCTTCTAATTAAGTGATTGTGTTCCTTGCGCTTCTTCGTTTCAACACTAGCATACTATCTTGTTCTGAATTGGTGGTAGAGTCGAACTTAGAAATGTCATTGGGATGTATATGAAAGCTTTTAAAAGCTTTTTTCATTCTGAAATGTCGTACTAACGTACGCATTACTATTGTTTTTGGCAGTACATAGTCATGCAAAGAATAGGTAGGTACCGAGTTTAATAATATGTGGACGCAAACGATCAATAACGTCATGTCAACCCACAAAATCTCAAAAATATAGTTTTCTATACCATTGACTTGATAATCTGTTTGAAAAGATTTTTCACTAATATAAGTAAACTGTGACTGAGTTCTTGTTGATAGAGAAACGTAGGAGGTATACCTAACTACTAACATCAGTATTACGATGGTTTTCGGTAACGGTAACGTGCAGTAGTTTACAGTTACGCTCGCTACAGAGTTCCCTGCCTTAATGATTACATGTGTCTAGGTCAGTGGTTCCCAAAGTTGTCTGGGCTACGTCTCATCTAATACAAGTTCCCACACTCGGGATTCACCTATAGGAAATTTAACCGTTACCAATAGACATACCTAAATAAAGGACTCGGATCGGTAGGGTGGTGTGTCGTTCCACAGGCAGGGCCCACTCAATGTTCGCTCGCGACCCACCACTAGGTCGCGACCCATAGTTTGGGAAACGCTGGTCTAGGTGCGTACCAGATTGTAACACGCCCTGATTTCGATCCCGTAACTTCCCATCGTTATCAATGGCGATAAAATGCGGTGTTGGGCCATAAATCATGCTTATCTTGTCGTACAGTAGCGGCAATTATTCAGCTTCGAGTGGCAATGTAACCAATTATCGACGGGAGCTAATTTGTTTTATTAGAGATAGTAAACAATGGACAAACACAATTTAATAATTTAATAAGCTGTAGGTACAACGGTATGATAGATTCAGCACATTGGATAAATAGTATCTTAGATGAGTGTTAGATCTACTATATTTGAATGCGAAACAATTTTCTAACAGAATTGACCCATAAATGGTTCAAAATGAAAGTAAAACTAAAATGTACACTTAAGCCAAAATAACAATGAAGCTTTTACATGTCTACAAATTAATATAATTTTACATATTTTCATTGTTGTTTTTACATCGAGTCTTTTTGATTTAATTACGTTTTCTATGAAACGGTAATCAGCCCACATTTTGAATTAGGACCTAAGTGGAAATTATTAAATTGAGACTCATACAAATTCGTAAGATAATTCAAAAATATTTCTTGGAAGTGCTGGCAGTCTCGTAACGTGTTATTTTCTTTGCCTAATTTAATTGGATATAAAGCTAGATTAATGTCGCGAAAGTGATATTACTGTCATGTTTCTTTGCAATTAGTTTGATGGGAGAGTTGTCGTATTTTTAAGCACTTAATTGGTTCACGTCCCACGTACAGTCGATACCAAAAATATCTTTACATAAGAAGAATTTGTACAGTCGCAAGGATATAGACAATAATTTTTTGTTGCAAAATGACCAATAATTTTAAAAGTTACAAACACAGATGCCGTAGTTTTTGTTTTCTGATGCTTACCACAGCCAATCTTTGTTCTCTCTTCTCTTCTAATTTAGAGTATTTAACTGTAGTGATATGGATTCTGTCGACGACTGTACCAATAGTAGTAATAAGTCTGTTGGGGTCAGCAACATTTGTCACCGGGCGTCACGTGGCCAATACCCGGCTCTGCCCCGGATTACCGGATTAACCCTTTGATAAGATACTGCATATTGGATACCTAGTAACTGGTGAAAACCCAAAAACTTCACATCCTAATTCACAGCTTTTGATACAGATAAGATATTACACTGTTATTAAACTGAATGAATTAATTCACGTTAATTAACCCCTGTTTATTTACAAAACGGTTTGTGAATTACCTACAGCAATTTTAACGAGAAACTACTGTCTCTCTATCTATAATGCTCCGTTACCAAAGATGATAATGTGATCAAGAGATTTAGAATAAGAAACATTTAGGTAATTATTCAAAATAAGTGTGAAAATCTTACCTTTGTTGCCACCAACTCTTTAAGACAGGTCCATTGTAATCGTCTCGGATAATTCTTCTCTTTTTCATATTCATTGTATCTCTTGTGGTTTGCACCGTTACACCTTAAAATCTCATAATTTACTTACAAACACATCAAAAATCGTAAAAAATATTATCTATAACTACATTCTACATAAAAATTCAAATACAGAACTTAACAAAAATTGTATTTTTGGAGTAGGGACATTTCCAGGTTATTTGACATGTCCATTGTCCGTTTCTTTACGCACAGAGGGTTTTATTTAACCGTTAATTATTTTGGATAGCTTGTAATTACGGGCGGCTCAGTTGTGCTCGGGTCAGCAATAACTCGCCGTAACTGTTAATCAACTCAACTGTAATGTTAAAGCATACAAACGTTTCTGATTGCAAATGAAGAATGGGCAGCATCAGTCAGTTTCAATCATGATACGCGAAAGACAAATCACATTATTAGCAATCATCTATCGCGCAATCGGTTAGCATGTTTGAAAAATGGTTTAAGTTGGCAGACGTTACGCAATTTTCGAGAATGTTCACGGAAAAGTGATACGCTTGCAAACTTCATTCAATCTTTCAGTTGTTGATCTTGGTAGTCTCAGACGAAGTACATAATTAATTAATTCTATTAACTGTCTCTACATTGTTTGGGCAATGCTTATTGAAAAACATCGTACCAGAGTGGAATAACATCATCATCATCATCATTTCAGCCATAGGACGTCCACTGCTGAACATAGGCCTCCTCCAATGACTTGACTGACTCGCACGGTGTGGAATAACGAATTTACTTTATTATCTACAGACACTCATCGGATTTTAATATTATCCACGAAGCAATTACTTTCATTAGCTCTGTCCCGAAAAAATCACAAATATTTTTATCTCAAAATTAACCCTTCAGATGTCGTTGGTAAAAGGAAAGAAACAAAAAAGTTTGAGTAACAAAATTATCCACATGATAAAAATGGCAGTTTGGCAGTGTCACCGAATGACAATATTTCAAAAAGCAAAAAGCCGTACCTGTCAAAAGTCACTATCAAATCTGTAGATTTTCCAGTCTAATTTTAAACCTTATTCGGAAATATTAAGGTTTGAAATCGATTGTGATCCATTAGCTGTCCAGTCAATTATTATGAAAAAACTGTCGTGTCCCCTAATTAGAATTACGCGGTGACGTTTCTGTCGACACGAGGAGATAAACAAATAAGAAGATGATATTTTCCGGTCTCAATAAAAATCCTTCTAAAATATTAGTGAAGAGTGAGCAGTGCTGAATCGGTAGAGTTCAGGACTACGGTTGAAAGTAGCTCAATCTCAGTGAAAATATGACAAACTAAAAGCGTAGAAAATAGGATTGATTGTCTTGACTTTACAAGGAAGGTTCTTTGTTACTAAATAATTAAAAAGCTTAATAGCTACTCGTACACCTATGCGAATAAATGAGTTTACAATGAATGAAGATTTGAAATATTTGCAATGCATGTAAATTTTGACTTCTGGAGGACTTTGGTTTGAAACAGCCATTGTATACTAATGAAACAACCATTGTAAACTTTTGGTTTGAAACTTTTGCCTAGCAGCCAGTGTACTAAAGAATAGATAGTAGGAGTTTAAAAATGTATCTCTCAAATTTATGATTTGAAAGAAGAAAGAAAGAAAATACATTTATTTGGCACACTAGAACAACAAATTACAGAAATTAATACGATAAATAAAATTATTTGCGAGGCCATATTATAATATACAGGTTGTTAGGTAAATGGGTATATGAGCCGACACTAGCCCATGTTAACATGGTCATATAAATGGTATGGTATATGATTTTATAAATTGTATAAAATCCGATTTGTATGAAAATTAAAATAATTAAAATGAAGATGTCAATTTTCTGACTTCACCATACCATGATCATGTTGACATGGGCTAGTGTCGGCTCATATACCCATTTACCTAACACCCTGTATAGTCTCTTTTGTAGGTAATTTTGCAAAATATTATTTTAGTTTAAAAAATATTATACATCTATCAAGGATCCCTAAAAAAAGGAAGAGTGCAACGTCACCCGCGTTATCGCGATCGCGCGAGCATTCGGCTCGGCCCTTCGTATCGGCTCCCCGTCGAAGCCTGACCCACGGAGTACGAATTAGCGAATATTTCTTAGAGCAAATAAACTTTTAACATTCTTAAGTTTGTAATGCTTGTCAAGATCATATTGTTATTATGAAATGATGCTCAAAATTGTAGCGTAGATTCAGGCTTGTGCTTAATTGGTAACATTTAAACACATAACATAATTTATGACTGAGTTTCAATTGAGTTTGGAAATAAGGACATGCAATTGAGTAGAATTTCACCGCGAACTCTTGACAGCGAAATTATTGTGATACACACAACTCCTTGTTCAGATTTCTATTTTAAAAATGTAATAATATGATGAACGTAGGAAGTATTATATTATCTGTGGTAGAGATATGTATTGAAAGATTTGGTGAGATGATTTCGCGGCGGTCGTGTGATTTATGTATCAAAAGCTCGCATCAATTTCAGTCAGTAAATTAAGCACTATTGTAAACCCCTGAAAAAGATTCTGACAAAAGTTACGTGAGTTTCTTGCGCTGCGTCTTCGAAGCTTAATATCCTTGTAATAAAATGTGCAGGTATGGTTTGAAGTATTAGTATGTATCCCAAGAAACATGGTACCAGCGTACCTTAGCTCTGTAAAAAAACAGTATAAATAACATGTTTATGTGGCTCTACATTTTCATTAGGGCACGAATATCGGAATCTCGGAATCTCGTAATATCGGAATCTCGGACTGCTAGATCCGATATTTCAATTCCGATATTGAGCGACCCAATATCGTAATATCGGAATCAGATAAAAGTTTTAATTGAGATTTTAAACAAAGCGTTTAAACGCGCCACAACCTGCCACAAAGCCCAAAGTACATGATTGGCAAAGACCAATGATTTTCTCATGTCTCTCACCGTCACTTTTTGTTCCACTGCAAATATTTTAATATTTTTACTATTTATGGTTAATTTAACTTGTTCTAAATCAATTTTGGCTTTCGGTTCAGTATGTAATTAACACTTTTTCTTTACTATGAAGCCCAGACTGTAAACTGTTTGTATACCTATTACAAATAAATAAATAAATAAATAAATAAAATAAATTTTAGCATTTGCCATAGGTAATTGGTCAACAAAGCACGACATCTCAACTCCCTTTCAAACATTAATTTTACTGGACTATGGACCGTCAGTTCTGCGTACTAACTACTATGTGCCCTGCCCATTGCCACTTCAGCTTGCTAATCCGTCGGGCTATGTCGGCGACATTATTAGTTTACGGAGCTCCTCATTTCTGATTAGATCTCGTAAAGAAACACCAAGCTTATCCCTCTCCATAGCACGTTGTGCCCTATATTCAAAGGTCACGTTTTCGAGCCGTATATCATCACTGGTAACACACACTAATTGAAGACTTTCGTCTTCGTATTCGACGATTTACCTCTTTCTCGAAATTGCATCTAACTACCTAGCTGATCGTTTGTCCGAGATAGACATATACTTACTTGTCAACAATCTCGAGAATCGAGCTCCTAACCGAAACTGGGTGAGCAACATGGACATTCGACATAAGCTTCGTTTTTTCCATATTCATCCGAAGGCCTACCTGTTGGGAAACTCGATTAAGGTCTTCGAGCATTGTGATAAGGTCTTCCAAGGGTTCTACCTTAGTACGCAAAACAGACGGACGATGAGGCAGCAAGGTTCTGAAGTGGAGGCCACGTACCGGAAAGCGCAGCGTAGGACTCATAACCACAAGGTGGACCGACGACCTCATAAAGGTAGCAGGAAGGCGCTGGATGCAGGCCGCCACCAACCGGCCATTGTGCAAATCATTATCGGAGCCTGTGTTCAGCAGTGGACGTCCTATGGCTGACATGATGATGATGATAGCCCGTGGTTTTGTGAGTTGTACATCGAAAAGGAACAAATTACAAGCATATTCAAGTTTTTTACCACTCTCTACAATTTTTGTAGCACGTGATTTGAATGGCTCTAAAATTCGTTCCGCCAACATAAAACAGGGTAATATAATGAAGGAGTTAAAGTTTGTTCGATACCTGTGATTTTACAAAAACACTTTAATTATTTGCTAGTCCATATAAGCTCATTATCAGTAACCATTCATTATCAGGTGATCCGTCTGCTCGTTTGCCTCTTGTCACATAAAAAACCAAATGAAATGGATACCCATAACGTAAAAATGGTTTTAAAACTTCAATTTTATGAAGTGACTGTTTTGTACCAAATTTAAGATTTTGATTACAATCATTATTTTATTGTAAACAATCCAGAATTCTTACGAATATAACCAAATATTAATTTTATAGCACATGAACTCAATTCCGATATTAATATCGGAATTCCGATATTGAGATCTAATATCGGAATTCAATATCGGAATTGAAAACCTTCCGATATTACATGCCCTAATTTTCATAAATACAACTTTGGTTCGATCACCATTATAGTTATAACTTTTTTGAATATTGGTAATTAACCCTTAATTTGTCGTCGTAGCGTAAAAGCGCACTGGAGCGTACAGGTAAATAATTAGCCACGCGTGTTGCGGTCAGCGGAATCGTGTCTGTCTACAGCCCAACAAAAGATTTAGTTACACGCGTCACGGCTTATAAAAAATAGTCAAGGAGGATAGCTTGGTGGGTTAAAAGTTCTGTATCAATGAAATAAAAATTAATAGACTACTTATTTGTCTTTATAGCGATAGCCTGTGTTCTACGAATAAAGTGTTATTATTTTTTACGATAATTTGTAGAAATTATGTAATCGCTAGGTATTGAACGACAGGTCGTTTTCCTCTTAGATAAAAAATAATCTAAATAGGTTAGTAATTCAATTTTTAATTCAAATTCTTCATTAGCCCTTAGGCCCTTTTTAAGGCACTAAATACCCGTCCCAAATTTGCTTTACCACCAGTCGTCACATGTACTTGTTACCCTAACAGCTATTTTCGCCTTAGAAAACGCTTAAAGTAATCCGACTGTTCATGAATTTATTTGCTTAAACATATTAAACATTACCTATTAATGTCAGGACCATGGCTCGTCATAGTTGTTATTACTTTTATTAACCAATGACTTAAACTATCTACGGACCCCCACCCTGACCTATGTTAACGCGAGTGATTCGTCGCCAAAGCGTCGCCCGTCGCATCACACCTCGCGTCAGGTTCGTGGCGCCTCACAGGCAAGCCTGCTCGTGTTAACACCACTGTTGTTATGGTCAAGTCATTCACCATTAGCTTCAAACTAAAGTCGTCTAGTGGTTTTTGAAACAGATAGTCTTGGTTAATTTGTCATTAATCTGGGTTGAATTGTCATTTGGTTGCTCGCTTGGTTAAGTCCCAATAGTATCTAATCAAGTTTATTGTTTCATTTTCAGTTTTAAGGCAATAATAAAATTTATATTTTAATCTATGTTAAAATACACCAAAACAGGTAACAATAATAAGATTTGCACTTTCGCACTTTGCTATAAAAATGTAGAAGTAGAAAAAGTAAAGTGTAATTAAATCAATGTCGAGATAATAATCAGTTCTATTTAGTTAGGACAAATTTTGAATAAAAATTATACCAAATACTGTTTCTTTTCGGATTACCTAACCTTAAAATGACATTGTGTCTTTTCGGCCGAATAAAAAATAAATTGCTAGTAGCGAAACAAACTGGCAGAAAAAGTTAGGCCATCGATCAAAGAGTAAAATGCTAGATAAAGGAGGCTGCACGGACAGTTCCCGCGGGACTGGCTTCCCGGGAACAACAACGAGATGGGAACAATTTGCTGTCACACGACGTCGGTAAAAAGCAGCAAATGTTACTAGTGAAGGTATTTGAGTATTCTAGTTTGATACGATATACGATCGCATACCTACTACATCCGTAAGAGGTTCAAGATCTGGATTGTAAGCGATTGCAAGTTTAAATTGTATAAGAGTGATAGTGACATGTATCACTTTTAAAAAGGCTCAATATTGCAAAAAAATACGTGACTTTTAACTGACTGTCTTTATACGTTTTTTGATTCTTTAGCTTAGAACAATTTGCAGTCTTTTGTTGTTTAAAATGTATTGGAAAGAACTGAAAAAGCCTGTAACAATTTTATAAGAATACCGGCTGGTAGGTTCTAGTGCTTGCACTGACCTTGCACTGCAAAAGTAGGTTTCGCTGTAGATCGCGATACCGGCCGTCGCGTCCGCGCACGGACAGCGCAGGAAATTGCCAACGCGGCCTATCGGGCCGAGGTGCGAACGTTTTAGGGTTAAAGCTGCTTAATAATATGTTCATGTTCTGATGTACTTACTCGCTTTATCAGGTGCGAGCGTGCGAGGGTTGAGTTAGCCGGGACGTGCTAATTTAACCCTAAAATTGGAAGAGAAAAATACTACGAAATAATACGTTTTTTTACTACATCTATTCTTTGGAGGTTAGATTGGTTTATAGGTCTGTACACGAGTCAAATAAAAACTAATCAAAATTATTTCTAGACTTGCGAGCGTGCGCCGCGCCGGTATAAATTAGAAGACATATAACCAATGTTAATAATGAAAGTAATGAAGTAGTTTACAACAAAAATAATTCGATAAATTACCTGGCTTGGTCCGGTCTCTGCGTCTCATTTGACTCGCAGCAAAAAACTGCGCTCGCGTCGTTCCGAATCATTGAACGATTTCAACTCTACATTCCAGCGGCACTCAAACTGCTTACTTTTGATTACAAATGGATCAACCTTAAGTCGATTGCCTTTACTCTTTATTTTTGTATTTGACTTCATCATCTTTCGTCGAGCATTTACCTACACGACATCTTGGTGATTTCCGCACCTTAATTTAACTTCAATTCACATGAAAGTGAAAACACAATACCGTTGTTAGGTGTAGTGAAAAATCATCTGACTGTCGAGATGTAGTAACTTGGAATTATAAATTTGGTACGTGGACTTTTGAGAATGGAAATAGCAATCTCATAAATGTTATTATTATCAGATTTCGCCGATCTTTTCTTCGGGCCGAAGACTTCGGCGATGTTTTATAATAAAAATAATAACCCATATTATTACGTAACAATGTTTATCACTACCGAATTATTTCGTGCAACAAAGTGTACATATCTGTATCTGTGTGTGTATCTGTTGTGTGATAAAAATACTTAAAATTAATAATTATCAACGTAAGCAATACTGAAATCAAAAATGATATCAATGTTTTCAATCGTTTGATAATTTTCAATTTGAGGACGCCCTATTTATTTTGATACTTCTTTTAAATGATTTACGGACTTACTACATGAAAAAGTTTAAGAAGAGCATAATTTTCCATCTGGTAAATTCCCAGATTAAATCAGAACGGATCATGCTATTTTAGGAGAGTTTTTTAAAGCCTATTTGCAGAAAATAAATGACTAAGTAAAGACGAAATCTGATGATGATGTTCTGCTGTTTTGGCACATGGGTTTCTACAAATTACATAACTTTTTCTTCTTCTTTTCCCTAACCGTATTTCCCATTATTTGGGGACGGTTTTCTTTGTTCTGAGGTTACATTACTTTTTGTCGCTTTTAATAAGAAAACCTAAAGTTTGAGCAACTCACGCGCAGGTTTTGATGCGCGCGACAGGTCGAGGTGTTGTGACAGCTCGCCGGGACGCCATCTTGCGTTTACAAAAGCACCTTTGTCTGTCCAGACGTGTCCGGTCGGCGTGTTCCTGCGGGATTACACTTGCCATTGTGGTGTTATCCTAAACGACAGGTGAACGAAAAAACTATATTTGGGTATCAGTCACGTTTGTGGTTTTAGTGAAATTCCTGTGATTCGAGGGGATTCTTTTTAACTAGGTACAGACGACAGCACTTCAAGTTAGACACTGAAGTATTCTATGTCGTTGTAATAGATGCTATTTTGCAGCAAAAGTGTATAGTCTGATGAGCTGTTAACTGTACATTAAATATCCTGTGGTGAAGTCCGGATAACTGCTTTTTATGACATAGTTAAGTACTCTAGATCCTTACTCATTGATAGGTACGAACTTTGCTATTACGTATTTTTAACTGTATTGTCTGTATTTTATTGTGTAATAGTCGATATGATGCCACTATTTATTACTTCTAACCGATTAACTACAGAGTACAAGTACAAGACAAAATAGCCCAATGTCGCTAAAAAAACGAAAAACACTTTTGTCCTAATTTCCCAAAAGTCCTTCCAAATTTCGCAATCGTGTCCAAAACAATTAAACGAAAATCATTGCAGCGTTATCAATAGATACCTAGTTTTGTGTTCTCATTAATCCCGCACCTATATCGTATCTGATAACAGCTGTCAGATATCATAATACATTACCAATTAATCAATTTGTGTCGCTTTCATTGAAAAAGAAATATATTTGGCTACAAAAACGGACTATAATCGAAAAAACATGCGTTAGCAAAGTTATTTTACGTAATTTATCAATTCCGATCAGGGATTACGATACGAGATGGGAATCTTTAGTGATAATAGGATTTGAATGGAAGTAGGTACGCCGACGTAATAATGACTCTACATTGCTAAGTTCTGTTATTTGCTGTTGGATAATCGTCAGGTGCATATTTGTAGAGCTGTCTTCCATAGAAAATCACAACGCCCTTCAAGTTTTTGTTACGACAACACCGATAAAAATGTTAATATCCAAAAATAGTGACTTGCGAACTGATGTTACTAACTACTAACTTTGGTTATGAGGCATAATATGTTGTTTAGAATAGAGAAACTATACTGTTTTGTAGTGAGCTAAACCTGGTTTGGTTATAGGTTAACACTCAGTTCGCAAGTCACTTTTTTTGTGTAAGCAGTAGCTTAGCGTAGTTTTTCATCTTTGTCCAACATTTAATTTCTTTTTCACATTATTATTTACCTGAAGGCATAATCTTCAACTAAGCAGATCATTCAATAAAAAACAAGCTAAACCGAAGTATCGTTTACATAACAAACAAACCACAACAATGCGTGTCCCGTCACGTATCAATGTCCTAATCCGGGTTCTGTACAACAATAGCCACGGTAGCCCGATGTTTAACAAATCTGGGGGCACGGCAGTGCCCCCACCAAGTCGAGCAAAAAAGCGGCACGGCCGTACCATCCTTTTCTCGAAGCAATTCAGGCCATTTTCGACCGCCTGTAACTTCGTTGTGGATAAAACTAGAAGGCTGAATTTTCATTAGCTATGCAGGCATTGTAAAGACACGGTATATTTAAAATTTCATTCAATTTGAACCAGTAGTTTAAGAATTATAACGGGTCAAAGTTACTTAATTTTGTCACTCACTGACTCACTGACTCACTGACTCACTGACTCACCGATCATCAAAACTCTAAGGCACTTCTAGCAGACCTAGAAGCTTCAAATTTGGAATATAAGTAGTGTTTGGTGTATGAATCAAGGAAAAACTAAAATATTTGGGGGCACGGTAGTGCAACCGCCAAGTCGAGTAAAATTTTTCAATTTCGGTCCAGTTTTCTAGATACATAACTGCTGTCTACAAAATACAAAAAGAAATGAGATCCCATCAAAAACAATACTTGTCAAAAAAACCAAGTCTCGCAACTCAGTTGTTCTACGGTAAAAAGTTGTGAGATCCATGTAATACCAAGTCCAGGCCAGGAAATCTTTAACGTTTTACATAAATATATTGACTTGGCCATCGCATGAAAACACGTGTAAATTAAATTATTTAGTGCGATGGCCAAGTCAATAATTTATGTAAAACGTTAAAGATTTCCTGGCCTGGACTTGGTATTACATGGATCTCACAACTTTTTACCGTAGAACAACTGAGTTGCGAGACTTGGTTTTTTTGACAAGTATTGTTTTTGATGGGATCCCTTTTACGCCGTGACATCTTGAGATGGCAAAAAGTTTTGGACACTCGAATTCTTCATACTTACTCATTTGAATATCGACCTTTGTGTTAATGTCTGTGGTATTCTTACCATGATCCTAATATGCGAGCTGCTTAATTCAAGTAACACCACTATTATACACCGGTCCGCAAAGAAAAAGGGGCGGGCAGAAAATCTTCTGTCTTCAAAGGTAATTAACCTGACCTAGCTTTATGAAACAAAACATACTGAAAAAACTGTATTTTTATTTATTAAAAGCTTGAATTAATTAAGTCCATATTTCATAAAGCTAGGTCAGGTATAACTTTTGAAGATATTGAACATTTTCTAATCGATCCTCTTTCGGTCCAGTGTATATTTTGTGGTGTCTAGTAGGTACATACTCGTAATTAGTGTTGTTTTGCATCAAAAATGTATACCGATATACCTATACATTTCGGCTAGCATAGGTATTATTGATGGATGATCTTACTGGCAGATAATAATATTTTTTTGAGATAAAATAATAATCAATATTAATGTTAAATCAGATAGATGAGCTTAAGGATATTGCACCAGGTGGGGTAAATTCGCAGATTTCAAAAATTATATCTATGTAAGCAGTCGTAGCGTTTATTTTCACATTTCTAATTATTATCTATCAGGTCGGCCTGTTAGTGATTATCGACAAATATATTATTATGATACAGTATTTTAAGTTTACGTAACGAAAAAATTTGGTACATTTTATGAATAAATATTAAGTATATTAAGTAACTTGTTTTAAAAATAGGCGTTGTATTCTTATAAAGTATGCTCAGGTTTATCTCCAAATATTCAGTAATCACCAGAAGAACATGAAATCATTTAATATTTAAAGATCACTCCGTACATAGAGTGCACCTGTCAGTGGTAACTCACATTTGGTTCAAGATTTAAGGGTGACGCTTTAAAAAGGGGTGACATTTAGAGCGGGCGGGGCGAAAAAAGATTTACTTGTTGACGACAGTTGTTAAATGTACCTACTTTAGTAGTACCGATTTTCATGAATAAACCATAATTATTTAGGTAGGTTCATGCATAAACGCCATCGGCCCTTCTAGTATGCTCTAAGTTTTATTAAACATTTTAACTGCGTATCATTTGAGTATTAAGAGTAAAATAATCCATATCTTTTGTATAAAGTTTACAAAGTCATGAGGACTGATGAAGCAACAACTAAATTGGCTTAGTGAAAGGGCAAAAAATATTACCGCAGTGTTTTTGCCGCAGCAACCAGAGTAGGCGTTGTCAGTTACTTACACTTGGCTCTGCGTGGAACAGCGTGTTTCAACATTTTGATAAAATACAGGCTAATTTTCACTTAAAGTAATGTATATCCAGAATTTTCCAAGTAGTACCTAAGTAATTTAAGTAGAGACATGACGTATTCGCAGAAAATACGAATATAAGCGCACTTTCTTTTCTATTCTGTTACTAAGTAAAAAATAATACGTGGTGCGTGAAATAAATAGGGCTATCTAGTCTCTGTTGTAGGACCTTATAAAAAGTAGAGAACTAATAAAATATTAAGATAATAATGATGCTTAGCGTCATCGGGAGAGAACCTTTGATGAAGATCGTAAAGCTCAAATCGGTACTCAATATTTATTTTAAACTAAATGCATATTTAATACTGAATTATTCTCTAATTTTGTGAGAAAAATAACATTACAGACAGAAAAGGGACGACACTAATTAGTAGTATCATACTATGTAGCGCTACATTTTGTGGAGGTGGTGGAGGTAAAAGAAATAAAACCACTACAAGTATATTTAATTTAAGTTTAATGGCATTATGTTCGGTATAAAAATGAGGTATCCTTAGGACTAAATTATCATTTTATCTAAAATTTATTCTTACTTGAAGTACGTAAATAAAGTTTTATTTACAAATATAATATTTCATCACTTGCTAACGATTTCGACAAATTATACAATTATTAATTAAAAAACAATGTAGTAAAATTACCCTACAAGGTATGGATTTTTGAATTATAATATTCTTTATACTGATTTGCAACATTTTCTATCTACCTATAGGTATTCTGTATTAAGTAGGTACGAGTATACTATTTTGTTTTAAATAAATCTGACATGTAGTCTTTGCTACATTGTCTTGTTTATGGGATATTTTATTGCCTAGGCATTCTTCTCTTATTTTGAAATTTGGTTTAAAACTCAATAGGTACTTAATTAAGTCATAGATTCCGTCCTGTGATTGGTCTACATTTTATACTTTTGCGAAAAAAGAAAGCTTTTTCGTTGTTCGTGTGATATATTAATATTCAAAACAAACTTTACATAGATGTAGGTAGAGTCTAAGGGGTGTTGGCAATAATGTAGATAATCTCATTGTTGAGATATAAAAATGTATGGTATACAATTATTACAACGGATCGAATTAATTATTTTAATTTTTGCCATTTTGCAAACGCATATTACGTCTTGCATAAAATGACAGTTTGAAGGGAACTTTAACAACATTTACTTTATTAAATTAGATCTAAAAATATTATTTAGTAGTCTAAAGAAGAATAAGGAGCAAGTCTCGTAGCAACTACGAGAGCTACGACGTAGCACCAAAGATCCTTCTTTACATATGTTTTTTTTACATACAATCCTTGAGTAGATTTTCATGACTTACTTTTTTCATTTGATTTATATCGAAAAAAAATTCGTGGATTATGATATTTACAAAGGATACTCTTATCGTTAAAGTGCTTTTTAAAAGCCTGCTTGCAAAAATAAAATTAGTTTTATGAGTTCTTATTTACAAAGGTATGAATTATAAAAAAAAAACTTATAAATTTACTAGAAAATTGAAATATTGTGAGGTCTAATTTAATTTACCGAGTGCTTTTTATAAAACTTCTTTTGGCATTAACAATCTAGGTATAGAATAATTAACTCCAAGTGTTTCTTGTGTTTTCACTACCTTTCTTCGCTTCGTATAGCGTTACCTCAATAAGCGGCATAAAAAACTGTATCGTGCTATTTTTTTTTGTTCTGCATAATTTAACTGATGGATGATACCTTGGTGGGTTTTTTTTGGATATTACTTAATAGCAGTGCAATGATTCTTAATTTATCAGCATTAAACACTGTATAGATAGGTTGACAAGGACTTTAACCACCGTTAAAATTGAGACCATGTTGAGAATAGACCCTGATATATTTCTTTTACGCCCGTATTCACAAACATTACTAGCCCTATTCAACGCTGTGCGTTCGATATTCTGCTTCACTTAAGCAAACATGGTTTGTGAATACGAGCATTAGATTCCTTTTGAATTTGATAACCATGGTCGAGTTTTATTACCTTATTAAAGTGTGGGAGTAGCGTCTTCTTTAAAAGGCATCAAGGTCTGTTTCCTTGGTGCTGTTGCAGTTGTTTTAGTTTTTATTAATATCCTAAAATGCTTTGCACAAAAGTTTCAAGGTCTAATTTTTAACAGCATTATTTAAAGCTTTAATCTTACATAGTGCTTGTATGATTCATGTCTTTATGGTAACTTATTCCTCTTACAAAATATGGCTGTCTTGGTGATGCTGATCCCTGCGTACCGAATACTGACTAGCCCTTGTTGGCTTATTGACTATGGTCGTCAGTCCGCCTGACGATGGCGCGGAAGCCTCGCTTATCGTCAGCAGTGTACTGGACTGTGCGTTGCTTGCCGTCAGCGTCTCTGAAGGAGTAGAACCCTTGGACAGTGCCTCCGTCCCTGGTCTCGTGAGCCGACTTGGAGTCGCCGGTCAGTTTGTCCTGGAAATAGAGATATTTGGAATTTAGTATGAGGTTGGAATGAAGCACTGCAATATAGTCAGTTGTTATTGTTTGTTGACAAAAATGGATATGAAATAATATAATTTGGGAGTAGGGTAAAATAACAGTTGTTATCGTTAGGTTCCTATTCCACCATAATTGGCCGTGCGCAAATGACTAATTATCTCGTTAAACCTTCTAGCTTAGCTAAATAAATGCTTATGCTAGGAGAAGGTTTACAACAATAGCCTAGAAGTGGTCGTGGAATTCATTACCATACACTACGAGTATGTACTCGTACGTCCGTTGACATTCAATTAATTTAGGACTTTTTTAACCTGTAAGTAATTATAATGTTTCTCGATATAAAAGTAGCTAATTACATAGACTGGCGTTTTAATTACACAATCGTCATAAAAAGGCAATCTACGGAATCCAGGAACTCAAACAGCTTTGTCATAGCACATTTATTAGAAAGGAAAAGTCGCCTTTGGAAAAAATAAAGCAACCAGTGCATGAATAATTACCGTGGCTGGTAAGAATAATGTACTGCCACTTCCGGGGGTACTGGACAGTCTATTCTTGTACTTACTGTTTGTTTTGTTAACATTTAGTTAAGACGGATATCGATTTGCCTAACGACAGTAAAATGACAGAGTTCAAGTGTATATTTGCTGAATAGACAACCATAGGCGTGACAAACATTCACAATTTGAATGATATTTATGTCGCCACGAACATGAAATAGAGCCTCTATCTATTATGTTGTTCCTGGATTAGATCGACTTTGGATTAGGGGGGGGGGGGGTGGGGGGGGGTGCGATTGTCTTTCAATCTTCGAATTGGTAGGTTGGTAGGTAACCCGAAATCCTGGGGGTACCAGGGGGTGTCATGTCATAGGACTTATGAGGGGGGGAGGGTGTTATCGCCCCGGGTGCCAACCCATGCTACGCCGCCACTGTTTCTAAATTACTTAGGTTAAAATGGTGCGAAATGGTGAAAAGAGTATGAGTGATTATGCGTGGTTCGTTTGGGGACCGAATAAACACTAAATGTAAAATCAATGAATTATCGAAATAAAGTTTGCTGTAAGTTGATGCCACGGCGCCGCGGTCGGCGCGTATTGCTGACATAAACAACCTAAATTAATTGTACGTTCGAAGATCGTACAAATAGTTTTCTGACTTGATTTAAGCTAGTGTCGAACTTGGGACCAGCCAATTTCATTATTCAAGGCCACTGCACTGAGCCATTGGGTAGTCATTACATAACTAAAACCAATTTACGCACTTAGCAAACTGTGAAGTCTGTAAAAAACACATATTCCAATCTAATTATAATACCGTAACTTCACAATGTTACCTAAATACGTGTAAAAAGGCATGCAATTAATAATAATGCTTAGTACACACTGCAAGCTAGGCTCTAGCTCTACACTCCGCACTTGAATTGAATGCAGAGCGCTTCTAGCGGAAATATTTCAATAAATTCTACATTTAAAGTATTGAAGTATGGTTTATATCCGTTGTCTAGTACCCATAGTACAAGCTTTGCTTGGTTAGTTTGGGACTAGAGGCGCAGTGTAAAATGTCCAAGGATATTTATTTATTTAATCCGCTCGCAAACTGAAGCTGCTTTGTAGAGATATCTCTTCTGAGCTATGTCAACTCTCTTGTCAGTGTATACCTACATGAAATTATGGTTTAAGTATTTTATTTATTTATAAAAATTATACATTTACTAATCAATTACAGCTTTCCCATTTTTAAACTATTTTTCTGGTTTGTCTGGCTGGAAGAGATAACTTCCGAACGATATGATCGCTTAATTTGTAACGTTTCAATTTTGTATTTCTTTTTGTTAGTTTAGTGTGGTGCGTAAGAATGAATAAACGCATAGGCTTCTACGCTGTAAGATACTGAAGATATCATAGCTCACTATGTGCCTTGTGCTTTAAGCTTTGGCGAAGGTATCATGGCGCGGTGCGTACGCGATTGTAATCTGGCACTACCTTCTGCGACCTTGGGGTCTACACTTGCAAATTGAGAACTCATGTGGGTACCGATTTTGTAATACCAGAACGATTTACTAAAAATATCTTTGAACATAAAAAAAAATTGAAACAAAAAAAGTACGACATATTTTTTTCCTTATTAATTGATATTATTTTATGGCTTTGGCTTGTTTGCTACTAAATTATTTAATGCAAATAACTTCACAGTTTATTGAGTGCTCGGAATTTATGAATTGTTTTTCATTTCATTATTTTTTTGTAGTGTTTCGGAATGCTTTTGTGTCTAGTGGGTGTTTTGTGACCTCTACTTCCTTATTAAACAGGTATTATGTGATATATGAGTTGTAATTTGAAACTCTATCCATAAATGCCTATGATTACTATGTCCAAACTAAAAATATCAAAAGTTCTGACTGTCGTGAAAATAACTTATAGCCTTTTTGGTACATAGGTAATTTATTGATTGACGATAAAACATATTATATGTCTAGAGGACAAGACCGCGGCAAGGTCGCTCTGCGGTGCGTTTGCGCATTTTTGAGACAGTTTCGCGGTGCGCGGGAGTAATGTAATGAATGGGTATACTCGGGATTATGAAATAAAGTTTGGAATTTTGGATAGAAAACAATTATTAGTAGGAACTTATCTTTCATCTATCTGGATAATTAGTAACTTAACTTCGTGTATTTGTTATTATAAAATAATATAAAATTTTGTAAAAAAAAAAATGTTGACTTAGTTTAGTTCTTCAATGAATGTAAACTGAATCACAATTTATTTTTACGTTTTGAGTTGTTGTTGTTGTTGTTTGAATTCAATACGAAAAAGGTTATAAATAAAACTAATTTCAGTTTTTCAGACGATTATTTCGTTAATATCGTCATTTTACATTAATAAACGAGACCAAGTTCACCTTAAGATAAATCTATAAAATTGTCTCCCAGAGATTTTTAAATGCGTAACGTGCGAACTCCGGAGCGGAGTATACTCGTTGCATAACGACGCGACCACACCTCCACTGCGTTACTTCCTACCATGGCAATGAAACGCGGCCACATTCTCCACCTTGCCTCCACATTGCCGTTCAAGCTCAATCATTCAACTCTAGCTTGGCTTGGAATGCGCGATGTATAATTAAGTCATGGGTACACTCGTTTAAACGCTGACATTGATCCATTTGGTGTTGTAAGCTGAATAATTTTTATAAGAGATGACTAATTAATGGCGAGTAATGCTCTAGATATTGCTTTCGTCACTGCTGTAGGTGTGGCACGCAAATTATGAGTTGGTATGGAGAAGTAAAAGTTGTAAGTAAGTTTATTATAGTAGATATAAGGGCTTAGTTTATATTGAAGTATTCTGCGGAGACTTAATTAATTTTAACTTCGCCGGTCAATATCCTTCATATTACGTTTTTTTTTCATAATTATTTGCCGGATCAATACCTAGGTACCAACCTGCTTGCCAAAGCAGGCACGTATTTTTCTCGTTATAATAATAATAAATAATATTGATTAACAAATGCCGAAAATGTTCGTAAAAATCAGGCAATAGTTGTAATTGTAACCTTTTAATTCAGTTTAATTTATTACTGACTAATTTAATTGAGGATGATTTAAATATTTTTTGATGTTAAATTTACTAATTATGTTAAGCCAAATGAACAAGCTGTATGCTTAAAAAATAAAAATGAAATAATAAAAAATACCTATATTTGGACGCCAGGCAGGTTCCTGCAAACAAAGTTGTAGTTGCAAATACGAAACGAAGTAATTAATACTTGCGTGATTGCAGTATACATGTTCTGACTGATTAAATGAGTGTGTATGCTCTATTAATTCCCACGAATTATTAGTTTTTAATGTTACAAACAGTATAAACTCGATAAACGTGAATAATAACATCTTGAAGTGATGTGTCACGACTCTACAGGACATAGGCTGAGTTGCACCACCATATTTAACTCGTAACCGTAACATTATCCGGTGCTTTTTTATGTTAATTATTAATTGATTTCAACACAACCAACACACGTTCAAACTACATATAGTTATTATCGAACCCTTTCGAATAATAACTTGCGGCTACTTACTTATTTACACAATAATGTAGTTTCCTATTTTGAGTCCGTGACAATGATTAGTGTCGTGAGCATATTTTGTTTTAAATTATAATTGCTTGGAAGTGAGACAATAATCTAAGCATTTAAATCGAGGCACAACGAAAACTCAATAAAATTAAACACAACTTATACCTACTTCCTGAGAGTGAAACGGGACAATGAACTCATTTTCTTTTGCTCAATGTAATTAAAAAGCCTATAAACCATTAATCATTTTGGATTGCCAGTCAAAAATTTCATAACGATGTATTAATTACAAATAGAGCCTTCATTTTTATTGTTACTTTAACCTTAATGAAATATGAGCGAAAACAAATATTCGATTACAACCGATAAAATAAAATGTTGTCGATAGGCAACAATCAATGTCAAAGTCAATCTCTATCGATACTCGTATCAATGTCAGTCTGTATCGATGTCGTGCTGAAATGTTATAGCACGCCCACACAGGTTGCGATATGTTGTTAATATATCCGGGCATTATTGCTAAATTATTTACAAATAGTGTATTTCATAAATTAAATGTGGGTAATATTCCAGTCATTTGGTACAAAATAATGGCTTTACCTGGAAAGATTTCCGGGAGCAATGAAAATTGGTACGTGAATTTTCATTTCTCCCGGAAAACTTTCCAGGTAAAACTACCAAATGTCTGGACTAATACCTACCTACCTACTACGAGTACACGATCTAATTTCACTGGCCCTCTGAGTTTGTAGATTTTATGGCATTAACGAACGTACAGTCTAACAATAACCATTAAAATAATTTGTATTATAATAACATAAATAATTTAAGGTTGTTAACTGACATTATAAATAACGTTTTATGAAAGGCAATGTGTATTTATACTAAATAGCCACAGTTTAGTAGCTAGGTTATAATCACACCAAACTATTCCTACTATTTCTGCGATAGGTATACTTATTACTTACTTAGGTATAAAATATCTAACACCCGTATTCACTATCGATACTTGCTTAAATGAAGCAGCAAATCGAACTCACAGCGTTGAATAGAGCTCTGTGACTGGTGCGTGTGTGCGTGCCCTGTGCGTCCACGAGCACTGTGAGACCTCATAGTAATGTTGTGAATACGAGCGTTAGATATTAAACGTAAAACGATTTTCATTATTCAGGTCGGCCGTCTGGTGTAGTGGTTCAGAACGGACTACTATGCCGAGAGGTCCCGGGTTCGATTCCCGGCCGGGCAGAAATTGAAATGATGAATTTTAATTTCTGTGACGGGTCTGGGTGTGACTATGTATGATATGTATGTATTTAAAAAAAAAAGTATGTAAGTAGTATATCCGTTAAGTTAGCACCCATAACACAAGCATTAAGTTGCTTACTTTGGGGCTAGCTGGCGCTGTGTGAAATTGTCCAAAGATTTATTATTATTATTATTATTATAACATAGAGCATTTTAGGCTTGATGCGTGTGTAATAAACTACAGTGTGTGGAAAACATAATTCATGCCTATCTGCTTATTTCATAACGAAGCACTTAGGTGGTAACCATTATTTATGTACTTACGTGAAATAGGGTCTTGTTACTAAGTATCAGTAATGTGTAGGTAGGTAATTGGTAATTTTAGGTTCGATTACTGAGTTATAATCGTAGTGCCTTCAATAAATCACTGTATTTAACTCAACCCACTAATTTTATAGCAAGCGGGGCGTGCCTATCTATTGTACGTATTTCCATTGTTTTGATTGAATCCACAGTTAGTTTATGAATGAACTCACGCGCAGCGAAAGGTTACCGTTACCTTAAAACTTCGAGTGTTAAAGATAAAATAAAATACAGGATGTATAAATTACTTGGGTAAACTAAATTATCTGATTTTAACACCGTTTTTTTCAACAATTTAAAAATATTATGTAATTTTCGACGAAGTCCTAATTTATCTTTGAGCCATTCAACGCTACACTTCAATAGTTTTAAGGAAAATAGTATTAAAAAGTAAATTATTATTCCTATTACAAAAAAACAATTGAAATGTTTTATTGTAAGTTATAAAAAGTTCGTAGCATGTACAGATTCTTTAATTTTGCTGAACTATACCTATGCCCAAGGCCCAACTAAAGTCACAACTGAAATCTTATTTTCTTTTCATTGTAAGCCACAGAGCGTGTCCCTGTAATGGCCAATGAAAGTTATTGCACCAAAGTGCTGACGTCACAGCACGCATGCACGGAACCACTTTGCTGGGCCCAGGGTATAATCAGGCCAGTCGGAACAACGGCTGAGGCTAGCACTTTCGCGGTAACAAAAACCAATATTGACTTAAGTAGGTACTTTCACTCGCAGACGACTGATGTGCAGGAGTTTTAAAGTATATTTTACGATATGAAATCATAAAATGGCCTTTCGGAGATTATTTTAAAATATTTCTGCGAAGGAAAAAGGTAAAACTGCGTGAACACAAAAGATAATGACTTAACTCTGTAATTTTTCTTTTTATGTAACAAATATTACTAGTATTGCTGATTTATTTAAAACAGCCTGTATTTTAGAAGGACGTTTTTATAGAAATGAACTAAACCAAAACTACCTGCGTACATTTATTTACATAAAATTATTCATGAAGGTCATCCCAAATGACTCATAAAGACTCATAAAACAAAGCCTATCAATTACATACTTATTTTATGTAGGTAGATGCTCGTATTTTATAGTTGTAAACCATATGAACTACTACTTGTTATTAATTATTAAATATAAATTAAATTAGGCACGCACTTGACAGAATTACCTTATTTCCTGAAATACATTATTAAATGATCTACTTATAGTATAAAAAGACTACAATCCATAATTAATTAACCTGTATTGTGTAAATTACTCGTCGATTGAACAATCGAGTGCATCCGGGAAGCGTGTCCCAACGAAGGTGGATACTGCTGGTCGATAAAGAGTCGAAACGATTGCTAAACGATCACTCGTGTGTCGATATCGAAAAGCGCCATTTCCCAAATATGTCCATTGTCCACCGCTGGACATAACATTATTTGATTGATTACTTTGCAACTTGCTATTATGTGACGACTTCTCTTTCTAAAGACTTGAAGAATCGTCTAATGCCAGTTTCGTTATTTTTGTTGGTCACATCTTTATGTTTTAATACCGTATAGCAAGGATAATCTCTTACCTACCAATTAATACTTATTATTCTGTTTTGTTACTTCTTTTTTCATCAGGAAATGCATGAAATTGCGTACCGACTGGCGCGGGGGAATCAGTGGGTAATTACGACGCTATATCACTCCGTCTGACTGTATCAGACACCTTAGAAAGCTGACTGGCTACAAAAGTACTGAGAGAGTCGATACTTTGAAATCGTTATTGTAAAGCCTGGTCCGTGAGCACCTAGAATTTTGTTCAATGACCCCAAGCTACCCATCCTTATCGCTCGCGCGTAATTATGTTGCTGTCGCGCTCGCACACTCACTGCGGGCGCCCGTCGCACAGTCGCTACAGCAATATAATTACGCGCGAGCGATAAGGATGGGTAGCTTGGGGTCATTGGACAAAATTCTACGTACTCACGGACCAGGCTTTAGACCCGATGTGTACTGCAGTGGAAAGCGAACCTTCGTCACACTCCACCGCGCGAGCGCATGCTAGTAACCTTACATTTTTAAGTTCGTTACACACAGCTTCCTTGCCCTATTTTAGAAAGGCTTGAGCTGTGAAGAAATAGGGTTCAACAGAATTGATGAAAAGACGAATTTCAGGCAAATTAAAATTGGTTTTTAGTTCCTTTTCATGGCACTTACCTATAATTCGTCTCCAATTTATAAACTATACAGCTACGCCCTAGCAGCTCTACATAAGGACATAATAATAAAATTATAAGTAGGTAGGTACAGACGACAACAAATCATAAGGGAGAGTCCGCTAATTTGGACCAGTTTTTTTCAATCCCATTTTACACATAGTTTTCTTTTGTTTTTGCTAATGTCCATGGTATATGATAAAAGATACATTATTCAACTTACTATTTCATAAGTATTAATTAACATGATTGTTGTATATTTAGCACAAATCAACAAAGTACGAGTTCAGAGCTTCGGTCCAATTTAGCCAACCGGTTCGATAATTTGTACCACAGGGTTACTAAATTGGATTTCAATAAATTTCAAGCCTTAAAAGCAAAACAAATTTAACTTGAAAAAATCAAGTGGTATAGTAGGAATCGAACCCGTGCCTCTTGGAATATACCCAATTGAAGAGCAATATTCTTAGCGGTCGGTAATAGAAACAGAAAAAACGTTAATAGAAACACACCTCGTCTATAGGTCGGTAATAGAAACAACTGCTTTTTCAGATTAAATTGCTATTTATTAATTATTGTGTGATTGAATACTCATTGTTACTACTTGAATTCAAAGATTACTTCATCATTGTTATAAATAAATTAAAATGTCTTTTCTATCACCACGTCTTATATCTAATTTTCTAACGTTTATCCGAAGTCAGCTTAAACTGGCGGTAATAGGCGCATTTACGTTAAATGGACATTTTTGTGTTTTTAATTTATTGATGGGACTCGTTCGAGAAATCCCTGATAACTGTTATGTGAATAAAAAACAAGTGAAAGTCAACTTTTTGTTATTTTGTCGACATCAATTTTAAAAAATACACCTGCATATTGTGTGGCAGCAGCCTTACAATAAATACAAACTTGCAAAATATGCCGACACTCGACAGTCATTCCGTTTCTATTCTATTTATCAAGACAATATCAAAACAAACGCCATTGTTGGAAATATGCAAGAATAGTTTCAATCACAACAACGCGTAAACAATAGGTTTTGCAAGCGGAAGGCAGGAAGAGTTTAGAAAGACCGACTAATTATATGGTTCAATTATCCTTTCAGACTGATTGAAACCTTCTAACATATTTTTTATTTAACTATTTATATTCCATTCAACTATGGCCAGGTATTTCACCGCAATCTCATTGCATGCATTTTTACCATCTAAAATAAAATAAAAAAAGGTACGTGTAGATGTACCTAGTTCTCAGTAGGTGCCTAATTCGCTCTTGATTTGAAAAGATTCATGACATTATTGTTCGGATAAGTGTTCTGATATTTGCACTGCTACGATTTAGTTTAGGCTGGATAATCTAACAATTAGGTCATCATAGCTTGATTCTTGGATTACGTCTAGTTCATTCGTTCAGTTTAAATAAAGAACGTCCACTGCTGGGATATTCAATTGCTTTTGCTTTGGGGGACCTAGGACTTCTATAAAGGAGGAGAGAAATATACTGGTCATCACAAAAATCGGCCCACCTACGTTTTACAGGAAAACTCGTTTCTACTGACACAATCATGGTGCCCCAACAATATTGGTGTTATTTGAAAGCCCAATAAATATCCTTAAAGAAAAACACATTTAATTTCTTAATAAACGATTAACATAAACGCGATATACAATAAATGTGACTTGAAAAAAGACCTCACTTTGGGCTCACCTCTGGGATCAATAAAACCAATTTTTATGGTTATAAAACCAAATAATGATCTCACGTGTCCTCTTAAACAGATGGATAGCGATTAATCCCAACTTAACAGTTTTATAGCCATAAAAGTTGGCTCAAGCGTAACTACCTATTTTTTGAAGAAGTGACTCTGGATTCTTCTACAGACACATTTTTGGGGTAAAACATTTCCTTTAATGAAATGAAGTTTAGAACTAGGCTTTTAAATGGTGCCAATATTGGTGGGAAGTGGGGATGCATACGTTTGAAAGTGCTTGTCGCGGGAGGGTCGATTTTTGTGATGACCAGTGTATCAATAGGTATAATAGTATAAGGTTTACTTACATTTACGCCATAAGAGAAGGTGTACTGCGGGTTAGGGTTGAACTCGTGGTCGGCCTGCGCGTCCCTGGTGAAGTGCGCCAGGTTCAGAGGGCTGCCCTTCACCGCCTGCAGCTTGTGGAACCTGAAGGGATCCTTGGGCTTCTCCAGCTCGATACTCTTCAGGTACCCCAACTGCTGGTGGTGGCTTGGATGCAGCACTTGAACGCTCACGTCAGAATTGTATAGGTTCTTGCCAAAAGAAGGCGCATTCGGGAACACTGGCATTTCCTTGCTGAACTGACGATATGCCAGTTTCTGGGAACCTATTAACTTCTGCTCAGCTTTCGCTCGCTCGTGTCTAGGCAGCTTTGTGTCTGGGTCATCCAGGTATCCAGTCAGCGCTTCTTCTAGCGTCCTGTATGTTTTGTACGCGAATTCGGGCTTCTTCGCCCCCGGGCCAGTGTCGTCGTATTTGTTCTCTATTGCGAAGCGCACTTGTGATTCGGAAGCGGCTGACTTTTTCGGTGGATAGTAGTTGCCTTGGGAGTTGACTCCGGAGCTCAGGAGCAGGATAGGTATCTGTGAACAATTTAAAGTATGAGATTAATAACGATAAGATCAGAATGTTCAAAATGTAGAATTTTAGTAAAAGTGCTTTTTAAAAGCCTATTTGCAAAAATAAATGAGTTTTATGAGTTTTTTAGGAGAATTAAAGTCTTCATGTGATTAATTTGGCGAGAGAGCGAGATACAAATAGGTATTTGTCGATTGATAAACCTAACAAAATTGTAACGGGTATGTCGGGTAACACATAACGGCTATTCTGGTTGCGTCGCGTTAGGTAACGAGAAGTTTTACATGTTATCAATAGATATGCTAATTTTAATTTCACTCGTTACATAGCTTGTGTTTTATTTATATGAACACATTTACTGCAATGAATAATGATGTACAGAAATAAAAATATAACGTGGCATATTTAATTTTGTCAAAATTACGAAAATTGAAGTTAATTCTCAATTGTATTAATACGTCCGATTCATATTTATATACCTTAACGGTTTCATTGAAAGAATCAGAAGGTCAATCTGATATAAAGTTTAATTACCTGCTATTAGTCAAGAAAGGTTTTCAAATCAATCTTATGTATTTCGCACGTGCACAATAATTTCTCTCATAGCCCAATTATGTCGAGATACAAGTTAATTATCATTATCTTATTATAATCAGCCGAACTATCATTGTGCATTGTTTTTGCAAGTCGTCATTGTCACTGATGAACAATCTCATGCTTAACCGCAAGTTAACTGTCAGTTATTTGGGTTACTTTTTATTGTTCGTGGCACTGATGTTGCAAATGTGTGCTTGCGAATATATTTCGTTTATGTTTTATTGAAACAAAGTACTTATGTGTGAATTATATTTTTTAGAAGCTTACTCCTATAATGTTAATTAGATTACTTTGAATTGAGATAATTATAATGTTATTTGACTGTTTTCGTAATAACGTTTGTGTTATAATAGAGATGTATAGTATATTGATTGATATATTATAAACTTTGAATTAATTACTAATTAAGAATCAATCTAAAACATTGAGGCTTTAAGCAAAACATTAAGTTCATGTAACTAACTTACTTTTTACTAATAAGTAACTAGGTACATGAAAATGCATGGAGCATTACAAGTAATTACAACGTGTAAATTCGTGTAATTATATTAATTATATTGTTAAATTATTAAAAAAGTCTATCAAAAGACAAAGCAAAATAATTAACTTTAATGAGCTTTTAGACAAGCTGACCGAAACAGTCGTAGTTTATTTTAAGTGTAACTTTGTTAACCAATTTCAAAAAGGATGAGGTTCTCAATTCTGTTGTTTATGTTTTTAATTGTAAATATTAGCAGAAATTATTTAATGATTTTTGCACTGATACATCGATGATCACGTTTTTCCCACACTCGGCCCATGGCCCAGAAGTGGGCCAAAGCCAACGGTGCCAAGGTACGGAGGTTTGCTTCCGATGTCGTAACGATGTGATCTCGTTTGCCGAGTCTTGTTCGTGATGTTTACGTTGTAACATAACACAATTAGCATAAAAATATCATTATAGAGCAGCAGCGTAATGGTAGCTTGAATGGAGTGGGTTTCAGATTCCATTACTGTTGGGTCAATTCCGAAAACGTTGTTCTGCCTTGGTCTTCATACCCCCTGTATGTATCAACAACTCTCGTAAGTTATTACTATAATTAGTACATAATTACATAATTGTATAGTAATGTTTACAATCGTAGAGCTGCAGTTTTCCTGACAATCGATTGCTTGCAAGAGAAAATAATTTTGTATTTTTTTAAAATAAAAATAACTTGAAAATCGAACTGCCTAAGACGGGAATTGAACCCACGACCTTCCGCTTACCGGGCGCCTGCTCTTCCAACTGAGCTACTTAGACACTGGATGAACCCGTCGATTATTTTGTTAATTTAATTTTGTTATTAATTTGCATATGTAGATGATAAAAAGATATCTTTTGATAAAGGGCTAACATTCATAGTTTTTCATTATTTAGTCAAATTAATAACAAAATTCGTTTGTTTTCATGACAATTATAGCTCAACAATTACCTACTATATTATTACGAGAGTTATTCGTGCTTGGGATACTGATCGGATTTCCCGGACGTAATTCCGTTAGGTACTTGCTATGAAGTATCTTTAACTGTCTTGATAAATATCAATTAAATCTGTTAAATATAAAAAATAATAATAATAAAAATTAATGTAAGTCATAAATCGTCAAATTAACTCTTTAATAATAATACAAATATAATTTAATAGGTAATACTGGTAATACTGATACCCTTCAATCATTTACTTGATTCTATTAGGTTAAATGAAGTGAAATCATAAAAAAAAAAACAAAGAAAATCCGATTTTCATTCAAACCAAATACTTATCCTTTTCAAATGAAACAAGTTTAAAAATCTCGATCAAGGTAAGCGATGCGTTTGCGCATGTTTTGAGAGCAACGTGCGGGTAACGAAAAGTATTAAAAAGTTACGAAAAGCCATTTAAAGTGGATCCGCAGGCGAGAGTGGCTTAATCCGTCTACGACCGGTTTTGTTTTGGGTATAAATAGGGATCCCTAATACAAAAAGTTGGATTTAGTTATACGCAATATGGAAATGTTTACTTTGTGTGTTTGGTGCAATGATGCAGAAAGTCTTACGTTTAGTTTAGCAACTTAAAGTTTGGACCACGAATCAAATCAAATCAAATCAAATCATTTATTTACTTTCAGACACGATACAATGTTAATTCAAGAGATTAATTAAATAAAACAAAGAGAAATGTAGAGCAATATTTTGTACAAATTCGTACTGTTGACATATGATTTACTTTGTCATATTTTAATTTGGGAACAAAAGCATTATAACAATTTCTGGAAGAAATAAAGTCAAAGAAAAAGGCCACAGAGAAAGTGTTATGCCAACACGATAAGGGAAATAAATAGGAAGATTAAAGATATTGAGAAGTTAAACAGCATCGTGAGCGAAAGTTTTGTCGTGAGCTTCCCAGGATGGGATTAAGATTAGAATTAACTGGCTCTTTTAAAATAAAGAGCTTGTTATATCTACGGGACCCTCGGTCGGATTGTCACGCTGCGTGCTTTTTGTCTCCTGCGCCGATGACCTTATTCTGTAACGCATGCGTAACAGTGATCTTTACTTTCTCACTGATTGGAATATACTTACTCGGGTTTGACATTTATGAATTTCTAGATTAACTTTCTAGATTTAGGTTAATAGATCAATCTATGAACGTTAGATTAAAAAGTGATCATGATTTCATATAATGGGTAATGTATTCATAAAAGAAATAATAGAAAAAGTTCGCACAATTTTGATACTAAGTATGGTTTTTTGCAAACTCTTCAATGCTACTGGCATCGGATAGAGCTCTGTATTTTTTAGTAGGCTTCTAAGGTCATATTGATAATTTGTCGTTCATAAATAAAAAAAGTGATTTCACGGAGCGTTTGAAATTGATTTGGCACAAAAAAGTTGTTGCGACTTAAACAGCCTATACAAAATATTGCAAATCATTGAGAGGCTGACAAAAATGTTTGATTTTGTAGTAAGAAAACTGAACAATGGCCACATAAGGCCTATGTACTGCAACAGGCATACATAAGTAGCAGTATAGGTATGTTCGAACTTCTTACAGAAATTAAAACACTAGTTAATAACTTGACTCTGATTAACTCTGATCAATGTTCTCTTTTGGAAAACACGTGATTATGAGGCACATTGCTGGCAGCATCTCAAGTCCTTATTTCCCTTATAATTTAGACCTCCTTCGGCGTGGCAACCTTAAGGTTCTAATGCCCGTTTTCACCATCAATCCTTAATTTTTAAGTGACCCCTATGAAAACAAAATTCCTGTTATGGCTTACCATAGGGGTCACTTAAAATTAGGGATTGATGGTGAAAACGGGCATTAGTGCCCTAATGACGAGTAGGTACACATTAGGTCATTATTTGTCTGGTTGATGCACCCCCAGAATAAACCCGGGAAACAGTTATCACAGATTTTCTTGATGCAAGGCTCTTACGTGCAAAACTTAGCATTACTTTTTCAGTTAAAAAACAATTACGAACCACGAACAGCAGCATTGTTTCGATTGCGAGCACAACACAGCACTGGTCATCACTCGCGACACGCACGCGCGGCGCCGACTGGCGGAATGCGCACGCGCCGACCGCCGACTTCGGAAGCGGACCTCTTTGCATCGATCACTTGTCTTGACGTAGTTGACGTAATAAACCAGCAGTTGTCATAGATGATTAGGCGAGAAAGCAGTTTCGATTCAATTACCAATTGAGAATATAATGGGCCATCTCACCAGGGTTGTCCACGACCGCCCGACTTCAAAGCGTATTCTTTGCATCGATCACTTGTCTTGACGTAATAAAGTTATGGTTGTCACAGATGATTGGGGGAGAAAGTAGTTTCGATTGAATTACCTTATTTCGATAATTAGGAAATCTGACACCAGTTGTCCACAAGCAAGTAGAGATGGCTGGCAATGATTTTAAAAAGTCTGGAGATTAGAGGTAGTGTAGTAAACTTTGGCATAGATAGGTAACCTATCGTTTGTCTTGCCAGGAATTGACATTCTTAAAAGTTTAAAGTCTAGTATTTGTGAGTAATGTAGAGTTAACTAATATAAAACTCAATAATTGAGAGTATTATTTCTGCATCTAATTAATTACATCGAAATAAGTAATTTCCCCAATAAAAGGGAAAGTTGGTTAAAGTGCATTTTCCTAGTTTCCGCATTGCATGAGGTAACATCGGCGAGTAGAATTTTTATTAGGGGTATTATGTTATCGGCTATAGGGAATCGTAACTTCTTCTATAAGACCATGACCACAGCCCAAAACAAAGTAATTTAAGAATTTAAATTGTTTGGGAACTTTCAGTTCTTATAAATTATAGATTTCTTTAAAAGGGAATAATCGAAAATCTAATAAAGTTATTATTTTTATATTTGCTTTAAACTCAAACGTTAAATAAATAAATACTTAATGAGTAGCGTCAGTGTAGTGTACAAGATTTAAATATAGGTACTTCAATTGAGATCCTTTATGATACCATATAGATTATTCAGGAACTATAAGAGTAGTTCATTGTAGAGTTTTATTCGAAATCGTATTCATCTGCATCTCAGCTCTAAATTGTTGATAAAATCTTTCTGTATTGGTTGTTCTCGTCGGTATACATGTACGTCAGCTGACCCCACTATTCTTATGGTAATTTTTGCCATGTGTCCTAACTGCACACTGATCAGCCGATCGCAAAACGACTTCGAAGTAGAGTTCTAACTTTCACTTATTCCAGCATCTTACCTAGTGGAGAAAAGGGACAGACTCTAATAAATTGAAGTTGTTTTTTTTGGGAATTGCGTCCCAGACAGAATGAGATATAAAAGCTGCTATCACTTTCTCTCTTGGTATCGTGAGTGACAATTGTGCAATTCTGTGAACGCAGTTTTTTACCGGTTCTAGGCAAAGAAGGCTAACTCCGGGGGCGCTTATCAGAATCAAAAACGTAGTTTGATTGAAAGCACTTGTAGACAATAATAGTTATATGATATTTCATAGTCTTTTGCTAATAGAAATAGCAATTTTGATAATATTGCAGATAAAAATTAATTTAGATTTGTCTATGTTGCAGGTCGTTTAAACAGTGCATCCCTTGTTCGAGATGTTTTAAAAGATCTCATTCTATTGGAGTAGGTTGTACAAGCTAAGTGGGGTAATTAAGTTCTTGTGCCCTCAATTTAGTAATCACTCGTCGCCTTCTCTTCATTTTACTGATGCTCAATCAGTAGGTAATGCCACACAACCTATACTTGCTGGTCGTAAGTTTTTGTCATTATTGTTTTCAACATACGTCAACTCACTGCCGACGTTGGTAATCGTCATGTTAGCAATTTATTTTGAAAGCTATGCTTGACATAGCAGCATCCTATAGCATAAAACGTCAATCATAATCAAACTAGTCATGTACCTATCATAATATTATTTGAAGACCACACGGGAAAAACAATGAATGTCACCTTTTTTGTGAAACTTACTTTTTAATGCCATCTGTTAGCTTTTTAGGGAAACATTATATTTCAAAAATCAGAATTGGGTAAAATCGTCGTGGTCAACTGTAATAGTTCAATTTGTGTTTGTTTGTCCATGGCAAGAAACGGTTATATTATGGAGCATAACTAAAAACTTATTTAAACAAATCGAGTTTTAGAAGTACAGGCAAAGCATATGTTAACACAGTAATAAGTTGTTTCAATATCTCACATAAAAGAGTCTAAAATGAAATAATATAGATTTTCAAACTACCTTTAAAACTGTTTTTATCTTTATTGTAGTTTTTTGACATTCTTTGTTTTTCCCGTGTGGTCTTCATTTTAGGTAACTAATACATTTTACTAAGTAATACCAATACCAGCAACTATGTAGATAATCTTGTCCAGAACATACAAACTTTCGCAACTTCCACTTGGCCCCAGGTGTGAATAGAGTCAATTGGAGTCAATTGAAATGTGACAGCTTGACATTACCAAGTGTTTAATGGCCGCCAATTTGAGCCATTTTCGCGGCATTTCCATATTTCCCAATTCATAAGAACAAGATGTGAAGGGTAGGTAGGTACTTTTAGTTTCAACGATCGAAAATGATTGTTTTAAGAATTTGAAAATAAGTAGATTAGAGAATCTAACAAATTTTACTTTTTTATTTTGTAATTTTTAACTGAGAACTATTTAAAAAAAGTTGTGTTATTTTGTAACATTTGATTGATTTGAGATCGTATCGCACAACACAACTACAACACAAAGTTGTGTATCAAATTGAATGAGACTATCGCATCAGAAATTTAAATGATAAATTGTTATGTTCTGAAATGTAGAGCTCAGGAGACTGCAGGCTTAATTTAATCAGGTTGTCCTGAAAAATCTGAATCTTTACTTCGTAATGCACTTTAGGCCGTTGCCACACGCGGTCCATTTACGTGGCAGCTCATTAACCCTTAAATTGGCACTCATCGAACCCTTGCTTCAAAAATGGTCAAATTTAGGATTTAGGTATTGTTTTGATAGATTAAGAAAAAAATATTTACTTTTTGAAAAAATTTCAATTAGTATAGAAGTTATGACATGTCACTCAAAACGGACATTGCCAATTATTTAGCATTACAACCATGTCACTTAGGGCGGACATTGCCAGTTTAGAAAAACAAACGTAAAACAACTTTTCTGAATAACAATACAGGAATCCCTGATAATCATCCTCTGGCTAATCCAGCGCCTTTTGCAATCCATCTAGACTATTTACTGTTGATTTTAAATAAATTTATCAAAAAATACCCTGACATATAAAAATAGAAACTGACTGCCTGATTTATCAACATAAATTCCAAACCGGTGGGTATAAAGATACAAAGTTTGGCATGTAGGTTCCTTATTAGGGTCTAGGGGTGTTATCAGAAAGGATTTTTCCAAAATTACCCCCTAAGGGGGTGAAATGGGGGTCCAAAGTTTGTAGGGCGAAACAAAATTAGTTACACTATTTAATTCAAAACTTCACAGGATACATTCCTATCGATAAATTAGTAAACACGTGTTTCAGGTTATTTCAGAATTCAACCCCTAAAAGGGGGAAATTGGGTAAAAATGTCTAAAAATCAACATGAGTATTTATTACTGATACATGGCATTGTCCGTTTTAAGTGACATAACATTTGTAATCTTGAAATGAATGGAAAAAAATCGATATTTTTTTACAGTTTTGGCAATAACCGTCAGTTTTATTCGTTAATATTCTAAAATCAATCAATAAAGCACAAGAACAAGTGTAATACCTACAGTATTGCCACATTTATCAAGAGTGAAAACTTGACATTGCTGTTGCATTAATTCAACTGTCTTTATTTTTTAAATTCGCGGCTTTTTATGGAACTACAGCCCCGTGTTTCACATAAAATATCATGCTTTTTATAAAATATCCCTTGAAAGTCGATAAATTGCTTTAATTTAGATTCTGTAAGCAATTATTTGACATGTCCTTTAAAACGGACAAAAACAATTTAAGGGTTAAATTGATATCAGATTGTTCTGACTTATAAAAGAAGAGGAAGTAGTAGTAGTATGAGATCTATATCGTATATTTTTGGACGTTTTCTCGTTTTCGAGGTTTCCGGCGACTGGGACCGCAATTAACTAGGACCGCGGTCCCAGTCGCCGGATCCGTAAAAATTCAATACTTTTCTTCCGCCAACTGGGACCACTCATAAATTTTAGTACTGTATCGATTTTAGATTGAATAATATATTTCTTTAAGTTACATATCTATGAGTGGTCCTAGTCGCTGGAAGAAAAGTATTTAAATTTTATAAGTTCAGCGACTGGGACCGCGGTCCCAGTTAATTCTGGTTCCAGTAGCCGGAAACCTCCCATTTCCACCAGATCTGTTAAATATCAAGTCGTCGGTAGTAAATGTATCTGCAACCGAGTCTAAGCACCATAATTGAGTATCGATTTACTCGTCAGTCAGTCGATAAGCCCCGCATGATTGGTGGTTGGAAACAGACCATTGTCGTGAGTTGCGCTTGCACAGCGCGCGCTGTTTTGATAATGATAGCCAACGTTTTGTTATTAAATAATGACATACATTGTTGAATATTGACGTTTAGAGACAAAGACCAGATTAGCATTGAAATAAATATACCTAGTGCTATTTTCTAAGCGTGTTGAGAAAGAGGTGATTATTATCTAGTCGATTATGTCCATGTTACCTTTTATTACAATGATAGGTATTTAGGCAGGCATTTGACCTCCCCTAGTGTTAATTTCATTGAAGCTTGTGCGGTACAGTCAATACCAAAAGTAAAGGGTATGTACAGGTATGTACCTTCACAACATGTAGGTGTCATGTTTATTTTTTTTTATCCACAGCGAGGAAGCTCTTGGCCTGTATCTCACCTGATGGTAAGTGATGATCAGACCGAAGGAATTCTCAACCACAGAGGAACTGGCTATCTTACCTCTAACTGCCGGAACACAACAATGCTGTTAACATTGTTGTTATGGCGACATACTTAGGTAAGATGGTGGTAGCTAGCCAGGCGGACTTAGAACAAGCCCTACCACCAACCAAGCCGAACAGAAAAATCTGCTCCCACTGGGAATCGAACCCGGGACCTCTGCGTCTGAAGCAGGTGGTCTTACCACTAGACCATAGAGGCGGTTAATTACTATTTATCAAAGATATTCAGTTTGCCATAAGGCAAATGAACTCAAGTGGATCCGTAACTTTCTGTATTGACTTTGACAACATAATTATTTCAGTTTCGGTTTCTATTGTAACCCGTTGCAGTTTGTGTTACTATTAGGGTTAAAACGCACTTATTATGAAGTACCCTTACCGTTAATTAACAACAATCAAGAGCTCTTCATTAATGTTTAAATCCTGTTCGTATCCATCACAAACTTCAGTCAAGTTCCGTGTCGGGCTTGGCCTTGACTGACTGACATGGGTTTGCATGTTGACTTATGGCTAATGCCCCGCAGTCAACAACTGACACGGTTATTAATACATTGTCAGTTTGATCAAATCAATCAGAGATATTGTGTGTACGCAAATGAATCAAGTTTAGCTACAAAATATGTTTTAAGAGGCACAAATTAAAATGGCATTTATATGCTGTTGTTATGCTTAATACGAGTATAATTGTGCTGACTTGTGTAGATACAGTCACGGAATGAAAAGGTTCGTCAGTTTTCAAATTGATTCCTTCAACGAATCGCGAGCACATATTACCTTTTGAAACTATGTTACAGAATAATCTCAAATTAGAGAAAATAATCTTTAACTGTTCGTCAGTAAAGTTCAAAATTATTCAGATCAAAGTTGTTTGACGATTTATCTTGTCAAGAAGATTATTATGATTGATAAACTAAAACCTTCTTGTTGGTTCAACCTGCCATTATTATGTCTATTAAATAAAAAAAAACTATTGTCAATTGGTCAATGTCATCATTGCATTGCACTGATGGGATATAAAAATAAACAAGCAAAACCTTATTCGTCAGCAAACGTCATATTTATTTAAATGTTAGCAGCACTGTTTCTTGCACTGTTACGTTGGCAGGTTTGACTCTTTGGTGCAAGCGAAAACCGACACTAAGGTGACGAACCTTTTCATTCCGCGACTGTACGTATTATACGGCATTTTTTTTACGAATACATCATGTAAAATAACTTTCAATAAGTATTTCAGTTCTTAACCAGAGTAAAAAACTTGAGAGCTAAGATTTATTAAAATGTCAGTCTTCAGGTAGGTACTTACGTGACCTAGTTTTTATTCTTGTTTTTTTATACCGATTATTTTATATCATTTATTGTTGTCGGTTATTAAATTGATTATATGTATTTAGACCTAATTAAGAATATTCAATAATAAATTATTAAATATTACGCATTTATAATATTAGTAGGATTTTATTTATTGCATTATTTAAAACCAATTGCTAGTTTTAACAAAAAACAAAGGCGTAATTTCTAATTGAGTTACGGTCATACATCTAGCCATTGTTTTAGATATGCGTAGGCACAGTCACGATTTTCGAGTGACCATGGCTTAGCTATGGGTACGCCCGAATACCCATTAACATCGCCAGATAATGATAAGTGGGTTCACTGCCATAGTAAGTTACTTTGACCTCGATTGTTGACCTAACGCCTCAGGGATTAGTGGTTATGGTACGAACGTCTCGATCCGGATATCTTAGGTTCGGGGGGGATCTATGTTAGGTAAAGGTATGGTCCTAGGTTCGTTTCCATGTGTTTGTTTTGTGATTTTTTAGGTCGTCTTCAGTCTTGAACTCTTTTCGATAGCGCAAAAGATAGAATTGGTCTTCTAATATAAGGACACGAATGAACCATGTAGAGTCATATTGTTTTAATTGATTTGATGTGCTGTTGCTGTACATAAATGACTCTAGCATGATAATAGAGCCTACGTAGACAAAGTCGCGGATAAAATAGTGTATTATACTAACCGTCGTATTCACAAACGATGCTTACTTAAGTGAAGCAGCAATTCGAACGCACAGCGTTGAATAGGGTTCTGTGAATGTTTCGTGTGTGACCCTGTGCGTCCACGTCCACTGTGAGACCTCATAATAATGTTTGTGAATAATGTTTGGGCGTTAGTACTTTATGAAACATTCGCCTCTCTTGCTCTTCATTTCACCTTCAATTTTTTACCCAACCTTATTCTGTACACGAATTTTATCTCCGGCAAATACAGCAAATGAGAATGTCTCGGGAAAAAGTCGTCTAATTCCACCCTCCCCGGCAGGGAGGGGGGCAGGGGGGTACAGTCCGATCCATCACCCGCTGTCACATGCCATTAGCGGAGCCTACCTAGAGGGGGGCAAAAAGTACTGCGCTAAATATTCTTTTATAATTATTATTACTTCGAAAATATCTATTCTTTAACACTAAAAATAAATGTTAAAAAGAAAGAATACAATAACGCCTAAATACTATTACAGAATCAACCTACCTACAATTTGAGCTTTCTCTTGCAGCCTTTATTTATTGTGAATATTGTCCCTACAACACAACAATCGTTTATCCCTTATTTGTATATAGGTTAGATTAAATCTACTTATGGTTGTTTTTCATCTTGATTCAATGTGGCAAACGAGTATTTGATTTAATTCAAGAAGCCTTGATCGCCAACAACTGCTTAACAATGTGGTTCTAGTATGTGAGTTATGGAGCAAAGAATTCCAGCTATTGTGATAATCAATCTTGTCGTAATCTACAAATATCTATAAATTGAGTGTCTAATTATATATGTATGTAATAATGTAAAAATACATAAATGTAAATATATGCAATACGGTATTTAAACAACACCACATTTAAATTAGTACAAAGTTCTGTCTGATTTTTTTGGTGAATCTCCAAAACATTTTTGACGGAGCTTTTATGGATAGTAGAAGTTTTAATGAGTAATCTGGGGGCACGGCAGTGCCCCCACCAAGTCGAGCAAAAAAGCGGCACGGCCGTACCATCCTTTTCTCGAAGCAATTCAGGCCATTTTCGACCGCCTGTAACTTCGTTGTGGATAAAACTAGAAGGCTGAATTTTCATTAGCTATGCAGGAATTGTAAAGACACGGTATATTTAAAATTTCATTCAATTTGAACCAGTAGTTTAAGAATTATAACGGGTCAAAGTTACTTAATTTTGTCACTCACTGACTCACTGACTGACTCACTGACTGACTCACCGATCATCAAAACTCTAAGGCACTTCTAGCAGACCTAGAAGCTTCAAATTTGGAATATAAGTAGTGTTTGGTGTATGAATCAAGGAAAAACTAAAATATTTGGGGGCACGGTAGTGCAACCGCCAAGTCGAGTAAAATTTTTCATTTTCGGTCCAGTTTTCTAGATACATAACTGCTGTCTACAAAATACAAAAAGAAATGAGATCCCATCAAAAACAATACTTGTCAAAAAAACCAAGTCTCGCAACTCAGTTGTTCTACGGTAAAAAGTTGTGAGATCCATGTAATACCAAGTCCAGGCCAGGAAATCTTTAACGTTTTACATAAAATATTGACTTGGCCATCGCATGAAAACACGTGTAAATTAAATTATTTAGTGCGATGGCCAAGTCAATATTTTATGTAAAACGTTAAAGATTTCCTGGCCTGGACTTGGTATTACATGGATCTCACAACTTTTTACCGTAGAACAACTGAGTTGCGAGACTTGGTTTTTTTGACAAGTATTGTTTTTGATGGGTTAAAGCTATATTTGAAATAATGTTATACAAATTTGTAACAAGTAAATAAACGTGAGCAAAACCGTGTAAGCAGTAAATTACATATTTTCTCTCGCTCAGTCCATAAATGATTGCAGCAATAATTATTGGTCGATCAGTAAATCGTGCTTGAGCTAACGTTTAGCGCCCTTGATGGGGGCTGATAATTGTTATCCAATTAAATATTATTTAGTTTCCATTATTATTTCGCGATTAATAACAATTTGCATAGATTCGGATTCAAGAGAATTAGTTAGAGTAACTTTAATCTTCTGTAACTTTAAATGATATAAATAAAAATCAATTCAATTCATCATCTTGTCACATTAACATTTTTAACGTAACTTTCTTTGGGAATACAGCTTTTTGTTTTTGAAAGCTTTGATTGCTGTTCTTATTCTTCATTTCTTTAATAACTGCTATTGTCTTTATCCCAATATAATTTTAATGAAATAATACCCAAGTTGCTATCGTATTAAAAATATGAGTATGACCGTACTTTCTTGCGGCTGTACCGCGCGGTACGAGCGGCGTGTAAGCAGCAAATATCTCCATCGGCTTGGCACGTAAATTGCAGCCCAATGATATTATGTGGTACATAGTAGCCTTTACATTGGTGGTCGGACGAAAACAGACCGTAGAATACAATACGTAGAGTATTTCGTACTAAGGACTTTTCATTTTTGACGGTCTTATGTACCAATTTTGAGCGATATTGAATAAAGGGCATTTTATAGAGCTTATGCCCCGGTTGAGTCTAAAAAAGGCTTTAATTGCCCCGTGGCTAGCACAGAACTGACTTCACTGACTGTATTAATAACACATGACTCCATGGCAAACCAATTTACGGCCTCTAAGCCTAAATAAGCCTCTATGGGCATTCTAATCGTAAGTTTTTTTACTATAATTATTACTATCCCATTAAAGTACCTCCATTACTTACAATTCAGAAATCCCACTGTCCTTGTCAAATGACCCTATTTTTCACTATCCTCGATTGAAAATACCCTTTTGAGCCGCTAATACACTCAATTGAGTGTTTAAGAGGGAGTTTAAAGTGGTGAAAGACGAAAGTTTAGAGCAGTAAAATCTATTGGAAGTGAAAAAATCTGACTTGTTTACTTAATCACTTGAATAAATGTTCTATGTATTTTGAAACACACATTATGTGCCTTTATAAGATGAGAACTTTAATTATTTGATGACTAGCTTTTGCCCGCGGCTTCACACGCGTGAAATTTAGTTTGTCACAGATCGTCATAATTTATAGCCTATATTATGTTTTTCTGGGTTATAACCAATAATACTGTAAAGTTTCTTCAAAATCCGTTCAGTAGTTTTTGCATGAAAGAGTAACAAAGATGTTAACATCCAGACATCCATACAAACTTTCGCATTTATAATATTAGTAAGATAAATGCTTGAACCATCAAAGGTTCGTAAATAAAGATGCAAATTTTACTCCTTGATTAAAAACTAAAATTTCTCTCGACGCGAGATTGAAAGTTTGAATTGTTAATAGGTTTGCTTCTATGCTCCGTTAGTGAGCCTGTTTAAAGTCAACGAGGGGTGACGTGTTTAGTATGCGGTGGCTCTGTTGATTTAATTACGGGATTTGGTTACTTAGGGGCTTATCAACACGCTATTATAGGGACTTTTTTATTTAGATAGGATTTTTTGGGTTTTTTTCGAATTTTTTCATGCAAAATAATGTAAGATTTTCATTGCATTTTTACAGTAGTTAAGGGTTTCTACTGAAGACAATTACAAAATCTTCTATCGACTCTTGGAAATTGAGGAATAAAATATATTTGAGAATCCGCTCTTATTAAACAATCTACTATAGACGTTGACTAAAGTAATGGCATATATGTATTCTTTCACAATTTTCCACTTTCTTAAGCCTAGATCTAAAGCTACTAAAAGCTTCAATTAAGCTACCTACTCATCCCAAAAGCTCCTTCAGTAAATTCTGTCTCTACCTATAACTTAAATTCTTCATCTTATTCAGCGCTTGACACAATCTATATATATAAAAATGAAACCCGTTTCGCGTTGTCACGGCATCACGTGTGAACGGCTGAACCGATTTCGATAATTCTTTTTTTTAAATGTTTGTGGAAGTCCAAGGATGGTTCTTACGGAAAAAAATATTAAGAAAATCTCTACGCTAAGGCGGTACGAAGTTCGCCGGGTCAGCTATTTTATATAAAAACAAGTAGCACGTCATGGAACTAGTTTCAACAACAAGTTGGTAACTCCGTAATAGTCTGACGTCCCACTGTTGATCCTGTCGTAGTTGTCGAACTGCGCGACGCCGGCTGCGCAACTCGTGATGGATCGGCTTGGCCGGCTATTTTGGGAGCCAAGTCTCTTTGGGAAATACATGGAAATGTTGTACCATGGGAAAACCCTAGGAAAACTTCGGGACTATTCCCAACTATCGTTCCCACCGCTGTAACTTCTGTTTAGAAAACCCAAGGAATGAAGGTTCAGTTTAGGCATCGCAGTCTTAAGAACACTTAGGCAAACTACTTATGACTTACAATGATATCATCGTTGTCCAGCTAGCTAGAGAGTTTATCTCTCGATTAAAAAGGTTCTGGGTTTGTTTCTCAAATGAACACACATTTTAGATATGAATAAATTATGATTTCGTGCTTATGATAATGTGATTGCAAGATTTGCAAGTAACGTAGAGTTGGTCTATTTAAGATGTTATTAAAAAGCCACTGTGCTGTGCTCTTATTGCCACTACCAACACGATGGGGACAGACGAACTAGGCATTTAGTCCTTCCTATTGACGTCCGTGACTTACGCGTGAAACGCATGTAAAGATGGTTACCTATCTGTCAAAGATAACATTTTTGTTAGGTAGGTAGGTAATTCATCAACAACTCCTATAAACATCATCAGTGCGATTTACAGGTTAAGTAAAATTAATTTATTCCAATATGAATGCTTAGCTCCACGTTTTTGTTCAATAAATACTTACCTGTTAACTTCTCACGCACATGATATGCGTGTGCACTGATTAGGTTTGCCTATTATGGACTTGCAAATTAAACTTCAAAATGCGACCTTCAAATGACTTACGGACATTATAATTGGCGTACGCACTTTGATTGAGATTGTCCATTGACTGCTCTATTGTTTAGGTCATAATATTGTGAAGGTCACTGATGAAGGAAGTCGTAGGTAGTTATTTTAGTCGAATGTAGATTACTTATAGGGGAGAGTTCGGTATATTGTACCGCCGGGTAAATTGTACCACCCTCATATTTCGTAAAGTATTTTATTGAATGTCTGTAATTGCAACACTCAGCGATACACAACTAAAATCAATTAATATCGGCCATGTGGTTTTTGCCGTGACAACAAACACGTGTGTTTTATTTTGAAAAGTATTTTTTCATTGTTTTCAAGTAACTTTTGACAATACATGTTTAGATTGTAATTTTGTTAAATTTAGTCACAGGGTGTTTCTAATATATTATTTAGAAGCGTAAATTAGTGTGGATACAATTATTTGAAACATTTTTCGGTATTTATAAGCTATATTTTTTACCGATTTTTTAAAAGGACTATCACCTAGTCGGCTAAATTGTACCACATCAAGTTGTATGGAACTTTACCAAGGGATTTTGAATTTTTTTTAGGTAAATCATATTTTGAAGTTATAATAGCGTAGTTATGTTTGACTAACAATAAATGAAAGCAAAAGACTGGCAAAGTAGATTAGGTACAAGTGTGCGTTACGATAATTGGAATTACAAAACTTGTACTCAAAATCGTGATAACGTGTAAAACAATATCGATTATCTATGTTATTAACTACTGTTCCTCTTCGTTTCCTAATTTGTTAAGAATGTATCGTATAATATTTTGCCATAGTTTTTTTAAAGGCTTGAAATTTATTGAAATCCAATTTAGTAACCCTGTGGTACAAATTATCGAACCGGTTGGCTAAATTGGACCGAAGCTCTGAACTCGTACTTTGTTGATTTGTGCTAAATATACAACAATCATGTTAATTAATACTTATGAAATAGTAAGTTGAATAATGTATCTTTTATTATATACCATGGACATTAGCAAAAACAAAAGAAAACTATGTGTAAAATGGGATTGAAAAAAACTGGTCCAAATTAGCGGACTCTCCCTTACTTATTATAAAGTGGATCATAATCTTTAGTTTTTCCATTCATAAGTTAATGCAAACAGATTTTCAAACGTAAGACCGAGCGTAGCATGTAGGTAGGTAATTATTAATGGTTATTGTATGTCAATTTCCTAATGGCAGAATAAATAAGTTTTGTGTGGCAGTTTTAGTCATAGAAAGGTATCTTAAAACATTCAAATTCAAATTCAAATTCAAATTCGTTTATTTCTTTAACTTAGCCTAGTTCAGTTACAAGTTGTTGGAGCTTCCTGTTAAGCAACAGATGTTACTTGTGCTAGGAAGCACCGCTCTTCTATAACAATATTACAGTAGGTAGGCAAATTTAATTTTTAATGCGTTTAGTGTGGATAGAACAAAATAAATAAATAAGAACACTTTATAATATTTTACAAATGAAAATTTTATAAGTGAAAATTTTAAAATTAAAGTTAAATTAATTCGAAAATACTAATTAATACTAGAACCCAGGTAAAAGATATAATGTGCGAGTGTGTAATGTGTGTGTATGTGTAATGTAAGTGTATGTGTAATGTGTGTGTATGTGTAATGTGTGTGTATGTGTAATGTGTGTGTATGTGTAATGTGTGTGTATGTGTAATGTGTGTGTATGTGTAATATATGTATATGTGAATGTATGAAAACATAGAGTAAGATTTTCTAACTTTCGCGCGTAGGTAATTTTGAGAGGCGTCGTCGGAAACCCACGTATGTATCTACTCGTAAGCAACACTGCAAATTCAGCGGTTCCTTTGAACAAATTTCCACGGTGACAAAATCCATTTTTATTATTACCCGCGTATCGCACGTGCAGGAGACCCGGGCGATCCATCACCCGGCATTGTGGGGACAGAAATTATACCTTTATTCGGGATTGACATTTTCGTTAGACCGTGCCTTAGATTTTTTCGCGTTGAAAGCTTCGGATTGGCTTGGAAATTGAGATATGAATTATTATTATGGAATTGGATGAAAAAAGAGCTTGATGGGACGTGAATTCTAAGACTCGTCTGTAATGTCACTTTCTCGCATCTCTCATAATAAGTAGGTATTTACAACGTTGCTGAAATATGCGAGTAGATAAGGTAAGTAAACGTTAAACTTATTTTACATACACGTAATATTAAAGTTTCTGGAGAAACCAATAATTTGGATAGTGGTTTTACTTAGGTACCTAATGGTTGAAGAACTCTGCTGCTGCGCCACAGGTGCGCGGATTCGATTTTCGTCCTTGGTCTTACACAGTCTTGTCTGTATTTTATGTGGACGGTAGTTAAATGCGTGTATTATTTCGAGATTGTCGAGGATGTACCTAATTGTTTAAGGATCTAGGTAATAGTCTAGTCAAAAAATCTTGGAATGCGACAGGAATTTCCGGAATCTCCGTAGAAACGTGGTCTGGATATCGTTTCAAAGGCTGGCTCTCTCGTGTCCTGTTTATTTATAGGCACCAAATTGGGTTGTAGATTTCTAGTAGGTAGCTTGCTCGTAGGATCTTTAGAACATGAGTTTTTGCGTACTTACGGTATTTGCCCGAATCCAGCAATCCGGCTAAGTAAACGTCTCCCAAATCCGCCGCCGAGGCCATCCATCATGGTGTCGCGATGTATTGTTTGTTGCCGGCGCTCCTGCCCGCTGCCGCTGCTTACAACAATAATGGGAGATTGCGATGTATGTAGGTACTCGATAAAATTATTATTTTTGTATTTACCTTGTACTTATGTCTGTCTGTCCTAGGATATGTAATTTTCACCTTAAATTGTTCACATCGATGATGTACAGACAGAATTTGAGAAATAAACAACAGGGTAACGGACTATTCATGATTAGTTACGTAGTTTGTTGAATGAGTTTATTTCATTTGGTTTAAATTCTGTGACTGTTGTCCTTTAAGTATAATTTAAAAAAAATATTGTCCTTGAGGTTTCCACTCAAACCACTACCTACTCAGGCTCTAACATAAAGAAACAACAAATACCTACTTAATGGGTATAGGTATTTCTAGTTAAGGTACCCGAATAAAAGTAAGCAATCTTGGTTGTGACATAAAGATCTACTAGTTACAGAGTCTTCTACAAAAATAGTTTTGCTCATTCAGTTTTACAGTCGTGATCCATTTTGAAATAGATCGTTTCCTAATTAACTCGACCGGCATCGAACCCGGAACCCTTTGCGCTCAAGGTGATTCACGGTTTCACTACTCCTTCGATTGGTCAAGGTCATAACCAGGCCCTAGTCCTAGACAAAGTAACTATCGTGAGTTTTTTTTGGGTTATTCCGTATTCGACCCATGACTACTCAACCCATTTCTTCACTCATCCCAAATTAGTATTCCTAGCTCAACCCATTACATAATTTCGTTATTCTACCCAAATGCATTCCTTACTCAACCCAAAGTAAATATACCAAAAATAAGTATGGATAGCAAAACAACGTTTACTGTTTTTTCAGAAATTTAATAATGATAAATGCATACTAGTATGTACATTGATTTATAATTAAATAAAAAAAATAAAAAACATCACCTACATGAAAAAATTATAAGATATGAATATGTTGATTAACTAAAATATATCAAAGATTTTATTTTATTTTAAGGTAAATACATAAACAAATTTAGAGGCTGAAAACTTTTACCGCGGGATTAGCTGTCCACATGAATACTTTTATTATTTTTCTTTTGTCATCTCATACCGCTTGAAAAAAAAGATGAAATACATTGTATTATTTGAAATATTTGTACATTCATGAACAAGTGTCTAGGGAAAAAATTATACGCCATCGCTTGGTTATACTGATTTAATAAAAAATCACAGTCGTTTGATTTATAGCAGATTTATAGCATATTCTAATTAGTCATTATTTGATTTGTGTCCTTTTGTGAAAAACGTTTTTCCAATGTATTATTGTATCAGAATTCCTGCAGTTTTATTTAATAGAACGATCTTAACACAAAAGTTAATGGAGCTTAAATTTCTAAAAAATATATTTTTATTCTGACCGTACATAAAAATCTTATATTTTTTAAGTGGTTTTAAAACGGGTTGAGCTAGGAAAGTTTTTGGGGTGAATAAGGAACATAAAATTAAAAATTTGTTGTGGGTAGAGTAAGGAACAAAATTGGGTTGAGTAAGGAAAAAATAATGAGTGGGTTGAGTTGTCGTGGGTCGAATACGGAATAACCCTTTTTTTTCCAATATTGCTTTACGAAAAAACTACATTAGGTAGGTACCTATACCGTCAAATTACTCACTTTGGGGGTCACAAACTATTTAACGCTGACTGTAGGTACCTGCAAAATAACTGGAGCTAAACGATTAAGCGATTTAGAAATTTAAACTGCCACATATTTTTCTTCGCCTACCTAGGGGAACTGACAAGCAGGGCCGGACCGTGAGTTTAGGGGGCCCTGGGTATTAGCCCAGTGCCCCCTACCTCAGTAGTAGGTACTAACTACTTAGGGGCCCACCTAATACACTCTTTTGCGTTATCGTCTATCTTTGACTTGTCTTAGCTGGAGGCCCCTTGAATCTACGGCACCCTGGGCTAAAGCCCAAAAAGCCATAATGGGTAAATCCAGCCCTGTTGACAAGATATAATACACTCGACATCAAATAAATCGACCCTCCCGCGACAAGCATTTTCAAACGTATGCATCCATATTTCCTACCAATATTGGCACCATTTAAAAGCCTAGCTGTAAACTTCATTTCATTTAAGGAAAGGTTTATACCCCAAAAATGTGTCTGTAGAAGAATCCAGTCACTTCATAAAAAAATAGGTAGTTACGCTTGAGACAACTTTTTTATGACTATAAAACTGTTAAGTTGGGATTAATCGCTATCCATCTGTTAAAGAGGACACGCGAGATCATTATTTGGTTTTATAACCACAAAAATTGGTCTAATTGATCCCAGAGGTGAGCCCAAAGTGAGGTCTTTTTTCAAGTCACATTTATGGTTTTAAAGTCACATTTATGGTAGGTATATGTTAATCATTTATTAAAAAATGAAATGTGTTTTTCTTTAAGGATATTTCAAATAACACCAATATTGTTGGGGTACCTACCATGATTGTGTCAGAAGAAAATCTTTAAAGTTCGCGTCGCAGGAGGGGTCGATTTATTTGATGTCGAGTGTGGAATGCATTAAAAGACAGGAAACCAGTATCTATTTATTAGCTTAAGAGTACCCACACTCGAAGCTTCAATAGCTCAATACAAGCGGGTCCAGTTGCGGGTATTTTTACAATTTGCGAGCGATCTCCCGCGGCCGATCCGTCTTGCTGTCAGCCGCCCATTGTACGCCGACAGCCGGACAGCCGGCTACTGCGAACGTCTTAATTTTACCAGGGATTTTGGGAGAAATTATTATTTCGTTGGGTTTGATATACGCTTTGTATTTATGCGTATAATAAGCGAATGTCTCTAACCTTTTAATCGCGTTCACTTGCTTTAAATCTAAGTGAGTATCTAGTGATTGCTCGCAATTAGCAGTAAGTAATTCTAGTAAGTCTTGTACACATATTTTTGTCCATAAAGTTTTCTAAAAGACATTTTCACAAGTCTCTAAATTCAAACTGGCTTTTGAGGGAAAATACGAGAACCAATTATGTCACCATTGTCTCCAAGTTGTCAAGAATACCTACTTATTTATAGTCTTTACTAACTTTCGGAAACCACTGCGATCACATTCCCAAGAAAGTCACATGAGAGCACAGATAACAACGCCTTAACGTGACCACGACCGCTCTGCCAAGAGTGTAACGAATAAGAAGAAGAAGAGCTTTCGGCCCGTGGCTTCGCCCGCGTGGAATTTAGTGTCACAGAAAATCTTTATCGCGCACGTCCCTGTTTCAAAAACAGGGATAAAAACTATCTTATGTCCTTTCCCGGGACTCAAATTATCTCTATGCATTTAATCAAAATCGGTTTAGTGGTTTAGGCGTGAAAGCTAGACAGACAGACATACAGTTACTTTCGCATTTTTAATATTAGTATAGAAGTATAGATTACATATTATTTTTCAATAATATAGCAATTTATCATTTATTTTTAAAAACAATAGTGATAATTTGTGGCCCATGTTTACTTGGTTTTACTTGGAGGAAATGTATTTTCACTAGACGGCTAGCGCCATCTATGGCGCTCCTATCAAAGTAACCAGTCGCCAATAGGCAGATCAAAATTTGTTATAGGTGTCGCCTTTGTAAATAAAAATGCAATTTCACTAGACAGCTAGCGCCATCGATGGCGATTGGCACTCCTTTCAAAATATAGTTCCAAAATACTGAACTGTCCTATCTATGACATTGACAGCGGGGCGCCACCGTCAATACCGGATCGCTGGTTCCGATTTTTGCCATGTTGGAAACCATATAGGTAGTTGAACGATGTTAGCGCCCCCCCTGTCATTGAGTTTGGTGGGACAGTTCAGCGTGGGTCATCTATAACCAGTCGTCAGTAGGTATAGTTCAATATTTATGTTATAGGTGTCGCCTTTGAAATAAAACAATGTGTTTTAATAAATTTATTTAATTTTAATAATAAATAATAATCTAACAGCGCACAGATAATGTACGATTGCTTCAAATATAACATCACATTTAAGCACCGCGCACAAGCGATATGATAATGCCTTTATAAAAGTCCACTCAAATGGTATAAAAATAAATAATCAAATATTATAAAACAGAATAAAAACTTAATAACATGGCATGTTATAGTAATTCTTTTGCTATTTATTCTCCTCAAGAACTTAACTATCTAAATAAGTAAAAAAAAAATCAAAATCTGATTTTTCAAAGAAGCAGACGAGGTGTGTTTCAAGTTGATTTATTATTTACAAGCAAATCTGAACTTTGATATTATAACTCTTAAGTCGGCTTTTGAGTGGAATTTTACCAAACCAAGATATTACCATGTCTCTTGCCCCCCACGGTTCAGACACGCGGTAAATGGAAATATTTACAATGTCTTAAGTTTACACAACATAGAAAAACGTTGAAGGCCCGCTCGTTTGAGTAACCATGATTCGTTAACCCCTCTAGTAGATTCTTTCATTCTAAAATCAAAATGATAATTGCATGTGCTCGTAAACACAGTCATGACGTATTTACACACATTCAAGCGGAAAAAAGTAGAAGGGAGGACGGTTTCGTGGTTACTTTAGTGAATGATGATTTTTAGAATATTTTTATACAGAAGTAGGCAGAATATTATTTACTTTTGAGGCAGTGTTGTGTGTAGGAAACCTGAGATGATACAGGTATATTTTGTTCGATGTGCTAGATTACATAAAATACGCGACAGCTGCGACGTACAAGCTAGGTTTCACCAGCACTTCTAAAAGGTTGAGTTGGACCACTTAACTTTAACCGCAACTTTAATGATAAGTAACCGGTGGTTTATGTATGTAGTTTGACAGATTTTGACGCTTGTTAAAATTAAGATGATGCAACCCAGCCTAAGTTGTCACGCACTTTATGATGGAAGCGGGCCTACTGTTCTATGTATAGTGTGCACATGATAACTTTGCGCTTGTATTGGCTAGAGATTCTCCTTCACTACTGACTGGCTGCTTCGCTTATTCTGAAACAAAAAAGAAAACGTTAAGGTACGTTTTGAAACTATTTACTCAGGTATATCAACAGTGGGACAGTTCAGAAAGGAACAGACAGATTACTGATAAGACAATAGGCTCACATAAAATACAATGCGGCTTGGCCTTCACTTTCCAATAAAATGTGTAGGACGCACGACTACTATTTCTTTTCCGAAATAAAACACATAAAATAGGCATTGCTATTGTGTGTTAGTCACGGCAACGCTGTGGCCAGCATATTTTCGTCAACGATTTTCATACATTAGCTCTGCCGTAAAGGTGAAGCGAGTGACAATAATTTTATTGCATATTTATTTATTTTAATTTATTTCGCACCTGAAACATTGCAGTCTGGTTAACCTTCTTGCAACTCTATTTATTTACAACTAGCTGACCCGGCGAACTTTGTTCCGCCTTAATGGCAATAAATAAGCAGACTTTTTTTTAATTTCGAACGGGATAAAAAGTATCCTATGTCCTTCTCCTGGCTCTAAACTACTTCCCTGACAATTTTCAGCTAAATCGGTTCAGCCGTTCTTGAGTTATAAGCGAAGTAACTAACACGACTTTCTTTTATATATATAGATAATGAATGAAACAGTTTTACAGTTTCAGATCTATTTTAAAAATATGTAATAACTTTTCTCTTTACATGTAATTCTAGTTTCGGATATTCAGTCTTTTAGCGCATATTGAATTTTTGTCACTTCTCCGTGTAGGTAATTTTAATAGCTGTCGTTATTGCATACTTAAATACGACGTATTAAACCCAGTTTTGTCAAGCTAGCGTAAACAACGCAATATAATTGTATTAAGGCATTATTTAAATCGATTTTAGACGATATTTACGTACATTTTCGTCCACAATCGATAAATAATTGTCGTACTTGGAGGGAGGAATGGATAAATTTTAGATAACCGAATAGACATAACAATTTTAGTTTTCCAAGTAACTAATCGAATGAAATAATAAATAATGGAATAAACTATAAATCATAATCATAAATTCATAACTATCTCTTTCAACGACAAAGTTCTACGACATAAAGTACCTATGTACTATCGGCAACAGTGTTAACTGCCCATTGCCAGTCATGTCATCTCGTTCTGTCGCAAAGAATCACCATTTGATTAGAGCGAGAGCAAAAACGTTAATGGGCAGTTAACAGTGTGGCCGTGTGTACATCTGTTTTATTCGTAACTGAGGAATTTAGTACATTCTGATACCAGATTATTCACGCGATTGTTGAAGGGGTTAAAACGTCTTTTTTGCTGTAACAACTCACAGTCGCAACTTAATAGTTATGTAGGCAAGGTGTTCAGTTTTGAGTGCGTGGTTTTGAAAAATAAATATTTACGCTCACATTTCAATATATTTCGAGTAAAATGGGAGGTGACAGTGATAACAATAAATTTCCATGGAAGTTATTTCTGAGACAGGTAGGAAATTTGATTCTCCGGTTGGTTATTTTCTTAACCTAGTCATTAGTAAGTCTACATACTTATGACGCTAATCGCATAATAATTTAATGATAATGAAAGGTTAACTTTTTAAATAAACTCAAATCTTAAAACAGTTCTAAAGATCAAAGGCGAGCTTACATCATAGGTCCTGTTGATAACATTCTGCCCCCAAAAAAATAGTTTCAAATTCGCGATAGCTTCATGGATTACTACGAACAACAAACAAGAAAGTTTAAACTAGAACAATTTACTTAATATTATAATAATATAATATAAAAAAATTATAGTTGACAAGTCACATCCATACAAGTAAGTATGTTGTATGGAAATTATAGTCATCGGGTTTCCCAGGCCCGGACAAAATTTTGGATGGTTATTACTCACGTAATAAGTGCCGGAAGACGCGAGTTTATGCCTCCTCGGTCCAAAAACAGTTAAAACTGAAGCTACTGAGATGGTCGAGAGCAGCACGTGGCGGGAAGGTGTTTAAACCGAGAAATTGGAAAGGGGGGTGGGCCTCTGAGACCCGACGTCCATAGTTAAAGGTTAAAAATGTTCCTTGAGGTTTAATTAATGTGTATATCCAACATTTCCAGGCGATGGTGTGCAGTTTGGCGTGGACGTTTTACTTCATGTTCGGTCTTGTGCTGGGAACACCGACTGTTACCATTCCGCAGCTGCGGGCCAACTCCACGACTCTCGTGAGCGATGCGATGGCGTCGTGGATATGTGAGTTGATAAAATGGTTATCGCCAACCCTAACTTCAAAATCCTCCTACGTTCTCGATTAATTTCGTAGTGGGTCCAATGATTTCCTACGGGATCAACTTGGTTGGGTTTTTATTGGCGGTCAAGCAGTAGATCCTACCACAGAATAATAATAAGTACTACGTACAGAAGTTTTACTTCGCGAAGGTATTTAAAAAAGGGGAATTATAAAACGAGCGACTAAAAAAAAACTTTGCGACTGATGATGGCATACTGTTTTAATACCTTGAGCGGTACGAATTTGAGTAAGCGAAAAATTAACCAAACCAACGACGAATATTGATCAATAATAAAATCCAGAATGAGCTTACAAAATGTGGGTTTTGATTATTACATTTCAGACATAAAAATACTATCCGGGCGACTAAATTACTAGGTGAGCGACTAGAAATACAGAGAGGGCAACTTTAATATGAAGATACATTAGATTTTTCTAATTGAGGTTTTACTGAACGAACTACAAAAAAGTTAATTCTAAGCAAAGTTTTGTGAGCTGCTTTATTAATGATTATTGGTTACTGATATTATACCAAAGGACATATTATCAAAGTCCCAAAGGTGAGTGAGACCTTAAACACCTCAACCACCGTAGCCTACAGCGAGGCCGTACGCTCAATCCGGGTTGGCATAAAAGACTCCAAGTCCTTGATGACTAACACACAACTGGAGTCGCTGCGCAATACCATCCTGCAAAGCATTGCCAAATCCGGAAGGGGCGAAGGGCCTAAATTCGTGGGCTGCTCCTTTAAGCCAGGCTGGCTCCTCATCACGTGTGAGGATGAGCGCTCAAAAACCTGGCTTGAGAATATAGTCCCCCCCCTCAAACCGTGGCCGGAAGCAAGCCTCGTTCTCTTGAGCGAGTCTGAGATCCGAAAACCTAATGTGGGGGTGGTATATATTCCTATCTCTGAAGCCAGCAGCGCAACGCGGGCCTTAGAATTCTTCGGTGCTCAGAATGAGGGTCTGAACACCGAGCACTGGAAGGTCCTCAATACGAAGGTTGACAAGGGAGGTCTAACTCTGACCGTATCCCTAGACGACCACTCGTTTGAGGCCCTGAAGATGATGGACCTAAAGGCCAACATTGGCTTCAAAAAGGTCCAGTTCAGAATTAAGGGCCCCATACAGGACTCCAAACCCTCCGCTGAACCCCCGACCACCGCCGCAACCACCACCACCTCTACCCCCGTACCCGCATCCTTAACCACCCCCCCTGAGGGTACCGTGCAGGTCCGCACAGGACCACAACGGGTCAACCCTCCTTCCACCCCCTCAACCTCCACTTCCACATTCCCAAACAGGGGAAGGGGAACGCGGTTTCCCCCCAACAGGGGGACCACAAGGGGCGCACATCCGCCCAGAGGAAGGGGGCAGCACAGAGGACCGTACCGAGGGCGGCGGGGCACACAAGGGCGCCGCGGCTCCCAACCTCAACGCCCAAAGGGGATGGCGATACTACAGGCCAACCTACTCCACGCTATCGCAGCCTCTGCGGTCATAGAAAAGATCTTCAGCGAAGGTGGCCTGGACATCGCCCTCATTCAAGAACCATGGATAAACGCCGACTCCATGGTAGCCGGTCTGAAACAACGCTGGTAAGATTCTTGTATGCGAAAAAGGCCGCAAACCTAGGGCTTGTATCGTGTTTAACAAAAATACTAACTTCTTACCTGTTCCAGAACTTTTCAGCGAAGATACTGTCACCGCGTACGTAGAAGTCAAAGGGCCGAACAGGTCCAAAGTACTCTTCTGCTCGGCATATCTTCCTGGAGATAAGCAAGATCCCACTGAAGAACTGACTAACGTCCTGGAATACTCTAGAAGACAAAAGTCGGAACTGATAGTGGGATGCGATGCTAACGCCCACCATACCATCTGGGGAAGCTCGGATACCAACATGAGAGGTGAGTTACTATCCGATTTTCTTCTATCTAACTGTCTACAGGTGCTGAACAATGGCCACACGCCAACATTCGTAACAAAAACCAGACAGGAAGTAATAGATATAACATTCGCAACAGAAAATGTGTCAAAATCCGGCCGGTCACGCGCACCACTCGCGCAGCGAGCGCGCCTTCTACCCGCGCATTACGTTTAATCGGGGACTTAGTTGCTCAGCACGATATCGACATATTTGCCGACCGCTTAGGTACAATAATGGTATTAATTCATAGATTTTTGTGTAAGTAATAACTTTGAATAACTTTGACATTGATCTCTGGACATAAATGTATTTATCTCTTATTCTTATTAGTAGTCTTAGGTATGACATTCTATTTTGGACTTAATTATTTTATGTATTTAATTTTAATGTTATTTGACTATTATTTAATTTATCGTTTTAATTATTTGACAATTTTACATATTGAAATTGATATTATAAATTATCTGTATTGTATAACTTGTTGGCGCGTTGGACTTTCTGTAAGCCTTCAAGCAGATTATAAATAAATAAATAAATAAATAAATAAATAGAAAATAATAAAAAAGAAAAGTTAGCCCTTATGGGGCACTTTACATGTCTCCTTATCTTTTGGGCCCTACCAGTGCTTCGAGACAAACATATGGCAAGTGCTGAGAAGAAACGCCGGAACAAACTCAGTCACCACTAATTGCCGGGAAATATCTAACGCTTAGAATAAACAAATTGGAGTACATCAAATATGTGCAGATTGAACTGACCACGCATCCTTGTCATCAATATAGTCTCGAACCTTGTAGTACCCTTTGGACATAAGGGTATTTTTTATATGTATCTTAAATTTGTTTATTGGTAATTCGACAAGGTTGTGTGGTATTTTGTTAAATATGGTAATACATTTCCAATTTCTAAACGTATCCTGTTTGACAATAATTTTATTTGGCAATAGTACTGTGAACTTCGGTAAATTTTATGTGACGTGAAGTAGCAGCTATGCGTAAAATGATGGAGAAATACTAGTAAATTTTTCGAAGTTTCTTGTAGCCTTCAGTAGATTTCTTTTATTCTAATGAAATGAATAAATGTTTTTTTTAAATCGGTCTAGTACTTAGTTTCGGAGATTTATTTCTCTTCAAACAAACAATCTAATTATTTCCTCTTTAAAAGTATTAGTAGGTATAGATATTATTTGTTTAATTAATTGTTAATGACAGTTTTTGATTGTACTATCGCCAACAGTGTTAACTGCCCATTGAAAGTCATGTCATCTCGTTCTATCGCAAAGAATCGCCATTTGATTAGAGCGAGAGCAAAATCGGAAATGGATAGTTAAAACAGTGTGGGCGTGTGCACATGAAGTATATGATTGAAATATTTTTAAATATTGTATTTTGTTTAAATATTTTTAAATATTGAATTTTGTAATCTCTATAACTGAACTTGAAGTATTAGCCCATAGCAATTTAGTTTTGTGTACAAGGCCAAATTGAGATGCGAGGAAAGCGGGTTCTTTTGTTGCCGCTGGAGTATTAGCCGACTTTTAGTTGGTCGATAGTTGGGTCGGGCTGTTAATCAGTATGGAAATGTATGAAGGTGCGCAAATTACACCGATTTGGTATCGGCCGATTTTTCATAAAATTAAAATCGGGCCCAACTATCGGCCAACTAAAAGATATAGTATCTAACGAGCGAGGGGGGTTATTTCTTTTAAAAACCCTTAGAACGAGGGAATCTTTAAAGCCTGTGCGTTCCATTGGCTACAGAAATGGACTCTCTGTACTCAGAAGGGTTCGATTCCCCGATAGTACACACAATGTTAAAACGACTAAGCATTCGTTATTAATGTGGTGACGACATCGTAGTTTTAGGCCCGATTTCCACCAAGGCCAGCGAACAATCAAAGGTCATTCAGTTTGAATGAAATTGTTGGAACGAAATCTGACTGGTTATTCAAACCATTTCTCTGCTCCGCTCCGCCTTGGTGGAAGCCGAACTTAACTGATCTTCTCAATAATGTACTTCAAACCTGTATAATCATTATCATCATCATCATTTCAGCCATAGGACGTCCACTGCTGAACATAGGCCTCCCCCAATGATTTCCACATCGCACGGTTGGTAGCGACCTGCATCAAGCGCCTTCCTGCTACCTTTATCAGGTCGTCGGCCCACCTTGTGGGTGGACGTCCCACGCTGCGTTTTCCGGCACGCGGCCTCCATTCCAGAACCTTGCTGCTCCATCGGCCGTCAGTTCTGCGTACTATGTGCCCTGCCCACTGCCACTTCAGCTTGCCAATCCGTCGGGACATGTTAACCCGTATCATCAGGTGTGATTATTTGCTTTCAGCCCTCGCTGTATTGCTGGTCATCGCAAATCTGATGACAGTGAAGTGTGAATGCGAGTGTGATGTACGCGACTATAACCCCATATGCGGCAGCGATGGATGGTCATATGAGAACGAATGCTAGTGAGTATGAGTTTTAAAATATGTCTCATATTAGTTATTTAAAAATGGACTTATTATACTTGTGGGATATGATGTTGATCCACAATAAGGAAGCTAGATGTTAGTGCTTCCTTCCGAGCGGGTGTTATGCTCGGGGACCAAGGTCCAATTTACACCATCTTGGTTTGTCTATATATGTATACTTGGCAGGATATAAAACTCCGTCACCGCGATGCAGGTTTGTATGAGCGGCGGAGTGTGCCATAGTGAAGTAGTAACAGCGCCATCTGTTGGTTACTAGTTTGTAGTGGCGTCGCCACACCACTCCCCCCGGAAGAACCGAAGGTGGATGACGTCAGGATGAGCTCAGCAGTTTGTGCGTGATGAGCTTACAAGTACCAGTGTGCTCAAGTCTGCGGTGAGTCGAGACGAGCGGGTTGCGGTGCTCTATCCACGGTGAGTCGGGATAGTGAGCGGAGGCGTCTTCTATGGTCGGGCGTGGAGCTGGGCCAGAGCTGTACCCGTGACCAGTGAAGTGACGGTTGCTTGCTGCCGAGGAACCAGGAAGGTCGGTTGCGATCTGCGATGGTCCCTGAAGGCTAGATGCTGGCTTGTTGAAGACTGGAGCTGATGACGGAGTGGCGGAGATGGTGAGGATGGCAGAGGCTGATGCCGAAGATGGTGGTGATGTCTCACATCACGTCGGGGTCACCAATGTGGGATATGATGTTTATCCACAATAAGGAAGCTAAATGTTAGTGCTTCCTTCCGAGCGGGTGTTGTGCTCGGCCCCCTAAGAAAATTTAATAAAAAAATTAATAATTAAAATTAAATGCAAATCTAGTAAGTAGTTATGTAAAATCATCAATCTTCTAATGCTCGTTACTCAGTTCAGACTGAGTTTAGAGGTATACATATCATAATAAGTTTGGTTTATTACACTATTTTGTAATAAAAAAACAAGGATTGGTCGATGGCCGCGCGAAAAAAAAAGACGCCACCTTCCATACAAAATCTGGCATTGTCATTTAATGTTAATAATGTCATTTCTCTTTTGCAGTTTGTACTGCGCCAACGCACATATGGTGCACGAAGGCCCTTGCAGAGAACCCGGAGACGATGACTTTGGCAAATAATAATTTTACAAACAACTTATTGCAAATTTATATTATATTATCTTATACCAAATCTCAATTATAGCAAATTATTGTTTGGGCATGTTTTATTTAGGGCTGATTTTTCAACCGTCGGATAACTTTTATCTGAAGAATAAGTTTGGCACATTGACAGTTTTTGTATGGGAAATATGTCAAAATGACAAGGTTATTCTTCAGTTAAAAGTTATCCGACAATTGAAAAATCGGCCCTTAGACAGATATTATTTAACCAAATGTTTCAATTCGCAAAATTCTTGTACAATAGAACCATGATCATGTGCCTTAATATGCTTTGATTTGAGTAATACTTGACCAAGTAAAATTTTGCAAATGACCAAATGAATTAGGTGTGGAAAGTACAGTTCCCAAAAAATAATTTGGGAAATGAAACTAATACTAAGATTTTTGCAAAGTGAAATTTGGCGAAAAATAATCTTGCAAAACGAAAAAATACCTAATGCTGATTGAATAAATGAATTGTCTAAGAAAAAGGTTTCTTTATTGATTTTCATCTCGGTTTATTAATAATGGAGTTATTTTTTTTTTATTAGCAAAACTAAAGGTAACAATAATACTTGGAAAATGACATCAAAAAGAATCAATTTAATACCAAAATATAGTTTTTACTTAATAGAGAACTGTAATAAATAAAGGGGACACCCTTAAAAATTATGCAACTTTTTAGTGTTGACAACCCTAAAAATAAAACAATCGACACCTGATAGTTTAGGGTTACTAAAAATGTAAGGTTACACGATAGAACATCCTGTCTTCGTCCGAAATTCGAAAATTTCATACAAAATATGGTCGAAATTGTGTTTTAACTTCGTGAATTGTGATGTCAAATACCGTGTGGTAACGGCAGAGTAGAATACATTTGTCACCAACCCCTACTCTTCCCGCGGGTGTCGTAAGAGGCGACTTAGGGACTACACATCAAACAAAGAACGGGCAGCAGCGCTCTCTGAAAAACATCGGTCTTTTAAACTGCGATCTCCACCGCCTGCCAAGCGTGGGGATTATGGCAAAACCCTCCACTATAGTGGAGGAGGCTCATAGTCCAGCATTGGACTGTAAAGGGCTGTTGATGATGATGATGAATTGTGAAGAGATTGATTGAGAAATTCAGGGAGATAGGATCTGTTGGAGACTCCAAACACACAATTCTTCCAAAAACAAGTCATTGAAATGTCAATATCGAAGCAGTGCGTGAGTATCGGTGACAATTCAAGTCCACAACCACACGTGCATTAAAAGGAGTAGATTCAACGTTGCGTCAACTAAATTCAGCAACATTTATGCAGAATGGTCATGGGAAATTTCGACAAATGAGGGCGTTGCTGCGTGCGTGCCATTTGCCAGATGTGTTTTCCATTAATAACCTTATTATTTGTATTTTATGATCCAATAAAAAAACTGCGTTTAAAAAAACCGACTTCAAAAACTTAGCCGCCACTAAAAAGTATAATAATAATTACGTTTTTTAATTATTAGGACAAATACATGACCATGGTTGACATTTTTGGAGTCGGTGCCAGTCTGCCAAATGCCACGCTCAAGAAACGTACCTACTAAATTTACCGGCACGCAAACGCAGTTTTTTTAAATTATTTTCTACTTTTTAGTGTCTGTAATAAGTTGTTTTTAAACTACAGATTTTTGTGCTTGCTTTTTGTGTGCCTTTTGGTATTTCCTATCGAATAAAAAAGAATTGCTCAAATCGGACTACAAATCTTTAAGTACCTAATCGGTGTATGTACATATAGTAAGATATCTGGACGACATAATTGTCACGAATTACGATGATACCGAGCAAATTACGACGTTCGGGAAACTAAAAATGCTCATAAAATAACTACTTACTCAATCAAATTAGATGAAATTTTTATGGGACCAAATGACTCGGCGTAATCGGTGTAGGTACCTACATAAATAATACAAACAACATGCCAACTGAAGTCGGTTAAAAACAATGCAATCAAGAGGCCAAAACCTATGTTTTATACAGGGTGTTAGGTAAATGGGTATATGAGCCGGCACTAGCCCATGTTAACATGGGCATATAAATGATATGGTGAAGTCAGAAAATGTATATCTTCGTTTTAATTAAGTATTTTAATTTTCATACAAATCGGATTTTATAAAAATTTATTTTGTATGAAAATTAAAAAAAATAAAATGATGATATCAAAATTCTGACAAAATAGTTCAAAAGTTTCTTTAATTTTGGGACATCTTTATAAAGATGAATTCACCATGAATAGTTGTAAGCATTTATAAGATTGCACTAAGCTGATAAGCCGTGTTAAGATATAATAACACAAAATCATTAAGGTGTATTAATTTGTTCGATTATTTATTTAATATTTATTTATATTTAAGAGAAAATACTATAGCTCATCATCATCATCTCAGCCATAGGACGTCCACTGCTGAACATAGGCCTCCCCCAATGCTTTCCATGTTGCCCGGTTGGTAGCGGCCTGCGTCCAGAGCCTTCCTGCTACCTTTATGATGTCGTCGGGCCACCTTGTGAGTGGACGCCCCACGCTGTGTTTCCCGGTACGCGGCCTCCACTCCAGAACCTGCTGCCCCATCGACCGTCAGTTCTGCGTACTATGTGCCCTGCCCAATGCAGTCGCAATCCGTCGGGCTATATCAGCGACTTTAGTTCATTTACGGATCTCCTCATTTTTGATTCGATCTCGTAAAGAAACACCGAGCATAACCTCTCCATAGCGCGCTGTGCAACTTTGAGCTTCTATAAGGCCTATAGTGAGAGGCCATGTTTCCGAACCATAAGTCATCACTTTCACACACCTTGGTTGTAGATTTTAGTCTTCAGGCACCGAGGTATTTTGGACGATTGACCTCTTTATCGAAAGACCTACCTAGCTGAATCGTTTGTCCGAGGTATAGACAGACATACATTGGATTGAGTTCCTAACCGAAACTGGGTAGGGCGCAACCTGGACATGGGACATAAGCTTTGTTTTGTCCATATTCATTCGCTATATACAGGGTGGAATTTTGTTATGCCACCTGGAGGGAAAGTAGATAGAAAATTTTACTCAAAGGAAACATTCCTTAATTTAAGAAAAGAAATAGAACTGCATTCATTGATTTCTAAAAATTTGCTTGCCTCACCCCGTATTTTCATTACATCGATCGTTAGGGCTACGTATGAGATTAAATATCTCTAACAAACTTGATAAATCAAATGAAAGGAAAACCATGAAATCTTTATTTTAATTATTTACAAAAAATTGTACCTTGTCTGGTAGGTATGGTGGTGAATTTTCGAAAAAAAAAATCGATATCTTTGAATGCACTTCTCTTTCTATTAAAAAATAAATAAATATTTTCTCTGAGTAAAATTTTCTATTTACAGTATTAAAAGTACTCTCCATCCAGGTTTTCTTTCTTTTCAAACATAGAGGGATTGTTTTCTTTGAGTAAAATTTTCTATCTACAGTATTAAAAGTACTCTCCAAGCGCTTTAAAAAAAGCCTATTTACAGAAAAAATTGCGTACATTCTTTACGCAACCCTATATTGCTTAACAATAATGACAAATTGACAAAAAGTACCTACAAAGAGTCACCAGGTAAATATGGTAGGTTTTCCTGCTCCTTAGAGTTTAAAAGCAAATACGCTAAGAAGACTACATCACTCACATTGTGAACTGCGCACGAGGTTTTTCCTGTTTACGATTTAAAAATGAAGCTATTTTACTATGGTGAGTACATGCAGTTTTTTTTCTTATCCACGACGAGGAATCTCTCTCTCTAATGGGAAGGTGGCTGGTAGGGTAAAAAGATTATGAGACATGTAGAGGCTCCTTAAGAGCAAAATGACGATCTGTAAGAACTATTTATTAGTCTAAACAAATAAAGAAATTTTGACTTTTGAAGTGATGATCAGGCCGAAGACGCGAGCTTCATCCGAAATCCTCAACCACAGAGGAACTGGCTGTCACTTCCTTCAACCTTCAACTGCCAGAATACAACAATTCGGTTGATAAAAAAGTTACGCAAACTTATTATCTTGTTAAATACAAACAATAAGTAGAGTGAGAATTTCTTGATTTTGTGTGCGTGTAGGGTAATCCCCGAAAATATTGGTAACGTGGTAGGTATTTGAAAAACTTCCTTATCGGTAAAAATTATGTATATATTTCAAATGAATACGAGGTAAGTACCTAAGATTACGACACCTATGAGTAGAATTAAATTTAGATGATTAAAATACCTCATACTGTTTATTTAAATGGTTGAGCGCGATTTATTTCTAATTAATAAATACATTGAGCTTCTGTACAAGGCCTATACTTAGTGAGAGGCCACGTTTCCGAGCCATAAGTCATTACAGGTAACACACATTGGGTGTAGACTTTCGTCTTCAGGAACTGAGGTGTTTTGGACGAAAAGATATTGCGTAGTTTCCCGAACGCTGCCCAGCCGAGTTGGATTCGACGATTGACCTCCTTCTCTGGACGCAAGCCGCTACCAATCGATCAACATGGAAAGCATTGGGGGAGGCCTATGTTCAGCAGTCAGTATTGTGGACGTCCTATGGCTGAAATGATGATGATGATGACATGCTTTGGAAGACAGATGATTGGACCGTCAGATAGTTTTATCTCATACCTCCCCATTTCTAGCGCATATATTAATTCACATATCGACTTTCAGCTCTGACCCTGGTGATGTTCATCGCAAGCATGATGACGGCTGACGCAGCCTGCATCTGCCCGGCTGTGTTCGACCCTGTGTGTGCCACCAATGGACAGACTTACAGCAACTCGTGCCAGTTAGTATATACTCTGGATTTTATATATTTACATATAGTTCTGACTCTGGTGCTGGTATTTGGCCTTATGGCTTATGTATTGAACATCATCGCCAGTTGTGGGTTCTAATCCCACTGGAGACAAATCTAAGTGTTCGTAACTAAAGATATAACACGCAGAACTGACGGCCAATGTTCTGGAGTGGAGGTCACGTACTGAAAGGCGCAGCTTGCGACGTCCACAAGGTGGACCGACGACCTCATAACAAGCAGGAAGGCGCTGGATGCCGCTACCAACCGGTCCTTATGAAAATCATTGGGGCAGGCCTAAGTTTAGCTGTGGACGTCCTGTTGCTGAGATGATGATGAACTAAAGATATTAAGTAAAAAAGTAATATTACTTATTATTGTCACAAAAGCCAAATAAATAAATAAATAAAAATAAATATCCTTGGACATTTTACACTGCGCCTCTAGTCCCAAACTAAGCAAAGCTTGTACTATGGGTACTAGACGACGGGATAAACATACTTAAATACTTTTGTTTTGTAAATACATACATATTATACATAGAAAACACCCAGACCCGTCACAGAAATTAAAATTTATCATTTCAATTTCTGCCCGGCCGGGAATCGAACCCGGTACCTCTCGGCATAGTAGTCCGTTCTGAACCACTACACCAAACGGCCGACAAAAATAAAATAAAGGACTGTTTTCTTTATGCAATGCATACCTGATAGTAGTGCATTTAACTAGTGTTGCTTATAACCGACACCGCTTTTCCGAATTTTCACGAGAGATTTTTTTTTCTTGTTTTCCCATGTTATTATTTTGTCAGTTTTTAAGCCTCATATACAAATATTATTAAGTTTGGACACAGTAAAATATTGCAGGAGAATCTGGGTTAAAGACATGCCCCGTATGTGACCCTGGAATTATGAGTATTTAAAAACAAAGTATTTCAGTACTTTGTTCATCTCTTAATTAGTCGCCTTATACGCTCTCTTTTGTTGGTGACCCGGACAGATTCCCTTTTATATCAATACTTATTTCTTATTCACAGATTGGGATGCGCAGGCGCTAAGTTGAAGCATAAAGGCGCTTGTGGAAGTGACAGCTCGTTTTAATTGTGAACAAGTCAAGAAACATGAACTGAGCATTTGTATCAATAAATAAACGTTTAAGGAAAGGTCTAATGTATCATTTACACTTGTAAGGAAAGTCATTACAATACTGAAAGACAAAACAATACCCATTAGGTATACTCGATTGTATCTATACTAATATTATAAATGCGAAAGTAACTCTGTCTGTCTTGCTTTCACGTCTAAACCACTGAACCGATTTTGATGGAATTTGGCATAGAGATAGTTGGAGCCCCGGGAAAGGACATAGTAGGATAGTTTTATCCCGGTTTTTGAAACAGGGACGCGCGCGATAAAGTTGGGGCTAGCTGGCGCTGTGTGAAATTGTCCAAAAGATTTATTTTTATTTTTATTTTAAAGTTTTTCTGTGACAGACAAAATTCCACGCGGGCGAAGCCGCGGACGGAAAGCTACAAGACTATATCCGTAAGTTTATATTGCAAATTAAATAAAATACACGTGCGTAGACGTCCGTAGGTAACAAATTTTGGAATGTCATACGAACAAATGGAACAATTTGCCACGGTCTCTTAGAATTCACCCAGCAGTGGGGTATAATAACATATTTTAAAACTGGCGCTAAGCTATTCGCTATGATAAAAATGAAATAAATAAAATTTAAATTAAAATAAAATAAAAACAAGCATTACTAGTTTGTAAGTCAGGTTAGGCTGTAAGTACCTACATAGTAAATATCGATTTCCAAAGTGAAATATTCCAGTCTTTGATTTTGTAATGCCACCTGGAGGGAAAGTACTCTTAATACTATAGATAGAAAATTTTACTGAAAGAAAACATTCCTTTATTTTTGAAAAGAAAGAGAACTGCATTCATAGATTTTAAAAAAAAAATCGAAAATTCACTACGATACCATACAATTTTCTGTAACTGATTAAGATAATTTAAGATTTCATGGTTTTCCTTTCGTTTGATTTATCAAGTTTGTTAGAGAGATTTCATCCTTATACTTAACCCTAACGACCAATGCAATAAAAATACAGGGTGTAATTTTTAACAGATTTTAGTTGGTTCGATTCCCGGGTGTAGCAAGCAAATTTTTGGAAATCTTTGAATGCAGTTCTATTTCTTGTCAAAAATAAAGGAATGTTTTCTTTGAGATAATTTTTCTATCTACAATATTAAGAGTACTTTCCCTCCAGGTGGCATTACAAAATTCCACCCTGTATACATTTTTACAAAATAAAAATCAAAAATATTTTATTCTATTTAGACCACTAGTGGAGTGGCACTTATGACACACTGCTGGTCATAGGTTGTGCCATAGGCCTCCCCCAATGAGATCTTCCAGATCGGCCAGATGGCAGCACCTTACTGCAACCTCCATGAGGTCACCTGTCCACTTTATGGGAGGACGTCCAACGTGGCGTCCATTTCAAAACCGTCCTTCCCTCAGATCATAGAAAGAGAATAGATATGAAGTCGCGCGTAACTACAACGAGAACCAGTGTCCCCACATTTCCCCCACCACAGCTCCCACACACACATTCAAGTGTGTAAAAACAAAGCGACTGAGAGTCTACGACAACATGTGCAACCGGCTTAAAAGTGCTGTGATTGGCCAGAAGGCGTGCCTTATGGCCAATCAATGGCCGCGTGACGTGACGCACACTTTGAAAAAAGCAATTAGGGAGAAGAAAGATAAAATGGAGCCGATAAGATATCGATACTTTAAATCGTGGGGGCAAGGCTCGAAATTGGTTTAAAAAATGCTTATGTATGAAAACCTTTTTATTATTATAGGTACGTTATTATTAATAATATGTTCTTTAACGATTTTTGCATAAAGGAGTTAGTTCCATTTTGTATGGACGAAAAACTCAGAATCAATGAGGTTCATTATAGGATCATTATAGTTATTATTAAGTACTACCGTGCATTAACTTTTTAATAATGGCGAACTTCGTACCGCCTTTGTTTATCAAAAATAATGCCTAATAGGCTTTCAATCAGGGTTCGAAAGGATAATAAATCAATGATAGTTATCACGCTAATTATCATGATAATTATCCTGATGATTTCGAACCCTGCTTTCAACTAGATCTTGTAGTAATTACTTAGTTGACAATTACTAATCACTTCTACTATTATAATTGTTTTTGTAAAAACTTTAAAATCGCAAGCAACTCATGATTTTTTCATTCAAAATTTGTCTGTCTATAACTTTTATACAACATTGTTTCGACATTAAGCTTTCGGTGGGGTGGAATGTGCATTAAGTATAATGAAACTCTTGATACCCATTTAGTCTCAATTGATTCTGGGATTTTTTTCGGAACATCTCTTTTCGTTCAGAGTGAATACTATCAGTAAGAAACGAGAAGAAGACGACGAGCAGAAGAAGACAAGATGAAGACGACGAGAAGAAGAAGTAGACGACGAGATGAAGAAGCAGACGAGGAGAAGAAGCAGACGAGGAAGATGAGAAGATGAAGCACACTGCTATCCCCTATTATAACTTTTTACCTTCTTTCGTGAATAAATGTCAACAGTGGTAACTTGATAAGTGTGGTGTATTTATATATTTTTTTTAATAAAACAATTAAAATACAACTTATTTTTTATTCATATTTTTATTAATTATTATTTAATAATAACATAGCAAGGATTTAGTAATCTGGCTGATTTACTGCCCCGTAAAATGTAAATATTTGTTCAATACCTGTCGTTTAGATAATTTGGGTGCTGCGTTTTTTGTGAGATAATGAAGTCTGATATTTAAATATTTCTCCATTACCGCTTTGGTAAGTAAAATTAAATGGTTTGTCAATGGCGATTGCTCAAATTGGTGAAATTGTATGTCTTTAAATAAGTCCAAACCAATAAAATGGGGCAGAGCTTTAGATATCAGCTGTTCTTTGATATTTTTTGTGGTCACATTCAGCTTTTTTTGATCTGAAAGAACAGCTGATTTTATTACCACTTCCATTCTCATGCATATGGTGATGACTTCATGAGAAGGATACATCAGTCCACCTTTGTCTTTTAATGTGATAAACCCGTGATGCTTGTCTTGAATTTTATCTGCAATCAAAGCCCCAATACAGGTTTGACATTTCAGAGCCTTTAATAAAGCGTGGACTACAAAGCCTGCAATGTAAGCTACAGCTTGAGAGCCAAATTCTGATATGTCTTTAACGAGTACATCAACCTCCTCATCAAAAACAGCCTGTTCATATATTTGGCTTATGTCGTCATCCGCCTCAGGATTATCCATATCAAGGTAACGCGATTCTATTGACATATTTATTTGTTTGGAAACAGATGAACATGTTAGTATGTCAATGTTTTCTAGTGATTGACAGTTTCCGGTGTCCACGTCCCGGAGCTCCGCTTTTACCGTTAGTTTTTTGTAAATAGCTTGAAACTGTCTCGCTGTGGGGTTGGTATTACACCCACCGTGTGCTCGTATATTCCCAAACATAAGTTCCAAATGGTCTTGACTCAGTTTGTAGGCGGGAATATACCGCAACTGTTTATTGTTTTGAACGTGCTCATTGTAAAGAGCTTTTATACTCTTTATGCACGTTAAGAAGCCTATAAATCCGGTTTTTCTTTCCGATTTCACCACTTGTGTCTTTTCTGCATTATTGATCTTCAGAGATGTTATATAATCTTCCATCTGATCAAAAAAATCAAAGATTTTTTCTTTGTTTCCGGAGTATAGAGGTTTCTTATACTCATATTGGGCCATATTCCTGGAGTTTAAACAATCAAATAAATTATTAACGTTTCTGATGAACTCAATGGTCCCATCTAGTCCTCGACCGTCAGTTGTACTAATTATATTACGCTGTGCACAAAACTTTAAAGCATCCGCTACGCTGTTACTGAACAATTGTGACGCCAAACGAACCTTCATTTTTTGGTTTTTAAAAAATATATGTCCTCTCCTTAGTTTATTAGCTAAATGCAAGTTTTCTTTTTCTTGGATGTCATTTAAGTTTTTTAAATGACTCCACATTAAAATTCTTTCTGAACCGTCAAGAAACGTGCCATATGCTTCAAAGGCATTTCTCAACAATTTTAGCATATGACACGGATCAGGCATTATATAGACAAGTTTATGCGTGACTGGATGTTCGAACCCCGTTTTAAGGTTGTTAGTGTCGAAGGAACATCCAAGTTGCTTCGCCATGCTCATATTTGACGGACAACCGTCAAAAGTCAATGATGTTATTTGAATACCCGTTTCTTCAAGTAGCTCTAAGCACTGTAGCACAAGGGTTGCACGCTGTTCTGCAGTTACACCGGCTACAAAAAAATACCCAACCGGTATTTTCCATGGTGCGTTAATAGCAGTAACCAAAAACACTAAAACCTCTTTGGCTTCAGGCAAATAATCTCCTGATTTTGTTGCATTGCACACGTCAACATAGCCATGCATTTTTTTTCCATCCCATTCCACACGCTGCCTGATTGCCATTTCGTCCATTACCAAATTGCAAAGCAATTTGTGTTCTGAGGCTTCAGATTTTTGTTTTAGAGCTTTAAAGGATTCGTGGGTGAAACCCGGTTCGGCATTAACTGTTTGATACCACTTTTTTAATGTTCTTGAATGGGGTAGACACGTGTGAAATTTTTTCCTTACATACTCATATGCCTTTGGCGAATAGAAATGAAGTGTACAGGCAAAAGCTCGTAAAGCCGGCGAATATTTAGTTGCTACATTTTGGCCTGTTTTTTGTGTTTGACTAAAACGTTGGATTAAATCATTAATACCCAAATCATTTAAATGTGCTGATTGCTCTGCGTTGACGAAGTTTTTTTCATTGAGTTCCTTCAATATATCTTCAAGTTTTGATATTCGTTTCTTATAGCGGCGGCTTTTCTTCTGAAGCAACTTAATTTTGGCCTTCTGTTTATTCAACATGTTTTCACATTTTTCAATTTTCTGTCGCATTTTAAGTTTTCGCGGTGTCTCAAAAATATCGCTAGACTCGTCCGATAGCTGAAACAAAAAAATAAATAAATACCTACGCAACTCTAACAAACTGAATATTAAAACAAAAACCAAACTACGGAAAGTGGGGTTCAGTTCTGATAAAGGCCTCTGTCGCTGAGATAATTTTAATATAAACTATAATCAATTATATTTTATAACCCCTTTCGTATGTAAGTATGGTATGGTATCTCAAATAAACTTACTAAAATATTATCGTAATATAATAAAATACGAACTTTAATTTTATTTTCGGGTGAGCAAGATCGTTTGGGGACAGATGTAAGTATCTCGACACCTGAACAAGAAGACGTTGATGCAGTGATGTGTGTTGCAGTCTGAACTGTCTGAAAATAACAATGAAAAATTGCAATTAATAATGGTTAAGTTACCTTACTTGGGCCTCAGGAATGCAAACATTCAACAATAAGTGTACAGTTGAATGCAATATAAAAAAACTCAACAGAACCTTTTGTTTCTACATCGAAAATTAATCTATGATAAATGCTTTAACTTATATAAGTCGTCAAAGAGCATAATTATACTTTTACTATACCTACATAAAAACTGGGTTTAAAAATGGTACCTGATTATCTTGATTTGCATTTATTGGGTTTATTTTTTGACCACAAGTCACGCATGTCAAGTCCGGCTGAAACAAAATCGGTAATTCAAAATCTGAAAAACGCCTAACTAAGTAAAGTAATGTGTATGACTATCAAATACTTTTCTTTTTTATTAATAATTGCTTAAATTTGAAATGCCGTCAATTTATTCGTTAAAAAATTGATTAAAATGCTTCGAAACTTACTGTGCTATTTTTCCTCGCTAAATTATCAGTGTTTGATTCGGGAGTCTGTCTTAACGTAGGTATAGGCTTTGAACAATCCTAAAAACATAAGGATACTATTATAGAAACCAATAAAATGTAAAAGATAGATTTATGTAAAATGTGATAAATATATTAATAAAAATTATACAGCTTATTTATTATTATTTATTTAACTTAAATAAGACCAACAATTTACTAGCAACTTCACTTATAACTTGCTTGCTTATTTTTACAGAATACGAAAGCTAACTTTTTTATAATTCAAGAATAATACATAAAACTGTTTAATAATAAAGCACACTCCAGCTCCTGATACGGCATAAATGGTAAACTTACCGATGAAGCAATATGACAAATCTTCAAAGTAGGTATTGCCCATTCGAAAAGTCTACGGCTTTTATTAAGAGGTTGAAAACATTTTTCCTGAAAATGTGCCGAACATATTACGCTTCTTTGGACAGGAAACCAGTTAGGACCTCTGCCCGTAGCGGCCATCCATTTTTCTTTAATAGTCGGATTTTTTGGAAATCTGGAATAAGACCAAAATATTTAATCAATTAAAAAATAGAAAATAATAATTTACTTCTGTTTATCGATAATAGGCAACCGCATTCGAACACGATCCCTGCACTATTTTACGACCGGCACATGCGGCCGTACCGTGTATTTTCACGCGACAGTGGATATCGGAGTCAATAAAATACATTGCGCAGTGGCAAAACATGACATAAAGCGGTTGCTGCACTAGATCGTCAATGTACAACGTGTGTAAAATTTTATCACTACTAATCGCGATATCGCAGTAAATATGGCGGCACTGAATTTGTTCGTAAAAATGTTTAGTTTTTTTTATTTATAAGCAAAATACCAATGGATTTGCAATACTTACATGTGGTAAGTGACTCCATTGTTCTTGTAGTTCTTCGTTTCACTTCTGTTACTGCACGTAACGACACCACAGTTCGGCATTTTGCAAAAATATCGGAGAACATTTCCTCAGTATGAGTGAATCGCGACTAACCTCGCTTCGCGGGCGATGTTCGTTTCTGGGCATATCGCGGAGACACGCGCCACGCCCCCGTTACACATCTATTCCCTTCTATGATCTGAGGTCCTTCCCCATCGGCCGTCAGTTCTGAGAGCAAGTAGTTTTGCACATACGCCTATTTGTCTAAAATTTTATTTTGTATCTAATGGAAACAATTTTTCTTTTCTTATTGATGTTATAGATTAGAGCAAAGTGAAATCATTGCTTAAATAATTGGAAACAGGCGTAAGTGGCAGTTTCGCCTTTATACGTAGGAGCCATCGAAATATGCCCAGCTACATAGAAAATGGTTTTATAAATGCTTAGTAATATTTAACTTGATCCGTCTGCTCGTTTGCCTCCTGTCACATAAAAAAAAAAAAACTTACTATTCAGTATTATTGCCAAAATGATTCATAGCTCGCAGATTTGAATTCGAAATTCTTAGGCTGAGTGGCACCACCTAACTTCAACGGTAACCGGTGCTTTTTGTATGGAGTTTGACAGATTTTTTGAGGTTTGTCAAAGTTAACTTTTGTTTTATATACGTTTATATTTTTCACAACAAAATTTTATTCATAATGGTTTGCCCAACTTTATGTGTATATTTAACTGTGGAAACTTAATTGGTTTATGTGTTTTCTTACTGCACCTAAGTTAAATTATATTGTAACTGTATGTTTCCCAAAAATAAATAAATAAATAAATAAATAAATAAATTAAAATAAGATGGTGCAACCCAGCCTTAAAGTAATAAAACCTTTTTGATTGAAAACCAACACCTGTACATATTTACATAAGTTTCATTTATTTTTAATGCGTGACGCAAAAAGCAAGAAGGTTGGGGTATTGTTTTTCGGCCTCTAGCAATATAAAAGCAGTTCAACTATGAAAACAGATAGTTATTAATCACATTGTGAAGTGCTCAAAGGTATTTTCCGTTATTGAAAATGAAGTTATTTTACTTTGGTAAGTACATCCGTTATTTAGTACCCATAGTAAATACAAGCCATACTTTGGGACTAGTAGGCCAGTAGAATTAAACACAAAAATGAATTAAATCGGAAATAATTCGTACTAAAGATTTTAGTCCCTTAATGGCTTCATTAGTTGCCCATAAAAACTCTCCTAGGTTTTCGACTTCGACGGAGTTGTGCTTAAGTGGTGGGGGCCCCCGAAAGGGGCGCTTTTTCGGTTTTCCGGTTATACCGCGTAAAGGAATTACCCTATCGAAAAGTGGTCTTCCTGACGGTTAAAGGGCATTTAATCCTGCATTAAATAAGACCAAATTTATATGTTTTGAACAAACCGTTCTCGTGCAAATGTTCGGCAAAGGAGAAAATGTGTATAATTAATGACCCTCTCCCACGTCAAAAGGCTCGTTACCCGCAGGCTTCCAAGTCTTGAAAAGGAGCGCCTCAACCAGTGTAACCCTATCAAGGCTTACGAGCTGGATGCGCCTATCCTTGTTCGTCCCAGCCGTTCCTTAACTGCGGTTGCTGCACCTGGCACTCACCTGAACGACTCTGTGTTACCTACTGTGGCTGCCCCTCTTCCTTGTATCTTCCTGCACGACTACGTTGCCTAGCCGTATGCCTGGTCTAAGGTTCAACGCCAAAAATCAACACCAACAAGTTCATATTAAAACGCTGAAGAGTTTTTTGTTTGTTTGTTTGAACGCGCTAATCTCAAGAATTACTAGTTTGATTCATGGACCTATAANAATGATTTATTTTTTTCGCTACATTGCTTGCATTCGAAACACTTCATTAAAGTTAAAAATACCGCTCAGTATAAAAAAAGCATTTGCCAAATATTGAAAAAAATGCAGGACCTAACGTTGACACTCAATCAAATATTAGGTCGCTCAAATATTATGAAGCTTCTCATTTTGTATTTTAAGGAACTCAATTTTCTTTTGTAAGTTGCTGTTCTTTTGATTTTTCGTCACTCGCACTCAGTCGCTCACTTAGTAATTCTTTAGCCCACATTAATTATTTTTGACACTTACAACATAAATTACAGTCACTCGTTTAAATACTACCCTTTAAAAAAATGTATGCTCAATGTCATTAACAATATGGTGTAACGAAACGCCAAACGACTGAGCGAACCTAGGTAAATGAAGATTAACACGTCACAGCCTTGTAATGCCACTTAGAGCACCCTTGGTGGAAAAGCCCAACTGTCCAGAATAAATAAAAAGTGAATTCATTAATATATGACCGTTTTCAGAACGTTTTATGCAAGAGTTTACTGTATGCTAGTCTTTGAGAATAATATAAGCCCGTTAACAGTGTCCCAACTTTTTTTTCAGCATCCATCGTCGGCTACATCGGGATGATATGGGTTTTTGTACTGACCATTTCCGCGCACCAATTTGGCCTCAGAAAGACTATATCACTGCAAGCTACCAACGCGTGTGTGGCGTTCGCCGTTCTCTTCTTCAGCCGGGACGCGGTACAAGTGCTGGTCAGCCAGGTCATCCACGGAGCCACGGCCGCTAGCCAGACTTCTACCATGCTACTTCTTCTCACAGAATGCACCACCCCCAAATACCGTGGCCTGTTCATCACCATCAAGTCTGCTTCCTTCTTTTGGGGCATCTGGGTGGCCAACGCTGTAGGAATATACTTCCCGTACAAATACATAGGCTTACTCGGCGTCCTTTGTAACGTGTATGTCTTTATTATCATACTTGTGATGCCCGAGTCGCCTTACTGGCTGGCGAAAAAGGAGAAGTACGATATATGCGCTAAGTCTCATCGCTGGTTGAAGGGAGCCGGCGACGAGTCGGTAAAGGAATTAGAATCTTTGATAGCCGTTCAGAGGGAATACAAAAGTTGCAGCAAGCCCAAAAAATCGTTGCTCCAATATATTAAAATCTACTCTTCTGCTGTTTGCCAGCCAGAGACGTATAAGCCGCTCGCTCTAACCTTTCTGATGCACAGCATGTACCACATGTCAGGGAAATTGGTGTTCACCATTTATTCTATTGATATTTTAAAAAAGATTACAGGTAGCCAGTCCACAGCCCATATAGGAATGTTAGTATTGGACGGAATTACCGTTTTGGGGATGTACACTGGATGTGGTCTAACTAGAGTATTGAAAAGGCGGACCATGTTATTGGGAGCAACGTCCATAGCTACAACGTTTCTATTCATAATATCCGCCTACTTGTACATGATTCGATTTGGCGTGATAATTGAGAACGGATATGTTTCTGTGGCATTGCTGATGGCGTTTTCGTTGGCCATAGCCTGCGGGCCGTTGATTATGTCTTCGTCCATTGGCGGTGAACTGTTGCCTATACGGTTTAGGAGCTTCTGTTTGTGTATAGGGGCGTTCTTCACTAAATTAATCTTGGGGATCAGTCTGAAGATCGCCCCGAGTATTATGAAATGGTTCGGCACTGACGGCTCTTTTCTCTTTTTCGCGATCACCTCAACGATCCTGATAGTAATTGCGTGCAAATATTTGCCCGAGACCAAAGATAAAACGCTACTAGAAATAGCAGAACATTTTAGGAAAGAGCAAGTATTGCAATCTGAAGTGGAGTCGCTGACAAAACATAATGTAAACCAAAGGCAATTGTAGTTTTAAATAACTTAGTAGGTGACGTTAATAACAACAAGTTAAATAAAATATACAAATTAACAGTCTTTAAATCTTAATCTTTCATTTACCTATGTTTCTAGTACGTTAGGGCTTTAGTTAAGCACTTATTGCTGAGCGTAGTGACGACGGCCATGTCTCCACAGTGCTCATGCCGGAAACCAACATGGACAACAACGCATTAGGACTGAGCTCACGTTCGTTAGTAACGTATTTGTTGCCGAGCACGGTGGTCGCGTCCAATATGAAACATACTACAATGTGTAAGTCTCCGTAAAATATTTCCTAGTAAAAACGCGGCTTGAGGTGCAGTAAGGCTGAACTCACGAGCGTGAGGTCTAGGCGCCAGGTACGTGCTTAATTCTTATTGCCGAACACGTCCCAGGGTGTTTCACTTCACCATGGTAAGGCCTGAGCTCACGATCGTGCGGTTCGGGTTCTAGTTACATACTTGTTGCTGGGTACAGCGGCGTTTTCGTCCCAGGGCAATTCACTTCGGCATGGAAGCTTTGTTAAACTAAGCCACAGTTAGGTAACGAGTAAGTACTGTGTGTTATCCATTGACGAGTGTATTAATGTAATAGCAGAAAAATTGTAATAAATACACTTAAAGCACAGTAGGCTTAGCGCGAGATTTAGGCAAATCATTCATCAGTGGTTTACGTACTTGTTGCTAAACGCGGCAAGGCGAGCGCCTTAAGCGAGCGGCATAGGGCTGCGCTCACGAGCGTGCGGTTCAGCCACCAGTTGTTCTTTTTTAGCTGCATACTTGGTACTACGGAATGGCGCACAGTAGGCTCACGAGCGTGCGGCAGTACGTACTTGTTGCTGAGCACGGCGGCGGCGGCGGCGGTGACGTCGGCAGGCCGCGGTAGAGCGAGCGCCTCGAGCGAGCGGCGTGGGGCTGCGCTCACGAGCGTGCGGTTCAGCCACCAGTTGTTTTTTTTAGCTGCATACTTGGTACTTCGGAATGGGCACAGTAGGCTCACGAGCGTGCGGTGCAGGCAGCAGTACGTACTTGTTGCTGAGCACGGCGGCGGCGGTGACGTCAGCAGGCCGCGGTAGAGCGAGCGCCTCGAGCGAGCGGCGTGGGGCTGAGCTCACGAGCGTGCGGTGCAGGCAGCAGTACGAACTTTGTCGGCCGTTTGGTGTAGTGGTTCGAAACGGACTACTATTCCGGAGGTAGCGGATTCGATTCCCGCACAGTACAAACATTTGTGTGCATGAACATATTTGTTTGTATTGGACTGGGTGTTTTCTATGTGTAATAAGTATGTATTTACAAAAAAAAAAAGTATTTTAAGTATGTTTTATATCTGTTGTCTAGTACCCATAGTACAAGCTTTGCTTAGTTTGGGACTAGAAGCGTAGTGTAAAATTTCTAAGGATATTTATTTATTAATTACTAGCTGACCCAGCGAACTCTGTTCCGCCTTAAAGGCAATAAATAAGCCATTGCAATTTTTCCTTATTTGCTCACCGTTTAGACCTACCCTGGACTACGACAAACATTTTAAAACCAAAATCAGCTCAATCGGCCCAGCCGTTCTCGAGTTTTATTCAGACTAACGAACAGCAATTCATTTTTATTTATACAGGGTGGAATTTTGTAATGCCACCTGGAGGAAAAGTACTCTTAATAATGCAAATAGAAAATTTTACTCAAAGAAAACATTTCTTTATTTTTGAAAAGAAATAGAATTGCATTTAAAGATTTCCATAAATTTGCATGCCACACCCGGGAATCGAACGAACTAAAATTTGTTAAAAATTACACCCTGTATTTTTATTGCATCGATCGTTAGGGCTAAGTTTATGGATGAAATCTCTCTAACAAACTTGATAAATTAAATGAAAGGAAAACCATGAAATTATTTTAATTATTTACAAAAAATTGTATGGTATGATAGTGAATTTTCGTAAAATTTTCAAAAATCTTTGAATGGAGTTCTCTTTGTTTTCAAAAATAAAGGAATGTTTTCTTTGAGTAAAATTTTCTATCTACAATATTAAAAGTACTTTCCCTCCAGGTGGCATTACAAAATTCCACCCTGTATAGATTATTTATTTACGTACTTGTTGCTGAGCACGGCGGCGGCGGTGACGTCGGCAGGGCGTGGTAGAGCGAGCGCCTCGAGCGAGCGGCGTGGGGCTGCGCTCACGAGCGTGCGGTTCAGCCACCAGTTGTTTTTTTTAGCTGCATACTTGGTACTTCGGAATGGGCACAGTAGGCTCACGAGCGTGCGGTGCAGGCAGCAGTACATACTTGTTGCTGAGCACGGCGGCGGCAGCGGCGGTGACGTCGGCAGGGCGTGGTAGAGCGAGCGCTTCGAGCGAGCGCGCGTAGGGCATGGGCACGTCGGCTCCAGTCACGCGCCACACGGGCGCGTCGAGCTCGAAGAAGGCAGACGACTCCATCACGCGCGCACAGATCTCCGCGCCGATGCCTGGAGACACAATAAATCCCAACTAATATTATAAATGCGAAAGTAACTCTGTCTGTCTGTTACGCTTTCCCGCTTAAACCTCGCAACCGATTTTGATGAAATTTGGCATAGAGATAGTTTGAGTCCCGGGAAAGAACATAGGATAGTTTTTATCCCGGTTTTTGAAACAGGGACGCGCGCGATAAAGTTTTTCTGTGACAGACAAAATTCCACGCGGGCGAAGCCGCGGGCGGAAAGCTAGTAAATAAATAAAAAGAAAAAGATTTTCCTTTGTATTTATAATTACTAAAAGTCAGAGTTGTCTGTCTTTTCCTGTTTGAGTACTAGTTAGTAAGCACACCTGAATGAGGGCACTGATCAAGATGGCGCCACTGTAGTGTAGGCGCCAGAGTAAGGTCCTGTCAATCGCCAGGGGTGCCAACTGTTAAGTATAAAAACGATAGCCCTCATTAGCGACACTAGCGCCACCAAAGGCAACTCGAAACTAGATTTCGATATTTTTGCCATTGTGTTTTATGACACCTGGGTAGATGCGCTTAACTGAGTCGTGCCTGAGGTATGGGAGCGGCACAGGAGGATATTGTATTATCTAACGTCAACGAAACTTCAAATCTCATTCAGATGCGTATGTACTGTAAGGCGGTTATTACACTGCGCCGCGCTCCGCCGCGGAGCGCGGGTCGACAGATTTAATCATTGTATGCAAGTACCTCAGTTTGTATAGAAAATACGCGCGGCACTTCACACTGACAACGCGTCCGCGCGCGTGATTTTTTATATGAAAATCACGCGCTCCGCGGCGGAGCGCGGCGCAGTGTGATAACCGCCTTACGTCTGTATATCAATGTCACCCCTCCCGAGCCGCTCCCACACCCTAGGCACTGATTGAGTTAATAGTTAGACCTACAGGGTGTGGATTAGTAAAACAACGCCATCTCAGGGGTGGTATTATTAGTATACACGACACTGATGCCAAAATATAAAAAAAATAATTAATGGAACAATCCATGAAATCAGGAAAATGATATTATTACGCGGGCGAGCTATCGGTCAGTCCCTCCACTCTCCCGGGGCGGCGGCCGCATGTGCTCGGTGTAGCGGGGCACGCGGGGGCGGTGCGGGCGGTAACACGCGCCTTTTTTTTACTAAAGCCCGGTCTGTGAGCACGTAGAATTTTGTTCAATGACCCCTAGCTACCCATCATTATCGCTCGCGCGTAATTATATTGCTGTCGCGACTGTGCGACGCGCGCCCGCAGTGAGTGTGCGAGCGCAATAGCAACATAATTACGCGAGGGCGATAAAGATGGGTAGCTTGGGGTCATTGGACAAAATTCTACGTGCTCACAAACCAGACTATAATAACATTTTATTTCTTACTAGCTTTCCGCCCGCGGCTTCGCCCGCGTGGAATTTTGTTGTCACAGAAAAACAATATCGCGCGCGTATTTGCTCACCGTTTAGACCTACCCTGGACTACGGCAAACATTTTAAAACCAAAATCAGCTCAATCGGCCCAGCCGTTCTCGAGTTTTAATCAGACTAACGAACATCAATTCATTTTTATTTATACAGGGTGGAAACGATAAGTGATCTCACTCGATTATTTCTAAACCATACAAGATATCGAAAAACTGGTTCCTGATCCTAAAAGTGCTTCACGAGCTCTATCCAACGGTATCAATATTAAGTTACAGAATAAACTGGATCTATCCGAAAATTCAATGTTTCCGGCTTCCATACATTTGGTACAGCCTCATAATATTAAAAACTACAGAAGGTATCGTAAAACTGGTTACTGATCCTAAAAGTGCTTCACGAGCTCTATCCAACGGTATCAATATTAAGTTACAGAATAAACTGGATCTATCCAAAAATCCAATGTTTCCATCCCCCATACATTTAGTACTACCACAGTCATGGCACTCATCTCTTGATACTTGATACAACACTTTATAGCAAGTAAAGCCTAAAACTAATTTACGAGTTTTATTTAGGTTCATTATTTAATTTTAAAAAATTACACTTAATATTGTGTGGTTGGCATACATTTAGTATGGAAGCTGGAAACATTGAATTTTCAGATACTTCCAGTTTATTCTGTAACCTGTTATTGGTACAGTTTGAAAGAGTTCGTAAAGCACTTTCAGGGTCAGTAACCAGTTTTTCGATATCTTGTATGGTTTAGAAATTATCGAGTGAGATCACTTATCGTTTCCACCCTGTATAGATAGATAGATAATTACTTTCATGTGTACTACCACCCCTGAGATGGACGTTGTTTTACAAAACCACACCCTATATAATAAAATATGTGGCGTCTACGCAAAATAAATGAAGGCATAATCACCAGACTGCGGCCAGCCCTGCTCGACGGTGACGAGGTGGTGCGTCTTGGCGATGGAACGCGCGATGGTGTCGAAGTCCAGCGGCCGCAGCGACCGCAGGTTGATCACCTCGCATTCGATGCCTGGAAACAGATCAAAACATTAATATTTTTTTATAATAAATAAATAAATAATACCTAAATTATATCCTTGGACATTTTACACTACGATTCTAATCCCAAACTAAGCAAAGCTTGTACTATGGGATGGGTACTAGACAACGGATATAAACATACTTAATTTTTTTTTTAATTTTTTGTAAATACATGCATAAAATGCATATTATACATAGTAACACCCAGACTAGACCTGTTAACGGTAGAACCTTTGTAAGAAACTGTAAATACTCGTGGTAATAAAATGTGACTATTGTCTAATGTGTTAGAGTAAGATAGATATAGTTGCTAGTACTTGCTAAAGTAAGATAGATAATTATTGTTATTAGAGTAAGATAGACTAAGGCGTGAGCGAGACAAAGATAACAATTGTCCGTTACTTTGATTGTGTGAGCTCATGCCTCAGTCGCCGTTTGAACACGCTATACTGTCACGTTTGGAGCGAGCTCTGTGTTTCATTTGCTGACCTGCCCTTCGACGTCAATCAACGTCTTCTACAAGACCATATGCAGGGTACTCATCTAGTCGTGTAGCAGATACTGTATCAAATGAGTACATAGGCACGAGCCCTCTGCGAGCTGCTCGCGCGTGGTTCGCAGGGAGATCGCAGCGACCCGCCGACTGGCGGTATCACTGCGAGCACAAAGGCGGCTCGCAGTAGGATACAGGAGCTCGCAGCCAGATACGCGATGACCTTGGACGAGCCGTACTCACTTGAAAGTTGGTTACGTTACATGCTACGTTACGTGCTACAATGGCAGGTGAGTACCCTGCCATAGAGATATAGAGAGATGCCATCTGATTGCACCGAGTTCGAAACTCAGTGTCGCATTAGAAATTCACACACACAAGGTGCTCATTATCCACTGCTGTATCAGTACTCAACGTTCGAATAATGACTGGGTTGTGAGTGTGTTATTGCGACAAAGGTCTGCTCAAAAAGCCCGTTACTAAGGCGGGTTTTAGTGTCACTCGAACTGTCAGTGCGGATCGCTCCGCACAGCCGATCTGTATGAACTGCTAGGGAGCGAGCGGTTCCTCCGGACCGCATTACTCTAAAACGCTCCCTAGAAGTTCATACAGATTGGCCGTGCGGAGCGTGACACTAAAACCAGCCTAAGCCCTATTGCGATTGTGTTGCCCATTGTGAAAATCTAAAATATATTTCTACAGTGACTATCTGACTTTCATTTTTCCTTAACTCTCTGTAGAGTCAAGTAACAACAGAGACCCCTATACATCGGTGTTACTTGGTAAGGTTCTGTGAGTCTGCGTCTACTCTGTGAGCTCGATTAACACCAGTAAGCTACCTAGGATACTTTTCAAAAGCCAGTCAATGAATACATAATTTAATACAAGTGAGACTTCGCCTTTTATTTGTAACAACTTGAGTCGTCTAAACAAACCTAGTGTGTCGTTACGATTTAGTGGCTGTGTTTCAAACCAATACATATTTAGCGCCATCTATAAGCAACTTTGTAAAGCGCCATCTATGATTTTCTTCCGTAAACCGAACTACCGGGATTTTAATCCAGTAAGCTGATTCCTACAAAGAATCATAGATGGCGCTACACACGTTCGTATGCTGCTTTTATTGTACGGCCATTAAATTCCTATTCGTGCTGTAAACTGCTGCGTACGCAACGTCTCCTGAATTTTACTCCGACAGGCTGCTTAATGTGTTGTGTACATTGATGTCTCAAAATCAAATCAAAATCCAGTATTTCTATGTACAGTAGAATCCCGACTATCCGGATCAATTAAAAACAAGGGTTATCCGGATAATCGAAAATCTGGATAATCGATTTCAAAGTAAAATCAAACGATAATTAACTTTTTACAATAGAAAGAAGGGTTTTCAACACATCATTTAGAGTTAGACCATTGGATTAATCCATTTCTTTTGACAATGAACCAAGACTACATCCGTACCGTGTTACGGTGGCGGTCCCTTGTTGTTTTGATGGTAAATCGGTAATGAGGGCTATCGTTTTTATACTAAACAGTTGGCACCCCTGGCGATTGACAGGACCTTACTCTACAGTGGCGCCATCTTGATAAGTGCAAATGCGATAGTCCTCCTACCACTTTAGCGCTCACCAGTTGGCGCCACTGTCTTCGCTATTAGCAAGTGACAGGACCTTACTCTACAGTGGCGCTAACTGGTGAGCGCTAAAACGATAGCCCTCATTGAAGTAAAAAACCGAGAAGAATGAGTCCGGATAATCGGATATTCGGAATAATCGAAGTCCGGATAATTGAGATTCTACTGTATGTGATAAGTGATTACCTTTCCCCGCGAGTTCGTTTGCGGCTTGTAGCGCGGTGTCGGTGGCGCGTCCGGCGCACACGACTGTAATATGCTTGCCTTCCCGCTCGATCTTCGCTTTGCCTGGAAACATATAAGAATAAGAATAAGAATACTTTATTCAGCATAGAAAAATAAAATAAAAATACAGTACATATAACATTAAACTACAAGCTATGCTGAAGTGGCGTCCGCTCAGCTATATTCGCGACATAACAAGCGCCATGTCGAGAAGCTGGTTTTCAGCGGGAACCAACACGATGAAGATTGCGGATTGCGCGCCCTCTTGACCGGGACCATATTGAGGCTACCAGTCAAGAAGGCGCGCAACAGGGGGCGTTATGGACGGTGATCACAAAAAAGAGAGAGAAAAAACAAAACAAAAAAAGAAAACAATATTAACACAAAACTAAACAGAATCAAAAACTAAACTAACTAAAAACTAATGTAATATGAAATGCCACACCCGAGACACTAACGGGGGGCGCCACCGTCAATACCGAATCGCATGTTCCGCTATTCGCCACGTTAAAACTATTTACTTGAACGACGGTGGCGCCCCCCCGCCGTTCCGACCATTTTACGACTGGTTTGCGATTACAAATTGCGCCTAGCAAATCAAGTTCCAGTTCAAGTTCAACAATAGACCGGGAAGGTTCACAGCTGTTCCAAAAGACAAAACAAAGTAATGAAGAGAGGTAAGCTTTTATGAATGGTTGAACCTTTAGATAGAGAATGGTTGAACCTTAGACCATATACCAAATTATACTCCAGAACTATAAAAACTACATTATACAGGATGTCCCATGGGCGAATCAAACTGCTAGGGGAGGTAGCTCTACTAATGTACTATCCCTAAAAAATATGAAAAAAATAAAGCGCATAATGACACAAAAAAAATGATTTTGAAAAAGTGAAAATAAATCAGCTTTGCCTAAGTATCTGGCTATAATTGCTGCGTTTGGAGTTTATTTGTACTTTTTTCTTACTAATATTAATTATACACGATCGCTTCGTTTATCTGTAAACAAACTTTTAAAAATAATGACTAGATTTTGAGTTTAGAACATTTTATTTTAAAAAAAATTCCGAAATCAAAAATTTTTTTTGTATTTTTTAGTGATAGTAACATTAGTAGAGCTACCTCCCCTAGCAGTTTGATTCACCCATTCTGGGACACCCTGTATACTTTATCCTGAACCTCGTCATCATCATTTCGACAACCATAGGATGTCCACTGCTGAACATAGGCCGGCCTTCCCCAATACTTTCCATAATGACCGGTCGATTCGTTCATTTCAGCCGAAAGACTCCTGGACAAAGGCCGCCCCCAAGGATTTCCACAAGGACCGGTCCTGCGCCGCTCGCATCCAGGCACCTCCCACGAACTTCACCAGATCGTCGGTTCACCTAGTGGGGAGAATGCCAACACTACGTCCACTGGGCCATCATGATCGTCACTCGAGAACTTTTCTGCCCTAGCAGCCATCAGCTCTGCGAGCTATAGACTTAGTATACAGACTTAAGTCGACTAAGATATAGACTAGCTGTGCCCCGCGGTGTTACCCGTGTTAAAACGTAGCCTATGTGTTAATTTAGTATAAAACAAATATTAAAATAGCTCCAGCCGTTTAGACGTGAAGAAGTAACAAACATACACACTCACAAACTCTCGCCTGTATAATATTAGTGTGATAAGATACATACCGATGGGCAGCACGAAGTCGGACGACAGAGCCTCGTCAGACATGGGGAATGGAATGCCGTACAGAATCTCATCTTCTAACACCACCACGGGGTCGTTTTCCCTGATGGCTGCTTTCATTAGACCTGGAAAAGAAACGATTTATAACATAATGAAATCATGTAGGAAGAATTCCTATCAGAATGAGATTGTTACGTTTACTTCACAGGCGGCTGGTATTTTTAAAACATCACTTGAATTCGCTAAATTAACTGAGGATAAAACTGCTGGAACTCTTACCAGTGATTTTGCGACATTAAATTGTCGAAATTTTCAAGTGTAAGTGTTTAAAGCTGAATGTTTACACAGTTGGTAAGGGAGGGATATGAACAAATAGTTTTCATATACATTGTTTTCAGAAATCAATGACGCTATAGCTTTATCTGGTCACTGATTTCTATACTCAACATCAAATAAATCGCACCTTCCGCGATGCGAACTTTAAAGATTTTCTTCTGACACAATCATGGTGCCCCAACAATATTGGTGTTATTCGAAAGCCCAATATCCTTAAAGAAAAACACATTTAATTTCTTAATAAATGATTAACATAGACAATAAATGTGACTTTGAAAAAAGACCTCACTTTGGGCTCACCTCTGGGATCAATTAGACCAATTTTGATGGTTATAAAACCAAATAATGATCTCACGTGTCCTCTTTAACAGATGGATAGCGATTAATCCCAACTTAACAGTTTTATAGCCATAAAAGTTGGGCTCAAGCGTAACTACTTAATTTTTGAAGAAGTGACTCTGGATCCTTCTGAAGGAGGAGGAGACACATTTTTGGAGTAAAAACCTTTCCTTTAATGAAATGAAGTTAAGAACTAGGCTTTTAAATGGTGCCAATATTGGTGGGAAGTGGGGATGCATACGTTTGAAAGTGCTTGTCGCGGGAGGTGCGATTTATTTGATGTCGAGTGTATATTATTCTGATTGTTGCGGGTTCCAAGATCGTAAGCTATCTAGTAGGACTACTCAACCTTCACTGGTTATACAAGAATTAGGAAGGTAAGAAGTAAGTTATACAAGATAGTGGCTTACCACGCGCCGGAGCACTTAAACTGCTTTAAATTATTACAGTCGCGGAATGAAAAGGTTCGTCACCTTAGTGTCGGTTTTCGCTTGCAATAGGTACTGTAAGAGTCAAACCTGCCAACATAACCGTGCAAGAAACAGTGCTGCTAACATTTAAATAAATATGACGTTTGCTAACGAATAAGGTTTTGCTCGTTTATTTTTCTATCCCATCAGTGCAATGTTACAAAATGTAGTTTGTTTATTTAAAAGATAGTGGCAGGTTGAACCAACAAGAAGGTTTTAGTTTATCAATCATAATAATCTTCTTGACAAGTTAAATCGTCAAACAACTTTGATCTGAATAATTTTGAACTTTACTGCCGAACAGTTAAAGATTATTTTCTCTAACTCGAGATTATTCTGTAACATAGTTTCAAAAGGTAATATGTGCTCGCGATTCGTTGAAGGAATCAATTTGAAAACTGACGAACCTTTTCATTCCGTGACTGTACATAGCTCCTGCCTTTAAAGTCTATACTATCCAGACTACCATATACCCTAATTAGAAAAAGTTCAGCTAGCTTCATACCTCCAGCATCTTCTGAAGAGTACGGCATTCAGCAAGTCCAGGACAGTGGCTGTATCACGCATCGAAACACTGCGAGTGCTTTAAGTTGCGTGATTGTCTTCATTGTTTACACCGTGAAATATTAGTGGTTGTTTTCCCGCGGCAGAATGATTTACCTTTAGTAGTACTATCGAATCGTGAGTTATTTTTAAATAAAAAAAAAATGTTCTCAACTAATCAAAAAAATATCATCAAATCGTAAGAAACAATAGTCTTTTTTACAAAATGTACGTATTTGGATACTGCCTGCCTCATGAAATCAATATTTAAAGTAAAAGAAGCTCTCGCACTAAGTAATACTTACAGCATAAACTGAATCGCACACGCTCCGTACACGCTAATTTTTTATTTGAATTAAAAAAAAACTTCCTTAATCTATTGTAGGTACTAGTAGGATAGAATCATTTTACTGCGGGAAAACAACCACTAAAATTTCACGGTGTATTAGTATGCTTAGTAAACGCACCTTTAGCGTCTTCCGAGGAGTAGGGCATGAGCACTTTAAGCCCGGGACAGTGGCTGTACCAGGCGCCGAAGCACTGCGAGTGCTGCGCGGCCACGCCGGCGGCGGCGCCGTTGGGCCCGCGGAACACAATCGGGACAGGAACTTGTCCCGCCGACATGTAGTACGTCTTGGCCGCTGAGTTTATCACCTGCAATTTGAGGGTAGTTAGGATATTAATGATCGTCAACAGCCCCGCTCGCCGACATTTAGCAAGTTTGAGGCGGTGAGTTTATCACCTAAAACACCATAAAATATGATTACCAAGCAGGGTGGAAAAAATCATGTTTTTTTATTTTATTTTAATCAAAAAATATCAGATTAAAAAAATATCGGTTTATTTTGATTAATTTGATTTTTATTATGTTTTGCGATGATTTCTTTAGTTTTTCTTACGGAAAACATTTTTATTTACGTAGGATTAATGTATGGAGCCGGCAACACCGCCAAAAAAAATAAATTATGTGGTTATCTAAAAAATCGCAAATATGTTCATATGGAAAAATTATTTTTTTCATTCTCTATACAAAACGACAATTTCATACATTAACACCTAATATTAACATTGTTTTCGAACATTACAGTTGATTTATATAAACTCCCACCCTTTCATTAATTCCATTTTCAGTCATTGATTTAAATCACTGATTTCTATTAAAAAAAATTAACCCTGTCACCAATGTAAGCTCATGGTAGTCTACTCTTTGGTGTTAAAAACATGCCCCAAGGAACTCCACAAAGCACAATCTTCCGCTTTTTCATCCCAGTGTCATTTAACCTCTTGGATTGGAGCATGTCGGCCTTTCACTCTAGGTTTGCCAAGACGTGGCCTCAATTTAAAAACCTGTTTAAAATTAAATACTTATCTTATGTAAAATAAGTAATGGACTGACGAGCTATGTGCCAGTCTAGCATTGGAATGTCATAGGTTGAAATGAAGATTAAAAATAAGGTGCATTTCAATAATCAACCAGTAAGCCTCAAGCTAAGCAAAGTACAAACAGATACATGGATATTTAATAACACTTTAGTAACAAAGAAAGTGTTCTCACAATCACATATTGATGCAATAAAGGAAATCATGATAAATCTAACCGAAATAACAACATCAATCAATACATGATGATAAGATGAAAGAAAATTATCCTCAATCATGATAAAATACAACAAGTCAATGTTGGTGACACAAATACAACATAGATTGAGCAAGCAATTGCTACTGTAATTGACCACAATATGCCATTTCCTGCTGGTCCCTTCGTTTGACCTTGATCATGGACACTTAACTCATTACAATCTAATAAAACAGGCCTACTTACATTAGTATAATATTGGTCTGTGCAAGCAAATTATTATTTATCTTTATCAGAATTCACACTGATAAGAAGTCTGGGTACAGATTAACATGCATAAATTGTCTGCTAAGATCTTGAAGGTTATAGCAGTCATACATATGTTTAGGTAAATGTATTGAGAGTGACTAGCACACACTTGAATTTAAATAAAAATTACTGTCTAACATCATTTTGACTGCCACAACAAACACTATTGAATTTGCTATCACTTACAAAACTTACAATACAGTTTTCATTTGTATTAGTTATAGGATTTGCTAAAATATGCCAGTACTAGAATTACTATGTATTATGCGATTTTTATAAATATTTAATAGTTAGAAATTATTTTACTTACATGATCTATGGCCTGCATAGAAAAGTTGAAAGTCATGAACTCGCAGATGGGCCTGAGGCCGGCGAATGCAGCGCCCACGGCAATGCCTGCAAAGCCAGCCTCTGTGATAGGAGTGTCAATCACTCTCTTGTCACCATACTTCTTCCATAGACCCCTGAAATGGTATTGTAAAGGATGATATTATAACTGGATAATATAACTGAATAAGTTAACAATTCAATTAATGTAAATCCAGCCTCAATATACATCAGTTATTTGAATGTACTAGGTAGCAGAAGGGATGTCACAATACAAAGTTTTCACATTCTGAGAAATAGTAATAAATTCAATGTTCAACATAGAATTAGAAATAAATAATATTATGCCATTTTCCTAGTTCTTATAGTCATCGCAATATACTGTAGGTTTGTTGAAATTTTTGGCCGCATAATTAGGTTTCTGGCCATGTTATTAAATATTCTATCATTGCAATATCATGAGAAGTAACATTAACGTTGTTTATTGGTATCAATCACATCAATAACTAAAACGAGGGCCATCAGTCTTGTTCTACTCAGTACAGGTAAGGAATTTTGTTATGACATCCACTGACGTCTGCTTGCGTCTCAGATAGCGTTACACCTGAGATCTGTCAACAAACTTGTTGGTTATGTAACATTCTTTTCTTGTAACAGAAAAAGGTTAACTAAAATATTTAAATATTTTTTTAGCCTGTCTTGGGAAGATACAAGATGATGTTTACTTGCATTATATTACTAGCAACGCCTCATAAATTGACACAAAAAGGTTATATCACGCGAGGAAAAGCTCACCTTGTGACTTTGTAAGCCCCGTCGTATTGAGCCACTTCTTCGCCCAAAACAAACACCCTCTCGTCCTTTTCCATCTCTTCGTCGATTGCCTGGTTCAGGGCATCACGGACAGTCACAGGCTTCGCCGCTAAAGCCTTGGAAGTCGAAAAACTACGGCGAGACAGCCGAGCCAGCAAACCGAACACAACCGGCGACGATTTCAACGCCATTTTCAATATTTATACCACAGTTTTACACTTAGATACTAAAACAATACACTTGTAGGCCTACTGAAAGGGTTTTAAGTATGTTTTTCGGTAATAATCGTTGAAAATGATGATAAAATCTGTATTTTGATGGGACGAAGGATGAATGGAGGTCGTAATTGACCAAGGTGAAGTTCGCACGTAAGGACGTGTCAGATATGGCATGTGTCAAACAACTGTCAAATTTTTTTTTTTTCAATTTCTTGCTTTTGCAACAGGCATTAATTAGCCACAAACATAATAAAATCACGTTGCGTTCATCAATAATAATTTCAAAACGACATTTAATTTTATGTTTTTAACGACAAGATTTGAGTAATTAAAAACAAAATTGCAGTAAATTATACAAATTATTAAAAGAAAGAAATATGGGCAGTATCCTCTTGAAATTTTTGTTTTTTATTTATATTTTCATTGCATTTAAATAAAATAGGTAAAAGTTTGCACCCCTTACTAATAAAACTTACACACTCGTTGAACAGTGTTTGAAAGTGACATTTAGTATGGAAATGTCATTTTAAAACAGTGTTCAACAACTGTGTAACTTTTTATTAGGTAAGGGGGCGACTTTAATTAGCTTTCCATGGTGTTAACCCGGGGAGAGAAGGCCTTTGCCAGCTCTATTGGCCTTTTATAAATTAGAAAGAGCAGTCATCCTGCTGTAGATTTTATTATATTATTATGACCTGATTATTTTGATGATGAGAGATCTGTCAGGGCCCAGGACCAAAGTTTATGCATATAGCTCAAAGCAATATGAGTGAGAGTGGAAGTAGAGTTACCTATAAAAAGTAACTTACCGCTGAAGATAAGGCAAAATTACTTTTTAGTACGAGTAACCACTCAGCAGATCCAATATTTTACGATGGTATAAATAAACTTAAATAAACGAAAACACATTCAAGGATAAAAAATACGTAAAAAGTCTCAGAAGTGCGAGTCGCATATTTACGGAATGGGAGTAACTTAGTTTAAGTAGTGGGATAAGATTCCATGTCGCAGAATAATATTGTAGATTTGATTTTATCTCTCTGACTCACACACCCTAGGTTTCTAATAGGAATGAGAGAGACGATCAATAGTGGGACCGTTTCATATATTCCGAGTAGGTATACCTACCCCTGGTTTCGACTTGAAGGTCGCGAGAGACCCGTCGTTAAAAGCATGGTTTATGGCTGCTATTTTGAATTGATGGGGGAAACGAACGGCGCATCAATATCTTAGTTTTCCCATTCTTTCACAACCTCCGTGAAAGGTATTTGAGGCAGTAATTTTGCATTAAGGTAAACGAATCCACGCACGTAGTTAGTTACGTATTTCCACTTCAAAAGGTAACTACAGATTATCCTTATACCCACAGGTAAGTTAATCGTCAAAAGCGCTATTTAGGGAAGTTTTACAAACGCTTTGACCAAATCAGAGCAAGACCTTGAAGCTTAAGCTGGTGCCTTCTGGAGTCGATGAGCAAAGCGTAGGGCGGGTTAAAATTTGAGGGGCAGTTAAATTTGTATCGGCGGCCGGGCGCGAGTAGGCCTCTCGTAAATAAACTAATAAGGGACCTACCCCACATGCAGTCTGGGAGTACGGCTTCCAGATCGACGGAAGATACTGGGATTTAATACTAAAAGGATATTTAATAAATAAGGTTGTATCAATACATAAAGGTAAGGCATTAAAACTTAACTAATTATGTAGGTACAATATTAAAAAAAAATACTTCTGAGACCTTTGACAAATAGCAAGCATGATCGTGTTGTCTGAAAATGATACCCACCTTCAGTGGCGGCGTAGCATGGGTTGGTACCCGGGGCGATCACCCCCCCCGTCATAAGTCCTAAGGCACCCCCTGGTACCCCCAGGTTTTTTTGGGGTTACCTGCCGATTCGATGATCGCACCCCCCCTCCCCCCGTATCATGACTTGCCATGCAGATGCGCCAGTGAGTACTAATCTGTGCGACTTGTGTCACCCCCTAATGCTTGGCACCCGGGAGTACTAATCTGTGCGACTTGTGTCACCCCCTAATGCTTGGCACCCGGGGCGGACCGCCCCCACCGCCCCCCCCCTTACGCCGCTACTGCCCACCTTATTTAAATAATGGTATAGGTAGAATAAAGATGGATCAAGGAGCTTAATACAAAATTCAATGGCGTAAGTATTGAATTTTAATTAAATAAATAAATAAATGGCAAAGAAATGAAGAAAAAAAACTTTTATCAGTTTCGCTAGAACCACCACCGAATTGGTGGCAAAAAATCGTTAAGTACTTTGCAACCTCATTAAAAATTCCAAAGTTCTAAACAGTTTAAAAGTTAGCGAGTTCATAATCAGCGTCACCCAGCGCGTGGGCACCCGAGCCGGCCGGGCAGCGGGTAAAAACGGCCGGTCATTAAATCTTTACACAGGAGCGGCCTTGGCCGACTTCTGCCAACTCTTTGCACAAGATATCCTACTTGTAGGCTGTAACCGTGGCCACAGCTCGAGCAGGTCGGCTTGACGATGATGAAGAATACATGGGTAAGTATCTGAAGCAATTTACGACTAATTAACTACTCGTTCAAATAATTGAACTATGTTTCGGCCGTTTGGTGTAGTGGTTCAGAACGGACTACTATGCCGAGAGGTCCCGGGTTCGATTCCCGGTCGGGCAAAAATTGAAATGATGAATTTTAGTTTCTGTGACGGGTCTGGGTGTTTTCTATGTATAATATGTATGTATTTAAAAAAAAATGTACCTATTTAAGTATGTTTATATCCGTTGTCTAGTAACCATAGTACAAGCTTTGCTTAGTTTGGGACTAGCGGCGCAGTGTAAAATGTCCAAGGATATTTATTTATTTATTAATGTTTACTCAACACTAACGATCTTCGTGTTAGGGAGACACATTTTGTGGTTTGAGGTACATAAAAAAACTCCCAAACGTTTACTTACTTTATAACAATACTAAAGTAGGTATTGCTGCGATTTGTTACCAATATTGCATTGAAGTTAAGCTCCTACTCGTATCTTTGCAGGTCCTAAGCACTGCTGCTATTACCGTTTAATCCACGACATTTCTTGTGGCATGATAGTGAATGGGTTGTCTGTATTTTCTGGTCTGCGACTCCGACAAGGGTTCACCGAGGGATATTTGAACTCGGTTTGGGGAATTTTTGATAAAACGAATGAATTAGTTAGTATGGCAAATGTTTGTTTTGGTTGTGCATTTAACGTGAAATATTTCGCAAGCAAGGATATTTTTTTATCCGGGTCAGATCTTAACCGAACGGCAAACAATTTAACGGTTTAGCAGGATTTCGAAGAGAACTAGCAGTTTGCTCTGAATTTACGCCACTTTTTGTTCCTTATTGAATAGATTTATTAATATCCACCTGTTTACTTAGGTATTCTGAGCAGGTTAAATTGATTGTGCATGTGCATATCCACGATATATTTATTTTCATAGACTTCACAACGATTTCAGCAATTTTTGTGCACCTAAGTAACAAGCTCACTCTGAATCTGATACGTAGATGAAGTAGAGGGCAGACTCAATCACAGGCCGAGCAATTACACTTTGTGGAGCCCGTGGGACCCAAATTGTTTCAGAAACATCGGTCACATTGGAAATGTGTTGTGGTTAGTTTGTTTTGCAAAGTTACTTCGAAACGTGACCCACTATCGTAATTGTTAGAATGACCTATCGTTACCTACAACGAACGTGTAAAGGACTGAGCCGAAAATAAAGTTTCGTAGCGTCACCAAGTAGGTAATTTTATATTTTTTTATAGTAAGTAAAAAAACCTGAAGTTTTTTTTAAATGACCCTTTTTGCAACATTTCAGTATCGTTCCGATGGATATAATTTATTAAGGTTAATGTTCTTATGTTGCTCACAAACAAATTGTATAGAGCAATTAGCTACAAGTTTTTTAGGCACTTCGGTAATAAGCAGTTACAAGTAAGTTCTAAGTAGTTACAAGCTGTTCAACTAAGAATGGTTTGGGTAAACGACAAAGGCAAAAGTGTCAATTTAGGTGAACCCAATAGAAAATGTTTCTGTTGGGTTTCTAAAAAATCCCTTTGTTAGGATTTTACTTAAAAATGGCTTTTTCTGTAAGATTGGTTCAACATAATATATTACAATGTCTAGACTAAAAAGTATCCTCATTTAATTTTGTCTGTAAGGCTCTTAGTTGTAACATTACGTCCCACGCAAGGGTGTGGGCAGAAAACAAAATATCAAGAAGATTACTAACGTGACAGGTTCCAACTTTCTTTTTATTTTTAATCATTTATTCTAAATTAGACAAACACACAATAGTTCTTAGTTAAATATTGCAACTGTCTTCGTGCAATTTTTATCCACCCTTGTTTTATTTTTCACTCAATTTTGTAGTAAGCAGACGCGCTATTTTTGGCCTTGAAAGTAAATATTTATTATACACATTGTGTGAATAAAAATAAACTGTTTAACATTAGAAATCAAAATCGAATAATGTTTCTAAAACTATACATACTTATTAGGTACTTAGATTTGAAGAAATGTGATGGAAGCTTTGACGCTGGATTGCTATTGATTATTGCTGGCTAATTATCATGTTCACATTCTTTAATTAGATATACCTATTTCATTCAATTTTACTAAGTTATTATCTGTAAATTAAATGGGAATATTTCATGCAAATACGAACTTTGATCAAACATGACTGAACTACCAACTACGTAGTTAGGCTGAGTTTGCCAATCTAGGTTTGTTTACTTGGGTTTATAAAGCTGAAAGTAGTTTCTTGTATGTTAGTAGGTAGGGAATTTCGTATCGTATTTGTGATGTATTGATCAGTAAAAATAACTATAAAAAAATTACGCGTAGTCTGTTCACGCGGGCGGCTCTTCTCAGGTCTCGTCAACTCGGCGGGCCTGTCGGGCAACCCGTAACCCACAATTGAGTGGGCCGGAGCCGTCGAGGCATTTTCCCGGGCCACGATGCAGGGGACATCTTTAAAAACCCCCACAGGTGGGGGCTAGCGGGGCGTTTGTCCGGGCCCATTCTTTGGAGGGCTGCTCTCGGTATTTCTTTGATCAGCAGAGCTGACTGAGCAGCAGCATGGAGCAGACCGTAACCCGCTACGGTGGGCCGGGGGTCCTGTCGTACCAGGGCCGTGAGGAGAAAACCTCTATAAAAACCACTGGAGGAGGGGATTGGGGGTTTCCTCGAAGCCGGAGATGAGAGCGAGCCTCTGGCCTGAGGCGGAGCTGCGGGCGAATGTTCAACTAGGACAATAACTCGCGGCTCCGTTTCTTTGGGCTCTGGTGGAAACCGCCTTTAGTGGGTAGGCGGAGAGAGTCTCACATAACCCACTGGCCGTCCCCATCGACCAGTGGGTTATGCGCAAAGCATTTCCCGACGTAAAAAAAGGTATCTACCTACATCCCTCTCTCGAATTGCGCGTCGCTTCATCAGTGTAGAAGGGGTTAACTGAAATATACTAGCCCTGGGATGAGTAGGACTCCGCGTGTATTTTAGTGGTTGTTAAATCGTCCACGTGCCTCCTGATTTTACCTATCACTTAACGAACCAAATAAAAAAGACTATTTGTAAACCTTTTGTTGGCAAACAAAATACTTTTTTTTTATAGCTTACCTTTACCGAATCTTGATACATAGACAGTCAACAAAACCGATAGTGACAAGAAATATAAAAAACTAGCGACCCGCCCCAGCTTCGCATGGGTGCTAAGTATACAATTATAAACGTTCCTCTTGAATCACTCTATCTTTAAAAAATACCACATCAAAACCGTTGCGTAGTTTTAAAGATCTAAGCATTACGTAGGGACAGACAGACAGCGGAGAGCGACTTTGTTTTAATACCTATTTACTATGTAATGATTGGACTGGCACCATTTAAGTTTTACTTTTAAGTGTTTACAGATTCTCAGTGTGTTTATTAAAATTGAATGCTGACCATTCCAATTCGATTCTTTGATTAGAATAGATCATTGATCACTTGGGAGAGCACCTACTTTAACTATTTAAGTTGTAGAAGGAATATCCGGGCGCAGTCGGGCGTCGACCCTATATCATGCTAGATCTGAACCAGGGAAGGGATTGTTTATTTATTCATCGATACTTTGCAGTAGCAGCCTTTAATAACTTAGACGTTTCTAATGTTTAAGGAAGTAAGTGAGTAAATTAGTATATATAAGTAGAACTACGAAAATATAATTTTATACATCAAGACATTGAAGTTCCTATAGCTCATTATTTTCAGATGACTTAAAATTAAAATTTGTAGATTTTATCACTACATAGTAGCATAATAAACAAAATAAACAAAGTAGCAAAAAAAAATTAAAATCAAAATCAAAAATATTTATTCAGTTTAGACCACAAGACAGTGACTGTGGCACTTATGAACGTCAAAATGTAAATAATAAAGAAGAAAAGGTAGCCCTTATGGGGCACTTTACATGTCTCCTTATCTTTTGGACCCTACCCAAAGACAGCCAGCCAGCCAGAAGTAGCTTTCCTGTCTGTCTGTCCCTATGTATGCTTAAATCTTTAAAACTACGCCACGGATTTTGAAGCGGTTTCTTAAGATAGATAGAGTGATTCAAGAGGAAGGTTTATTATTAGTAGTTCAGTATAGTATACTTAGCAGCCGTGCAAAGACGGGGCGGGTCGCTAGTAAAGTTATAATTTGTAGAAATTATCAGTGTTTTAAGTAAAGGAATCCAGAATATTTACGCCTACGTTAAAGGTTTAAGGTGTCAGAATCTTGAATCATCGATAGTTTATCTTTCCCACCTCTCATCCCACGTTGATTTTCCACATGAAACCCCATCGAAGTCACCCGTTTTAATGTAATTTGAGCACTAAATAATGAGTACGATATTAATAATTAAAGGAACGTGGGTAGCAAGTAATCGTCTCTATATTAGGCAGGTATATCAAGAAATGTAAAAGAAAAAGCCAGTAATGTGCTTTTATGTAAAATAAATTATTGACCTTTTCTTTCCATAATAATTAGAAGACAGGAAACATTACTATTTCGTAGGTAATTAAATGGTAGGTACCTACTGCTGTTACTCGTAATTCTCGTCACTTTTCGTGAACATCTAATTAGAGTACCTATAGGCTGAAGAATGTAATTCTCTTTAGCTTAAAACACAGAAATAAAAAAAAAATTGTTGACTGCCCGAGCACAGCCCGAGTATCAACTGAGTGAGTCACGTTTTTGAGCCAATACTAATTACCGATAGCGTAAATAATTGCCTTTTTACTAAGATTTAAGTACACTTGCGACGACTCACGTGAAAACGTAAACACGAGGTCTTTGTACTCGTTACGAATTAAACACCATAATTATCACTTTTATGACTGAATTCACAACCTGTATGACGTATGTGATAGGCACGTCTTGGAAAATCTGCCCACAAATACTTACAGCCGCGTAATGGTGCCCAAGGGTTAATGTTCAGCCAAACCAACGCGATCAGCCGGCGCTGCACACCGGCTGATCGCGTTGGTTTGGCTGAACCTTTAAAAGAAGTAGAGAAATGGTACATTTTCACAATAAACCGTGACCGTTAGTGTCTCTCAGACTAGACTGTCGGCCGATAGTTTAATCGGGCTGTTAGTAAGTATTACACATTGAACAAGTACCTAGGAATAAAAGTAAGCACATTTACTGATTTCGTATCGGCCGATTTCTCATACAAATTAAAAATCGTTAAAAATCCTGTAGTCTGCGGGGACTCGTTAACACTTGTCCAATAACTAGGTAGGTACTATTTAATTTTACCAGCATAACAATTCTACGCAATAAAAAAAATACTTTCCTAAAATGATTTAAAGAGTAAAAGTTTGTATTATTTATAACTAGCTGACCCGGCGAACTCTGTTCCGCCTTAATGGCAGTAAATAAGCAAATTTTGATCGTTTAGACCTACCCTGGACTACAACAAACATCGGCTACAGCTCAATCGGGGCGGGGTCAATCGGCCCAGCCGTTCTCGAGTTTTAATCAGACTAACGAACAGCAATTCATTTTTATTTATATAGATGCATAGAATAAGAAAACTACTGTAAAATGTCTACATCTATCTACGTATTGTTAAATACTAAGAATTTTAAATATTATCGAGTTTATCAAACGACATTATGTGTTTTTTTTTAATTATTCACGTGGTGTAAAATAGGTCTAAAGACTGCGCGTAGCAGGGTAGGTAAGTCTAATTGCAAAACACTTAGGTCTTTTGCGTGAAAGAGTAACAAACATCCAGACATCCAAACTTCCGCATTTATAATATTACCTAGTAGGATAATAATTATTGATATGTTTGTTTGCTTGTATCATTGAATCAATTTTGACGAGTCGCTATTTAGGGATATGAAAAAAGTTAAAATGTTAGATAAGAAAATACATACACAGATATTACAATACATAGTAATACTGAAATGTTAATGTGCTTCGAAATAGTTAATTTCTGTTACAGAAATCCGACCCGAAACTGCAGGTAGAAGTTAATATTCCAGATCACTTTATTTACATTATTTTGCATATTTTAATAACAAAAACACCAGAATTATATATATATATATATATATTTTCAATTTAATACTTATAACTTGTTTTCTAAAAGTTTACATTCAGTGGCCTCTTTTTGATTTTTGCTCTTAAAAATCTCGGCTATTTCATACAAAGTTTTGTCTTTGGTTTCTGGCAAGTACTTGTACTCTAAAATTATAATTATTGTGGCGCAGATACCAAAACCCAAGTATGCCCCCTCAAAACCCAGAGAGTTGAAAACATATGGAGAGACTTTGACAATACTACTCATTAAAAACATCACAAAAATAGTATAGAAAGCAGCGCAAACACTTCTTAACTCAAATGGAATCAATTCAGCTGCTATAGTTGCCGCCATTATTATCGGGCCACAGCATATTGACAAAGTATATCCAACCAACAAGCTAATGATAATGTACGCATTTTCTGAAAACACAGATAATTTAATAAGGTAGAGGTAAATACTCATCGTGAATAAAAATATTATGCCTGATATTGTCATCGATAGTAGTAGCGTCCTTCTTTTAAGTATTTTAGATAAAACGCTGCCAACATACATCCCTAATATAGTAAATCCGTCTATTGTCAACACGCCGATGTGCACCGTTGACTGGTTCCCACTTAACTTCTTCATCATTTCAATGGCGTAGACAGCGCATGCCAGCTTCCCCGACAAATGATAGATCGACCCGGAGAGGCAGGCAAGAAGTAATGGCTTGAAGACCTCGGGCTTCTTGATATCTATTCGAAAATCTTTGAAATATTGTCGCAAGGATGTGATCGAATAATTTTTTTCGTTAATTTCTTTGACAGAATTTAATAGCGCTGTTAGTTCTTTTTCTGAATTCTCGTCAACTCCTTTCATCCATCGGTGGGCCTTGGCACATTCGTCGTGCTTTCCTCGATAGGCCAGCCAGTATGGGGACTCCGGTATGAACAAGCAAATGATTAAGCAAAAACCGGAAAAACCAATTCCGATGAGTCCAATGTAGTTATAATGCGTGAAGATTCCGGTTGCGTTTGCAATCCAAACACCCCAGAAAAATGACGATGATTTTATAGTTAGCAGTACTCCTCTGTACTGAGGAGATGAGTATTCCGACAGTATCAATAAACATATAGAAGTCGAGGCACTTGCCGGCAGTCCAAATAAGAGTTGGCATATGACTAAATGCATAGGAGTTTTACTAAAGTAAATAACTGCAGAGGCTATTAATGAAGTGAAGGTAAGAATAATCAAGGTCAACTTCCGCCCCCAGTAGTGAGAGATGGGAACCACTATGAAAACGCAAAGGGCTCCTGAATAACCTATGGATGCACCTGAAAAAATAATAATATTATGAGTCAAATTTATACGAATAATTGCTTTATTCTTTTTTCTTTCAACCGTTTGATCACAAGCTGTGTACATTCGCTGTGGGAGTTCATATTGTTTAGCCTGATAGGAATAAGAGCTGGTGAACGCCAGACCTACGCTCCACAAATTGACGGAGTAATCGATGAACATACATACAAAAACATACATACATACAGTCGAACATAAAGCCTCCTCCTTTTTCTCCTCCTTGTTTTCCTTTAAAACATATTTTAATATACAGGTGATTTTGTTATCAGTATCCAAATTTTTAGGAACGACTCAGAATCAGTAACTTAATCGATTTACGTAAAAAAAAAACAAAATATTTTTTTAATAAAATATTAATTATTCTTTTTTTTTTGTTTCAAAGTTGGCTCACGTGGATAATTTGCTTCGTTCATAGAAAAATACGTACTATCGCCAATAACAGTGTTAACTGCCCATTGAAAGTCATGTCATCTCGTTCTATCGCAAAGAATCGCCATTTGATTAGAATGGATAGTAACAGTGTGGGCGTGTGTACACACAAATTATTACAAAGATAGACATAATGGTACGCGAAAATAAAACTTAATCTTTATAAATTAAGATAATGGGCACCCACGAATTAGATTTTCAATAATTTTTTTTCGCGAAAAATACCGCGATTGAGAATAATAAGGATAAAGTTTTATTTCTAAATTGTTCTATAGAGCTTATTAAAAATATTGGATACTGATAACAAAATCCTCCTGTATTTAGGCAATGATTATAAGTAGTTTCCTCATCAGCCAGATAGTTGTGACGGTTCCAACAATCTTTTAGGGTATCTATTAAAGCCACGATGACCCAAACCTCATAATGCACCAACATTTTTACCTATGTTGGTCTGTCTGGCGTTCACTAGCTCTTATTCTAGAATGGTAGGGATTGGTTTTAATGAGGGTTTTTGCGTATGAAAAATCCGCCAGATGGCAATACGTAGACGCGAGGTCCAAATGCTGCATGATTGGTTATTTTTGACATGACATTGACAGACTTGACAAAATCCACCAATCACGCAGCAGTCTCGCCATCTAGCGGATCTTTCATACGCGAAAACCCTCATTAAACGAGAATTCAAGTCATAGCATCATCATAATAAGCATAATATCGCCATATAATAGGAAAACAAAAAAAATAGTAATTAATTAACATTGGTGATGTCAACTTACAACTACCCTGTTAATTTGACCACTCACTTATCCAGGAAGACATCTCGTTGCTGACAACGGCTGAGGAGTTGGCTTCCAGCCTCAGCTGAGGAATCGCCACCGTGGGAGTGCCCATGGCAAGCCCGATCGAGAGGAAACAGATCCATATTATAAAGGCCACGAGTACCTGAAAGTGGTGTGCTATAAAAATGCAATCCGAATTTTTCTTTTTTCTTTAATATAAAATAATAATTATGAATTTCATTACATTGTCAAAAATAAAATGCAACTATAAACCCAAGTATTATTATTTCTAATTTAAAAAGTAGATTAATAAATTTAAGTATAAAAAAATTTAATAAATTAAAAAAGTTTACCTGTCTGAATATATGAGTCCATCCCGTTTTCGCTCGACCATTAATAGCTTTATATTCTGTTTCCATTGTTTTATTTTATTTGCCTAGAAGATAGAATAGTCATCACCTGAGGTGGCGTATAACTAACTGAAACAAGTAATTATATCTACAATACCGGAAGCTTTGTATATCACCGTGTCAAATACGAAATTTTAACCGCCTCTGTTGTCTAGTGTTACGACCATTGCTGACCCAGCGGTTCGAATGCGATTCAAAGAGTAATAACTTCTATCAAGTTAACTATATGAAGGTCACATGGCCTGGTGGTGTAGGTCGCGGAAGGTAGCTGGATGCAGCGTAGGTCCAGTCGTTGTGAACATCCTTGGAGGTCTTCGTTCAGCAGTGGACGTCATTTGGCTAAAACAATATATTTTTTCTTTAAATGATTTCGTGGAAGGTAGTTGTGACGGAAAGCAGATCGAGCCGTTTTAAATATTTATAAATAATGTTTAGTAGACTTCAGTACTGTAATAAGTCAGGTGTTATTTTGTGTTTACAGTAGCTTAATCTCACATTAAGTTACTAAATTAAACGCGTATGTAATTAATAGTTGAGCCACTTTATTTAAAGTAACTAAAATCAGTGTAAAATAATATAAAACTTAAGAAATCTTACAAAACTAAAATTAAAACATTATAATGATTATTACGTTTCTAATGCTTTAGTCTCTGGATCATTACTTTCTAAAAGTTTACATTCAGTAGTCTCACTTTGTTTTTTGATTTTAAACATCTCAGCTATTTCATACAAAGTTTTGTCTTTGGTTTCTGGCAAGTACTTATACTCCAAAATAATAACTATTGTAGCGCAAATACCAAAACCCAAGTATGCTCCTTCAAAACCCACAGAGTTAAAAACATATGGGGATACTTTGACTACGCTACTCATTAAAAGCATCACGAAAATAGAAAAGAAACCAGCGCAAACACTTCTTAACTCAAATGGAAATAATTCAGCAGCTATTGATGTCGCCAATATCATTGGGCCACAGCATATTGACAAAGTATATCCAACCAACAAGCCAATGATAATATACACATTTTCTGGTAACACAGATAATTTAATAAGGTAGAGGTAAATACTCAACGTAAACAAAAATATTGTGCCTGATATTGTCATTGACAGTAGTAGCGTCCTTCTTTTCAGTATTTTCGATAATCCACTGCCTACATACATCCCTAAAATACTAAATCCGTCCAAAGTCAACACGCCGACGTATACCGTCGACTGGTTCCCACTTAACTTCTTCATCATTTCAATGGCGTAGACAGCGCACGCCAGCTTCCCCGACAAATGATAGATCGACCCAGTGAGACAGCCAAGAATTATAGGCTTGAAAACCTCAGGCTTCTTGATGGCTGTTCGACTGTCTTTGAAATATTGTCGCAAGGATGTAATCGATTGCTTCTTTTCGTTATTTTCTTTGACAGAATTTAATAGCGCTTTTAGTTCTTTCTCAGAATTTTCGTCAACTCCTTTCATCCATCGGTGGGACTCGGCACATTCGTCATGCCTTCCTCGATAGGCCAGCCAGTAAGGCGACTCTGGTATGAACAAGGAAATGATTAAGCTAAAACCGGACCAACCGATTCCGATGAGACCAATGTACTTATAATGCGTGAAGATTCCGGTCGCGTTTGCAATCCAAATGCCCCAGAAAAATGACGACGTTTTCATAGTTAGCAGTACTCCTCTGTACTGAGGAGATGAGTATTCAGAGAGTATTAATAAAAATACAGAAGTCTGTGCGCCTATTGGTAGCCCAAATATGAGTTGGCTTATGAGTAAATGCATAGGCGTTTTACTAAAGTAAATAACTGCAGAGGCTATTAACGTAGTGACAGAGAGAATAATCATGGTGAACTTCCGCCCCCAGTAGTGTGCGATGGGAACCATTATGAAGACACAAATGGCTCCCGAGTAGCCTATGGATGAACCTGAAAAAATTGTAATTGTCAATACGAAGAAGATTGTCCTGCATTAAAAAATGGCAAACATTCAAGAACGTCATTGATCACCTGGGAGAAAAAGTAGTTGAATTTTTAAGATTTCTGTTCTGGTCTACTCTATTAATTTGATCACTCACTTATCCAGGAGGACATCTCGCTGCTGACAACGGCAGAGGAGTTGGCCTCCAGCCTAAGCTGAGGGATCGCCACCGTGGGAGTGCCCATGGCTAGCCCTGTCATGAGGAAAGAGATCCATATTATGAAGGCCACGAGTACCTGAAATAGAGTGGTAGGTATGCCTTTAACTCGGGACAAACTTGATCTTCACTGGTTGGGTGTTGTTTGATTGCGGCCAAGCTGTAGATCCTGGCTACACAGGAGTTGCAGCGGTGGGAACGAGAGGTAGGAATAGCCCCGTTATTAAAGAGTGTGATGAAATTAAAAGTTCTGAAAACTTAAGCTTTACGTGCAACTGATGAGCACTGAGTACTTGAACTTACTTTGACTTACTGATAATAAAATATTAAGATGTATTTTTGGATTTTAAAGTAGATTTTTGAGAAATAATAAATTCAACCATCCAAGTGGGGCATTTTACTTTTTAGTGCTCTTTGTGGGAGGCAGTGGACTGACTACGGCTGATGATATTCTAAAACTTGAAGTATGTACAAATTAATAACTGATTCATACTTTTATCGAGTAAAAGTCAAACCTCGCGATTATTTTCTTCACTTTAAAATTAATTTAACCCAGTCCGCAAATACATTATAATAATAATCATCTAAGCAAAAATGTGATTAACTACTCGAAAAATTACCTCAGAAATATAAAGCGAGTTAAAAATAATAGTATAAAGGATTATATTAAAAACTACCTGTCTGAAAAAAGGAATCCATTGTGTTTTCGCTCGACCGTTAATAATTTTGTATTCTGTTTCCATTATTGTATTTTACTTTCTTAAAAACAGTAGTCATCACCTGAGGTGGAACGTATAACAGACTGAAACAAGTTATTGTACTTCGCTGCAAGCATCATTTATTATGACCGTATCAAATACGAATTTTTTCCCATTATCAGACTCAAACAATGTTAAACTATGTGCATATGTTAAGATAGAAGGTTCGAAACATTACGTTAAAAATAGCGACCCAATAAAACGATGTTTTTCTGAGAAAGCTACTCGCATAACATTTATAATTAAAATTGTTTAATAATCTTCTCTTCTAGTCTACAAATGATTCAGTGGAAAATAGTTGAACGGAAAGCATGGTTGAATCGTTTTAATACATTTAAGTTATTGTTTCTTAGGCTTGTACACAATTCTAGTGTTATTTTGTGTAGGGAAGTGAAACATAATTTGGGTGCACAACGTATCTCGCGAATTATTTGTCGTGGTTATTAAAAACTTGCACTTACCCAATTTATTGGGGATTTGAGATTCTTCTTAAATTGAATATAAATACACAAAAAGCACTCTGTTGTACCGTATAGCGCTCCATCATGACTAAAATTGCATGAAATTATACACAATTTCCCATCATCCACGCGTCCCTGCCTCGAAACGTTTTCGAGAAATCAAGCGTTACAATTTGCAAAAATAGAGGAACACGGGTCTCAACATGACATTATACTCGTCATCATCATCATCATTTCAGCCACAGGACGTCCACTGCTAAACATAGCCTCCCCTAATGACTTCTACATCGCACGGTTGGTAGCGGCCTGCATCCAGCGCCTTCCTGCTACCTTTATCAGGTCGTCGATCCACCTTGTGGGTGGACATCCCACGCAGCGTTTTCCGGTACGTGACCTCCACTCCAGAACCTTGCTGCCCATCGGCCGTTAGTTCTGCGTACTACGAGTATGTGTCCTGCCCATTTCTACTTCAGTTTGCTAATCCGTTGGGCTATGTCGTAATATAAGTTACATAATTATTCACGGCTTGTCGTTTCGGCTACTATGCTGCCGCAGTGGTCACAACCAGAAAGGCGGTCCGCGGTGTCGTCCGTTCGGGTGGGCTCTCAGATCATATAAGGGAATAGATGTGAAACGGGGGCGTGGCGCGTGTCTCCGCGATATGCCCAGAAACGAACATCTCCCGCGAAGCCAGGTTAGTCGCGATTCAGTCGTACTGAGGATTAATGTTCTCCGATATTTTTGGATAATGCGTCGTAGGTACGTGCCCTGTAAGTGCCTATTTACTCTCGCCTTGAAAAGGAGAGAGTTCTATCTATGTAAGAAAAATTTTGTTTTCTTTCAACTGTCAAATAGATGAAGTTTTTTTAGCCCCTTCCTTCCTGGCCTGGGAATTTGTACCATTAGCCGAATACTTGTAAGTTGTCTGTCAATATAGTCCAGCACTTGCCAAATGTTTGTCTCGAAGCGCTGGTAGGGCAAAAAAAGAATGAGACATGTATAGGCTCCTTAAGAGCATTTGACGATTTGCAAGAACTAATTTAATTAGTCTAAACAAATAAAGAAAATTTTGATTTTGATTTTGATTTTGAAAAGTCCCGAGGTCAGAAATTGTGTTCCACGGATTTCTCTCTACACCGTCGTTAAAGCATTCATTGACTGGACAAATATTCTTTCATGTCGTTAAAATAAAAGGTTTGCTTCCAGTTTGCTTCATTTACAGTTTTAAACTTTAAACTTGTACTTTTATAAATGTCCGACTGTAGTGATTACATATCTATATAAATATTCATAAGTAACAGGTTTTGATAATATTTCCTGGATGTGGCGGGGTATGAAGTTCATATTCTTGTTGGCAGATTTCTGCCTCAATCTTGTACAATCTACATTATTTTTATTCATAAAACAACGGAATTGGATGACTCACGCACTCTTTACTGCCGTTCTTGTTGCATATTTGACCTACAGTAGATAAAGAAGCAGTGAACCCACTTTCTAGTGCTATTTTTGCTTAATGTAAGTAGTAAGTATCGCTTACACAAAATTATGACCCGTTCAGCACTACTATTAACGCTCGTTTTTCTATGACGCCCGACCGCTGCTCCGTTGAATTGTCGGTGTTGACGGTAGACTGCAAAATTGTACACCGTTTGTTTTTTGTAAACGTTAATGTATGTTAAATTCAATGAATTGTTTGTAATTGATTGATTTAGATAATAAGGTTAGTCACATACCTCTTTCATTTATGGTTGGATGCCCAGTAGATCTGAACCTTCTGTTTCAGGTTATGTTGTATATTTTCCTTGAATTTTACGGCTTTTGCTGAAAAGGAGCTTTTTAAATCAGCCTGCATAGGAAAGCAGAACGCGTATGTCTACTTCAGAGTGAAACACCATATTAAGTATCAGTATGCAAATCAGCAAAATGTAAAATAAATGTTTTAACGACTTAAGCGTGTATCTATTTATACTACTAATATAAAGCTGAAGAGTTTGTTTGTTTGTTTGATTGAACGCGCAAATCTCAGGAAATACTGGTCCCGCATGGGCATGGTGGATCCCGTGTAGGGCGGGACATCCGTGGAAGGCATCCTGGTCGTCTCTAGTACCCAAGGTGCCGACCACTATGCGGCAGAGGGTACACCACAGGTTTTTAGTGGGTTCGAGCCACATAACCTGCCGCCCTCCGCGGTAGGTATGGACAGGCTATTTTCCTGGGTAAAAAAGGAACTACTGGTTTGATTTGAAAAATTCTTTTAGAGTTGGATATCCCATTTATCGCGGAAGGCTTTAGGCTATATAACATCACCTTACAGCCAATACGAGCGGAGCAGTGAAGAAAAATGTTGCAAAAACGGGAAATATATATCAAACTATTTTCACGCGTACGAAGTCGCGGGCAGAAGGTAGTGTTATTATTATTGCTTGTACAGACGGCGCGGCAGATAAGGCTTAACACTGTGGCGTCGTAAGTACTCGTATACGTTATTTACAACAAAAATGTTCAGTCTGACGAGTTGTAGACTGTACACGTAATAAAATTTTAATAAATCATTTGCTGTAACTATCACATGCATAACATACGAGTATATAGGAACTAGTAAATCATATTTGTCCGTTCTTTTAAGTAAAATGATAATGAAATATAGCGTCAATTAGCGCCATCATCATCATTTCAGCCATAGGACGCCTTATAAAACTCATTTATTTCCGTAAATAGGCTTAAAAAAGCACTTTTACACGTCCCAGTATTAACCCTACCACTGCTTCAAGACAATAAATGGGCCAGTGCTGAGAAGAAGCAGCGCATGAAACTCAGTCACTATCGTCAGCCTCTTTTTCAAAGATCTACTGATGAACATAGGCCTCCCGCAATGATTTCCATAATGATCGGTTGGCAGCTGTCGTCGGTCAACCTTGCTACAAGTGTCATTAATCAAGTCACAGGTCACACTGAACACAAAAAACAGACATAATTATGTTCTGTCTAATTATAACTCCGTTTAAAAGACTTTATTGAAGTGTTAATGTGAAACTCTATTTTGATTACCACTATCGGGACTAGGAATTCAATCATGTCCAGCGAGGTGCGATGCCTTCCGCACCCGGCCATTTATTGAATGCGATGTTTACGCGACTACGCCAGGAGCCAGGAAGTCAATCCTAAGCTTCGAACTGTTCCTGATTTTTTGTGGGTATAACTTTCTACAGGATCTAACATAGTGAACCTTCATTGGTTGGACACACAGATCACAGAAACTAAAGGGAGATGAACTAAAGGTGTCGCAGCAATATGCCCAAAAATTGCTCGTGAAAGCAATGATGACAGCAGCGACGTCATAATGTAAACAGTTCACATTGCTGGCGTAGAAAGATTATTCGAAAATCGAGTACTGATGCCGCAGTGGATAATGGGTACATAATTTTTGATTACTTTGTGTGTGTGAATTTCTAATGCGACAGTGAGTTTCGAACTCAGCGCATTAGTTGGCATCTCTCTATATCTTTCTCTATGGTTGGACATTATTGCGGAGAATTATTTAAATTGGAGGATTGAACTTCAGTCTCGTGTAAGATATTTATACAATGTTTAACAAGCCAATCTATAAACAGCTGTTTAACAATAACATGAACGGTTTGTTCTTTTATGGTAGGCCTTGATTATAATAATGGCTCAGTAATATGCACACCGAAATGGGTATAGTTACCATGTGGTGCTCAGCTATTGCCATCATGCAAAATTTTATCATACTGATTTTGATAAAAAGTAAGTAGGTATTTTTATTATAAACCAACCAAGTTTTACCAATGTATATTTTAGAACCGGGTAATTAAGTGACAATAAGATAAGATTCGCACGTCTATAAAAAGTACCGCATAATTTACATGGTAACTTAAACATTCTGTTGTGTGACGTCTCTCATTCACCTTCAAGTGATTTTACGCATTATTCGCGTGTCGCGATCATTGTGAAGGTTCGGCCAAACATGCGTGCAGCCTGCCTGATGGCGATTCTCCCGATTTCTCCTGATCGCCATCGCCATTCACACGCAGGCTGCACGCGTTGGTTTGGCCAAACCTTAAGAGTGTTATCATTTATTTTTATACCTATTTTAGAGAAAGGAAAACAAAAATTAAAACGTAGCGCTGTTGCCACGTAACTATCTTAACTTTAAGTGACTGGCTCCTTGACTAGCTACAGCAGTCTGATATCGATGGCTCCTACGTATACTGGCGTAAGTGAAAAAAGTAAATTTTACAGGAGAGCCATTTTAGTGGCCAGAACCATATTTTTGGGTCATATCTTCTGACCTACTAAAACGAATTTAATGAAATTTCACATTTAGCCTTAACATGTAATGCTTTTGCTACTGCTGTTATCAATTTTTATATTTTTCTTATATATTTTGAGATTTTACGCATTGCCCTTTTACGTCGGCATATTTCTATAATTTCATGTACCTATATTGTTCAACGTAAAGAGACTTAAATGACAACGTAAATATAATATTTTAAGCGATTACTCTCTTTATTTATGCATGTAATTATTTTAATTGTTATCATGTGCTATATCAATAATAAATCAGTTAGAAAAAGTCGTTTAATGTACCGTTTTACGTTTTAACGCAAATACGCCCATATACTGTGCTCGAGATTTAGTTAGGTCTTTTAACATAATGTGTCATATTTTTAAAAATTCGTCAATTTCGCAAAACAAAATAATATCACAGGCGGTTGACCGGCACGTGACTCAAGCGAACCACAGCGAACGTGTGGCGAACGTCTGTCGCGCCACGTCGCGCTCGCATTCGTCCAAAACAGTCTTGCTAGAGCGGTGTCTATGTGTGCGTGGCTCGAGCGCGTTTAGTATGGAGTTTGTCTTCTGTTATATTTTGTGCTTCGAGCGACCAGCGCCGAGCCTGCCAGCCGGTTTCGGGTTTACTGCCCTGCCCCGAGACCCCGCTCGCCGCAACGGGTATATAAGGCGGGCGAGCCAGCGCAACCCTCTAGTAGCTCGTTACACCGTACTCGCCGGCGAGTACGAGGCCCTGCTTTCCATTTCGGACGGTACAGACATGTACCGGGCCGGTTCTCCCCTATCCGTCCCCCGGACACGGCCTGAGCCGAGGTCCGAGCCTACCGTGGCGATCGATGGCTCCTACGTATACTGGCGTAAGTGAAAAAAGTAAATTTTACAGGAGAGCCATTTTAGTGGCCAGAACCATATTTTTGGGTCATATCTTCTGACCTACTAAAACGAATTTAATGAAATTTCACATTTAGCCTTAACATGTAATGCTTTTGCTACTGCTGTTATCAATTTTTATATTTTTCTTATATATTTTGAGATTTTACGCATTGCCCTTTTACGTCGGCATATTTCTATAATTTCATGTATATTGTTCAACGTAAAGAGACTTAAATGACAACGTAAATATAATATTTTAAGCGATTACTCTCTTTATTTATGCATGTAATTATTTTAATTGTTATCATGTGCTATATCAATAATAAATCAGTTAGAAAAAGTCGTTTAATGTACCGTTTTACGTTTTAACGCAAATACGCCCATATACTGTGCTCGAGATTTAGTTAGGTCTTTTAACATAATGTGTCATATTTTTAAAAAATATAAATAACTTGAAAAAATCGAATTGCCTAAGGCGGGAATTGAACCCACGATGCCTTAGGCAGTTCGAATTTTTCAAGTTATTTATAATTTTCAAATTAGTTTGAGATGCGACTCTTAACGCTAAAAATTAAATAACTATATAAATGTGTCATAATTTATAAATAAAACAATTTGCTAAATATTTTCATGGCTTTATTTAAGATTTGGATTATAAAAAATATATGTTTATGTAAGCAACTACTCGTATAGATTGACGAATCGTATGATTGGGCTTTATACGTGGCGTAGTTTTGCACATACGCCTATTTGCCTAAAATTTTATTTTGTATCTAATGGAAAAAAAATTTTTTTTTCTTACTGATGTTATAGATTAGAGCAAAGTGAAATCATTGCTTAAATAATTGGAAAAAGGCGTAAGCGGCAGTTTCGCCCTTATACGTAGGAGCCATCGATATATAGTGTTATTGTCCTCTGTGGCACAACACGCCATAATTTTATTACGCGCGTTTTTCAGCATTTTCTACTGAGTGCAGCATAGCACTATTACATTCGATAGGCTTTTACTTCATGATTTTGTAGAGCACTTTAATTTTTCCGTAGTAATGAAATACGACGTTCACAAAGTTTGATTGTGTAGTGAATTTCAAATCTAAATAAGTATTAGGTACCGGTGTTTGAAGTCCGGGAAGGATGGATCATATTATTAAGATTAAAATAGTGTACAGTCAACGTCAAATACTTCGTTACACCCAAAGTGACCAAAAACAACCTTATTCCAATTGTAACAAAGACGTATTGCGAACTTATTGACTACTTTGGGTGTTACGAACTATTTGACTCTTATTAAACCATAAATGGGATCAATGACCTTTAGGCCGACTAATGACTAGATGCGATAATATGCGGGGATTTGCCCCGTGACATAGGTACGGCGGAGCGGTAGCCACAGCAATACCAGATTAAGATTAAAACTCGAGCACAACCAACTACGCGGCTAGATCAGATTGAAGGTAGTAGCGACAGCAAAGAAGGTACTCAGCCTTCATTTTAATTATTATTTTTATTAGGTAATCAGTGTTTGCTTTCATAGAATATCGCAATCTTCATCTTTGTTTTTCTACGAAATTAAATAACGTAAATTGTACAGCACTGACACAATATATGACAGAATGTAGCTAATAAGAGTTTGTCATTGGCCCCATAGTGAAAGTTGTTTGTATTTCAGTAACCACCCCATAAGAGAATGTGAGTTTAATCCGTTACACCTTACAGGTAACTTGAGAATGTCGATGTGATTTCAGCTAAAAACCATCATAAATTAATGGGACATTAGTCCAGACCCTAAAACTTTTACATATCTTCACGACTCTATCTTCAGTAGATATCTACAAAGACGTTCACTGAGTCACTTACCAGTAGTAAATTGTTTTTCATGAGGACATGATAGTATTTATTGGATTTATCAGTGTTTTTCAAAAAGTTCGTTCGTTTCAGCCAAATGAAGTCCACTGTTAAGGCCCAATTGAAAAATAAATAAATATAAATAATATATTTCAATACACGAATAAACTTTTTTGCTAACTGCACAAGCACTGGTTAGTCGGGACTATTTACGGCTCGCACTTGACGGATTGCTCGGATTCGCATCTGGAAGGTTAATGGGCGCCTCTAAGCTGGGATTTGGCTCGACGCTCCATATTATGTTAGGCTTTTAGAGCTACAGTAAAAAGCGGAAGTTTCTATGGCCAATACGTTTTTGACGTCAGGGTAGTGCTTTAACACTTCACTGTGATGTCATTGCAAGGAGCAGATGAACAGTAAATACAGTTACTATGCTTTACGAAATGCGTAAAGCATAACGAAGATCTCCTATCCTAACGTATCGCCCCACCAATTTTTGGTCAACGGGGAGGATGATCCGAGCGTCAGTCGCGAAATTATTGTCAAAGTCAAAGTCAAAGTCAAAATTTCTTTATTTGTTTAGACTAATAAATAGTTCTTACAAATCGTCATTTTGCTCTTAAGGAGCCTCTACATGTCTCATAATCTTTTTACCCTACCAGCGCTTCGAGACCAACATTTGGCAAGTGCACAGTTTGTAGTGTGCACACTCATGGAATAATAATTAGCGTGTACCGATAACACTCAAACGTTAGCGGAAAAATGCATACATCCTACTAATATTAAAAATGCGAAATTTTGTATGGATGTCTGGATGTTAACATGTTTGTTACTCTTTCACTCAAAAACTACTCAACGGATTTTGATGAAACTTTACAGTATGATTGTTTATAACCCAGAATAACATATAGGCTATAATTTATGACGATATATGACAAACCAAATTTGACGCGGGTAAAGCCGCGGGACAAAAGCTAGTAAACTATAAACGATTAGGACGAATGGTGGGGCGCGTCTTCGTGGATTACACTATCTGTAGCATAGTATATACAGGTTCATAGTGTTACCTAGCTAATTCTTATTAATATTTGTTGAATATATAAAAAAGTAAGAAAATTTAACTTTATGGTTTATGTTTGTTATGGCAACATTGACGGCCATTTTTTTTTTTTATTCTAATTCGTCTTCTTGCGTGTGTCATGTATAACGAAGTAAATAAAACAAGTTTTCTGTTATTTCAAGAACTGATTTTCATTGAAGAAGCCTATATTCCAATAGGTTATGGGCCCAGGAGATTCTGGAAATAGAAGTACAGACGAAATAAGCAAAGAAAAAGTTAGAATCGTGTGTGAGAAATCTTTGGCAAAATAACCTCAAAATGGATTCCATGCGGGCAACGAATTTTGAAAAGTTTGATGGAAACAACTTTCGCCAATGGAAATTTCAAATAAAGTGCGCTTTGAAGGCTAAAGGAATAGATATCTCGAAACCAAAACCACATGGAGACTGTACAGAGTGGATGAAAAGCGATGGCATGGCAATGTTCATTATAACTTCCTCCATGGACTTCAAACAGATTACACTTATAGAAAATTGCGAAACTGCATTAGAAATTATGTCTAAGTTAGAATCCATATATGAACAAAAGAGTGAACTGTGCAAAATGTTAATACATGAGAAATTTTACCAGTACAAGATGTCACCGGGTGACAGTGTAGCTCAACACATATCAAAAGTGGAAACCTTAGCTAAACAACTAAAAGAAAGCGGTGAATCCATCAGTGACATGGCAATTATCACAAAAATTTTGGGAACTTTGCCCTCCAAATATAGAGCACTGCGACAAGCTTGGATGTCGTTGGACCCGAAACAACAAACTGTTGTTAATCTAACTGCACGTTTATTGGACGAAGAGGCGAGCTTAGCAGGTGAAGAGGAACAAGAAACAGCCCTCCTTGTTGCCAATAAGGGGTGGAAAGCAAAGCCCAAACAAAATAAACCAGTTGCGAGTGAGAGCAATACAACTCAGAATAATACAGCAAATAAACATAGATTTGAATGCTATAATTGTGGCAAGCGGGGGCATTTTGCTAGAGAATGTCGTGCTCCTAAAAAATCCAAGAATAGAAAACCTCAGCAAGAAGGTGCAGATATGTTAGCATTTTATGTGGAGAGTAATTCATGCAATGCTGAAGAGAATACCTGGATTTTAGATAGTGGTGCCTCTGCCCACATGACATATAGAAAGGATTTCTTTCTGGAACTAACTGAATGTAAGCAGAAATCATTGACACTTGGAAATAAACAATCCGTGGAAGTATCTGGTATTGGAAAAGTGATGATACAAAGATATGTCAATGGACAGTGGGAGATCAGTGAACTGAATGACGTGTTGTATGTTCCAAGTTTGAGAAGAAACTTATTCTCTGAAGGTGTGATAATACGAAAATCCTATTCTATTGTAAAGAAAGACACGAGTGCCCTGATTTATAAAAACAACAAAGTAGTGATGAGTGCAATTATTAGAGAAAACAATTTATATGAGTTGAACATTAAAACAGTGGTTCCTGATACATGTAACTTAGTTCAAAATAATCAAAGTGATATGAAAATGTGGCATGAAAGGTTAGGACATATTAATCTAAAACAAATTAAAAACATGAGTGCAAATAGTGTTGTGCAGGGACTGGAAATGATTGACAATGGACAAGGCAATTTTGTGTGTGAAGCTTGTGCATATGGGAAGCAATGCAAGTTCCCATTNTTCTTCTTGCGTGTGTCATGTATAACGAAGTAAATAAAACAAGTTTTCTGTTATTTCAAGAACTGATTTTCATTGAAGAAGCCTATATTCCAATAATATTACGTAACATTTTTCCAATTTTAAAAAGTGAGCTTAAATTAGCCAAACTTGAATTAAGTGTGATTGTAACTCAATTTTTTTTTTTTTATCTACAACGAGGAAGCTCTTGGCCTGTATCTCACCTGATGGTAAGTGATGATCAGGCCGAAGGTGGAAGATTTTTTTTTCTATCAATTTTCTAGATTTTCTTCCTGCCTTTGATATTTTCCACCTCTCGGGTGAATAGGCATTCTAGTTCTATAATAGACTTGCTAACGATAGGAAATATGCACATTACAGGTGACCTGTACTGAGTAGGGGGAGCTGAGAAACGGAGCATTCATGCAAGTATCTCTAATATAAAATTAATTATTTATAAAAAGTGTGGGTACATAAAGTTTTGAAATAAAATTGTTGACGATTAAAACTTCATTTTTATCGTGGTTTCGCTAACATAAATTTAAGTTTCTTCAAGAACAAAGGCTGAAAGACGTAGCGTGGGCAGGCCTCCTACTAGGTGGACCGACGAAAAGGTCGCGGGAGGAGCCTGGATGCGGGCAGCGCAGGACCGTTCATTGTGGAAAACCTTGGGGGAGGCCTTTGTCCAGCACTGGACGTAATTTGGCTGAAACGTACAAAATATCATCCATGATGGAAAGTTACATAACGTAGTAATAGAGTTATATTTAATTTTCGAGATGCATTCTTAAAATAGGCAAAAACTTTCAGCAGTGTATGAATTTTCCAATGTGTACTGGGTTTGTAGGACGACTCCTACAAATCCTAGTACAACATAATATATTGGAAAATTATAAATTCAGTTAATTCACGTAGGACGTAGAGACGACTAGGTGAATTTACTCTAGGTTTAATTAATTTAATTTGGGCTTTCCTAAAGTTGCGTAATATCAAACATCTCAATGTGTACCGTAATTATAAGGTTTCGAACGCAGTTATTTGTCTTAACTTACTTGTAAACTGTGCGAAGCGTTGTAGACAAAATACGTAGGTACCTAATTATAATTTTCAAATAGACGCTATAATTAAGTGTGGAAATGAGATCCTCTGGCCATGAAAGGAAGCATGTTACATTTAATAATGTTCTAAGTTTAATTAATTCACTTCATACAATTGATTGTTTTTTTTAAAGATTTTTTCGTGTCTCCTACATGCCTAGACTGTCTCAAAAATGGCGTGATCCTTGGAACTGTATATTTTTCGGAATATAAATTGTAACAAGTACAACAGAAATCGGAAAGAACTGCCTCAAGATATTAAAAAATATTATGACAAAAATAGTAACACAACCACAGAACTGCAGCCCAGCAGAGAAGTCAATTTCATTTTATGAAAATGAACATTTCTTGCAATATTTACCTTTACAGGTCAACGAAATATTGGCACGAATGAAGAAACTAGAGTTTTTCTTCTTTTAGTTTCAATCTTTAAAGGGTCACTGGAGGCGAGTCAAAGAATCGGGCTATTATTAAAAAACTTTTTGCAGCTACCTTCGCCCAATGTTTAGACAGAGAGCGATTCTGGAGAACAGAACTAAAGCTGATGGAAGAACTTCAGCTTAGCTTAGTAAATTAATTGTTATAAATCTAACTTTCTCGGGTTCATAATTATGATAATCGTCACTAGATTGTTTAGTCGCTACTATAGAAGTATGACTGTCTCCAATTTATTAGTGGAAAATGGGAAATACATTTTTTTTATCCACAACGATGAAGCCCTTGGCCTGTAGCTCGCTTTACCCGGAATCCTCAACCATCATCATCATCATCAGCCATCTTACCTCTAACTACCGGAACACAACAATGCTGTTAACATTGTTGTTATGGCGACAGACTTAGGTAAGATGGTGGTAGCTAGCCAGGCGGACTTGGAACAAGCCCTACCACCAACCAAACCAAACAGAAAATTCTGCTCCCACTGGGAATCGAACTCGGGACCTCTGCGTCTGAAGCAGGTGGTCTAACCACTAGACCACAGAGGCGGTTAATTCCCTACGTTACGTTAGTCAGACGGGTTGGGAAGGATGTTCCTATTTCCTTAGTCGCCTTTTAGGACGGAGGAGCGAGAGTGGTCCTATTTTTCTCTGCCGGACCCACATGTCACCAGCAACTGGCAGAGATTATTTAAAATTAAAAAATGGACTTTACCTAATTTGTATTTGAACAGATAATCCAGCACAAGATTGGGAATAGTAAGGAGCTAATCTATGAACTTTATATCTATGATCGAGCAAACCGATTGGGCCCGTTCTCAGATCATAGAAAGAGAATAGATATGAAGTCGCGCGTAACTACAACGATAACCAGTGTCCCCACATTTCCCCCACCACAGCTCCCACACACACATTCAACTGTGTAAAAACAAAGCGACTGAGAGTCTACGACAACATGTGCAACCGGCTTAAAAGTGCTGTGATTGGCCAGAAGGCGTGCCTTATGGCCAATCAATGGCCGCGTGACGTGACGCACACTTTGAAAAAAGCAATTAGAGAGAAGAAAGATAAAATGGAGTCGATAAGATATCGATACTTTAAATCCTGGGGGCAAGGCTCGAAATTGGTTTAAAAAATGCTTGTATGAAAACCTTTTTATTATAAAGTGGTTGCTAACTAAATCGTCAATGTACAACGTGTTTGAATTTTTATCACCACTAATTTCGATATCGCAGTAAATGTCACGGCACTGAATTCGTTCGTAAAAATGTTTAGTTTTTTTTATTTATAAGCAAAATACCAATGGATTTGCAATACTTACATGTGGTAAATGACTTCATTGTTCCTGTAGTTCTTCGTTTCACTTATGTTATTGCACGTTACGACGCATTATCCAACAATATCGGAGAACATTTCCTCAGTACGACTGAATCGCGACTAACCTGGCGTCGCGGCCGATGTTCGTTTCTGGGCATATCGCGGAGACACGCGCCACGCCCCCGTTTCACATCTATTCCCTTCTATGATCTGAGGGCCCGTTATTGTCCATCACAATTTTATTGTCTTTATCCAGGCGTCACTGAACAAAGGGCGAGGTTTCTGCAATATTAGTGGACCACTAGGACTTATTATCGCAGATCTAGCTTTTGTTATTTAAGCAAGACATACACAGAAAGTAGAATCAAATTATATCGTTCGTTGGTAGATAATTTCTGTGCATTTAGGTAGTTTTATTGGTAATATACCTATCTAACTACGGACGTTAGAGAACCCTATTTAATTATGTACTTAAATGAATAAATAAGAAATTTATTGTATTTTGATGGATAACGTCAACATAAAATTTATTAATAGCAAACCTTACGTCGAGTGATTTTTGGCCTTTGATATACTCGTAATGGATCTAAATTGTGTATTATCAATAAAAGCTTGTAATAAATAGGACTTTATTTTGTATTGTGAGTGGTGGAAGTCTCATGGTGCGTTGACAACTTGACATCCATATAAACACGTAACAGATTATGTTACAGTAGACTCTTATGCATCAACCACACCAACGCGTGCAGATCGCCATCGCCGGCGCGATCATAGGGAAATGACAGGTCGCGCGACGCATGACAGTTCACGCAACCTATCATTTCCCTATGATCGCGCCGTGATCGCATCGTCGATGGCGATTTACACGCGTTGGTGTGGTTGAAGCATTATAGCTTCGCTTTCGTTTTCTGTGTGTTTCGTCCTTTAGAATATTATGAGAAAGGGTATTCGCCCTTTTCCTATGATATTGTAACATACATAATTTCTAAACGAAATTGTTTTAAGCCATTTTTTATGCAAACAATACTCAAACTAAAATATACGTTAGTCGGATTACTGGGACTCAGAAGCACCATATTCGTATCACATTATACACTGCGTTAATTGTAAGAATATTAATTACCTAGATATTTATGAAATTTTGTTCCAACTAATTATTGTGTATGAAAGCTTGCCATTTAATTAAAAGCTTCCTTGATCTTTAATTGGTTTCTTTAAAAATAAGTAAGTAATTTCTCAGATGTTTTGTGTAATCGGCCACCGGCGCAGCCTCGTGACACCGGCAGAAGGAAATGCCAGGTAGCTTAACAAACTTAACTGCTAATTGAGACGTGCTGCTTTTTATGCACGATGTTTGATAGTTTTAATTTGCAAATCTAAGATAGAACATAAATAAATAAATATCCTTAGACATTTCTAATGAATGAAGAGTTGTATGAAAGTTTTTGTAAACATAAAAGCAACTCATTCTTTTGCAATAAATACAAACAGTATTATGCTGAAGCCTCTTTCTTTTTTGCCTATATTTCAATCCTACAAACACAATACTCGCAATAAAGCATTTTCAACCGACTTCAAAAAAAGGAGGAGGTTCTCAATTCGACCCGTATGTTTTTTTTTAAATAACAAAAATTGCGCAACCTTACCTACAGCTTTAAGCTAAAGCTCGGTCTAATAACATGCAATTAAGACAGTCCGCGCCATTAGAGAATACTCTCAATCTACGTCCAGCTCAGCAAACTTCGTGTTGGTCCTGTTAACGCTGGATTGAAGTGGATTGAGATCGTGTCGAATGGAGGCAATCACCAGCTCGCAGCGGACAAGTGGATTAACAGGCGCTGCCGGGTGAGCCTCCAATTAGAAATCAATTTGAGCGCAAGAGGTTATCGATATCGATTTGGAGATACGACGTGTATATCGTAATGTTCTCGATAAGACTTCTAGGAATATTCACGTGTGTCCCGTGTGACAATCTTTTAAACTGCGATCTCCAACCCGCCTGCCAAGCGCGGGGATTATGGCAAAACCCTCCACTATAGTAGAGGAGGCTCGTAGTCCAGCAGTGGACTGTAAAGGGCTGTTGATGGTGATGATGAAGATGATTATGATGATGACGATGATAGATATTTGCATGAAAACACAGAGACTACATCAGCTCCACCACGTAAGTCCACGTAGCAATATTCATTTTATGTAAGTACTAGCTTTCCGCCCGCGGCTTCGCCCGCGTGGAATTTTGTCTGTCACAGAAAAACTTTATCGCGCGCGTCCCTGTTTCAAAAACCGGGATAAAAACTATCCTATGTTCTTTCCCGGGAATCAAACTATCTCTATGCCAAATTTCATCAAAATCGGTTGCGAGGTTTAAGCGGGAAAGCGTAACAGACAGACAGACAGACAGAGTTACTTTCGCATTTATAATATTAGTTGGGATAGCACTTAAAAAGACATTAATTCAATCAATCGTTGGATATTTCCAAATATTTCTTTTTTTAGAATATAAATACGCTTTTTTAAGGACTCATTTCAGTTTGATTCTTTGATTACACGTCTACTGAAGTTATTTTCATGCATTAAATACGTGGCGTGTCTTTAGAATTTAAAAGGGCATTTGAACATAAGTAAAAGCATATCACCATTAAACATAATGATGTTGTTGTTTCAAGTATTTTTCCATAGCATTTTCTAGCTGTAGGAGATGACACAATGACATGTTTCTCGATAAAATTACTAGGTACTTACTTGTAGAACTATCAACTGACAGACATCACTAGAGCTTGTTAAATTAGTTGCACGTGGAAGTGGGTCTCCTGAACTGTGCTGGTTATTATAATCTAATACGGTGGTATTACACGCTTGTTGGCGCTGCGAGGGTGCTTGTTGAGCCGTGAATGGAGCCAATCACGTATGCCTTGTAAACGAGCTCGTACAAAAATAAGGATGCATGGGAAATGTTGAGGAAATACATTAAGCTTGATTTTGACTTTAAATCTATACTTATAATAAATCTGTAGAGAGGTCAATTCTGTACATGAAATATATTTTCAAAATAACTATCAGGGGGTGATTAGTGATCGATACTGATTCCAAAAATGCAATCAGTAAAATTTTTGTCTGTCTGTCTGTCTGTATGTTCCTTATAGAAACAAAAACTACTCGACGGATTTTAACGAAATTTGGTACAATTATTCTTCGTACTCCTGGGCAGGTTATAGGATACTTAGGAATTCCCACGGTAACGGGAATTAGCTGGAAAATCCTTTTATATGAAAAATGTAAACCGCTTAAGTTAGACGCTTTAAATTTGGCATGCAGGTATCTTAGTAAATTTAAAGCTTAGTTATAACAGGATATTGCAAAATTCCCACGGGAACGGGAGTTAGCGGGAAAAAAACATTTGTATGAAAAAATCTAAACTGCTTAAGTTAGACACTTGAAATTTGGCATGCAGGTATCTTAGTAAAATTAAAGCTTAGTTACAACAGGATATTGCAAAATTCCCACGGGAACGGGAGTTAGCGGGAAAAAACATTTGTATGAAAAAATCTAAACCGCGTAAGATAGATGAAGGGGGTAAAACGGGATCCACGCGTACGAAGTCGCGGGCGGCCGCTAGTAGGTAATATTGTTGATGGTGGTTGATGATATTCCTCATTTACTGACATCATGAGTAGTCTGAAATCAATATTGTGATTTAATTTTATTTCTTTTAGGGTTATATCCTAACCATATTGAGAACTAGGAATACCCTGTTGTAGTGAGTCCCATCTGGGAAGGACAACAAGGAACTGGACATTATTGATTAATGTAGGTATCGTTTATTTCAAGTCAAATAAATAAAATAGAGTCGACTCTCTAACCGATTCTCCATGGGTGCAGTTTGTCATCGCCTCGTACAAAGGCAATTCTTACTCACTATTGAATAATAACTTTAAAAAAAACCGACTTCAAATGCGTGAACACAAATAATACCTATTCAACAAAAAAATAATCGTTCAAATTGGTTCATAATCGGCGGAGATATTGCGTAAAAAAAGTTCATCCCCAATTTTCCACCCTTGGGGGTTGATTTTTTTATTATTAAATTTAAATGGGACCACCCATGATTACCTATACGCCGAAAAAAGGTTTGTTCAAATCGGTTCATAATTGGCGGAGTTATCGCGTAACAAACATAGAAAAAAAAACATACGGGTCGAATTGAGAACCTCCTCCTTTTTTTGAAGTCGGTTGAAAATAATTTCATTTTCAATAACATCAAAAACATGTTTAAAGCTTTAATAAAACACTTTTCAACTACAAACTGCTTTAAAACATTGTAAAGTTTTATTACTTTGTGAACGATAATAAACCATAGACAACCAGCTAACATCTCGATAATATACCATGAATCAATGCATTGCCGCAAGCAGACCCGGGTTTGAGCAAGCAATCACATCATAGTCCCATCTGACATGAAGTACCTACAGACAGTAGGTCCATGGCAGGAGAAAAAAAAAAAGATCCTTGTCGTGAATTAAGAACGCTACATTTACGCTCCTGTATATTACCTATTCCCGTCCGTATTCACAAACGATGCTTGCTTTAGTGAAGCAGCAACCGCGAATCGTTGAATAGAGCTCTGTGATTGGTTCATGTGTCACGCTGTGCGTCCACGCGCACTGTGAGACCACATAGTAATGTTTGTGTATACGGGCGTAAGTATATGATGAGAGGATTGATTGAAACAGTCATCGTCAGTTGAAAACTCACAGTAAATTATGAAAGTAGTTAGAAATCGTATATCAAGCTATAGGTATTTGGCACGTGTATAAAATGCCCTGGAAGGGGCCTATGTACTGAATAAACTATTTGAAATTGAATGTCTATTTACCTATTTTTAAAGTCATCTATCATACATTTACTACACAAGTACCTAATTCAAACATAGAGAATGAGACATGGTACAAATAATCCTCACTTTTCACTTTAAAGTTAAATGATTTATCAATGCATATCAACAAGTGAATAGCAAAGAAAGGCGATGCAATTTTACCTGTCTTTATGTTTAATATAATAGAGTGTATTAGGGTATGTTCCTGCGTGACCTACTATGTACCCTTTCGCTATGTTCCACCCCATAAAGCTGATCTCACGCGTAGTTTTTGCTATAAATTGAAAGTGCAGTGACCTTTCATAATATTTGGGGTCGTAAACTTTGATCCCCACTCACCCCGGGACAGTAAATACAGAATTACTCGTCTTGTAATAACACTGTGAACATTGTTTAGTTACGACTCGATTCCAGAATATCCGCGATTTTTCACAATTTTATTGCTCATACAAGTTGATTATTTAAGTCTCGCATATAAAATTGACATGACTCAATTTCGCATTTTTGTAATAAAATATGTCGATTCATTCGCGCATATCACAAAATTCTACACATTCTACGAAATGAAAAATAGGTACACCAATGATATTGTTCGAGGATGGCTTTATCTAAAATGTAAATAATTAAATTCCGCTAAATATACGAGACACCACGATTAGAATAGCATATTAGCCGACGATCAATAGAGCTTTACGAATCGAAGTAGGCCAGTTCGATAGATGTTGCGGTCTTATTTGAATGTTGTTTAAAATCGAACAGATACATAAGGCTACGATAATTAATACCGTGTAACTAATATCATCAGTTATGACGAAGTCAAACATTTATTCGCGAATTCAAAAACCTTGATTAGTTTATAATCATATCAATCCTGATATAATTTAAGAGTTGTCTTAACTACCATACATCTATATATATGTTACAGGAAATGTATGAAATCTAGGAATTGTATACTTTTCCTAGGAAATGTATACAATTCCGAAGCTATTTAGGAAATGTATAAAATATTGCTTTAGAGATTTTTTAATACGCACATATCCTAGGAAATGTATACTTTTCCTAGGAATTTTATAGAATTCCAATATTGTATTAGGAAATGTATAAAACTAAGCGGCACAAGCACGGTCGCGTGGTCGGGTGCCCCTCGGTACGCCTAAAATTTCATTTAGCCAAACCACATTGGCCGATAGGTACTTTTAACTCACAATTATTATTGTTTAGCCTGACAGTTGTTTTCGCACTATTATACTTTGGCCGAAAAAAATATTTGCCTAAAATTTATTAGCATACCTCTCTTTCGGCATCACGCATATTACGCTGAAGTATTGGAAATCTCTAATTTTAACATCTCTTTTATTAAACTATTATTGGCATGAAGGTTTTAGTACTCCTGTAGCTGGATAACCAATGTCTCGGTTAGGTCAGGTTAGACTTGAGACCTTTTCTCCGAAACTTTTAAGTTTCGAATAATTAAATGATTTTGTGTAAAAAATTTTAGGCTTAAAATTTGTGTGCCATAGCATAGACAACTAGGCGTACAAAAAATTTGGCGATTCGATAGAGACCCGGCGTAATCGGATGATGCAATATCCTCCCCTCGCACCGCATGTCCACGCGTATTCATTGAAATCTTAACATTTCCGATTGCTGTTTAGGAAATGTATAATTTTCCTAGGAAATGTGTCTAATATAATTTACATCACACATTTCCGGGTGATTTTAGGACTTATACACAATTCCTAGGAATTTTATACAATGACGGATTTCATACATTTCCTGTAACATATACAAAAGAAAGTCGTGTTAGTTACTTCGCTTATAACTCAAGAACGGCTGAACCGATTTAGCTGAAAATTGTCAGGGAGGTAGTTTAGAGCCAGGAGAAGGACATAGGATACTTTTTATCCCGTTCGAAATTAAAAAAAAGTCTGCTTATTTATTGCCATTAAGGCGGAACAAAGTTCGCCGGGTCAGCTAGTATTTAATGTAATTACATAAATAATAATAATAATATGCCTAATTAGGCATATTATTATATAATAGCTGAAAAAAAAAACAGATTATAAGTTCTGTAGAAATTTAGTGCCAGAAACTTCGAAAAGAAAGCAATTCCCAATTACAGTTGTTACGAATGTCATTATTATTGCAATCCTATCCTATTAAAATCACTTGTTAACATTTTATTAATTTTGTATTTTGCCTCGTTACCTTAACCGTCGCTGACATCCAACGAAGCTTCATGCATAATCATTGTGTCGTTGTTCCTGGGATTGCTAGAAGCCTAAATTAAGTCTAACTTGGAAAACAAAGCTTTTTGACCCCACTGTCAGATAGATCTCCAATAGTTTCTGAAAGTCCATCGAACTTATCTCCTGGATTTACTTGAAGTTTAATAAACAACAATAATCGAGTTAGTTCAGATTCGATAGAAATCTAAACAATTGACCAACAAAAACCAAGTATTGACTGGGACTGAGAGTTTATTCACTCTTCTAATGTTGGTTAGTAACCTTTGGAGTAAGATTCTTCTTCTTTGATTTGAAAATATCCTTTTTTTTTAATTTAAAAATGTTTAAATTCTCTTATGACGTGGATAACTTTTGTACCCGTAACAATATGTATGGGCTACATTTGCCTTTTGAGGTCGAATTCTCGGCTCGATACGACACGTGTATATTCGCCCAATTTCGCGAAGCGCGACACCGAAAATTCAATTACGGATCACTCCGATCAAAATGCATGGAACGCTAACCTTTCGGCCGCCCGGATGCATTCTGAACGACCTTCCAATTTTCCTGGAAATTCCCATTTTCACCCCAAAAGTGCTAGTTGCGACTTTATCCAGCCAAAGTAAGGACCTTGCAGAGTGCAAGTTACGGGTGTTCTGCGCGCGAGCCTTGCACATGCGTCCCGCGCCGTCGCTCCGTAGCGCGCTACGCTCAGACGGCGTGCGACCGCCGACCGCTACGATCGTAGACCCGCTACGAACCCTCCCGTTCATACTACGAAACTTTTCATACTTTTCTAACTGTAACTTTTGATTTGCGCGTTCGTTTTATGTGAGTGTATGTGTCGGAGATGTGGCTTTGATGATGGCTCCTCTAAGGGTACCCACGGACTTTTTCACTGACGATATGACGGAGTTTTTGAACTTCTCCACTCAGAATCCCCAGCACGAGACCCGGCACCACGGAAGGCACCGGAACCACTCTCACGTGCGAGAGAACCACTCTAAAAACCACAACGTGGTGGACATAATTTCTAATACGATCATGGAGGTGATGCATACCAAGTTGGTGCCGGAGAACAGCGTGTTGCCGGACTTGGAGCCGTTGTCGACTCACATGGAAGGCGCGATGGACCGTCACTATCCTTTGCGGATGAACATTACGATGAACAGGTCTGACTTTGGTGTGATCAACGACGAGTTTATGTATAGACACAGTGGTGCGATGACGGCGGTGTATTGCGCCGCGTACTTGTTGGTGTTTGTGGTGGGTCTGATCGGGAACTGCTTCGTGATCGCGGTGGTGTACCGCTCGCCGCGCATGAGGACCGTCACCAACTTCTTCATCGTGAACCTGGCGGTGGCGGACATCCTCGTGATCGTCTTCTGCCTGCCAGCGACCCTCGCCTCCAACATATTTGTCCGTGAGTACTTACAACTAAGTTTTGTTTCAACTTCGATGGTTCTTGTCACTTTTGAGAGTGCTTACATTTGAATGGCTTGAAATAATTAAGTTGGATCATTTTTAATCTCGTTAAAGTATACATAATTTATGCAAATAATGTACAATAAAAACATTAATTTTGATACTAATTGAAGGATAAAAATAAAGCGTTATCTTATTTACCTACATAATTATTTTTATTTGAAAACGCTAGCCAAATTAGTTTACGTCTGTCAGTCTTCGTATTAAAATCACATGCCTACAATCTCGCGCTCTCCTAAATTGCAAGAATCATTTACTTGCAGCTTTGCATCCGTTAAATGCACAGGATTAATCAAGAGCAGCGGTTAATAATAATAATAATAAATATCCTTGGACATTTTACACTGCGCTTCTAGTCCCAAACTAAGCAAAGCTTGTACTATGGGTACTAGACAACGGATATAAACATACTTAAATACTTTTTTTTTGTAAATACATACTTATTATACATAGAAAACACCCAGTCCAATACAAACAAATATGTTCATGCACACAAATGTTTGTACTGTGCGGGAATCGAACCCGCTACCTCCGGAATAGTAGTCCGTTTCGAACCACTACACCAAACAGCCGACAATTACTATTGGCCGGTTAATATTGACCGAGTCAACATTGACTCGACGCTTTGACTCGATGCTCGGAGTGGATTTTAATTGCGATCGATTTGCTGCTCGGTCACGATAGTAATATAATAGAGCTGCAAATTACTTAATGAATGGGCACGTCAGTTTGTACGGCGTAGTAGCCGTACAAGATATCGACGCGTATTTTGTTGATGTACAGGAATTGAAGATTTTCGTCATTATGCGATTCGATTTTTATGATACTTGTATGCGAATATAACATAATTTACTAAGCTAATTTGCTTACTATTGTTTTTGAAAAGCAGGTGTACGATACAACTGTTCTTTATTGGACTTCAAGTTTAAATTTTAGCTTTTACACTACTTTTTTTTACTTCGGTGAATTAAAAGTGAAGGTAAGTAACAATTCTGCATATTATAAGCTTCTCGCATTTTCGTGTTACTTGATAGCTCAAGAGACTTTATTTATTTGTTTTACTAATGACTATGGATGGTTTGAGTTGTTGTTTGTTTTTTTATCCACAATGAGGAAGCTCTTGGCTTGCATCTCACCTGACAGAAAGTGATGATCAGGCCGAACTCTGATTAATACTTTTATGAGACGCTTGCAAATAAATCTCCAAAAGGTATATATTCAAGAAGATGCATTAGATTATAACAACAACCATTTGTACCGTGAAACAAGTATATAAATTAGTTTTTACGCTTAGTCATGAAAAACTTAAGTACCAATTTTAACTTAAACCAATTCAGAACTTTATTAATTAGTCTACACTTCCAAATTATACCGAATGATTTACTAACCAAATAAATGGTACTAAAACTTAGTGGATTTAGAAGTAATGAGAATAATTAGCCAAATGCCAGACGTTTTAAGGTCACCAGAGCGTTTGTATAAAACAGAGGACTGTGCCTGACATAATGGGGGCTCCAGGAAATATTATGGCTTTGACGGGTATTGTTTTTAATTGACTTGAAAAGGTTTTAGTTTTAGTAGATTTAATTATGTCCTAGAATATTATAACGTTTCGTTCAATAAAGTTAGGTTAGACTAGCCGCAGACACAGACTTTTTGTCGGCCGATAGTTAGGTCGTCTGTTAATGAGTATGGACATGTTCATACAGCTACAGTGCGCACATTAGGTACACTAATTTGGTATCGGCCGATTCTTTATTCAAATGAGAATCGGGCCCAACTATCGGCCGACTAAAAGTCTAAGCCTGCGGGGAGTCTAAACCTAGGCGCAGACCACCGATTTTTAGCCGGCCGATAATAAAATTGGGCCTGACTCTAATTTGTATGAAGAATCAATCGGTGTAATGTGCGCACTTCCATACATGCCCATACTGATTAACTGCCCGACTAAACTATCGGCCGATAAAAAATCGGTGGTCTGCGTCTAGTCTGAGCTCAAATCAAACAATAGGTAGCTTAAATGTTTGTCATTCGGATGAAGCTGTTTCGTACGTGTGTGAGGCCTAATTTCGTAGCTGTACAGTGGATGTGGGATGCTTCTATTTTCGGAAATACATTACGTTAATCTAAGTAGTAAAGGCTTTGTGGATTAAATCAGCCAATAATTGTCTCTTTTGTATTGACTTTTTTTTACTGAAATTCACTATAAAGGTACCAACTCTCTGATTTTAACGCCCGTCAAGCAGCAAATCCAACGCACAGCGTTGAATAGAGCTCTGTGATTGGTTCGTGTGTCACCCTATGTGTCCACGTGCACTGTGAGATCTCATAGTACTTAATGGTTGTGAATACGGGCGTAAGTGGTTTAGCATTATTATGACTTTATGAAATTCGTACAAGAGCTTTTTATTTTAAATGGCAAAATGTAACCAATCAACGTTATGACTGGTTACGACCCTTTCAGCATACGAACTTATTCGTATGATTTATCGTAGGTTTAGCGGTGAAATATGTTATTTTTGTGCCCTTTTTCCTTTTTCTAGGTTCCAGTCGGGTGGGCCGGCCTGACGTACATTTATAAAGAATGGCTCATTGTATAAAATAACAGTTCGGTTGTGTTCTGAGAAGGGGTAAACACACTTTCTTTTATATCTGATCTTTCAAAAAGCTGACGCATTTATGATTAAACTTTTCACGGTTTTTGATTTTTAAATAAGTCAACATTGAAACAAAATATCATCTCAATTATTTCAAGTTTGAAGAATATTTTGATCGTCTAGATAAGTTATCAGCTACGAAATCCTTATAATATAGGTACTTATAAGTACTTACTTATTTCAATATTTACGACTAAAATTAACAATAACTCAGGAAATTAAATAAACAACATAAATAGAATGCGTTTCATTATAAATTCATGAAATAAAAATTCACAAGTTATAGGGAGTTTGGTTTCAGACCAACTTTAGTCATTCCATGTTGGTAGCCAATATGTTTGTCTCGGCGGACTTCCATTTTATTTTAGAGTAGGTATTATGTTTTTGTATCTTTTCATACAAGCTGTTCTGAATGAATCAATTTATAAATGCTACGGGTAAAATAACAATGACATGAATCGAATATTCGATGAAAAATAATGCAGCAAGTAATATTGATATTTTTGCGACTGATCCCTAATTTAAAAAGCCAGCTTCTAAAGTAAATTAAAACCGATAACTTAGTCTTAGTTAAAAAGTCAACTACTTACAAAGTTACTAGACAAATACGTACTTAATATTTTGGCTGAATTTTTAATATGCTCTTTTCTTCTAAACTTCAACCATTAATGAAGCCGTAATGTGATTATACCCATCAAGTCCTACAATAAAGCCTGCAAAAAGAAAGCAATTTAATATCATAAGTTATCTTCATCAAAAATAAGCTATTTACATGCCGTTATTTCAGAATTAAAAGTTATAAATCGGTATTTTTTGTGTTATGTTTGCTGAACGATTAATGAATCTTTTTCAGCTTTTCAGAAGGGTATTGTTTGTAATCCATCCGAGGGCAAATTCTTTGAGGATGTCAATAGAGAGTATTTGAAAAATTCGGAAAGAGCAATGATCTTTCTGAGCGAGACTTTCAGCTCTCCTTATTTCTGGGAGTCAACTTTGAACTTTCGGAAAGGGTTGCTAAATAAATATTACTATAAAATACTTCTAGCGATAAAATTATTAGCAAATATTTTTTTAGTAGTACGGCTAACGGCCCATTGACCCAAACACTGTGCCATCCTATCTAGTTGTAATAAGTCTGTTTTTGCAAAGATAGTCTACTGTCGCTACATTTAATAAGTCAACTCAGTATTTATTTACAGAATAAATGTTGTTTTGAATATTTTAAAATTCAAATGAAAATAATTTTACCTACCTGGAATTTTCTGGATGGTCGAGAACAATTTGTGAGTTAATTTCTAGATTGTTTCAATGGGGAGATAAAAGGGAGCCCTAAAAGTGATTATAACTGGAATGAAACCACACAGGCTCTATTCAGAATTTGTATTGTATTCTCAGAACATCGGTTATTCAGAATTGCCAAAGTTTTCCTTTGAAAGGCTACGGTGAAGCAAATTGAATCACGTGTTTTTTTATTAAATATACAAATTAAGGTACTAGATCTTAAAATTTGATCCTCAGGCAGATTTCGTAGTGGGTTTTTGGGAACCATTAGACAATAATTATAATACTTCCATAATCCTAATTATTGAACCTAGACTCGAGAAGAACCTAAAGAAGTTCATTGTGATATTTCTATCACTGATATTTCCTTAAAAGATCCCAAGCTACTAAAGGAATAAAACCTAAATTATGCACGACTTTCAAATATCTATTCAACGAATGGGACTCTATCGTGCCTGAACAATAAATAGGCTGCAGACATAGCTTGTGTGAAGCCACAAACACATATTTTAAGGATGTAACTAGCTTTTGCCCGCGGCTTCACCCGCGTGAAATTTATTTTGTCACAGATCGTCATAAATTATAGACTATAATATGTTATTCTAAGTTATAAACAATAATACCGTAAAGTTTCATCAAAATCCCTTCAGTAGTTTTTGCGTGAAAGAGTAACAAACATCTTGACATCCAGACATCGAAACTTTCGCATTTATAATATTAGTAGGATTTAAGTATTTAATAGAAATATAGAATTAATTTATTGCGAGGAGAAAATAAAGGAAATTAAGGTCCAGATAAAATGTTAATTATGCTTCATGGTCAAGAAACTGGTAAACAAAAGCTCCAACTGGTAAACAAAAGCTCCTTTAACTTCCTATGTATTTGTTGAAAGATCTTTACCAGAAATAAGAATGCCTGTACTTTTATTGTTATGTACTCGTACTGTAGTATAACTTAGTCGGTGTTGTTTGTGAAACCTAGCCTCTATGAATCAACTTCATTCTTCTTTCTGAATTAACTTTACTGTGCCAATTACTTTTGAAAGCTCTTTTATCTTGCGTATTAAGAGATATCTAGTTTATTCTAGACTACTAACTTTACTACATGTCCATTGTTGAAATCTCGTAATTAACTCACGACTCAAGCAGAGATTGTGCGTAGGTAGACTTGTCTTTTATTGCTTTGGGCTCTAGTTTTCAAGGTTAGCAGTTCAAGGGCAAATTTTGGGTTATATACTTCGCAAGTCAATTTTGTTAATGAAATATGATAAACATCGATTGTTGTAACACTAGCTATATTAGTGTCTCAGTGATATCAATATAATTTAGACTCGAGTATAGGTTTCTCGAGTTATTGGGGTAAAGAGTTTGTTGACAAATTAATAGGCTTCATTGATTAGCAAAATTGACAAAGTTTATTGGCAGATTGTATTAGTAGGACATACATAATAATATTATGTAGTAGCGGCCGCCCGCGACTTCGTACGCGTGGATCCCGTTTTACCCCCTTCATCTATCTTACGGGATTAGGATTTTTTCATACAAATGTTTATTCCCGCTAACTCCCGTTCCCGTGGGAATTTCGGGAATTCCTTGTTGTAACTAAGTTTTAAGTTTACTAAAGTACCACCTACATGCCAAATTTCAAGCGTCTAACTTAAGCGGTTTAGATTTTTCATACAAAAGGATTTTCCCGCTAATTCCCGTTCCAGTGGGAATTACTAAGTATACTATAACCTGCCCAGGAGTATGAAGAATAATTGTACCAAGTTTCGTTAAAATCCGTCAAGTTTTTTGTTTCTATAAGGAACATACAGACAGACAGACAGACAAAAATCTTACTGATTGCAATTCTGGCATCAGTATCGATCACTTATCACCCCCTGATAGTTATTTTGAAAATATATTTCATGTAAAGAATTGACCTCTCTACAAATTTATTATAAGTATAGATTTTAAATTCTCTCTGAAGTATTGTCACATTGATACAGGGCAGTTAAGTAGCGTATTTCACTCTACGACTTACAAAACATTACTTCAAAAGTAAACGACTCTTCATGGAGAAAAAAATAAAATACTTACGTGATAATTCACGTATCACTCCAGCAAGTAACAACTATTCAGAATATTAGTGAATAAATATATAATTTTCGTCTTCTGTTCTTGCGTAGGAGGAATGTTTATGGAGGGAAATATTTTATGTATAGGACATAAATAAATATTTCCCGTCATGATAAACGTTTACTGCTTTCAGTCGTCATTTCATTTAAATGAGGTTTTGCATCGATACGTTTGCTCAAAGAATTTCAAGTGTGATAAAATACTGAGTTTCTTAGACGTATTAGTCCCGTGTGTTCCCGTATTAGTATTAAGAAACGACACCCCAAACTCGATTCTTACTCAAGCATCGACATTCAATCACTTACTCAAGTTCACACTATGAGTGAGTCATAGGTATAGGTAGTAGTTTATAATAGGGGCAAGACGACCAGTTCGACGCGCAGAAAATTTTAGCATATAATTAGTTGAATTTCTGTGGGTCAAAAACGGACTTCATTGTGTCGCAACAAAAGTGTAGTTTTCATAGCAAGTGTCATTTTATAATAGGGGTCTAGGACTAAACCCTAGCCTAGGGTTAAAATACTAAAGGTGAATTCGCACTCAAATTTATCATGATTTTTAAATAAAAAAGTAACGTAGAATTGAAATAGATACATATGCTACGAAAGTAAGTCTAGACTCTAGACGATTATAATAATAACCACAAGCAAACACGGTGTAAATATTTATGGAGCACTATTTTTAACTATCGAGTTTATATTCTGTCCTGCTCACCGGGAAGGCACAGAACGGAACAGCACCATAGCAGACTCTTGATATTAAAGGTAGCATCTTTATAGTAAGAAGTTTATTTTAAGATACTTTTTAACTGTTCACTAAACGCTTTTGGTTTCCTCTTTTTCTTGTTTCTTTTTTATCACTTTTCTTCTAACTTTTGAGGATTCCAAGCTTCGTATAATTTCTTTGAAAATAATGGTTAATAAGTAGGTATACAGGATGTTATGTAATAATTTGAATATTAGCTAATATATTACAAACAAGTTTAACAAAAATAAACAAAAGATTAATAATGTGAAAAGTCTAATTTTTTTTCTCTATTATATCACATTAAATAGTGTATTGTAGACTAAAGGTCATTTCCGAAGCTAAAATTAAGGTTAATTTATTTAATGACTTCTTATTTGATTAAAAGTCTAAATTATCTGAAAATCATGATCGCCATCCCAACAAAAAGCTCTCTATTTCCCCTTCAGTATGACGCACAATACGTTTTCAGGTCTATAAATTGCCTACATCCTGAACTTCAGCTTTACAGGTCAAGTAGCTGCAAGATAAATTAGTGTTTGTCAGTGAGTGACCTTTTAGCACATAAGTCATAACATTCATAAAAGACACGAAATGTATCGTTCCTCTGAGGCTACCCTCATAACAGTCGCCAAAATAAACAGGGCAACATTTATCGCTGTCAATATGAAACCGAAGCTTTGTCTGGATTGCCCAATATTCCCTTTACTGTGTTCCATATAAAATAGGAATTTCAAAGTATTCTGAGATTGAATCAGAGTCTTGTTTAGTGCAATTTGCGAGTGAAACACGTTCTTATTAGCTAAGCTAACATTTTTACTGGACCATAAAGACGTCCGTCTGACTAAGCGTGTTTTCCAACAAGGCTGAATGCATTGTTGCAGTTTACGCGAATCGGAAATGTGAGCGAGCGAGCGTTTGCTGTCTTCGTATAAATCCAGGGTATTCTAGATAGGCAAAATACTTTTGAAACAATCGAATTTGTCAAGAACAGACGCTTGGGTATTCTGATTGGATAACTTTTCTGGGTGACTGAGTTGAGGAATGTTAAAAGAAAATGAGAATAGTTAAGAAATTAATTACAAAGCTCAATAGTTACGTAACTGTTTACCAAACATCGTAAAAGTGATTACCCACTGAATGAGGTAGGTATAGGAACTGATTTATCACAATCCCCAACAATAATCCTTAAAGTAACTTTTCCAATTATTAGAACATTAAAACTAAATCTATGATTTAGGTAGCAGTTATTTCTTTAAAATAAGCTATTGTTTGCAACGAAATGTTTGCCCTGCAGATGAAACAGACAGACTTGCAGTTTATTGTAATCGGAAACGTTCTTGCGCGTCTCGGCTGTGATGGATCGCTGACGGGCGTGTTTCAGTATTTTCTTAGAATACAACTTTATGATTTCTGAAATCAGTTACAAATACACTAAAGCCCTTCTAAAGTAATGCTGGGGTCTTTGAACAAGCAAGAATTTGAAACCCCATGAGATATCTTCTATACTTATAATAAATCTGTAGAGAGGTCAATTCTGTACATGAAATATATTTTCAAAATAACTATCAGGGGGTGATTAGTGATCGATACTGATGCCAAAAATGCAATCAGTAAAATTTTTGTCTGTCTGTCTGTCTGTCTGTCTGTCTGTCTGTCTGTCTGTCTGTCTGTCTGTCTGTCTGTCTGTCTGTCTGTCTGTCTGTCTGTCTGTCTGTATGTTCCTTATAGAAACAAAAACCACTTGACGGATTTTAACGAAACTTGGTACAATTATTCTTCATACTCCTGGGCAGGTTATAGGATACTTAGGAATTCCCACGGGACCGGGAATTAGCGGGAAAATCCTTTTGTACGAAAAATCTAAACCGCTTAAGTTAGACGCTTGAAATTTGGCATGCAGGTACCTTAGTAAACTTAAAGCTTAGTTACAACAGGATATTGCAAAATTCCCATGGGATCGGGAGTTAGTGGGAAAAAACATTTGTATGAAAAAATCTAAACCGCGTAAGATAGACTCTTGAAATTTGGCATGCAAGTACCTTAGTAAACTTAAAGCTTAGTTACAACAGGATATTGCAAAATTCCAACGGGAACGGGAGTTAGCTGGAAAAAACATTTGTATGAAAAAATCTAAACCGCGTAAGATAGATGAAGGGGGTAAAACGGGATCCACGCGTACGAAGTCGCGGGCGGCCGCTAGTTATAACTAAAATAATAATTAAACGCCTTGGACACGTGCCTCAATAAAGTTGAATGTAGAGACGGACTGGCCTATAGCATTGATGGACAAAAACAAAGAACTAGCGGGGTCAACCTTATTAGCACCGAATATAATTATCCTGCTTTCGCCTCCGAGATTTATTTTACCATGTAGTACCCCTGTACGACAACCCAATCCGCACACAATATTCAGCGTAGTAGTATTAAAAAACAAAAGAGCGGGCAACCCCACCCCTACCACGCTGTGGGCTCGGTGTCCGAGCGGTCTCATTCCTTTGTGCGCACGCGCAACGACCGCACGCAGTATAAGAAAAATGCTTAAGTGACGTCACCAGGACGTTTTTACCGACAAAAAACGTAATTATTTTAAGTTGTGCAGTGTAGTGACGAGAATTAGACCCAACATAAATCTCTTCGGCGAAAACAGGATAATTTAGATCGAACTTCACTTGGTAAGTTCGTTTGATCATTCAATTATTTGTTAAAACATTCTCCCTCTTTTAATTGAAATGACAATGATGTGTAAGTAAATAGTAAAAATTTGAAGAAAATAAGTAGGTAGACGTAGAATGGAACATAAAAGTAACATCCGTGAAACAGTTGATTTTGATTGTATCCATTCCATCTCGGTCAAAGTAAAAGTTTAAAATCTCTATTTCTCTTTTGTCTACTGAAAATGATGGCTAAGCAACTGTTTAAAAACTTTAGCATTACAGCGATTAACTTAATAAATTCCCGATGCCACAAGCTGTGTCGGAGCATCCCAGTAATATTCCCAGACAGCCCCATTTACGGCCATCCCTCAAAACGGAGCGTTTCCCCGAATCCCTCGGGGCAATCTCCAGAGTGGATTCTTGTATTTTTCTAAGACAAATTCTAGATTAATTTGCTGCACAATGTAAATAGACGCAGTAAGATTAATTACATTCTGTGTATCACGATGCTGAATCATAATCGAAAAAATAAATAGAGCATAGGTTTTCTATCCCGCGTATTGAAGATAAGAATATCTTGATAAGGTAAAAATTTTAAATCAAACAATACATTAATTCTGATATACCATGCATCTGACAACGCTAAAATTAATGTACTCGTTTCATAAAATTTGACACATTTAAGAGCGATTGGACAAAATTGATTGGGTCATTAGCACAGCACTGGTATCGAAGCCGGTGTAAGAGGGCGTGGCAAAAGGTGAATTGCTACAGTGGGTGACATTTTGAAACACATTCGACGGCATAAAGATTCGAAGCTTTGGAATAAAAAGCTATTGAGAGAGTAGAAAAATGACTGATCTCAATTTGTATTACGAACAAGATTCGTTACTAATGCTATCATGACAACATGTAGCTAAAGTCCAGTCGCCGAGTACGTAGAATTTTGTCCAATGAACCCAAGCTACCCCTCCTTATCGCTCGTGCGTAATTATATTGCTGACGCTCGCACACTCACTGCGGCCGCCCGTCGCACAGTCGCGACAGCAGACCGGACTTTAGCTGAACATATAATTTGTAATGCAAGTGTTTTATTTTTTATCAGCTACCTTATCTATATCCTAATGTGAGTATGATGTGGAGCTACTGAACGTAGTCGAGCTGTGGTCGTCTGTGTCTAGTGCATTCCGTCGTGTTAGCACAGCGGTTTAGACTAATTTATGGCCGCCGGTCCTCGGGCGAATTTATTTCCTCAATAAATCCGAGCGATCGTGTGCATTCCAGTTTATATACTTGGAACCCTTTGTGAGGTGTGGAAACACGTGGTTTTGGAGTGACGGGTAGATAATTAATTTAATGTAGCCGTCTAAAACAGATTTCTAGTTAATAGTTCTTCCTTCAATTACGAGCTTTGATACACCGAAAAAGGTTTATTTTTTTATTCACAACGAGGAAGCTCTTGGCCTGTATCTCACCTGATGGTAAGTGACGATCAGGCCGAAGGTGGAAGCGATAGCAAACTTATAACAATTGCTTTGAGCACTGGTGCCAATAATTTTGTATAAGAGAAGATGAGAAGGTTTAAGTATAAGATCTCAAGGAAAAGAGTTTTCTTTTATCCTTTAATTTCTGCATCTTTTCCCAATTTCCTTATTGTAAAAAAAAGTGCAGTATCCTCTCACCCTCGTCGCCAAGGCCCGCCGCGGCCGTAAACACTGTAACGGCTGTAATAAGAGGGCTGACATATTTCTTTTACTACTCGTTCGGTTAACGAGGAGAGGTACTGATAAGAATTACAACCTTCGACTACATTTCACTCCAAAGTAAACCCTAGACAAACGGATTAGGGCTCAAAGTACAGTAGATAGGGGGTGCAGTAAGAATTTTAAATCGCTCTTGGAGTGGCCCTCGTTCATATTTCGTCTAGTGTGTGATTTGCTGGCCGGGATAAGTGGTCCGCGTTGGAAATTCGCAGAAATATTTTCAAGAAATAAGTAGAGATATCGAAAGGTATTAGAAAGTTTCTATCAGCTGTCAACTAGAGTTATTGAAAGAGAAATGTAAACTAGTACGAATATTGCAAATGGGAAAGTGACTGATCTGACTCATAGAGCTGTCCCAATCTAAATGCTTGGATTTTTTACATTTAATTCAAATAAACTTTCTCTAAAGAAAATACAATTGAGTGAATAGCACACACGAGTGTACAATTTGATGATTCCTCATTTCCTTCTACATTACATTACATTCCTCATCTTCTTCAAATCAAGAGATATGAACAGATAAAATAGGTAATACCTACTTTGATTTATGAATAAAACACGCGAAATAGAAATTCAGAAACATTTTCTAAAGGTCTCTAAAATATGGAATAATTAGAACGCTGTTTATACATGCGTGGGAGCTACTTATTTATGAACTCAAGTTTAAATTATCGGGTATCCTATCCTACTAATATTATAAATGCAAAAGTTTGGATGTCTGGATGTCTGGATTTTTGTTACTCTTTCACGCAAAAACTACTGAACGGATTTTGATGAATCTTTACAGTATTATTGTTTATAAGCCAGAATAACATAGGCTATGACGATCTGTGACAAACTAAATTTCACGCGGGTGAAGCCGCGGGCAGAAGCTAGTATATAGGATCAAAAGGAACCTATTCTCAATTTTCAAATTTGATAAACTAATATTAACTTCTTAGAATAGCTAGAGTTGTTTCCAGAAATAGATTTATATTTTTATATTGCTACTACGATAAGTCCACAGTCCACATAAAAGGATACAGTGAAATAAATTTCTCCCCTTTTTGGATTAGGTTAAATTAGAATAGTTAATTACATTACTGTATCAATAATTAATACCTTTATTAAAGTTATACAATATAATCCACTTAATGTGATAACCATTAATTTCGTATGAGATATAAATGTATCATCTATCTATTTCTACTTAGCTTCAAACGTACATTATTAAATCAGTCATACCTATCTGAATTCCTGGAAATCTGTATCTGCCCTTTATGTCTTAATTACCTAAGTGACAATTCTTAGAATGTGAAGTTGTCCAACAAACTAACTTTAAAATCTTCGCTTGTTAATTATTCTAGGTACTTGCTTTCTAAAGAGATGTTAATGACCTCGAATGGCTTAATTCAAAAGTATATTTTAGTTTCTTCGAAAATAGAAGCACAGAACAAAAGGATTAAGTAATTAATTAGGTAGTTCATTCATCCAGTAAAGCAAGAGATTCTGGATATACTTGGTCGACTTTGAGAACTTGTTACGTTCTTATACGTCATTGACTCTATTAGGTGTGTAAAAAGATTATCTATTTTGGAAAGATTAAAAAAATATTTCTGCTTCGAAATGGTAACGCCTATTTCACCAGCGTGGTTAATGTAAAAAAAAAATGTACAGAAAGAAACTTGTAATTGAATTTGTAACTAAACTTTAAATAATTCGGATAAAGATTAATTTTCTGGATCAAATAATTGGAATTAATTCCTTGATTAAGTAATGTAATTCTGTAATGAATCAAAAGACTTTAATGTGTACTTGTGTGAACATAAAAATAATTATGTGTTATTAGAAAATGCAATTCAAAATGAGATGCAATATTGATCAGTCCAAACCAAAGTCTTGACAAATATCGATAAGATTCACTTTCTACGTTAAACTTTGCGAGAGTTTTATTCTTTTAATCCAGACGAGACGAAATGTTCCCCTTTGTTAGGGTCCAATGGACTTAATACCACATATCTCGGAATCATATTCCTGTAAAGAGTTTTGATGTTCTAGCCAGAAGTATGAAGACTCTATGTTTTGTGGATTGTTGTAATCCTCACTTTTGGTTTAGTTCTTTTAGCTAACAATTTTTTGGAAGTAGTTATGCAATGGTGACGTTTCATGCTTTACATTAACTTTCAAAAATTGCCTACAACAGAAGCAAATCATCGCTTACAATAAAAGTGAATGGCCAATTTTCTTGCGAGCATTGCCTTTTCCTGTTTACATTATCAAGGTCTTTTTTTCAACACTTCAAGCATCCGTGAAAGCCAATCGTTCTTATACTTCTCTTTTTTTCTATCCTTGTTTTCGTCGAAAAGTATATTGCATAGCGAAATGAAACATAAAGGCTCTGTGTTGTGATATTACAAGCGTGTTGTTGACTTTTATCCTCTGCTTATTGGACACATAAATACTTGATGCTGACTATTTTAGAAGGGGTTCCTTGTTGGTCATAATGTAGAGAGCTATTTTTAGCAATACTGTAAGCTAAGACAGTCCATAACGCGTTAAAAATATATTCTTTGCTACAACTGCCAGTCCCGTGGGGCGGCTAGAAATAAAAGCGCTTTCTTAACTACAATGTTTGCTTTCCACGTGTGTGGAATAATTTAGAACAGACTCAAAATATTGTGACTGTGATTACTATGGTAAAAAGAACCTACCTATTGCATGCTATGCTATGTAAATTGTAAGATTCGAACCCGCGTTCCTTGGATCTCGAGTCGGCCAGTCTGACCCCTTAACCATTGTTGAACCATAATATCCAATTTCATGGGATATTTTATACATAATTAACTAGGTACTCAATTTCGAATGACTTAATACACTCAACTCTAAATAAATATTACACCGCGCTCGCATTTAGGGTGGTTTACGAACATAAATTACTTGACTTAATCAAAAAGACACATGAGACCATCCAGATTAGGTAACTCAGAATACAGATTTCTAAGCCAGTAGCCACTAGGCTAGGCTGAAAATAGAATAGAAATAGAATTACAACGAGTTAGGTTAGTTAACAACATCATATTTCAAAGGCTTAGAGAGGAAGTCACTCTTGTAAAATTGAAACAATGGTCGGGTATTAACAAACTAATTGGGTTGAACAACCGATTATTAAGTGAGAATGACTAAATTATTTAAAAGGCAGAGGCACGTACCACGTAATCACTACAAAGGGTCAATATTACCCTGTTAATTGTTTCGGAATAGAGATTTTCGGGCTGGTTTACAAGTTTAATTTTACTTTGCAGTGCAGTTAAAATTTAAAATACTAAGCATTCGTTGATTTTGTTTTTATTCAGGTTGAAACTATTTTTGTGTTATAATGTGATTTGACTCTACACATGAAATGCAGTCGGAGTTATGCCTCCGTATCAAAATATGTACAAATCATTTTGTAAAACAAATTCAAGTTGTATGTTTTGTTTGTTTCTTGTTGTACAACAATTGTTCAGTATTTTTATTTTATCAGGGTTTTTTTTTTTAATTTTAATAACCGTACTGATTGTAGAAGGGTGAGCTCAACTTTTGGTATTTGCTGTCTTTCTTTCTTTTCTAACTTTGAATAGTTTTCTTCAGAGCATGTTTCCTGGGACTATTTACATATAAAACGTCGCAAAAGGGTGCGCCCTTATTTCAACCACTCAGCTATCACGAGTGATAAACTATCCAATAATAAAAGTATTTTATTGAAATCCTAACACTCGGAGAAAACATTTCATTCGGTGTGTAATTTATCTTGACAATGTATCTTAGCACTGTTACTGTCGCTCGTGTTGTACAGTGCCTCCAGTGCTTTGCCGTCAGAGAATGGGTGTACTCGTACAGAACACCCTGTAGCAAAAAAAGCTGTACTCTAAGACATTGGAAGAAAGTCTAAAATCCTTCGCATGCTTTAGGGAAGGGTGTACAGAATGTTGAGATCACTTTTATAGCGTGCACAAAGTACGTATAAGATTGAGAATTTTTAAATGTTCGTATTCGTATAGATATTATCTGTTTTATTGCTATAGTGGAGACAATTTTATTACTTATACCTAACAGTTTTCATTGAAATAAACTACATTACATGATCTGTAGTGAGCCGAATTGAAATCTCACACTGGCGGACGCCCACGACTTCGTTTGCGTGAATCATTTATCTATTTCGCTTTCAGATTTTTCATTATATTGATTTTTAATATCTATTCTAAAGAGGTGTCATTCACAACGCGAAAATTAACATCGTTTTCAGTAAGTTTCTAAAATAAAAAGTAATATGCGTCGAAAATCTGTCTCTACCAATTATTTTTCTTCTATTTAAACTTCGCGTCAACATTGGATACCGTAGATGCCTTTAGCACCGCGTCACAAACTGTTATTATCTTCAAAATTCAATAGAGAGACAAAGGTTATGTATCAGTTTTATCACAGGCTCTAGAGCTTTGTGCAAAAATATCGCGGCTCTTTTGGCGTTCGTTCACCGTAACCCGAGACGCGAGGCACAACACTTGCCTGGAGAGGTTCAAGGTTGCCATGACGACTGAGTGCAGATTAAACGACTGTGACGAGGAATTATGATCGATGGGAAGACATATAGGTGTGAACTAGACTCGAGGCGAAGGCAGAATTCGCACTCAATTAAATGTAAAATTGTTTTCAGTAATTTCAAACAACTTATTGTAATTTGATAGTGTCAATCACAACAAAAATGCCTTCAAATAGGTGACGTAACGATTTTTGAATACAATGGAAGCCTTAATCTAAAAATGCAGTCGTCTTTTAAAGAATCTCATATAAAATCCTGAAAAACATAGAACGTCATATGACTTTGTTGAATCCTCTGCGTATAAATAAAGGCAATAAAACCTCTACATTTTTAAAGATAAACAAGAAAATAACCTTTTTATACTTGAATAGCGTGGGCACTTCTATCAAAGGTGCTTTATTTTCACCCTTCACTTCACATTATAAAAGCTCTCTTCAACGATATTAGTAACATGAGCGTGTGTCTTGTTAGACAGCCTACGTATGACATTGTTTTTCAATATTGAATCATACTCGTTGTTCTTTAAGACGATTTTGAGTTGAGTTTATATTTTTGTAGCTTTTGGCTATAAGAAGTCAGGGCAAAGTGCACTTTGAGCGTTGAGAGGGAAAATATTTGTGTTTTGTTCTGAAATTGTTCAGCGCAGAAACAGCTATTGCAAGTATAAGTTCCATATGATTATAGTTTTATGAACTAAAATGAACACTTCAGTTTCAAGTGGGTCATATTGGTTTTATAAAACGTCTTTGAAGAAGATTGATGACACAAAAGGAAGTAGTTTGAAGTTTATAGCCTTAGCCTTAACCATCAATTTTATTATAAAGCACTACGTGAATATATTATTAAAAACTCAAATTATGTGTTAATTTAATAATTTAAGGTTTGGATAGCACCTTAACCTGTGTGATTCGGTAAATAGATTTAGTATACAAAATATCTAAAAATAATCTTACAAAAACTTAGCGAAACCAAAAGCTATATCTTTATGTTTATTGCATTGAATGTTTAGTAAAAATATATCATCTGTAATGTATTATTTAATTCAATCTATTCCGTTAAAGCCATAACAATAACTAAGCAAGGTTTAGGTTTACGAGGGCGGCACTGAAAATTTCGGGAATCAAGGAAGTGAAACAACATTACCATTTAAAAATGTATTTATTGCGTTTTTAACTATTCTCCGCGAAATTTGACACATTTTTCCATACACGAAACCAATCATTGAAGCAACCATTCCATTCGGAAGTTTGGGTCTCCAAAATGGCCGTTTTGTAGGCGTCCACAGCTTCTTCAGGTGATGAAAATCTCTGACCACGCAATTTATTCTTTATTTTAGGGAAAGTATAGAAATCATTAGGGCTTAGGTTGGGGCTGTATGGCGGATGGTCTAATAATTCTATGTTTTCTTGCTCTAAAAACTCTTTTGTTCTGTGCGCGGTGTGAGAACTCGCATTGTCATGATGGAGGATGATGCGGCGGTTGCAGTTCTCTTTACGGAGTTCAGAAACGACCTGTGGCAAACAAATGCTAGCATACCATTCTGCATTAACCGTTCTTTGTCCCCCAAGAGGAATAGTCGCAACATGGCCGGTTTTGGAGACAAACGTGGCCACCATTTTTTTTGCAACACTCCGTGAACGAACAATTTTTGTTGGCTTTAACTCATTTTCGAACACCCAAACTCGTGACTGGTTTTTTGTTTCGGGTTCGTACGCGTATATCCAGGATTCGTCACCTGATACGATGTTATATACAGACATTTGAGGATCCTGCATGTAATCTTTCGAGAGTTCTGACGCACCAAGTAACGCGAGCCGTTTTTTGCTCTTTACAGAGCGAATGCGGTATCCATCGGGAAAACAAGTTTTTTACACCTAATTGTTCACGCAGGATTATTTGTATTTGACTCATGCCAATGTCTAAAGTTGCCTGAATTTCGCGGTATGTCACATGTCGATCTTCTTCAATCAGCTTACGCACAGCATCATCGTTTTCTTGGGTGACTGCAGTTTTTGGACGACCTTGACGGGGATCATCACTGAGCTTGACACGTCCACGTTGAAGTTCAGCAAACCAGCGATAAATTGTGGTTTTGGATGGGGCTTCATCACCAAATGCAGAAATCATCCGGTCAACACACTGTTTTTGTGTTAAACCACTTCGAAAGTCATAATAAATCATCGCTCTTGAATTTTCTCGAGTCAATTCCATTTTCTCAACGACTAAACAAGTTTGAGAAGACCTTGTGATAAGACCAAAAATCTTTTTTTAAATAAATAAATGGTATTGGATTTTTAAAACCAAGGAGTTTGCAATTAGTAAGATTTTAATATGATAGGAACAGTGGAAATATTCCATTCCCGATACTTTTAGTGCAGCTCGTAGTAATATCTTCCTTAACCCTCAATGTTGCCAGCTTTCAGCGGATCTGGAGGTTCCAAATAATTATCCAGGTCTTAACTTAAGGCGACTGCTGACGTGAAAGAGTCTTTTTTCATGATAATTAATTAAACTAGGCTTACGTTATATTCCGCTTGTTATGTACCCACTAATTAAGCAAATGACGTTTGCGTGCTGTCTTTCGTACGACCCTATTACGTCATCTTACACCCACATGAGCCGTATAAAATATCATTTTTTTTCCACAAGCTCACCAATTACCTAGCCTCAAATTTAGTATAGTTTTATTGTAATTAGATAGTGGATTGGATAGTTAATATAAAGATGAATGTAAATATACAATCATATGCTATGTAAGCTTGTGCTCATCATATTACCACGTGTTCATGGTGGTTTTTTAACCAGCCAATAAATTAATCAAAAAAATAAGATGGCATCTGTACTTTCGCACGTAAACGCGCCTTTACGACAGTCGGTTATACAGAGGATCAAGGACTTGCAATCTTAGTTCTCATCCAGAATGGACTTGCGGTTTATTTTCAAGACAATTACAGAGATTTTCCTTTTTTATCATAAACTTGTAGTGTCTTTCTTGATTTGATGGCTGGGAATCTGTTTTGTTACTTTTCTGTGAAAGAAAAGTCATTTGAATGTATAATTTGGGATACAGTCTGGTCAATTTAGAGTTATTTATGCACATTCTACTTTATAACCCAGCTCCGACATAATAAACTTTTATGTCCTACGAGTTTCAGTAAATGATAATATATGAAATTGTTACCAAATTATGAAATATTTCATTTGTTAGCTGTATTAACTAGGCTTGAAAAATATTTACAATCATATTTCGCTGTTTTCATTTATTAACAAATGCCTTTGCAGTGGAAACTAGGTTACCGAACTTCAATAGGACTTCAATTTAATAAGGGTCAACAAAACGTACAATAAGTAGAACTATTCACTTACAGATAGAAGGCTGTTTAGTGTTAGAAGTTTGTATTGGCGATTGAATTAAAATCGCATTAAAACCTTCAGTCAGCCTTAGATTTTGGATAAGCGGTCGACGACCCGACAGCGGAACGTAGAGTCAGCTCGTCGTAACTTCTTCGTTCTATACGTTACGTTACGTTCTATAGTAGGTAAAGTTCCGTACTAAATAGGCATTATAGATGGTCTGTGGTGTAGTGGAATTTTACACGAAAACTATGTACTTTTCTTATCTTTTTTGGACCTATTTAGGGATTAATCCAACATTCGAAAAGACCAAAGCGCGTTACATAGTCTTCTTTTTATGTAGAGTTTGAAAATAGGCAAATTCAACTGAGAAGAAGTTCTTCTCGATTGAAACCACACAAACTGTCTGAAGGATATATCACAAGTTTTAAGCTTTATAAAGGATCATATTATGTAACAAAGGTGATTTCCCGGAAAGTGGAAATTAATTAAAATTAAGACTGGGTTGTCTAATTAATCTATCATGTAGGTGTAGTTTATATTTTAAAAAAATACAAGTCCGATGACACAGGCAGTTATTTAGTAATTTATTTTGAACCATACGGAAGTACTATGAGTAATGAATGACACTGGTCAACATGGCTATTTACCTTTAATCAAATTAATGAAAAACAATAACAAGTTATGATTCGATAAAAAAGATAGCCATTAAGTAATGTATATTTCATTTGTAAAATAGTCCCTAAAGTCATTTTAAGGTTTCAATTATGTAAATGTTTTGCGATAATTATTCATGAGTAAGTATTAGGATAAACAATATTCAGAAATAAGTGGAATAACTAAAGTACTTTGAAATGAAATTACTCATTTTTGTTCAGTTCTTCTATGCTGGTATTAATAAAATGATTTGTCAAAATACAATGTTCTTTTTAAACACAACATTTCAAATTTTATTTCTACGTGTAGGTAATGTAATCAACCGAGTTGTTTATTTCACAGTTAGTTAGAACATATTTGATAAAGATATTTAACAATGGCCAATTTAAAACTTGAGTAGAGTAAATAAAATGTTATTATTTTACTCTTTCAAGTTCTTGAAAGACAAGATAATAATTGGCTGTGAATTCTGCCAAAAAATTAAAATACTATTCCTCTTTTCTCATTGACTATTACTCTAATTATTTTCTAGATATTTACTTGTAGAGAGATTATTAAATTGCCTTGTAAAAGTATAAATATGATAAGGCAATTTAAACATTGGTTGGTTTTTGCTATTAACATGAATTTTCTGTAGTAATATAATATAGATGTCTCGAGTGCCACAAAAAACATACAGGATTAAGTATGTCATTTTTGTGAAAGATATACCCTCAATCACCAAGATTCAGAACTCGCCCTTAATAGTCCATTAACCTTCAATCAAACAGAGAATGGGCAGCAGCGCTCTCTGAAAAACATCAATCTTTTAAACTGCGATCTCCAACCCGCCTGCCTAGCGTGGAGATTATGGCAAAACCCTCCACTATAGTGGAGGAGGCTCATAGTCCAGCAGTGGACTGTAAAGGGCTGTTGATGATGATGATGATGAACCTTCAATCAATTAGGTCGCCAATAAACGCCCTCACCAAGACAGTCGTATTTAGGCGAAAGGCGCATCAATAGACTTAATATTAATCCTGTATCATTGAAAATATATACCACTTTACGAAATGGAATTCAAAGAAAACAAATCTTTACAGAATGAAATCTTTTGACGAAAAAGATAGAAGATTTTGGTGTAATAATCCGCTTATGTCGAGCCGTTTTAAATGCAAAAATATTTAGTTTATCGAATAAAATAATATTAGAAGCATCTTGTAAAGTAGTAAAGTAATAAGAGAAGAAATCTACGCAGAAATTAAAATCTTTTGTAAATATAAAATAAATAAATATCGTTGGACAATTTCACACAACGCCATTTCATTTAGCCCCAATTTTGCTGAATTTAAACTACGGTTATGGCGAGGTGGTGTCAAAGATTATGACACACCAAAAGCGTCTATTATGGTTCCGTAGAGACCGCTTGAGCCAATCATCGATATAAACTGAATATGTTTTAGCTCGTAGAGACGATAGCCGTTGGGGCAGAAAAGTTCTCGAGTGGCGACCACGGGCTGGAAGACGTAGCGTGGGCAGGCCTCCTACTAGGTGGACCGACGATCTCGTAAAGGTCGCGGGAAGAGCCTGGATGCGGGCAGCGCAGGACCGTGCATTGTGGAAAGCCTTGGAGGAGGCCTTTGTCCAGCAGTGGACGTCATTTGGCTGAAACGAACGAACGAACAATGTTTAACCTATTAGGTAGTGTTTTGGTAATTATCGCATAAGTTGTAACGACTGCCGTTACAAACGTGGTGCCGTTACAAAGATCCCCTATAAGCTGCCAAAGTCGTTTGATATGGCTTTGTCGAGACTTCTTGAGTCAATCATCGTCATAAATGGACTGTCCGACAAGTCGAGCCACAAATCGCAGCGTCACGGCCAAGACTAAAGATAAATATGGAATCCGAACTACTGTGCAAGATCAACACACAATTCTTCGCACCGCGCATTACATTAGGGAAATAGCCGGAAAAGCGCGATACGGGATTGTACTTAATGGTTCCGTAAGTGAAATAAATATATTTTTTTATAACTTTTAGGCGGTGTGAAAGAGAAAATGTAAAAGAATGTTGAAAAAAATAAAGTTGGTAGTGGGTATCACAACAATGTAGCTTAAAGGCTTCTTTTTATAGCTTAGCTAGCTTTTCATAAAGCAGGTAGGCCGCTTGTAAACATCCGGTTTTTTACCGGACTACAGCCTGATTTTTTCGCCTGATTTACCGGTGGTGTACCTTTGGTTTTAATATCAACACTATTATAATACTAGCTTTCCGACCGCGGCTTCGCCCGCGTGGAATTTTATCTGTCACTGAAAAACTTTATCGCGCGCGTCGCTGTTTCAAAAACCGAGATAAAAACAATCCTATGTCCTTTCCCGGACTCAAACTATCTCAATGCTAAAATGCGTGAAAACAAGACAGACAGACAGAGTTACTTTCGCATTTATAATATCAGTATAGATAGTATAGTAGATTGTACTTTTAGAGCTAGTAAAATTGTTGACCTATCTAGGGGCTCACAAACACGGGAATTTTTAAACGAATCTTAATAGTGTTCTAAATTCGCCATTGCACTACGGAACCCCGAAATATCACCTGAGGTGAACGCACCGGGAAACGGGCCGTCATCCTGCTGATCTGTTTGTCCAATCATCTCGCGATATACGCATTTGAATATCGGATCCTGTACTCCCGAATCACGGCAGGTCGTTGACATGCGGTTACGTGTGCAATAGGCTTTATTCAAATCTATACTTATCTATACTAATATTATAAATGCGAAAGTAACTCTGTTTGTCTGTCTGTCTTGCTTTCACGCCTAAACCACTGAACCGATTTTGATGAAATTTGGCATAGAGATAGTTTGGGTCCCGGGAAAGGACATAGGATAGTTTTTATCCCGGTTTTTAAAATAGGGACGCGCGCGATAATGTTATTCTGTGACAGACAAATGCCAGGCGGGCGAAACCGCGGGCGGAAAGCTAGTATTATTAATGAAAACAAAGTTGTTGGTGTCCCTACCCATGTTTCAGGTTTCATGAATTTTCCTCATTCCCAATTCGGGGAGTATAGCATTGTCCTCGCTAATTTGGGCTTAACTGTCCTACATGAATTTGTAATCATTTAAAGGACTAGGCCACACATGATCCATGAGCTTTAGAGTGTATTTGTCAGATTAACATTTATATGTATGTAAATACTTTGTTCAACTGAATTTGACCTTGATGCTGCAATGCTTTTACAAATTTCTATGAACATCTCTAAAATATTTCGTTCGTTCGTTCGTTTCAGCCAAATGACGTCCACTGCTGGACAAAGGCCTATCCAAACATAAAATATTTGCAAGAAATAATTGTTTATGTAGGAATACAGTATTTTGCTTGATAGGTAGGTATATTATGTATGTTTAGAAAAATGTAAACAAGCAAAATTTTCCCCAATTTGTTTATATAATTTCGGAGCACCACTGCACCTTCAAAACAAGGAACAGAATTAGTATAAAGAGCACAATATTCTTAATTTATTCCGCTGTCCCCCGCAGATAACGCGAGACTTGACTTTTTGCTTGATTACGCCTTTTTCTTTAACCATTAATCTTCTCAAGCGCAGTTGGGAGTTTTGCTATAACTTTTTATAGTAACAGAATAATGGTAGACTTCGAAAGAACCCCGAAAAGACGGTGATAAACTTGGGCTAATGAATATCGATTGATCTTGTAAAAGTCCATGACTTTGAAATTTTAATCACGGCTATTGGTATTTAAGTTGGGAATTTGAATCTCTAAATTGAAAATACTTCTTTTTGTAGAGTGCACGGAATTGCTTCCATCGAAGGTTGGGAAGATGGTAAGATCGTGATATCTTTTTGATGACTATAAAAACCTTTATGATTTTTCTATGAATACAAAAACGCAATAGGAAGATGCCAAAAGTGGCAATCTACATAGAGGTAAACGATAAATAACATAAGCTTTTAAATTAGTTTCATCAAAAGTAAGTATCAAGTTATTACGAGTAATCATTTACGATCTATCGATCAACCAATTACCTAAATGAAGCAAAAGTTCAAGGAAATGTAGCTTTACTCATGAACCCTCATTTCGTTTTCGTAATAGCCTTTGTTATCCTATTTGTAATTCCCATAACCTCCAATTTACCTGTAACAGTGTTACGTAACCACTCATACGCGGGGCATGGGGTAGCTCGACCCAGTTGCAGGGCAGTGACCGGCGGACCTAGGCTCGCCCGATCCGCTTGTGATAGCGGACGTAGATAACAATGCACTCTAGTAATGCATTTTTTGATGACATGGGCAAGTGTTGGGGACCTAATTTCAAAGAACGCATGAGAGGAACCAATGGATAATAATAATAGGGAGAGTAAAATTAACCATGATGATGTTAGGTATCGATGTGCATATTTTTGCTCTAGGAACTATGTCAGTGTTGTCAATTTGGTCCAGTATTTCTGGAGGTTCTTTTGCGTCTTTTACTGAAAGTAGAAACTGAAATATTCAAATACAAGTATTGATCGGTTTAGTAAAGTAATAAAGTGATTAAATGATTTACAATGACTTATGTAAAGTTTTAAATGGAGTGGTCTTTCGGTATACTACATTTTTATACTTAACGTAATTTTCAAATTCTGATTTACAACGCTAAGTTCGTGCCGAGAGCTGAACCCTGATGTACGAGTATCTACTTGCTTCCATCTAATTAATTAAAAACCCTAAAGCAAAACTTGCCTTTACATCAAGGGTTAATGCAGTAGGGACATTCCAAACGTAAGTAAACCGACACGAAATAGCTTCTCAAAATATGGAAACAAATAAAGCTTTTTACTATTAAAAAAAAGCGCCAATGAGGTTCGTTTCTAACAGCAATGCCATTTGTATGTGTGTTTTTATTACAAAAAATGGCAGTTGCACTTTCCGCATGCAGCTTTTCAACAAAAAGTGAGATGGTGTGGGCAGTGCGTGGCATAATGCATGTGCATGGGATGTAATGGCTTATTTCGTTCCTTTGGATGTGAAGTGCACCCACTGGATCCACCCCCCTTATGTGGACGTGCTGAAGACGACACCCGCTTAGCACGGAACGTCCTAATTAGTGCCGTCTAGACATTTTAAATCTTATCACTGGCATGTTTTAACTAAATGGCGTGTTATCAGCCACTTGGGCGCTCGTCATCGGGAACTGATTTGAAAGGAACATGCTGCTATATTGATTTCGGGACCATAAAAAGGGCAAAGGCACCTGATGAGGCACTTGAATTTTAGTAGCTTTAGATAATAACATAATGTGTTTAAAAGGATATTAGCAGATACTACTGATATATTAGCAGATACTACCGTAAATGGATCCTCATTTTACATCAATTTACTATTAATTTTATTGTACTTAGCTCATTATAGAACAGTGTTGCTCCAACGTGTAAGGTGCAATAACAATATCATCCACATACATCACCTAAGCAGGCCACGATCTCTGATCCGGGCGGCCCGAAACCGGTGCATTTACCCCGGCTTCCCGGTTACCCCGTTCGCTTCTGGGGCATTCGCAAATCGTGTTTAACACCGTCATTTATCATTCCCACCGGTTTGGTGGCACGGCTACTTCTATGTTAGGTGATAGATTAGTCAATATTATGACGGAATAAGCAAGGTGAATATTACTGCCTTTGCTGTCCCAAATTCAATAACTTTCCGTGGAAATTACAAAATTGTATACTATCATTTTCTCCTATAACTTCTTAATATATTTGTATAGACGGATACTTTCGATACGATACATTAAAACTCTAAAAAAATATGGAAATGATCTTTCATTTTCCGGTAGTCATTTCAGTAGTAAGTAACAAGTCTTTAAAATAATAGAATGCGAAATTTAAAACTAGTATTATTATGCCTATTAGGGTAAAACCAGTGAAGAGCAAAGATTTAATCTAAAAACTTCGTTATTTTTTAAAGTAAGCCTATGAGTTAGGTAAAGATTTATTTAGTTGAAGCTGAAGTACACTTCAGAGCAAAAAATATTGTGTTAGTGACGTGACATGCTCTAATCCTGTCATTGATATACTGAAAAGATGACCTTTTCGGGACAGTCCTCAAATGTTTAAGTATTTGTATTTATTTTTTGACAAGTAGAGCTTTTCTTTTTAGTTACTCTAGCATTGTTTTAGACCAAAAATTCTTACCCACAGAAAGTTACCGTTTTATTTTTTGGGGCTTTTAATGTTACTAAATAATTTTGTTTCAGCCATACGACGTCCACTGCTGAACATAGGCCTTTGTTCAGCAGTGGTCGTCCTATGGCTGAAATGATAAAATAATTTTGTGTAAAGTAAAAAATTTGGGCTACCTACATTTGTCAAGCATAATTCTTCTTTAGCAGTTATGATATAAGATTCTAGTTAGTACTACATAACTTATGTATTCGCGGCTTTTTAACGGTAATAGATCAAATTGTCTTTGATATAGCAAAGGTAGCAAGTAGGTGACCGAGAAAGCTGTAAAGGCCCGCGTCCTTAATAAAAACGCAAATCACCTTTGATCCACAGTTCCGCCGACTAACCTGGATTCGGTGGAGCCAAATATTTGCACTCAAGTCACTTATGATTGCGGAAAGGAAAACAGCTTTAGTTTATTTCACCAAATCATGGATCTAGTGATTATTTTCTGACAAACGTCTGAAAGAAAACTTACAGCAAATAACGTATACTTATTACTGAAACCATATATTGTTCTTGTCCTTACACAAAATGAAAGCTAACTCTAGGGAAAAAAGTAACCGGAAAAGCCCTTTGTAAAAAAAGCAGGAAGTAAAGTAAACTTGACCATCGCCGTAAGGTAGCATCCCTATCGGTTTTCTACAGGCTACACTTCGGAGAATGTGCGAAAGAATTACATGAATTAATTCCACCAGCCCCCTTCCATCATCGGGCAACCAGACGCAGGTTAGCGTACCATCTGCAAGAAAGGATTTTTTCCTGGCGGCTTGGTGACTGGAATTGAACCGCCACCGGTGCAGACGGAGAAGATGGTGAATTGTCTGCACGTGGAAAAGAGGTTGTCCGGCTTGCAGAAATTTATATAAGTTACCGTTCCTTGTGTTGTAATTAGAAATTTAAATGAAACAGCTCCCTCTCAATTGACACAATTTATTTTTGTCTTGTAAGCTTGAATACAGTTGACAATTACGTTATTATAACTACTGTAATAGATAGTGCCAATCTCAAGGGATTCAGGGTCGTTAATTAGGTTCGGTTTGGTGAATATTATTGCCACTACAAATTTCTTAAAACTCAGCCTAAATATTAAAAGACTCTACTAGTTAAGATAACTGCGCGATGTCAGGTCGGAAAGACTCCTACTTGAAGGATGGAAAAGTGGGTACCTTGGAAGCCATGCGGTTATAAGCCGTTACCCTGAACGTTCCTCTCTTCTTCCGGGGTCCAACGGGTCGATTTAGGGAATCTCTGAAAGAAACGATCACATGAAATAACCACGTACTGGAATACGAAAAATATCAATCACGAAAAATAAATAAATTCTCCGACGGGAACTTACCTCATGTGTGTTATTTTTATTTATTCATCAAGAAATTATCGTGGATGCATTTTGCACCACCCGATTTGAAATAAAAGGAATTACATTCCCGAAAATAATCAAATTGCGGTTGCGCACGATCGACAAATTCCTAAGTGATTTGACAGCTCCACTGACAGCCGCTCTGTCATAGACATCGCGATACGTTTCGTTTCGCCGTTTGAAAAAGTAAATACTGTACTAATAAAACCATGATGTAAACAATTTCCAGAACACTGAAAATATTCTATTTGCAAAATAGAATAATCAATATAAAAACACTAGGAAATGTTTCATCAAAGTACATTTCAATTAACTGAGCAAAAAGCGCCATCTATTGCAAATTAATTCGAAATCACGCCAATAGATGTCGCTAGTGGTATCCAAAATCAGAATATTGAGAAGAAATATTAATTTGTGAAAAAACAGCAAACGGCAACGTTACACATCCCTATATTGTTGACATTCCACCAGCTCGCACTAAGCGTTTCGATGACTCTTTTATAATGCGAACAGCTAGGGACTGGAATTCGTTGCCTGCTGCGCTGTCTTTCCCGAAAACTATAATCCGGGCCTTTTCAAGGCGAGAGTGAATAGGCACTTACAGGGCAGATACGTACCATCCTAGACTGCATCCCACTTAACATCAGGTGCGATTGTGGTCAAATACCTGCCTTGTTATGCATAAAAAAAAAATACTTTTATTATATACTAATAAATTATAATGCCTTATTTCCGCAAGTCAGTGAGCCGATAATACACAAGCTCAAGTTTCCTTCCTTTGGTATTTAACTTTTCTGTTTCTATTATTTTCCGTTTGTTTCTAAGCTAACTTCCGTTACAGGTTAGTTACCGGAAGTTACCTACGAAACACATTGTATGAGTGGTGGCCGATGATTTTTACATCGAAATAGTCAGTAACTTATTAACCATTTCTTTCACCATTAAAGCATCTACCTACATTCGGCGCAGACCATCGACTTTTCGTTGGCCGATAGTTGGGCCCGATTCTAATTTGTATGAAGAATTGGCCGATACCAAAATCGATGTAATGTGCGCACATTCATACATCTCCATACTGCTCAACAGCCCGACCCAACTATCGGCCAACTAAAAATCGGTGGTCTGCGTCTAGGCTTACCGTCCAAGCTTCAATAATTTCCTACTTCTACACGCTCCTAAGACTCGTCTCGCTCAATGTCTCTAAGAAACTTTCCTTTTCCGATCAGCTATTTCTCAGACACATAAATAGACTTCACCGTACCTTTGGAAAACTGGCTAGTCTCCTGAATATATTGTTTTGGAGTAAATCTGATATGGAAGACTGTACGGCTTCGAGTCTGGCTAATACAATACAATGTCGAAATAACTTACATAGAGCTCGACTTATGAATTTTATATTTTATGAAGTCCTATTAAATATAAACAGCTTTATGATTTCTGTTTGTTGTATTCTGATTTTATTAAAATAAAATGGTGTTATGGCTTTGAAAACTATTGAGCAATATCTAGGTGAATAATTTTCATGTAACACACATTTAGTGCTTCACTTACTGACTAATAAGTATTTACACACATTGCTCTTCTTTTTTCAGTATTTATACTTTGAATAATTTGTATTATCATTTATGATGGTAACTAAAGTGGAATATCTATTCTATAAACCCATAAATTGCTTATGCATATTATTATGTCATTATTGGGTTACAATTTGTGATTCACGTGTGAAAGACGATACGATGCGGTTTTGCTTTTTTTGATGAAGATCTAACGGATAAAGAGTTATTTTTTTAATGTCGACTTAACGTACGTCCACTTCGTCCAAGTTCCATAGCTAAAACAGGAATGCAATCACATTATGGTGATATACAGTGAATTAACAAAGAAAACTGTAAAACTTGTGTTCCCTGAAAATGCAGGAAGGTTCTAAGTATTGACCATTGAACCGGAATGGTTGTAGTCCCCCGGGACAAACTTGACCTTCATTGGTTGGGTTTTTGTGGCGGTCAAGCTGTAGATCCTGGCTACACAGGAGTTGCAGTGGTGGGAACGAGAGGTGGGAATAGTCCCGTGGTAGTAGGACATGGCGTTACCTAAATTCCCTTTCGGACCGCTCCAATACAATTGTGCGGGTTACAAAATCGAGATTATCTCATTAGTTTTACATCGGAAGTGGATGGGCTGAGTATCGTACGATTGTGCGGGATGCGTTCTTTCACCTCCCGTGCAAATTTTGGCCGAAGCGCAGTTGGTGAGCAGGTTACAACCTGTACAGTTCATGACTGATTGCGCTCCCCGACTTGGCGAAAGAAAGTGCCTACTATGGTTTTATTTTGTAATTGTAGTAATATACAAGTTATTGATTGGACAAATAGTTAAAAATAGCATCTTTTTGTGATAACAGTGACTACTTGTGAGCAAAGGCTTTGGCGTAACAGCTTAACGAACTTTACTGACACAATTGTATCGACGTGGGCCCTACAATACCTTATGCGTATTTTAAGTTTCTCATAATTATTAATTTTTCATGGTTTCCGCACCATGTTTCCGATTTTCAACGACGCTACTATCGCAGAGATGCTCTATGCACCTGGGGATAAGAGCTATGACAACGACAAAAGCTAGTTTCGACTACTTCAGATGAACTACTCCTCTTCTGCTGATGAAGGCTCAGACATTCATGACGATAAATACCTCTGAATATGCAAGCAGCATGGCAGATGAAGCCCTTCAATCGTCAACATCTTCCAGGAGATGCTGTTCATGATCCAGGAGATATTAAAACTCCATAGGAACATTTCGAGCGCTATATTTACTGTTGAGGTCATGGAACAGATGGTTTTGCCCACAAATCAATATTAAATGGCAAATACACGGTATATAAATTAAACCTGTTTATTTTTTACTGGTTATAAATACGTTTTTCGGAATACATGCCCTTGATAAAATTTCCAAAACCTTTACAATTTTGACCCTCACAATTGTACGTAGGAAGTGAAGGGCCCAGTTTGATACAATTGTTGGTATAGGAATTTTCCAAGATGGCGGCGGAAAATCGGGAAAATTATAGCAGATTCGTAATCTGCGGCTCCAAATTACCTAAAATTCATGTTCAAAATTACAAATTTCTTTCTAGTTTAAGCGCGGGTCCGAAAGGGATACTAATTTGGGATGAGTGAAGAAATGGGTTGAGTTGTCATGGGTCGAATACGGAATAACCCATAAATTGCTTATGCATATTATTATGTCATTATTGGGTTACAATTTGTGATTCACGTGTGAAAGACGATACGATGCGGTTTTGCTTTTTTTGATGAAGATCTAACGGATAAAGAGTTATTTTTTTAATGTCGACTTAACGTACGTCCACTTCGTCCAAGTTCCATAGCTAAAACAGGAATGCAATCACATTATGGTGATATACAGTGAATTAACAAAGAAAACTGTAAAACTTGTGTTCCCTGAAAATGCAGGAAGGTTCTAAGTATTGACCATTGAACCGGAATGGTTGTAGTGTGTGTCGCGAAAGTTTGTAAGTGTGCGTTGAACCCGGCACGAACCGTTAAACTTTCAGTTATAATATTAGACTCAGATCTGGTAGTTCCACGCTAATCTTCGATAGGAAGCAAGTTATAATGGATTCCGATCCAATGTTCATTGAACATCATTTCAGACTCTTTTTGTTGCAAAATAGGTACCTACTTACATAATATCGATTTTAAATATAAGATCCCATGATACTTACCTACCTTTTAGTGCGTTCGTCTGTACGTACATCGAAAAGTTATTTCCGTTTGAGAACTTGAATTTAAAAAGAGAGTTTTTAAACGTTTTCCTGTAGTAATTCAGAAGTTAAAATTGTATTGAAACTTGATTAATTAAATTCACTTTGGTAATTTAACTTTAAGGAAAAGTAGTACCTACAGGTAAATGCATTTAGTGGAGACTGTGCGCCCAAATTGGAGACCTAAACGACAAATGCAATTAGTTTAAATTCATTATGCAGATAGTTGTAAAGTTAACTGGTAACTTTAAGGCTGGGTTGCACCATCTTACTTTAACTTTGCCAAACGTCAAAAATCTGTCAAACTCCATACAAAAAACACCGGTTATCGTTAAAGTTACGGTAAAAGTTAGGTGGTGCAAGTGACTTGCACCGTGCAACTCAGTCTTAGGTTAGTTAAGAGTTACAGATTTAAGAAGCGTTAAACTGTTGAAATTCAGGGAATACTTTCAAACTATTAACAATATGGCGGCGAAACGTGCAAACTTTTAAGGTTTAGTCAAACTACCCATGTGGCCTGCGTACGTGATGGCGATGGCAATGGAGATCAAATAATGTCGTGTACATGAATTCGTAGCGATGAGTTCACATCAACGCGTCCTGTCATTTGGTCGCGGCGATTTCAGTAACCTCTAGCACGAAAAACTTTCGACTTCGAATTGTTTGCCTATTCGAATTGATAAAAAGATTAGTACAAGAACTACAAGAGCATCCTTGTGAACGTGTCGTAAAGTGAACTTAGTATGAGAAATGGTTGCACGTAACTTATTTTGACGATCAAAATTGTCACGTTATCGTTTAATTCGAAGGTTGAGTATCGAATTTTGTCGAATACGCAAACAATTTGAAGACGAAAGTTGTTCATGCTAGAGGTACAGTGATCGCCATCGCCATTGCCGAAACGATGTTTTGGTTGAAGCTTTCTTCGTATCTTCAGCGTGTAGTATACAATTTCAAAGTACCTACTAGTTTAGAAAATAACAGTGGTGAATAAATCAGTGGCTATTCAAAAAGAACCAAGCACTGAAATCCGAAAGAAAGTAGAGCAGAAATAAAACGTTCAAGAGAAACCAATCTATACTTTTCAGAGCAGAGTAAAGAAAAACAAAGCAATAATAATGAATATTATATAAACCACGCCCAGCGACGATCTTTATTTAGATCGAACAACAAACTGCCTTTTCGGCGGTTCACGCTTCACAGACATTGTTGTAAGGGACGAGGGCTGGTCCATGTTAATTAAGGTATTATTTCTACATAAAATTTAACTTTACTAGGTAATGATCTCCAGTTCAATGGCAGTTGCGTGGGTTCCTGATACGTGGGCTCAAAGTAATATTATCGCATTGTTTCGTATTAAATACATTATAATAGGTAGGTATTTCCGGAACCTAATGAACTAAGTCTTGTTAATGTATTGCCAGAATTGGTAGGATTATTTTGGGATTGGTAAAAGAAGATATTTTAGTGGATGCTGCTTTGTATCATTTCTTAGAGTTAGTGTAGGCTGTGTTTGGTTAATCCGCCAGGGAAATTATAATTAAAAAGAACAGTTAAGGTAAACTAATTGAAAACTTAATTCAAACCTAAACATAAAATAAGACAGAATAATACTCAGATCGATCAGAAAAAGAATCCCATCTGTTATTTACCTATTATTTATTTTCTCCATTAACTGGATGAAACCATAAAAAAATCCACAACCTATCATTCTTCATTAAATAAAACGCATCATCAATTCGTTCGGTGGCTTCTTTTTTACTCGGCTTCACACTGGCAACCCTAATCTTACGTGACTTTTGCAAAGATCATGTGTTGTTTGTGGAAACATGTTTCGTTATATTTTCCGTATGATATGTTATTAGATTTTTCCGGTACACTTCCCTGTGAAGTGTGCGGGAAATAAATGCTTTTTTGATGGAAATTAGGTTAGCGCCGAGACTGAAGTGGGTTTGGGGTTCAATGGGTATTCGATTGTAATTGATGTTTTGATTCGTTTGTCGTAAACTACTTGCGATTATTCTTTTCGTGAAAAATAAGATTTTTCTTTTGGGAAGTTCTTATCTTTCTTACTAGTCTGTCCACTGGTTCTAGCTTTATTAGATAAATTGCAAACTTTAGTTTATCTTTCTTTACTATCTTTTTTCGAGACTATCCTAACTGATAGTCAACTTTCAGCAACTTCAAGGCGATTCACCGCGACACTGCACCCTGAAATTACAATATATCTCCGAGATATCTCATTTTTCAAGGAGTTTCCGCAGCTTTGATCAGACAAACACTATCACAAGGTGCCGGTCAATTACGCTCACCGGCTGAAACTATCAGGAACTGTCACGCCCACTGGCGAGCTGCAGTTAATGCAGCGGTTGCAGACGAGCCGGTAATTGAACGTCGAACGCAAATAACTTTGCGGTCATCACATTTTCTCGTCGCTTTTCTCACGCTTATAGAGATTAGATAAAGATAGAAATACAATGTAATCTTTATTGACGCAACACAAAAGTTATTTTTAAATATAAAAGTTCAATGTTTTTCAGGCCTAATTATTTTTTAAGCTTGTTTATCTGGTTCTAAATATAGATACATCTGTGATAATTTGGAATTTAGTTTTTCTTTTATCAAACGGCGTTGAGCTTTTTCGTAGAAATTGTTTGCAAACAATTCAGACACGAATTTAATGACCTAGAAAAATATGAGTTTCCAGAAATGTATGCCTATACAACATTGCTGTCTAGGTCTAGACAATTTTCCGATTGTAAAAAAATGGCATCATACAAATATGTGCTACTAAAACGCGTCGTTTAAACGCTTTTTAATGGCGTGCTGAACGCACGTATAGACTGTAGGTATCGAGCGAGGCCGGCCATCGACCCCATGCACTTCAGCGAAGGGGGAACACCGGGAGTTAGTTCTCACGCCGTGAAACGCACGGAATTAGACCTCCCATGTTTGGACATGACTTATTGTCGCGCCCCTCTCAAAAGGATTGCCAATTTAGGGTAAAGCGACCCACACATGACCCCCGGAAGATCAGATTTGGCTGCAAGATCACCGACCTCTAAGTTCGGTCGATGCAACCGAGATATCGAACGAAAAATAAATCGAATTAGCCTCACCCTGTTTTTGTTTTATTTTTATTGGAACTGACAGCTGCTTCAGTGTAAATGCAGGTTGTCTGTGTGATTGCTTTGTCAGATTTTTTATTTACAGTGTACCTACCATGAGTTTACGTTAGGTGTGCTCGCTAGCGAGTACGTCAAAAATCTCTATGAAGCATTTGTTTCTTGAAAGTAGCCGCTAGGGGCGCTGCACAATATGTCATACAATAATGTCATTTTTTTACGCAGTCGCTAGCGAGCACACCTAACGTAAACTCATGGTAAGCACACTGATATTGGAAGATTACGAGACGTTTAAGGATCCACAAGGATTTGTATGTACCCACAGTAAAATAATTTTTTTTTGTCTACACAGTACTCTACTCTAAATTAACAATATTTACACATTATTAAAAAGAACTTTAATGCTTGTTTGGTCAAAGACTCCAAATGTTTCATAATTCGACATAATTTCGTATAAGGCGTTATGTTTAAAAAATACTGGTAGCGTTAGTACCTATTGATAATAATAAATGAATACAAATTTTTTCAATCAACTTCCTTTTATCTGTCCATTGGACATAAAAGTGCAAGAAGTCTTTTCACTCGCCTTATCCTTTGCTTTACCTATTTGCAGTCAGAGAATACTAAACTCAATCACAACAGCAGACGGTTCAAATTAACACACACCACACAGTCGTAGCAGTGTCCTTTGTACATCCGATCGTTTCATTTCCAATTAAATTGAATTTTGTTTGATTTTTCTCGTTTTACCACCAACAGAGCTTCCGCTCAGCTAAAGGAACGGGATGGGTATTTGCATTGGAAATGAAAATCAACTCTGCTCTGAATCAATAGAGATCAATTTGGGTAGACAAATAGAAACGATTTTTTTATTGTCAATAGAAACGTCAACTTCAATAGAAGTACATAGAATATTCAGTTCCAGAAGCTCAATTAATCGAGCATTAGTATAGGGACTCTACATTTTGAAACACACACAGTCCTCTAAACTTTGGATAGTATTTTTTACTAACGCGGGTAATTATTTTTTTGTATAGCTTATAATTGTAATTATTTAACCTTCTGTTTTTACTATTATCTATGTTTAAGACAAGTTTTACCGAAACTTTCTTATAAAATAATGTACAGCAGATAACGGCAAGGGTTTAATTTTGAGTCTACTCGTACTAACGGAAAACTTAGTTTATCCTCGAACATAACATTTGTGAGTAAAAACTCATGGGACCGTTCAAATGGATATAACAACTACCTCCAAAGTTAGGACGGCCACATTTTACGATAACTGGAATTCGCTTTAATAAAAGCTAAAGCGACAAGTTTAAAACGATGATCAAAAGTTGGGAATTGCGGGAATCGGCTCGAGTTATAACGTGTACAAGACCTTGGCATTTACAGAAAATAAACATTTATCTTTCCAGTGATATTTTTATTGGTTAGTAGGCAGTTTAGTTTAAGGATTTTTTTTAGGTAGCTTACTACTTATTTTTTTATGATAAACACTCTGCTAGATAAACAAACTACTCGGTGTATTAAATAGAAAATGAAAAATCTTTATCCATTTAAACCAATATTTGGTACTCAATATGAAGATGGGAGAATAATGGGAATAGAAAAATATTTCATTTAATCTGCCACACACAACGTGTGTGTTTCATTCTAGCATCTGACTTCAGCAAGAACAATAAAAGTTGATTTTTCATTCGGAAAAAAGTGTTTTTTTTTTTAAAAGAACTCTAAACTATCACAGCACACGGTCACCCCAACTACAACTTCTCTTTTGCCAACTGCAGCCAATTTCTTACTTAAAGACTCGTGAACTTCAGACAGAACTGTGTAATTTCTTTAACAGTCGGATTAATTAGGGATCAGGCGCTTGAACTTTGTTGACGAGTTTTTGTATGGCGTAGGTGTGAGTATGAGATGTAAGTGCTTTCAGTCTGCTCGTTAGGAGGCTAGAAACTAATACTGCCATGCTAGCAATATCAGCAGTAACTCCATTTTTTGGCAAAACTATAATGAGCTCTATTTATGATGAGCTGAGAAGACTTTTAACAGCAAAATATTGGAGTTACTGCTGATATCGCTAGCATGGCAGAATATGTGAGTTAATACTGGTTAACAAACTTATAGAAAACTGAGATGGCGTTATTTAACTTATTTAGAGTACTCTGAAAGCCTGAAAGAAAAAGAGAATGAATATGTGGTGGTTACTACTCGTAATATTGTAATAAATAAATCTAAATATATAAAAGGAGAAACTGACTGATATGTCAGTCACATATCAACGCACAGCCTAAACGGCTAAACGTAGGCACTTGAAATTTGGAAGGAACGTAGCTTAGGTACCGTAGAGGTGCACTAAGAAAGGAATTCCCGAAATTCCCACGGGAACGGGAATTAGCGGAAAAATCCTTTTGTATGAATAATCTAAACCGCGTAAGATAGATGAAGGGGGTAAAACGGGATCCACGCGTACGAAGTCGCGGGCGGCCGCTACTTATGTATAAAGATTAATTTTACAAGCAATCGATCGACATCGAGCAGTTACAGCACTTACAGCAACTGTTACAGTGGTCAATGATCGATTATTCGGTCGAAGGACTAGAGAGGTATCATTTACTGTCACCAGCTAGCTGATTCAACAAACTAAATATCACATACGCGGCTATCAAAACGTGTCTGTTATTTTAAAATATTTGCTACCCCTACAAAACTGTTTACCACACCGATCAGTGTTTATTTGCGGCAAAAATAACATTTAGGTTCACCACTCAATGCTTGTTAATAAATTAAAACTAAAACCTAAATCAATATCCATTACGGAGCTAAGTTGTCCCGAAACACGGTACGTTCGAGTCTGCCCACGGTTTTAATTAAACCTGTTAGGGCTAATTGACTATTAATGGACTGAATCCACAACAAAGGAGGTTCACTTTCAAATAAGGATACTATACGATGCTTTGTACCTACATTTGTGCAGTATGCGAGAGATGTATTATTTATGGTAATACCATAACACTATAGGGCGAGACGTTGTAACAAAATACATAGGTTATTTTTGTGATTTGTCAATCTACAATGGCAATACAAGAGGCACGAAGAACCTATAAATTGTATAAGTAAAACACCGTTAATATTGTTTAATGGTAGGATTAATGTTGTCATGACAAGTTATGGTTTATGGACAATTTTGATATCAGGTTTCACTCAGGTTATTTGAAAACTGAAAGAGGAAAACTTACTAATTATTCAAACAATTAGAAGAGTTCAGTTACGAGAATTCTTGGAATCAAATCCACTGTCTAATAAAAACACTAAGCTAATTAAATTCCTCGTCTTAAGAGGTATAAATCTCTGGGATAAGAAACTGAATAAGTTGACTATGAGATTATTTCGTTCACTCATTTTCACGAAACACAATTTTATTTATAACAATACATTTTCTTTTGATGAAAACTTAAAAAACGTACAAGTAGGTGTGGTATTGTATAAAAATGGAGCATTTTATAGATTTTTTTGTTATTCTTAACTAAATAATTACTGACTTTGAGTTAGAATCAATACAAATATTTTTTTTGTGTAAATTTTAAAAAGAATCCTTACAAAGATACTTTGATATAAATAATGTATAGGCATTTACACCACTTTCAAAAATGTTTTGTTTTAGGTATACCAATGTCAAATCAAATCAAATTTGAACTGCAAATGTAACTGAATCGTTTTGTAATTTTGTAGAAAATACTACTATACTCGGCCCAAAGACTCGTAGCAGGCGGGACCATAAGTAATTTTTGAAACAGAAATGCACACTCACCAATATTTGCTTAATTATTACGTATTATAAATAACGATATGCCTGCCTCTGTGTGACGTCACCCATAACCAGTGTGAGTGCGAAAGAAAACGTGATATGCAACGTGAAACGTGAAAATCAGTGTCTTGGCAGTCACACTATCAAGATATTACTGAGTGGGTGACCTTTTTTGGCAACTTAGTGATATTTTTTTATGTATGTCTTTGTTGCCTGAATCTGTGGTTGTCAAAATAAAATTATTTTCTTTCTTTCTTCTTTCTTTCTATATGCACTGTTTTATTATCACACCACCTGCCACGAGTCTTTGCGCCGAGTATAGGTGTCACATAACTCTTTCCATCACTGTCTTGTGCGATTCGTTATAGCGGTGTAAGTAGGAAGTTTTTATGTTAAATCTTTCTTAGGTCAAGTGTCTCTTCATACTCTCAATTGAAAGAAACTTCATAATGAAGATACGACTTATCGGTTTTACCCAACTTTATCTACATTAGTGCAAATCTGTTTACGAACCATGGAGTAAAATAAAAGCCCTCCAACCTCTAGTATTAGGTTGATAGATCAATTACGTACAAGGATCCTATCTTGGCCGCCTACGTGCCCTGTCGGGATGAGCGCGGTAAATAATAACTCCTGGACGCTTGAGGACTGTGGTGACTACTTTGTAGGATTCTAAAGGATTAATCCTTCTTCTTTGCTTAAAGTCAAAGTCAAAATTTCTTTATTTGTATAGACTAACAAATAGTACTTACAAATCGTCAAATATTTTGCTCTTAAGGAGCCTCTACATGTCTCCTAATCTTTTTACCCTAAAAGGTAAGTACTGTCGAAATTGGATATGAATAACTAAGATTTTTGTAGCAGTGGCCAGAACACAGAACAGAGCAAAAGGATGTCGGCACGAAGTTTAATATTTTCTGTGCTGCTAGAATTAACTACAGGTGTTTGGATTGGATATATTTTTAACCATAGTAGGTGAAAGGTCGTCCTCAGTTTAAAATTTCAATATCTGATAAATGAAAAACAGCTCAACGCGCAACGTAACAATGTATTCTTACAAAGCGTTTCCGTCTGTTTGTCGGTCTATCACATCATTGACCTATGAGTATTTCACATGTTTCAGAAAGAATGCATAGTGTTAGTAGCAGAATATCCATGAATATTATAAATGTGGTCACCCTACTCAGGATGTCGCAAATAATCTAGAAAACTACTTGCCTCATTAATCTTGTCGGAACAATGATTAGAGCTGAAGAGTGGTCCAAACAAGTCGGTTAATAAAAAACAGTGAGGTTGCCTTGATTTCAGGCTTTCCTCTTTCATGCCACTTTCATAAAAAAAAGAAGAGGGGTCCTTTTAATGCAAGTAAGTATTTATGATCTCACAACTTCAAAGCCTCCTTAAAATCAACTTCCTATAATTACGAGTGGTAGCTACTTGTATTCGTATGTAAACCATAGAGCAAAAGTTACTTTCATCATCACCATCATTTCAGCTATAGGACATCCACTGCTGAACATAGGCCTCCCCTAATGATTTCTATGTTGATCGATTGGTAGCGGCCTGCGTCCAGCGCCTTCCTGTAGCAGGAAGTAGTTCATGTAGCCTGTAGTTCCTTTATGGTGTCGTCGGAAAGTTACTTTACTATAAATCAAAACCATTTAAATAAAATGTGTCTCTTATTGTGAAAAACCTAGCCGTTTCCGCTTAGAAATGATTTCCGGAAAATCATCTGCCTCGCACTTTGCAAAAGTCTCCATCGTAGAGCAGCTTTCATACGCCAGCTTTTGAGGCATTTCTTTCATGACGAAGGTTTGTAGGTAAGCGGGGTTCGTCTCAAGGCCGCGGGACAAGCTTTTAAGTTGGGTAAATGTTACCTAATACTCGTACGTAGTTGTATTTTGCATAACCGTGAGTTTTCCGGAAGTGTGAATAAGTTAGGTATTTGTTTAGGCCTAATTAACTTCAAAAAAGTAAAAAAATATAAGTCATCATAGGCTATTATATGGCTCAATCTGCAAGCAGTGTGTAATTAAGTACTATATCTTTTTGGAAAAGTATTATTCAAGCTTGAAAGCACCACATCAAAATTGGAACATTTTTACTGTGACATTTCAATATGTGTCCCCAAAAGAATCAAACTCAATTTCTCCAGATCCAATTCTAATCACATGACTACAGTATCGTTAGCGGAGGTTTCCATTGTGATTGTATAATAATAGCCCGCGCAACCGACTAGATTGTTCTTGCAATATTATCTTCATGAAACTGGACTCCCTGGCTGAAGTAGGTCGGTGGATATCGAGCCTTTTTGCAAGTGTTGGCGGGGGCTGTTGCTTAAGACCCTTGTAACTTAATCTGGGGATAAATCTATTATGTAAAGAGTGAACGTAAAGTCGAGTTATCGGCACGTCACAACATAGTTTTAGATTGCCTCGAAATCTTTCCATCCAAAACTTTTTGGTTTCCTTTTCGTAAGACACGCGTACACCTGCTGTGTTTTACGGTTACGTTGCGGTCTCTATCTTACAGGTAGGAAGGATTTATTCGGACTACTTACTACGGTCTCGAATAAGTAATGCTGTGTCTTATTTATCTTAACCTCAGATCATAGAAAGAGAATAGATATGAAGTCGCGCGTAACTACAACGAGAACCAGTGTCCCCACATTTCCCCCACCACAGCTCCCAACACACACATTCAACCTGTAAAAACAAAGCGACTGAGAGTCTACGACAACATGTGCAACCGGCTTAAAAGTGCTGTGATTGGCCAGAAGGCGTGCCTTATGGCCAATCAATGGCCGCGTGACGTGACGCACACTTTGAAAAAAGCAATTAGAGAGAAGAAAGATAAAATGGAGTCGATAAGATATCGATACTTTAAATCCTGGGGGCAAGGCTCGAAATTGGTTTAAAAAATGCTTGTATGAAAACCTTTTTATTATTATACGTTATTATTATGTTCTTTAACGATTTTTGCATAAAGGAGTCAGTTCCATTTTGTATGGACGAAAAACTCAGAATCAATTATTGGGACTAAATGAAGTTACCTTATATTAATTTACCCCAACCAAAGCTCAATGTCGTTATCGATGGAGTATAGAAGTTATAGACTGACAAAGTTTGTATGAAAAGTCATGGGTTAAGTAGGTACTTGCGATTTTTACCAGTATTTACAATATTGGTAATATATTATTATTTACTTTAATAATAATAACAGGATCACTGTAATTATTATTAACTACTATCGCGCATTAACTTTTTAATTATGGCGAAATTCGTACCGCCTATGTTTATCAAAAATAATGCCTATATTAGGCTTTCAACTAGCTCTTATAGTAATTACATAGTTGACAGTTACTAATCCCTTCTACTATTGTTATTGTTTTTGTAAAAACTTAAAAATCGCAAGCAACTCATGATTTTTTCATTCAAAATTAGAAAATAGAAAATAATAATTTACTTCTATTTATCGATAATAGGAAACCGTATTAGAACACGAGCCCTGCACTATGTTACGACCGGCACATGCGGCCGTACTGTGTATTTTCACGCGTCAGTGGATATCGGAAGAAATAAAATACATTGCGCAGTAGTTACGCATGACATAAAGTGGTTGCTAACTAAATCGTCAATGTACAACGTGTTTGAATTTTTATCACCACTAATTTCGATATCGCAGTAAATGTCACGGCACTGAATTCGTTCGTAAAAATGTTTAGTTTTTTTTATTTATAAGCAAAATACCAATGAATTTGCAATACTTACATGTGGTAAATGACTTCATTGTTCCTGTAGTTCTTCGTTTCACTTATGTTATTGCACGTTACGACGCATTATCCAACAATATCCGAGAACATTTCCTCAGTACGACTGAATCGCGACTAACCTGGCGTCGCGGGCGATGCTCGTTTCTGGGCATATCGCGGAGACACGCGCCACGCCCCCGTTTCATATCTATTCCCTTCTATGATCTGAGCACTGGTACGATGTACACTGAAAAAAATGTTTGGTTACTGCTTACACAACAAAAATGACCACCGAACACTTTGGTTATGAGGAACAAAATGTTGTGTAAATTAAACAAATAATTCTGTAGTACTTAGTTTGGTTATAGTGAACACTTAGTTCGGTGGTCACTTTTGTTGTGTAAGCAGTAACCAAACATTTTTTTCAGTGTAGAGCGATGGAATGAGTTCTTTTGTGACGATTTTCCATAACTTGCTCAATATTTGTTAAAAGATTTTAATAAGTACAGGCGATAGTACAACAGCCAATACTCTATCTATGGCATCCTGTATAATTTTAATAGTGCGTTTTCCCAGTACTGAAGCAATAAAGGTATTGAGAATAAATAAATCTTTGAGGGGTGTGATACTTAACTATAAATAGACATAATTTAGCTTTGAACTTATTAATGGCAGCTTACGGCCTTTAATAAGGTATTTTGTAAGTGATTCGTAGAAATGTATATTTCTATACATCATTCATATGAGTTTATTTCTGCGCGTGGGGAAAACCTTCCCAATTAATAATAAAACAGATAAGACTCGTTCGTAACATCTTGTCGTCAAGGGAACTCGTAATAATCCCGAAAAGGATCCAAGTGACACTGAATACGATAAGCGATAAGAGGATATTAAGAGACTCGTGAATGAGACGAATTAGTGAAGGAAACGTAAGAGACGCTACAGAAGAGCCCCAGTTTGATGATATTATAAAATATTACGACTAATTATGATATTATGCTGATAAGAGCTGGTAAGAAATACGCCATTTACGATAATATTTCTAGATTTTACACAAGTAATTTTTAAATTTCATTTTTGATTTACAGTCTATTCTACCAATGACAGAAACAATTGTTTTGTTGCCTTTAAAGTTAGTAACAATATTGTAAGTAGGTATTACGTTATCAAGTTACACAGTCTGAAATCTCAATTGTAAAATGTTTTGCGTCTTGAAAACAAATGAACTTTGCCCCCGATTTTCCTAACCTAATTTTAGATTCAAAACTTTGTGTTGTGTGAGGCTTATACTTTAAGACGCTGAAGGCGTCAAAACTCGATAAAACTTAAAGATAATACAAAACGATTAATATTAAAGGTTAGATATTTCTAACTTTTGATTTAATGAAAGTAAGAGTAAACACACATTTTCAAGTTAACGAAAATATTATCTGGGTTACTCGGATACCTTAAAAACAAAATAATGTTTACAAATTACTGAGCCCTAAATAAGGGAAATCTAAATAAATCTTGTTGGGAAATATCTCTAAATAATAGGCTACGGACTTTGATATAGGTAAGTTTGTATTGAAACTTTATCCAAAAGCCTACTCAGCAGGTAGTTTTTCTTCCGATATTTCACAGAAATTACTGCTATTATAAATTAAACGTCGTTGTCTGTCAAAGTACGAGTAAGCTTCATTAAAATGTATTTTCACTTAACGACACAGTTTGTGTTACTTCCCAATGACATTTGCCTATGCTAACGATTTTAAAATATAGGACAACCTTCGGTCAGCATATTTGATGGTAATTGTTAAGCCTTGTATCGGTTGTTGGAACTATTTTCTAAACGACGTCCTTCGTGTATTATTTATACGGCAAACAAACTTGTTGGTTTGGCTGGATCATTATGAGGGTTTGTTATGTTTGTGTTAACGACAAATGTTTGACTACACATGATTTCTTGACAAAGTGCTTTATTATTGCCAATTTATTGCAGCAGTAATAGTAAGATATTAAAATCAATGAGTGCGAATTTAGTATTAAAACAAGTGCATATTATTTTTATTTAACTTTTGTATCATACTTTATACCTAATACAATGCTCCGTGTACCTAAGTAACTAAACAACACAAAAAATTGATCTACAGTCCCATGTATCAATACACATTGCCGTGGATTGGCCCATTTCGTCCAACTAAATGCAAACATTTGCATTGGCCCATTTGATCCAATTGCCAACGTTTACAAATGTTTGCGTGCATTGGCCCATTCGTCCAACAATCTGCATTACTCGGTGAATGACCGACTGCCCTGGTTTCCAAGATCGAATGCAACGCGATCGATTCCCGATACCATCGAACGATTCTTAGTAACCGAATGTTATACGATAGTTGCTAGGTGAGATGGCGGAATCGAGTGGTTTCCATCTACTGTAGATTACTCGGTGGACTTGATTTTCTAAAGCTTTCTTGGGATTGTTCGTTTCAAACTTTATAGTGTCCTTTAGTTTCGATACAAAATTGAGAAAAGGGCTGCTAAATAAAAGAAATAGAAAATACACAAACTTTCAAAGTTCAGTCATACTGTTGCTATCATCAACAAGTAACAAATGTAACATAAATCGTCACCCTCACAACAAACATTAATTGTTGTGATAGGTGATTGCTCTTTTGACCAACTTATATGGTGTTTTCCCCAAACTGTTGCAGTGAATCAAAAGAGCCGTTTCTAGCGCCATCTCCGCACAAGAACAATGTGCGGATAAATGTTCGCTTTAATGGCTAATGACCCGTAACTTGGGGTTTGGGGCGGGTGCGTGACAGTTTATATAAGTTTATATGATATAAATTCATATATTGTAAACGTATGTTATAATAACACTTGATATAATTTTTTAACATATAATGTTTACTTCATATAATAAATCATTTCTAATAATATCATTTCAGATACCAATCACAACGCATAAAGACATTTGATATAAACCTTACTTAATCTAAGACTCATTTGATGTAATTTTGTTTAATATAAATATTATTTCACATAACCATTACTTGTAATAAATATTATTTGTTATACTCTTTAATTGATATAATTTCTGATAGATATAACTTTAAGTATGTTCTTTTTTAGCTTGACTTATAAATGACTTTAGTGACAAAAACGAATCGCCGTAAAACCGACTCCACGTAGTCTTGTCTGCCCTACCCCTAGAGTGTAATTTAGAAGCGCGTAGGCACGGAGGGGCGAGGCGGCCCGCGGGCTGAGGAGCAGGTGGCTGGAAGCGAGGCGCCGCGGCTGAGGCTGGCCGGCGAAGCCGGCCAGCAAGCCGAAGACGCGGTGTCGAGCGAAAGCCATCTGCGACGATTAGCACGCGAGGGACCGCCAGAGCCCCGCAGTGCCGGAGCCGTGACAGAAGTATCAAGTTTTTAGTCAAATTTGCATGCTGCATGCCTGCATGCCTGCTTGCTTGCTTGCTTGCTTGCCTGCTTGCCTGCTTGCTTGCTTGCTTGCTTGCTTGCCTGCTTGCTTGCCTGCTTGCTAGCTTGCCTGCGTGCTTGCTTGCCTGCATGCTAGCTTGCTTGCTAGCTTGCTTGCTTGCTCGCTTGCTTGCTTGCTGCATGCAATGTTTATTATAACAAATGAACTTTATATAAAACTAGCTGACCCGGCGAACTTTGTTCCGCCTTAATTATTATTGTTATATGATTTAAGTTTTATAGGAAAATAATTTTATCTCATTTGATTGTTCGACATTTTATTTTTATATGATTTGAATGTTATTTGTTTTAAATAGTATACATTGTAAGTTTTATAGAAAATATTCATTATATCAAACCATTTTATATCAGTTAATAGTTATTTGTCTTAAAATTATTCGTTTTAAAATTATATTATTCGTTTATTATAGTAAATAATTATTATATTAAACGATTTTATATAATTTGATGTTATATCCTCTAAGTATTATATGATATGTAGTTATATCATACATTACACACCCGTTTGGGGCCACTAATCGTAACGATTGATAAATATTTGTAGGAAACGTGGAGGTAAAGAAAGTTCCGTAAACAACATATCAGACTCTTCTTAAAGGTACACGTAGGTAAGTACTAACTATACTAACACGTACTAGTACTAGTATACTATTCTATTAGTGTGATGATAGTCATAATAAACTTGTAGAGCTACGATTATAAGTATTTCAGGATGAGCGTAGCGTATGGATGATGTATTTTTTTTATTTATTTATTTATTTATTTATTCATTTGCAATAACATATTCAGCACATACATATACATGCATTCATACATTGACCCTGTAAGGGTGTAGTAAAGTTACAATTATTTAATACTAGTTAACATCTACGAATTAAATTAACATTTACGAATACATGAACAATTACGAATGCTTAATGGTAACAATTACCCTTAATAATAATTAAATTATTAAATTAAAAAAATAAATTATTAATTTATCCAGTTGTTGCATGATGTCATGATTGAGGTTTTTAGAATCTGTTGTACTGGTTATGTTTCCATAAATAAGTATGCAGGCAGGTAGGTATTAGACGACAAGGATCAAGAAATGAATTTCATGAGGAGCTACGACTATAAAATGTAAAGAAAACAAAATCTAAACCCATCTCTAAGTCCTTCATCTTCCACAATGCATCATCCTAAATCGCAAGAAAAAACGGTTGGTAACAGATCGAGCACCCTCGACACGGTGACCCGCACCAACTAGGTTATTGGCTGCGGCGGCGCTGGAGTGGACTGGCCTCCAAACCCTTGCTTGTGTTTTGATGCAAAGAGAGAAGCTTGTAATTGAGTCTCTGATTGAGTAATATAAGAGAAATGGTAATTTGACGCATCTCATTAACATTAAGATTGATTGGCAGATGTTTTTTTGACTTGTAATTGAGTCTCTGATTAATATATGTATAAGTGAAATAGTCATTTGACGCATTTTTTTTCCATGAAATACTTTTGCTTCGTTTGTAATTTTAGGCAGACTTTAAGTCCTACCAAAGACGATGTCAAAGCAACGCTATCGTATTAAACTTTATTTTCTCGCACAATTAATTGGCAGTTAATTTGATTACAATGAAAGAATTATCTTAATTCCAGCAAAATACATTGCTAGTATTTTGTGCAAGTACAATCCTCGTAAGATTAAACGAGTAAATTCGTTCGTTCGTTCGTTTCATCCAAATGACGTCCACTGCTGGACAAAGGCCTCCTCCAAGGTTTTCCACAATGCACGGCCCTGCGCTGCCCGCATCCAGGCTCTACTTTACTCCATAAGGAGTAAATTAATCTGCTTTAAAAGGACATTGATAAGGATAATCCCAGCCTTTCATAAAATTATGTAATGAAACATCTCATCAACCCGTCTTGGTGACGCTTTGATCGTTATGTAAAACATTTTGAATCGTTATTAAATATAATCTTACATTGAAGTTTCGATGCGCAGTAGGTACTAGGGAAAATAACAAATAAGATCTAACTTTATTATAGTAATATTGTTAGGTGGCTTGCTCAATTTAAATTTATCTCAAGCGAACGTCAAGTGTGTTGTAAATTATGCAAAATGTTTGCTGGTTTTCGTCATAAATTTCAACTAAATCTTCAAACAAGATTATTGCTTTAAAACATGCTAATAATATTTGAATAAATTCACTATTCAACTGTGATCGTGACTCGAAGAAGATCATAAAAGAAAGCCTTTAGAAAACTTTGTTATCGTTTCAAAATCAATTAATTGCGATCGCCGATGAAGAAAATGACACATAAACACAGTTGCAGTCCAACTATTGATCTAAATAATTGCCGACGTACGCCCAGTAGGTCAAATAGCCTATACTTACTGACCCAATCGATATTGACTAACGATTAAAGATGGCACTATTGATTTAATAATCACTCCCATCAATGTTTATCTATTAGTCGCTGTCTTTTTTTGAAGTGCTAAGAAGTAAAATTACAATGTACTCGTACATATTTCGAAGTTATTTTTAGAAGAATGATTTTTTGTATTCCGTCGGGACCCTCTTAATATCCGCTGTCTGTCTGTCTATCAGAGAAGATTTATCTCATGGGCCGTAACAGGTTAAATAATATAATAAGGCATATAAGAAACGTATTTCTTTCTAGCTTGTTGTACCGATGTCGACACTCCATTTACATTGCTTCAAAACCTTCCCTCGATGTGTACCTCTTGCAAACATTTAGGGCAAAACTTCATTACATCATTGTCACTTAAGCGACATAAACAATTTATTTCCAATTTCCAACATTAGTGAGGTAGGTCAGTTAATTTTATTCGCCGCAAAGAGCCTTAATAGGCGAAGCAAGCTACTGAAATATTCAGACAACGGCGGGTTTTCAGCACGGACGAGACCTAGTAACCTAATAGCTGAGAATCAATAGAACTGTAACAGCAAACGCTTCTTTACACATTCGAAATTCTAATTGTCAGTTTCAGTGGGCCTTAATTACAGGAATAGACATGAGGGAAATGTTTTTCATTTCGGAAAGGAACGTTGATTGCCCATTATACGTACAAAATTGGGATCAAATAAACAAAATAATTTCATGCTCAAAATCAAACTCAAAACCTATTTGTAGAGAAAAGGTCTTGCTCTCTACTTAACCACTGGATAACGAAAATGAAGCTCTACATTTTTCCATGTGTAAAGATAAAAAACATCTAGGGCAAACTGTCAGTCATTGGACACTTAAAGGTATTATTGGACAGTTATTTATTGAATTAAAAATAGGATTTCTATTTCAACAACTAAGAGATTTTCACTGATGGAGTTAAAAGGGCGTTAAGTTGTAGTTTGCATTTGAAGGAATAAGTATTCATTCATTTTATGGACATTCAAAGGGCGTTTTGTCCAATGATTGGCAGCGCTGTAAATGCTGGAATTGAGAGAGTGAACTCTACATTCGCTAAGAATTAGTATCAAGATCATTATGTTTAATACAGCTTCAACTTAGCCCATTACATAAGTTGTTGACCGTACTTAAATAATCCCTCGATTTACGATTCACGTTACAATTCTCTTGTCTTGTGTAACACTTAATTCCTAATGACCTAATGGGTATTGTCGTTATAGCCCGTTAGGTAACGTCCTGACCACGTACAGGGCGTCACTTTTGATGTGGGTAAAATAAAAATAAAATTGGCCAGTCCGATACTTTAGTACCTACTTTCCGACCATTTTATTTTATGTCATTCTTAACAAACCGAAAAATAAATTTGCGTACGGTGGTTAAGTTCTGTGTTCGAAGTAAATTTTCTTTTATGGTCTTTTTCTTAACATCAAATAAGCAATAACAGTTTTATGAGTCGGTCTTATGGTTTCAATAGTTAAATCAGCAAGTAAATAGTTTTTGTTTTGCAAAAGCATAAGGTAAAAGCTCCGATGTTTATTTACATGCGGCTTTTTATAACAAGTGTTTTTAATTTCCTTTGATGGGATTACATTTAGGCTGAGTTGCACCACCTAACTTTAACGGTTACTATAACGATAACCGGTGCGTTTTGTATGGAGTTTGACAGATGTTTGACGTTTGTAAAAGTTAAAGTAAGATGGTGCAAGCCTTAGTAACTGAAGCTTATGTTGGAAAGTTAGAAACTTTTTGGTTAAACGCAAGCATATTTGAATATTTGAATTTGGCACTCCGCTGTCAATGTAAGGTTTCCAGACTTCTGGATCAGTCACTCGATCTCATGTAGTCTCTGTGTGCTGTATGTTCTAAAATAAATCCGTGGTAATCTTCGTGGTCTTTTCCTTCTTACGCTCCAATCTCCAACATGGTAGCAGAGCGTAGTTACAAGAAGTGAAAAGCACCCATATTTCCGCGAAATTGGTCGTACATCGCGCACTTGGAATTATTACCGTACCGGAAGCGGCGAACGGTATTCAAGATGGCTTCGATGGGATTCGGTCAGAATTGCATTGAGAGACTAAAGGGGGCAGAAAATTACTCCACGTGGAAGTTCTCGATGCGAATGGTGCTAATCCATGAAGAGTTGTGGGACTGCGTAGAAGCGGTGGCCGACGAGGACAACAAGAAGAAGGATGATAAGGCCTTAGCGCGCATCGCGCTGTCCGTGGCGCCGACCGTAATCCCGCATATACGCACTGCCAAAAGTGCCCACGAAGCGTGGACAATACTGCAGAAAACGTATGAGGGACGTGGTCTGAGCAGGAGATTGGGCTTGCTGCGGAGTCTCTTCAATACGAAATTATCGGAGTGTAACTCAATGGAAGTTTACCTGAACAAAATAAAAGAAATTTCACATCAACTGAGTGAAATTGAATCGCCGCTGGACGACGAACTCGTTGCGGTGATCATACTGAGTGGGCTCACAGATGATTACGACCCGCTCATCATGGCGATTGAGCACTCATCTTCCAAACTAAGTACGGAAGTCATCTCAGCTAAATTACTTCAGGAAACCCAAAGACGGGAAGAGAAAACTGAAGAAACAGCACTGATTACACAGAAGAACCCAAAGAAGAACCCAAGCACACAAAGACTACATAAGATGTGCTTCGGGTGTGGTGCCAGAGGACACAAGCTGAGGGACTGTCCAAAAAGGAGTTCAACGTCCAAAGAACAGACCTCCGGGGACGAGCCAAAGAGTCAGAAACAGCAGAAGAAGCCATGGAAGAAGAACAAGGCTAATCTGTCGGCACTCTCCGTGAAGGTGAAAAGTGACGTGTGGTACATAGACTCTGGGGCCACAAACCACATGTGTAATAGTGAAAAAGTGATGGTGAAGTGCGATCGTAATAAGGTTTTTAAAGTGAGCATTGCAAACGGTGAAATGCTATCGACCGCGGGCTTAGGTGAAGTTCAGGTTCGTTTAAAAGACTGTGTAAGGACACTAAGTGAAACTTATTACGTACCTAACTTAAGTACTAATTTATTATCTGTCAGTGCTTTGACAAAAAAGGGTTATGTTGTCAAATTTGACAGAAATTCTAATTTTGCTCTTGTGTTTTCTAGGTCGGGCATGGATATTTCAGCTTATGCTGATGCTGACTGGGCGTCAGACAACATGGACCGCAAGTCATACACAGGCTTTGTGTTTACTATTGGTAAGTCAGTCGTTACTTGGGAGAGTCGCAAGCAACGTACTGTTGCCTTGTCCAGCACTGAGGCGGAGTACATGGCGTTGTCTGACACATGTAAGGAAGCTCTATTTATTAGAAAGTTTATATGTGAGATTTTTGGTACCATGCCTAGAATAACAATTTACAATGACAATCAATCTGCTATAAAACTATGTAAAAACTATATGTTTCATTCTAGAACTAAGCATATTGATATTCGTCATCATTTTATTAAAGAAATTGTAAACAAAGGAATAGTTGAAATTAAATATTTGTCAACTGTTGTTATGTTAGCTGATGTGTTAACTAAAGCACTATGTAAAGAGAAACACAATAAGTTTGTGTGTCAATTGCTAACTTTAATTTAAGTTACTTAATGCTAACAATTGAATTAAAGCTAATTGTAACTTAAGTTTTTTAAAATGTTAACTTTGTATTTGTGTTGTGTTTCTTTAGTGTTAAGTGTTTTATAAATGTATTTATTGTAAGTTTAGCTTGCGTTTAAGGGCCAGTGTTGGAAAGTTAGAAACTTTTTGGTTAAACGCAAGCATATTTGAATATTTGAATTTGGCACTCCGCTGTCAATGTAAGGTTTCCAGACTTCTGGATCAGTCACTCGATCTCATGTAGTCTCTGTGTGCTGTATGTTCTAAAATAAATCCGTGGTAATCTTCGTGGTCTTTTCCTTCTTACGCTCCAATCTCCAACAGCTTACACAATAGGTAGCATCTTTGTCTTGTCAACAACCCGTCAAATGTCATTAGCCCGGCATTTGGGAATAATATCCGTTATGCCTACCTACATTCTCAAATCTAGATAAGCAATGATATACGACATTTAGTGATAAGTCGTTTGATTCATGTGTTATCAGCGTGCCGAGAGAGCATTAGCGTCATCGGAGGATTCTAAACACGTCTTCTAAAAGCTCCAGTATTTGGTTGAGGTATTATAGACAGAGCTAATAGAATTCGTGACAGACTGAAGTTTGTTTAAACAAGAAACTTTTAGATAAGTTTTTTGAACCGATGACATTCAATTGGTCGTTGTGAGAGCTTAGTCTCTATTTGTAGCCATGAAACAAATGAAGACTATGCTCTTACAACGACAATCACCTGCTTTTGCCTTTTTAAAGTAAACAAGATTTGTGAAGCAACTTTTTTAATAAAATTATCTTACATGGAATTATGATTCTTAAACAAGTTGATCTCTCTCACTAGCTGCAATTTGACTAAACAAGTTTCGGTCAAAATTAAGATGGTTTTTATTTAAGAATGGAAATCCTCCTGGACTTAGCCAAAATTATAGCGACCTTAAGCACCCAAAAGCCTCCAGATGCTCACTTTTAAGCTCATAAATATTGCTGGACAACTTCAGACCCACAAGTTAAATCAGATTAAACTACAAGTCGACAGCGCGGATAGTTTGTATTGTACCCTTTTAGACGGACTGACAAGTTTTCAATAGAAATTGCTGAATGCGACCGAAACTAACTCTGTGACCCGCTTCCACGGAAAAGGCACGTGATGACATAAAGCTGTATACACATTTGGCGATACTTCAGTTTCCGTGCACTGATAACTACGTAAGTTATTTCCCAGGAAAATCACAAAAATCACATCCTCTCACTTTCCTCATCCCCCAAATGTCAGCTATATTTAAGGTGTTTAGTACCAGTACCTAGTCATTCGTAATAGACATCTACAGAAACTTAATTCGTCACACTAAAATAGTTGTAACTTGGCTAACAGAAACCTGATGTAGAGCGATTTACCTAACTCCGCAGTGTTTCAATTTTGCTTGTGAATACCTAAAATTGGTTATTATTAGTGACTGAAAACAGATTTCTCCGTTAACGTTAGTTACTTTTATTTTGGGAATTGTTTTACATCTGCTAATTTTGTGTGGTTGACTACATAATAAGGAATTCTATTTATAAGAATAAAAGGCATACGTAACATTAACGCACTCGCCCGTATTTCCTAAATGGTTCATTACTGGTTATTTATAGGCTAGGCTGGACGTGAAGCCAATTCAGTCTAGCTTATAACATTGCCTACTACCGGAGCCAAAAGGTTTTATTTGTAACGAAAAAATCTTCAATTAATTTCGACGAATATGTGGCATTTCTGAAGGTCAAATAAAAGCGTATCTCTAAATTATGGGCTATACGAGAGCGCTTCAAAATGGCGTTAGTGCTAAGAAGTTTTAATGAGTAAATGTTACAAAGTGTGAAGCGAGCTTTATAAGCCCTCTAGTGGTATTCAATGAACTTGTTGAAAGGCGAAGTTGGGGACTCAGATATGTGCCAATTTCGCGAGTTGACTCTCTGACCTTGCGCAGTTTGAAAAACTTGCAAAGCCGAATGTTTGCTCTACTTCAAATTGTATGTGCTCCGAAATTTGTGGATAAATAAACAAACGCATTGAAGTTAAATGTTATATCAAATTCGGGAAAGTAGAGAAAGTATTAACTGAATTCAATACTTATAAATGAATCACACAAATAACGTCGCTAATGATCGAACATTGTGATGTGTTGAGGATTAACGCCCGTATTCACAAACATTACTATGAGGTCTCACAGTTCGCGTGGACGCACAGGGTGACACACGAACCAATCATAGAGCTCTATTCAACGCTGGGCGTTCGATTTGCTGCTTCACTTAAGCAAGCATCGTTTGTGTTGTGATTCCTGACCCGACCACGACATGGAATGAAGTTTTTACTGTGGCACAAAATGGTAAGTTTTATTTAATCGTTTGCTATAGGCACAATTTGACACATATTTTTAGCATAATCAGTAACTTTACACTATTGATATTTTATTAGATCTGCTTGTGGTCGTGGAACCAGCCAGCCCGACCACAATCGTACTACAAAAAGTACAAGGCACAAATTCTTGGGATAAGTGGCACAGTAAAATACAATTAAAATTACCATTTTGTGCCACAGTAAAAACTCCGTTCGATGTCGTGGTCGGGTCAGGCATCACAACACCATCGTTTGTGAATACGGGCGTGAATCTCATTGACTGGTCAACAAAAAAACAACTTTTGCATGTAACATGAAAACTTTTGTCTGGTTATGATTAGGACAAGGTTAAGGATACTAGAAATACAATTTAAATGTTTTAAATACGAATAGTTTTTTTGTAATATCATTTTATAAAATTTTAGAAATTTTGAATTTTTATCAACAAAAATAAGTTATTTCGATTTATTGCAACATTAATATGAATTTCCCTATATGATTTTCGTCTGTATTTTGCTTCAGGAATATCTCGTTTTAATGTCCAACAGTAATCCGCTAACATTCGTAGGCTCCACTTGCTTTGATATCGTTTTTCCATGGTAGAAGTCTTGATAGAATCTTTCACCGTGTTCATCGCTGATGGCGCCCAAATTTTCAGGGAAGAAGTCTAAATGTGAATGAAGAAAATGTATTTTCAATGACATATTACAGGCCAAAGCCTTATAAGTAGATAAAAGCTCCGCAATAGTACATTTATGGTCACTTGATCGGTGATTTCCTAGAAAATTTGAAGTTACTTCAATGAAAGATTCCCAAGCTGATTTTTCTAAATTACTAAGCTTTTCTTTAATTAATATATCATCTTTCATCAATTGCCTGATTTGAGGGCCAACAAATATGCCCTCAAAGTCAGGATCCAATGTGTCTTTTCGATTTTTGGCGTAACGGCCAGATCGCTTGTTTGAGGTGGTTCTGGTAGCGGACTACCGGTAGATCTTCACTATGAGGGATCGGTCTTTTAGCTGAAGGCAGGTCAGGATACTTAATTTTACTTTTTGGTTTAATTGTAATACCTTTTTTGTACCAGTAAGACAAAAATAACAATCAGATGATTTGCTCGTTGGTTTCAACCAAATCATAGGGATTGCAAAAGGCATAGATCGAGATCTTTTCGCCCACCCAGTGAAAAGACCCACACATGTAACACAACAGATGTATGGAACCCTCACTTTGTCTTGTTGTCCGATGGAAAAGCCAAAATACTGTTCATATAACTTAGTTACTAATGGTGTCAAATTCCTTCGCTGAGTTTTGAAAGTAATGTCACCACAAATTTAAAAAAAACTTGTAAGGATCATTTTTGCACTTTCTTGACATTATTTAAGAATCACTTAACTCTAAAAACAGAACAAAACACTACGTTTTTCAAATAAACAATTTCTCTGAACGCGAAAGTGAAACAAAAACGGTTAATTTTTAATTTTGTGGGTAGTAGCTGTAACACGAAAACTAGACCTGATGGAATCAAAATAAATATGGGAATAAATTGAGGGTAGGTAGGTAATTTAAAATTAGCAAGCACCTTTCTTGTTACAAAATTTTGTTGACCAGTGATTTACCTTAACATCAAGTAGATTGTACTCGTATTTCTAAATGGTTGTAACTTAATCTGTACAATAGACGTAAGTGACTTATCAACAGACTAAGAATACCAATCCGATAAGACTTTGAAGTTAAGGTTGTAGCCTAAATCTGTTGACTTCCTGAAAAGCGTTTGTTCCCCTTTGACTGCGAACCTTTGATATCTCTTTGGGAATATTTTAGTAGCTTTAGTCATGTTCCTCCAACAAATGTTAAGGGATTTGGTAGCTATTCTTAGCTTTGAAGATTTCGTATTTAATTTTACTGTGAGTATTTTATGAACTTAATTTGAATTTAGACAACGAAAATATGGAGACTATCTTAAAATTCCATCATAAAATTTTATTTACTGTATGCTATCACAATAATAGTATTTATTATGTGGTTTGACAAAAATTGTACTTGTAACAATTATGACCCACAACAATATACTTCTTGATTACTTATCATAAAGTTTATTACCAAAAAGCTAATAAATTAATACGAGTACCGAGATTTATCCATTTAAAAACTTACATTATAATCTTTTATGAATTTACATCAAAAAATCCTTTTGCTATGCAAATACCCGACATTTTTGTGCAATATAACATTCTCCTAAAGAACATCTAGTGTACTAGATATCAAGTGCGAACCTTTCTGCCGCTACACAAGCGGGAGGCGCTTGCACAGATTTGGCGCTCGCATTAATATCCGAATTAGGGACGTGAAGACACTTGAGACATTTTTCTGTGTGTACGTACCTATAGGTATTTATTTTTCCTAGTACCTTCTAGCCTACAATATTTATTATTTAAAAATAGGGTATAGTATTTAAAAGATGTAACGTATGTGAAAGATTTTAATGTAATGTAACAAGCACACATGCAATCAAAATTTTAAAATCTTTTTGGACTCGTCTAATCCTACAGAACAGTTGTTCTGACATTGTATTTTATTTTACTACTTAGTAATCACTTACCAGATAGATTTTATTATACGAGTAGGTATGACTATAAAATCGGTTCACACTCTAGAGTAGAGTTCCAGAATTTCAAAATGTAGGTATATGATTAATTGAAATTGCTCTCCTATTTAAAAAATAGTGTCTGTGCATGTACCCTTAAGTCAAGAGTCTAATTTCCCTTCCCGACATATTGTATCTACGTGCCTCGCGAGCTCACTGCCCCAAACTTATCATCGGATGTACACGTAATAACATAAGTGCCCCGTATTTTGCCGGAAACGCACGATATTGTCTGGAGCAGAGATTGGAAGGTAATGGAGTGACTGTGATTGACAATTCGCTGAACAAAATGCCGGAAGTCGGTCTGAAAGAGTTCGCGCTATTTATAGACCCCTGAAATGTGCGTTCCGATTTCTTATATGTATTTGCTGTAGCTGTTATAAATATCTTTGTATCGCAAAAATCACTAATACTCGTAGTCCCGTTAACCCCTCGTACTAAGCTTAATACGCTTGTGTTACAAGTGGGCTCACAACAATAGTCGAGCAGCGGCGGGATTCGTACTCGAATCCGAATATTCAGTAAAAGTTGTAATCACAAAATACTAATTTATTGAAATTGGAAAACTTTTGCTTACCTTAACGATCTTTTATTATAACAATTTCCAAATAATTTAATTTTAATTAGTTTTCTCCTTTGAAGCAAAATTTTCGCTAGTTCATAACCTCTAACTGGCTTTTAAATTATGTGGGAACTTCGCAGGTACTTTGTTAAGATTATAACTTTTTCGTAAAGTATCGTTTAAATTTCAGTTATTTTTTAATTAAAAAAAGGTTAATTTACTTAGAAATTTGAATGTTGCAATAATTCTACATTAGAAGAATCACGAATATTTAATAAATAAGTACATCATCAACAGCCCTTTACAGTCCACTGCTGGACTATGAGCCTCCTCCACTATAGTGGAGGGTTTTGCCATAATCTCCACGCTTGGCAGGCGGGTTGGAGATCGCAGTTTAAAAGATTGATGTTTTTTCAGAGAGCGCTGCTGCCCATTCTCTGTTTGATGTGTAGTCCCTAAGTCGCCTCTTACGACACCCGCGGGAAGAGTAGGGGTTGGTGACAAATGTATTCTACTCTGCCGTCACCACACGGCTTATACGGCAAATAAGTACAACAGCAAACTTAATATTTACTCGGACTCGGTGCACATAATTATGTATTAATAATCATTACATAAACACTGTCAAATTAGAGGGGCCATCTCCTACAGTAATATACAGGGTGTTTGGCGCATCGTGTGCCAAAATGATTTGGCGGATAGAATGGGTCATTTCCTATATTTTCAGCCCCCATAACACGTTCCATGCCAGGCGGCTACTTTTAAATTAATTTTTTTAGTAATTTCACCAAAATACCCAAATCGCATCATTTCATTTCGATTTAAAAAAAAACTACTAAGCGCATCCCTAAAGTAAATATTTTGTTTTGACGTGCATTAATGTAGGGTTGCATCAAATCTAAATTTACTGGCAAATATCATCTAGTTTTTTTAAAATTCAGCTTTGAAGTTTTCAGAAAAGTTAAAAACGGACTGAACATTTAAGTTTACATGGGTATAATTTTTTTTTTAAAAGAGATAGCGATCTTCGGATTTTATCAAAACTTCTCTAGTCTATCCTCATTCAAACGGTATACTAATCTTGTTTAAATAATAACAACAACTTCACAAATGACTTAAATTAGTGCATTGACTCTACTCGGACTGATTTGCGAAATTTGTGTTTATAGCCCCTTTATGTGTGAATAGTACGTTTAACACCTACAGGTAAAAAATATTTATCTTATGCAATGTAAAAACCTTTTCCCAATCGTTTTTCAATGTGGATTTCTTGAATTTAAAGACGAAAATAATTATTTTGATCGTTTATTAATTATTACAAATTTCGTTCAAAATGGCCTCGGCAACGTATACACTCACGACATCTTCTTCTAATTTTCTCTTTTTATTACTACAAAGGCGTTTTCTACTCGTGGATTGGAAGAGATGGCCCTATACAGTGGCCTACACGTTCCCCAGACCTAACTCCGTTCGATTTTTACGTCTGGGGACAAGCTAAAGAACTGGTGTACGTAACGGATTCAAACAATAGAAAAACTACAACGAATAGAAAACGCCTTATTAGTAATAAAAAGAGAAATGTGGCTGCATACGACAACAGTCGAAATTAAAAGAAGATGTCTTGAGTGTATACGTTGCCGAGGCGGACATTTTGAACAAAATTTGTAATAATTAATAAACGATCAAAATAATTATTTTCGTCTTTAATTTCAAGAAATCCACATTGAAAAACGATAGATAAAAGGTTTTTACATTGCATAAGATAAATATTTTTTACCTGTTAGGTGTTCTACGTGCTATTCACACAAAAAGGAGCTATAAACACAAATTTCGCAAATCAGTCCGAGTAGAGTCAATGCACTAATTTAAGGAATTTGTGAAGTTGTTGTCCTTATTTAAACAAGATTAGTATACCGTTTGAATGAGGATAGACTAGAGAAGTTTTGATAAAATCCGAAGATCGCTATCTCTTTTAAAAAAAAAATTATACCCTTGTAAACTTAAATGTTCAGTCCATTTTTAACTTTTCGGAAAACTTCAAAGCTAAATTTAAAAAAAACTAGATGATATTTGCCAATAAATTTAGATTTGATGCAACCCTACATTAAAGCACGTCAAAACAAAATATTTACTTTAGGGCTGCGCTTGGTAGTTTTTTTTTTAAATCGAAATTAAATGATGCGCTTTGGGTATTTTGGTGAAATTACTAAAAAAAATAATTTAAAAGTAGCCGCCTGGCATGGAACGTGTTATGGGGGCTGAAAATATAGGAAATGACCCATTCTATCCGCCAAATCATTTTGGCACACGATGCGCCAAACACCCTGTATTTTGACGTTATAAAAACATAATTACATTATTGTTTTTGTTTGTAATTAAGTTATACCTAGTAAAGAGCTTAGTGTGTAAAGATGTGTTCAAGACTGATTTGTAGGATATAATTATTATTACATAACTTCAAGGCTGATATCAAGGTTCTATTTCGACTTTAACCAACAATTCCTTTACAAAAATACCAGGAAATGATTCCGGTAATATTCTTCCCACAAAAATAAACATTGCCGAATCAAAATCAAACGAACCAGTGAAGTGGAAGCCTCGACTCTCTCGTTGTTCGATTGCCAATCTTTGTTCGCCAAATTAGTCGCATTTATGAATGGAAATCGAACGAGGAAACAAGTGTTTATATTTTATTTGAAAGTAATGTTATTTATGATGGCTGTTTGGCCTGGTGGCTCCCGTTGGGGTCGCAACGCCAGATCCGGTAACGGGTTCGGGTAATTCCCACTGGGGGCAAATGTTAGCATGATTTAGATGTGCATAAAATAATATAATGTGAAAAATATATACAGGGTGGAAACGATAAGTGATTTCACTCGATTATTTCTAAACTATACAAGATATCCAAAAACTAGTTACTGATCTTGAAAGTGCTTTACGAGCTCTATCCAACGGTACCAATAATAAGTTTTAATAAACTGAATCTATCCGAAAATTCAATGTTTCCAACTTCCATACAATTAGTACTGCCACAGTCTTGGCACTCATGTCTTGATAATATTATAGCAAGTAAAGCCTAAAGCCAATGTTTTCCATTAATAATTTTAAATCAGAATGCAATTTACGAGTTAATTTCAAGTGTTTATTATTTAAAATGAAAAAATAACACTTCTAATATTGTGTGGCTAGCATAGTGGCATACATTTAGTATGGAGGCTGAAAACATTGAATTTATGGATAGATCCAGTTAATTCTGTAACCTATTACTTATAACGTTTGAAAGAACTCGTGAAGCACTTTCAGAATCAGTAATCAGATTGTCGATATCTTGTGTAGTTTAGAAATAATCGAATGAGATCACTTATCGTTTCCACCCTGTATGATTTTTTTGGGGCCAGAGAAGTTTTTAATTATTAGGTCATACTAGGTATGTAGGAAAAATGCGTTTTTTGAGGCATCATTTTTACAATGTTCCACTTTATAAATAAACTTATTCTTATGTACCTATTCAAACGTATGAATAAGACCTTGTTTTAATCTGAAATTTATTTTCATGCTTTAATAAGACCTTTAGTTCTAATTCTGAACTAGTACCTACCCCTGATTTGATTAGCGGCCATGTTCTTCCTAGATCCTGCGGGTAGGGATAGTTAAGTACAAACTTAACCTGTGGAATGATAATTTTATTCCATCCCACAGATTGCTTCGTACCTACTCAACCTTCACATTAATTTTCCATGCTAATATAAATTCAGTAGGGCCCCTCAGGATTTAGGTCACGATAAACAAGACTTATTCCCGCATTCATACTTCTGATATTTTGGCATGGTTTCCAGTAAAATATTAATAATGAAAATTGTAATTCTCTACTTATTTACCTCCCATCTAAGTCTGTTTATATAACAAAAACTATAAATGTACAGGCTTATCTATTAAATAGTGGATAGGTACATAATTATCCTACATATTACATGTTCGTACATGGTAAGAAAACCTTTGGCCCCGGTGGGAATTAACCCTGCCACCGAAGTTGGCTTCGTAGGTACGTGATCCAATAAGATGACGCCAATTTACAAAATATTATTTTGGAATTTATCAAGATGACCTAAGAAGTAAGGTGGTTGATGCATTAAATCCTCTGCCTCTGTTTCCATTGTGATATTATAAAAAAAACTGCAAGTTGAAAGAGACTGCATTCGCATACTAAGCTCCTATTTATTCGTTATAACAATGGTCCTTTTCATTGCAACCTATAAATAAAGTTAATATTTCTTGCAGCGTTACGTGACCCAGTTTGCAATATTCCTAAATGGCGGAATCTTGCTTTATTATTTCTTTGAAATATCCTTCTTTCTCTTGCAAAATAAGCGGAGCGGTTACAAAAATTGTTCGTTGTTACAGGAGTTATTCAGTCAGGAATAATTAATTACGCGTGCGCTTCAGATAAAGATGAAGAGAGAAGCCGAATTTTTTGAGATTTGAAATAAATTATTATTGGTTCGATTGTTAAAAATTTGTTATAACCAAAGAAGAACGGTCACGCCCCATACAAAAAAAACCCAGACCCGACAGAAACGAGACATACCTCAGTTTTTTTGTCATGTCTTAATTAGTTAAATTATATATTTTTAATATTCGAAATCTATGTATAACACCAAAATATTACCCTTTGTTTTTGTTTAGGCGTTATACAAAAACTAATACAAAATGCTTATTTATCACCAAAATTGGTAAATGTATGTACCTAAATGTCTATTACAGCTGCTATGGAATGTATCTAGGTGACCTGGAGATACAACCGGATTATGGAGAAGGATGCTTGGCATAACCTGGACAGAGTTCCGAACCAACGTCTCGATCATCCAAGAGCTTGATGTCAAACAGCGTCTTTCTTCCATCGTCCAAAGTCGTATAGGTACTCACTTTCTTTGGCCATATAATACGTGGAGACGTCGCTTCTGTTGAACGACTTGTTGTGCAGGGGAAGGTTGAGGGCACAAGAGCGCGCGGCAGGTCGCCCATGCGCTGGACTGACCAGATCAAAACCGCACTCAATGGTCCACTCCACGAGTGCACAAGAAAGGCTGCAGTGCGGGAGGAATGGCGACGGATTGTGAGACTTGCCACCGGACCTGGTGTGACGACCACGACCACTCTGGCCAAGAGTGTAGCGACGAAGAAGAAGAATTAAGACATGACAAAAATACTGAGGTATGTCTCGTTTCTGTCGGGCCTGGGTCACAGATGACCGTTCTTCTTAAGGATAACAGGCTAGTAAATAAGAAACATACGTCCCAAAAAAGGTATATTTAATCAGTGAGCCGGGAGTACAATGACTTGGAAAAATAATTTAAAAAAAATAGAAAATTATGAATATTATTTCTTTTTTAATAGGCAGGACTTCATAGCGCACAAGCGCTTGATTATCAGTTAGGAAAGATGATTTTCAATGGGTTCTACTAATTCTGTTCTATATCTTGATAAATAGTACCTATTAGTTACTGGATTTCTAGGTCAGCTAACGTCTTACATCAGAGTCAAAACAGCTTATTAATATTTTTGAGAGGGATTCTAATTTGCTTCGACATTGTCAAGTAAGCCGCTTCGAGTGTTTAAGTCCACATAATGGCTACGACCCTTCTTATTAAAGAAAACCGCTACGACGCATAACGGCGAGGTTTTATTTTTCTTTGCAAGGACGTCCTCTAGCAAGTATAATATGAGCAAAGTGAAAAGAAAAAACCTATGGCTCGATGGAGTATATTGACAGAGTGCCGCGAAAGATACACATAATCTCATAATTACGCCCATAATAATAACGCTCAAGTGTCGAACACGTTATTGCTATTATTATTTACTTTCTCCTTCTTTTATTTTAACATTTTAGCAAAAACAAGATCTTAAAATGAGCCAAAGTCACTGAAATAACCTTTGCCAGGTAACTAAATGAATTAAGTTATTAATTTCATTTCGTAAACGTCTTTTTTGTGCGTAACTATTTTGTTACGTGAAGTGACCGCAAAATTAAAACTGTCACCAATGTAATTTTATTAAAGGGACTGAATAATATGTGGCGATGATGATGTAGTGGCGTTCCGCTGGCGTTTTAATGTCACCCAAGAAAATTCAACGCTAAAAAAAACATGTGTGGGATAGCAACCAAAAGGATCTAAATAACAGGTGGGCAGGAATTTTAACAAGGTAACAGCCGAAAACTTGATACATTAACCCTACTTATAATAATATTATTTCTTCAAATAACTTGCTTCTAAACACGCTTTCCAAATGTCGAAGTTCAGTTTCAGTAAAAGCTTATATTTCCATGGACACGGCAAAAAAACAAGTTTTTCTTATTTTGCTTTTTAAGAGCACACTAACGGCTAGAGACGACTCGGCGGGAATGAATGATGTTTTCCTATTCCGAGCTATTAACTCACAGGAAACATTTTGTCATACAATATCAAGCTCGAGCGAAATTATTTCCTGCTCATATTTTTTATGTTTATTTTATGTGTTAACGAGATGTTTTATGCACGAGCTATTTAGGGTTAACGATAAAAATATGACTAATGGTTTACTTATCTGCACTTTTAGAATATTGTAGTGATTTTACAGTGACGTAGTAAAATTATGAGCATTTACAGCGAAGCAATATACCTAATTAAATTTTAAATCAAGTATTGTGTACATCATATTTTAAGACCAATTTATCCATGACATTATTGAAAGTTATGGTACTCATATTTCCTTGTACATAAAAAAAGAAGATATTGTGATATAACATCAATGTAAATTCCTGTTTGGCCTAAATATTGGGAAATACTGAACATCCCAAACCATAAACACGGTCATTCCAACCCTTTTGTCCTTCCGATCAATAAACAATAAAACCTCGGTCATCCATACATTTGGTAATTTATACGAGAGTAAATCACTAGGTCTGGCGGCGCTGATAAAATTGATTGGGAGGTCCCGGCCGTTTCACGGGACCAGGAACGCCTGAACCCATTCAGTGGCCTCAGACACGGCATAGATTATAACCACGGTTAACCTGTAGGCAATCTGTAAACGTTACTTTTCGGTAGGTACTAAAATTTTCACACACCAAAATTATAAATATAGAAGTTACTATCCCACTGTTCATCTACTTATTAAGATTTCAGTGTTTAAATTTTAATGAAATTCGGTATCAGTACCAAGAATAAAGGTCTTGACTGGAATAAAACTTGCATGGCGCTTTAAAAGATTAAAAGCTTAAAACAATTTCGAATCGAAGACTGGAAGAGGCCAGACACATAAATTACCAAGTTTAACTGAGACAGGTGCATAATTCACATCAGCTAGTAAGAGAAATTGCAGGAAAAATATCTCCACGTAGAAAGATTTCTGTTATAGGTCCTTTAATGTATGTTTTTGCTATATTCTTGTCTCTTTGTCTTGTTTACTTACTTCGAAAATACATACCCTTTAAAGTTGTTAAATGATTAATTTCAAACAACGCGAGAACAACGTTAGTTATTTGTGACACGAACACGATAGTAACTGAATTATCTTCGTCTGCATTCTACCTAAACTATCCCCGTATCTAGCACCTATCACGCGGGCCGTCATTTATGCAAATCACTTTATCGATTTCCGAAGGTCAAATGTATACTGCAGCGGTAATGACAATCAACTATAACTTCATTAGCTCGTAACCGCATGTTATACATATAAAAAAGTCATTTTACTCGTGTTTTTAGAGATAACCTCATATTCGAAATATCAGACACGACATAAATAATGTAAACAACCAGTGTGCAGTCTACTTTACAATGTTTTGTATTCAACCGTTCTGCTGTCAGGTGCCTATAGCGGCCCATAGAGTCTGAAACTAGGGTCAATCTGAATCTACTTCAGTTACTAAGACGCCCAGAAAGAAGAGAAAAAAGTTTTTGTAGGTCTTGATACAACTCATTTCATTTTACTTAAAAATTAAATCGCGATCATAATTGTATAATTTTTGCTTTTTCATGTGTCATTAATATACAATTTTCTTCCTTTTAAAATTGTTCACTCCGGATGCTTTGTAATCCTCGTCTGTACATTCTTGTATTAAGATAGTGAGTGCTAACGTTAATGCTGATTACCATAATGGCATCCAAGGAAGACGTTATGATAATTACGAGTCTTCCAAGGCTTCTTTAGGGCTGGTTTCCACCAAAGCGGAGGAGATGTGTGTTGTATAACCAATCATATTTCATTATTCCTACTTCTCGTGTCCCACCGCAAAGCTGTGCGTCGCACTGCGCCGCCATCGCTGTCAAATTCTAAAGAAAAATTTGACGGCCAAATATTTCCCCTCTCTGCCTTGGTGGAAATCCGGCCTTAGAAGGCGCGTTTTATCTCTCCCGGGACATACGCATATTATGGCGGCGGGTACGTACATATTTTAATTCAAGGTTATTACATTGGCAGTCATAACATAGACTGAAGCTACCCTAGAGGCTGGATTTGATATGAGTTCTGTTGAATTCTTGCCCTTGTAATTAGGCCAGACTTGAGATTACAATCAATATTAGGTATTACGTATAATATTATTCAGTTTATGAAAGCGTACGTAGTTCATAAAGACCAAGTGTGACATTAATTTTATTTGCCAATAACTTTTTAGCCAAAGCTCTGTTGAAATATAAGGCATGGCCAGTTTAGTCTAGAAAAATACTGAAATAAATGAACGAGTGTACCTAATGATCTTTATTCCTAGTAGAAAGTTAATTATTTATTTAACTTTAACATAAACTTTATTGAAAGTTTAATTAAAAGTAGTCAGACTAGAAGTTTTTTACATAATTTCATTTTGCCTCTAAAGATGAGCCTTTATAAAACATAGTTAAATTATGCGTAAGACAACTGTAATAAACCTACCCGTTGGTCTCAAATAAAAGTAACATTCGACGAGCATATGACGAAAGCATAGATGTAAAATATTTTAAACATGTTATTAACATCTAAAATGTAGGTACATGCCAAGTTCTTGAAGAGGTTTCTCTGCAACTAACTTTATCAGACAGAAATATCAACAGACACATAATGCTTATCTTATCAATTGAAAACTATAGTCTAATTTGGACGAGAGCCTACTTCTATGCTTTATTGTCACCGTCCACTATGTAATGCTAGGTAAATATAGTAAAGGTTCTCGGAGCACATTGTGTGAGCCATAAAATCTGCTTTACGACCTATCTCAAGATTACAGACGATGTATTTCTAGTCTCATTGATTTCATTAGACGTAATTTTGGGGGTGACATCGCCTGCACGAAATACTATATTATGTAAATATATTTAGATTTTTTCTAGTTACACCTAAGTATGTATATATAAGTTGATGAAAGCTTTGGGTACATTTGTTTTATTTTGCTCATCTATCAGCATTTGTTTACTCTGCTACATTCATACTAAATAATGTCGAAGCCTAGGTTAATAACAAATACCTAATTATAGGAAATACAGCATGGTCAACCAAAAGCTCACAAAAGTTTTCAGTCGTAACACTGTAGATACTGTTACTTAGCTTCATGAATTTTGAACATGAATGATTTGTAAGGTCGACGAACTCACACAAAGCGTGGTTAGTCAATGGTCGAGTTTATGATCTAATAATAACCGCAAAAGCTTTCTGTCGCTGCCGCAAAGATGGCTGAAAGCTAAATCCAATTTATTTGAGGGATATCAACCTATTTGTCAGCTTCGGGGTTCCTTAAGTTAACTGATTATACAATTGTTTAAGAATTCAGTTTCTTCTATCACGTGGCTTGTAATTCTGAGGTCACAACCCTGGTCGTTAGACGTCATGACCCGCCATGAGCGTCTAACATGGATATGAAATAGATAAACCGATTGTAATACCCTCTGAACAAAAGACTGGCTGTGAAAGGGAAAACAGACTCTCGATCTTATTCCCTAAAAGAATAATAACATCGAGATTGAGTCTATGTTTAATTTGGTAATTTCATGCACCATTGATTCGAAGAATGTTCAAATATTGAGAAACAAATTAAAACGCTGCAAAGAACATTTAAGTCATATTAATCCGTCCAACACTTCAGACTCTTCTGTGAATAAATGCGTTTTCGATTTCAAAGTGAAATTCCCTAGGAGTGCGTCGCCAAACAATTTTGTTTGCTTTGTAAAGTCAAACGGCTTGCATGGGCTTAGACGCGCATCGACGCCCGTCGCAAACAGGCGGCAAATTTGATGTTTGCTCAGATGCAGCTGTCCAATCAACTGTTTATCATTCACCTTTCGAGGAAAGAAAACAAGAAGAAGAAAACTAGCAGTTTGAGCTGTCTCTACGGAGTCTAACACGGAAACTCTTCATAGGGAAAATTGTTCATATTTTGTTATATCTGCTGAAAAAACCGATAGATAACTACTGGACGTCAATCAACCAATAAAGTTACTTTTCCATTAAGAAAAACACGAAACTCTCTAAAAGTAGGGTGCTTACCCTGACCTTCGAATCACTGCCCTTATCAACAGCCACAGGCCATCAGACCGGCTGCGGGATGGAAGGTTAGTCCAGGGGTCTGAAGATAAATGGACCGATCACCCTTCGGATGAAAAACGGCCGGCCACCGACTCGCGCGACCTCTATCGGATTTTGATGCACTCAAACTGAAGGCTACAGCCAGGGTCAAACTAAAGTAACTACCTAATGAAATTATAAAAAAATCCAAGATATTTGACGACCGATATTGTTTACATTTTAGTTAATAGATTTTAAATTCTTACTAATTGTTATAACGTTTTCGTGATAATTCAGTTCGTTTATTAGCAATGTGGGGTGAATACTCGTACAAGTCAATGCAATTTTATTAAAAAGATTTTTGACTTTAGTCTTCTCTTGCAATAGAATGAAGGGCAATTGGGCAATTGAGTATTGTAAACAGAACCTTCAGAAAGCAATTTTAAAGTCAAACGAATCCTCTTCAATTAGCAACTGATACCTATTTTTGGCATAAGTATTAGTTACTTCAAGTAGATGGAAAATTGAGAACGTTGAGATCTATTACTTTGAGGAATGAACACAAGCTAAGTGTGAATTTTCTTTTTAATTTGTATAGAGTCGCTAGGCAATTAATTAATGTTACGTCATAAATTTAAAGGTATACATTTTATTAAGGCAATGATTAATTTACGCCCCATCCCAGGTTGTTAAAAATTTGCAAACATAGAATAATAAAGAAACGTTAGCTAATGCATCCTTTTATTATGATGAAAATATTATGATTTTATTGTGGTATGCGTCATCCATTTGGAGAATTAGTAGGGCTTACTCCCACATACCAAAACATTCTGGCCCAGTGCTCAAGGCACTCATGACTTGCATAAATAACACGCACTATTAATATACTCGTACTACGACTAGTTGAAAAATTGTTTGCACAGATAAACTTAGGAACAGTAGCTTTACTATTCAAGGCATTTTTTGTTGTTAGGATAGCTAAAATCAGAATGTGGACGAACTAGAATTAGCAGAGCTGTAATATTATGCATTTAAAGCGCTAAATCATAGGCTTCCATGCAAATACTTGGTCAGGGTAAATTAAAGTGACATTGTAGCCCCGTGGTTACATATGAGACTAAAGTTTTGCAAGAACAGAAGCTTGAAAGTAATAAACTTTATAAAGCAAGTACCTACACTTAGAGAATCATGTGTTCAAGATGAGCAAGAAAATTAATGGAACGAAGTGTACGAGGTATTCGTAAGCGGATCTACTGCTTCTATATGTATTGTGCAGTTGCTGAGATCTCTAAAAGTTACATAAGTTGATAAGGGATTGGATGGCCGTAATCGTGACTCGGGGAAAAAGATGACGAACAGTCTTCAAGAAGATTAATGGCTAATCTCTTCTCTACGATAGACTACGTTTTTTCGACTTGGGAAATTATTACAGCATATTACGGAGGATTTCATTAACATACATTACGGAATAATGTAGATACAACCATATTTTTGCGGGTAAGTTAGTATTAATGTTGGCGAGTTTCGAAGGACAGAAAATAAAAACAGTTTTTATGCTAAATGCGCAAGTTTCTGAATCATGGGCAGATGTTTGTTTAGTTGTTTTGTTTATGTTAGGTTACTCTACAATACGTGGGCAGGCCGGTACTACTAGGTGGACCGACGATCTGGTAAAGGTCGCGGGAAGAGCCTGGTGGCGGGCAGCGCAGGACCGTTCATTATGGAAAACCTTGGGGGAGGCCTTTGTCCAGCAGTGGACGTCATTTGGCTGAAACGAACGAACGAACGAACGAACGAACTCTACAATAATAAACATTTGTATTCAGATTCTTCCTATTAGGATTATTACCTACAAAGGCAAGGACATCAAACTACACATCAATTTTTGTCCCAACTTCACAGCTAATACAACTACAAAAATTTTAAGCTTGAGAGTTCTTGTCTATTAGATCTTCAATTATTAATGTCTTGTAGGTCTATAATCAACGCTATAAGCTGTCTACAGGGACCATTAGTCGCAGTATACGTCGCTTGAATATTTTAGGTCTGCTTGAGAGAAATCTGTTTAAGGTTTGCCTAAGTAATGGTGGCCTTACGGACAGAATAGGAATTAGACAGAGACAAACATTATGCCATGAATTAGGTTTAAAGCGGCTCTACATGAAGACTGAGGGAGGCCTTTGTCCAGCGGTGGACATAATTTGGCTGAAACGGTAACGGCTCAACCAAAAAGAACATACCATACAAGTTATGATCCTGTTATTTCTCTGTTATTTTATGATTGAAAGATAAATCGTCGAGGATTTTGCTTATAGTTACCTACCTTACAAACTCTCAATAAGCATGATTTCCTCGATTAATTTTGAATCATATTCGGTAAACATTAAAAAAATACAATTAAAAATTCATTGGCTAGTGATTTTTTGGTTTGATGAACTGCTGTTGACTGTACTACCTGGTAAAGTTCACGCGCGTGTAAAATTATTCAAGCACTTAGCGCCGTAACTAATTAGCGCTTATAATTTATTAAAGCCCTATTAAGCGTCCTTCAGAATATTCAAATCTATTCTGGGTAAAATTTGACGTGCAATAAAACGTTTTTATTCATGTTTTGAATAGCAACATGAGTTTATTAACATCAAATATTAAATGCGTTGTTCGTACCACACCACACAAAAATTGGGCAACATTATGAACCGATTTTAAAGGATTAGTAAATTGCAGATTATATTTTTTAAATAAAAAATAAAAAGTTCGCAAAAACTATTTTAAACCAAATTCCACCCATTGAGTCGTTTCAAAGCATCTGAAAGCTTCTCATTCAGTTGAGCCTTATACAAAAATCATTAAGTTCAAAGTACTCAATATAACATAATTTTGTAGGTAGAGTCTACCTACTTACTTTACGTTGCAGTAATTTTGTTGCATGAAATTACCGTTATTACAGTTGCATGAGCAATAAAAAAGCAAGCAAAGCGTGCTTCAAGACTTTTATAACCAAAACAATCGGAATGTGAATTTTTGCACTAAAATTTGCCCCATATCCAGAAAATTACAGTTATTTTAATATTAATTTATAGTTTTTTTCTACGGGCAGTGTGCACTAAAGATTTTTTTTAAAGATTAATGAACCCAAATTAGTGACAGGAAAAATTGCTCTGTACAATACTTACCCACTAAAAATAAACTAATTTAATAACGTAAGTGCGCCTATTAACGACCCCCCAAAATTTGTATCCTATTACCGCCCTATTTTTCTTTCTTTCATAAAAGACATAATAACAGGTTCCAGAAAACACGTTACTTAAAAAATATCTAGATATGTTTATTGACTATCAAAACGATTAAAGTTTGTGTTCGTAAATAACCAGTAAACGGAGTTATTTCACATTAAATGGGACGCGCCCGCAACGGACGCACTTTTCATACTGACGCGCTCCCAGCTACTTAAGGTGCACCTTGTTATTAATTAGCGATTTTAACACATTTAAAATGAGTATACCAACATGTTTTTGCATAACAATATTAATTCGTACTTTAGTTTCCTTAATAAACCCTCAATATAGCCCTCTCGCTGTATTTATGTGGCTTAAATACAATTTTAAATAAGGGCGGTAATAGAAACACTTTTCATAATTTGGTTTCTAATACCGACCCATGGCGTTGTTAGAATTTTGATTAAGTTTCTTATTTTAGTATTTATATCTTTAATTACGCATTTAACCTCCACTTTGTTGTCTTGATCGATTCATAAGAATATTTCACATAATTAAATCAATTAACGCCATACATTAATTGTCATAGGTTTGGCATAAAACTGCAATGAACATTAAAGAATATCTCTAATAATGTATGACAATAGATTTTATAAAAACCTGTTAAATTCTAATTAGTACTTATTTGATATAAAATAAAACCTAATAGAAATGATACTTCACTGATCACGTCTTCGTTAAAGTAGATATTTTAGCTGGTTACTGTTTTTTTTTACGGTCGGTAATAGAATAAAGTAATATTCATACTTAATTCTATTACCGCCTCATAATTATAACGCCACCTGCGAAGACTTATAAGCCTGTATTTTGTATATAACTAACATTTATGACATGACACCTAACCAATCATGCGTTATCACAACTACTATGTAACTTTTTAAGATCTTTTGGATTAATAAAAAAAAATTAAAATAATTATATAGACATTGTCCAATTGTCCATAGTTTAAATTAAAATACACAATTACACACAATTAAAATCAAAAACATCAGTCAAAAACGAAAGTCAAATTAAAAATAAAATATTAAATGCAAATTATTTTTTATTAAAAACTCAAATATACATAGTTTAAATAATGACCCCCACTACTCACTAGAAGACCTGGTATCGCGTAATCAAGTATAATTGAGGAATTTATTATTCTACTATTTCTGCTTGATTATTTATTTATTTTCGAGAAGCGTGCCTTTTCTCTTTTAACAATAAAAAAAAATAACTTGAAAAAAAAAACAAATTTAACTAAAACTAAAAGCAAAACAAATTTAACTTGAAAAAATCAAGTGGTTCCCGAGCCTATGAGCGGGAATCGAACCCGTGCCTCTTGGAATATACCCAATTGAAGAGCAATATTCTTAGCGGTCGGTAATAGAAACAGAAAAAACGTTAATAGAAACACACCTCGTCTATAGGTCGGTAATAGAAACAACTGCTTATTCAGATTAAATTGCTATTTATTAATTATTGTGTGATTGAATACTCATTGTTACTACTTGAATTCAAAGATTACTTCATCATTGTTATAAATAAATTAAAGTGTCTTTTCTATCACCACGTCTTATATCTAATTTTCTAACGTTTATCCGAAGTCAGCTTAAACTGGCGGTAATAGGCGCATTTACGTTACTTTGTAAAACTTGTGCTAACTCCTCATTGTCACAAAAGTCACCGAGTTCATTGGTTTATTTCTAATTTCTAATTCTCATAATGTAAGTTTATTTTGATCTTCAATAACTTTCGTGAGAAAGTTGTGAATAGACTGGCTTATTTGTACCTGGCAACGTCTTCAGGTTCACTGAGCAAATGAGTTGTTCCCAGAAACGGGACAGCTAGTAAAAGTTTTTGCATCGTATTTACGATTTCCCTGTTACTGAACGAGCGAGCAACTCATTACTTAGGTAGATTTAGGGCAAAAATAAAGGCTATCTTTGTTCCTTGTTTACATGATCAAATATTGATATTAGAACGGAGAAACAAAGTAAGATTGATGACGATTCATTGTCCACCGCACTCACGCTATATTCAAGTAGGGAGTTTTTTTTTTCATAACTTTTATTTAAATAATATGTGTCAGTAAAAGTGATGCATTTTTCTTTTTTGTCTATAATCCAGAATAGTATAATAGAATTGTATGGAAAATTAGCTTGAATAGCTCAACTCATTATAAAATATCGATTGCTTGCTTCTGCTCTAAAATAAAATTCGAATAACCCAGTTCCTAAATAGGGAAAGTGACTTAAGGGACAATAGACATAATTTTTCTGTTATCGCTCATCGAGCTATCTCTCACGCTTGTCTGAACAACGTTTAAATTGTGCAGTGGTATCAAAGGCGATCTTGGAACTTTGCGGTTCCCTTTAAAATTTATTCGCAGGACATTATCTAAAAATAACCTTTAGATTGATCTATTAATTGAACTCAGAAGACAGCTGCTTGCTTAAGATACGAGTAAGACTGCTTAAAATTATGTAAGTGACCTATAACAACTTACAAATAGTGACTATTCAATATGAGAGAACTCTGGAGGAAAATGAATATTATGGGTGTACAACAATAAGCTTGCATTTGCATAGATAATCTTTTCACATGACCGAATCCTATTGTGCTGAATTGCATACCTCACAGTTGCACGCATTGGTGGGATCTCACCTTTATCATGTTGATGAACCCCGCACTTTCACGGTCTCCTTGAGGATATTCTTAGTCTATCGGAGTTCGTGAACTAACTAAACTGGATTCCTAGAATCCAAAAGCTAAGTCCATTAGTGCCCACTTCATTCATGTTTGGACATTAAACTCAATCGACAACAATGCAGCCTCAAGCATAAATAGAGCTGACACCTTATTTGATATAAATAGCAGTAATATGATCTCTGGAATCCAAAATTAAACCCCGAATACCTTCCATAATGGAATTTCGACAAGGACCCGCTAAATCCCGGATCAATTAAGCAGTAGCCCGCTAATTCCGGAGTACCTACATTCTTTGTATTTTATTATGCTGATGTAACTGTCCTTTCATGGAATGTGAAAACAATGTTCACCATCTACATATTTTATAAAGCCGCCATATTGTAGAAATACTTTTCAAATTTTCATTACAAAAGTGTTTGTTTTGTGTAGTTTTCAATAGAAGTACCTAGTCAAATATTTAAATAGTGCTTTAATTTCTAGTTGGTAGTTTTAAAACAAAACGTTGATTAAAGGAATAGTACAATAAAGAGAATGCGAGAGTGCTATAAACATTCGCATTTTTACAATACACACACAAAAATTACGGGTAATAGAAACATAAAAAGTAATACCGTAAATATATTTTTGTGGTAACCCTAAGCAGTTGTTCCGAAATCGTTAATCCAATGAGAGTCGTCCACGCGGCCTTTGGTCTAACAAACTTCCCCGAATTTTATGAACAGCCCAACACAAGTTTGGACAGGCGCAGGATACAATTCACTTATTTTCGGGTATTTTTAGCACTGGGGCAAAGACCCCGGAAGACCCTCAGTAGTTCCTAAGATAACAATGTTAATGTTACCTCTATTAGTCCTTTCTTTATTTTTAGATCTACTCCACCTTAATTAATTACTTACGGTAATCAACGTAACAACAAATAAATTTCGTAGAACGTGTTATATATCCCTGCATATAACACGTTCTACGAAAAAGTCTAGCTTATTCCAAAATGGTGCAAACAATTCCATTAAAATAGTCAACACCAATTTCATCATGAGATGAAAATAAGATTTTTAGACAGGTCCATTTCGCCTCCGGCCGTTTTAGTAATAATCATAAAGCCTATAATCCCAAGGCTGGCCAGTCCTTGGAGCTGCCTGGCGCTGGGAGACTACTTCCGACAGACAAATTGGTCGCCGTGAAATATCGCCCAATACGCCCTACTTCTTGGATACATCTCCGAGGGTAAATCAAGGATGGATTGGTTCCGTGTGTGAGCTAGGCTAGACATACATTTTTATATTATATTATTATGTACAGTTGGTTTTCGTAAAAGTATTTGTGTAGGGTAATTCCAGGATACATGCCCCAGTGGGATAGGTGCCACGATTTTAAGTACACTATGTTACAAGCAACTTAGCCTAAAGTTATAGTACGTATAATAGAAAGGGACCTCCCCGTACCACTTTTCGCCTCGCAAACCATCAAAGAGTGCGTTCGTTTAACCAGTGAGAGCAAAAATCTTCCGCGGCCAGACCTTAGCGAGCGTCGGAATAATATTGGTAAGTATCTTTTAATGGAAATTTTTTTTGTCAACTGTAAAATGAAGCAGATTTTTATATAATTTGATAGACTATCTTATAACTTATACGGGATAGCTATGTTTAATTCGATTTTTAGTGTTATTATATTTTTTATTAAATAAGGCACATATCCTATGCTAAAAGGATAGTTGCCTAATTTTTTTTGGGTATAGATCCCCTTAGGGCCATATCCCATGCACCTAGGGGCATCTATCCTAACCTGCTCCTTTTGTCACAGGTAGCAAGTAAGAAGAAAAAAAAAATGTAGTACGGTTAACCTTAGGAAAGTAATAAATAGTCCTTCTAATCGAATTACCTTTTTACCCGACTGCGCTAGAAAGAGGGTTATGTTTTTCGGGTGGATGTACTAAGTATTATTTTAATAAAAAATATTAAATTTCATTTTTAATTCATTTAATAACAAACAATCTTAAATAATAATACTTGGCTTGTTTGATTTCAAAATGCATTAGATCCTTAGAATTAAAAAACTGTATTAACGAGTCATCTATCCCTGCATCAGGCATCTATCCTTTGAAGCAATCATACAGTGAGTCTTCTATCCCCCACATTAGGCGTCTATCCCACTTTTTAGAGGTCAATTAAAATGGTATTTACTAAGAATCGGTATAACTTAAACTAAAATAATTATAGTAATATCATAGACGAAAGACCAAAGTTTACAGATACTAAGGTCAAATTGTTAATAAAAACTTACTGACTGAGTTACAGAGCTGTTTCAAAAAGTGCTTACCCTAATCGCAAGAAATGACGACCACGGCCGCTCTGTCGAGATAAGTTGCACCTTACCTATCACGAGTGTACTGTTTCTATTCCACTTAATTGTAACTACGACAAATTCATTTTTACAGGGGTGCAAGAAAATCCATATCCTAAGTTGTCTAAAATCTGCGATTTGTTGCTCCAAGTATGATTTCCGAAACCAAGTGCCACAAGCAACTGTGGAAGTTTGACAAATTGCTATACCGCCAGTTTCTTACCTTTAAATACTCGATCAATTACACCAGTGCTGGAGGCAGTTGGCTTAATTTGATTAAAGACTTCGGGGACAGAATAAAAACTAATCACTTTTAAACCGACTAGAGTCGCGTGGGCCGGGACTAGGTGTCAAAACTTTTAGCTTTTACTTCTAATTGGGTGAATTTCAACAAGTGCATATTTTTGCCTAATTTTGGTGGAAATTGTTATTTGTGTATTTTTATTCTTTAATTATAGATCAAATTTATTGGAAACTTATACTGTTTCTAAAATGATTAAGACATTAAATTTTGTCCAGTAGTTTTTTAGATTTTCCTTACACCAAAATTAAGAGAACACCAAAATTTATATTAAAGCACCAAAATTAGAAAATATGCTGCCAGTCGGTCATATCTTAGTGCCAAGCTCAAGAAATGGTTTTAAATTTACCAGCACCGACTCCAAAAATATTAATCATGGTATATTGTCCTAATAAATAAATAACGACGTACTTATTTTCTACTTTTAAGTGATTTTTGGCGTCGATTTTAATTTTTTTGTTAAAATTATTTTTTTTTCATGCTTTTTAGTTGATTAGTCCTTGTTATTGTCACTGAAGAGGGACAGTACCTATGTTTAATGTGATTGCAATATGGAAAATTATAGTCTTAATCACAATCCAAGTGTAAATAATCTTCTACTCATTAATAATGTTGTCCTCAAAATGGAACCTATGTATATTTTCGTGTAAAAAAAAATCAAAGTTCTATGTCATAAAAAACATATGATTTTCAGCTACGCCGCTCAAAAAATGTGTTTGGGAAATTGACCCAATTGATATTTATTAGATCCATTTTTAGAATTCAGGTTTAATTTTAGAGTTGCGATAAAGTAATCAGATTTTCTAATCAAGATTATACTTTTTATGGCATTCCGTTTATATTAATTACGGAGGCCACTCACAAATCTTTGAGTTTTTAAATTGTTTCAGAATAAATTTTGTTTATTGCCTTGTAAATTAAACTTTCAAGTATCTTTGGGGAACAAGGTAAAGGGATAATTTATTTCAGTCAACGATATCGTGTTTCCAAAAATGATCAAGGTTAACGTAAAAACATTACCAAGGATTTCCGTCAGCACACAATAATTAAAAATATTTCGTAGAACTGATGGGAGTTGGGGTGGAAAACTTCTCGAGTGGCGACGACGGATCGGAAGACGTAGTAAACAGGCCTCACTATAGCGTCTTTGTAATTTATTGTGTATACGATGTGGTGAAGGTCGGGGGAAGCGGGCAGTGCAAGACCGGTCGTCGTGAAAACCCTTGGTGGAGGCTTTTGTCCAGCAGTGGACGTCATTTGGCTGAAACGAACGAACGACGAATACTAAAAATTTTCCACCAGCCCAACGCCACTAATGAGTAGGTACAATTTAGTAATGAAGTTATGCGATAACCGTCGTCCTGCTCTATCAAGCGCGAGTTGACGTTCCCGGCACGTCGGTTGGAAAACAACATGCATCCCAGTGATTTTATTACGCTGCTGAGGCGGTAATCGAGAGGAAATGTATGGACGTGCCCCGCGTGCCAACTGTTGTCCTCAAATAGATATTTTATAGGACGAGGAAATAGCTATTAATAAACAAGTGGATTAATGTAGTCCAGTAAGGAGTATTGAAATAGGAACGATAGTAGGAGTCGGATAAGACGACAACGTTTACCTAAATTACAAAATTACCAATCGTATGTTATAGATGAAGTGGAAAATTACAAAGCATTGTGAAAATTGAGTAAAACCTAAGTACTCGTAAGTACCTATTCTATAAGGCTGCAATATTATTACATTTACTGAAATACCCTATCCTATTAATTGTCTCTTTCAGCTCATTAAATAGTGATTTTAATGATGATTTGAAATTACTTTTTTACAGTGAAGAAAGAGCTTTTGGCCTGCCTCTCACCCGGTGATAAGTTTATGTTTCCGAAGGTGGAGATTAACATCGTATAAAATAGTAAAACAGTTTAAATATAAATACAATAATAAGTCATATCTCCATTATGCTATCCAGATATCTGGCGGAGCTCGCATAAATCACTGGCGCTTAGCATCGGCAGTGGGAGGAGCGGCGTTAACAAGTGCCGCTTGAATAAAGAATTAAATTACGAAGCCTTTCTAGGGTGCTCTGATTTATGTACCAAATTGTCTATTGTTTTTTTGTTTAATAAGTACTAATTACTTACATTTTTACATGTACTAATAAGCGCGTCTGTGATTGAACAATCAAAGTAAAGAGTCTACATCTAAAAGTAACAATATTTCTATACATGGAGCAGTAAAGAAAATTTAAATTTGATCAAGTGATCAATGTATTGGGCTATCTTAGTCCAAAATTTGGGTCCCAGATGTGACAATGCAGACATGAGAATAAGACTTTATCCTTAAAAGATGACAGATTTGTCATATTTCCGAAACTGATGTTATGTTTCATCTATCACGATAATATGCCCGGGCATCACGATGTGGCCTAACTAACGATCGGCCTACGACATAGACAAGGTACCAAATACCGACTACGATTTTCAATTTCCACAAGTAAAATAACATTGAACGACCTCCAGTCAGATCGAGGAGCTGATTTAATAAAGCAAGCAAATGATCCGCAGAAGCCAATACCACGAAATAGCGGACTGCGCTTTGTGGCGGAGCGGAGCGGCCTTCGTCCACTGCATTTGTTAGGTCCAGAGATTAATCCCGAGACCTTCGGCGGATATTGGAAATAGGAGAGCGAGAGATTTAGCTCTGGCTCAATACGGCTTCGTTATCTAATAGGAAGACTGGGTCTAATGAATTTTCATGGATTTTTATTTTTCAAGATGCCTCTGGCAATAAGATCCTTATTGCACACGGAACGGAAGAACCTGCTACAAACCTACTGGATATTGTAGACAAAATGAACTAAAATGACAAGACACACGATAATTCTTCATTACTTAAATCGAATACAAGTTAGTTATTGTTCATTAGCTTAGCCATAAACCGATTTCTAATTAGTTGCCTACCAATATTTATAACGACCGTGTCCATGTCATTATTAAATTATTATATTTCCATGGTAGCGAGCTGGCCGTATGTTAGTAAGAAATTCCCAAAAATATCAAATCAATTGTGACTACGTTACGTAAATAATGTAAATTACGTTGAGACTATAAAAAACAGCAGGCAATAAAATTACCTACTATAGTTCAACATTTTTTTCATATTTTATCAATAAAACAACAAATACTTATAATGGAATTCGATATAAAACCAAATGCGTTCATAGAAAAAATATATGAAATTGTATAAAAACAAATTTCCATTTAAATTGACGCTCTATCTTGACGTGAATGTACGGTGCGTCTGATTTATTTTAAACGATTTTGATGTCGCCGCCATAGATGTTTTCGTATTAAGTTAAAGAAAATACAAATCAAGAGATTATATGAAATACCGCCAACTTTCAATCTATCTCTACATTTTCCGAGTTAAATTACATCCTTCTGTTCTATCAATTAAATCTATTAAACTAAGCAAATAAAGTCATGTTTTATTCTAGAATAATATTAATAAAAGTCTTACTGACATTTCGGCTACAGAATTATCACGCCCAATATCTTGAAGAGCCGAGAATTTTCCCTAATACCGGCACGTAGGGCGCGCGTTTCGAATATCAATAAATTCGACTGTCAACTATGATGTAGTGGTTCTATTGCTAGTAATACTTGTTTTTTTTTTATAAAAATATTCTTAGCATTCTACACGGTAATTAGATTACCTATTTGATCAATAATAATCAGTTGTTGAGATGCCACTTCATTGAAAGTTGAGACGATAAACAATTAGTAGACGTGGTTTTGAGTAGATATAATAGGTAAACAACTAAGTACGAGTACCTACTTATAAATAAATAGATAAAGTTTGTTTTGAATGCTTGGAAATGCAATATTTTTACTTTGCCTAGAATTCACATTCCTCTTTAAAAATATTTTACAAATCGTATCGAAGTAGTTACTTTATCGGTCTGCATCAAAGTCATTTTTGAACAATTTAGTAAAGTGGTGTTTATTATTTTAGTTATAGGTACTTTCAGTATGAAAAAGACATAGAACTTTTTATTTTGATGTGAGAATAATAAATTATTGGGTCGTCTGTATTATTATGAAGCCGCACCGATTTATTTAGAGCACAATGAAAATGTGTCGGGTCGGTCTAGAATTGGGCTGCTCCTAAAAGTTTCTTTTTTCAGCCACATAAGTAAAATAGGGCACAACTGTGTGAGGAGAGGTGTTCCATCAATAAAGTAAATATTTTCCCGCGGTGTTGCGTGTATGACATGTGGGTCATAAGGAGCTTTTATGTAACACAAAGCCAAATTGAGACCTAAAGAACACACCGGATCTTTACCTGACACGGTTCCTAAAAATTAAGTGTTTGACAAGCTATTCTTCAATATCATGCAAGGCATAGGAATAAATGATACTTGAAACTGAATTTATTTAACGATTATAATAGTGGTTATAAATGGTGGTTGTCGTGCATAAACGAAAAACTTTGCATTTTACTTTTAACACTATAAAAAAGATTCAGACATTTTTACTACTGGAATTATAATTGCAGTTTAAAAAATTGTAAAACAATCTGCTAAATGTATCATAGGCATAACAAAGGCAGGCACTGTAATCGAATCAGGTTGTGGTTCAGTCTGCCACCTGCTACGTCTGGCTTCTGTAGCCGTAGTCACAGCAATCAGTAGGTATGTTACACTCAATATTTTGCTGGAAAATAGTACAAACTATTACACTAATTATTTACGGAGAAAGCCAAATTGTTTAGGTTGATGCGTAATCTTTACTTACTACAGTAGAAATATCTCTGATTACGATAAAAACTTTCAAAATAAACTACGGTGAATATTGTAAAGGTTTCTATAAAAATTGCCCTATCCACAAGAGACCCAAACATACTTAGACATGATGTTTACATAAACCTTAGTTGGAATATTAAGTTTAAAGATCTACACTCAAGTATTATGTGATAAAATGGTGTTCTAATACATATAAGTATCGACACGACACCTCTAGAGCAGTTAGCATAACAAATAAAATATAAAAATATTCTAGTGTGGAATAGCAAGAGCTTTTCAATAAACGTATTGGAATGGAAAGGAAGATTGGAAAAGGCGCGCAGAAATGCTCGCGTATTCGGCGCCTTTTAACACAAATATAAAATTCACAAAGAGGATATTTCTAAAATTATAACGTTATTTGAAATTGATATCTACGAGAATAAATGTAGTACATATTTGTTGGATTGTACCTTGAGACTTCGTCTTTGAAACGACACCTAAAAATTTTTGCGCGTACTTTTTTCGTCTATGATGTACAAGACAATACGATAATAAACAAAATGTAGATTAATCAAGAGTACGCGATAATAAACAAATATGTAGATTATGAATACAAAAGAAGTGTTATGCGCGAGTATGTGCATATTTAAGCAGCTACTCGTTTTACGATTCGGAGTGCCCAAAACAAACGTATGAAATCATACAGAACCGGGTCACTTGGTCCCGAAATATATAATTAGGCTGCGAAGTTAGTCCCATTCAAAATTAATGGGGGCCTCTCCAAACAGCCGGGACCTTTGTGTTCTTAATGCCGGATTAGTTACTGTTGACGGCTCAAAGAGTGGGAATTAAACGGTTATGAGCGGTGGTGAATTCTTTCAGCATAAAAACAAACGGAATACTGTAAAACATTTGTTTGAAGCCACATGAAGGGAAGAAACATCAAAGCCTAAAATACACATTTTATAAAAATTTAGAGAAACGTGTATATTTACCTGAAATTAAATGTCAAATGTTTCACTTAAAGCTACGTGTATTGTTCTACGAGCTTAAAAAGCTCAGTGCTGAATAGACATCGTCATTTCACTGAAAAGTTATGAAAGCATAATCGGAATAGATTCATGAAATTCGATTTATTATTCAACGCGAGGTCAAGGAACGAATATTTAGGTTACGAAATCATAAAAATAATGCCTTAACTCGGTCATAATTAAAATCGAATCAGTTCCTTCAGCTAATCGATAAAGCTGTCTCGATGCAAGTCTTCCTCGTTTCCGCTTATTGAAATGCCGACGTTATGCCGTTAGATATACGTTTGGAATTTAATTGAGGATCGCGTTGTCATGTTGGACTTTTGTATTGTAATGCGTTTCGTTCGCAAGGCCACGGCGGAGAGGGATGGAGGCATGGAAATGTTTGCGGGGGGAGCGAGACGGGGCTAGAGGAATGCAAGGCTAGGTCGCAGGTAGGACAGTGACCTGACCCAGTTTCGGTTGCAGGGCATCGTGTAATATTGATTTAATGACCTGTTTCCACTTGTTGCTTGGGCGAGGTCTGAGACGCCAAGGAAATTCGCTATGATGTATGGCAGTTTAAAGACGTTTGAAGGCAAGGGAATCGACGTTTGAAAACTGTTTGTTCATTTTCTAGATTCAAAATAATTAAAAGGCTACATTCCGCTGTTATATTAAAACGTTCATACAATAATAATAATAATGGCAGACGCCAATGTTGCCCCTCAGTCCGGTCTATACGACCCATGACGCCAGGGGGGGCCCATTTAGTCGCTGGCTAGTCACCGCCTGCCATTTTTTCAGTCTGAGACTATGAACCAGGCAGGTGTCCCGTAGTCTCCATCCATAGCCTAGTAACCAGTCCATCCATCCTTCATCCATAACCCTAGTCCATTCTCCAATAACTGCAATAGCTCCTGTGCACAGGCTGGGGATGGTCTCTGGCTACATCCCATGATATAGTCAGAGACTAGATCCAGCATGTGCACCACTTTCACTTTTGTTGAATATTTTGCGCTTAAAACGGCCTCTACGTGTTGGATCTGTATCCCCACGCAAGCCTTATAAAGGACCGGGCCACTTTTGACCCGTGAGCTCCAAAGCGTACAAACATTATAATAAATACACTTTATTGCACAAGTATTACTTTAATACAAGTAGAAAGCAAGAATTTATTAGACCCCGCTTCTAGTTAGGGCGGGAAATTGGCCTAGGTAACCGAGTATCTATCTATAAGACAGACGGTTCCGTAGTAATTTAGCCCTGCCTAACTTTAAACACTATAGTCAAGTAGGTAACTAGTGGTAGTAGAATAGAGTCGGTTGTGGTGCCAAAAGAAAAAGACAACATATTTCAATCACCTAGGAAATTAGTTTTAATATCGTCTTGGCACGGTATTGATAAACTCAGTATTAAATAAATTAAAATTAGCTAAACACCTGTATCAAAATAAAAAAAATCTAATAAATGTTCTATCATATAAATGTTTCTATAGTTTTTAAACATTACGTTGCTAATTCGTAAATCTTGGACTGATCATCACGATGACGATTAGCAAGACCATTTTCTCAGAGAAAGAAATGAACACAAAATAAATAGGTAGGTACCTGTAAAAGCTTAATATGTAGACCGAGATCACCGAGTTAAAAGAATACACAAAATGTTCACAAGTTATTTAAATATATTCGTAGCTACGCTCAGTAGAGTTACCGAATTTAAAAAAAAAAACATAAAAAGCACATCATAGTAAGTTCCGCCAGTAATAGTAACAAGCATGCTCACCTACCTTGTTATTGGTTACCTAGATGGGGCAAAATACATAAAATATTTGAATACAGTTACTTAAAAATATTAGAGCCGTTTTTATACTACTGGCTACGCTTATGTAGCTTTATTTCTAAAGCTAGAAAGCTAGCTAAAGATACCTAGTCGAGAGAATAAATACACAAAATGTTCACAAAGTTAAAAAACATTTAGAGCCGTTTTAAGGCTACGGTCACGTAGCTTTACCGATCCTAAAACATTTCCAAAATACCTGGATTGCGATAAAAAATACAAGAAATGTTCACAGTAAAACATAATGATAAACACATTAGAACCGTTTTGTAGACCAGTGGCTACGCTCAAGTAAGTTACCGAACGTAAAAAAATCCATCAAACAACATAAAAGTTAGTTATTTAAATTTTATCGAACCGTTTTTAACACTTGTGATTTTTAAACTGAAAAAAGTGCGGATCTAGTATCTGCAGATTGTAATTTCTAAATAAAATCAAGTGTCTACGCTCACGTAGCGTTACTGAACCTAAAAATATCTCCAACAAAAGAAAAATCATTTAAAAAAGTTCCTAGTAGTTCCGCAGATAACAAGCATGCTCACCTACCTTATTGTTGCAGCGTGGGTGCTGGGCTGGCTGATGTGCAAGACGGTGCCGTACGTGCAGGGGCTCTCCGTCGCCGCCTCCGTCTACAGCCTCGTCGCCGTGTCCCTGGACAGGTAAGAAAAGTTTACATTTATTTACGTACTTATTTAACGCACCAGTACTACGGGACTATTCCCATTGCAACTCTTGTGTAGCCAGGATCTACAGCTTGACCACCAATAAAAACCCAACCAGTAAAGGTCAAGTTTGTCCCGGGGGAATGTTAAACTATCATTGGAACCGCCACGAAATCAATCAAATGAACATAGGAGGAGTTAAAGTTCAGATTCGACTCCTCCAGTATTTAAGAAAGGTTCAACAAAGGTTTAAGTAAGCACCAGTACAGTCAGCGTCAAATACGTAGTTCCTGACACCCGAGGTAGACAAAAAGTTCGGAACACGTCTTTGTTACAGTTGGAATAAGGTATTATTGTCAACTTTTGGTCACTTTGTGTGCCAGGTTCTATTTATTTTAAAAAATAATCTAGCGTCGATTTTTTTAGAAATAATGCGAATTGAGTTACAGTAAATGTGAAATATCTGTAAAAAAAGACCGAGTCAATCATCTTACGTTTTGAGTTAGTAGATTTTCGTAGCTGACTCACAAATAAAGCCTTAGCAAGGCTCCGTATTATTAGTTACGAAAATGTTATGTAGGTATGAGATGAAACAAAAAGGCTATAAGCCATAACTTTACAGGAAAATTACCCTTCGAGTCTTAGAATAATGTTATCACAAGTACCTACCTACGCTGAGAATATGAAGCACTTATATATTTTTCGTCGTAATCCAAATAATATTTTTTTTGCGTTAATATTATTGTCAAAGTGATAAACGTATTTTGTCGAAATCCTACAAGATGTGACAATAAAATAATTTGTATTTTCACCTCGGAATAAAAGTACCTAATAATGATTCTACCACCATTAGCACGCATTTTCAGGGTAGTCATTTGGTTGGATTGGAATGGCTTTGTGGAATCACTAGAAGTTACTCATAGTATACATTATTGTAACACCCGCACTTTTTTATGAAAATTAAAAAACGTTAGCACCCAAAAATATACCATAATTTGGTAACAGTACGCGAGATTTTGCATTTATATTCGTTGAAACAAGCACTTTAACAACAAAATTACGATTTACAAATTGATTTCAATGTCTACTTACATTTCTTGGAAAATCCACTAGAGACGAGTTTTCCAATTGACACTCAATAATTTTGCACTAATACACCTATTGTTCTAATAAATTACTACACTTTGTACGAAAAGTTAACACTTTACAATTAAATAGCTGATTTCTCGGAAAAATCAGCCGTTACGTTGCACTCGCGAACTTACTTTGAACTATTATTTCGCTACCCTCAATCATCTTTAAAAGATTTTTGAATTTTCTTACTAGGGATTCGTAGCTTGGAGAAACTTACTTTGGCCACGGTGCGTTCCTTAACACGTAAAAATAAAATGTGTTGTCATATTGATATTATTTTACAAGGTGAAACGTAAGTATTTAGAAAATCTAATCGAAAAAATAATTCGTATTTTCACTTCGAAATAAAGACAATAATGACACGGCCATCATTAGCGCGCATTTTCAGGGTAGGTAGTCATTTGGTTGGATTGGAATTGCTTTTTGGATAAGTACTCATAGTTACCTATTCTTTGGTGACACCCGCATTTTTTACGATTATAAAAAAAGTTAGCTCCCAAAAATATGCCCTAACTTTGTTACAGTATGCGAAATTTTGCAATTATATTAGTTGAAACAAGCACTACTAACAACTAAATTACGATTTACAAATTGCTTTCAATGGCTACTTACATTCTTGGAAAATCCACATCAGACGATTCCTCCAACTAACACTGAATAATTTCACACTAACGCACTTATTGTTCTAATAAATTACTACACTTTGTACGAAAAGTTAACAATTCCTAATTAAATAGCTGATTTCCCGGAAAAATCAGCCGTTACGTTTGCACTCGCGATTTTACTTGAAATAAAATTTCGTTACCCTCAATCACCATTATAACCATGTTTTTAATTTTCTTACTTAGGGTTTGTAGCTTGGAGAAACTTACTTTGGCCGCGCTGCGTTCCGCACCACCTAAGATTTGTGTTCATTTATTTTTCTTAAATATCAGAAAATAAAAAAATACGTCTAATTAAATTAAATTACTATTTTTTAAATGGAAAATATTATTAGTAAGTATTTTACATTTGGCAATGGTGACTATTTTACGTTTTCAAAAATTGTTTGAATTTCTACTGTTCAATTATACGTGTTCGAAATTCGAATCCAAAATTAGGCTTGCCAAGATTTTTTGCTAGAGTCAACATTTTTGAATATCTTCTGAACTAATGTTGGTACTACTATTGTTAAAATATGTTATATCAAACATGTTAATTGTTAGCGTCCATCAAAGTTTATTAGCAAACAACACACGCGGTACGTTTCCCTAAACAACAAAAGCCGGGGGTCCTTTCCAGTACATTGAAAGTTTCAAGCGCCTTGCCCATTACAATTCCGAAGGCTCAAGATGCGGCATACCTGGGCCAAGGCCTTGACCCAAAAGTCAAGCGTTGCCCTATTATGCAGCTGGGTTCTAGTGATGGCGAATTATCGATATTCTTGTTTGCGATGTTTGCCTTTTCAACTAGTGTTGTCGAAAAATCGAATAAAGAATCGATTATCCGTAGAATCGATTTTTAAAAACAACAGATGATAATCGATTAATAAATCAAAACAATATTATCGATAACATCGATTATATTTTCGAAATCGATAAGCTATTTTTTGTAGGTAACTATGGATTTTTCTGTAAAATCTTTAGCTTTTCAAGAAAATTAGGACCCTAGGTGCTACTGGATTTTTCTCCTTTTTCTCCAATTTTCCATTATGAACAAATAATATAATTTTAAATAACTTGAAAACATCAAATTGTCTAAGGTGGGAATCGAACCCACAACCATATTGAAAACCTATGCATAAGCAACAGATACTTGATTTAAGTAAAATCTAATTTGTCATTTAAAAATTCAAGTTCATCGATACTTACCCACTTTTTTGTAGACATCGACATGCGACAGTCAGTCGATAACTCATGTCGATATTTTCAGCTCAGGCCAGCACTGATGGGTTCAAGGACGAGCGATTTGTCGATGCAATGAAAAATTGAGGTGTGCCTGATGGATGGCCGATGGTGTTAGCTTGGAATCCTTTAGAATTTTTATGGGGACGGCAGGGTAGGGCGGCGGCTTGGGAAAGAATTTGTTTTGGTTGTTCAATATTCATGGGAGGGAATGCAAGAAGGCATTCCAAAACGTTGACAACTATTTGATGCTATGACAAGCTTTATACTATGCCTACCTACCGGTATTATGTAAAACTATAGCGTAGGTACTTTGTGAGAAGTGAAGACATTGATCCATTTGAGCTATGCCACGCCTATTATAGAGGCTCATAAAGTCTGGGAGCACATTGTACACACATAGTTAAAAAGACAAGATTCTCTCAAATTGAGCAGTAAATCTAATTTGCCGTAACGTGACGCGCATCGCTTGTTATTTTCATTCAGTTAACGCCGGTAATTACGTCATAAAAGAAATATGTCGCTCATATAATTAACATCAGCCTTGTCGTGCAGCTGCGTGTTTTTGAACGTCGCAGCCCCGCGACCTTCGGGAGGATAACGTATGAAGGGTTTGTTTAATTTGTATCATATAACCTCCTTCTCCCTCACTCATGCTTGATCCCAGGGGTGAGCAAGTGAGACAGGGCTGAATGTTTTATTGAAATCGTTCAGTGGAGTAGGACTTCTGAGGGTCAGTTTAACCGCAATTTACCTAATAGTTCTTAGTTTACCGCCCGGGATTAGGGCACTAAAATTTCTATGTAGGGGTACTAAAATGAAAATTTCCACTAGCTTCTGTCTGCAATAATAAACTCCTTTCCTTGCATATAGTAGGTAGGTATCCGTTGTATCTAATCGTGATCTGCAACATCATTTTAGTGCAAAGATGTTCGTTGATTGTAATTGTCTCTAGAATTGCCATTATTTGGTCCATTTAATTAAGTTTTCAGCTTTTATTGGTCTGCCATTAAGTACCTAATCTATCCAACCATTCAATTACTTAAGTAAGTAATTAAATAACTTCATTTTATGTTTATAAGACTTACGTATTGAGCCTGCTTTACCTAAAATTTGGTTCATTTTGCAAAAAAATGCGTCAGGGAGTCACAGCAAAATGAGGGAACGTGACGGATTTTGAAATGAGAAGGAGCACGTTAATATTAGCATCAAGTGGGACGGGCATGATGCAAATGTAAAAACCATAAATATGTGAGGGATTTGAGGATTATATTCTTTTGTTCTTAGCTACGTGCTCAAAATTATTTACCATCGACCTTCCCCAGTTTTGTGCGTTGTTCTTTAATATGCCTAAACATTAATTTTTAGGTCTTCGGTAAGTGTGTTTTGTCACACATGTTTTGACATATTTTTAGTTTTTCGATAACTACCTATATTGATTTTCCCACGTTCCCTACTTTTATACTAGGCTGTTGCCTGAAGGGGCCTTTGATCGAGAAAGTTACAATGTTATCAACATTGTTTACATTGGGTATACATGTGACCTGAGAAATGGAGCAGGGGACTTGGTAAAGTAAACTTCTGATTTGGAAAACAGCTAGGTTGCTAAGGGAACTTTACAGTTCCGGGTCGGGATTTGGGGTATGATTGGTCAAGTTTATTAGTTGTTTTCAATCGTTTCGTTGACAGCCTTCCAGTTTCAGGCCTGTAAAGTTTTTGGGAAAAGTTTTCATAATCAAATTTTATAATTAGTATCGCAAATTTTTGGTTTTCGGTTATCATAATTTATGTAATAGATAAATTGTTATGTGTTATTGTGCAACAATGAGTGATTGCCACATTTAGTGTTACTTTGGCACACTAAAAGATGATGAACTTTTCAAAGCACTTTCCTTTCCACCTACATGTGAATGTATTAAAAGAATTCAGGAATACAATATAAATTCACTCCTAAATATTATTTTTATCCTCAAACCTTGACATGTCTCATTATTTCCCACCCTACTGCGGATGCGACACCCTTTGTAAAAAAACCACATAACGCTCAGATAATTTTCTCGTAACGACAAAACGGTCGCATAGGTAGGGGAGAGTTCGGTATATTGTACCGCCGGATAAATTGTACCACCCTCATATTTCGTAAAGTATTTATTGAATGTTTGTGATTGTAACACTCAGCGATACACAACTAAAATCAATTAATATCGGCCATGTGGTTATTGCCGTGACAGCAAACATGTGTGTTTATTTTAAAAAGTATTTTTTCATTGTTTTCAAGTAACTTTTGACAATACATGTTTAGTTTGTAATTTTGTTAAATTTAATCACAGGGTGTTTCTAATATATTATTTAGAAGCGTAAATTAGTGTGGATTACAATTATTTCAAACATTTTTCGGTATTTATAAGCTATATTTTTTACCGATTTTTTAAAAGCACTATCACCTAGTCGGTTAAATTGTACCACATCAAGTTGTATGGAACTTTACCAAAGGATTTTGAAATTTTTTTTTGTAAATCATATTTTGAAGTTATAATAGCGTAGTTATGTTTGACTAACAATAAATGAAAGCAAAAGACTGGCAAAGTAGATTACGTACAAGTGTGCGTTACGATAATTGGAATTACAAAACCCTACTCAAAATCGTGATAACGTGTAAAACAATATCGATTGTCTATGTTATTAACTACTGTTCCTTTTCGTTTCCTAATTTGTTAAGAATGAATCGTATAATATTTTGCCATAGTTTTATTATAGGCTTGAAATTTATTGAAATCCAATCCTGTGGTACAAATTATCGAACCGGTTGGCTAAATTGGACCGAAGCTCTGAACTCGTACTTTGTTGATTTGTGCTAAATATACAACAATCATGTTAATTAATACTTATGAAATAGTAAGTTGAATAATGTATCTTTTATTATATACCATGGACATTAGCAAAAACAAAAGAAAACTATGTGTAAAATGGGATTGAAAAAAACTGGTCCAAATTAGCGGACTCTCCCTTATATTTTTCCATGCATTGGCCGGATATTTTATTTTTATGCGAGGAGTTTAATTTTTCGATACACGGGCGGCCTGGATTGTTTGATGTTAACAAAAGAGCAAAATTATTCTTCCTTTGTTTTTAAGTCTACTTACTAATAGGGTAGGGTAGTAACATAATATTTCTTATAAGCCGACATAACTCTCTTACATACATTTTTAAGGCAAAGGGACTAACTTTTTATTAAGTCCGGAGGTCCTAAAACACAATTTTGCATAAAATTGAATACTGACAGTTTTAAGGGCCAAAATAAAGCATTTTAAAAAGAAGTTGTGTTAAACACAACTTGAGATTTTTAAATGCTTTTTTAAAATCATTGCTTACTTAATTTATTTGTGTCAATTAACCAAAAAAAATTGAAAATTTCAGTGAGTTAATGCTTCGGTAATACACCTTTATTATAGCACTAATAGACGCCTCAGATATTCAGCCGCCTGCCGCCGCCATAGTTGGGCAACTCGTGCCGAGTGGCGTCCCGGAGCGGAATCCCGGGCCGCGTACACTGTCATTACCACAACACCGTGTCGAGTGTAGGGTTGAACAGCGATCCCTTCAAAAATGTACTTATACGAGTATGATTTATGGTTTTAGTAACGTTATTTAGAACATAATATTCTTATTCCTAGTTATTATAATATGTTGTAGTATACAGGGTGGAATTTTGTAATGCCACCTGGAGGAAAAGTACTCTTAATAATGTAGATAGAAAATTCTACTCTAAGAAAACATTCCTTTATTTTTGAAAACAAATAGAACTGCATTCAAAGAGTATAGGTTCTATTTTATTACTATTCTAGGACGTTTTCTGTGAATTTACAAACATGTTCGCTATAGAGCTACACCTACGTACACCACGGTAGAGAATAAGTCACAAAATTAATCATCCTTAACATAAGAAAACACTGAGTCACTGGATCTGATGCAATATAAAACTGTTTTACATAATGTATTTACGTATATTGAAAGATTCTGTCAATTTAGAAATATTTGTGTTGCTTTATGACTATGCTGAATAATCTTCAACAATAAAAGACAAAACTGCTGGACAAATATTTAATAATAATAGTTGTAGTATCTTGCCAGCCCTGGAAGTATCTGTAGCGGCGCAAATGGCACGCAGCGAGTTCCCGCGGAAGCTCCGCATCAAGGCCGCGTCACGGGCTGGATGCCATGCCGCTAGTTGTGCGCACGGCAGATGAGCATTGGAGAAATGACGAATTTATGCGGAAATCTATTTGTCGTTGAGGTGGGGTTTAGTGAGTAACATTAACGGAAACAACCTTTCGAAATTTAAATAATGAATTAGACGAGAAGTAAGTAAGAAAATTAAATCAAATCAAGAACATTTATCAAATTATGACCAGTATTTTTTTTAGTCTAGGATGGTGCATATCTGCCTTATAAGTACCTATTTACTCTCGCCTTGAAAAAACCCTTATGAACGACACACAGATAAGTATCACAAAGATCATAATTTTATGAACTGCATCAGTTTAGTCAAAGTCATCTCACTTTTTCGGATTTGTATAACGAGGAACCAGACGAATGATTTCCTCATGTGTTCATAAACCATCTAGAAAATAACGTTTCCTAATAGTCTCGACCGGAAATCGAACTGTTGCGAGCCCACCAAAGAACACCATAAAATTGATTAAAAACACAGCCAGAAAAAGGTTGCCCTCAAGGTCAGTCCCGTTCCATTGCAATCTCGAGGGCTTCCTGACACCCCAAAGCAAACTATTTGCGTAATGGCGCGCGCCGCGCTTCCACCGCGCTGCATCTCGAGGCCGCCCGCCCAAGATTGCCCCGCCCGCCCTTGGAGACCAAATTGCCGAATGGTAACATACTGTCATGGAAATCGTGCGTGAAGCGGTACTGCGCGCAGAAAAGGAGCAACCTTTTTTATTGTTGACCTATATTCCGAGGACAACATAAGATTGCAATCAGATGTAGGCGGGCTACCCTTGATAAAAGATTAATTTCTCATTGCAAAATAATATGCAGTAAAGAAGAGCCCACAACAAAGGTTGAACTGAGAGTGGTGGGAACTGGGCATTGACATTATCTATCAAATGACGATGATTTAAAATAATTCCTAAATCATCAGAATCAATTGAATAAAACATAATAAACTAAACTAAAATATTTACCTCTAAATATAGCCAGAGGACGAACTCTTCCTGAAAATAAATTAAACAATTAATAATGGTAAATAATTTTAAGTTTTCCACTCGGGTAAGTTATAGTTACTTTGCGGACCGTACGCCTGTAGAGACTGGATTAGGCAGGTTCCTTGTTAGGTCATTTTCGGTGTTTGTCATGTCTTTGTAACTTTGCAGCCGAGTGAAATATGTGACGTACAAGGTTCCCAGAAGGATAATAAATATGCAGAGGTACATATTCGGGATAAAGCGCTTACTAGCTGCCTTTTGGTGAACACTTTTCTAATTAAAGTTACTTAATATCGAACGACGTTTATAAGATATTTTTAAGAGCCTTTACTGAGAATAATTTAATGTAATCTAAAAATAAATTGCATTTTTGATTTAACTATGACCTGAGCTAACAAGCTAGTGTATAAATTAAACAATAAACGAAATAATCAGTGTTTCTCCGAAGAAAATAAATTAAATTTGCATGATACGGGGCAAACATTTCTCGTCGAGAGCAAGTTACACATAGAGATTGCAAAACGCTTTCAATTATACTTCTTTTTTTAGACCAGATCTTTACATAATACTATTAAGTGCTCCTCCGTAATATATTTCAAGTACCTAATCATGTACGACTGCATTAGGACCTACCTCTATCTTTCAATGTCATTTATATCTAAATTGGTTAATCTGAATATTGAATTGAAAGCTCAACCTTAATAGGACTTATGTCGTACGAGTCTTTTCGTTTAAGACGAACAAGTTGAAATCTGTATATTGAACTAAAGACACAGAAACAACACAAAGATTCAGAATGTTCACAATGACCGTCTCTTTTACGCAACAACAAGACCCTCTGAAAAACAGGCCCTCTACAAGCACTCAGAACATCAATAGAAAACGGCCGGGCAGTCCATTTTATTGTTCAGCGGCCGGCCGAGTGCGTTACATTTCCCTGGCGATTTCACAAACGATTGCACGCCCCAAAAGGTTGGCCAGTGTCCTTGCACACTGCAGCCTTGGGCAGAGATTTGAAAGGCTTACAAGGACCCCTCGATACTTACACTAATGTGTGTACGAGTACTATCAGGGATTCATAGAGAGGTTTAAAAAGAACAGCAGTTTCAACGGTGATAATTGCTTATAAAAGCTAAATTAACTGACCTTCTTGCAATGCTATTTTTCAGCACATCTTGTCCCGAAGCATTAGAAAATATATGTATAAGACACAAGGGCTTGTAAGGGCGTTTTTTAAATAAATTCCTTTTTATGACATTTAAAAGAAATATTTTACGCCTCATAGACTTTCGAAACCCTGTCACATTAGAGATTTTTTTCAATTACGAACAGAATTCCTTTGAATCTCAATCTCAGCCGAAGGACGCGATATATCATGGACCTCTACCCAGTCCGTCTGTTCATTCGTGGCTTCAAGGCCTTGGAGGAATTAAGCATTATCAATTTACGTAAGACATTAAGTACACAAAGATTTATTCTTTGGGTGTCAAGCCTGTTTGATAAAAATCTTAATAGCCCAATATTCATTTACAAACCTCTTTCAAATAGCTTTATTCATTCTGATATTTTAGTACAAGTACCTACGAGTATGGTGTTCCCTTCATGGTATTAACATAAGAGCCTGCTGCATCCCACCATCTTTAATCTTTACAATGGCTGATGCTAATCTCAAGGCCTAATCCCGAATGCGGAGATAAGAGTATCACGTATAAGGTCGGCCTACGAGGAAATGCATAAAAATTTATGGAACCCGTTATCATTTCGCCTTATATTAACTCAAGGTTATGGGAGGGGTGGTAATAAATTGTCTTTTGTTTTTTCTTTGTCTTTTCCAAGGATCCGATTCGTGTATCGGGCTGATAATGGCCTGGGATGGGATATGTATGAGTCACAATTGGTTTTTGTGCGACTGTCGGCAATTTTGCTCAGCACAAAAGAGAGGCAGGTTTGTTTTATGTTTTGAACTTTGCTCGGAATTTACTTGGAATTTGGCCATTATTCAATAAGAATTCAATTAGAGAGGTAACGTTTGTGAGTTCCATAAATTAAAATATTATGTCTAATACACTCTCTAAAAATGGAACGAAGGGAAAATTACAAACAGAATCGCAATAATGTAATTTAATACTTACCTTTGTTTCAATTGTCAAATGAAAACATTTTGATGAATTTGTATAAATTCTAGTAATATAAAACAAAATGGATATGATAGTTTTTTTATAAAAAATACGAAAATAATTATTTATAAAAGTTATGGTAAGTAAATATGATATTTTTTCAGGCGACGGTCTGTTGAAATGTTCGTACCTATAATAAATAAATCTGACGAATTAATTATTCACAAAGTTTCATTAGAAGCACCTTTAGTAGGTGGCCCAGATACCAAGTTATAACCGTAAGCCGCGTCTAGACGCGCAAATTTACTTATTCAGCCTAAAATAGAGCATTTTCGGCAATTCCTGACAGGATCACAACGTTTTGATGTTGCCAGGAATGTGCTCAAAGGTTTCGTGTTCAAACACACTCATATTATATCGAAGTCTCAAGTAACACTTACCTATATAATAATACATATTTCGTAGAACTACGAGTAAACAGTGTATGTGTTGTGACGAAATTGATTTTTGTATACCTTTTGTTTACACTGTTGTCGGGCTCAGGTTTCATGTCATGTAAAAAGACAAGCTTTTTTTGTCTTTATTTGTTTGAAAATAAGAAAACTTTCCAAGTCAGCCTTCAACCCAGTACGGACGATCTTAGTGGAATATAAACAAATAAATATTTGTTACTTTCGTATTTTTATGAAAAGTTATAATGTTAGCTGCGTAGAAAAAGTAGGTACATGTGCTGGCGTAATTAAAATTTTGATCGTATAAATAGTCTCTTTATTTACTCAGACGTAGAACTGTATTTGCGAATATATGCGAAATTGGGGGGGATAGATGGATGAATATTCGTTTTCTTCACGCAAAACTATCAGATACCTATTATATTAAGTACATAGAAGTAGGTTTCTTTTTATCGAAATTTATGCACACAAAGTTGCAGGAAAAAGAAAGTGAAATGTTTTATTATAGTAAGTTATGTACATTTAATCACTGCATTACCAACCTAGTCGTCCATGCTCTAATTGTGGTTGTATACCCTTGAAAAGCCGATCGCCGCGCGTGTAATCCTCGAGCCCCATAGCCAAACACCTGTATTGTTCCCGAGCGCCTTGTTCAAGGATAACGCCGGGAGTAAGTAGTGGGCTTAATACATTAATCGCCTTTTTGCCTTCCCAGCCTTGATCCTTCTAAATGAGCGGTGAAATTTCGGGCCCGGGTTAATTTACCTTGCAAAGAAAAACACAACATTATAATTTGGTAATGAGACTCGTGGTTTTATAGCTGTAGTTTACCTTTTAACGTTGACGTTTAGGAAACTAGCGGAAGTATCAGTAAATATTCACGATATTATTGTAACAATTAGCATGGTGCGGTTTTTACTTGAAGATTGCTAGGTATTCAGTTTGGCACAACAGAATATTTGTAAATATCTCAGTATCAATAAATTACTTACCTTTTATTTAACGTTAAGGTTTTAGTTTAGTTATACTCGTAATCGACTATCGTTATGCAAGACTGTACTAGATATCAGAGTGACATTGTCATGCTTCAGTTTTTATAAATAGTTAATTAATGTTGTAATTATAAATGCAGCTTTAAGTCGCGCTAGAAAGGGCATGTCCTGCTTAGGTGAAGTATAATGGCCAGTCTATTTTAGATCTTAAACAGCTCGTGTGAAGCTTTATCCTCTACATACTCGGCTAACCGTTAGTTCTGAGGTTAACTGGTGTTATTTTTTATGATAAAAAGTATGCTAATTGTCTTAGACCCTTGAGATCTATTTTAATCTTGATGGCGTCTAGTGTGCAATTGAGAAAAACGCATTATGTTGCACATCATAATATTTAGAAAATACTGTTACTGTTTGTTTCGTCTTCCACAAGTTTGACTTTATCGTAACCTACTAAAGGCTGCACAAAGGTTGAGGTTATAAATAGGTAATTTATCTTTAATGACCAAAATGTACAAATTCTACAATAAAAGTGATATTTTTCTAAAAAGCTCGGACAGGTTTTTATTACGATAGTAAACGTTTTAGTGCGCTATTAAAATATTTGTTCGTCAGTATTTAAGCGGTACATAGCACATTATTTTAAATTATCTTTGGTGCCAAAAATAGTGGCAGTATACTCGTGGTCTGCGAGGTTGTATCGGAGTCAGTGACTCCTGCCCGCCACAGAACAAAAACAGGGAACAAATAAAGCGGCATAAATAATTTCGCGCCATTCCTCTGATAAATGTCCGCGGCCACGTCTTGAGAACGAGTACGTATTTCCATATTTCAACATATTCAATAAATTCACGGAGTACGAGTATAATGGAGAATAATGTGATTACGTTCGGATATTTTTTACCTCCGCTATGTTTCCGGATAGAAATGGGTTAATATCTCCGGGGAGGTCGTTTGTTACTCCTTTTTGCTGATCTCCTACGAGGGCTGATGAGGAAATTTAGGAATAAAACGTTTTTATCCGGGACGTAATGAACTGACTTATACGATTGATTGAACAAAATCTATTATAGTAGGAACTGTTCTTAGAGATTCGGCCTGGAAAATAAAAGTAATAATAAGTTTTTCTCAAACATATACATTTTATTGTACATACATCTTCCTAAAGAAGTATCTAAACACGTAATTTACGTAAAAATGCTACAATTGATTAATCAATTGCAATAAAAAACTGCTAATAAAAACACAAACAAAAAAGTAAGCTTGAAACTTTAACTGTCAACCAATTTCAAACAAAAGAAGAACATTTAACATTCCTTAAGTTTTCGTTCTAATGGTGGACCGCAATGATCGGGGCATGTCTCACAAGTGGGACCGCGTGGACCGAGTGGACTACGGGCGCTGCGACTACGGGGGCCGCTACGACGCGCGCCGGGTGGACTACGGAGTGGGACACTGCTACGGGGTGCACCACGGGGTGGGCCACCACTGGGTGGGCCACGGGCACCACGGGCGCGATGACACCGGCGCTGGCAAAAGCGATCATGGCGAGGAAGAAAGCCTGGAAGACAAAAAAGGACTTTTAAAAAATATTTGTCAAAACGTTTATTTTATGGGTTTTGAGAATGAACTTCCTTAAAAGTCTCGTTCCAACTTTTTGTGTCTTGTATCACGTTACACGCTGTGTTTCACTGTGCCCTTATGATTTTATCAGGCCGTGACTTAAGATGTCTACTGAACCAGAAATGGATCCCATTGTTTGAATATTGTTTCCAGGCAAAGTTTTCTTTGTTTCAATTATTTCCTCTTAAAAGATGACTTGGATATATCCAACTTTGGGAGTTCAATAACATCATAAAATTAATGGAACTGCTAAAATGTCTCGTGATTTTTCTGTGCCAACTGCAAAGTTTTGTTTAGAACTTTTACTCAGGACTTTTAATTGAAATTATATCGAAGTATATAAAAAAGAAATAAATAAAATAAAATAAAATAGAAGTGATCTTAAGGTTCACTGGGCACAATATTATTTAATTCAAAAGAAATAATCGCGTTAATAGAGAGTCTCTAAAATGTACACTTTATTACTTTTTTGTTTTTACCTGAAAGATTGTTGTTTACTTTAGACATCTTTGTGAATAACCCAATAATCCCTTTGAATTTAATTACAATTATTATTTATGTTCAATCTAATATTATGTAATTAGAAAATCGTCTCTTTGTACAGCACAACTGAATTATAACATTTAATTCACTGCTCATTCATCTTTGAAATTGAATAACTAGGATTAAATAATGAAATTGTGAGCTTACCAGCTTGTACATTGTAGAGTTTGTTTGTTTGCGGTAATGACAAGAGGCGACGATGCACTGACTGCACTGTACTGTACTCGCATTACCTAGACTGGCCCTTTTATAGGTCCTCAGCTAGGCTGAGCACTGAGCAGCGTTTGTAACGAACCCAGCGTTTGGCAACATGCAACCTGAGCGCGCTGAACTTGCGGTGGAGACTAGCCAAACGAATGGGTTTGCTTGTGCGAAAATCTAATAATTTATAAAAGCGATAGGTCACTGATTGACTGACTCACTTACTCATCAGGAAATCTCAGAACTACAAACGCCAGGAGTCTCTTTTGCATGGGGTTCCTTTTAGAACGTAGGTGACTAAGAACGGATTTTACGAAACTCCACCCCTAATAGGGTAAACGCGTATAAAGTCGCGGGCGGCCGCTAGTGTTACATATTCTGAATTCAGATTTTCTTTTAGCATAGTAAGAGAGAACTGGAAAGGCTTGCTCCATAAACTTTTAAAGGAATATAAACGTCTTTTTTCTTTGATTGTTTATCCTTCAAAGAAAACAAACTGATATAACTGAATTGTAATTTCCAAATTCCGTCTAGATCTGAACATTTTGTCGGCCTGTACTGTTAACAAATGAATACTCTTTTTCAAGTTTTATTTGTTAAAAGATATCAAAACATTTGGTATGATACAAAGTAAATACAAAGTAATAAAAACTACCTGTTATAGGGGCATTTTTTGGAGAAATTTATCAAATAACCAAAAAACACGAATTTAAAAGCAGATTTTTAAAAAAAGTATCATTTTTTATTATTTGTTGGCATTTTCTGTGTATTTTATGTATTTTTTTAGTATTGCCTGTTATTTAGCATTATTACTGTTTTTATTTTTATCAGGATATACCGCTTCGTTTAAAAGTTATTACGTTTTCTTTACAATAAGTAATTGGAAGAAAAAATATTCTATAAAAAATTTTAAAAAAAATCTCAAAAAATTTTTGACCTCTTTTTTGTCAGTAAAAATAGGTCTAGTTTCATCTATTTTCATATGTACACTTTAACGTGACTCACACTGTATATCAAAAGGTTCATTGTCCGTCAAAAGTCTCATTACAATATTTTAGGTTTATTTTAAATATTCAGACTCCCCGTGATAAAATATTATTATTATTCAGTAGGTCGTTTACTTTTATTTTACTCTTAAAATTTCTGAATATCAAGAAAAGAAATGGGATACTTTTCTTTCATTGTTTCTCTTTCATTTTTGTTAGTTTTCATCCTACTTAGGGTCCAAAGATGAAAAAGGAAGTTACCAAGTAATACCAAGATTATTAAGTCTTATTTTATCTCCCCATCTTAAACTGTCGTATATAACTTTGAAAACAAAATCTTTCGATGGCCTGGTACAAAATCTTCTTCATTTCATGAGAAAAAACGTGATTACTCGACCTTGGAAGACGGCCTTAATTTCGCAGGGAAATGAGAAACAGATGTCACTTGAAGCACTCTCGTCTGAAATATCTCCTTAATAAAACTAAGAAAAAGGCGTTTGTCAAATACTTCATTGGATCCAACCTTTTTTCAATTTCATACTAAAAGGATTTTTTTTGGAAATCCGATATACTGATTGGCAATTGAAATAAGGAGCTTGTACACGTTCTCTTTGTACACTTTGATTTTGCTTCAGTGACCTTTAATCGCCATTTATTACGTTTTGATTTTTGTAGAGTACCAACAAAAAGAGGATACGATTACGAGGCTTTTGTCCAGCAGGGGTAGAATCGGGGTAAAATCAATGAGGTCTACTTTGGGGTAAAATTGCTGTAAATGACAGAAACAAACAAACATTTGGATTACCTATTAGTAAGTAATCCTCAGTGAATGGAGCGTAGTATGACTGTATGAGTCAACTGCATCGTATCCGATGGCGGTGTTTATTTAATATATTGTTAATTGGCAATAAACCATCGCCTTCTAAAGGTTACTGCTGGGCCCGTAAATTGTATAAACATGGCAGCAAGCTGGTTATGAGATCATAAGCTTTGGTAATAGATAAATCTTTATCACAGCGATGGAGTAACTTTGAACATCATTATACTTCTGTAAGGTTTATGCTTTTAAACATATATTTTTAATGATGGCAACTCGATAACGGAGGGATGGCGATCGGCGGGGGGGACATGCGGGGGGACCGGCGAAAAAGATGGCTATGTGATTTTTGGACGGGATGTTTTGTGATGTTTTGTGCTGAGATTTTGTATCTTTATATTGATTGATTGTGGTTAACTGAGCGATAAAACAACAAACAATTGGTGACAGCGATAATAAACAATAAATAACAGTGAATGGTGGTTTTCCTTACACTTCCATAGATTTATGGTATTGGAACGTCAAGCTAACAGTGTAATTAAATATTATGTTTAGTGTGTCGTAATGGCGAACATAACACATGAGACGAAACAAGAGATTTTTCAGTCTTTTGATGTAGCAACATGATGTAAACAAACGACAAAAAAATAATAAACCTTTTAATCTCAATTAAAAAGCTTTGACATGGAGCTTTGATATGGTTTTATGTCATATATTTTCCTAAAGCCAATTTGCGAAAAGAAAAATGTAAAACAAAAACATCTAAAAGTTTTTGTTTCCCTTTGAGAGCCGATAATGAAAAAAAAAATTAAACCACGAAACAGTAGCACATGGTGTTTTGTCACAATTTGTATTATGTACCTCAGTATATTACACCTGTATAATAATGTAAAGGTAGGTAATTAAATCTCTCAACTCATCCTACGAACTCCTCCGCGATCTAGCTTTTTAGGTCTCATTATATCCTATATTGGACCGTTCATTGTGGAAAACCTTGGGGGAGGCCTTTGTCCAGCAGTGGACGTCATTTGGCTGAAAAGAAGAAGAAGATATCCTATATTTAGGTTTCACTAATTCATATTATACAAGATAAGATAAAACTCATAATACATATTTATGAATACACGTCAAATTTTACGTCTACATTGCCTACGTCAGCATTACATTAGCGATTTTCTAAAAATAGCCACATTATTTCCATGTTGTACTATTTTAGATAAGTAAGTCAGACGACGTACTCAGATTGAGAAATTGAGTTTGGTTTCACTACACTCTTAAACTGCTCATATAATTAATTATGCTCAGACAATGCTATTAGGTTGACCGACAACATCGTAAAGTTAGCAGGGAAGCGCTGGACGCAGGCCGCTACCAATCGATCAACATGGAAAGCATTGGGGGAGGCCTATGTTCAGCAGTGGACGTCCTATGGCTGAAATGATGATGATGAATGCTATTAGGGATATTTCTGCTTTTAAAGTTTGTCTACAGTCATATAAAATGTCGTTTATTTTCTTTTGAGAATGCTCTTGACTTAATTTTCCCTTTTTGTTCTGTAACTAGGTAGTACTTAATTTCAAACATAACAAGGTGTTTTGAAATGTCTCTGAAAAGGCTTTGCTGTGAAAACTTGAGACAAGTTGGCTGCAAGAACATCCTAAAACATAACCCTCCTTCTGGAGCAGTCGGGTAAAAAGGTAGGCAATATGTATTGGTAATTCTGGTGGTGCAGGTGCCAAAAGGCACAGGTAAAAGCTTATTAGACCACTCATATTAAAAGCTTAGTGTTTCTTAGAGCCATTATATTTTTTAAACTTTTGTTTAAAACAGAAATGTGGTAAAAACGCCTTTTCCGCGAGTCGATCTGCTTACTTAAAGAGATCACGTGATATCGTAATAGTATCGAATAGTTTTGTTTATTGTTTGGGCTAAGAAACATTTTCCGGCCTATAATAATAAGCTCGTAACAATAGTGTGGGTTGTTGATCCTCTGTTTTGTTTATGTTGGTCACCGTCCGTAGACTGTGTGGACGGTAGCTCGCCGAGCTAATATTGTACTCGTAATACAACTATAACTCAACTTGGACATATTATGAACTTTTGGAACACATAATAAAGTCATCTAGCTAAGCTTTAGGTTATTATGATGTTTATTCATGTAATAATAATAACGTGTAGAAAAGGATAATTAATTAAAATCCAGACACAAGCAATGTTTTGCTGACACACTACACACAATGATCGTGTATGTTAAAGTCAACGAACCTTCCAAAAACAGACATGATAAACTACCCACCTCAACTCTATCAGCGAATTTCTAAAATTAAATCTACGAGCTCGCTGGCAATTACAATTAGGCTTTGTTCCTAATTTAGTGATTCCATGTTTTATGAACGCGCGTCATTTCCAGCTCCAATTCAATTATGTCCGCCCATTATAGTGATATATCCCCGAATAGTTTTCTAATTAGGGGGCGATGAACTGGAAAGAGGAACTCAAGTAAAGTTTTCAAACTATAAGCTATTAGCCTCATCTTTGATATGAGTTTCAGTTTGAGGATCGTTTTGAATTTGATAATGGTTTTGATGGTGATTATGACGATGACGCCATAAGTAGACTCTGATATTCTGAGAATATTACTAAAATAAAATTACTGTGAATATTATAAATGGTGTATAGTTTTTTAAGCAGTGGTTATTAGTCTGTTATTGTTTCACTGTATGTTTTCCGAACAAAATAAAATAAACTAGCTGACCCGGCGAACTTTGTTCCGCCTTAATGGCAATAAATAAGCAGACTTTTTTTTTAATTTCGAACGGGATGAAAAGTATCCTATGTCCTTCTCCTGGCTCTAAACTACCTCCCAGACAATTTTCAGCTAAATCGGTTCAGCCGTTCTTGAGTTATAAGCGAAGTAACTAACACGACTTTCTTTTATATACAGTGTGAGTCACGTTAAAGTGTACATATGAAAATATATGAAACTAGACCTATTTTTATCGAAAAAAAAGAGGTCAAAATTTTTTGAGATTTTTTTTTAATTTTTTATAGAATTTTTATTCTTTTAATTACTTATTATAAAGAAAACGTAATAACTTTTAAACTAAGAGGTATATCCTGAAAAAATAAAATCAGTAATAATGCTAAATAACAGGCAATACTAAAAAAATACATAAAATACACAAAAAAAGGTTAACAAATAATAAAAAATGATATTTTTTGCAAAAAATCTGCTTTTAATTTCGTGTTTTTTTGGTTATTTGATAAATTTCTCCAAAAAATGTCCCCATAACAGGTGGTTTTTATTACTTTGTATTATTCTCTATCGTATTACCTTGTAAGACCAAAAATCGCATGTCTATATCCCTATCACAACGTTTGCAATGATCGTTTGAACAAAGGCCTGCCACAACATTATTCTCCGCTACAGGTAGAGACAATTATAATTTTGACTAAAATGCTTATTTTACTTCGAAATCTTTTGTGTTTATTTGAAATCTAACTTGGAGAGGCTTAGTTCAAACGATCATTGCAAACGTTGTGATAGGGATAGAGACATGCGATTTTTCGTTTTACGAAGGTAATACGATAGAGAATAATACAAAGTAATAAAAACTACCGGTTATAGGGGCATTTTTTGGAGAAATTTATCAAATAACCAAAAACCACGAATTTTTAAGCGGATTTTTTTCAAAAAGTATAATTTTTTTATTATTTGTTGGCCTTTCTTGTGTATTTTATGTATTTTTTTAGTATTGCCTGTTATTTAGCATTATAACTGTTTTTATTTTATCAAGATATACCGCTTAGTTTAAAAGTTATTATGTTTTCTTTACAATAAGTAATTGGAAGAAAAAAAATTCTATAAAAAATTAAAAAAAAATCTCAAAAATTTTTTGACCTCTTTTTTGTCGATAAAAATAGGTCTAGTTTCATCTATTTTCATATGTACACTTTAACGTGACTCACACTGTATAGATAAAATAAATTTTTTACAGTTTAATAAAAGTTGTGTTAGGCCCAGAACAGACGGTGAAACGCAACTGCAACGAAACTGCAACTGCTAGGTACTTTTGAGTTGCATCTAAGTTTCTGCCATAGCGTCCGTTGAAAGACCACACATGACGCGACCAGTTTGAAAGTTTCAGGGCCTTAGTCTTTTGGAAAAAAAGAAAAATCTTCAACGGTTTACTTTTATTGTTTTCATATTAGTTCATTATTAGCAAGTCAGTCTCATGTATTTACACCGTCCGTTCGTTTAACAAAGGCCTTAAATACTTTGAGACCAGGAATTTATGCTAAAGATTTACACCAATAAAACCTCTCATGCTTTGTTTTATTACCAAAATAAATAGAAACCGGAAACTATTTACATATCAATTACAGCTTGTATGTCTATTGGCAGTAAGAAAACACAGCGTTGAAATAATTATCCTCATCGCAAAGAGTTTTCCTGAGAATTCCATCAAAAGCTCTTCGCTTAATCACATCTTCCATGAATCCTCTATGCTCTATGAAGTAGGTAGCTGTGTTTATTCAGTGTATTATTAGTTACAACAAATGCAAATAGTAACTCAATTTCTTATTTATTCTTACAATATTATCAATTCTATACCTATGATAGCGAGGTAATAGGTATTTTTATAATCAGGGTAGAGCCTGGATGCATTCATTCATTGTGGTAAACCTTGGGGGAGGCCTTTGTCCAGCAGTGGCCGACATTTGGCTGAAACGAACGAACGAACGAATTATTTCAGGATTTCATAATATTAATAATCCTATTGCTTATTCTATGACGTCTGGCCTGTCGATAACATGCGTCGCCCGCTACATCGTCACACGATCTAAATTAGATACGAAGCAATGTGGTACAGCCAAGGCAACAATTTTCATTTATAGAAATGCCGTAATTCTCATAACAGAAAAACATAAAAATATGAGGGTGTAGGTATACTCACCTAGGAGATTGGGTTTCGGCCTTCATCTTAGGGGCAGGTTTCAGACTTGATTGATTGCAGGTAGCTGTCCATTCCGCCTGATCTAGGTCGGACACGGCACGGGTATATTGAAACTCAAATACATTTTTTGATCAATCTTTAGTTATTTGTAACAATCCCCACACTGGCTGGGGTAGGTACTCATTGAATAAACGGGTTTTTCAGTTAAATTGTTATGAAGGTTGGTGGTTCTCTATAAATGCAAATAGAAGAGAGATAAAAATTGGCATAACTTTTTAAACCAGCAAGAAATGAAAAAGACGAAAATACAAAAGGAAGTTGTTCAATAAGAATACATAATCGTCAACATTTGTCATTTATTCGTAGTCCGTAGTTTCTCAGTAAATAAATATTGGGCCTAGAAGTAAACAGTTCCGCGACTTCTAGGTTTTAAGCCTGCTCATAGAAAATTGACGGCAGCATAAATCTCAATAAGGCCGTACAAGTTCCTATCACTGCCCTATTTGATAAGATCAATGTCGGCGCGAGGCTGCGGACACTCACGAAGCACTCAATACCATGGATTTATTACAATTTACATTGTACCGGCGAGCACAAAATAAAATCATAAATAAATGATTGAACGTCGGATTCTTGGTTTGTCTAAAAATATTTTATTTGAAGACACCACATTTTTTCGTATGAATTTCATACTGGGAAGGCCTCAAGAGAATTGGGATTAAATTGTAAGGATCTATCCTCACAACAAAGGGATTCACGTTCAATGGCCTTCTATAGAAGTTTGGTATACCAGGATGTAGGTGAAACCTGTAAGTAGGTACATACTTATTTTGTAATTTCTAAAGGTTTTTTGCGTTTAACTTGAAGAATTCAATATTTGAATTTAATGCTTTTCTCGTCGAATGTACCTACTCGGTTTAGCATACTGTTTATACGTATCGTGCATGACGGATTTATTGTTTATCCTACGCAGTTCATTAAGGAAGCTTCTGATTTGCAATATCTGTATGATATTGCAATACCACAAACCAAACCTACATACAACATAGTCGGGTCTACTTCGTCAATTGATTCCAGGGTATCGGATCGTGCCGTCCCTTTTACCCATGATTATTGTAAGGCTGAGTGAGAGAGAAAGGTAAACTTGAACGTATCGAAATAGTCATGCGTAGTAGAGCCTCCGATTTGCAATGACATACATAATTTATAGTGCTGACCCATTCACCTTTAATGTGTATACCCTATTGACTTCCAAATCGTGCAACTGTTAGATGGCACTGAGTAGAATCGCCAGTGATTCATTGATTTTATTAGCCAAAATAACATTAACCAAAAGCTTTTACGATTCCCAAATTAATTCGAAAATGTTAACTATTTAAATCATTTGTTAAAAACTGATTGGTGAAAAAGATTTCGTGGTTACGAGGGCAGTGTCTTGACAAGCATGGTTAATTAATATGAACTACAGGCCATGTTTATAGTGTAGGCTGCAGCAGGCAGGTACTATAAACTATTTATCTATCGAAATTGTGCTAAAATAGGTCATGATACAAAAAGTTTTCATAAATAAATGTACTTTCACCTGATGCCACCTAGTTGTTATAAATAATGTTTTTCTAAATTCAGCACTTTACTGCCAACTTTGTCTCGCACTCTGCTTCATAAATACACAGCCATGACAAATGATCATTCCCCGCGGGATATTTTCCAGACTTTTTGTTTAGTCCAAGTTTTTGACACTGCCATTGCTCACAGATGGCGTCTTTTGAATAACTAGGTTCGTAACAACATTAAACTAGACTTGTGACGTAGCTCTGATTGTTCAGTATTTTACGTAAGGCATAAATTGTCCGAAAAAGAACTCAGAAACAACCCCAATTTGTCTAAAACTCGTACATTAACTGCCAACACAAATTTAAAACGACCGCTTTACGGTGTGGTTGGCGAGTAAATGTGTATGACATTAAGTGGATGAATATGACTGAACTTCTGGTTTTTATTTATTACAGAGCCAGTAAACACGGGCGAAAGTCACGCATTTGCTTAATTCAACTTTATTGTACTCAAAGTGTTTGTCAAATGTTTCCACATCTACGGCAATAACAAGTATGAAAACACGATGTTAAAAACTATAGAAAAGGACGAGTATTGAGTACATTAGCTACTTTAATCCTAAACAAATGATATACTCGTAATATATAAACTTACTTGGTATCTACTTCAGAAGAAATTCTTCGTGTAGTATCCATGACGTGTTATTATTTGAAAAATCTATCCACTGCCACGCCTGATCGTCTTAATTTCACTTTCACATGGACCTATTGAGTCTAGAAGTTTTGATTTAAAATAAAATCACTAATTAATAATTTCTCACTTTTTAAAAATTAAGCTGCGCGAAATTGACAGCTTTTTTTTAATATAGGTAACGTTTTACGGCTCTGGGCGCAAGTGCTCAACCACAGTACCTCTAGTAAGAAAAACTTTCGAGTTCGTTTCGTTGCGTATTCAAAGTGTCATCGAAAAATTTTGTATGAAAAATTAAACAGCGCCCCCTAGGGCGGCTATAATATAGGGGGCGCTGTTTAATTTTTCATACAAAATTTTTCGATGACACTTTGAATACGCAACGAAACGAACTCGAAAGTTTTTCCTACTAGAGGTACAGATTATATCAACAGAAAAAAAAAGATGTAGATGTATGTAATAAGAACGCGCGTCACTGACCGCGAATTGACGCGTAATTCAAAATTCGAACTTCGACTTTAGTTGAGCGTTCCAAATTCAAATGGTTGCTTTTTTATTTGCATTGACATTATGCCAAACAGCCTAGACCAAATGGATGTTTTGATTAAAATAGTGAGAAACTTTTTATAGTGGCAGTAACAGTAGGCACGAATAAATTATTGTGACAGCTGTTTGCCTACTAATGTCCGCAGCTCAGTAAATAATCCAGAAAGTCACGTAAGACATAATATTCTTGAAATAAAAGACCTTTCTTACACAAAACATTAAACTTTATTACATTTCAATTGCAATTAAAAATAAAGTGGGTGCACGGGCAGCACGTGCGGGTGGTGGTACAACGTGCTGACGTGCGAGACGACGGGCGCGTGCACGAGCGGCGCGGAAACCACGGGCGGGTGGTACACGCTGGACACGTGCGGATACACGACGATCGGCTTCGGCGCGGGCGCTGCCGCCGCCATGGCCAGCAGAGAGAGCAAGATTACCTGGAAGAGAACAATAGCGTTTATTAAAAACATTAGGATATTAGTGTTTACCCAATGCACCCAAAGGGCGATGGAGCGGGCTATGCTCGGAGTTTCCCTGCGTGATCGAATCAGAAATGAATTGCTAAAATCAAGTGGCAGTGGGCGGGGCACATAGCTCGTAGAGACGATGGCCGTTGGGGCAGGAAAGTTCTCGAGTGGCGACCACAGGCTGGAAGACGTAGCGTGGGCAGGCCTCCTACTAGGTGGACCGACGATCTGGTAAAGGTCGCGGGAAGAGCCTGGATGCGGGCAGCGCAGGACCGTTCATTGTGGAAAACCTTGGGGGAGGCCTTTGTCCAGCAGTGGACGTCATTTGGCTGGCTGAAACGAGATTAGTGTTTAAGATTTTTATGTCGTTCCTACCTATTTTTGGAACTATATAGCACTGTGTATCACCACCATCAGGTCATTTTTAGTATCCGAAGGCGTTGATTCGTTCGTTCGTTTCAGCCAAATGACGTACACTGCTGGACAAAGGCCTCCCCCAAGGTTTTCCACAATGAACGGTCCGCTGCCCGCATCCAGGCTCTTCCCGCGACGTTTACCAGATCGTCGGTCCACCTAGTAGGAGGCCTGCTCACACTGTTGTTGATTTTATTATTGCTCTTTTTATTTAAAAGTTCTCGAATGACCACAACAGACCGGTTCTCCAGATCAGATGCGGTGTGGGCAGGCCTCACTTGATGGACCGACGATCTAGAAAAAACGTGGGAAGCACCTGGATGCGGGTAGAGCATGACCGATCGCTGTGAATCCTTGATCCTTTTTTTTAATGTCTGGAAAGCACCTGGATGCGGGTAGAGCATGACCGATCGCTGTGAATCCTTGAACATTTTTTTTAATGTCTGGAAAGCGGTGTTGGCAGGCCTCACTTGATGGACCGACGATCTAGCAAAGGGAAGCCCCTGGATACGGGCAGAGCATGACCAGTCGCAGTGAAAGTCCTTGATGGTTAACTTTACAATTTGTTTAACGCCTGGAAATAGAACCCACAACTTATCCAGTTTAAGAAAGTCCAACTCTCTAGTGATTAATCAAGGATGTTTGCTATCAAAAGCTATATCCGTCTAATCTAATGACCCTGGCTAGAAGGCCTCAGAAGCCTAGGCTCTGAAGTTTTGTTAGGTTTACAAGTTTACAACCCAAATTGCAGAATATCTACCATTTAAGTACCTACTTGTTCTCTCTCAAACACTATTCCAAATAGATTTGTTAAAAAGATTTATATTTTATTAATTCAGGTTATATTTTTATCAGGATTATGAAATTAAAAAAACTGTAATTATTATGCTACTGCTATCATATCATTACAACAAGTTTATAAGTTCAACAAGTAGCTACAAATACAATAACACGTACAAATCAGCTATTCATCACGTTCGTCCGTCGTCCGTCTTAAGTTATGCAAAGTTTTATCAAAAATATTGACGGATCCAAAGCTTTGTTGAAAAGATTCAATGATAAGCCTTGTGACCCAATAACCTCTGTGCCTGATTGGGTCCCCGGGGACAGTAAAAACTTATTGGGGCAATATTTGCTCTAGCAGGAGCCTAATTAGTAGGTCGGACCGCACGAGTGTAGAAAAACTGAACAGCCAAATCATTTTAAATGGTTGCACAAAAGATTTATTTTACCAGATTGTATTTGAAGGCAATGTTAATTAAGTAAAAAAATTTGAGTTATGTCTAAGACTGACTACTAGTAAATTATTGTGATCATCCTAACATTTTATGAGTCATAGGCACCAACCGTAGTTTCTGTTCGGGTTTTCGGAAACCACATTAGTTGTTACAACAATAAAAACAATCCGCCTTGTTCTTGTTATTAAATATTTGATTATAATTGAGTTGTAATAATAAATCATTAAGTCTGCTTGATGAAGGCGGAATCTGTTGCATTTATTTATAAGTAAGGAAACGAAATAGGAAAAAAGGAGATCGGCTTAAGAATAGCCTTACTACATCGACCTAATTATATGGACCACATCCGTGTAAGATCTGCTTTCAGAGTCAATTCTGAGTTATTAAACCGAGCCATGAATTATTATGGGCAATGATAGATCGGGGTTAATAATGTGTAAACAATGAAGTTATGCCTTTATCTCAAGTATTCTTAGGCTGGGTTGCACCATCTTACTTTAACTTTGACAAACGTCAAAAATCTGTCAAACTCCATACAAAAAGCACCGGTTATCGTTATACTTACGGTCAAAATTAGGCGGTGCGACTCAGCCTTAGGCCCAGTTTTTTGATTCATAGTTAAAATAACAAATTGTTAAATTTTGCTACTAATGGTTAAATATTAACAAAATGTTAACTCATAGTTAAAAATGTACTAAAAGTCTAGCTAACCATTGTTCGAAATACATTTAGTTTACATTTTGTTAATATTTAACCATTAGTAGCAAAATTTAACAATTAGTTATTTTAACTACGAATCAAAAAACCGGGCCTTAGTGTATTCGGAATATGATCTAAGCATGTTAAGATTGTTAAAGATCTTTTTTCTAATTAGGAAGATACTATTCCTATTATAAGGAAGTTAGATTTCTGTAATAAAAATTCGCGCGAAACAAGTTCAAAGGGACTAATGCTAAGTGTCATTAACGTGTAAGTAGATAGAACACGTGCCAACTTCAAAATGTTAGGGGAATATAATATTATGATGTAATTAAGAGATTAGAGAGATTTTAGAGAATCATGTAGGAAATTTTGGCAAAATCAATCGTGTCCCGCTGGGAAGGGCATGTGCTAGGTATTTACCACAGCCATTTTGTGACCTTTGGGACTCATTAACGTTATCCTTCAATATGAGCCCATTTTAATTGATTTAGAGTTATGTAAAGGTCAATCGTAATATTTCTGTTTGTACTATATTTTCATAATTAACCCTGAAATAAATGAGATTTGGAAGACTAAGACTTATGATTGGTATCAATAAAATATAAGTAGAATACTTCTTTTACAAAAGATCTTGAATTAGAATATGTCCAGTGTAAATAGCAATATGACATGGCATGATAGAGTATTATGATTTGCTTATGAGCTTATACAAAAGGCTTAAAAAGTTTCAGTTGACTACTAATATACATTTAATTGAGGCAATTAATTTCTTGAGAATAAAGCAAACAATGTTTTTACGAACAAAATTACTCCATCAAGTTTATTTATAAATTAAAGGAGTACGATTTTATAGACTTACCATTCGATGCATCTTCCTGCCTGAATGGATATCAGGATGGCGCCAATGACTGCAGTTGGCCGACTAAGTTTCCCGCCCAGGGCTCGCAAATATATAGCCACGCTGTGTATTCTGTTTCGTCCACTAACGCACAGCTATATACGGCCTGGAATTCGCATAGTCTGCCATTTAGGTACTAAATGTATTGGCTATAGTTACTAGAGGTTACAAAGTAATGCTTTAAAAATATCGGACGATTGCTCATCCGATCTATCGGTACTAACCGAATAAAATTCTTTAGTTGATTGACAGTATTTTTACTTGTATCTAAGTACATTCATAAGTTATGAGCTTTAGATACAAGTACTAGTTTAATTAAAGAGGCTGTACCACCGCTTCAATAAAATTCGAAGACATATTATTGTTGATGATGATCAATCATACAATGATAAGAATCGAGTTTTGAAAGGGAAAAACTCATTATATTTTAAAACTAGTAATTTAATCGATGCCACTTCTTGCCCGACAATCGATACATCGCGCATCGTTGCGAGTTCACCTAAAGAGCCGCAACAGGCGCTGACAGCCAAATATGTCGAGACCGGTCATCTTTACTCGAACTTATCTTGTTGGCACATCTTGACCACGTTAGTTACAACTCTTGTACAGTCAGTAACAATTATTGTTTGAATGAAAAATAATTATGCAATTATAATAGCATGTAGATATTTTATTTGTAACTCACTCATTGATTTTTATTACTACAACTTTATTTCTTTGGCTAAAATTGGCTGAAACGAACGAACGAACAACAACAGCCCGTAGACACTTTCTGTCAAAATCAAAATATTATTATCTTGTGAGCTGTTTGTAATATAAATCTTCCAACCATTGTACATCATAAGATAGGTATAATAGTACCATTTTGTACATGGACCTATAAAAAAAGGCGGACGGAACTCGGGCTACAACAAAACTGTGACGCAAAATTTTGGCGTTTGTCTATTGTGTGAGTGAATTTAGGGATGCCATGTTAGCCAAAACATTTTACCCATTTATTTTAAGAAAATCATAGATCGGCAGATGTTACTTGGAAATGTAGACAGAATTATTCCGTGCCATTTTAAAAGGATGAAAGGTGTATGCGTTGAGGTAGGCGCGAAATTTTCAATGTTCAAATTTTCTTACATTGTTTGCAAGTCAGTGTGTCAGGGTATGTACATAATGTGGATCAAAAATGATTCACGCAGTTACAAATTACGAATCTTGTGTACATTATAATCATAATCTTATGCATCATCAATATAATTATTAATTTCCCATATTTCGGGTAATTTTCCCACGTAAATAACTGAGAACACTGGTCTTTGACGTATTATTTTTTCGAGTGAATGACGTTTGATTTCAATTAATTTCAATATTTTAATGTCGGGAAATAAGTGATTGGATTATTATTTTGCCTGTGAAATGTGATTCCTTAATTTTTGTTTGTTCGAACAGAACGGTTTTTACACAATTTCATCACACAAGACATGTCGTATTCGTGTTGTTTTTTCGCTGCTTAAATGTGTCAACTGTGTGAAGTTTGCACTCGAAGTGGTGTAACAGGGTGTGAATGTGTGCGTGCCGGCCTGTACGTACAGGCAAGCTGGTGTATCCTAATGTCACAGTATTTTGTTGATGAGAATCCGTCCGACTTTTTTTATAGGTCCATGATTTTGTATTTGAATTTGACGTATTCAACTGTACTAATATTTTATGGCCATTAAATTGAATTTATTTGCATTTTATGACTTAACTTAGAATGTAAATGGGTATTTAAAGACGTTAAGTACAAAATCTAGTGGTAATTAAAGTAAATAAATTAAGCAAAATTATAATATTAACGCTAAGATTTATTGAACCGTACGCAACAATAACATACTTACTCTAGCCGCATATTAGAGAGAAATGTAGTTACAATTAATCATTTATTAAAGCAAGCTGTAATGAGTGAGATCAGTTAATAAACTTATTTTCATAGAAACAAAATTAGCTTTCTCGTAAAAGCCAGCTACATGAAATAAATGAATGGAATTACTTACCAAATCTCTGAAATGAGCTAAATCTTGCCCAATCCATTTCCCAAATGGAGCTACCTACCGATATCATTTCCCAGGTTGTCTGACCGCTCTAGATTCGATTTCGAGGAAAACTCTTCTATATTAGACTTGTAAGCACTAGATTTAATACGAAAAAGGCACTCTATGGCATTCTTTCTTCAGATGGCACAATAGTAAACCTTTTTTAGTTGGGTGAGTAAATAAAGTACCTACAGTAATTAATTTTACTTTTTTTAAAGTTATTTCAAAGTCAGTAAGAATTTCGTGTCAAAGAACCCCAAAAGTCAAGACAGGTCAGTCTGACCCCATTGGTCTTAGCTCCAGATCTTTATTATCTAGACATTAAACATTTGCATTTGTAATCAACAGTCTTTGTTTCATCTCCCTTTTTCAATGGTACAAAATCAAGTATTCCAAAATAGTAAAATGAGAGAGCAATTAAAATTTTACTCAGCACGTTCATCACAAAAAACTTTTTTAAACAGCAATTATTTTGAAGTTTTCCTCGATGATGTTCACACGACAGATACGCTTGTTATTTCTTGCCTGCGCTCGAGTACATGCGATGCAGCGATTATCATGCCAGGCGGTGTTCACATTCTCGCCCTAGAATCCGCCTGAGCCACGGCTGGGTTGTTCGGCCGGAAATTAAACCTTAATCATGATTATAATTAAGTACGTCATTAAGTTAAGTTAGCGTCAAAACATTACATTGAAGCGGGGTACCTGATTTGCTTTTGGCGCACGATAAAATATAATTTTCATTGTATAAACAAAGTATATTATTTTAGGAGAACTAAAGTTTGTTTCGAACGAAATTTAACATTTTCCAATGAATCAATTCAAATGATAGCAATTTGTAACTTTAATTGATTACTTGCTATTAAACTTTTAGGTCTTAAATGAAATAGAATTAAAATCTCTCGAACCATTTATCGATAAAAGACAGTAAGAAAACTCAGGGCCTATTTAAATTTAACGATGATAGACTGATTTCTCTAACGAAAAACAAGCTAAGTTGTATCTAGGCTAGGCTAGAATAAAAAATAAAACGAAGTAATTGGTGGTAATAATATAATTTAGTTATTTATTCTAAGATGAAATCAGTGGTGGACGGCGACGAGCGGGACAGCCTTGACGACTGAGCCGTGGTGCACGACGGAGCTGCTGTGAGCCACAGCCACGGGGGCGGTCTTCACGACCAGGGGGGCGGCGTGGACCACTGGGGCAGCGTGGACCACTGGGGCGGCGTGGACGGTGTGGACTACTGGGGCAGAGTGGACGGTGTGGACGACTGGGGCGGCGTGAACAACGGGAGCCACAACATGAGCGGTCTTGACCACGACAGGGGCAGCGTGGACAGCGTGGACCACAGGAGTGCCGTGGTTGACGACCTGGCTGCTCTTGGTGATGGTGGTCTTGGAGCCCACCACGGGGACGGCGGCGTGGACCACGGGGGCGGAGTGGACCGCTACCACGGGCTGGTGCGCCACGAGGAGGCCGGGGGCGGCGGCGGCGCAAGCCAGGAGGGCGGCGAAAGCTACCTGTTAACGAGAAAAGGATGGTTACAATTTTATTAAAGAGCAAAGTGATTTAAAAATACAAAAATATTTAATAAGTTAAGTTGGATTCTTGGACCTAATTATTTCAACTATCGCTGCCGTGCTGCTTCGTAATGTGGCCTCAGTCAGATGTCAGAGTAAAAAAGAAGTAACGATCTTGAAGTAAATATCAGACTACCAATTACTCACAAATTTTTGATATAATAAGATTAGAAAACACCTAACAACAAATATTTATTTACCCAATAAAAGTCACTCTCATATTTCAACGAAAAGAATTCCACATTTTGTGATTGTAAGTAACCAGATACTGCTATATCGCTGTTTCATCAAACATTCTACCGATAACTTGTTGGGACATCTCACTCAAATAATCATCACATTTTTTGTAACTTTTTATAAATTTGATGTCAAAGATAATTTAGGAAAAACACGGTATGAAAAAGAATACTTGGCTTCCATACTAGTCCCGTTGGATGAAATTTTTCCTAATGATACTTAATCGAAACAAACAAAAGCTAGTTATTGGAAAAGCACAACAAACGTTTGTGATCAACCTACGAGCCGACCAAAATTTGTTATACCAAGAACAGTGCTATGGCACTTTGTCTACAGCCTCCAACGGCTTTTAATGATTTTAAAGTCCAATTCGATTAATATAGGTCCTTATCTTATTAAAGTTATACGAAAATTTTAAAAAACACATTGAACTTTTTTCGAACAACACTTACAAAGGTCTGCATGGTTGTTTATATGTTGTTGTCGACGCGGTGGTGCGAAGTTATCTAACGACCTGAAGCCTCCTCGGGTATTTATATTGGCGACCGCCGAAATACTACAATACGCACGCAATATTGTACTTGAATTCTGTATAAATTACGGGAGGTATGAAGGAGCTTGCGTGGAGGCGGCATTCAACGTCCGCAACAGTTCGGAGGTTACGCCGCTCACTGCGGAGTTTAACGTAAACAAGAAGTACGGAAGGTAAAGCTTCCATGAGGAGTGTTTAAGATTCAAATGTCGTTTGGTTGGCGGCACTAATATAAACATCCCATGAAAGCTCGTATTTTTATACACATTATCTATATATGTAAATGCGAAAGTAACTCTGTCTGTCTGTCTGTCTGTCTGTCTGTCTGTCTGTCTGTCTGTCTGTCTGTTACGCTTTCCCGCTTAAACCTCGCAACCGATTTTGATGAAATTTGGCATAGAGATAGTTTGAGTCCCGGGAAAGAACATAGGATAGTTTTTATCCCGGTTTTTGAAACAGGGACGCGCGCGATAAAGTTTTTCTGTGACAGACAAAATTCCACGCGGGCGAAGCCGCGGGCGGAAAGCTAGTATTATGTACTTGGTACCAGTTAAATGTTTATTAAAATCTTAAAATTCCAAAAACATTGTATATCTAGAGTTCGATTGCGCCTTCTAAGGTATTTGACGTAATTAGTAGATTTTTTATTGTCATCTGGTAGAAATAACATAAATTCAATACTTAGCCATATATTGGTCTTTTTCTTTTAGCAACCAAATTTCAATCAACCTACTACTAGGTAACTCTGCTCAAGTGCCGCATCCTCGAAGCTTTCACTTGCTTCGTACCTCGCTCCTTCGGCATTCATACACCGATTAATGAATGCATAAGCAGCCAAACGGGCCCGCTCGAATGTAGGTTGATGCCAAGTTCAGTCGGTCCTGCTCTTACATAACGAGATGTACTGGCAGGCCTGGTTGTCCATTCATGTTTGGGGACTGTTTTAATTGAATATGATTGGGAAACAAACGAGAGCTGAAGGATGATGATGTACTTTAAATCGGCGAGTTTGAGACGCTAATTGAGAATTTTGGGTATAAACTTCAATAAGACAGTAAAAAGAAAGAAAGAAATAAAGCTTTCATTTAGAAAATGAAAAAGGGCCGTAAAATTCTAATTATAATAGGTACTAAAGCATTGATCAGAGGGATTTTCTAGATACTTGCTTAAAAACACTGCATATTTTCATCAATCAAACTGAGCTGATATAATAAGGCAAAAAAGCTTTGTGGGTCATGTACTCGTATGTGACGAACGGTGTCAGCAGAGCAGTGTCAATATTGTTCTCTGGGGCACTATAAAGGAATTTATCTTAAACGCCCATAAAATATTTCTTATAACTGTATCAATATGGCAATGACAAGATAAGTGTTAAGATAACTCAATCAACGTGTCGATAAAATTGTGCCAAAAGGAACATTCATATTTATTATGAACACGACATAATTCTCTCGACAATATCTTAATTTACACGAATTTTATTGCATTTACGTGAATGCTCTGGCAATAAAAACGTGTGGATTGAGCTGTTAAAGTCAAAACTTACAATTCATTGCGTTTCTTAAAAATTTTGCTTAAATTTTCTCGACGTACTCACTTATTTTGACCCCGTGTTTTGTTAAGAAATTAAATTTCAAGTGACACAATGTATCTCATTGCAATATTAAATTATGATTTGGTAAACATTTCGATCTCTTATAGGTGAAGAAAATCTGGAGGTTTAACTTTACATTTTAACTCAACTATCTGACATGGTAAATAACGTTCAATCTGTGAAATATGGATACTAAGAAAAAAATGTATTCCTGGAGAAATTAGCGTTAAGTACTTTTTTCAGCACTGACCCATTATAGTTTCGAAGCGATGCTAGGAATAAGCTTTATAAAAGTAACCCCATTAAAAATATCACAATAAATTATAATTTAGGGATTGTTCTAGTTATGCGTTGTTTGGCTTAGTCTTTCCATTAGTTAATAGCCATCGTTAGGTCATTTCTACACTACTACTACACGCCGTCTTGAGTGGCTCAAAATTGGACTAACTTGTCTAAAGAGCCTGTTGACCTAAAAAGGCGGCGGAGACGGCCTCAATTACTTGTGTATATGAAAAACATCCATTCAAAAAGAACAGGAGAGCTATTTGGTAAAGTTGATAGATATTCATATTCCTGAGAAAATAATTTGAAATAAATAGAACTTTATTAGGACTGTTGCTCTTGTAGTTGTAGTCATGTTACAAACTACTCAAACCACTTGAATTTTCGAAAAATTTAATAGACATAATGAATGCATTATGATATTCCGTAAAAATCACGACGTGCCAAAACTCTCAAGTTCCATTAAGAACCTTGACCATCGCATATCCTTCTAAATTCCAAAATTTTAGAATGAATAATGGTTTTACTATCAAAATATTGCAAACGTGTTAAGCACCAAGGTCCATAACAAGCGTGGTCATTAATTTTGACATAATAACATCTTGGCGCTAACACGCCTCCGAATGTCAAGTTCAAGCCTTGGGTCGTTCACATCGTAAAATACACATTATTAATGTTATCTAATGATTTAACCGCCCATCAGGCTATATACAGCAGCTACTGTTAGATATGTTTGTTAAACTTTGAAAGCTTAGTTACAAATTCGTACTTTAGAGTTCCGTATTACTATTGAAAAACTTAATTTTATGTAGGATTTTCCTCATGCTTCAAAACCACTGGATGATTTAATAGCGATGTGATGAAGATTTTTTCAAATTTCTTTAAAATTAAAAATCAAATCAACGGTGTTAATGGTCTAATCGTAGCCACATCTGCCCTTTGAGTCGGTACTAAATATCTAGTTTTCTCTTTAAAATTCTACATACTCATAATAGAAACAAACAATGTATAAAGTGCTCCTGAAATAAATACGCAAGCTCGCAACACCAGTAGCCTAATCAAATTGTTTACAAAAAAAACCATACTAATCATACTCAAACTTTATTAAGTTCAACCTTGGTTCATAAACCTTATTATTAGTTGTGTTGCAACGCCTCAGCATGCGATTTATCAATCAGATAAGAACTTTAACTTACATCTTTTTTGGGCGCCAAGGACGTTGTAAAACGAGCCATTGAGCAAGGATATTGTTGCAATGGTTACCGGCCTAACCATTGGTTTAAAAGTCAACAATAAGATAATGTATCTCATTGTTTAGTATCTTATACTTGCGGATTCGTTTTCGTGGGTTTCGATCTCGAGAATTGCTTCAACTATGTCGTCGAAAAACATACCAGAAAGTTCAAATTCCGTTGGAGGCATTATAAGTTCGAGAGCTTAGAGTCATAAACATTGAAATCAGGTATTTGAGTATGAGTGAATGTTTCCTTTCCAGGGTCTATACTTCGTATCATGTCAAAACCAATTTCACGTTGAATTTGATTCCTTGAAGTCACATTGAGTTAAACAGAAAATTGTAAATCCTGATATTTTCCATGTTGACAAACTCAAATGAACGTGCTCGACACTCCAGCTGGGTTCAACGTCCTGTGCAATTACTCACGCGTTTGCACATTAGAACCGAATTGTAGAGTCGTGAATGCGTTGTAAAACAAGCGCGTAATGTCCTTTAGAGCTTAAAGCTCTTACAGCCACTCTTTATAGACCACTCATCAGCGCGTTTTAATCAACCCACATGTTTTATAAAAATGAGAGGCAAAAATGCGTACCGGAAAACGGGTGGACCAACGACATCATAATGGTAGCAGGAAGGCGCTGGACACAGGCCGCTACCAACCGGGCTACAGGGTGAGATGATGATGATGATGATGAGGCTAGTATTTTATTAGCAAGATGTTGCTGGTAATTAAATAAAGGACCGAATACCCAAAGGACATTGTTCGTTCTCCATACATTGTTCGCCTAAGAACCAACAATTTTGACATATTACTACCCGAAAGCGAAATAATACGATTCTGTGTGTAAGAACAATGATTCCTGATGGACACTTGCCATAAAATTAATGATTAAGAATATTAAATCACAGCGATTTTATAATATGTCGTTTATGACAACNGCTGTGAGGTAGAAGTTACGGGACTATTCCCACCTCTCCTTTCCACCGCTGCATCTCCTGTGTAGCTAGCACCTAGACTAGTTGATTTAAAGCCAAGGTATATCAGTTTTTAGGTAATAACTTAGTGCATCTAAAAATGTAAAACTTTCTAGTTTTTTGTAACATTGAAAAATATAAAAAGAAGCATCATTTTTTTTACCAACTGTTTCTAAGAAATTTAAATGGAAGCTTTTGATGACAACGTATTGCTTACTTTTTCAGCTGTCGAACGAATCACTTTTATACTCATAGGTCCTGTACATCGGTAGATTTGGTAAATAAATGAATCTATCCGCATTCAGAAACTAAAAAAATTAAAATAGCTGTAATTTTTTAATACTGGATTTGTCGATTAAATTGATCATATTACTGCGCCCTAACGGGTCGGACACTGGTGACCAGACACACTGTACAATTATTATAATTTTAGCCTATCTCGTGAGCTAGGTGTCAATAATTAGGGTGATTTACTAACTAACCAGTCGCAATCGAACAACAGCAGTGAGATTCAAACAAGTTTGATCCATGATGCCGCACGACTATTGTGTGAGCCCACCCGTAACCTAAGCTTATTTAGCTTAACACAAGGGGCTGGACGGGACTATTAGTAATTTGTGCAATACAAAGTGCTTATAACCTCAAAAAAATCTTTTTATTGCTGTATTTAACCTTCCTTTCGTATACTAATTTATGCGTCAGTGTCAAGTCTGCGATTTTTATTCTTTGAAATTTTCTTAAAATGGCTGCCGCCGCAGTGAGCCTTGTAATTAACAAATTAAAATTAAATTAGTGTTTTAAAGTGCATAAATGTACAACTTAATGGTAAAAAGTCATTCCTTGATTTTTACTTAATAGGTATGTATCTGGAGTTATTTCAACAGTATTTTCGTCTATAGGATGGCATATTTAAAAAAACAAAACTGCACTCAAGCGTGTTGTCACAGCAACCGCTGAGCACATACTAATTGAATTTCGGTCCGTGGACCTATTTACGTGCCAGAAACAGTCTAGTTGACATGTCTTCTCTAGTACGTAGTACATTATAACTCAATGTTTATGACAACATGGCGTCTAATGTATTGTGTGAATGTATGAACACCGATTCGCGAAAAATGTTTCGTATTGTCGTCACGCCGAGTCGCAGCCAAATAGTATAAAATAATAGAACAAGTTTTAGAAATACAACTCGGCATTCCACTTTTATAATATGCCCACATATTGCACGTAAATAAACAACATGAATCGTAGGTTGTTTCCACCCTTGTCATCTGACACATGAAATAAACTCCTATTGTATTATAGATATCGAAGCCGAATCGTATATGATAATAGAATGGGTTTTGGAGATCACTCGGGCTTACACTTTTATGAAAAACCTACATAATGCATAAAAATAACACGAATCATGAGTTTTCTTTTCACCATTTACATCTGACACGAGATAACAAACTCCTATCTCCATGACTACCGTCGTAGTCTATGCCAAAGACTACAATATTTTAAGCAAGAAGTTTCAAACCTTAGCGGCTACGGTAACCCCTGGGCCACATACATCATGATAACATTCGGTCGACACCGGAACGAAGTCTTGCGATTATGCAAAAAAGCATCGTATTCTAGTGCGGCTATATCACGTTCAACCGGGGTTTTAATTCGACTAAAGTCCTGACTAAAGACTGGAAGAAAATACGCCGCATTGTATGAGCACTTCGTGTTCGTTAAAGCGGCTTCAGATCTAGAGCCCACATAGTTTTCTTTCCAATAATATCCGCAAGTAGCGCTGCATGATCTTTACAACAAAAACGGCAATAGTTATTAAGGTGCCAAAATTATATGATTACTTTGGCACGGTATTATACACGTTCGAAGATTTGTCATTTTCATTCATTTCATCATCATCATCATCATTTCAGCCACAGGACGTCCACTACTGAACATAGGCCTCCCCCAATGACTTCCACATCGCACGGTTGGTAGCGGCCTGCATCCAGCGCCTTCCCGCTACCTTTATCAGGTCGTCGGTCCACCTTGTGGTGGGTTGACATTGCAGAATATGACTTTTGATAGGTTCATCATAGAATTCGGCGGGGATATCCTCACGGAGGAAGTTCGTAAAAGGGCGGAACAAGATCTTATAATAATGCAAGGCCGAAGCTGTTACGCGCGTGCTCCTACGTGTAATCCGGCGAGTATGCAATAAATAGTAATGTCTGGTAAATAGTGGTAATACGTATCGTTCGTTCGTTCGTTTCAGCCGAAAAGACGTCCACTGCTGGACAAAGGCCTCCCCCAAGGATTTCCACGAAGACCGATCCTGCACCGCTCGCATACAGGCACCTCCCGCGACCTTCACCAGATCGTCGGTCCACCTAGTGGGAGGCCTGCCCACGCTACGTCTTTCGGCTCGTGGTCGCCACTCAAGAACTTTCCTGCCCCAGCGGCCATCAGCTCTACGAGCTATGTGCCCCGCCCCGTCTATGTCTGTATGCGCTACGATTACAGGGTATCATTTTGCATAGTCGCAAGACTTCACTCCGCTGCTGTCAAATCAATGTCGCATAATGTTATCGCAATGTGTGTGGCCCTTGGCCAAATCACAGAAGCCTATGCGAAGAAAGAGCACTTGAATGACAATAAAAATCAGGGTTACCATTTTATAAGATTTCCTCACTATTGAGGGTAACAAAGTAACATTAATAATCTAGCCATTAATTACATTTATTACCTATACGAGAAAGTAAAGCAACATGCGGTTTTATTTTAATTTGTAAAATATTAAACCCCTCATATTTGTAACAGTTTGTTCCAAGTTTAGTTTTACTGTTTTGTTAACAGTATTGCTGTTTCAGCTGTCACTGTGAAGCTTTGGGAAAATAAATAAATAGAAAAAATATTAACATAAATATTTATTTAAGTTTTTATGTTCATTATCATAATATGCCAATTTAAGTTACACTGTGTGACAGTCTTTGACACTAAACAAACTCTTCAGCTTAATAATACCTACCTACAGGGCGTTTTTATAGTTACTCTTGCTGATGAAACAAGAAGGGTTGATTCTACTACTGAAATACAACTACTTTTCTTACAGGACCAATATCAAATTCTCAAAAAAATTCACATCCTCGTGATGGTGATAATTTCTATGGAGAGGTTTTTTTTTTATTCGGTCTCTTGGGATAAGTTATTCCATTTGAGCAGTAGAATTAATCCTTTTTATTCGATCACATATAAAAACAACACAAGTGTTTAGGAAAACTTCTTCTTTGGTATGGTATCACTACGGAGTTATAATGTCGGCAACTCTGTATCACTGACTTGTAACTTTCAAACAGCATGAATAATAAGGGCACCACATTGGTTTTCTTTCTGAAAAAAGGCTTTCAGTTTTAGTACTAACCCTTTAGCACTATTTCATTGAAATAAAAATACAATAAACGCACAGAAGACTGAAATTGAGTCAACTGACGTGACATTTATAATTTGTTGACATTATGACAGTTTGACAAGACTAGGGATTGAAAAAGTTTTAATTGAAAAAGTAAAATGACAATTTATTAAAACGATTCACAAGGATATAATCGATTAAAAATATTTATAAAATGTTCTGATACTTGCCTGTAGCGATTATCCAATCCTGGTTTCTACTGAAAAACTACCTCGTGGCAAGATTTTAATAAAATAATAAAATCTTTATCTTCTCTTTCACAATCTATAAAAGTTCATTTGGTCTATTATTATACATGTGCTATGAATGAGGGTTTTCGCGATTGAAAAATCCGCGAGATGGCAATACGTAGACGCGAGGTCCAAATGCTGCATGATTGGTGGATATCTGTCAATGTCATGTCAAAAATAACCAATCATGCAGCATTTGGACCTCACGTCTACGTATTGCCATCTGGCGGATTTTTCAATCGCGAAAACCCTCATTGGCATAGATTATGAGAGACTGGCAACTATACTAGGTTGATATCAGGTGATCCGTCTGCTCATTTGCCTCCTGTCACATAAAAAAAAAATATATATGTTTCTCACACTTCAACTGGCATTGGATTCAACATCGGATTCTGACACTTTTACAGTTATGATACCATGAATATCAGTTTATGGTCCTAATTATTTTTATTTTATTTACGACCTTCGACCAGTTGGACACTTTAGATAGCTTCTTGTAATAGTGTCAATATCTTTTTAGCTTTTAACGCAAATCTAGTCTTCAAAGCAGTTTAATCGATTTATTTTATTTTCAAAATCGATATTTTATTGTCTATGATGGCCGCAGGAACATCACTATACATGGACTCCCAGCAATAAAGTACGGTAATGCCTCGTACAGATTTTATCGGCAAAAATTATGGAACTTGATAGGTTTTAGACCATGCCACGCACCAAAACGTCCGGAAGTTGTAATAGTATTATAGAATAAACGTTAAAAGACTTATTTATTTAATTTTTCAATGCTTAAGTGTCCATTAGAATGAAAGGGTGCTTAATGTATTAAAAAAAATAGAAAATAATTATGATGGGTTAATGTTTTTGGGCGGTTTTTAGGCGGTTTCTGACAATGTCCTTTCATGTCGAAAATTCTAGAATAAGGAAGCATCCAATTAGGTGTTGTCTTCAAAGTTGAACACTAATTTCTATGTAAAGCTCAAATTAGCTACTATTAAGTAAATGTACGAAGTTCCCACAAGTTTCAGTCCGATCACACGTTGCCACGAAATGATGCTCCTTAGGCACATTACCCTTTCAGGAAGTTAGATTGTAGTTACAATACTTACAAGAGGGATTAAGGCCTTGAGAAGAAAGTTGCTTGGGCTTTTTAGGAGAGAGCTTTGGACTTCCTGAAGCTTCTGAGCAACATAATACTGAAATGTTTCGATAGATACAAAAATACGTTTAGTATATTGTACTTAAATGCATAAAATCTTGTGGGTGTCTCTAGTTTTTATCTGAAAATTGTCAGTATCTTACTAAATAGTAATCAATTCCGGCAGATTAAGATACCTACGAGTATATCATGTTCTCCATTAATGTAATAATATCTCGTGCTTAGTATATTAGCGGTGAATTACCTTTTGAAAGTTAAAAGGGTCGTGTTCAATTTGGTGCGAAATGGCCTAACGTTTTTATCGTGTATTTGAATATAAATTAATGGAGTGGGAGCTAAGCATTAGGGATGTGTTTTACACAGTGGTGTGCAACTATCGACATCGAGACTGAATTATTAAAAACCTTATCTAAACAAGGTCTAACAAGGTTGTTAGGTAATGTTTATTAGACAAAATTATATTTGATTATTTTTTCCATCAGTTTTTTATGTTATTCTATAACCAGTTACATAATGACAGTTATATTATATGGACAATTAATTTTGTCCTTAAAAATTATTTTACTTTTAATAAAATTCATTATTAGTAAAGCAAAATAAAATATGTGAAGAGCTAGTTTTAATTTCTTCTGGTTTTCAAGTCGATAATTTTTGTTAGCCCAACTATTACATAATACCATTAGCTTCATTCACATCCACGAGTGCTACGAGTAATAAAATCCAACAATAATCTACGTTTAAAATCCTCAAATTTTAACGTAGTAATCCTTCTACATTCAACAGACAGACAGCCTTAAGAATAGGCTGGTAATTGCTTTTAAGTGAAGCTTGTAAGTGCGTTGTGAAATTTTATTGTTCACTTATAATATCAAAGGTTTTTGTAATTGTTATGAGTTGTACGCTTGTTATACGTATTGCAGTTAGCGCTGCTAAATTACATGAAACAAATTACACAGTCAATAATCTTTATTTACATTACAAAAAATCATCAATACAATAAAAATAAATCAACAATCTTTAACAAACAAATCAGTGGTGGAAAGTGTACAGCGAGTAGGACTTGAGTACGGGCTCGGTCTCGTGCACAGTGGAGCTCTGGTGGGAGATAGCGGAGTCCCCGGTCTTGTAGGTGACCAGGGGGGCAGAGTGCACCAGTGTTGTGTGGACCACTGGGGCGGCATGCACCACTGGGGCGTGCACCACGACCGGGCTGTGCACGAATGTGGATCCGTGGTTGATGGAGTGGGTGTTCTTTGTTACTGTGAAACAAAGTGACATGGTCATTTTCTTGGTTCTCCGTGGCGTAAAGTTATTCGGATTTTATTTTTAGTTGCGGATTCGTAGCTTGAGTATAGTTAAAGATATTTTGATCTCATCTTATTATGTCATTCAATCGTTGATCTCAACATCAAAATACTGTCTGAGTATGCTCTTATTAAAACGCTAAATTAATTAATGAAACAAATAATGTAGCTACTTGAACACGAATGATCAAAGTAGGTATGTTTTAAAATACATTTAGAGAATAAAAAGGTATTGATTTATCTGATTTTAATTAAGTCGACTGAGGCAAAAGAATACTTAGAGAAAATGTAAAAGAAAATACAAATCTATCAGACACATTGTTAGGTAAATTAATTACAGAATAAGATACAAATCTAGTGTTTTTGGCTTACCAGTCGTCTTTTGGGCGTGCACAACAGGGATCTCATGTGTGTGTACCACCGGCACGTGCACAGTGGAGCCGTGGTTGACCACGTGGTCGCTCTTAGTCACGGTGGTCTTAGATGGCACCGACACATGGACCACGGGGGCGTGGACCACAGGGGTGGCGTGGACCACAGGGGTGGCGTGGACCACTGGGACCACAGGATGGTGCACGATGGTGCTCCCATGGTCGACCACCTGGCTACTGTGCGTGATGGTCGACTTCTGAGGCTCGTGGGTTAGAATGTACCCGGGGGCGGCGGCGGCCACAGCCAAAAGGGCGGTAAAGATGATCTGCGAATAAAAAAACTTGATTTATAAACGAAACATTATTGGATATATTTATTGGATACTAAAACTGCTAATCAAATGGTAAATCATTCATCAGAATTGGGAATTTAAATGTTTAAGACCCTTTATGAATCATAATAAGATGAACAAAACTTTATGATTGCAAAATTTGATCGTCTGTAACTTCGCAAAGCAAGACAATGAAAATTACATATTTTTCTTTTTGTAAAAAAATATATTATGTGCAGTAATTAAAAATCATTGGCATAGTGAAGGTCGGGGAAAGTGAAAGAAGGTTGGAAGGGCTTTGTCCTGCAGTGGATACAACGGGTTCAAATAAATTATGGACGCACCAGGACTCTTTAAATAGGGAAAATTAATTAAAATTCATAGAGCTTTAAATAATACGCTACGCAATTATTATTGACTGTGACTGAGAAGACGTTACGGTTAATTTTCTTTTCAATTTCTAAGATTGCATAAATTGATTATAATTAATGTTCTTAATGTTCCCAATTATTGTTAAACTCACAAGTTTCTGCATTGTAATAATCGTTGTTGACGTCCTGTACTCAACTGATGATAAGTTAGACCGCTGCGAACTTTTTATATGCTTCAAAATAATCGATCGGCCCAGATTGCGACAATATTGGGCAGTGTACTTGAGGCTTTTCTTTTTTTGATAGTTTGCGAAATTTTTTTGCTAACTGCCTTTTTTCCTGTCAAAGATCTGTCACACGCGTGATTTGCATAATTTATGCGCGGTTAATGAGTGCTGTCTAATAATCACGTAATTATCTTGTCAGTTTTCGTTCGAGCTTTGATGGCGTTACTTTGGATTATTGCTTGCAGAAATTACGTCGTATTTGGAGTTGTTACTTTGATATAATATTTTCTTGATATTTTAATCTGTAGGCCTAAGATGCGCGCCGTGATAGGCGGTTATCACGCCATTTTATCGATTTTTCCCATACAAATTGACGTCGATAAAAATTATCACGGCGCGCATCTTAGGCCTACAGATCATCCGTGAATGCGTGAAGACAATATTCGGTTTTTGAATTATCAGTCATTTTATTAATAGTATTCGTCGGTTGTAAATGATAATAAGGACATAAAAAACAACGATTTTCTTCATATATTTTTTTCTCCCTACAAAGACATAGCAATTGCATTTATACAATATTTCGCAAATCTGTGCAACAATGGCCGATTATCTTATTAGAATAGATTATCTTGTACGATCAATATTGATAATAAATATCAAAGCGTATCGAAGGTCATAGAAAGCTCGGCGACTAAGCTTCCTTATCATTGTTTATCGCAATACTGTAAGTTCATTATACTCGTATCTGATGATTGCAAAAGCAAAAAAAACTATTATCATGATGGTGAAATTGATTTTTAAGTCTATTGGTATGTCATAAAATACTGTTGCAAGTTTTTAAAAATACTTTCATGAAAAATCAATTTAATAGAGAGAGATAAGTTAGGTGAAAAATACCTTTATTAACGCTTAATCAAAGTATTTTTGAATTAATCTTCTGGCTGATATCAGTTGTGTGTCACTCAAATAATTTAGTAGAACTTAAGTTTTATGTTATGATTGTTATAAAAATTATAGCGAATTTTAACAACTTATTGATCATCCAAGGAAAAAAATCAGTAAGTATAGCTCCATTAACATTTGACATTTCGTATCTAGTCCGTATTGTATTTCTTCTCTTCCTATTTCCAGCAATCTTGAATATTTTTGTATTTTTGTAGCAATCTATTTTCACGTGTGTAGAGAGAGAACCCTCCGAAGCAGTTTTTTCTCCCAAATGGGCCGTAACGAGGTCATTGTGAGCTCGGTGCGTTCGCGACAACTTTGTGTTTATTTCCTAAGCACGCCTCAACCGTCAGGACTTGATGACGTCATTGTGCTTGTAACAAGAACATTGTAGTACTTTGGCAAAAAAAGATTCTAATGGTGTACATAAAAAATAAAGCTATTTCATTGACAAAAAATTTAATACTGAGAAAAATTTAAATATTTACTTGAATATTTAAACTAACCACGACGAAACAAATTAGATTTAAGTAAACCTATTTTACGTTAGTTCATAATAATTGGGATGATCAAAAAGTAATCTCTTTAAAATCTGAATCACGTAATCTTAAGAAATTTTCCATATTTAAATGTTAAATATCGCAAAAGTGGTTTAAAGTTTGCACGAAATTTTAAATTCGTTAAAGTTTTTCAGAAGGTAATGGAATATTTTGTCAAGACTGTTGGTCACAGTGCCTACTTATTTTTCATGTTATTAAACTGTGCAATTAAGATAAAAACTTTTCGCTTATTTACGTGGATGAAATATTGTTTCTTCAATAAGTAATACTTAGGTTTTTTTCTAAGTAACTAAACGTCACTTGCGTTTTTTAATAAACAGTATCGTAACTACATACCAATTTTTACCTGCCTATCCTATATTTATTTAATTTCAAAATATTTTTCAGATTTCTAAAAAAGGTTCAAGATACAATCTTACAAACCAGTAAATCGTATTTCTATTTTTAAGCCCTCTTAACAGGACCTTACTTGCGCCTGAATGATTAGGGAATTATTTTAATTGTATCCTTTACTGGAAATAGACCAGAGAAAGTGTTTGATCGGAGAGAGTGAATCCACTCACGAGTGCCTCCATTAAGGGACGACTAGTGTCATCAAAGTGTTGATCACCCAAAAGTTTAATGACAGATCGTATCGAATCTTTGTTTTCGTTCTCTTGGTGTTCGGATTAAATTACTTATTTGAACTTTTATTTCACCACGTTCATTTTAAAATTAATAGTAAGTCTAACATTAGTTTATTTATCCTCGGCTATTTCAGATAAGACGTTTTGAGCCGAACGTTAGTCGTCCGTATGACAACTGCTTTGGAAAAAACATGCAATGAAAAACCAACAGGTAGGTAATGTACGGTCCTGCAAACATAAAAGTGACCTCCTACTCAAAAGGTCTAATTTGAAAGAGCCCTTTGGGTAAACCTTCTTTTATTTATTTTTTATAAATGCCAAACAAAAACCGGTTCTCTGATGGCTAGTAGTTCCGTCCGGCTGTAAACAAGTAAACAAGCTCAATAACTTGTTATATTGTTGAAGTCCATCAACTGGTTGTCATTCCGCTCCTTTTGGACTTGATTCTTTAGGCGCCCAATCAGTGTTATTATTTAGGGGTCTTTAGTAACAACTGCGAAACGATTTAGTATCATTTAATAGATTTATTATCGTATGCATCTAATTTTAGAAGACATTTTGGTGTAAATCGATTTTGTTACGTAATAATATGTACTTTAGTAACAGGAAAATTACTAAAGTACATATTATTATGTAACAAAATCGATACCGATGCTTCTCCGCAGCAGAACATACTTGAGCAGTCTTTTCAATATGTAGAGAACCCTCGTGAATGAAACTGTCAGCTCTTTAAATATTTTTATGGCACTTTGCACTAAAGTCCCTCATTCTTTTATTTTGAATTGCCCATTTTAATGGAATAAAGTTTTATTCGTTTAAGCAACACATGTTTGCTGCAATTTCTCAATTTAAAATTGCCTCCGCTAACCATTTTTTTGTCCACATTCCCTGGACTTCTCATTTGGCGACTATTATAAGGCAAATTATTACATTAACTCATTTATTATACCTACCGCATGTGATTCAAGTGTTAATATCATTCTACTTTTGGCCGCAGTCTTGCACCAGGGCATTAAAAATGTAAATCGATAACTTTGTAATCGAGATTTTACAGCTGATATTTCTTGGATAAAGATTAATGACACATAATTAATTTAAAATGCACACGCTTGTCCACAATTAAACGTTTAAGTGTTACTTTAATTTATGACGCTTACATTCGGTGTGATATTCAGTTAACCTACTCTCGGTACATCATTTAAAGTAATGACACGTATTACACAGTTTAATATGGGTAATTTTACCGATTGAAGTGAAGATTCCAATTAAGCCTTTAGTTTCACTATTAACTTATCAGCGCCTGCTATAATAGGGTCTAGGTCTTTAATTACATAGGATCTACCATTAAATTAAGAGCTCTTAACTATGTCGGCTTCATAATAATACCTTAGGCCTTAGATGGTATTTGTGTAGGGTAGTTGTGATTTGTAACGGATTCCTAATCTAACTTTACATTAAATAGAATTTACCTAACAGATTAGTGAAATTAACAATGAAAATACTAGTACGTAAACAAAACTTTTTGAAAATAAAAAGTTAATCAATTTAACTTTATCTTGAAAAATGTTTTGACAAGTTCTTTTATAACTCTGCTATAATATCTTTAAGTAGATCTATGTCAACATCATTATTCCACTTTTGGAGCGATGTGGGTAAACTGTCACTCAAATTACATGAGCTGTCTGAAATAATTTAAAGTGCTCCACAAGACGGCCTCAGAGATCGATTAGCGCGGCCAGTTCGCATGCCACAACAAATAACGTTGCAAATAATGACACATCGGCACCGCATACAAACACGTACCTGCTCTTTAAATCTAAACCTTACGGGTAATAAAATAAAGGACTGTAATATATAGATCGGATACAGTGGCTAAGGTTGACAGTTGTGTTTTACAACTATAATCATGTAATTACGCCATTTTGTTTTATGTCAATGTCAGCTGACAGAAAGTGGCGCCGGCGACAAACGTTGGGACGCGTGCATCCTGGAAGTACATGACAAGAGTTTTCCTGTCTAGAACAAGATACCAAGATACGTAATCAACGTTTTCCTTTTAATTTTTTTACAAGGCTATGTCCGTGACTCGTTTAAAACTTTTTTACTTGAAGCTTTCTCGCGCTTATTTTGTTTATAGAAATCAAACGTTATCTTAAATGACTGTAGATTCTTCGAACACAACTATTTAATTTTATGTATAAATTAAAATAGAGGGATCGAGTCCGTGGACATTGGAAAATTCCCTAAAAGCCAATTTTGACTAAGCAAAGAAAAGATCAGTTAACAAAATATTATACTTAGTAAAATTTCCATTATAAACACGACTCTACATTCAAAAACAAGGCGATGAAAGCCCGAATTTTTATCTTTATCACTAAATGAGTAAAAATTATAGGTTTCATGAATAATTGTAAATAATTGTCAACACTTACTTATAAATTGGGGCAGACTTCAATAACAAAGTGCTGCATTTATTTTATTGAGTAATGAAATATGAGAGATTAAATGTGGTTTCAAAAATAAGAGATGCGTTCTAAAGGGCAGGAGGGTGATTGCAGAATTATGCATGCACCCTGATGTTAAATGTCAATGCAATTGAGTGCTCGTTATTTCTGTTTTGATTAAGTGATGCTGTACTATCGATAGAGTTTACAATTGAGATTACAATACTCTTCGTGACAGAGTTAAATCAAACTACTTTTAAGCAACAATTTGATTGGATGTATTCTTAACACTTAACTTTTTCCCTTTGCTAACAATGTTTAAAATTTAGGAAATCATATCGATATTCATAGATAGCTGTAAAGGAACAGCACTAATTTTGACAGATGCATCTTGAAAGTTTTTGGGCCGAGGCTGCGTCTGCATGAGACGAGCGAGATGTGCAATTTAACGCTGATGCATCGTCCCCGCGACAAAGCAGCCACCATCTGTCTTACTTTAATTGGACGGGGCGTTATTTATTTTATCCAAAAATATGCGATTCAGCCTCAAAATGCTGCCGGCGGAATATTTTAGCAGTCGTCAGACAAAAATAAAACCTCCGTAACATAAATTACGTTAAGTAGTTTTTATTGACGAAACAGAGAAAAATGCTTTGTGAGATTTAATCAATCTCCTGACTCAAAAAGTAAAATTTTACAAATACAATATGACACTAAGTAACTTATTATTGTAAAACTGTTTCGATCTGTTGAAAATAGAGGTATAAAATAATTTAATTATTCCAATTCTATAGGAATATTTAGGTGCCTATAGTTGTTTACGTGTTGATGAGTTTTTACAAATAAACAACACTATTTAGTATTATTATAGTATCACATCTATCATTAATTCTAAAGTAAACTTTCCACGACAGCGTTCTTATAAATGATAAAATAGTAGAGTTTAATTTGATATAACGTGTTGTTTTGGGGTAAAGTTTTCTCATTTAGAAAACATCAGTTTTTCAATAGGACAGTGTACGACTTACATTCAAACCCAATCAGTTATTCTGAATAATGAGATTTAGACGCGACGTATTCATATAAATATTCAACGGTAAAGCTCCTTGCACACCGCACTGCATAACCTGCATGTTGTTAATAACTTTTTGATTGGAAACGATAACACCTAATACTTCATCCTACACACTTACTATCAATACAGATAACCTTTTATGAATGAACAATAATTGAGACTACAAGTCTCACGTATGGTCTTAACAAAAAAATAAACTAACTAATATTACCAGTATGTAGTACAGTTCAATCGTCTCATGCTACAGTGATTGATTAACCACTGGAAAATGCACATCGAATTTCACAGTGATCTTTTTTTGAACGGTAGCGAAAACTTAGTGACATCTTCTAGAGTCGTTCGTTCGTTCGTTCGTTTTCAGCCAAATGACGTCCACTGCTGGACAAAGGCCTCCCCCAAGGTTTTCCACAATGAACGGTCCTGCGCTGCCCGCATCCAGGCTCTTCCCGCGACCTTCACCAGATCGTCGGTCCACCTAGTAGGAGGCCTGCCCACGCTACGTCTCCCAGCCCGTGGTCGCCATTCGAGAACTTTCCTGCCCCAACGGTTACGGCCATCGTCTCTACGAGCTATGTGCCCCGCCCACTGCCACTTGATTTTAGCAATTCTGCGAGCTATGTCGGTTACTTTGGTTCTCCTGCGGTTCTAGAGTCGTCAGTGTGGTAAAGCGGTGTGCACATGGCCCTAATAGAGCGATGTTCACCCTGTCTGATCTCGCATACCGAATAAGCATCTCATTGCATTACCTGCAGTGCGTTGGCCCGATCTTCGTATCGGCAGGCGATGATCAATAAAGTTGTAACATCTACAATTTCTAAACACACCAAAACTGCACTCTGTCAAAGGAAATTAAGAATAATAATCATTTGTTTATGTAGATTATACAAAAACATATTATTACCGAAAATTTAGTTTTCGGTACACAACCGGTAGTGTTGTAACTGTTGTTATAAACAACGCTATAGTACCTACTCGTAGAATATGAAATTGGTTTTACCTTCAAGAAAATCGTAATATCTAATTTCCTTCTGATGATGCAATAAAAATAAAATATTTCTAAACAGCTTGCATCTGAGCCACGGCTTCGACGCAAAACAGCCTAACTATAAGATTGGGTGTTAACCTTGTCAATGCTATCGCTGGAAAAGTCACTAATATCTTGTAACACGCGCTCGGTGACATCTCAAGGCAGTAATTGTACCTCTCGGTATGGACAGCGAGGTCCTTCACTATTTTGGTGATGATGTTGATGATGTAGCGACGCAAATCTCGCTGTTGATTCGTTTTAATTTTTTTTTCCATCTTGGTATTACTTAATAAATCAGTTGATTTCATTTTCTGACTTAATAGTCTCAAGAATAAATTATCAAACTGCAATTATTACCATCTTTACAAAATTAATATTACATAGGTACTTGGAAATGAAATCGTGTGGCAAATATTTAAAATATCAACTTTAAATCGGAAGCTGAACGGAAATTATTCGATCGGAAGATATCCAAAGATCTAACATTGCCATCTTCGTTTCCTTCCAATATTTATGAATACAAATTAGTTTCAACGGTATAATTTATCACATACTTCGTCGTTTAGCAATGTGCACAATTTGCTTCCGTAAATACTTCAATGGGCACATAAACATATACGCTTCTGGTACTTGACTTCCGTAGCTGAGTCGTACTAAAATTACTTTGACTTATAATTATTTCATCAAGTAAATATGAAGTTCGGATGCGTAGATAATATTTAGTAATTAGGTATAATTATTAAGCTTTCTTTACTGAAGAGATTAATAGGACCGTTAATATTTTTTTATTAACGGGAAAATGGCTTATATTATTTAAAAATCAATAGTTACAAAAGTTTAGGAAACGAACTGCCAATCCCAATTAGACACAGAACCTGTTGTTTTCCCAGACGGCTCATCAAGCCACCAGACTGGATAACTCCTCGCCGCGCCGCTGCGTCCGCCTCCGAACAATATCCGCCATTATTTCCGGAAACGTCTTAAGACAGAGCTTTAAGCGAAACTTTTTACGTCGAACTTTAAACAAGCAGAAGACTCAAGACTTCCAGCAATTAAGTTCTTGTAACTGTAAATGTTTTATTTATAAAAACTGTTTGTACGACTTAAACAACATGTTTAGAAAAAAAATTGCAGGACGGAATCTTGCTCTTGAGGATTTAAATAGATATTCATAATAATAGTATTCAATGTGACCATTTTCATTGTTTCAGATTCCTTGCCATCTGGTGGCCGCTGAAGTGTCAAATCACCAAGCGCCGCGCCAGGCTCATGATCGTCTTCATCTGGATCTTCGCCATTCTCGTCACCACGCCCTGGGTGTTCTTCTTCGACCTCGTCGTGGTGTTCGACGACCAGCCCAACGTCAGACTCTGCCTGGACACCTGGCCGAACCCCATCAGCGAAGTGCTATACTTCGTCATTGGTAATCTCGTGTTTTGCTACATTCTCCCCATGATCCTCATCTCACTATGCTACATCCTCATCTGGATCAAAGTCTGGAGAAGATCCATTCCGACGGACACGCAAGACGCACAAATGGAGAGAATGCAACAAAAATCTAAAGTTAAGGTTGTCAAAATGTTGGTGGCTGTTGTCGTTCTCTTCGTAATATCTTGGTGTCCGCTGTACGTAATCTTTGCAAGAATAAAGCTCGGTGGGCCCATCCAGAAATGGGAGGAGGACATGCTACCAGTCGTCACTCCTCTGGCCCAATGGCTGGGGTCGTCAAACTCCTGCATCAATCCGATCCTGTACGCGTTCTTCAACAAGAAGTACAGGAAGGGTTTCGTCGCGATCATCAAGAGCCGAAAGTGCTGCGGCAGACTGCGGTACTACGAGACCATCGCGTTGCAGTCGTCGAGCACGTCAACAAGGAAGTCGTGGCACTACAACAACAACAACCACGCCTCGATCACCCGGAGATCGCCGCCGATGGACAAAAACGCGGTGTCGTTCATTTTCAACCACACCGGCGTTTAGACGGGCGCCCGGCGCTCATGGGACCGGTTCACTCTCCGCCGCCGCGCGACGACGCAGGCGACGCACCTCAGCATATCGACACATACGACCTTTGTATGCTTCTAAAGTATGATTTTAAGTTTGACAGTTTGATGTTGTCTTGTGCAAGAACCAAGTTTTTGACCTTCGTGACTTGACAGTAAACCTGTGAATATTTTTAATAGTAAGGTACTTTTATACGTAAGTTGGTTATAGTGTTGTAAGGAGATTTTATTTTTACACAATTGTAATACTGTAAAGCGATCTGTAAAGAGCCAACGCACATTGCGCACAAAGTTTTCTAGGAAATTATAATTTTTTATTTGTATTTTCCCATGCGATAATTTGATACGGGTTTGATTTAATTATTATTTAATTTTTTTGATTCAATTTGTATACGTAAATAAATAAAAATAACAAAAAAATATAAAAAAAACAATTTACACAAATAATCCAACAATACTACAGTACAAATATAAATCGTAGAAAGTAAGTTTGTCATAATGTAGTACTCCTCAAAAATATTTATTGCAGTAAAATTATGCATAAAAGCAACCTCTCAAAGTGATTTTTAGAATAATTATTCATTTTTGTTCCATATTTTAATCCTTCGTTGTTTCGATGTTAGTAGAAATTTCTTAGTAACTGTTGAATTCTATGATATACCTACGTAAAAACATGTGTTTAACGCTTTTATACTACTGTTTAGTGATTTTATGGCATCTCTAATGTACTATTTCATTAAAAATATGTACTTGTCATCTTTTTAATCACATACAAAATACTTATTTGTATTTAGTATAAAATATCACGTATAAAAACGTAACGTTAAAAACATCCTCACCCTAACACTAAATTCAAGTCGTACATTGCTAAACTTGTTTAAGTTCTCAATCTAAATTACTAGAAAAAAACAATATAATAAAATTGAAATCTATTTTTCGTTTCAATTTATTAAAACGTCGCTCACACTATTAGTTTACTTTAAATGTGTCTTAGTAGACATTCATTATTCGCATCTAAAGTAAAAGATTCACATCCTAATATTTATATACGACCTATATTTATACATACGAAAGTTGTTAGATTTAGATTTCCTGAAACTATAGATAATAATAATTATAATAGTGAAATTCGGCACAAGTCGAAAGCCGCTTAATGCACAAATGTTGAATAATATATAAATACTTTATAAAAATGGTCAATGAATTTGCATCTGAGAAATAAAAATACAGATTATACTTAAATATCTTACTATTATCACATTTTGTTAAATAGCCATAGCTGCTCATTGTAACGAAATATAAAGCCTACAAACATAGTCTACAAATACAGCGTTTATTTCACATTTCACAGTATAATATTGAATAAAAAATTACTTTAAATTAATATTATACATTGGTAGAGCCAGCCAGCAACATGATGTCCCCTTTTGCCTTCGGCCAGATGACACGCTAGCAGGTAAAAGTATGGTGCCTACACTAACCAAAAGCAACAGGCGCTCTACTTATTTAAAATTAATTGTACGGGTAAGTACATAACTCATTTCAGGCGTCTCTTCAAATTTTTGAACATAATTTACTAACTAACATTATATGGCAAAATACATAAGCTGATACCTACTTGAGTACCTAAATTGCAGCATTGAAAGCGAAACAATTTTCATATACCTATCAATATTTTTATTTCTTGGATACATTGTGGGCATAAAATATAATTAAATTTTTACGAATGTAAGGTAAATTAAAATAAGTAGGTATGTATATGTCAACGTGAAATTGTGAACTCTGTCAGATTATAATATAACGCGTTAGATTGTAAACTAACAGTGGGTTAGGTTAGGTTAGATTGTAATTTAACTACGTCAGATTATAATCTGACGGAATTCACAATTTTACGGTGACATATACAATATTCGCACATAATACTAATGATATAATTAGGAGAAAAATAAAACATGAAAGTGTATTTTTCTACGGAGGGAGTACTGGTGTGATTGTACAAAAGATTCAATGTATTAGTTACGTCGTTTTTCTTTAATTTGATTACAGGCAAACAGAGCAATGCGAATTTAGCACAAAATGCATGGAATATACTTTAAAGGACTAAGTCTCAAAGCTTGCAAGACTGAATTCTCATTAATTCCTTAAGAAGGAGTTTTGTGTGATATAAGGATGGATTATTAATTATAATTCGGCTATTTTTGTAAAATTACGGCATTGGTAGCTTTTTATGGAATAATTACATTTTTGTGGGATAATAATACCCGCAAGAATCTGCTATCTGTACCAAGCTTTTTGCCTAAAGTCTTTTAACAATATCTAGGAATGTTGGGTATTACATGCTTACAGTGTCCCGCATTCTTAAACATTACCTCAATACGAATGAACGGGCATAATCTGAGTAAACTTGTTTGATCAGCCATTACGAAAGAGGTTCAAGAATACAGTTCACGAAAAAGCTATATTGAGGTAAAGAGTTTCAGATTTTTAACACACCAATTAATGCCATTCATCAAAATTTTAACAGCTCTTTAAACTCGAAAAAATATTTTTCTCGTAACTTGCACAAAAGTTCGTAACCAAGTAACTAATATTTTGTTAAACGCTACTAACTAGCGCAATGAAATAAAAATGTTTGCACAAATTCAATTTTTAAAGTGCTGTGAATATTGAACATTTTGACGCTTTACTTCGTTGTATTTATTGTATGAGAAATGAATGGTTTTTGTTTTAATTTTTGATGTGTACCATTAAATTAGATCTAAAAGTAAGAACTTACCAATATAGTCCATATTATTACATTATAATAATGTTTAAATAACAAAAATGAAAATTTTGTACTTGAATTTAAAGGTCTATATTTATACAAAATTGGAAAGTTTTTCTTGTAATTCACACGTTTGTAAATAATTATTAAATAGTATATTTAAAATTATGTCAAAAGTTTTAATATTGAAGTTTGATTTCTACAGAGGCATTTGTGTATTATATAGCTATTATTTATTTGCTATGTTTGGTGTTAGTGATTAGAATTGAAATTTGACATAATAAAACTAATTTTATTATTACCTAGAGTTAAAGTGAGACCTGACATTGGACATTAAACGTAATATTAAAGTGTTGTTTTAACAGTTTCATACACAAAGTAGTCTTCGTGTATATCGTAATCATAATATAATATTATTATGGATATTTCAAATAAACTGTTTGATGTTATATATTGTATAAATATAATAATTATGTATGTTATTCACCGATAATAAATTTACACTTAATAATCTTTATACAAACGATATGATTTTAATACATATTTAAATAATATGTAATATCAAGTGCTTACACGTAGTTTAGTTGTTTGTTAGGGTGTGTAAAAATGTATGATAATGATAGTATATTGTATGATATAGTTTCAGTAGATTGGTGTTTTAAGCAATGTTAGGTCGTTTTAGATGTAGGAAGGCTTTTACTAGTATGAACTAACTGATTTGATAGTGAGAGTTCCAGTGTCCACGTATGACAAACATTTATAGCACACAGCCACAGAACTTTCATGAAGAGTACATTACAATTGGAAACTTCACGATCAAATTAGGTTTAACTAAGTATCCTACTTAATCAAATATTTAGAATTGTGCAACCTTCAGATAAGTTAACTTAGTTCACTACAAAAGCAATGGAAACATATTAAAATTTGATCATAATCCGGTACAATTTAATTACATATCAATGGAATTAATCTCCGTTTTAGACAGCAGATATTGAGATTTGTAAAGTGAACATTCAAGTTTGTTAAACATAATAATATGTACCTCAATAATGTTAACATCATTTTTACAGGCGTCAAAGTAGAATTTTTTAAAATAACTTTATAAGTACTACCTATCAAATATGCGACCGTAATGAAATATTTATACGTCCAGTGAACAATGAAATAAGTAATTCCTTGTTTTTCCTTTACGAACTATTTAAAACATCTTACATTATATTAAATAAATTAGCGGTTAATTCTAGAAAATTATAGTAAAATTTGAAACGTAGATGCAATAAATTAATTCCTTATTAGTTGTAATTTTGTAGTGAAATAATTTGAATATTCTTATGTGTAACAAATCGTTAGATTGTTGTGTCAAAATGTGAAGTACCTACCTACTTAATTCTGCCGTATGATTTGGGTCAATCTTTTATCTACAAGATCGTGTATTGTTTGCGATCAATTTTTTTAAATGTTTAATAATGAAATGTATTCGTGCGTTGATTTCACGAATTATTTTAAGTCCATTTTTATTACTTTGCGATTTTGTAGAGTCCGCCCTGTTCATCATCATGATGATGATATTATGCAGGGTGTAAGTAAATTTTCTGAAACGGAATTTTCTACTGATTATAATAGTTCAAGTATTCCTAGGCTATTCATTGCATCCTGTATAAAAATAGTGCTGTTAACCGATTGAGTCCCAGACGGCATTAATTAATGTCATAACAATTGATTGTGTCTAGATTCGCGGAGCTTGAAGGATTAAATGGATTCAGCACAATTTTCAGTGGCTTCTCAACAAGCTGACCATCTGATTATAAAAGCTGCTGCTAGCGAATATTGTTGGTAATTTTTTCCCATTTTCATGGGGCATGTCCTTGATATTAGGCTCTAAATTACTTATGATGCAATAAGGTCTAAGGTTCGAGAAAGTCAAACTAGACCATGGGCACCATGGCGATGCTAAGAGGAAACATTAATGTAATCTCTTTTTGGGAAAAGATTGAAGGATTGGTTTTAGTAATTAAACAATCCCTCATTATTATCAACTATTAGTTCCGTAATAAGATATTAAAAAATATAGATTGTTTGTAGGCACTGTCCTTATCAAATAACCCATGAAATAAGTTGTAACTTCAGGCAAAAGTTAACAGATTGACATCTTAGAACCTAGCCATGTATTATTTCGCACCCCCCCTGGAAGAAGTATGCAAGTCCACTTGTGCGATATTTTTTTTATTGCACTAAAAAATCGAGGAGGAGGTAATACATATTGTCAATTTTTTTCATAATTTTTCTCTTAAAAATGAAGAAATTATGTACAAATATGTAAAATATTGCAACATTAAAACATCTAAATTTCCATAGCAAAAACGAAGTAAATACATTTGCACTTAATTGTTTAATAAAGTTCCGTGTGAATAATAGCATATTAATAGTTACGTACATCTTCCACGAAGACTTTAAAAAACATTTTCGCGTATCTATTGTTGCATACTTATTTTAGGATATTATTTGGTGGGTATCGTAGTGCAAGTTCAGTTGCGTAGTTTTTCCACGAAACTTTTGAAAATTATAATATAGTTATGCAAAATTATTGTAACTTTTTAATTTTGAATAAAGCTATAATTTTAAATACAACCATAAGTAATGTAATTTTTCACAAGGTAAAAGTACGTTATCCTTTTTACGAATTTACTTCAATACGAATAGTTCGAGGAAAAACTACGTAAACTACACTTACACGTTGAATGCACGACTAAATCTGAACGCCAATAAGTGGTTATCTGCAATAATACCAAACAGCATGTATTCCTTTACATGTCAACAATGCAATATTCATAATTACAACAACAAGGTGTTAAATATGTTTCGCGGAATAAGTACGCAACGCTCTTTTTTAAGTTTTTCTCAAAACCTATTAAGTGTATTTTAAATATAAATACATAGGCCCCTCACAGACATTTTTAGCTATCTTTTGATGTATAACACATATTTTTAATAATGGTAATAAATTTTTAGGACAGTTTTTTACGCTCCTGAAAAGTTGGCATTTTTCACTTGCGTACTTATTCCAGGAAGGGTGCGATTTAACCGATTGTTATTTATGAGCTCTTATTAAACCTGGCTGAATACCTATTTATGTCTGAGTCATGCTATACACCAGTTACATGACAAGCTGACCGGGAATTTAGGGTTCAGCAAGCTCATACAATTAAAAACATTTTTGATCCATCCTAAAACATTTAGTCCAGTTTGAATAAAATTTACTGACACTATTATTTTCCAGGCACGCGCACGTAATGAAAGCGTGATAATGTAGTCTCTTACATTTGTGTGTATATTGCGTTACAGCTACCTAATTGTGCCTAGTTTTATTGCTTACTCACATCATAGAATGTAAAATTCAATTTACTTAGCATCACGGTTTATGTAACCTACAGTCAAAAAATATTTGTCAAATGAAGGGAAAATACTTATGCCCGTTTTCACCATCAATCCCTAATTTTTAAGTGATCCCTATGGTAACAAATAATATGAATTTTGTTTACATGGGGGTCACTTAAAAGTTAGGGATTGATGGTGAAAACGGGCATTAGTAATATACTAATTAGCGTTTCATTACGACACATCATTGGTTATTAACAACCATTAGTGGTCGTCATCACTCGTGTAAAACTATCCTATTGAGCTACTACTAAGTTTACTAAAAGTTCCTGATTAAATTATCAAAGGTATTTTCTAGAATCATATTAATTTTTCAAAGTTATATACACCTACTTAAAAACTGGGTAATGTCAAAATATCAAGGCAATTTTTACACGAGTTTGAAAATGGCGACAACACTTGGTATTTCAAAATGTTATTGGATTCGTAAAACATAAAGAAATAAAAATTATTTATGCAGACAACGTTTACCTGTGACTAATATTATACTCGTATACTAGGTACAAAAATGCATTGACATAGTTTGAAGAAGAGTGTGAAAATAGTTGTTTTTACAATTGCAATATTTTAGTCAAATGAACTATGTGATACAGCATTGAAATTAAATAAACTTATTGAATGTAAAATAAACGTTGTTTTCTTTTCGATTAAATAAAGTACCAAGGGTAAAGAAAAAAACAGTACTAGTGAACTGAATGATGGTGATACACTATGTCCAATAATATGGTTCTTACGTTTAGTTCGACTTTTCTACCTCGTTTCTTACAAGGAGTTTGAAATACCCTTAGGTTCTGGTTTCTATTTGCATATTTCGTATTATGTTGTTCATATATTGGTTGATCCAGTGTCTAAGTGGCTCAGTTGGAAGAGCAGTCGCCCGGCAAGCGAAAGGTCGTGGGTTCAATTCCCGCCCTAGGCAGTTTGATTTTTCAAGTTGTTTATTTAAAATTTGTTACAAATATTTATTCTTCATTGTGGAAGAAGAAGGTGATACTGAGGTCACCCTCGTGTCTGAGCTAGCTTAATTGGAATAAGCAAAGAACAAATACAGAAAGTAAAATACACTACTTTGAATGTCTGAAACTCTTCAAGAAAAGGTGCTGTATGTAATTATCATTAATTTAAATAATTCATTAATTTGGCATAGGCCGATAAGTCAGTATTTCTATTTTAGATCCTTGCTTACAACTAAAACCAGTGCCTCTTTTCTAGTTTCACGTGATTGTAATATTTGATACAAAATACTATTGTTTTTAAACAATACAAAACAGACCATGTCATAACGAATTAACCATGTCGATCCAGATCTCAGACGAGACATCTTAGTAAACATGCTCTTTTGTTCATAACGCGGCAAACAAGACACAGGACCTGTAGTTTTTGAGAAAAAATGGACCAAGAATTCATAAGTGATGCCAAAAATCCCAGAAAAATAAAGTGGACTCCATTTTTAAGACAGGTATAGAATAGATTTATTTTTAAAGTAGGAAATGCATATTAAAATCAGCGTAATTATTTTTAAAAATAGAAGTCGGATTAAAATTTTATTAGTTTCAAAATAATTATGTATACCTAAATTGTTTTCTAATAATGGTTATGTAAATAATTTCAATGTCTGACTAAATATGTATTTATTCAATTAATGTCATTTACAAATTTCCGTGAAAAACAGTCCTATTTCCGTAAATAGTTACATTTTATATTTTTAACAGTCAAAATATAATATTAATAGAATCATTTGCATTGAATGAAATTGAAGAATTAAATATTTTAATTTCAGATCCAAATGTTTTTTACATTATGTAGTCTCTATTTCGTTTCTGGGTTGTTTTTGGGCACCCCCACCGTGGCTCGTGCCCACTTATCCAGAGACAACTCTACGGCTGTGAGTGACAGTATGATATCTTGGATCAGTAAGTACCTCCTGGCCTATACAAAGTGTTAATGAAAAAGCGCAAAACCTGAAATTAGTTTTTCAGAATCGAGTGTATTAACATAATAAAATTCTGTTTTAATAAAATTAAGTTGGGGTGTCTGAGGTGTTACACTTTTTCATTAACTCGTTCTAGGTACCTATGGGTTGGGTATTCCTTTCATTAAAATTATTTCATAACTGAGATGATCCCCTAGACGTTTGGTAATTTTTCCTACTCCTCAACTCGGCACTTTGTGATTCATAAAGTCCGGCATGGGCCGGATAGCTTAATGCAAAATTATACTTCAAGTATTTTTGTTTTGAATTATTATTTCCTTCGTGACTTGAGTTTCAGTTCACCACTTCAATAACTTGTTACTCTTTAAATCCATAACAATTTTATATTTTCATTTTCAGATTCCGTAAATGGCTTATCATCACCGATACATATTCTTATTTTGAGCTACCCAGCACACTATTATGGACGAAAGAAGGCCTTACATTTTATTGCGATGCTCATGATTGCTGCATCTACTTTGGTGTTCTTCAGTTACAATGCTGTTCACATACTTGTCAGTCAGTTGATGTACGGAAACTTACTTACGGCGAGTATGACGATATTACCAATGATATTAAGTGAATGTTCCTCTATAAAATATCGTGGACTTTTTTATACTCTGAAATCAGCGACATTGTTTTGGGGGATATGGATAGCAAATGCAATTGGAATATTTACACACTTCAAATATATTGGGCTGCTTGGGATAGTGATCTCCACCTATGCTTTTGTTAATTCGTTCATTTTGCCAGAATCTCCTTACTGGTTGGCATCTCATGGCAAGTATGAAGAGAGCATGCTGACTCATCGCTTGTTAAAAGGAAATTCCGATGAAACAGAAAAAGAATTGCATGATTTGTTGTCTATGCAAAAGCAAAGGGGACGAAAGGAAACTTCAAAAAAAAGTATTAGATCATTGATTCAAAAGTACTTTAAGATCATGAAATTACCTGAAGTTCGTAAGCCACTTGCACTAAGTATTCTTGTATTTTTATTGTATGACTTTTCAGGAAAATTAATTTGTGCAATTTACGCGGTTGAATTAATGAGACAATTGACTAGCAGCCAAACAGAAACTTATGTGGCGGTGTTGATTTTAGATGGTATTACTATCGTGGGCATGTATATTGGTTGTGTCACATCAAGATTTCTTAAAAGACGCACCATGTTACTAGTTAATTCAAGCATTAGCGTCATATTTCTATTCATGATTTCTCTATATTTATATCTTGTAAAATTAGCTGTTTTACCACAAAACTCATACATAATTACAGTGTTGTTAATTGGCTACTCGTTGGCAGTGTGTTGCGGTCCAATGATTTTATCGCTTACCATTTTTGGAGAGTTGATACCAATGAAGGCTAGGAATTTCTGCGTTTGCTTTTGCTGTGTAATATATTACGTACTTTCAAGAACAATAGCAAAACTTTCATTGTTAATGTTCAGCTACTTTGGTATTCACGGAACTTTTTTGATGTTTGGTATCAGCTGTTCAGTATGTCTTATACTTGTATATAAGTATCTGCCTGAAACAAAAGGTAAAAGTTTGTACGAAATAGCGGCTCTATTTGTAAATAAAACCGAAGAAAATGCTGATATAACTATTTTAGAGACTAGTGGCACTCCAATGTTGATTGCTAGAAAATAGGTAAACAAGATAAGAGAAATGATTTTTGTACAATGTATTAATAATTATACGATGATAATTTAAATATGTTTACTTTTTTTTTTGAAAACGAACTAGTTATTTTTTTACACACTCACCCGTACTACACCTTCCTTGTCAAGGTCAATTGAATGATAATTGGACCTTACTATTGTAGAATACTACTAGTATTGGCTGGTGAAAACAGAAATTCAGAAGAAAACATGGTTTTATCGAAATGATACCCAAATGAGGTATTTTTAAATTGATGTAGTTATCGTGACTCTACCTATTTTTTATTCATTTTAAGATCGTTAAAAACCTAAGGAATGATGTCATCAGTATAAAAACGAATTGGCTTCTGAACATACTTCATTGAACATTATTCTAAATCTATTTCTGTGCCTTTAAATGTAGATGAAAAAAATTGTTTGTGTCCAATTCAAAATGGAAATAGGGGATAAAAATACAAATCTATGGTGTACAAAACTAAAGTGGACCCCGTTCTTGAGACAGGTAAGTACTTTTTTGTATTTTACTTCAAGCATTGACCTCAAGATCTGAATGATTTCAAATCGGAAATAATTCCTACAAAAGATTTTATTGATTTAATGGCTTCATTGGTTGCCCATTAAGACTTTCCTAGGTTTTCGACTTCGACGGAGTTGTGCTTAAGTGGTGGGGGCCCCCGAAAGGGGCGCTTTTTAGGTTTTCCGGTTATACCGCGTAAAGGACTTACCCTATAGAAAAGTGGTCTTCCTGACGGTTGAAGGGCATTTAATCCTGCATTAAATAAGACCAAATTCATATGTTTTGGACAAACCGTTCTCGTGCAAATGTTCGGCAAAGTAGAAAATATGTGTATAATTAATGACCCTCTCCACGTCCAATAGCTCGTCACCCGTAGTTGTGCCCGTAGGCTCCCAAGCCTTGTAAAGAGTCGCCTCAACCAGCGTATTCCTGTCAAGGCTCACGAGTTGGATTCGCTAATCCTTGTTCGTCCCAGCCGTTCCTTAACTGCGGTTGCTGCACCTCTTCCTGGCACTCTTCTGAACGACTCTGTGTTACCTAATGTGGGTGCCCCTCTTCCTTGTACCCTCCTGTACGATTGCATTGCTTAGCCAGCCATATAAACTGCATCTCACATAACATCAGGTGTCAAAACTCTCTGGCTGATGATAAAACAACATCTAATTGTTGTCTAAATACTATAATATAAAAATCAGCTTTATAACGTAAGTAGAATTACAGTTGCAGTCTAACGAATGAATGGATGGATGGATGATAGGCTTACCTTTTATTATCTTAATGAATATCGATTGGGTAAAAAAAAGTTTCATAAAATGTAACTTTATTTTCAGATCAACGTCTGCTTTACACTATGGGGTCTATTTTTCGTTTCCGGTTTTACCGTTGGGACTCCCACAGTAGTCATTCCTCAGCTTATAAGGGAGGCTAACTCCACTAGCGCCGTCAGCGAGTCTATGCATTCTTGGATCGGTGAGTTCAATCATGTTTTGGGTCATGTTACTTATTTTGAGCTTTAGTGGTAGGTCCTACTTACTCAAGAAGGATGTATCATATTTTATTCTTTTCCAGGTTCAGTAGTCGGCTTCTCAGGAGCCTGTTTCTCTTTTATTTATACATTTACCGCACACTTCTTTGGGCGACAGAAAACAATGCTCGTCACATCGGCCATCACGTTTGTGGCATCTGCATTCCTCTACTTCAGCACCACCGCCATACACGTGTTCTACAGCCAAATGCTATACGGGAATGTAACTGGGGCAGCGTTTACAGTCTTCCCGTTGATATTCACAGAATATTCATCTACAAAATACCGTGGAATCTTTCTTACTCTCAAATGTGCAACTTTTTTTTGGGGAATTTGGACTGCAAATGTTATCGGTATATTCTCCCATTTTAAATATATCGGCTTAGTTGGGATCATTATTTCGTTAAGCTGCTTCATAAGTTCCTATTTCCTGCCGGAATCCCCTTACTGGTTGGCTTTTAATAGCAAATTTGACGAGTGTATAATCACTCACAGATTATTAAAAGGGGAAGACGAAAACGCAGAAAAAGAATTAAGCGATCTGATATTTAAACTTAAAAAGAGAATACAAGATAAAAAACCGAAAATTTTCGTACAAAAATATTTTTTCAATTACGTGAAGATAATACGGCAACCAGGGTTTTATAAGCCAATCGCAATCAGCTCGCTGGTGTTTTTGATTTATCATTTGTCAGGCAAGTTGGCGTGCGCCGTGTACGCCATCGAGCTGATGAAGAAGCTGACCGGCGGCGAGGCGTCCGCGCACGTCGGCGTGCTACTGCTATATGGTGCCAGCGTGCTTGGCATGTACGCCGGGAGCGCCGCGTCCAGGGTCCTTCCTCGGCGGACGATGCTATTTGCGACCTCGACAGTAGGCGTGGGCTTTTTATTTTCCATGGCTATTTATTTGTTTCTAGCCAAACTATCTGTTATATCGGAAAACCCATACGTCATAACTGTTTTACTAGTAGGCTATTCCCTGGCAATATGCTGTGGTCCTGCCATCATGGTGACTACCATAACGGGAGAGTTAGTACCGATGACGGCTAGAAGTTTTAGTGTTTCTGTGTCGGCTGCACTGTGCACCACGTATTATGGCGTGATAATAAAAACTGCACCATTAATGTTTAAATATTTCGATATTCACGGATCTTTTTTGGCGTTTGGTGTTAGTTGTTCTGTGTGTATTATGCTGGCATATAAATATCTACCTGAAACGAAAGATAAAAGTTTATACGAGATAGCAGCGCTATTTGAGGAACCGAAAGAAGAAATGGCAGAAATCAAACTCTTACAAAATACAGCACCTAAAAATTAACAATTTAGCTCAACAACGATCAACTAAATTGCTCCTTGAAGTCATTTGCACATTAAGTACGAATAAAACATTTGAAAGAATGTTTTTCTTTAATTTATGCTCATTCTGATAAGGTTATTGCACTTTTATTCATTAGGTAAGTAAGTAATTACAATGTGACTAATTTACTTAAATTTCGAAACAAGAGGCACTACGCGATCGATTGAAAATTATCATATTGTTAGATTAGAACTGGTTTAGCTCTATTATACAGGGTGTTAAGTAAATGGGTATATGAGCCGACACTAGCCCATGTTAACATGGGCATATAAATGGTATGGTGAAGTCAGAAATTTGATATCATTTTTTTTTTCATACAAAATAAATTTGATAAAATCCGATTTGTATGAAAATTAAAATAGGTAATTAATATGAAGATATCAATTTTCTGACTTCGCCATACCATTTATATGCCCTTGTTAACATGCGCTAGTGTCGGCTCATATACCTACCCATTTACCTAACACCGGGCCTGTAGAGCAAGTTAATTTTGGATCAACCACGGGTTCGTTAATAATTTTGATCTGATAATTTACACATTTTGTGTATAATTATTATCAGATCGTAGATTTTTGAAATTAAGTCTACTTGATCTAAGTCTCCACTGACGGTAAACCATGATGTTAACTTTATAATGATAACTCAGTAGACCTATTTGCTCGAGGCACGATATTGTTATATGGAAGACAGCTGTTAGAAGAAAGTTTTAAGAACTGAACAGTTTTGTGCTCACCCTCTTTTATGTAGGCTGTACTCAAAGTGTAGCTAAAAGCATCCATCGATTTGGTGACAAAAGCTACAGATTGCGGCAATCGCAGCCAATTTGAACTGAGGAGGCGTTGGGAGCCACTTATCGGTCAACCACCTCGCCTGAAATCGGATCATTGAAATGTAAGTATACGTAATGGTTTCCTTGCTGGAGAAGTGACAGAAACTCAAATAAAAAACAATAGAACTTTTGAAAAGTACTAAGGTTTGGCTTGTATTGGTCTCAGAACTTACCCAGCATTGAGAAACTTCAATAAAATATTTAATAATACTTTCCTAATCGTAAAATAATTAGTGAGAGCAGGACGACATACACTGACGTTGTTGTTTTACCGATTCCGAATTAATCAAGTTACTTAGGTAAAATATAGCCGGAAGATCAATAGTGAGTCTTCTGACTCGCACAATCCAGTGAAAGCTTTCGCTGAGATCCAAGCTTCTGAAGGGGTTTTGGGACTTCGTTAAGAGATAGCCTTAATTAAAAATATCCCCTAATGATTTCTTCGTCCATGTTGTCAGTGATGTGGGGTCAATAATCGTTTATTTTCCATTTATTCCTCCCTACATTTTATTTTTCTAAGCCAATAATTATGATGATTAGGGTAGGAACTTCTAAACAACAAACTACTAATAACAACTACCCGAATATAAATGGTTAAGTACTTCTTTATTTTTTTCATAAACGGCACCTAACGGCCGACAAGTCAATATTCTAAGCAGGTTTGAATTATCTGAGTGTCAAATGAAATTGTACAAATATTGTGCTTCATATCATGATAAGTTGTCCTTTTGCGCCTATGTGGAAAACTGGGAAAACATCGTCTATGTGGACGGCTCTTGAAGTCTAACACCAATAAAACTGTCACAAACGTAAATAAGTAATGCGTAAGTATTCAAGCCTAATAAAACCCGCTACCTTTATATTAGCACCCAGAAGTCGAATATTATATCGACTTCCATTTACACTTTCGAATAACTAGATATTATAGAAGAAAGTAAAATCTGCATGTTCGTCTAGGTAATCATGTAGACTTCTCAAACAAAATGGCACAAATTATAATTTGTAACATTTATTTACATAGAAATTATAAAAGTAGTTTTTATCATTTATTTTTATCAATTAAAAAAATATCACAAACCACAGATTAGATATAAATAGTCACGTGGCGTCTAACCTTAAAGAAATCCGATTCGAAATTTGAAATTCATAAATTATTGAACGAGTTTTTTTTTTCAAACAGAAGCTGTATGCGCAGGCTGTATGTCATTTCATTCCTTTGCCATTGTGTTTTTTTTATGGCGCGCGTAATGGCCGCTAAGAAAATTTATTGTTTTGACAATAACATTTTGTTGTTTTTATTGAATTTTTACCTCAGTCGTTAATTTATTAATAGATGAATGTTTAGCATGTAATTTCGTTAATCAAGTGTATAATTATGTGACTTTCATAAGTGATTATTATGGAATGTGGAAATTATAAAAATGTATTGTGGAAATGTTTTATCTTGTAAGTTATTGAATTATTATATTAGTTGTTTGCTTTGTTTAGTTTTACATCTTTTCATAATGTTGTGCCTTTAAATAAATAAATGATATTAAAGTTTGTTACCTACGATTGATCGTTGAGATTGATCTCAAAACATACAATGTTGCTACCAAAGCACACAGGGATATTTTTGTTCCAAAGTATAACCTATATTGAGGTGAAATTGTGTGTGTTTGATAAATGCCGTGGTCTCTCCTTGATTACATTACTATTTCTATAGGAACAAAATGGAGGCGGAGCGAGTCGCAGGCACTTAGGAGCAGTGCTGGGAGTGGGAGCCGCCGCAGCAGAGAAAAGGTATTTATTTTCTTAAAATATTAACATATCACCAAGGTCGTTTTATGTTAGTTATCACACTTCAATAATAACAAAGATAATTTTCCTTGTCAAAAGTAAGTCGGTTCTTTTTTTTTAATTAGTATTGTATTTCTTATAATCAACCTAATATTTATTACATAAATATTTAATAATTACATAGCTTTCTATGAAAAGCTACTTACTGAATACGGGATCAGAATATGGGTTTAAGGTTACGTGATTGTAGGTTACTAATTTTACACAAATACTTGTATAAAAGCTCACAGTCTATTACATTAGGTATCTACTACTTATGTAATGCAGCACTGTATTTTAATTTGTTTTTAAAAAACCTTGAATTAACAATTAACTGGTCAAGTGCAACTTAAAAAGCTCTTAAAATAAAATTGTGACCATCTTGTTTGCTTTTTAAATATGTTCTTCTAAATTGTCCAAATAAACACCGGAAAGCAAGTGCAGTAACAAAGTAGGGTAACGATTTTAAAATCCGCCTCGGGCCTTGGAAGCCTGCTCATGACCCAGTTTTGGGGCGCGGCGCGAGGCCGGTGCATCGTCGGTGATGGATAAGCACTTGAATTCGGTACATTTAATAAAAGTGGGCTTTGAAATTCCTTATTTTAACTAAAATAGGAAGACACGGGTCTTTACTTAATATTTTAGTTGAAATGGAACGCGAAAGTTTAAAATCTTATATTCTTTATTGTACCGAGTGGACCTTCTTCTGAGTATTTAATATCTAGATAGCTTGCCTACCACTTTTCAAAATCGTGAACAACTAACTACCTAGTCTGGTGTTAGTGTACCGAACTACACAACACCAGTTAATACGCAAACTGCATTTGTAGAAATTAGTAGGCGAACGGTACAAAATAACGTCATGTGGCTACGGGAAGATAAAATATCATCTTAGGATGGGTTGCATCACGTAACTTTAACGATAACTAATGCTTTTTGTATGGAATTTGAAAGACTTTTGACGTTTATCAAAGTTAAAGTAAGATGGTGCAACTCAGCCTTAGTATTTCTGAAAGTTTCAGTACCTACATAGGTACTTTACCAGAAGATTTAGGTACTACTTAATTTACTACTACGAAGGTGCCCGAACAACTTATTTATTTGTTTATTTATTAATTGATGTTTACACCTGCTTTACATGAACGAACACCATATCCATCCGAACTAATCTGTCTTTCTAAGACAATCTCAAGCGATTCACGGCGAACTCCACTGGAAATTGGTCTGTCAGGCACAATCACAAGACACGAGACGTTGAGCTCCGATATTATGTAACATTTGGGTGGGCGTAAAGGTCCTGCGCACACCCGGTATTCAAAAAAGTAGAGATTGCCGCTAAATATGCTTGTGGTTACAATCTGACATGTTAGGACATAATCAATGCCTTTGGAGGCCATCACGTGGTTTTAAGTAGGAAACACAGATTAGATAGTTGTAGGAAGGTAATGTTTGGTAGCATTTGGTTGAGTTACCAAATATTCTTAACTCCACGCTAACGCTCAGAAGTTACGAAGAATAATCAGGAATGTCTATTGTACTCGTATTATGCTCTTACTTTTGTCCTTTGATTGAAATAAGTATGTATAAAAATATATTTTAAATATTGTAAATACACCTAGTCTTAGATTATTTTATGTATTTACCCCTATTGACGTAATAGGGTTCTAATGCGAGAAAAATAGTCGAGGTTGTTACACTAAATAAACATACTAGTAAGATAAGTACTATGTTACTTTGACTTAGTGCTTAGAAGCTGATGTTGGATTGGTATACCTTAGTCTTCCACTCATCATCTTCACCAGCGTACTCCCGTAGAGTCTTCAGGGAGGCATCGATCGGGATGCAACAGGGACGGGCGCGGCCGTGAACCCGTTTTTAGGTCAGCCCCGGCCACGGCCGCCTGGTTCCCGGGGCGAGCTGTTTTAATGCCCAATTTTTACTTTTTACCTTCAACTGTCAAGCCTGGTGCACTAACTAACTGGCCTGCGTATCTGCAGGGACACGATAATAGGAAAAACTTTTTAGGATATTAAATTTTTTTAACCACATTGCGGAAACTTTTAGACTGCATCTCACCTGATGAAAAGTGATGATCAAGTCGAAGATGGAAGTACTAAATTATTTATGAATTTGTGCTTGTGTTATTATAGGAAAACCATTACTGCTATGTAGGATTAAAGGTGAGTATTTCGAACTGACCTGCCAATTGCAACTGTAGACAGCACTACAGCTGCAAAATACAAACAAACCAGCCGTACAATACAGGTGCTGCACGTGCTCTCTGCAGTTGCAGTTGGCAGCTCTGTTCAAAATAGTATCTATGTTTAGTCTAGCGAACACAGTTAATAGGCAGAGAATGTCTTATGTACACAGAAAAAGCAATAAATAAATTCTATTCTATTCTATGTATGACATTCATTTATCGCTCTATGTACCAATTTATATGGCATTCAAGTTTAAATAAGTATTAAGGTGACAAACTCACCTAAGGAAAAAGAATTCAGCAATAGCCCAGGCAATTCAATTTCACACACGAGTCGAGCAGATCTTCAGTAAAGAGGAACAGAATCCACCTAAGTCCCTATGTAAGTGTCTAAAGCATGAAGTTCTTAAGAATGTCTAGAGAGCTTACTAGGATTGCGATTTATGGATTCAACTAAGGAAAATAAAATTCACATGTCGCATAAAATAGTATTTTTTTAAAATAATTTGTGTAATTTTAGATCACGTCATACATAAATGCCATGCATCAATCGTCATTTTCAAAAACATCAATTTAGTATAATATTTTTCAGTAAGCCCTGTATATTTTATCGAAGTAAACGAATCAATTGTCATAGATTATGAGAGTCAGATTCCCTAAAATGAATATAAATAAGCCGATTCCGATTATATTGTGACTCGGTGACCTTCGCACCGCAAAAGCTGGGGCCTACTAAATATTCCATTCTAAGTTATTGGGTCGAGGTCCGAGATTCAATAAAAATTCCGCCAGAACGATCGGTGCACCCGCAGCTTCCGGGATCTATGGGCGAATAAAGGAATGGTCGCCCTTACTTGTCCGAACAAATAATAAAGGAATGAATCGCTATGGTATTTATTTATTATGAGTTTTGGATATGGGTATTATTATCCAAAACACACTCAAGTAAGGTGATTATGAAAAAATTCAGAAGTCGCATAAGCGTTTTTCGAATTTCGTGGTTTGTGGGCCTTGCAAGGTTAACTTAGCAATGTTGAGCTTCGCTGAAATTATCATGAATTTTTCGATTTTAAATGGGTGGAAATAGCCATACATCAAAAAACTGATAATAAATGACACAATTCTCAGTACCAGCCCATATTATGTTGTCCCGAAGTGGTGGTAGAGCAAGGTATATTTAGGACGTGTATAACTGCCCTGAAAAGAGCCTACATACGTATAAAGATTTTGAATTTCATATAATTATCAAAGTAAGCTTCAAGCTTAATATTCTTCAAAGCTCATCCGTCTACTGGCATTTAAAATGTCGTATAGTATAGTGGGTATAAGCGCAGGCACACAAACACGGCTGCCCCAGTTCCCAGCCCAAGGGCGGTGCACCGAGCGTGTCCCCGCCGCTATAGTAGTGTGGTTGCCCTGTTTATTCTGCATTGTATTTCACAGTTCATTATGATTGTTTATTTTGAATAAAGTATTTGAACTGTACAAGCAAAGAACGTTAGTCCTGTGGCAGTTTCAGGAATCTTCATACTTCACCTAAGTTAATGTACTGATCAAATGCGTATTAATTTAATACGATGATTTGTGAATCAACGTGACTGACATACTACCTTCTAGTAACTAAACTAAAACTAAACCATGGGTTGAGTTGTTTAATGCCCGTTTTCACCATCAATCCCTAATTTTCAACCGACTTCAAAAAAGGAGGAGGTTCTCAATTCGACCCGTATGTTTTTTTTAATTTTTTTCTATGTTTGTTACGCGATAACTCCGCCAATTATGAACCGATTTGAACAAATCTTTTTTCGGCGTATAGGTAATACCTCAAGGGTGGTCCCATTTAAATTTGATAATAGAAAAAACAACCCCCAAGGGTGGAAAATTGGGGATGAACTTTTTTATACGCAATATCTCCGCCGATTATTAATCAATTTGAACGATTATTTTTTTGTTGAATAGGTATTATCAAAAGGGTGGTTTCATGCGAATTTGAAGAAAATATTTCACCCCCAAGGGTGGAAAATTGGGGATGAACTTTTTTATACGCAATATTTTTAATTTTTAGTTTTTTTTTGTGTTCACGCATTTGAAGTCGGTTTTATTTTTTAAAAAAGTTAATTATTATTAAGTGAACCCTTTGAAAACAAAATTCCTGCTGTGTTACCATAGGGGATAGGGGTCACTTAAAAATTAAGGATTGATGGTGAAAACGGGCATAAAGTTTTCTGAAAAGTATAGTAGCACCTATTTGATTTATGAAGTCAATATTATCTGATATGGTTTAACCACAAAGCAGTCTTAGTATTTTTTCCAGCTTATAAATGTATCGAGATTTAATAGGTTGTAGGTAAACGATAGTATTTACATTTAATAATAATAATAATAATAAATATCTTTATTTGCATAAAACATGGTAGAAAATAGTTATTACAAAATTCATAAGCGAGTACACAACATGTTTAGTCGAATAAAATAGACATGCAAATTTATATCGTCTCCGCAGAGCACCCATTTCGTATTAGTACTTATTTAATGAATACCTTTATTATCATCAAAAAATTCCTTTAAGTCATAAAATGTTTTAGTCAGTAACCACCTCAGCAAGGCTGTCTTAAACGATTTATTGTTTAGAGTTTTAAAGTTATCTGGTATATTGTTGTAAACTTTTATGCACATGGCTATACAGCTCTTACTAAACTGCGCTGTTTTAGGCATATCGTTAAAAACCAGTCTATTGGAGTTTCTAGTATTTCTTGGATACACATTGGATGCCCGTGTAAATAAGGTTTTGTTAAGCTGTACAAATACACAAATTTCATAAACATACAGAGATGTTAAAGTCAGTATACCATGCTTTGCAAACCATGGCCGGCATGATGTGCGTGGAGGAAGTCCACATATTGCTCTCAAGCATTTTTTTTGTGCAATAAATGCTCTTTGTACACCTGTACCATTGCCCCACACTATAAGGCCATAGCGTAGTATAGAGCCTATGTAAGCATGATATGCTGTAATGGCTGTTTTTACATTAGTTACATTTCTAACCTGCCTTAATGCAAAAACAAATTTATTGGTTCTACTACAGATATTATCTATATGTGTTTTCCAATTAATATGTTTATCGATAGTTACACCCAAAAATTTTACATTATTAACTTCTTCAATTATTGTGTCTTTGTAGTGGATGTTCATTTTATTAGATTCCGTATTTTGATAGTTGTTAAAATGTATATAATTAGACTTACTTAAATTTATTTTTAAATTGTTCATGTCAAGCCATTTAATCAGTTTATTAATTGTATCGATTATGTCATTTTCGTGGTCAAGAATAGTATTTATTAATTTGTTTGATGTCACTATGATGGAAATGTCATCAGCAAACATAATGCACTTGTGGTCCGTTACATTGGTAATGTCATTTACATAAATAAGGAACAATACAGGGCCTAAAACGCTTCCCTGTGGTACGCCACACTCACTAATCCTATATTCAGAAAAGTGAGGTGTAACTTCGTTATTCTGGTTTAGTTTATTTATAACGACGCACTGTTGTCTGCCACATAGATAAGTTCTTATCCATTCCAAAGCAGGTCCTCTAATTCCAACTGTTTCCATTTTTTCTAGCAATAATGAATGTGAAACGTGGTCGAACGCTTTTGAGAGATCAATGAATAAAGTAGTTGTAAAGTTCTTATTATTAATACTAGATAGAACAGTATTTATTAGCTTATATATAGCCAGGGTTGTGGATTTGTTTTTTTGAAAGCCATATTGATCATGATTGATTATGTCAAATCGCTCGAAAAATTCGGTCAGTCTTTTATGCATACATTTTTCAAAGATTTTTGAAAATATCGGTATCAGGGCAATTGGTCGATAACTGTTAACACTATCACTATCACCTTTTTTATATAAAGGTTTTATAATGGTTCGTTTGAGAAGATCAGGAAAGGTGCCAGAAGAAAACGAGGCATTTATTAGATAGGTTAGAACAGGTAGAATTTCACAAATACATTCCTTAATAATTTTAGTATTTATTTCATCATATCCTTCTGATTTAGTATTATTTAATGACATGACTTCATTTTTGACTTCTACTTCTGAAACGGGTTTTAAGAATATAGTTTGAGATATATATTTCTTATTGGTCATTCTTTCTGGGTTGTCAGTTCTGGTTTTATTGGTCAAATTGGTATAAAAGTCGTTGAATCTCGAAGCTATTTTTGTAGCGTCAGTTAAGATTGATTCATTCGATTTAATTTTTTCTATGTCATTTCTAATGGGAACGGTGTTAATTTCATTTTTTACTATCGTCCATGACGCTTTACATTTGTTTTTACTTTTGCAAATGAATTTTATGTTAGAACGTCTTTTTGAACAAGATATACATTTTTTCAATTTTTTCGAGTATTTAATGTAATTTAATTTATTTGTTTCCGTTTTGTTTTTGTAATATTTGTAACGCAGTTTTCGCTTATTTCTACAAGCTAGCAATAGGCCATTTGTGATCCAATTTTGCTTAGCTTTTTTTAATGGATTATTTTTTATTTTGAGCACTGGGAAGCAAAGTTTATAAATAAGACTTATTAGTTCATGAAATTTTCTGAAGCTTTCGTTAAAGTCACATTCATCATAAACATCAGACCAGGATAGGACTGATAAGTATTTTTTAAACAATAAAATATATTCTCGGCTATAGTCTCGTTTATAAGTGTAAAAAGCTAATCGTTTAGTAATTTTGTGTTTTATGGGGAAACTTAACATCTGTGCCGTTTCATGGTCGGAGAGATAAAGGGGTAGTATTGATACTTTTGCGTGTTCAATGTTACTCAGTATATGGTCTATGCATGACAGCTTCCTAGTGGGTTCCTTAACGTGGATTGTAAGATTGTAATTTTCAGTTAAGTCTCGTAAATTCTCGGTCATTTTACTTTGAACTAACGTGTTTATATTAAAATCACCGGCTATGACAATGTTTATTTTATATTTGTGTTTTTCTAAAATTTCATGAAGAACACAATCGAGTTTATTGAAGAAAACATTGGAGTCAGAAGAAGGCGTTCTATAAATACAAAGTATTATTAGTTTATTATGTGTGACTTCTATCCCGCAGCATTCAAAAGAAATTTGAGACGAATATGGCCTCAGGTATATTAGTTCTTTGTAATCCAGATTTTTTTTGATCAAGATGCAAGATCCTCCCCTGTTTTTATTTCTGGAAAAAGATGACGCCATTTGGTAGTTATTGATTTTTGCATATTTTTCCTGCCCAGATTTCAAAAAGGTCTCAGTTAGACATATAATATCGGGGTCGTTTCCTTCCCGCGCCATGTCTGTAATTGTGAGTTCTAGGAGTTCCTTTTTAGATACAATGCTAGCAATGTTTTGGTGTAGAATTTTGAATGTTCTGTCTGTTGTAGACTCACAACTATGGGGCACGAAAAAAAGTACTTTGCGATGGCGTGATGATGTTAGTGGTTAGCGAGTTATTAATTGAACGTTTAAAATAGAAAGGGATAGTCCCTTTTTTTGGAATATCTAGAATGTCTGAGATATGATTTTTATTTATTGTATATGTCAACTTATTATTATTAAATGTCATAGATTGATTATTATTATTAATTTTCCTTATATTAACCGAATTGTATTTATGGTTTTTAAATGTCAAAAACTGTATTTTATATTCACAATAGTCAATAGATAAATTAATTTTATTACTGATAAAATTTATGTAATTGGAATCTTTCATGTATTTGTATTTATTACTGTAGTCTAATATGCAACATTTCTCGAAATGATTTGTCCATACTTTCATAGCATTGTACAATTGGTATTCATTGAAATAAGGATTATAGTTTACGGGGACGACATAAACCGATGACTTAGATAATAGGTTAACTGCTATACAAAGGTTTGAGTGCAATCTGTGTAAGTTATTGTCATGAGAACCGAAACCTAGAATTACAATGTCTTTGTGGGATACATTTTTTGCAACAGTCCTGCAATACGGCAAGATTTCTGAACTTTGAGCTTCCGAGACAATTATTGCCGAGGTACTGTATCTGTCATTCCATTTTCCAGATCTAGAGTGTAAAATCGTTGAAGACAATCCTCTGAGCTGCTCATCTCCTATGATGTAAATGGTAGGTTTATTTTTATTTTCGCTCTCACAGCTCTCACTTTCTGGCGAAGTTATCGAGTTGTTGTTCTCAAGTTTAAGTTTAAGTTCGGTTATTTGCTTATTTAAGCTTTCCATTTCCCGCGTGGCATCTTGTAGTGATTTCTTGAGTTCGGCTATTTTTATTTGGAAGCAAAGAAACTTTTCCAAATCTCTTTTTTCTTCTTCTACAGGCAAGATGGGAACTTTCGGAGGTGTAGCAAAAATTTCAGGTGGTAAGGAGAGTCTTTTGTTATTTTCCATTTTATATTGTGTCTTACAGAGGTTTTTTAGCAAGTGTATTTCATTATTTAGTTTAGTAATATTCTTCTTTAAGTTATTGTTTTCCAGTATCGTACTTTCCAGCTCTGTTTCCGTAGAGATAAGGTTGAGTTTTAATTGGTTAATTTCTTCACGTAGTTCATATTCGGTGCTTGTGTCATTTATGAAAGTATTTTCTGTGCTTTTCGAAGCTGGCGACTGCTTAGTATTTAACTACTAGTATCATAGTATAGAGATGGGTTTCTTTATAGAAAACCTGGGCTTTTCTAATTTTAATGTTAAGTAGTAGAGTACCACATTACAAAACAAATTTAATGGTCACCCAGGTAACCTTAATAGTCAAAATCATATCAAAATATTTAAATTGAAGATTGAAAAATTGGATATTACATTGACACCCAAAGTAGTCAAGAAGTTCGTGACACGTCTTTGTTATAATTAGATTAAGGTTGTGTGTCTGCTATTTGTCGCTAAAGCCTGATTTCCACCAAAGCGGAGCGGAGAAGATAAGTGTGTTGAATATGCAATCAGATTTCATTATTTCCATTTCTCGTCTCCGCTTTGCACAGCTCCGCATAGGACTGCATAGCGCCGCCGCTGCTGTCAAATTCTATAGAAAAACTAGCGGCCGCCCGCGACTTCGTACGCGTGGATCCCGTTTTACCCCCTTATGGTTGGAGTTTCGTAAAATCCTTTCTTAGCGGATGCCTACGTCATAACATCTACCTGCATACCAAATTTCAGCCCGATCCGTCCAGTGGTTTTGGCTGTGCGTTGATAGATCACTATGTCAGTCAGTCAGTCCGTCACCTTTGAGTTATATCTATTTGGATTTGACGACCCGACATTTCTCCGCTCTCTCCGTCTTAGTGGAAACCAGGTCTGACTGTAAAATATTTGAAGACGAAAAATTTCCATTAAACACAACAGAACAAATATCATTTTTCCGAATGCGTGGGTAGATGGAGGTTTTCCACTTTATATTGAAGAGACTTATTGATAGAATTGCTTCAAACGATCCCCACAGTTTGTCCAATGATAAGTAATTAAGGCTATCATCCCTTGTGGGGGGTAATATAAGTAATTGATGCGCCTTGATAGAGTTAAGTGGTGTTTGGACTAAAGATATATTTATTAGTATTTGATCTCATAAGTAAGGCTAGTAACTCATGGCGCGATTGTCGCCCGCGCCCGCGGCGATTGCGGGCTCGCAGCTTCTGTAGAATGCAGATACTTATGTAAAAACTAATGCACAACTCACGACGCAGTTTTCACCCGCAGCGTGCGCGGTTGTATGCGGGTCCCGCGGCACCGGCGGGCGACTAGTAGAATCGCGACAACTAGTAGATCAGTGACTTGATTGGCGTGAAAATCGTGCCGTGAGTTCTTAGCCTAACCGCGCAAACAAACGCTCCCGTGAGTTTTAAAATAAAACCACAACTCCACAATCGCAGCGGGCGCGGGTGAAAATCGCGCCGTGAGTTCTTAGCCTAAGGAAAGTACGTAGAAACTGGCAAATATCGATATCATTATGTAATTTAATAGCTGGTGAACGCCAGACCTACGTAATTTATAAACGCTGAAAGTTTGTCAGCATATGCTCCCAATAGGTACCTATACCTACTTAGGTTAGAATGTTGGTGCATCATGAAGTTTGGGTCATCGGGGCTTTTGCAGCAACCCTCAAAAGGTTGTCTGGCAAGGAGTTTCTTCTTTCGGTGCTTAGTTTTGTATGGCACAAGAATTAATTTAGGTACCTACTAGCTGACCCAGCGAACTTCGTACCGTTTGAACTTCTCCTGGACTAACACAAATTCAAGACAAAAATCAGCTTAATGGATAAGTTTCCAATTTTTTCCTTTTAATAAAATTTAAAAATATGAGTAAAATAAAACTAATAATAATTGTGAAAGAATCTCTACAAATACATACAAAAGTTACAGCACGGTAATATTACCGTGGTTACAGGGCCCTAAATAATAATAATAATAAATCTTTATTTTACTCACACAAAAAAAATCGTACAGAATTACATAGTAAATGTATAAGATACGTTTGATGTTCATTCTTGTGTGAGTCTGATGCCTATGCTGTGTGTGTGTGTGTGCGTGAATGTGAGTGCTTCTTTAGAGAATGTTAAGTAAATAATATATTAACCTATACTACCATAATAATAATAATTTCCTATTTGTTTTGGTATTTATGTTAACACTGTTATTAGCTTTTCGGTTTCATCATAGCTCAAGTCCATGAGCCACTCTGAAACTTTCTTTTTACACTCACGATGCAGAAGAGGGTAGATGGTGAGGGTAGAATTAGCATTATTGTAGAGTCGGTTTCCCAGAAAACAAAAGAATCTGTGGGCAAATTTTGTTTGGAATTGGACGGTGGAGCATACAGTACCCTTCCTGCGTTTGTCAGCGTTAAGAAGCGGGTTATATGGGTAGAGGGCGTGTTTGCGAAGTATGACAGCAAGTACAAACAGTTGTCGGACAGTTAACACTTTCCAATGTTTATATACCTCTGTTGTGGGATGTAGAATGGGCAAGAATGCACTAACCTTGAGCACCGCTCTCTGTGCCTAAAGTTGCGCATAACAAATATTCGCGCCATTTTGATCGGTGTAGTCAGGACAGTCATTCGGAGTACAAACAGTATATCACCCCTAAAATAACTTCACCGACTTTTTAGTTTTGGTCCATATTTTAATCCCATTCAGTGAAATCTAATGACAGGGTTTTAGGACCTTAGCCGTGTGGTGACGGCAGAGTAGAATACATTTGTCACCAACCCCTACGCTTCCCGCGGGTGTCGTAAGAGGCGACTTAGGGACTACACATCAAACAGAGAATGGGCAGCAGCGCTCTCTGAAAAACATCAATCTTTTAAACTGCGATCTCCAACCCGCCTGCCAAGCGTGGAGATTATGGCAAAACCCTCCACTATAGTGGAGGAGACTCATAGTCCAGCAGTGGACTGTAAAGGGCTGATGATGAAATCTAATGTTTTCAACATCACGATCTTCATTGACTCAGCCGTTACCAAAACGAGAATATTTTCTTAATACCAGGCCTCCTTGTAAACTAAAATTTAAATTGTTTACTAATAGTCATGTTAATCGAACTAACGCAAATTAGTTCTTTACGAAACTAAAATAAGAATAAGGCTTGGGATACACTGGGGTCTAATAGAGAAACATGCTGTGGACACGTAAAAACAATATTTTACTTACTAGTGGATTACTAGCATAAGGTCTATCCAACTCCCAAAAAATTCTCCGACTTTCCACCAGCTCGCACTAAGCGTTTCGTTAACTCTTTTATAATGCGAACAATTAGGGACAGGAATTCGCTACCTGCTCCTGTCTTTCTTGAACACTATAATCCGGGCCTTTTTAAGGCAAGAGTGAATAGGCACTTACAGGGCAGATTATGTACCATCCTAGACAGCATCTCACTTAACACCAGGTGCGATTGCGGTCAAATACATACTTGTCGTGTCATACATAAAAAAAATCGAACATGGATAAGAGTTGAAGGCTTGAACAGTTTGATTTATGCATATTAATACGTAAATATCATAAAATTGATTAGCTACTAGTCAACTAGTCCCAGGATAAGTTTGAAGCGGCATCAGCTGACTAAAGAGCCCAAAAGACGCCTACTGCTGGACAAAGGCCTTTTGGCCCAGGTCTTCTACTTGTCATATTGACAACAAACCTACACAGTGTCAGCCCAAAACTCCGCCACAAGAGTGGCGTTGTCAGTAGCCTTCATTAAATCTTCCTGCGTGCAGTTGTTTGGGCACGCAAGGCACGACATCATATGCTTCGTCGACTGGGGAACAATACCAATCGGGCCCAAAACGGCCCCAAGTGTACCCGAGGCTTAATATTCAAACACTTCGACTAATTTGAATAATAAAACTGTGAATTGTTTTCAGGGGCACGATGTAAAAGTTACTTTTAATCTGAAGCCCGCCCTTTGGCTAATTTTGGCTAATTCATGAATATTCAATACAATGTCCATTCATAAAGTTGACTCGTAATAATGAATGAAAAAGTGTTTTTTAATTTGCGGGATAAAAATATTTGTGATTGTTCATCTCTTGCGGAATCCCGTGCCTCTAGTATGGAGAAACACGAGTCTTACCGCGATATTTTTATATGAGTTACATATTATGTACTCACGGCTTGACGTTTCGGCTGCTATAATATGATACTCATATAAAAATGTCGCGATGAGACCCATGTTCCCCTTACAGGTGAAGAATAAATCCTATTTCAGCCCTTTATAAGAGAGAAAGAGAGAGAGAGTTTTTGCGAAAGCAGTAGTAGTCCATGAGCTTTTCCTAAAATAGCACCTAAATCTATCTAATAGGTACTATAAAATACATCGGTTAATTTCTCATTAATAATTTTAATAAGGATAACATTATACCTAAAGTACAGATCGTTTCATCTACGAAGACGCGCCCCACCATTCTCCCGCTAATGTTTGAGTGTTATCGGTACACGCTAAATTATCCATGAGTGCACACGCACACTACAATCATGACGCTCGTATTGCTCGGATCAAACTCCCCGCACCCCGCGTTTCCCTTGATCAAAAATTTGTGGGGCGCGTCTTCGTAGATGAAACGATCTATACTACGCACAATTTTCCTATAGGTTACGAGTTTCCCTCGATTATGGATTTATGACGTTAACAAAATAAGTTAAAATTAACCAATAACTGAAACATCAAACAGTTGATCCGTAGTGCCAAAATTAGCGAATACCATAGCAATGCTAAAATCCTAAACGTTGAATTAGCACTTATCTTTGACATCTTTTCAGTACCGGATCTTGGGTAGTGTTAGTTAAGTTAAATTATTTAGTTTGTAAAAGTATATTATTTTATTTTCTTTAGTTTAATCATATTTTACTTTAAACACATTTTGGACCAATAGACATACATTATTTGTATTTCGTTCACCCACAAGGTGGACCGACGACTTCCTAAAGGTAGGAGGAAGGCGCTTGACGCAGTTCGCTACCAACCATACCAACCGGGCAACATGGAAAGCATTGGGGGAGGCCTATGTTCAGCAGTGGACGTCCTATGGCTGAGATGATGATCATGATGATTTGTGTTTCGGGGATCGAAATCTCAAACTCTGACTTAGTATACAGCCATAATGCAAATTATTGCAAACGATAAGACCAGGCGGCCTTGAGTTGGCCGTTCTATTAGCGCTGTGGCAATACCACGTGGCGGTAACGTACCTACCCGCACGTTACTCATCGGTAATTGATGATTGACAGCCGGAACCGCGCGTTACCAAGCGCGTGTAGTCGATGATAAAAAAGATAAAGATCATCTATAGACTGATTTTAGAAAAAAGTCTGCCATTTTTGTGACTGGATTTATTGTTCGTTCATTTTTTTCCTTTTGTACCCTTTGCACCACCAGTGGTGCAGGCCGGTGGTGCAAAGGGTACAAATTATTTAGTATTTTTAAATCCCTCTTGCACCACCAACAAATAGTGCTGTGCTACCGTCGACTGTAAAACTAGTAGTAGACTGTAAAAACTTAATAATTTAATTGTTATAAATAAATCAAAACCTACCTAAAAGTTTTAATTTGTGTGTGTGTAAGTGCCTATAAACATTTCACTTCAGCCCCACGATACCCCGGGCCTACATCCTACATACAACGAATAAAGTACCAGGGCAACATAACCATAAAGGATCTATTTTATGATACATGTTTATTTCTCGGGTCAACCAAGAAGAATTTGATATAGCTCCTTTATGATTATGTTGCCCTGGTACTTTAGGAATTATTCGTTGTATGTAGGTATGAATAGTTGCTATTAATTTTTATGTTATGTTGTCAAATCTGTCCAGTAGTTTCGGAGCCTATTCAGTACAAACAAACAATCAAATCTTTCCTCTTTATATTAATAAATATTATATCATTATAGATAATCGTTTACACTTAATGGTAGGGCGGCACTATTGGTGGTGTAAAAGGGATTAAAAAATACCCTTTGCACCACCAGTGGTGCAGGCCGGTGGTGCAAAGGGTACAAAAGGATTTTTTTAGCCAGATGACGTCCACTGCTGGACCAAAGATTTCTACAACGACCGATCTTGTGTTGCTTCCCGCGATCTTGATTTTTATATTTAACAATTTGCCATAATTAGTAGTAAGTGATTTACGCTCGTATTCACAAACATTACTATGAGGTCTCACAGTTCGCGTGAACGCACAGAGACATACGAACCAATCACAGAGTTCTATTCAACGCTGTGCGTTCGATTTGCTGCTTCACTTAAACAAGCATCGTTTGTGAATACTTACACTTACAAATACTTGTATTGTAGTTACATATTTATTTTATTAAACTAGTTTATTCAAAAAAGAAAAACTCAAGATCACTTTATTAATACCTCTTATTCTTATTATTTAGGTATTTATCGTTATACTTACTAACTCTTTGAAAGGAAATAAAATGATAAAAAATATTTCTAGGAAAATGCATAGGTATTGTTCTTCCCATCTTCTCCTGAAGTCACAATCGTGGGAATATTACACGGAATTTGTCGGGGGAACCTGGGAATACCCCGATAAAAAAAAAATTTAACCGTATTTAAAATTTACGCACTTTGGACTTGGGAAAATATTTCGGTCTAAGTGAGAGTGTGATAATAATGTTAATAATCCTACTAATATTATAAATGCGAAAGTTTGTATGGATGTCTGGATGTTTGTTACTCTTTCACACAAAAACTACTGAACGGATTTTGATGAAACTTTACAGTATTATTGTTTATAACCCAGAATAACATATAGGCTATAATTTATGACGGTCTGTGATAAACGAAATTTCACGCGGGTGAAGCCGCGGGCAAAAGCATGCGATAATTTTGTAATTGTGTAATTGGTATTTACGCACACATTTGTGTATATGTAGGTAATTTTACAGATTGATGTTAATTATAAAAACCCAAAGTTTAGCGTATGCCTACGTATGGCGTAAAAATGTCGTTTATTTAATAGTATTATTTTGAATACCTAGTTTGTTCATCATCACATCTTTCGGTATTTAACTTTTATTCGAACTGTGTTTATAGAGCTTGAATCACTTTAAAGCATCAACTATCTGCCAAGATCAAGATCTATTAAGCTTGGTAAAAAAATTGCTAAAATCAATAAAAATACTTGTTACGGGCAGGCCTCCTACTAGCTGGACCAACGATCTGGTAAAGGTCGCGGGAAGAGCCTGGATGCGGCAGCGCAGGACCGTTCATTGTGGAAAACCTTGGGGGAGGCCTTTGTCCAGCAGTGGACGTCATTTGGCTGAAACGAACGAACGAACGAACTTGTTACATGTTTTAGCATTTGTATGCCGAATTGCCGACAAGGCTGATCACGGCTTGAACACATCTTTTGCTTGTACACCATACTTCTTACCTATGTTTCACAACAAAATAATTTGTCAAATACAGGCATGACTTTTATTCGAGTTACGATCATTTGATCAGCATCTCAATTTCTAACAAATTATTTTTAAAAATGCTGATAAATGTCATAATTTCTAATATTCATTGTTACAGCCCACGAATACAATGTAACTTGCCAGATCAAGATTGAAGACCACATGGGATGACCCAGCATTATTGAAGAATGTGCAGACTGTTCAATTTTAGCTGCGCCACGTGTCAGGTACGTTAGTGATGACTAACAAAGTCACCGGCAGTTGCTGATCGTTTGTGGACGTGGGAAGTCACCATCATCATTGAGGTATACTTCCAAGTGGAGATCTCTTATCGTGTATGTAGTTCGAAAGTAAGGTTCTAATGAGCCTTTCTTAAAGGGAGAACCGCCTCTGTGGTCTAGTGGTAAGACCACCTGCTTCAGACGCAGAGGTCCTGGGTTCGATTCTTAATGGGGGCAGATTTTTCTGTTCGGTTTGGTTGGTGGTAGGGCTTGTTCTAAGTCCGCCTGGCCAGCTACCACTATCTTACTTAAGTCTGTCGCCATAACAATAATATTCACAGCATTGTTGTGTTCCAGCAGTTAGCGGTAAGATAGCCAGTTCCTCCGTGGTTGAGGATTCCGGGTGAAGCTCGCTTCCACCTTCGGCCTGATCATCACTTACCATCAGGTGAGATACAGGCCAAGAGTTTCCTCGTTGTGGATAAAATAGAAACCTTTTTTAACCCAAGAAAATTACCAGTCTTTACCTAGCACCACTAAAAACCTGGAGTGTTCCCTCTGCCGGGTAGTTATCAGGTGCCTTGAATACTAAAGTACTGTACTTATTCTGTTGTACTAGACACGACTGAAATACCGTGGTATTTTTAATAACCCTTTGAGGATTTGATGAGTGCTACTGACAACGCCACTGTTGTGGCGGAGTTTTGGGCTGACACTTGGTAGGTTTGTTGTCGACTCGAAAAGAAGAAGAATAATAACCCTGGTGGGTTTACGACTTCGAGGATATTCTTTAGTTTCGACTAAAAGACGTCCACTGCTGGACAAAGGCCTCCCCCAAGGATTTCCACGACAACCGGTACTGCGCAGCCCGCATCCAGGCGATTCCCGCGACCTTCACCAGATCGTCGGTCCACACTATGTCTTCTGGTCCGTGATCGCCACCCAATCTATACTTCAATCAGTAAAATTTTTGTCTGTCTGTCTGTCTCTGTCTGTCTGTCTGTCTGTCTGTATGTTCCTTATAGAAACAAAAACTACTCGACGAATTTTAACGAAACTTAGTACAATTATTCTTAATACTCCTGGGCAGGTTATAGTATACTTAGGAATTCCCACGGGAACAGGAATTAGCGGGAAAATCCTTTTGTATGAAAAATATAAACCGCTAAAGTTACACGCATGAAATTTGGCATGTAGGTACCTTAGTAAACTTAAAGCTTAGTTACAACAAAGAATTCCCGAAATTCCCACGGGAACGGTAATTAGCGGGAAAATCCTTTTGTATGAAAAATCTAAACCGCTTAAGTTAGACGCTTGAAATTTTGCATGTAGGTACCTTAGTAAACTTAAAGCTTAGTTACAATAGGATATTGCAAAATTCCCACGGGAACGGGAGTTAGCGGGAAAAAACATTTGTATGAAAATATCTAAACCGCGTAAGATAGATGAAGGGGGTAAAACGGGATCCACGCGTACGAAGTCGCAGGCGGCCGCTAGTATTTAATAATAATGATACTTAAATGATAATGATTATTGGAATTTTCTGATATTCTGTTCCAACGGCCATTAGTTCTACAAGTTTATGCTCCGCCCACTTATGTTACGTTTTGGTAATAAGTAGTAGATACTTCAAATCAGCTTCAAAACACTGTTTCCTCATATTTTTTATGGATCCACATTTGACGTCACTTGTTCAATGAAACAGTGCAAAGCTTAGAATCTGACCACCAGCTTCAAAAATCCGAAGTCCATACTAATATTAATATTAGTATACATACCTAATTGTAATTTATTGTCGTCTAAAGATAACATTTGGTGTGTAGACACGCCTTCACATGCACGTCACTATAGTGATGTGCATTTTTAAAACGTTTAAGGTCAAAATAAGAGGTAGACCAAAAATAATTTGTATAGAGCAATGAGGGTTTTCGCGTATGAAAGATCCGCTAGATGGCGGGACGTGGATGTGGGGTCTGACTGCTGCGTGATTGGTGGATTTTGACATATCTGTCAATGTAATGTCAAAAATAACCAATCATGCAGCATTTGGACCTCGCGTCTACGTATTGACATCTGGCGGATTTTTCATACGCGAAAACCCTCATTGAAAGAAAAACGAAATGTCAGGATACACAGAGGGATGTAGGTTCTGACAGAATTCAGGGATGAGTGGAAATGGCTCTTCCGACAATTTCTTAAATTTATGTATGAAATGTACTGCAAAACATTTTATTGACTTCTTCCTGTCAAAATATTGACTACTTTCCAAAATCCAAATCATCGTCATCATTATCACATTAAGTAATTTTATCTCCCCAAAACCTCTCCAGTTTACCAAAGAATAATGGAGGATCTGACCTACACTCCCTAAGCTGGCAAGACGAGTTGAAGTGTCTTGTCAGTTATTGTTGTGAATTATAATATTTCTTACTTAATCGTCTGTCCTCAGTTGCTGTAACATTTTCTAGCTTTAACCACAGCTTAAACGCTAACCCTATTTTGATGAACGTTCGAAGTCGAATTCTAAGAAAGTCTCTTTTAATCTCAAAATTCCTTGTATTTAATTTCCCATTTTTCCGCTTATAATTAAAACTAGCTGTGCCCGCGACTTCGTACGCGTGAAATCCCGTTTTCGCATCATTTTTCATTATTGCTCTGCTCCTATTGATCGTAGCGTGATGTTGTATAGCTTATAGCCTTCCTCGATAAATGGGCTATCTAACACTGAAAGAATTTTTCAAATCGGACCAGTAGTTCCGGAGATTACCGCGTTCAAGTAAACAAACAAACTCATCAGCTTTATAATATTAGTACAGATTATTATTTAGTTATCGTACATTGCATAACTTCTAGTATTGATTTGAAAATTCATTCATCATAGTTTATACAGTTCAGTTTTCATTAAATAGGAAATGTCAAAGTTTATCGTCTTGACAGTGACACTGAACTGAGTGGGTAATAACCGGTAATAATCATTTACCTTATGACTGATCATCATAATTAGGACAATAGTTTATGTGGGAAATATCTTCCGCGACGCGTCAGATGTCATTCTTGAATATACTGTACGCGGACACTTAATGGAAATTGTAGATAATAAATAAATATCCTTGGACTTAACCGCCTCTATGTTCTAGTGGTAAGACCACCTGCTTCAGACACAGAGGTCCCGGGTTCGATTCCCAGTGGTGGCAGATTTTTCTGTTCGGTTTGGTTGGTGGTAGGGCTTGTTCTATGTCCGTCTGGCTAGCTACCACCATCTTACCTAAGTTTGTCGCCATAACAACAATGTTAACAGCATTATTGTGTTCCGGCAGTTAGAGGTAAGATGGCCAGTTCCTCCGTGGTTGAGGATTCCGGGTGAAGCTCGCTTCCACCTTCAGCCTGATCGTCACTTACCATCAGGTGAGATACAGGCCAAGAGCTTCCTCGTTATGGATAAAAAAAAACATTTTACACTGCGCCTCTAGTCCCAAAACTAAACAAAGCTTGTGCTATGGGTACTAGACAAGCGCTAAAAACGTATAAATACTTGTTTTTTTTTTAAATACATACCTAAATATTTTATACATAGAAAACACCCAGTCCAATACAAACAATAATGTTCATGCAAATAAATGTTCGTACTGAGCGGCAATCGAACCCGAGACCTCTGGCATAGGAGTCCGTTACGAACCACTACACCAAATGACACTTACGCCTTTATTCACAAACGATGCTTGCTTAAGTGAATCAGCAAATCGAACGCACAGCGTTGAATAGAGCTCTGTGATTGGTTCCTGTGTCACCCTGTGCGTCCATGCGCACTGTGAGACCTCATAGTAATGTTTGTGTCAACAGTCTTGAAGTTAGTTGGGTTTCCTCGAGTTCGTTTCAGCCAAAATGACGTCCACTGCTGGACAAAGGCCTCGTCAAGTGTTTCCACAACGACCGGTCCTGCGCTGCCCTCAACCAGGTACTTCCCAATCGTCGGTCCACCTAGTGGGAAGGCTTTACCTGCGGTTTTCTTGAGAAAGGAATAGAAATCCAATTTTAGGTGAATTACATGAATAGAACTTCTTTATACATCTTGCTTTATGTTTTTGTTAGATTAGTTAGTTAGGGTTAGTTAGTTATTATCTTAACCCAACACACCTAATTTGTAACTTGAAGATTATAGCGAATAAATGTTTTATTTATTTATCTTGACTCTTCGTCGTCATCATCATTTCAGCCATAGGACGTCCACTGCTGAACATAGGCCTCCCCCAATGATTTGCATGTTGATTGATCTTGACTCTTACTAGGTATGTGAAATTGGCAAGATTAAGATTTTCGATTTATTTTGAATACCATGAAATATTTTTTTACTTAATTCCGCCCGCGGCTTCGCCCCCGTGGAATTTTGTCTGTCACAGAAAAACATTAACGCGCGCGTCCCTGTTTTAAAAACCGGGATAAAAACTATCCTATGTCCTTTCTCGGGACTCAAACTATCTCTATGCCAAATTTCATCAAAATCGGTTCAGTGGTTTAGGCATGAAAGCAAGACAGACAGACAGAGCTACTTTCGCATTTATAATATTAGTATAGATAATATGATTTACCTATTTGTGGAAAATTTCTCGGAATCACATATTTTATTTCGTTCTTTTTATAAGTTTATTTGGAATCGTATTTCTACTCCTAGTTACAAATAAATTTTCCTCTACTAATAATTTATTTATCGTTCACGATCAAAGGTAATCTGAAATGTTATTTAGGGTTTTAGCAAATAAATTCGATTGAAAATAAATATTATATTTTTATGGACCAAAATACAGCTATAAATATTACCTTCTTCACTGAGTGGTTCAAATTGAATGTTGGCATAATTTTCTCGAAAAACAAGGCAGAAGAAAATTATTTACAAATGTTGAAGATTGCCTAAAATACCTAATTGTCTATACCACATTTTACCTAAATAATTAATTAAACACATCTTAACTTATCACGACTTAATTTGTTTTTCTAAATTATTGCGTTATCTCCTAATAAAATAATTTGATTGTAATAATCAATTAAAACTAGATTCGTTTTAAAATACTTACACTACTTACAATTTTTTATACACAATTTGACATTACATTTGCGCAGTCATCTAGAAACAGTTCAATGACCGGCACATCACGCGATTTCTACGAGAAACGCTCGATCATTAAAATCGATACCTAGCACATCACTACGTTGTGGACACAACAGTCTTGCGACCACTGATAAAGTTACCTAGAAATCGCCATTCCACACCGTGCCCTCGCGAAAAATAGACGTACGATCAAACGTTTATCGATAAGAAAAACGGACGCTACAAACATCCCTATTACACTGTGTTCTTTTCTAATGCGACGAGTGTGAGTGAGACAAAACCGGTTTTTGATTTTGCAAAATGTTAAATGTGTTTCATAGCATACAATATTATATGTATTTTGCTATAAAGTAACAGTGAACGATTTCGAGTGATTACGGTAAGTGATATTATTTATTGCACTAGAATTAAGCACGGTTATGGCAAATTGCTTCCGTTGGGAATGTGAACCTTATGCGTATGGTCATAAGGTCTGTCGGTGAATTATGTTACCACGTGTTTGAAATGAGATTCATTGAATTATTATAAGACGTAATTAGTGTATCAATGGAATATATTCACTTGGTTATGGTATAATAAGTAAGAATATAAGTACAACATAATTTTACAACTAGACTCGTGCGTTTCAAAAACTTTTCACTTTTTACTAGAAAATCAGAAAAATTAACAGTACTATCTACTGATTGAATACTAAACTCAGTTTTTTTTGTCTCTTCATTATAGCGAAAAATTTGCTAGAAAATTTCTAAGAAAACGTAAGTAATACAGCTATTTTTATGAAAAGCAGGAGGATTCTTTAGATAGATCGGTATAATAATATTCGTTTCTCACACAAAATGAATATTAACAGAACATGGGGGTAAACCTCAGTTTGTAATGTCTCACGTAACAACGCGTCGTATTGGGTAATGCGTAATTCGATCAATTTGATAACCATCGCATCGCCTTACTATAAAGAGTTATCTTCAAAGCCACTGGACCCCAATAAAAATATATGGTAATAATCATGGTGATTTCAAAATCTTGATGTTTCCTATTCAGGGGATTCCCCTCAATGCCAATTTTTTTCTTGATATCAATAAAGACTAAACTGCGGTGACGTGGTTGACTCCCTTGGCCATCACGAACTGTCATGCAGCAGAAGTGCCGGGCTACTCCCGTCACGCCAGCCTCAATGACTTCATACGCAGGGCTCTTGCTAGCGCTTCCGTACTGACCATTCTTGAACCTGGCCTGGTTCGAAGTGATGGCAAGAGACTTGGTGGTTTGAATTTGGTTCCATGGAAGATGGGACGGCCACTAGTGTGGGTTGCAACCTGCGTAGACACACGAAAGATCGGGAGATTTATCGTCTATACTCTCTGCCATGTTGGTATCCAGTAAAACATGGTCCAGTATCTATTCTAAGAATAGGTACTTATCTATTTGAAACTGCGCCTTAAAACTGCTGGAAGACTATGTCCTTCATATTATATGGGAAGTGCCCATCAATCAAGTCAAGACCATTGGTACCATAGACATTTATAGAGGGATTGTTATATTACTTCTTCTGTCATCAGCCATGCTAGCTCTTCTGTTAACCTACTTTATCATTTGGACCAGAAGATCTCTAGTACCTCTAACAGGCACTCTTCTTCTTTCTTCAGACAAACTATGTAGTCCTTCTGTTATCTTCTATAACATAATGGACAGGAAAACTAATGTCAAACTTCTTGAGTCCAATCATCTGATATCACTCAATCGGACTGACGTGCCTAACCTGTCCTCCAAAGCACGGAGATCTTTCTTATCAGCTTCCCGATAGTGTAGCTCAGCATGTATTGTAATCTCTTTTAATTTAATATACACTCTATGTACCTACAGCTCCTCAGACCAGTTGATCTGATGACTTCAGAGATGTGTCGTATCGTTAAAAGTATAGTATAGATCACGGATATGGATCATTGGCGTTTAAACCCATCCCTAAGGGTGAGGCTGGATGAATTCTAGTCCTTAAAGATTAAAAGTATGTCCAGTGACATACAGGCTTGAAATTATTGCTTCAATATTGTACATCACATAAAAGTAATTGTTGTCTAGTAACTGACAATTTCTAGGAAATTAGTCAAAAACTATGACAAATCGAATTCCACGCTGCCAAAATAGCTGAACCAGTTTCTGAGTATTCTGACACAGATTAACGAAGACGCTAGCTGGCAGTGGGAAATAAATAAAAATAAACTTACATAATGAAAACAAAAAAATATAAGAAATATAATGGTAACATTGAAACAAGTTGTCCTTACGATCTTATTTTAGTAATATTAGGTGTCATTTTTTGCGTATTTTGGTTTGACTTCTTTTATTTTCTCGGTCACAGGTTTTTAAGGTGTGTCTTCAATATTACCTTCAAATTACATAACCAATTTGACTTGTTGATTTACAGAGCACTGAACCCGTACCCACTGCACTATTAAGCAATTCATCTCTAGGCCAAACGTATCTATGCAAGGTTGCTGCATCGAGTTCGTTGGACGCGAGTTCACGGTGAAAACCTTGAGGTCAATTTGATAGATCATTTGAGTGACTGCAAAAAGTAAGGTGTTCGTTTTGCTAAATGTTCACTGTATTTTGAAACTCTTGGTTATCACTAGTGTGATTCTTATCATTATTTTCTTGTATGTCATTATCTACATTTTTAATGTTTATTTTAAATTTTAACACTTCAATCGTTTTGGGCATATTGTCTTGTTATTTGATTTAGTCAGGAATTTTTACGATTATTTTTACAGGTGTTCAAATTCGACTGTGCACATAACTGGCACATTCCTCCCACCTACGTCATACTTCTCACAAAACATTAATTATCATTCCAGTAGACATAGGTCTCCCTAACAGGCCCTATTTTCTCAGGCCTCTGTTTTCGGCTTATCACAAAAACTTAAACCAAAATATTATATCGGAAAATCCATAACTTAAATATCATTATAAAATATCTGTGATAGATAATGAAATACAATTTTAACTGATTGAGATATTTCTACTTATCGTTCAATAGACTTAATTCTATTATAAGCAGACAATCATTTAGTCTTGTCTTATCGCTGAAAACAAAATGATCCTCCTAAAACCGTTTGTAAAATCATTTATCTAGCCTATTCTTGAACTACTATACTAGACCGACAATTTTTAACAACTTTGAATTTAATATTTAGCCTTAATGTCTGACATTTAAACTGCCTTTGAAGTGTATTCCGGAATCGGGCTATTGACACTTTAAAATATTGCTAATTGACGAAAAAATTGCGCCTTTTTTCTTTACGAGTAGCATAATTATGTTAATAAACTACCTTGTTGAACATGAGTGCTTCATGTTTAGTATGAATTAAGCTTTTTTTTGTATGTACCTCTTAAAGGCGTGACATGGGTATATCGAAGTGACTGATATTAAACAGGTGTTCCCAAGGGCACATTATTGGGTCTCTCTTTATTCCTTATAAATAAACTAAGTTTCCAAGAAGACTTGCTAATGATTACACATTCAAAAACTTGCACAATTATCATACCGAGAAAGAAAACAAATCGTTCTGTCTTTATAATCGCTGTAGCAGCAATATTGTGTTCGAGTCGTACCACTATTGCTCTCATTAAATATATCTAAATCGACACATTGACACGTGATTGTATTACGATAGCCTTTCGTAGGAATTCCAGTTATAATGCAGATTGGACGAGTTATTACAAACGTAGTAAGAAGTGCGCAGACACATGTTTTATGAATGGGGCTTCCTATTGTCAACTCATTGATATTTAATAACTAGGTCGGTGTAGTTACGCGTATAAAATTTTCCAACTAATATTATAAATGTAAAAGTTTGTGAGAGCGGATGGACGTTTGTTACTCTTTAACGCAAATATTAAATGACGGATTTTGATGAAATTTTAGAAACGAAATAACTAGGCTATAATGTATAAGGATAGTAAGTGAATTGGCCAAATAAGTTGGTATTTGTGTGACAAGCTTTTACATGGGCGAAGACGCGGTGTAAAGCTGGTCATTTAATATTTTTAAACTGTTTTTTTTTGCAATTTTGCTTAGTTCACGTATCTGAAGGACGTTCGGGTATGTGTTATGCAATTATAAATGGGTCTTGAGTGATACCTATTTATTTAAATCGGATTAGCAAGCTGCAGTGGCAGTGGGCACTGGGCAGGGCACATAGTACGCAGAACTGACGGCCGATGGGGCAGCAAGGTTCTGGAATGGAGGCCGCGTACCCGAAAACGCAGCGTGGGACGTCCAAGCTGGACCGACGACCTGATAAAGGTAGCAGAAAGGCGCTTAATGCAGGCCGCTACCAACCGTGCGATGTGGAAGTCATTGAAGGGGAGGCCTATGTTCAGCAGTGGACGTCCTGTGGCTGAAATGATGATGAAGTACCTTATTATAAAATACTTAACAGGTAACTCAACTAGATAACGTATCTTTAAGTTATTGTCATGGCACTAATATTTATTTCCAGTGGTATTGGAATCTGTTAGTCAAAAATATTTCAACATTCCTTTTATATGGATAGTCCATATAACCAGCCAACTGTGTAGCTGAGAGAAACTTATTATTCTACAGAAATATTTTTACAGTTTTCATAATATGTATTCTTATATACAAGCAGTTGCCTGTTCACTTATTTATTTATCTTACTCTGCTCTCACTAATTATATGTCTTGCTTACTGGTATACCTTTCTGTCAAAAAAAAAGTATTCTATCCTATTATTTTATATGTTGTCGTTTAAAACATTGGCCCCGAAGGTGTATTTATCATTCTCGTATTACTGAGCTAATCGCCGTGGTTTTTTATGTCGTTAAAAATAGGTAATATTTTCCAAAAAATGTCTGTTACAATGTTACATCCGGTATTAACTCCAGTACAAAATTGACTGAAGAAATAATGATAGACGTTTTAATGTATTTTAAAACATAATGATGAGTCTTAACAATGTAGCCATAAATGCTAGATAGCCACATTCACAAATTGCCAATCTCTTTCTATTTTGTTACGCTGTTATTTTGATCACGCGAAGTGAAGTTAAGGAGAGTTATATTTAGTTATTTTATTTATTTCTTATTACATATATTTAACCGTTAAATTTTTCATTAAATAGTTTTGTATTATACAACTAGCGGGCGCCCGCGACTTCGTGCGCATTGATCTTGTTTTACCTCCCTATGGAGGTAAAATTCAGCCCCTATGGGTTGAAAAATCCCGTCTTAGTGAGCACCTACGTTTTAAAAGGAACCCCTTTACAAAATTTGAGACTCCTAGCACTTGTAGTTTCTGAAATTTCGTAATGAGTGAGGGAGTCAGTCAGTGACCTTTCGCTTTTATAGGTATAGATTTACACGGCGCCTCTAGTCCCAATCTACGCCAATATTAAGCTTGTACTATGGGTACTAGACAACTGATATAAACATACTTAAATACTTTTATTGTTCTTATTGTGTTGATTACATTAGAAAGTCACCTACGCTGCTTAGATTATAATAGCGTATTATAATTTAGCCAGCGGCTAACTTGGGCCAAATTGGTAAATTCATGGAATTCAATCTTTAGCAACCTAACAATAAAATTAATACATTATGGAAACCAAGCATAAATATCTCCATACTACATGGAAATTGCCAATTATAGCGTCTCAAGAATATTACTTAGATGATAAACATCTGTTAAAATCGTGACTTTTATTTGGTTTGTACTCAACAACAACTATTGTGACAAATGTCCTATGGTCTAACGAATCAGCGAGAAATAATATGAAACATTGTTTTTATTTAGACGCATCCAGACGCAGGTTAGCATACCATCCCTATGTTGTTGACATTTTTTATATTGTTGACAGTTTTCTTACTGCACCTAAGTTAAATTATATTGTAACTGTATGTTTCCCAAAAATAAATAAATAAATAAATTCCACCAGCTCGCACTAAGCTTTTCGATGACTCTTATAATGCGAACAGCTAGGGACTGGAATTCGCTGCCTGCTGCTGTCTTTCCCGAAGACTATAATCCTGGTCTTTTCAAGGCGAGTGTGAACAGGCACTTACAGGGCAGATATGTACCATCCTAGACTGCATCCCACTTAACATCAGGTGCGATTGTGGTCAAATACCTGCCTTGTTATGCATAAAAAAAATTGGGTAGTACAATTTCATAACGATAAGTCCGCCTAAATCGAATTTCAAAATCAATAGAATCGGACTCATTCACTCTTAAGCTAAATTTTAAATACTAACTTGAAAATTTTCAATACGTCGATTTCAAGTGTAATACCGTAATACGCTGACACTCACCCTCTCTTAAAACCTTTTTAGGAAAGAATTTTTCTTATTTCTCTGCCTCTTTTCACGTTCGTTTCTATTTCATAATCGGCTTCCTTCCACACAACGTCATAAGCTTGGCCTTAACGCAACAATGTATGCGCCGACGGCGGAAGCGGTGGCGTGATCCTGCACGTGGTCGTCGGACCGCCTAGTCGAGTCCCGGCAGGAACGGAATGTACTACACTCAACATCAAATAAACCGCACCTTCCGCGACGCGAACTTTAAAGATTTTCTTCTGACACAATCATGGTGCCCCAACAATATTGGTGTTATTTGAAAGCCCAATAAATATCCTTACAGTAAAACACATTTAATTTCTAAATAAATTATTAACATATACCATAAATGTGACTTGAAAACAGACCTCACTTTGGGCTCACCTCTGGGATCAATTAGACCAATTTTTATGGTTTATAAAACCAAATAATGATCTCACGTGTCCTTTTTTACAGATGGATAACGATTAATCCCAACTTAACAGTTTTATAGCCATAAAAGTTGGCTCAAGCGTAACTACCTATTTTTTGAAGAAGTGACTCTGGATCCTTCTACAGACACATTTTTGGGGTAAAAACCTTTCCTTTTATGAAATGAAGTTTAGAACTAGGCTTTTAAATGGTGCCAATATTGTTGGGAAGTGGGGATGCATACGTTTGAGAAGTGCTTGTTGCGGGAGGTGCGATCTATTTGATGCCGAGTGTATATCCTATGTACTACGCCTGGGAATATTTCGTGTTCGCTAAATGTTTTGGGACACGTGGGGGTAGGGATGTTGGGAGGTTTTACGTCATATATCGATAGGGTGCCGATAGTATTCATCGGTAAATATAGCGGTGTTATCGATTTTTTATTCATGACAGTTTATTCTTTACTATTTGGTTTGACCTGCCTATTTCATTTCCACTTTTCTTTTCTTCTTCTTTCAGATTCTTCTTTTCAAAGAAAGCTGTCCAAATCATTATTATTGATTCCCAAGTAAAAAATTGTGTGGAATTGCTCATTATTTATTATTTTTGTATATCTTTTCCGTTCCTTGTTTTAGTAGGCTATTTGAAACAATCAATCAATCGACGACAACATCCTCTTTTATGTAGAATTTGAATTATTGAGAAATCCTGTCATATACCCAACTAGTGCTTTTTAAAGTTCTATCTTTTATACTGTATCCTTTATCGATAAGAGTATCAAGCCGCAGCACTTGTATATGTGTGAAAAAAGTGCCTCTTAGTCATCCCACCGTGCCAGGTTCGATCAATCAAAGGCCGGATGCCTTGCTAGGAACCAGGGTAAGCAGGTCAGCTCATTGCCGTGAGATCTTAAGGGAGACGAGATCCGTCCGAGTCGGATATGATACGTTCAATAAAAATCCTGGCTTGACTACTAGAGATATGACGCTTTGGCTGTCATACTGTAGTTTTTAATTTAGGATCGCTGGACCTCAAGAAACTAAAAAAAACTTGCATATTCAAATTGTAACTGCTGGTCGATTAATCAGATTTCTTTTAGATTTCGATGTTGGTCCGATACCTAAAACAATGTACCTATTTGATGACCAGAATCATCACCTTTTCGGACAGATTCTTTTTTAACCGCATTAGGCCCTGACAGTCCTTATTCAATACTCAAGAGTGCATTTGTATTTGTGTGTACCCCATAATGGAGTTAAAATACAAATTATTAAGATCATTATGGCGTCTGGAGGGAATTTGCCATGTCTTATTACAACTTATTAGGCTAGTTTTCTAAAAAATAAGTTTTGGTCCGTCAATTATATCGTTAAAAAACATTGAACACAAATATTTCTTTTTGTCAATCAAATAAGTTACGAAGTTATGGTGCGTTGAAGTTCCGTGTGACATAAGAAAGTTCTACATTTCTAAGCACTTCTTGACGTCACGGGCCCTTCTTTTGAATTTTGACGCGCTTTATCTCTTTCAAGTTTTATTAATTTGAAAAAGTGAAAAATACGTGTCCAGTATTTTTTGATAAGTTAACTGACGGACTAATTCACTCTTGCTTTTTGCCCAGAAAACATCCCTATTCTGTTTTCTGAGAGAATTCAGGAAGAAGAGGAGGCAATCAAAAGATCTCTATGACGTTCAAGTTTGATCCATTTCGTCTAGGCCGTCACGTGACGTCAAAACTATAGTATACTACGCATCAAACGGACCCAAACAGGATCTAGTTATTGACATATTTACGACTGTGATTCATTGTGTATCTATTTGGATGTTTTGGTTTCATCTAGTCGTCTGACGAGAGAATTCCTTACATTTCTAGCTTGTATTGTAGTTTCGCACTACGTAGTTAAATCCGCAGTACTCAGAACTATTTGTGTGGTAGTTTACGCACTAGATCCGATTTTATCAAAGCCACGATGACCCAAACTTCATGATGCACCCACGTTCTTACCTATGTTGGGAGTATGTGCTGACAAACTTTCAACTTTTATAAAACAACTAGCGGTCGCCCGCGACTTCGTACGCGTGGATCCCGTTTTACCCCCTAAGGGGTGGAGTTTCTTAAAATCCTTTCTTAGGGGATGCCTACGTCATAACATCTACCTGCATGCCAAATTTCAGCCCGATCCGTCCAGTGGTTCGGGCTGTGCGTTGATAGATCACTATGTCAGTCAATCAGTTAATCAGTCAGTGAGTCAGTCAGTTAGTCAGTCAGTCAGTCGCCTTTGAGTTATATTTAGATACGTAAGTCCAGCGTTCACTAGCTCTTAGTCTTATAATGATTACTTCTAAAATCCTACTAGTGTTGCAAAAAATGTCTTCCTGAACCCATAAGGCCTTGTCATTTTAGTGTGGCTATGAAACCAGCGTACGAACTTAAAATCGCTTAAACGATCATAGATTAGTCAAATGAAGTTTAACTTAAAAATACCTAAACTATTTTGATTAATCACAAAGAGATTGACACGTTAAAAACGATTTAGGAAAAAAATGTTTGATTCCATGGATTTTGCGAGCAGTTACTTAACTTCAAATTATTAACACTAATAGGTACCTTTTCAGGGTATTTAGCTACACGTTCCAAATATAATTCGCTCTACCGTCCACTTCAATTATATCTTTCGGTCGGAGATTTACTATGAGATCTAGACATCAGTGTGCTTACCCATTAGTTCACGTTAGGTGTGCTCGCTAGCGAGCGACAGTCGAGCGACTGACTTTCGAAATAGGTATCAAATAAAGTACTGTGTGCCTACCATAAGTTTACGTTAGGTGTGCTCGCTAGCGACTGCGTAAAAAAATGACATTTAAATGTATGACATATTGTGCAGCGCCCCTAGTGGCTACTTTCAAGAAATAAAATCTTCATAGAATTTCTTGACGTATTCGCTAGCGAGCTCACCTAACGTAAACTCATGGTAGGCACACAGTACGGCTAGCACGAAAAACTTTCGAGTTCGAATCGTTTGTATTCGAATCGCCATCAAAAGATTTATAGTACGAAAACTGCAACAGCGCCCTTGCGAACGTATCGTAAAGTGAACTTAGTATGAGAAATGGTTGCACAAAACCTATTTTGATAATTTAATGATTCATGATTTAATGATTTTGATGATTAAAGACGAAAGTTGTTCATGCTAGAGGTACTGACTCCAATAAAAAGTATTTATCTTTATTTCAATCACAAATATTTATGATTAACAGTAACCGCTCGTTTTATGGCTCTACACTAGTAACGGAAATCAATTGCTGTACTTTATTGCTCTTTAGTAGGTATAATTTGTATCTATTTCCTATACAAGGAATGCGCCCCGTCGTGTCATACAAGCTACAATGCAAATGAAGTCATAATACATTATAATTATCATTATATTACGCGATAATTTTATTTAAAATTCATAGCCTTTATGTGCCTGGAAACAACTTTAGGTATTGTAATTAATCTTAACTCTACCATTGTTCTTAATATTTATGTATTAACAACTTTGTCTTATTTCCTAGTTAATAGATACTCATTTTAGTTATAGAGGTTTAAAAAAAGTAGGTCTTGGTTCGATTTCTAATAGGAACAGGGGGTCCAAAATAATTTAAAGTACTTCCCAGGACTCCTATAAGCGGTTCCGTAAATCTAACATCAAACTTGAAACCTTAACCCTTAACCGCTTGAGTCCCAGACGGCATTAATTAATGTCATAACAATTGATTATCTATTGTCTAGATTCGCGGGCCTTGAAGGATTAATAGGGCTATGGGAATATAGTTCCCACTTTAAATTCAACCTTACAGTCTTGTCTTAAGGTCCAAAAACAATGAAAAATTTGACTTGCTCTGTTAAAAAAAAAAAATTTTACAACCCACACGCTTCGTTCGTTCTAACAACCAAGTAAGATCCTTTACATTCCTTGTTCGTTAACAGAAACAATACATTTAATCAGAAAATTTATGCTCTTCAAAGCTATCATTATTTGCAAAATATCTCCCTTTCCCTACAAACAACTATGTGTGGGCGAACCTAATTTGCTATCAATATGCTATGTAACATTATGACAATGATAATAATATGTATTTGTATTAGAAATCCATTATTCCTGATGTGTCTAATCCTCAAGCAAAGAGATTATCTTTACTAACCTTATTATGTGAGCCTTCAGTTCGATGTTTGCTTAATTATTTGTGTATCATGTTCCTCCAGATTAGAATTCTGGAAATCGCTGCCTGCTGCTGTCTTTCCTGAACACTATAATCCGGGCCTTTTCAAGGCGAGAGTGAATAGGCACTTACAGATGATATGTACCACCCTAGACTGCATCTCACTTAACACCAGGTGCGATTGCGGTCAAATACCTGCCTTGTCTTGCATAATAAAAGAATAAGAACTCCACTCTTAGATGTCGTAAGAGGCGACCAAGGTCCTGGCTAGCTACCACCATCCTAAGTCTGTCGCCATAACAACAATGTTAACAGTTTTGTTGTGTTCCGACAGTTAGATGTAAGATAACCAGTTTTTCTCCAAAACATTATGATGACGATGAATCGGTGTAGGCCCTGTTCTTCAACTATTTCAGTTCACTTTATATCATGGTCAGAGCTCCAATTCTTACATCCAAAAGTCACAGAAATCGAGTTATTACAAGATTAAATTAACTAACAGTTAAGAGTTGACTGCCAATTGTCAGATCGTTGTAGAAATTGCTTAGAGCGGAATCTTTCGGTTATATCTAGACTCGTAACCTGATTTTATGTGACAAGGTTTAGTTCAGTTCATTGTTAGTACCGTCGACAGCAGGGATGTTATGGATATCCGTAACCGTAACCGAAACTTTCGGATATCCGAATTAAAAAAATATCCGAAACCGTAACCGTTCGGATAGTTTCGGATGTAGGCAGTTTAAATTGTTTTTTACATTACATGTAAAGTCATACATCCTGATTTACCTTTATAATGCCATCTAATATCAAATTTTATTTTTTTATTACTTTTTATTCGATGTATAGTGTGCGGCCATGAATGAACCGTGTTGGACAACTATTAAAAATTGCATTCTAAAGCACAGATATCCGTAACCGTAACCGAAACCAACCGAATTGAGTACCTCCTCCTTTTGTTGTAGTCGGTTAAAAATAGGTCGTCTTTCATATCCAATACCTGTCGTGTTGCTATTTATCAAGTAACATTATGTTACTGTATAAATCGCAATCCATTGATGAATTTAACACCGAAATCTCGGCGCAACTCCCCGCTAATCCACGCTAAATTTTGTCAGTGTGTGCGTGCGCGCCGCATACTTATTGGCGCGCTCGCATACAAACCGCTCTCGGTGCGTTTCTATGAAGATGACCTACTTATTTGTATTTACTCTGTTAATACGCAGTTCAATACAATGAAATTAATAATAAATTATTTGAATCAACGATTTCTTCGTTACGTATTTAGAATAGGGTCACCTTACCCGTTCGCGTCCACCTATTTATTTTTGTACACACGATGAATTACTTTTTAAAACAGACAAAAATTAAATCGTACCGGCACACTAAGAAATCCGCAAGATTATTAATACCTGGATGTATGACCGGTGATACGGTTAAATATTTTCCACTTTGTTTTTAAGTGATTCGTCGTTTGGACGAGAACTGGAGACATGACCCTATATACCTACTACGCATATAGATATAGCTGTTATCTAAATGTATTCACTGGACTTGAGTGGGACTATCAGTTATCAAGTTATAGTATCAGCTTAAGGAAATACAATATTTTTGCGTAACAATAAAATCTTAAATATATTTTGATCACAATTTTTTTTTGTTTGAAATAAATGAACTAATAGCCAATTCCAAAGAAAACTATACATTGTCTTATGTCCGGGAGAATATCTTCTATAGGTTTTTTTCAGTTTTATGTACTATTGCAAGAGTAGTAGGTAAATGAAATTGGAAAAATTCTACAAGAATCCAAAACTTTTTGCCAAATCATGTTATTTGAAATCTTGAATCTAAAACTTCTCTTACTTTGTTGGGCTCGCAACATTGTAAGGTTATAAAACTAAAACACTAATACAAACTTGTAATGATTTTTTAAGGGAAAAAAAAGTCTCTTACTGTACCAAACTAGATTTACTAGATTTATTAGAAACTAGATTTTGCCGATTGCAAAGGGACAAATATACGGACATTAGGCTTCGCCACCCTATGTCCTTCATTTTGTCGTGGTCGTTTCAGTCAAATGACGTCCACTGCTGGACAAAGGCCTCACTACGACAGTTCCTGCGCTACCCGCATCCAAATACTTCTTGCCACCTTCACCAGATCGTCGGTCTACCTAGTGGGCGGCCTGCCCACACTACGTGGTCGCCACTTGACTACCCTAACGTCTTCTATTATTCTAAATTAGAAAGAGTTTCCAGCTCGTGGTCGTCACTCTTTTTTTTTTTCTTTTTTTTTTTTAATTTGGGCATTTTTAATTTCAGAGAGAGCGCGGCGCTATCGGTTTACGCGTTGCTCTCTCCTACGTGATTTAGAATTTTAATTGTTGAAAGATTTTAGGTTGCTAACTAGGGTGATTGCTACAGTTATTGGCCCTTTAAGAGCGTTGTGTAAGTTAACTTGTGTAAAATGTAACAAAAACTCGACTTTTGTTTACTTTTTATATTTTATTATGAGAAAACAATATTGCTGCTATTTAAGCTAGTACCTATTTGGTGTTATACGATAAGAATTACAATAATAATTTTAAAAATATCAGAGATCACATTAAATTTAGCTATTGGCCTCAAAATCACAGTAATTGGCTCCTAGAAGTACAGTTATTAGCCACCGAAAAAAACCCATAAAAATCACTGAAACTTCACGCTTTGTAATCCTAACTCATTTTGTCTTTCCTTAAGATTAGCTAAGAATTCGTCATCAGTATCACTCTTATCGATTTCTTCATCTATCTCATCATCGTCAGTACATTCAGTAACATTGTAACAATTGTGACAAAGATAACTGTCTCCTTCTTCTTCAGGAATATGCTGTTGCACAAGATTTATGAAAGACACGGTGACATTCAGAGCATACTAAAAGTCTATTTTTTATAAGCTTTTTGCAAATATTACAGATTTGATTGGATACAGATACATTATTCTTACTTTTTTTATTTTAGCAGTTTTCTTTTCTTCAGCTTTCCGTTTTCTGTCCTCTCTTTTTTGTTCTCTTTCAATTTTCCGTTCCCTTTTTTCTTTCTCGAGGATTTCTTTTTCTTAAGCTTTTTCTTCCAGAATCCTCTGATATACAGGTTCAGGTTCATCTGTAACTTCCGCTTCCAATCCATTTTGCTTATAATAAATAGTCCCACAAACGATAGAGAATAAAAAAAAATTATTTTGCATTTCAGGTATTATTTGTTTTATTTTTTTAACTGATTAAGTGTTTCTGTTCCAACTGCTTATACCAACCTTAGTATACTGTGTTACCTACGGCATCTTGTAACAATCTAGGTAAAGTAAATCAATAAAAATAGTTATTGGCCGTGCATAAGTGTCAGTAATTGGCCCCCCGGCTAATTACTGATCCTAATAGGTTAGGACGTTAGTATTTTAATAGCAAATATTTAAGGGTTAAATTAACTTAATCTTGAATAAAAATACAATAAAAGTAAAATTTAATTATTGGCCACCCATGGCCAATAACTGAAATAAATAGAAAACGTGGTATAGTTATTGGCCGGTATAATTTTAAAGTTATTTTGTTCCAAAACAAAGTAACTTAATCTATCTACATAAGCTACCATTTATCTCTTTACAAAAAAACAGTAAAATTACTATAACAAGCAAAAACAATTAAATTACGAACAATATTCATAATTATATTTACCTTAAAATTTTGACAAGCATGCGGCTACTCGGACGACTCGTTGTCGAAAGAAAGCTTCTGCTGTTTAGAGTGCCATCTGTTCTTACTCTGACATACTACATTGGACAGCGTATTGCTCAGAGAAAGTATTTGTGTCTCTTTTCCACTCTTAATAACGTACATATGCTTGTTTATTTTTATTTTAGCCAAGGTGGCCAATAACTATGTACAGGCCAATTACTATAGCAATCACCCTATGTTTTCAATGTGGGTGGTAAATGTTGTTATGGAATCTTGCTTGGTTATCATTTGTTGGAAATTGAATGGGTCGATGTTGTAAATTTGGCAAACTATATTATGGCTAAGTCTTGTTGATTGAAATCTTGGGCAGTCCTGAACGAGATGCAACATTGATTGGGTGGTTATATTATCACAGGGACATGTGTCATTGTCAGTAATCTTGAATCTGTGGAGGTATTCTTTATGGTATCCGTGGTTTGTGAGTAACTGAGTAATAGAAAAGGAGGGTTTGATATGTGATATCGTGGTCGTCACTCGAGGACTTTTGCCTCAACACCATCATTTGTCTCTGGTAGCGGGAAAATTAAAGAGGGCCGTGCTCCTGCAGTAGAGACCAGGGATTTTATGGATGTCCGTAACCGTGACCGAAAGTTTCGGTTATCCGAAATAAAAAAATCGTAACCGATTCAAAAGTTTCGGATAGTTTCGGATGTAGGCAGTTTAAATAGTTTATTGTATAGCATTATTATGTAAAGGCATAACAGCCTGATTTAGGTACCGTTTAATGCCATCCACTATCAATTTTTATTTTTTTATTACTTTTTATTCGATGTGCGATAAAGTGTGCGGCCATGAATGATCAGTGTTGGACAACTATTGCAAATTGCATTCTAAAGCACAGATATCCGTAACCGTAATCGAAACTTTCGGATATCCGAAATAAAAAAGTATCCGTAACCGTATCCATAACCGAAACTCCATATCCATAACATCGCTAGGAGACTAAATGACCTGTTGATGATGATGATTCACTCCTTTGTCAAAACTACAATTAGGTTAACCAAACTGCGTTTTTACCGGAATTTAAAATCGTAACGTTTGCTAATATTGAACTTACGTAGCAATGACGTGAATTGACGTGCCATATGACCTCGACACACATAGTATATTGTATGATTGAATATACAACGAGACGGCGATAAATTATTAATTATTTCGTATGTAATAATAATAAAATCAATATCAAGATGTTATCGGGAGTGTCAACTTGAGACGTAATTAATTCAGTAGTTGACATATACATACTTACTAACAATACTTTTTCAAATTGTAATAAGTTACGTCCAGTATTTATTTTTAAACCTTTATTGCACGCAATATTTAAGTACAAAAAGCCAACTAAAGCCATATGGCATTCTTTAGTTTCTTTTTGTCAATCAGAAAATTAGAAACATTCTAAACAATATAACTATGAAATCCCGCAGTTTTATGTATCAGAGTTAATTATTTTAACTATTACTTCAAAACCTATCTCTCCAAAATATTTTAATGGTGTTAATGAAAATAATAGTGTTTTAATAATTAACTATCATTAATCTTATCTTATCTTATCTTATCTTATATATATAAAAATGAAACCCGTTTCGCGTTGTCACGGCATCACGTGTGAACGGCTGAACCGATTTCGATAATTCTTTTTTTTAAATGTTTGTGGAAGTCCAAGGATGGTTCTTACGGAAAAAAATATTAAGAAAATCTCTACGCTAAGGCGGTACGAAGTTCGCCGGGTCAGCTAGTTTGTAATAATTTTATAAACACTTACGCCCGTATTCGCAAACATTTACTATGAGGTCTCATAATGCGCTTGGACGCGCAGGGTCACACATAAACCAAATACAGAGCTCTATTGAACGCTGTGCGTTCGATTTTCTGCTTTACATAAGCAAGCATCGTTTGTGAATACGGGTGTTAGCTCTGTATGGCTTGACATAATTTTTTGGCATCTAGCAAGAATAATACGGTTGTTAAGGCACCTAATGGCACCAGATTATTTTTCAATCCGAACGGTAAATCCAAGAACTTTATCTGTTCCTATCGAGTTCAGCGGGACAGTAAAGTACCGGGAAACGAATCCAAGACCTATATCTTTGTTCCTAACCAGTTCACTGGTACAATTGTTAAGCAAAAATACGGGAAACCGTCCATCGGGCAGCGGATTGATTGCAAAACCGTCTTCCCCTACTTTGTGTCCACCTTCAGTCTCCTTGAGGGACGTATTCATAAGAAAAGCTTTTGTTTTTTTGCAATTCACAATCTATTAAAGCACAGGCTGAGTTTAGAATAGAATAGAATAGAATATTATTTATTTGGCACAATACACAATAGGTACATGATATAGGCACAATACAAGATTAAAACATAGAAAAAAAAACAAAAAAGAAAAATAAAAATAGTGCCCTGTGCCAAAAAGGTCCCTGACTCAGCATTAGTCGTGACAAAGATGCCACGACACTGATTTTCAGCAAGGACCTTTGGGGCACTGGGGTCGCCGTAAAAATAAAAAAATAAAAGAACAAAGAAACACAGATTATACCTAACATAAATACAAACAATAAAATCATAAAACAACAATAAAATCGATTATTTCCGCAGTTCATTAATCGATTGCAGTGACTACTTAGTTATTAAAAACATCACAAAAATCAACCATATTTTTCGATTATTGACTTTAATAAACGCATAAAAATTAATTTGTAGTTTTTAATTTAAAGAAACATAACCAGCACTTTTTAGGAATCGTTTTTTGAACACAAACCATGAAATTTGAATATTGTCAATAAAAAATTATTACAATAATATTTGCAATTAAAAAAAAAACATGTTTTTTGGTTAAATAACACCCATACAAAATATTTCTCCAAAAGTAGGTTTTACTAACTCTTCGAAAAAAATCGATAGATAAATCGCTATGGTTTAGTTATGTGACATCTCTAGTTTCGCAATCTTACTTTAACTTTAACAAACTCCATACAAAAAACGCCGGTTATTGTTATAGTTACCGTTAAAGTCAGCTTACTTTAACCTTACTTTGTACCATCCTAGACAGCATCTCACTTTATATTGTTTTAAACTTTCATGGTCACTAACATAAATGGTTTCTTTAGTTACTCCGTGACCATGGCGCTTGCAACACTGCCGAAATATCGGAAACTCAAAATTAAAGTACATGGTAGCAATCCCGTCAGTAAGAATATATAAGAAGCATCTCACTTAACATGAAATGCAATAAAGTTACTTATTCAGTAACATCAGGTGCGATTGCGCTAAAATACCTGCCTGGTTCTGCATAAAAAAAAGTTAAAAACATCTAACTTCAGATAACATAATTATAAATCATCGTGCTTTTTTCAACGGAAATCTAATCTGCCATTTTTATTTTTTCCCTGTTACTATTTCACATATCCATTATACTTACACGGCAAACCGGAGGATAACCTGTGACAAAATGAACACACAGCGGACGACGCCGCGGGTGAAACCTTGTATGCTAAAAGAGCAAATCAAAACCGAGACTGGTTTATAATTAAGGACCGTAGTTCCACCACTGTTTCTACCCAACTGCTAAGGCTGACCGAACGCTTTATTTTAAATTTAGATTACCTCCTTAATTTTGCACAAAACCCTGTAAGTATGTATATAGGGTTTTATAAATCGTTCTTTCGTTTCAGCCAAATGACGTCCACTGCTGGAACAAAGGCCTCCCCCAAGAATTTCCATAACGACCTGTCATGCGCTGCCCGCATCCAGGTTCTTCCAGCGACCTTCACCAGATCGTCGGTCCACCTAGTAGAGGCCTGCCCACGCTACGTCTTCCGGCACGTGGTCGCCACTCGAGAACTTTTCTGCCCCAACGGCCATCAGCTCTACGAGTTATGTACGCCGCCCCAGTTGCAGTCCACTTTATTTCAATTCTGCGGGCTAAGTCGGTCACTTTGGTTTTCCTGCGGATCTCCTCATTTCTGATAATATTTCTCCAAAAAGTTAATAGAAAAAGAAACAATATTTATTATTACACAAGCCCCAGAAGATTATAATATTCTTAGAACCGGGTAATAAGCAAATAGGCTTTTAATATTATCCTTTGGCTTATACACAAACGATATTGATTAGAATTCAAAGAAAACCGCAAAATCCGATCAGTTAGACATCAAAGGCATTACAGAAATTGTTGACATTGTTACTTCAGCCACAAAATAGAAAGAAGCAGTAGACTTGGAGATCCATATTTTCCAGTTTCATGAGCCACAATTTTGCCTGCGTAGTAGTAGGTATTTTTATAAGCATCAACCAATAAATCTTTCTGTAACCGAAAATGTAGAGATTATGAGAATTATTGGCTGATGAGTTTTGGTTTCAATTTTTCCTTTTCGAAGTTTTCATTTCTATACATTAGGCCATAATTTCTCAAAGTGGGGTACGCACACCCCTAAGGGTTCGATTTACGTAATGGTGGCAGAATTTAGGTTCAAATATTGTCCAAAATTACTCGTAAATTGACTCTATTTGCAAGAAAGAGGCGGACCCACCACATATTTCTTTGGCACTTTATTTGTTACCTTTTATTGAATATACACCTTATTTTTCTTTCATAAAAAATTAGATAGTTAAGGGGATCGCTGTCCCCTGGAAATTTTAACAGGGGTTCGTAGAGCCGATAGTTTGAGAAACCCTGTATTATACACTGTACATATTTGTTGCAAAATATCCCCTTTTACAATGACATAAGGAGTCACGGTATTTAACTTATTTTCAGTACACCACGACCGAGATATTACTACTATCTCCTGTGTCTCCACTCTCTGGTCAAATTACTCACTAAAAGTAGGTCTACTCCATGCATTTATATTGTAACAGCCCTTGACTACTTCAAGATCCTAAAATTAGCTTCGCCTTTAAATAGAATACATTTTGATCAAACGGTTATCGGGTTATCTCTTCATAAATTGCCAGTTTTACAGCTAATCCGCAGACTGAGACCATTTCAGAATCCATTTTAGTGTTATAATTAACGATAAAGTAAGTATCACGATAAAACTAGCTTAAGTGAGCTGCCACATTGGGGAATTACAATCGTCTTCAAAGCGGAGTGGCCACGCCACGCCACGCAGCTGTGGCTGCGATACACTTGAGTGTAGAACATCGTACACCGCTCACTCGAGGCGGAAACGTTGCGTATCCGCGGCGTGTCCGCTACGTGACTGCTCCGCTTTAAAACGCTTGTAATCCACCAGTGTGGCAGCTCACTAACAGTGCAGTCAGTAACAGTGTGACTCGTTGGGACAAAACATTTTAAAGAGATGTCCCATCGGGCAACGGTGTAACTGCATGGGATTTTTTTTTATCCACAACGAGGAAGCTCTTGGCCTGTATCTCACCTGATGGTAAGTGAAGATCAGGCCGAAGGTGGAAGCGAGCTTCACCCGGAATCCTCAACCACGGAGGAACTGGTTATCTTACCTCTAACTGCCGGAACACAACAATGCTGTTAACAATGTTGTTATGGCGACAGACTTAGGTAAGATGGTGGTAGCTAGCCAGGCGGACTTGGAACAAGCCCTACCACCAACCAAACCGAACAGAAAAATCTGCCCCCGTTGGGAATCGAACCCGGGACCTCTTCGTCCGAAGCAGGTGGTCGTACCACTAGACCACAGAGGTAGTTTTGTTAATTTTATTTCCCAACGAGTAACAGGGTTAATGAGGATTTTTCAACAAAACAGTCTATTGAACAATCGAATTAACTATGTGTAAGTTTGTTCTGTCTAGGAACACGAAGATAAAAATTGTAGCATCTTTCATAGTCATCATAGATGCTATTGCAACAAAACTGTTCAGTCTATTACACTGTCGACTCTACATCCCCACTAATGAGCAAACCACTCATTAATAACCTCGTTAATTGGTACAGTCGCACAGTCGCACGTGTTCAGCCGGCCTGCTGTCAAAGTCCATCAGCTGATTGCTGCAGTCGCCGTGCAGTCTAACTTGCATCCAGGGCTGGCAAAATAAAAAATAAACCCAGGGTTTGAAATAAAAAGATGAAACGCGTTTTGGGAAAGATGAGTCATTGTGTAATTTGGTAACTGAGACGCGTATCAGGTAGTAAGACTCAAAACTGGTATTAATTTCAAGCATGTACCTATTGAGGCTTTTTATAAAATTAACAGCGGCCGCCCGCAACTTCATACGCGTGGATCCCGTTTTACCCCATTAGGGGTGGAGTTTCGTAAAGTCCTCAAAGGTGACTGACTTTGTGCTTTTAGATAGATAAACCGAGCAAATAGTTTTGATGGTTTTGTGATGTCAGTTAAACAAACTTAAAGAGAGGGTAACATTAAAATGTGCACAGTAGCAAAAACAATTCGAAAAATTCGCAATGCACGTGCTCCACACAAAAAAAAAGACGGAAAACATGTGCCCTTCATTCGAGAAATATCGAACAATCAATAAATTAAGGTTGTTTCGCCTCGATTTGATCACTCTTATTTAATTACTATAAATAGAAAATACCTTGTCGCCCTTGACTGGACTTTTTGCGGCGCAGTTTTGGTAAGTTTAGGTTTTTATTTTGGTCTGACTTATAAATAAAGTAAGACGCACTGTCTCGCCCTTATAACCTACCGATCGGGTTACGTCAGGATTTTTAAAAACAAAATAAACAAAAGAGAATTCAATGTTAAAAGTATTTTTTATTCTTTGAAGATCCGGGCCATTTCAAGGCGATAGGGAATAAGCACTTACAGGGCAGATATGTACCATCCTAGACTGCATCTCACTTAACACCAGGTGCGATTGCTGTCAAATATCTGTCTTGTCTTATATGAAAAAAAAAGAACTGCTATATGGTTCCAGTCTAGCAGTATAATAGGACTCTGCGTGGATATCGTAAGAGGTGACTAAGAAAGAAATATGCGAACATCAAGTATTCCTCGCGCGGGCACATAGCTCGTAGAGCTGATGGCCGCTGGGGCAGGAAAGTTCTTGAGTGGCGACCACGAGCCAGAAGACGTAGCGTGGACAGGCCTCCCACTAGGTGGACCGACGATCTGGTGAAGGTCACGGGAGGTGCCTGGATGCGAGCGGCACAGGACCGGTCTTTGTGGAAATCCTTGGGGGAGGGAGGCCTTTGTCCAGCAGTGGACGTCTTTCCGCTGAAACGAACGAAGTATTTCCAACCTGTCTAGCCAGCATGAGGAGTGTAGGCCAAATCCTTTATTTGCCTCTGGCAAATTAGAAAGGGTCTTGCTCCTCTGGTGGTGACTTGATGACCTTATGATGATGATTTGACCAAATTATTGTTTACACATCGAACTATCTGGAAATATCAATCCAGAGTAAGCTACAGCTCCTACAGGAGCGTCTTTCTGTATTTCTCACTTTTCTTCAATGTTCTTCTGTACTATTGTCAATAACTACTCTGAGAAATAACCGTGGGTCACGCTCTGGTCTGAAAAAACTGTATTTGTTATTAACTTTGTCAAAGGTGATCATTTGTCATTTTAGATCTTCTGTACACCTCAAAGACAAATTAATATTTCAATTTCGAATTGTTAACCTCCTCATTGTTTTTTTGAAGTCTGGGAAAAACTCCTTGTGTTTACCCTTTTTTTGTTTTTTTGCCACGTTGGCGGCCCTGGCGGTGTCCAATTGATCTCACGCCTGACACCAGCGATTGCCCGCGCGCATCTCGTGGCTGTTACCAACCTAACGATTGATTTGTCTCCGCAAGTGCATTGGTGCTATGTATGCTTCTATATCTGGTAGAAGGTCAGTTTATGCGCTAAGCGGTGAGCTCAGCTATGCATTGGAGATTTTACGTGTTTTTTCAAAGGCTTTAAAATGTTATGCCATTATTTTTTATTTGTTTTATATGTGGTGTGCAATAAACATTAAATTTTATCTATCTATGGACAATTAATTCAATAGTTTCCTTAGAATCTCAGATCCTTTATGATTTCTTGGAATTTATTTAAAGATTCTTTACGATTTTTCTTTTTATTTCTTTTGATTCTTTGATTTGATTGGTTTTTCATAAAAAAAGATACGTTATACTTCAGTACCTATTATATTATCTTTAAAAAAAACAGACACGTCTATGGAGATTAAATTCAATTTATCGTTTCCTTAGAATCAGCTCCTTTATGATTTCTTCGAATTTATTTCAAGTATTAAGGATTGGATCGGTTTTTCCATAAAAGTATACATTAACGTTTATCGTTTATAAAGTATCTTTAAATCTTTAAAAATCAAATATTACATCCCAAAACTTTATCTAAGTATTACGAGTCGCCGAAAATGATATGTCGCCTCGAATTTACATTAGTTTTGCGTCTCACCTTATAATATTTTTTATTTTTTTATGTTTTACTTTGGCCTTCCTAGTAATTCGTTTCTTTTTTTCTTTTTACACAATTTTGGCATTATTTTTTGTTTTTTTCATTTTTGCTTCAATAAATTTACATTTTCCTTTTTTATTGTTATTCCTTTTTTTATTTAATGGCGAATTGATAAAGGCTGGGTGGCCAGTAACAGCTCGTTATATTCTGCACATTGTCGCTAACTAAAATGCAATTGCAGCCCGTTGCATCTCATTGATCCCTGACATCGGCGATTGGTTCTGCGCACGCACCGCGGGAGGTCCACGCTTATTGGTTATTGACTTGTGCCCGCGTGATGATGAATGATGACGTCACAATTGGAAAAGATTTCCATGGTGTTCTGGAGTAAAAGAGTCGGTTTTGGCGGCGATATTTTGATATGTTGTATCGAGATTGATCGATTTGATCTTGCATTAGCAAGTACGGTTTGAATCGACTTCAGAATGACTGAGAAGTTACTATAAATTCTAATTTCTGTTTAGTTTTTTGACTTGTTGGGCACTTACCGCTGCACTTCACAGACACTGGTTAACCTATCAAAAAATTGTGTAGTTTTTTTTTTTTTTCAATATAAAACCATATTAATTTCCATGGGCCTCATAAGAAGGCTCAAGGTCATCCAAAGGGCGATGAAGCGGGCTATGCTCGGAGTTTCCCTGCGAGGAGAACCAAAGTAACCGACATAGCTCCCAGAATTGCTAAAATCAAGTGGCAGTGGGCGGGGCACATAGCTCGTAGAAACGATGACCGTTGGGGCAGAAAAATTCTCGAGTGGCGACCACGGGGCGGAAGACGTAGCGAGAGCAGGCTTCCTACTAGGTGGACCGATGATCTGGTGAAAGTCGCAGGAAGAGCCTGGATGCGAGCGGCGCAAGACCGGTCGTTATGGAAAACTTCGGGGGAGGCCTTTGTCCAGCAGTAGACAAAAAAAGTGCGTATTTAAAGATTTTACGTCCTTAAATAAATCAAGAAGTACTTTTAAAGGTCAAAAGATATTTTAAGGACAAAAATAAGTACAAAAATACGCCTTTCATCTAAATCATTAAGTTATTTTACACAAATTTATTCTTAAATAAATTTATACCATTAATTATGAGTACTTAAAAAAAGAATAAGCCACACCTTCCGCCATTGATAAAAAAGTCGACAGCAACTTTTTTTTATGAAAAAAGATAATAAGCCATGTTGTATTGATGTATTCACAATGACAGTGTGACCTTATTTCTGTTTAGGTATTTTAGTTACTTACATAACTTTTAGGTAAAGTGACCCTTGAAAAAAGTTTTTTTCTTGTGTTACTGGTCTCTATAAAAATACTTAATGCTTAGGCTGGGTTGCACCATCTTACTTTGACTTTAACAAACGTCAAAATCTGTCAAACTCCATACAAAATACACCGGTTATCGTTAAAGTTACGGTCAAAGTTAGGTGGTGTAACTCAGCCTTAAACTATTTTGTTTCCAATAGCTTTTATTTAAAAAATACAAGGCTTTTTTGTACTTTGTTGCTAATGTAACTTATTTATTATTATCTCTATACATTAAAATAATAACATCGGACTAACCTAAACTCATAACATAAAATTTTATTAAAACCGACTCTATAAAACCGTATCTACAACAGGCCTCCATAATGGTTGATACCCCCGAAATAATCTGAAAGGTTATATTCCAAATTTATGTTAACTCAAAGGCTAAAATCTAATGTTAATAGTTAATTAAAACCTGAAAACGGATCGTTAAATTCCAAAATGCTAACTAACTAGATTTTACTGCGTAGTAATTTTTTCGTCCGGTTTTAAATGGAAGATAGAGCGTTTTGAGAAGTATAATAAGGTGTATAACATAGTTATATTTTTAAGTTTTTAGCAATTAAGAATCACACTCTAAACTACTTTTTTTAAACATATTTATTTCTCTGGCATTTATTGCACTAAATTAATATTTCACTGACAATGTTACCCCTTCAAGCTCTCCAATATAAAATCATCACTACATAGTATTAAACAATGTCGCTTTCCGCTGTCTGTCCCTATGTAGATATGCTTAGATCTTCAAAACTACGCAACGGATTTTGATGCGGGTTTTTTAATAGATAGAGTAGTAGTAGTAATGGATTACTAATGTTTGGCCAAAAAACGTTTCCCAAATTATCACATCGCAAACAACGTTTCGCAAATTTTTATTTGGCAAATTCTCATTTGGCAAAATAACTTATTGCAAACTTTTAATTCGCAAATGTCGTTTTTGGCATATTATTGTTTAGCAAATTATTGTTTGGCAAAGTATGTTTTGCCAAATGTTTCATTTGGCAAAAATATTTCACGATAAACTATTTACAAAATAATTTGATTGGTGCATAGAATGGATACAAATTAGCTTGTGGTTATTATTTTATTTAGTAGGTAGTTAATATAAAATTTGTTCTTATTTAATTTTCTTATTTCATTCTCTTTATAGAAATTTCCAAATGATTCATTCACAATAGAGGTGATTCTAGCGCTCGGCGGCCGCTGCCGCGGCACGCTTCGCTCGCCTTCGCGCATTAAGGGTCACTGTTCTAACCTAACCTAACCTACTATTTTCTGCAATACCTACTTTTTGCAACCATACTATTTTCTGAAATCTCTTTGTTTTACATAAAATTCTTGTGAAAACCATGATCATGTGCCTTATGCTTTGATTTGTGGGAACGGTGGGTATGTGAAGTGTCAATTTGACCAAACAAATTATTTGGGATATAATATTTGGCAAAATAAAACATTTGCTATATAAACATTTGCCAAGTAAAATTTTACCAAATGATAATTTGACCAAATGAATTAGTTGCGAAAAGAACAGTTGCTAAAAGTTCATTTGGGAAATGAAACTTTGGCGATAAGTTGTTTGCGAAGTGATATTTGGCGAAAAGTAATTTGGCCAAACGGAAGGAAGTAGTAATACATGTATGCATGCATAATTTGCACCCGTGCGAAGCTGGGGCTGGTCACTAGTCTTTTATATAAAAAAACTAACATATCTAACCTTCACTTTATTTTTTTTTTATCTAAACGTAGAGCCTGTGGCAGCATGCGAGCATTATTCAATACCAAGAAACCTATAATGACCCTATTCCCACCAAACGACAGCCTAAACTAATAAAGTATATAAATATAATTTGCCCGCTCATCAAACCAAATTCCCACAATGTCTCGCAACTTGACCCACGCCGCCCCAGGTGTTAAGTATCTGATAAACGGATACATTTGACGGCTTCGTTTTGTATGTTTACCGGCGGGTCAACGACCTGTGTGCAGCGTAAACAGAAAAGCCAGTTCAAAATGAATCAATAGGTAGTTGTTGTTGAACGGATGTTGAAAAAAAAATGTTTTTTTTTTGTTGTGAGATTGAAATAATAACAAATAACATGTTGAACCGATGTTAATAAAAAAAAGTTGTTGTTTTTTTTGTTGTCAGATTGAAATAATAACAAATAACATAGTATAGTGTTAGGGGAGACCGAGCTGAGGTGGAATTGTGTAAAGCAATCGTAATCATTTGACAGTTCATAACGTACGATAAAGTCAGTTAAAAAAAGCGTTTGACAGAATAATCGTAAGTTATGAACTGTCAAATGATTACGATTGCTTTACACAATTCCACCTCTGAGTTGGAACGGAGGAGAGTTGTGACGTTGTCGATTTCATCATCTCATCATCATCATCATCATTTCAGCCATAGCACGTCCACTGCTTAACATAGGCCTCCCCCAATGCTTTCCATGTTGATCGATTGGTAGCGGCTTGCAAGGTCGCTGATAGAAGTTTATAGGTTTCCAAAAATGACAATGTCACAACTCTCCCCGTTACAACTCGCCTCGGTCTCCCCTACTACAAGTGTTTTTTATTTTTTATTTGGAAACTCGAGCTTGTACGTCAAGCTTTGTATTTGTTGTGTGAATGTTTGTAATCTGTAAGGTCCTTTAATGGTGTGAGGTATTATATAACCATGGTATCAGACGTCGGCAGCCGCATACGTATTCGTGCGATCATCGTCTAAAGTTGTGTCCGAAAAGTTCGGAGTTTAGAACCGGTTTCCATTTCAAAAGATTTCTGTAAGTACTTAGTCTTAATAATTTTCAGTTTTGATTGATGCCTTGTTTTTTGTTTGTTTATAAATTGATGATGCAGTCTTACTTTATCGCAATCATCATAAATAGGTATTTTAAAACAGTATTTTTCTTGTTTCAATATTTTTTTAATTATTATTTTGTAACTTTCACGTTACATAACTTATTTTGTAACTCAATCACATTTTTTAAATATTATTTAAAATTACCTACTCGTATTAAAAAGAAACGCACTTGTAATAATTATTTTCATCATAAGTAAATGTTTTGAGAATCATCAATAGAATGGTGAAACGAATTCTACCGGTGTCCTTTTTTAAAACCATTTAAAAAACATAAAAAAAATCATTTGACAAAAGTTTTTCTTTAGTTTTTTAATTAAATAATACTGTCTTTCTAGGTTAACTTAAAGATATCGCTTAAGCTGTTCTAATTTTTGTGCCTCTTGTAATTATAAATTTAGTGTGGTATGCTCTATAGATTATAAATATCTATCTACTGCCCATCGAAATAAATCTATCGCCCGCCAATGCGACTGCATCTATGATACAACAGCGAAGTGAACTGGCTTTTCTATTCTGTTTGTGGTTGTAATCTATTCGAATTCTAAGTATCTTTTTTGACTTTATATAAATATCTAGTCTTATGAAAAGGCAAAAATCTAAGCTTTGAAATGAACGGAAAATTACCTGTATTCGTAGACTTACTTTATATGGAAACAATTTCTTTGAAATTTCGTCAAAACTGAAATACAAAGGAATGTCGCGAAATTATTTTCTTTGAGAGATAAAATATATTATGTAAAGGAAAAGTAATATAAGTTATATTTAGTTTCTTTTCAGGTCTTTATGAATAGATAAATAGATTTAGACACGTTTTTATGAAAGGACTCAAAATGAGATTATATTCGAATAAGATTTAAGCCTGTCTGTATTATGACCCATCACAGTCTTAGGCCAGGTTTCCACCAAAACCGAGAGGAGAAAATATATTTTTGAATAATCAAAAAGATTTCGAACCGAAGTTAAACGGAGAATACATAGTGAAAATATCGAAATCTAAGGCCCGTTTTTCACCAACAAAGACGAGGGCTATTTATAATATTCCAATATAATTTTGATTTTTTCACGAATCCTCTCCGCTCCGCTTCAGTGGAAAATATTGAGCAGAGCGAATAAAATGCAAATGTATACAAAGTGCAATTTATTTATTCCTTGGTACTAAATAATAGTATGAAATAACCAGGGAGGCCTATTTATCCAGCAGTGAAAGAAAGAAAGAAAGAAAGAAACATTTATTGCCATGGACATCACAAAAGACAAATGAGGTAAAATGAAAAAAAAGCAAATAAGACAGAGGTGACATAAAACATACAATGAATGAGCAAGTAAACTAAGCAGTGCCACCCTGTCGCACAGCGATGCCCATCGCAATGGGACCCCACTCAGCATATGCCGTGGCCCCCGGTGAGGGAAGCCACGACGCTGGTTTTCAGTGTGCCCCATGCCGAGTGAGAGTCACGGACACTAACCTATACAGTGGACGTCATTCGGCTTAAACTAACGAACGACGTAAAAATCATTTTTCTTTCTTTCTCTCCTCATTATCTCCGCTCCGCTCTGCTTTGATGGAACAAGACCCTAAAAGGAATCTATTTTTGGTTGTTTATTCACACTTAAGCATTTCAATAACGGACCGGAGTTTTTAGATTTGCTTTTCTTCAAACGTTCTTCTTATCTGTAGTTAGCTATTCAGTAGTGTCTGAAAACTAGACGAATTCTATTGCCTCCTTCAGATTAATTTATCATATTAAGTATATAGCAAAAGCCTACTACATATTACATTCCCGAACACTATCGCGCCTATCTAGGATGGCACATATATCTGCCCTGTAAGTGCCTATTCACTCTCGCCTTGAAAAAGCCCGAATTAAAGTATTCGGGAAACAGCAGCAGGCAGAGAATTCCAGTCCCTAGCTGTTCGCTTTATAAAAATTATCGAAACGCATAGTGCGAGCTGGTGGAATGTCGACAATGTAGGGATGGTACACTAACCTGCGTCTGGTTCCCCGGTGATACATTGCTAGAAGAAAAAAAATGTTTTCTAAATTAACCTGAGGAATCGAACCGGGAACGAGTTATATGTTTATATGTATATGTTACAGTCAAAACTCATACGAGTAATCGTTCAAAACCACTTTTGATGATTTTTTGCACTCAAAGGTGGTTTTGACTGATGCCCTTGGTCAACATCACTTTTGACTGATTACCTATGAGTTTTGACTGTAACATATACATACAACTACCGTCACGATTGCATCACCTCCAGGAATATGGTATGAAGGAATAAAATCTGAATAATTCGGTCAGTATTGTCTAACGTCACAAGTAAATGTTAATTCAATGAAGTGCGCACGCGCATTGATCAACCTGCCTCAATAGAAATATCATAAAGGACCCTTTACGTATTAATGCATTATAATGCCAGTTTGAATGGGTAAACTTTAACCTAATCAACATAATATTTATCTGACGATGCTATCTGAGTAGGAAAGAGACTTTTTCTAGCAGATTTCTCTATGCTCGTTTGCCTGTTGTCCCATAAAAAAATATGCTTGGAGCTGTGCAAGCAAAAGTTGTTGTTCGTCTGACAGATACATAGGTTACTAGGCTTCCAGGGTCTTATCAGCAAATAAGTAGTAAAACAGATCCTACATGTAAAATATCCAATAATAGCGAACGTTAAGACATACAAAATTTTTAATCTATCTATACAGGGTGTTAGGTAAATGGGTATATGAGCCGACACTAGCCCATGTTAACATGGTCATATAAATGGTATGGTGAAGTCAGAAATTTTACTTCGACCCAACTCCACAATCTAGTGGCTGCACCAAACAGACAGTGGAACAAAAATTTCACCAAGTGATATCCATTCAAATTGAGAGTCCCCCTAATCTTGGTCCACCATCTCTATAATAGTCTCTCAATAACTCTGAAGTCACTTTAAAACGAAATTGTATCCCACTTCTACCCAACTCCACAATCTAGTGGCTGCACCTTTATGCTTAAGAGGTTTCACCACGTGAGAGCGATGACGTAAATGCAAAGAGCCTCTTGAAGTGCAGTCGCTAACCGACCCAGTTAGATCCCGAGGGAACGAACAAGTTGCAACAAGAAACCTTAAGCAATCAAATTAAAAGGTTCTGGGAATAACTTGCAATTATGGGTGGATGTAAAAGGTGATGTAAGACTTAGTTTATTACAGAACGAAGGCCAAAAGTAGACCTAATTGCTTTTTCTAGTGAATTTGTGAAAATGTTTATTTAAGAATTCAGACACCAATTGCCACAAATTTCGTTCAGGAACAATATCCAAATTATCCCAAGAAAATTTACGTTCTCATACTAATTGATTACAGTTTGTATGAAAATCTTGATTTTTTTGGAATATTTGAACTTTTTTCTCTTGGAAAAGTGGTTGCATTTAACCTGTAGAAAAAGGTCAACCTGTTTAACCATGTGTTTAAAAGACTGTGACAAATAAAGCTGGCTAACATTGATACCAAATATTTTCTCCTGCATAGTTATTCTATTCGAATATTTAGAATCTTTAAATTACCGACTTTATGGATTTGCCTTTCTTCAGTGATTGTATCTGTTTGAGCGAATTTATGCCCGTTTGCTATAATCAATCCCTATCCAAATCCGTCCATCTATTGTCAAATTCAAATCTATTTTCGATCAAATATCCTCAATTTTCGAAGCGTTTACAAAATGTAAAAATGTTGAAAATCTTAGATATTTTGGCCAAAAACACTTTGAAATTTGACAGTTGAAGGACGGATTTGGATTAAGAATGAATATAGAAAATCGGCCTTAATCATCTTAAATCTAAAACCCAGGCTAGTGTCTTAGAACTTCTGTCTACAGTAATCTGTGTAAATCTTTCTTCAAGATGACATCACCACAATGCAAATGCTGTCCTGGATTTCAGACATGCATTCGCATTTTCTTTTTTTAGTGTGTATAATAAAGCTGTTATCGTATTTCCATACATCAGTAAGGATTTATTGCTTTGGTCCAAGATAATATTTAGCCGTCTATGTTTGTATTCTGAAACTTGAGAATAATTCAGGCCTGCTTAACTAGTTTAAGTAAAAAGTATGTTTTAAGGGACACCTTTCAATTTACGACCTAATAAGTAGAGTCCACTTACTAAGCAAGCTCTTTCTTAGGTAAATACAAAATTAGCATTAAATATTAACTTTTCTTTTTGTTATAAGCATGACAAAATGATATTTGAATACTACACACTGGTCTTTGTCAAAACTTTACTAACTTTACTGCAATAAATAATTTGAATTTGAATTTGAACTTTTTGGCTTTAAAGAATTAACAAAAACTTTTTCCAAAAAAGTAGCTATGTTAATATTTTCAATAACGCACGTTTTAATAATAATTGTAGTTATAAAGTAATATTAACCCTGCCACTGCAATGGGGCAATAATTACCAGACCTGTTTATTTCCTACATTTAATTTTATTTAAAACGAGTCCTTCACTAATTCAATAAGAGTTTTCAACAATGTCAAAAGCCCAGCATTTACTCAATCAAAAGATAATCCTACATTTACTTATACCTATACTGTCAAATCAGTTTTTTGCGATGTCACAAAAGTAACTTTTTGCCCGAGTCATGTTACGGCAAAAAGTGAAAGAGGTCATTGCCAAGGTTGTAATACTAAGCTGTGCTCCAGCGTTTGTTTGCGTTATGCAATATTTATCTATTTACTCTTTGTGTAATAAAAAAACATAATAAGCAACTAAAAAGGCCAGTGCCTGAGGGTCATGCGTCCATTTTAACATAACACTCATTTTGATTGATAAGTTTAATCTAACTTTGACCGTAACTTTGTCGATAACCTGTGCTTTTTATATGGATTTTGACAGCTTTTTGACGTTTGTCTTAACTTTGACGTAAGATGGTGCAACCCAGCCAAAGTTTTTTCATTTTTAACGAATTTATTGAATTTTGTTCATTCTGGCTTGCGTTCATTTTTAACCGACTTCCACAAAAGGGGGACGTACTTAATTCGGTTGTTTTTTTTAAATTATCAAATAAGTTTTTTCATTTTTATTTCAATCAATATTGTGCTTTATCCGGCTTATCTGGATGAGATCTGTTTCTGGCGGTAAAACCCATAATTTGTAAGATAATAGTAAAAGGAAATAAAATGTATACTCAATGATTTACACGTGTATTGATAAAACTTTTATTTTTTAGATTGCATTAGGCTTTTTGAGATTAAATACCCATTTAAAATAATCCAATGCTGATTAATGCAATAAAATGCTCAATAACATGAAGAAACTAGAAAATTTTGTTTTTTATATCTTTAATATTGTTTATTAGGTTTGAAAAACTTTTGTGGCCCTTTTCAGTGCACGTTAATACACGTCACACAATAAGGGTAATGAAATCTAAATTCTATTTAGTCCGTCAGACAGATAATAAAAAAATATTGGACACGTATTTTTCCATTTTTTTTTTCATAATCGAATAATAACAGTATTATATTATATTGATTTGAAATGACGCGTGACGTTACTTATAAGTAAAAATTCTACATAGGCGTGACGTAACGTGCCATTTCAACTCGTTGTTGGATTGTTATTATTTAATTAAGAAAGAAAATAAAAAATACGAGTGAAATATTTTCTAATTATCTGTGTGACTGACAAATAACTGAAATTTTGTCATTTAGCCTACTGTCGGTATCTGAGCTGATTTTAATTTATAGACTGAATATACCTAATATAAATGGATTTTTTTTATCTTTTTGAGACAAACTCACAAACTGACAAACTTTTCAAAACCGCGCTGCAACCGGTTAAGGAGATGCTTTCGTCATTTTTAGTTTTTGCTGTCTGCTAGTAGTGCGCAGTTGTAAAGAAATTCCGTACCATTTGTTTTTATTGCACTTTTTGCCAGATACTTACTAGTTGCCTTTGGTTCCTTATGTTACAGTTAAGGAAATCTTGTAAAGATTAACTTGGCTTCACTTTCGACGCTCTTCATAAAACACATGATTATCGGCTGTTGATATTTGTAGCCAACTTTGAACCCTTAACATAATCTAATCTTTTAAACCATTGACAAAGGGCATAAATATGTAATTATGCGGAATTTGAAATAATTATGTACAAATGTTTAAAAAATTTGAAATAATTATGTACAAATGTTTAAAAATCTTCTCTAGCTCTTTTATTAAATGTTTATCAATCAGACTTTACTGTGTTGTTGTGATAACTTGGTTGTCAGACTTTAAGAGATGTTCGGAGTCTGACGTTGCTCTGTCTCATCTCGAAATGAACCCAGAACCCTTGAGAGTCAATATTACTCAATATAGTTCAAAGATTTCTACTCTATAGGTACCTATAACAAATTATGCCAAGCTAAGTGTAAAGTTTCGAATACAAACGAGGGATTTACAGTTTTGAGCAGAATTTAAACAACATTACACATTATTACTCTTTACCTGACATTTGCTTAAGCTACAACTAATATCATTTTAATAGCTTCTGGAAACTGTACAGTAATGCCTTTAGTAAGTATAGTCTGAAGATCTTTTAGGTATTATTTGATACCTAAATCATGTACTACTTAGTTAAAATATAACTACTATGTATAAGATCATAACTATTTATGTAAATGTTAGTTTAGTAATAATTGGGTATTATGTAAATGCCTACAATATTGTAGTAAGTGCAAAATGCCAAAACAGGTGACTGACTACTGCTGAAATTGTGTGATGACATCAAGAATATCATAGAAATTATATTTGAGGTCATTCAGAGATAAATAAGAATGAAATAATTGATTCTCGTTAACTAGCTTTTCTTAATTAATAAAGTAGATTGGAACCTCCATTTAAGCAATCGCTTTTCTGAGATCGGGACGGAAATCGCTTTTCTCTCTCAAATTCCCTATGCCATGAATTTCTTGGAAATCTTCTCATAATCTTCTCACATTTTTTCAACCCATTTGGGGATGTAATTTAAAAATATCTCCCTAAAAAACTCTACAAGATTTTATCTAAAAACATCCCTTGCATCACCAGCACTGTCTTGGCTTTATCTAAGGATCACTCATAAAAAAAATCATAAAAAAAACTCATTTATTTATGCAATTAGGCTTTTAAAAAGCACTTTTACACGTCCCAGTATTAACCCTACCACTGCTTCAGGACAATAAATGGGCCAGTGCTAAGAAGAAGCAGCGCCCAGTTAGTATGCCACTCCTTTAAAATCTAGATTTAATTTTTTTTAGCTAGCAACAAAGATGGAAATTTTCAGACATATCAACTGTTCTATTTTCAGCTAAGTTCGAATTTCACTCAGAAAATAGAATAAGAAATGAGATTGTGTTACCAATAACTAAATCTCTAGCCGAAAATAATAAAGTAAATTGGAACGGTCGTGCTGATAGATTGGATAGTTATTATTTTATATTATGGACAGATATTTTTGTCGACGGATTTACCGGCGTGAGTTTATATTAACGTTATAAACAGGCATATATTTTATATACACATGCACAGTTTCATCAAAATCCGGTCAGTAGATTTCACTTGAGAGTTCTCTAGAGAATAACAAGGAACCATCCATCCGTTAAAATTAAATTAAAGTCCTTTCTATAAATAATAGGCTTTTAAAAAGTGCTTTTATTATTTTTATTGCATTGTCACCATCTTTCTTTTTGGGTGTGGTATGGACTGTGTGCACGTAATGCACATAATATACAAACAAACTGAAAGTTTTTAATTTGTAAGTATAACATTGATATGAAATTAATTCTAATATTCACGGATCTCTAACATCTCGAAAACCACAAGTACCTACTTTCATCGCTGTCCTTCAACACACCTGCTGTTTCGCGCGCTTTTTCGTCGGCCATCTTTTTTTTTCCTTTTTTTTCACGTCTCTGCTCTGAGTCATTTTATCCGGGGCTTTCTTGTGGATATTACGTAACCAAACCAGTTCGGTGGCTTAATATTAGTTCGAAGAAATTGTTAAATAATACTTTTCCTCGTTTGGTGTTTTCAAGGTTGGTGTATTTTTAGCCGTGCATTTTGTTTTTGTGAGGTGCCTTTGTGATTTATTTTGGTGAGTCATTTAATGCAATTCTGAAGGTTACTATTGATGATATTAGTTTCGTCATTCATGAAAGTTGACAATGCCACGATATGTGACTGTTTTTTGTTACAAAATAACACCTATAGCAAGTTAAGATACTACAGTATTAAATTTGATGCACCGTTGATATAAGAGGTAAAATAACATACTTCTAAGAACATTGTTACTACCCTACTAACATAGTCTCTAAGATCAAATTGTTACCAACCAAAATATGGACTGCTTTGTCTGAAAATAAATGTTTTTTTTTTTATAATAACTTGATCTACCTAAACCGTAAAACGACGACAAGATTACATTGACTTTACCTGCCTAGCTTGCACTTAGGAAATCAAAGACTGACAATGTCAAAATAAAAAGGTTATGGAAATATACTTAAATATTCTTCAGTTAAAAATATCTGACGATTGAAAAATCAGCCCTAAGAATTTTAATTTAACTTACACGTGGTATTTTGTGACTGATCAGTGTAAGCCAAACTTTTTGCGCGTGTCATTTCTTCGCGCGTTTTTTGTTTGACTGATGACGGGTTGTCATTTCTTCATTTTTTGTCTGTGCGATGAATCATGTGGGTATTACAGGCTTTCTATTACGCAATCCCATTGAATATAGTGAGGTAATATTACTTGTGTTGAATTCGAAGGTTGCTGGTATTGGCAAAAAGTGTTCAACACAAAAAACTTACGATGTAGACACTATGACGCCTTCTCGGACCCGTATTCAGAAACGATTTTTTTTCATGGTTGAGTATGTGCTTAAGTTTTAATGTAGTATTCATAAAAAGGAAGCTCAATTAATCTCAATTCAATTTATAACACTGACTAGCTTTTGCCCGCGGCTTCACCCGCGTCTAATTTTGTCTGTCTTAGAAAAACTTTATCGCGCGCGTCCATATTTCAAAAATCGGGATACAAACTATCCTATGTTATTTCCCTGGACTTAAAACTATCACTATGCCTATGCCTATGGTTTAGACGTGACATACAGAGTTACTTTCGCATTTATAATATTAGTAGGGATCTAGTAAATCGAGACCAATCAATTAGTATAGTAACCATGACTTGACTTTGAATCGAAATTGACTCTTGTTTAGTATTACGGGCAATTTTTTTTTGTGGGTTTTGGACCTCAAACAAGTTCGAAATAAGGATACATGAAGCGTTTCGATATATTTCGACTACAAACGATTCGCAAACATTTTTCTTTATTTGATTAGTTTTGTAAAGTAACTTTGGATCGTAAAATGTGTAGGACCTACTTAAATTAATTTGAAAATGTCAAGTTTAATATACAGGATGTCTCGTAAATCAAGCACAACCTTACTACCACACACTTAGTCTTCACACATAACCATGAAAAATGTTTGTTCTATGATTTTAGCAAATTCACATAAATATAACTCGTCTTCCCATACAAAGTTATCAAACAGAATAATATAAAAATGCATATTATTTTAACATATAATTTATACGTAATATTATTAAGAATAATAGGCTACTTTCTTAAAAAAAATTTTTTAGTCCGTCAATTTTAGTATAAAAAACTATTGCACACGTATATCAAACAAATAATTATAAAGTTATAGTGCGTTGAAGTTCCGCGCGACGTCACAAAGTGCTGCAATTTTACGCACTCACTGACGTCACGGGCATTTTCTTTAGAATTTTGGTACGCTTTATCCCTTTACATTTTCATTAGTTTTAAAAATTGAAAAATAGGTGTTGAGTACTTTTTGATAAGTTAACTGACGGACTAATTAAAACTCTTGCTTCTTTACCTAGTAAACATCAAAAATCAAAATCAAAATCAAAAAATATTTATTCAGTTTAGACCACAAGTGGCACTTATGAACGTCAATAGAAAATAATAAAAAAAGAAAAAGGTAGCCCTTATGGGGCACTTTACATGTCTCCTTATCTTTTGGGCCCTACCATCCCTATTTAAAAGTACAATAATGTAAAAAAATGCACGGAACCCTCTGCATTAGTGTAACTCACACTCGCCCAGATTCTTAACGATACTATAGTGGTAATAGTGCTTCTGCAATCTCACTTATCGTACAATTTCAATCTGATAGCCTGGCTGCCGGTTTGCTTCCGAATAACAACGGCAACTGTGGTCGCGGGTTTGAGTCCTGAAGATAGCAAATGTAAGTGTGATGGGCATTTGTAATCTTTATAACAGCGATTAATCACGAAATCTCAGAAACTGTAACACCTACAAACTTGAAACTTGGCCTGTAGGTTTCATACAGGGTGTAAATATCTGCTAAGAACGGATTTTACGAAACTCCACCCCTAAAAGGGGAAAACGGAGTCCACGCATACGAAGTCGCAGGCGGCCGCTATTCTTTTATATGGATTAATTTTTGTCCATTGAAGCTTTTCTGAGTATGAAACTAGGTAACATAATTTGGACATGTTTAGGATGTCTAGAAAAATATTTCATTTTTATTAAAAACTAACTATGTAACCATCAAATAACTCTATAAATTTTTTTGAATAGTCAGGGAGACAGGTGAAGAAAAAAAGCTTTACAAAAAATACTCATATAAAAAAAACACAACTCATCATCTTTTATTCATCGCAAAAAATTATACTTATGTCAGAAACGCGGATACAAAACCTCGGCAGCATATCAGGCATACCTACTCATACATTTTTTGCTCGCTTTTGCTTCCGCTACACGCTACTCGTGAGTCCTCATGCTCATTTAACCTTGAACTAATAACGGTTTTCGTTGCCATGGCAACGGCTGACGCATTCAATTACAAGGATCACACATTATTCTACAAGATTTATTGCTTAATGACCATGAATTATCACAGTTTCATTTGCCAGTGCATAATTATTTGATTTACGACCAAAAAACTGATAGGTGTATTAGAAAAATAATTTCAGTAATTGCTAAGCAACGATACCGATTATAGTGATGTGGTTGTGCCGGATTTCGGTTTATAATTTTTGAATTGAAAAATCGATGATATTAAATTAGTTTTGCTAAATTTTATAAAGTAAAATATATAAATATTTCATCGAAATATAAGTTTTGTGTGGCTGAATAAAACGTTTATAATTTTAGCACCGATGTAATTAGTAATTTAAGTTAGAAAAAACTTAAATGCATTTTAAGAAGTAGTCAGTAAAACATCACTAAGTTTAGAATTTAAATTGAAAATTCGCACGTAATCGCCAACTAAATTACGTTTTAAGTTACAATGTCTGATTCCGTTCGGTATTACCAAAAATTGAGATATAAATGTTAATAACCAAAAAAAAATATATGCCAAAAATCGACTCTATCTCCCGGACTATAAACTTCAAAATGGGTTATCGGATGTACGTCGTAAATAACATTAGGATAGTTTTTATTATTATAATGACAGCAGCGAAGTTTGGAGTGATTTAAGATGTCCGTTTTTTGTTGGGTGCGATCGTAGGCAACTATTGAACACCTGTATTTTAATTTTAGGACGACGAATGTCAAACTTTTGGTAGTTTGGAATTATATTTTGATAAAAAAAATACCTTATTAATCGATCACCTAGGTAGAAAAACTCATAAAAAGTCATCAATTATTTTTTTATTAAACAAAACCATTGTTAAAAAAATAGTATTTAAAAAAACAATCTTTATACAACCGGTTTTATTAAGATTTTTAGTACCCTAACTGTGGACTTAGGGTACTAAAAATATTTTTAAATAAACAGAAAGTTTTTGACTTATCCGTGAAACAAAAGTAACAAAATTTCTTGCTCTGCTTTTTCTCAGCACTGTAGGCTACATTTGTCCTATAGAAGTTGTAGGGTTTAAATCCGAGATTAAACAAAACTTGGAAAGTATTTTTTTAATTATTCTTTTGTTTAATATTTGATTGATGATTGGTAAGCACTATTTTTAATAGTCCATGCAAATAAAGAAATTTTGTCTTTGACTTTGATAGCGCTTTTTAAGCCAAATGTATGTTTAATGATTTTTTTTCTCTTCTTTTATTTGTTCATTAATTAGTTTCTTTTATATGACAAGTAAAAGTGTTTCTATTTCAAAAAATAAATGACAATTTTTCATTAAAGCATGCTAAAAATCTAAATTCAGAAACGGGGTGCTTGACTCCAGTAAATGTCAATTTTGACGTACGATCCGCATCCGAATTACCGCTCATCTTGCCCTCATTATCTACTTAGACCCGACCCTTCGAGTTCACGGTGAAGGCTGACGATCAAAGGCACGTTAATTCATCCGGCTATTTGTCAAATTATACCATTAATGTTTGTACTTTTTTAACTTCTCTTTACTGGTTTAAAGTTTACACTTTTTTATTTATCTTGTGTAATAAAAATAAATTTAAAATTTAATTTTTAGTGGATTTTTTTTTAATTTTCAGTCAAAAATAAAAATGATCAGGACAGTCTACTTCTAGTTATTGTCTAAACTAATATTATAAATGCGAAAGTAATTCTGTCTGTCTGTCTCTCTTTCATGCCTAAACCACTGAACCGATTTTGATGAAATTTGGCATAATAGAGATAGCTTGAGTCCCGGGAAAGGACATAGGATAGTTTTTGTCCCGGTTTTTGAAACAGGAACGTGACAGACAAAATTCCACTCGGGCGAAGCCGCGGGCGGAAAGCTAGTTTATTATATTTTTTAATTTAAAATATTATTATTTTTCAATTTTTATTAAAGAGCTAAGGATTATCCACGTTTTTAATTTATATAGCAGATGTATGCAAAAAGGGTCCCGAAGTATCAACAAGAAACTGATTAAAAAATAAAGGAAAATATGCAATAGAACACACGGTGTTCAATCTTGTACGGCACCCACCATTATTTGCCGCTCTCGCACTTAACCGCTTTTTATTTATTTAATCAAAAAACTGCATCGGCCATCAAACAGCATTACGACTGACATAAAATCGCGGGAATGCAACCGTATGTCAATAATCTTCAGTTTCTCCAGCTGCGTGTTTTGAACAAATCCGTTTATTTGCTGTGTGTGGTGTAAGCTACAAGCAGTAGACTTTATTGGCAGGTAGTTGCTAATTGCTGATAATATTTTTAATCGATATTTATTGTCCGTGGTGCATAATCTTTTCTTAAAGTTTTTAAACCTTTGTTAGTCACCTGTCATCAACTTTGCAATGGAGGGAAGTCGAACCTTAATTTCGGACTCCTCCTATGTTCTTCTGATTATTTCGTCGCGGGTCCAATGACCGTTTAACTTTCCCCGGGACAAACTTGACCTTCATTGGTTGGGTTTTATGGCGGTCAAGCTGTAGATCCTGGCTACACAGGAGTTGCAGTGGTGGGAACTAGAGGTGGGAATAGTCCCGTTTACAAGCAGTAGACTGCTGTCTGATGGCTTAGTGTGAGTTTACATCAAACTTCGTCACTGGCGAGCGCGTAAAAAATGACATTATATGTACGGATTGTACAGCGCCCCTTACGGAAACTATCAAGAACTAAAATTTTTATTTATTTTTTAACGCGTTCACTACTGAGGACGTTTAATGTAAACTCATAGATGTGCTATAATCGTCATGTTCCAACTAAAGCTTCCTCGTTGTGGGTTAAAAAATCTGCTTGCATCCAACTCCTTCGTCATATTTTATATCCACCTTGTGGACTTATCATTCACCATTTAGGTTTTTAAATAATTACAACAATTAAACAAAATAATGGTACCTACCTATTATCATATCGGAAAAGTATTTTTTAAAAATCTTAATTTTTTTTTATCTGCATATTTTTACTTCTTTAGGTACGAGTACCTATTTATTCCGTTGACTGGAATTATTTAAAAAAGCGTCCGAAAATCTAACCACCGCTTTCGCTCATGACTCGCGTCAAAAATCCAAACCCGTTATAAAAGTTTGAGCAGCGGAGACATGAGTCACTCTGAGCGAAGTATAAAAGAAAAAGGTATAACTTAACATCATGTTGAAGTACGTGCTAGTGATTGACTTGTGAGTGAATGTTAGGTGTAGTGTAGTGTGGATCGCTGTGGCACGGACTCTGTAAGTACGGAATAAGTACTAGTACTTAATACTCAGTGGCAATGAATGAAGTTTGTGTATTTAAAATAAAGAAAAATGGGAAGAAAGAAATGATATTTATTGAGCACCTTAGTAATTGTAAGTGCCCTGAAAAGGGCCCAACATTTTGATTTGATTTGAATACTCAGTAGTGGCAGTTGAATGAAGTTTACGTTAGTATTAGACTGGTCGAGTTAGAAAAAATAAGAAAGAATAAAGGTACTCTATTAAGTATTTACTCAACAGTTAGTGACATGAAGTTCATATTAGTTCTGAATCATAATTGTAAAAAAATACATTAGAAAGAAAAAATATTTATTTACCACTTCAGGAAATGCACGGAAAGTTCAAAAATAACATACAAATATGTAAAAATGTTACCTTACATTACATTTGAGAGCTAATATAATTTAATAGTTATAATAATTTATATAAAATAGTACATTAACACTCATATTTGCAAGTCGCAGTAGCTCGTAAACTAAGTTTGTACTTAGTTTATATTTAGAGGATTACCTAAATTGCTTTAATACAATTACCTATTCTTTCAATGTTAATAATGGTTAAAGAAATAAAAAAAAAATGTAACTCGTCAATGATAATCTAGCTTGTTGTAGGTATCATGAAATTGCGTATATTATAAATTGCATATAATACTTTATTTAAAGAAAAATATATTGAAAAAGTCATGGTGATAAACCGTAGAGCCCAATGGTTGCAACAACATATAAATTGTAATGTGACATGCAATAAACGTTTGAATTTCAATTTGAATTTGTCTTCTTTACAAATAAGTAAATACATGTACTCGTATATTACATATTATCCGACTACAATTATATAAAAACAAATAGGACATTAAGAGATAAAACCTAAATTAATCGATTGGAAAATCCTTTATAATTGACGCACCTTATCAGTGACAGATTGAAACGCATAATTAAAATTATTATTAATTAGTCCAGAAAATTATAAAATATTTGATAAAGATCTTAATTTTATCCAAGTAGGTTTCACAGGTTGAAATAATTATATGATGCTATGATGATACTTATGATGGCTAATGATTTCTGACATAAGTTTTACAGGGTTGATGAAATTAATGGTGTTTTAGATTCTTAATTGGCAAATAAGCATTGCATACCGCAATGGTGAATGACGTAAATGACACATTTTATTTAATCATTTAGAACTATCCTATGAGGTACTCGTATCTATAACACCAGGTGCGATTGCGATACCTGCCTTGTCATGCATAAAAAACAGGGATTCTGGATTATTTAATTTAATTTCTATTTTGCAAAGGCGACTTTCTTCATATTTTATGATATTCAAAATTCAATGGTGTTCAAATCACTTACACGTCCATATTGACGTACTAACCGCATTTACGGGTTACCTTAACGCTAGAGGGCATCTTTGGCTCAAGAAAAAATTAATTGCAATGTTGATAAACGAAATAATTCCTACCTACAAGATGCTCAGTTGAGCCAAAGTTGTCTTTTTTGTTGAGCCAAAGTTGCCCTTAAAATTAAAGTAACCCGCGAATGTGGTAGTATAATTTTTCGCCGCACTCTTGCTTGCGCGAATGCAATAGTTTAATAATCAGTGCGCTTACCATGAGTTTACGTTAGGTGTGCTCGCTAGCGACTGCGTAAAAAAATGACATTAATTGTATGACATATTGTGCAGCGCCCCTACTGGCTACTTTCAAGAAACAAAATCTTCATAGAGATTTTTGACGTACTCGCTAGCGAGCACACCTAACGTAAACTCATGGTAGGTACACAGACTGTTCTCCAGCTGCGCTTAGACCAACTAAGTATGTACTACCTAGACCGTGTCACAACGAAGGTTTTTTCTAACCACCCAGTCTATATTCTAGATTATTCGTTCAGACCTAACATTGCGTCAGAACAAGAGAAAGGCGCCTGGAAGGTTATCGTTTATTGAAATTAATTTAATTGGTCCATGTGGGGCGTGTATTGAGTGTTACAAATTGCTTACATTTTGACGTAAAGGGAAAAGTGTTTAAGGAAATTAAGGCTCTGTGAGACAGCGAGCGCAGGGACGTAGCGTTCGTGTGATGTAAAACCCAAAAAAATATTTATATGGCGCGTGTAATGAGTTCGTGATTGAGTGTTACAAATTGCTTACATTTTGACGTAAAGGGAAAAGTGTTTAAGGAAATAAAGACTCTGTGAGACAGCGGGCTCAGGGACCTAGCGTTTATGTGGTAGGTACGTCAATGTGGTGTAAAACCCAAAAAAATATTTAGGTTTGTGGCGCGTGTATTGAATCCGTGATTGAGTGTCACAAATTGCTTACATTTTGACGTAAAAGTGTAAGGCACTATTTAGTTCCTTCTTAACAAAAGCAAAACTGGTTACTTAATAGGAAGCCCCAAATACTTGTGATAAAAATGTGTAAAAGTTACCGAAATAAACTTTATTTATTTAGTTGTAAAGGCGCTGTGAGACTGCAAGCGAAAAATTCTTTCACCATTAGAATCCAATTTTTTTTCTGGTAAATAAGCATATTTTTTTTTTGTTAAATACCTATATCTACCCGTGCGAATCCAGAACGGGCCGCTAGTTTATTTTATATAAGCGTTATATTATTATGTCACATAGTATAACAAGTGGAACCGGCCCTTGTATCTCAAGTGTAACAAACATAGTATCTCGCGTACTGATAAGCAGGTCATTAAACTATCGCTCCATTCATGGCGGCGCCTCAGATCTGATACGCGGTTCAAGGTTTGATCTTAGTTAAATGTGCTAACTAGCTGGTTAATTATAAATCTTTTTTATTAAAATTGAAATTTTATAACTCCGTTTGCGTGGTAAACTATAGATCGTTTCATCCACGAAGACGCGCCCCACCATTCTTCCGCTAATGATTGAGTGTTACCGGTACACGCTAAATTATCCATGACACGCACACTACAATAATGACGCTCGGATTGCTCGGATCAAACTCCCCGCACCCCGCGCGACCGAGACCAAAAATTGGTGGGGCGCGTCTTCGTGGATGAAACGATCTATACCTCAGATCATAGAAAGAGAATAGATATGAAGTCGCGCGTAACTACAACGAGAACCAGTGTCCCCACATTTCCCCCACCACAGCTCCCACACACACATTCAACTGTGTAAAAACAAAGCGACTGAGAGTCTACGACAACATGTGCAACCGGCTTAGAAGTGCTGTGATTGGCCAGAAGGCGTGCCTTATGGCCAATCAATGGCCGCGTGACGTGACGCACACTTTGAAAAAAAGCAATTAGAGAGAAGAAAGATAAAATGGAGTCGATATGATATCGATACTTTAAATCCTGGGGGCAAGGCTCGAAATTGGTTTAAAAAATGCTTGTATGAAAACCTTTTTATTATTATACGTTATTATTATGTTCTTTAACGATTTTTGCATAAAGGAGTCAGTTCCATTTTGTATGGACGAAAAACTCAGAATCAATTATTGGGACTAAATGAAGTTACCTTATATTAATTTACCCCAACCAAAGCTCAATGTCGTTATCGATGGAGTATAGAAGTTATAGACTGACAAAGTTTGTATGAAAAGTCATGGGTTAAGTAGGTACTTGCGATTTTTACCAGTATTTACAATATTGGTAATATATTATTATTTACTTTAATAATAATAACAGGATCACTGTAATTATTATTAACTACTATCGCGCATTAACTTTTTAATTATGGCGAAATTCGTACCGCCTATGTTTATCAAAAATAATGCCTATATTAGGCTTTCAACTAGCTCTTATAGTAATTACATAGTTGACAGTTACTAATCCCTTCTACTATTGTTATTGTTTTTGTAAAAACTTAAAAATCGCAAGCAACTCATGATTTTTTCATTCAAAATTAGAAAATAGAAAATAATAATTTACTTCTATTTATCGATAATAGGAAACCGTATTAGAACACGAGCCCTGCACTATGTTACGACCGGCACATGCGGCCGTACTGTGTATTTTCACGCGTCAGTGGATATCGGAAGAAATAAAATACATTGCGCAGTAGTTACGCATGACATGAAGTGGTTGCTAACTAAATCGTCAATGTACAACGTGTTTGAATTTTTATCACCACTAATTTCGATATCGCAGTAAATGTCACGGCACTTAATTCGTTCGTAAAAATGTTTAGTTTTTTTTATTTATAAGCAAAATACCAATGGATTTGCAATACTTACATGTGGTAAATGACTTCATTGTTCCTGTAGTTCTTCGTTTCACTTATGTTATTGCACGTTACGACGCATTATCCAACAATATCGGAGAACATTTCCTCAGTACGACTGAATCGCGACTAACCTGGCGTCCCGGGCGATGTTCGTTTCTGGGCATATCGCGGAGACACGCGCCACGCCCCCGTTTCACATCTATTCCCTTCTATGATCTGAGATCTATACATATTAATTGTCTAAATTATAAATTGGAGAGTCCCGTAAATTGGAGATAACCTTCCTGTCACATACTCTATACATCGTGGTTACCAACTTTTGTTCTATGACTTTTAATTTTTTTTTAATTATTTTATACAAATTCAATCGGTTATTTTTATGCAAAGCAAAAGTCATACAACAAACGTTTTTCACCGTGATGTATGTGGTAGTAAGGTTGTCCTTGATTTGGACACCTGTATACTGGGAGATTTACGCCCGTATTCACAAACGACACTTGCTAAAGTGAACTGATTGGTTCGTGTGTCACCCTGTGCGACCACGTGCACAGTGAGACCTCATAGAAATGTTTGTAAATACGGGCGATATTGTTTCACATTTAATATTGTGGCACGTATCATCTATTCCAAATTTGTTTCGAATATTCCGGTTTTTTTATTCTTTTTATTTCACCCCTTTAAGCCTCAACCCTTTCAGTACCAGCGGATCGAGACACAATAGAAATTAATTGTTACCGCGGTCTCATGCGACCACTACGGTTCCACCAGGTAGATAATCGTGTAGCTTTCTATCTAACAAAAATTACAAAATCTTAGAGAGATTACTAAATCACATTTAAACACTTTAACCTCTTGTTTTGATGAGGCCAGAGTTCAACGACTGACAGTTAATTTGACTGTTAAAAATTGTAATAGAATGTTAATTATTTCTTTTTCTAGCCTTGGTCACTATTTTTGAACAAAAATACGGTTCAAACTTTCAATTGCTTAATGAATTATATTTAATTTAAAGACTTAAAATCTTGTAATTTTTAAATTTTAACACGGAGTTCAAATGTAGGTGTCGTGTGTTTTGCTTGTGTACCTTTAATCTTATAAAAATATTTTATTCTAATCTATTCAAATGTAGCAGCACTACAACGGAATCCTTAAAAAATCTAGAGCCGTAGTTCGGGTGTTAATTTGGGTCAAATCAGGAACACGAGTCACAAATGGCCCAAATAGTACATGCAGTACATGCCTACTTCAAACTGGTGACACATTGACTCATACGTCACCAATAAAACTATTTGTCATAAAAACTAGATCCCACAGGAAGGACGGAAGAATTACATTATCTTATCTATCAGTCGCGCCACTTTAAATACCTAACGACATAAACACCGCATTTGGAACCCTATTCCGTCTACTTAAGGTCCCCCAAGGCTGTCCAGCTCTGATACTCGATTTCAAACCTTACAGTGATGAGAATAAGAGTCAATAGATCGAAAGATGCGCGTGCGTTTCTCGGAAGGTGAGTGGACGCCATTCTTACACACGGTCATGAATGGTCGAGCAGTGACCATGGGTTTGATGAAATTAGGATAATTCGGGGCTTGAAAATATTTTTGTGCAAATCCAAACTTTTGGTTGGAGTTAATTGATTGAACACGCTTTATTTCATTTATGAAATTTTATGAAAATTATTGTCGTTTTTAAATTTTGTATTTTTTTTTATTGTGATTTTTTATGCATGGCAAGGTATTTGACCGCAATCGCCCCTGGTGTTAATTTTTTACATGAGCTACAAACAAGACCACTCTTTAATAGGCAAGTAATATTCTAGCAATATGTTGACACCACGTATAATAAGTATTCTTGTAATATAACAAGTATTTGCAACAAAAATTTTATACTCTTATATGCTGTCGACGTACATTGACCCAAAGTTCATTATTGCGCCGCAACTCTTGTATATTCACAATTACATCAGCTCTGACATTCTAATTCCATTCTTATGATAAGACTTATTCTAATTAAAGTAATCTTAAACAAACCGACGTTATCTTGCACAAATCATAGCGTTTCAACATGATTTAACTGTTAAAACGGAGTGGGGAAGGCGTGATCATGATAAGGTGGCACACCCACTATTATAATATCATAAATAAATAATAAAAGTCAGATAGTTAAGTTATTGTACACGGTTACACTTTGAATGATAATGTGATTAAATATTTGACATACTTTATGCATCGTGGGTTTAATTTAACTAGGTACGTGATACTGCAATCTTAACGCGAAATTTATGACTGGGTTACATTATGTACTCACGGCTTGACAATTCTTTTTATTTTAGTTGAAATGGAACGCGAAAGTTTAAAATCTTACAGTAGTTACTTATTACAAATACATAATTTATGATGCTACAGTTTTCACCTTTACATAGGTATTCAGTCAGTATATCTAGATTTCAGCCATTGGTAAAGTCGTGTACTGTGAAATAGTATTAATAAATCTATTAAAATTCAAGTAAAGAGTTTCTTTGGTTGGTAAAATGTCTATTAATTATACCAATTTTATTTTCTCTTATTTTATTGTAGAGTTTTATTCAAATGTCTTTTTTTCATTTTACTTAGATGTGCTGCCTATTTGATATCAATCACCCTTAACACACTTTATTATCCGACAAAAATTTGCACTCAAAATATTTTTACAGTCTTTCAAGCCGATAGCGATCGTACGATAAAATAAGAAATTATCATATAATTTTCATAAATAATCAGGTTATGTTGCATCCATAATTATAATTACTTGGCGATAGTCACTAGCAACGCTGATTTATTACATTGACGCAGTTAAGTTATCATTAATGATTTTGAATTGAAGGTTGGTATCTTGAATCGATGGGAGTATTGACTTATAGGCTGTGATAATTGTTACAGTTTAATAATTAATGGAAGTTTCTGTTCAGTGATTACACATTTGTGATATTATAACTGTTACTTCACTGACCTCATGAGTGATAGATAGGAAAAATTGGTTTAAGGAAAATTGTGAAAAAAAAATACTTTTTCTGAATTCTTGCATATTTCTAATCGGTTTAGGGTGGATTCGACCAAACAAGTGTAAATATTAATCTCAGAATAAATCGTCAGTTTTGACATATTTCCCATACTTACTGAAACTGTCAGTTATACCAAGAGTAATTCTCGGATAAAAGTTTGGTCGAAGCGGGCCTTAAAGTGGTATTATCTCAGGAATAGGTGCGAACTTAAAAAATATTTTTGTGTTGGATAGGCATTTATAAAACCACGCTGCGACCAGTAAGAGCGGAGCATCAATGAAACACGTTGCAAAAATAGTCTGAATTAGTAAAAAATATATCTGAATTTGAATGTAAATACTACAGTACACTATTAGTATCAGCCAAAACCAAAACGAATCCGTTATTTTCACTTGAGTAAATTATAAGCGTATTACAAATTAATTTGTTATCATGCACGTGCCGAGTCAAGACCTGACCTGAGGCGTATCTTGCATTGATTTTGTAGGGTAACTCGATTACTACACTCATAACTCAACGCACTTGAGGACAGAAAAGTCATTTTCGTTATCATTATTGTAGCCGATAGTGTTATTACCTTGAGTGGAAAGAGGCCTGATTTTAATAATATATTGCAAAGATTATTGTAATGCGGCCATTTTTGCTACCAGGGTGGCGCCACTGTGACGCGGTATAAGGTGCTATCTTGACAAATCACTTGTATTAATTTTAAGTACCTACTTGATGATAAGGGGGTATTGTAAGGTGGGAGATTATTTAACAGACAGATATGTGGGGATTGATAATACCCGTTTATCTTTTATTTATGGTGCATAGGCTTGGTCTTGATACCAATATTGAAGTAAAAAAAAATGAGTAAGTTCTTTTTGCGCTGATAGGTACTCTCTTCATAATCCCAATCCCAAAGCAGTGGCAGAATTTAAACTAAATACATTTTCCCCGTTAAAAATAGTAAAAAGGCTTAAAGTAAATATTTTTATTAATATTAATTTATCTTCGCACAGATAGACAACCAATATCATTAGCTTCTTAAAAAAAAGTTTTATAAAATTGGAAGAAGAATACAAGTATTATTATTCTTTGTCCATTTGTATTTTCGTGTCAAATATAGATTTTCTATTTCTCTTAGCGAGTATTATAATGATCATATCATTAAAGATAACATGAATCTAAGATTTGTATGCTTGAGGTTTCTAACAAAAACAAAAAATAGGTTTTGGACTTTTTGTGCGGAAAAACCTTTCTCACTAGACGAAGAAGACGGTAAGTACATAATGAGTAATTCAAACGAAATGAACATTTATAGTGGAGGAGGCTCATAGTCCAGCAGTGGACTGTAAAGGGCTGTTGATGATGATGATGATGAACATTTAATATTCGTGATAAGTGAAAGTATTGTACATGTGCTTCACACGAGGCCTTTATCACCGCGATATCCCCTATCAGACCATAATTCAGGTTCGTTATCATGACAGTTGGCTTGTCAAGTCAATGACAGACGGAATCATAGGCGGCTGTCCGGATATTGATTTATACACTGACGTATTAAGTAGTAGCACAACTTTATCACGACTCCATCAAATGAAATATTTTATAAACACAATCAGTTTATAATTTACATATTAAACATAAGTTTTACAGATATAACACACACCTAATCCCGAGAAAATAAAGATATGTGTAAAGGGCACAAAAACTTGTGCACGAGATTATTAATTTTTCTTCTTGTCAAATCTAGCTAAGCGGCTTCACATTATTTTCTACAACACAGCATGCCTTATCAAATCATTTTCCGCCTTTTATTAACTGACTTCAAAAAGGAGAGATTTCCCAATTCCAGTGTATATTATGTTTTATTTTTAATCAAGTATTATTATATCATGGAAAAATAACAAAGGGGTAATTTTTCATTCAGAGCAAGTAAGCTCTAATTGTAATACTTGCAATAATAAAGTAAAAGAAGGCCCTTGAATAAGGTCAATCAAATGAAATGTCAATTATCACTGCATCACTTAAGCTCCATTGAAAAAAGTGATAACAAATATTGCATTTCTTTGCGACATTTTATCAAAAGAAAATAAAATTGCAGTATTGTACTTATGTAGTAGCGAACCAATGAATGAACTAATAAGAATGAACGAAGATTATACATGTGTTTTACTCTTGTAATGTCGCATTGAAGTATAAAAACATTATAACAAGACCAAAATCTGATATGGCTGTTACATCTTGACGCTCAAAATTGAGAAAATATTAATATGAATTAATTTTAAAGCGATAGATATAGACTGCAACACACATATAATTTTACAGTAGGTTTCAACTAAAAATAAACAATTTCAATTCTAAATGAGAGGCACCCGCTGGAAACCAGCGTCGGGGCACGCGTGCACGCGTGTCTTGTTCATTTTGATGCTGAGCGGGTGCCTTTTTGACACATAAATACTTAGTATACCGTTTTATTTTATTATTTTTGTTCTGTATTGTTTATTTTTTCTTTCTATTCTATTCTAAAACCTAAAAAAAAATCTCAAAAAGTAAAAAACAATGAAAGCCATGGTCACCCTAGTGGACACCACGTGGTGGACGTAACGCATAATCCACATGACGCAATACTACTGCGTACTGTCGCAGGTAGGAGTTTTCGGTTACAACCAGAACTGTGCGATTGTCGACCTTATGTCCACTGGTTAAGGAGAGATGCATCAAGTTTGTGCTGTGAAAAATTCCATTTGACATGATGGAGTCATCTCTGGGGGTGTGTCTAAAGTGTGACGTGTACAGTTTATTTGGATGGATGGATTGTTTTCGTGTTGAATTAAAGGTGACTTGTTTGCAATTGAGAATTGGGTATTTGCCACTCGTTCGTTCGTTCGTTTCAGCCAAATGACGTCCACTGCTGAACAAAGGCCTCCTCCAAGGTTTTCCACAATGCACGGTCCTGCGCTGCCCGCATCCAGGCTCTTCCCGCGACCTTTACTACTTTAGAAGTTGTGCCCAACGATAGTTGGTTATTGGTATCAATTAACTATCTAATACCAGTTTTCCAGTTATCAAGTAAAAACAGTATTGTATTGGACTTGGAATTGGACATTTCACACTGCGCCATGTAGGTGTACTTTACAAAACATTTTTTTAATAAAATCTTAAATTAAATATTTGTTTAACAAAAAACTATTTAATTTAAGATAGAAATAGAAAACACCTAGCTAAGTCTATACAAATTTAGATTTATGACAAATTTTTGTATCGTGCAGGATTCGATTCCACAGCCTCTGACTCTAGCATGTGAACCACTAAGCCACTGGGTTAAGAATTACGTTACTTCATATTTTTGGTAGAAAATCTTATATATATAATAAGGATAAGACCCTATGTGACTTGTTCCCAGAAGTAATAATCATTTAACTGACTATTACCACAGAATAATAATAAGTACTACGTACAGAAGTTTTACTACGCAAAGGTATTTAAAAAAATGTGTGCTTAATGTAATTAACAATACGGTGTAATTTAGCCTGTCTCAAGAGTCAAGCACCATTTTGTTGACAAACGTCAGTGATCGGCACTGCGACGAAGGTATAGGACTGACTTCGGTAAAATTGCCATAAATAAAGAAGAAGAAGAGAAGACTTCGGTAAAATGATGTGACATGAGGTGCCAAACTGCGGAAAATGGCGGAGGAAATAAATACATGATTTAGCATGAATTATCATAAATAATATCAACTACTTATTTACCTCTCAGTGTCTTGAGGCAACTTAAAAAAGTACATTCTGTGTTTTTATTATTATTTAGGCAGTTAAATACTGCACAGTATTTAGTACACCATTTTCTTTATTTTCTTCTATCATACACAAGAATACGCGTGCGTGAGTCAATGTTCGCTCGTATGTGAGGCCTTGTCGAATAGTATCCTGTAGGTGGGCCATCGTGCGTTTTTTGATTTCGATGTAAACTCGCGTAGATGAACAGGCCTGCTATTACATAATTTCCCACCAGTGGGGTTAAGTCTTCTCTACATTATAAAACAAAGTCGCTCCCGCTATCAATAAGTTTATATTTTCGCAACGGATTTTAATGCAGTTTATCAGCAATTGATAGGGTGATTCAAGAGGAAAGTTTCTATACATTTATAAAAGCGAAAGGTCACTGATTAACCACTGACTCACTCACTCATCATGAAATCTCAGAAACTACAAGTGCTAGGAGTCTCAAATTTTGCATGGGGGTTCCTTTTAGAACGTAGGTGCTCACTAAGACGGGATTTTGCAAAATTCATCCCCTAAGAGGGTAAAAGGGATCCTTGCGTACGAATTCGCGGGCGGCCACTAGTGTTCGTATAATAGGCTAGTTTCCTAAAAAAATTTTTTAGTCCGTCATGTTTAATATCAAAACATATTGGACACATATATTTTTATATCTCAATCTAACAAATAATTACATAGTTATGGTGCGTTGAAGTTCCGCGCGACGTCACAAAGTGCGGCACTTTTATGCACTCATTGACGTCTGGGCCTCTTCTTATGAACTTTGGCGCGCTTTATCTCTTTAAATTTTCATTAGTTTGAAAAAGTGAAAAATACGTGTAGAGTATTTTTTGATAAGTTAACTGACGGACTATTAAAACTCTTGCTTTTTGACCCAGGAAACATCCCTATTAACGTACGAAGCCGGGGTGGGTCGCTAGTTTGGTATATAATTACTACAAAATGACTCAGTCCTCCGGTCACCTTTGCGCTTGCAGCAATTGTAAGGGAAATTCCTTGCCCGAGCAATTGGTTTGATGGACATTGAGAAAGCAACCTTAAATGTTGGGTTTAGAGTCGGGTATTGCACGTGGGGGAGATATTATATGGTAATTGGACCGACGTCGGTCCGTCTGAGCGTGAGCCAGGTCACGTCGTATCTAGAGAGTGAGTGTTTCCATTTGACGGACGAGAATTTGACGAATGAGAACAATTTGCCGTGTGTTTCTGGCAAAGTATGACCACTCCCACTCTACTCGTGGATATCTTTTATGGCAAATAAAGGTTATGCGAACACCAGGCTTTTCCATCCCGTCTGGTCGGTGTGAGGAATGTAGGCCACATCTTCCATTTTCCTTTAATAACAATTAGTCTTCAATTAGTCTACGCTACTAAAAGCTTTTTCTTGGAACACTTTAATAAAAGCTTCTTAACCAAGTGTACAGAAGTACACGTTGCTATAAAACATTAGGTACACTTTAAAAACAAAAATGAGTCATTAAAAAATATTTACGTAAATTCATAAAAATGTTCATGGCATAATCATGCAAAAGTCTGCTATGTTAGGCGATCTGCACGCGTTGGTGTGGTTGAAGCATTAGGTACACATAAACCAGTGAATTTGGTATACCTAGAGAGAGAGAGAGAGAGAGTTTGAGCCTGGAAAAGGTTATAAGAATAGTTTAATCCCGGTTTTTTAAACTCGGATCCGCTCGATTAAGTTTTTTCTGTGACAGACAAAATTTCACGCAGGCAAAGTCGTGGGAAAAAGCTAGGAATATACACGAAAATTTCTTGTACCATTCAAAATCTGCAAACTCAGTCGACTTTGTAATCTGAAGCGTGAAACTGTGTATTTATCAGATTTGAAACTATAAAAATCCAAAATAAAAAGATACGTTTTTTTTAATTATGAATGTTAAATTAAATTAATGTCGTTGTTAAATATTAAATTCACACAAATACCATAAAAATCGAACTATTTTTTTTATCCACAACGAGGTAGCTCTTGGCCTGTATCTCACCTGATGATAAGAGACGATCAGGCCGAAGGTGGAAGCGAGCTTCACCCGGAATCCTCAACCACGGAGGAACTGACTATCTTACCTCTAACTGTCGGAAGACAACAATGCTGTTAACATTGTTGTTATGGCGACAGACGTAAGATGGTGGTAGCTAGCCAGGCGGACTTTGAACAAGCCCTACCACCAACCAAACCGAACAGAAAAATCTGCCCCCACTGGGAATCGAACCCGGGACCTCTGCGTCTGAAGCAGGTGGTCTTACCACTAGACTACAGAGGCGGTTCTAATACAGTATGGTCCTAAAACTCGTCCGTCATTTTCCCGTCCGTTCCCTGTTTCTATGGCACAGTGGACCCACGCCTGTTCCTATGTGGTCCCTCACTTTTTCCTCTACTGCTCCAGGAAGGCCACCTTCCAGATAAGAGATAAGCTGTTGCTAAGCCGGTTAAATTGAAAGGACAAGGGAAGAGGACTCAGAAGGGTCAATTAACAATTTTTTGTCCTTGGGATGAATGATGTTCTAAAGCAGTGGTTCTTAACCTTTAAGTCACGAGGGACCATTTTACCAAATTTCTTTTTTTTTCTTCAGGGGCGTAACGCACTTAGTACCGCCATTAGTAGATAATAATATAATCTATGACACTCACAAATAATGTGGCTTTCTATTGGTAAAAGTTTCAAAGTCGGTTCAGTAGATCCAGATATTATCCCCTACAACTTCACAGATTTTACCTTTTTTAATATTAATTTAAATAAAGTTCGTTATGAGACTGCTTACGTCACTTCTATTAGACGTAAAGTCACGTAGGAACCATGTTTGTGTCAAATTATGAGACACTCCTCCGTGACCATATTTAAAGGCTCCTCGAGAATGCATTGTATATTATACGACCCGCCCCGATAACTACATACAAGTAGATATAAGATAGATACAAGTAAAACTTTCCTCTTGATCTATTAATTAAAAAAACAGCATCAAAATCTGTTGCGTAGTATAAATTAAAGATTTAGCATACATAGGGACAGACAGAAAAGCCATTTTTTTGTAGTGATATTATCAAGGTATATCAAGAATTGTTTATTACAGTAGGCCTAAGATGCGCGCCGTGATAACTTTTATCGAAGTCAAAATGTATGGGGAAAATCGATAAAATGGCGTGATAACCGCTCACGAGAAGTCAACTATAAACAAAAAACTTAACGTCATCAATTTTTCGGCTGAAATAATGATCATGACAGACAGTTTCTAGCTGTTTTACCAAAAATATTTATAACCAGCTGTGCCCCAACGTAGCCTATGTGTTAATCCAGGGTGTCAGCTAACTCCATATCAAATTTCATTAAAATCGCTCCGGCCGTTTTGACGTGAAGAAGTAACAAACATACGTCATACACACTTACACTTTCACAAACTTTCGCCTTTATAATATTAGTGTGATTTACTGAAATTAAATGTAAATTGAGACTACATTTAAAATTCATAAATTATCCTGCTTTCGCCTCCGAGATTTATTTTACCGCGTAGTACCCCTGTACGACAAGCCAATCCGCACACAATATTCAGCGCAGTAGTAGTAAAAAACAAAAGAGCGGGCAACCCCACCCCTACCACGCTGTGGGCTCGGTGTCCGAGCGGTCTCATTCCTTTGTGCGCACGCGCAACGACCGCACGCAGTATAAGAAAAATGCTTAAGTGACGTCACCAGGACGTTTTTACCGACAAAAAACGTAATTATTTTAAGTTGTGCAGTGTAGTGACGAGAATTAGACCCAACACAAGGTTGGTTGTAACAACTATTTTGTGTAAGTGCTCGTACATTTTTATTATAAGCGTTGTGACACGACGCGTAACTTTGACCCATTTTTAGCTCCAAGTTAACGCGCGATGTTAACCAGTAGCCATTTTTTATGATCAAACGAACTTACCAAGTGAAGTTCGATCTGAATTATCCTGTTTTCGCCGAAGAGATTTAAGGTCCCTCCCAACCCGAAGATTTCTATATCTTCTTCCCTGGAGGTAAACGTCAATGTCATCTCTTCTCTAAATATAATGAGACCGCTCGGACACCGAGCCCACAGCGTGGTAGGGGTGGGGTTGCCCGCTCTTTTGTTTTTTACTACTACTGCGCTGAATATTGTGTGCGGATTGGCTTGTCGTACAGGGGTACTACGCGGTAAAATAAATCTCTTCGGCGAAAACAGGATAATTCAGATCGAACTTCACTTGGTAAGTTCGTTTGATCATCTAATAAAAAGTTAGAAAATTGGCACCTGTAAAAATATTTTGTATTTTTTGCATGGAAACGGATTCAAACATATGACCCATCGTGCTTTCACTTTGAGCTCTATTTCTACGAATTACATTATTTCTTTATAATTGTTATTATATTCTATTAAATAATGACGTCATCAACTTTCTCACTGTCAAATCGACCTCTAGAGATTTCTCTACATATGTACAGTCATCAAGCTAACATTGTAGGATCTTATTCAGTCGTAATAAAAGCTAGTTTACAATAAATGTGTACGGTACAGTTTTAATTCTTGAAGATTACAGTGATTATTTGTAATAACGATTGCCTAAATTGCGAGTAATTTAAAGTTCTTCCATTCAGAATTGGAAAGCTACATATTTTCACTAAACGTCTTAATTGTTGAATGTGATGCTTTGTTATTTTAGTACCAAATAAATATTTTTTCTTTCTTTCTTTCTTTCTTTATTAGTGAGAATGGATTAGAAGATTCAAATCCATAGTTATACCTATGTATAGACAGACATAGTGCTTAAATGAGTCAGTGCAGTATGGGATCCCGTGATGACATTGACATTTATGACGTCTGTGTCACGTCATACAAATATGAAGTAATTTCACAAATGTTTCAATAAGCCTGAAATAATTTTTCCATCGCTAAATGTGTGCAAATCCTAAAAATAGCCTCAAACAAACCTAACGCTTAGAATGTTGGAATTCCGAATATTTCCAAAACAATCGAATATAGATCGAATTCGACCGATTTAGATCGATTTATCGATTTCCAGTGAAATGAGGCAACAGTGTTGAGTGTGGAATCGTTCGTAGTAACTTAATTCATTGCTTAATAATAGCTTTTTACGCATACTTACGTCATCAGCCCGAAAGTTCTGGGTTTGTTTCCTATATGGAGCACACAAACTGAAAAAAACACTGTCTAATTGTCCATGAGTTTTTCTGGACGTTTGGTAAAAAAAACAACCTGATTTTTTGAAAAGAAATATCATCATTTACGTGCTACGGAGAGCTATTTGATTTAAAAAAAGTTTTTTTCAATAATTTCGTCATCCAACTATCATAAGCTTACTTTTTGACGTCATCGGTGATTTGAAAAGCTCCACTATTCACTAATTTCTACACCTGTCAAACAATACTAAAACTAATTTTGATAGGTACACTAAAAACTAAGAAAATTCAACTTATTGACACTATGGACAAGAAAAGTCAGCCAATATTTATTAAAGTCAAGGTTTATGAACGTTACGTTATGAAAAGAGAAAATTGCTTTAAGATTCAGGGAAAAAACCAAATTGGACATCCTTTTTTATTGGACCTGGATTTCTAATGAAATATTTAATTATAGGATGATAGATTGTATTTTTCATTAAACAAAACATTGAAGATCCGCTTGAAAGTTCAAACTCCTTTCTCTATACACATTTTCAGGTATTAGACAACAAAATAAACAGTAAGATACATCGCAGAGCTGTTAACGCCGCACACCTATTTTGTGTGAGAAAATAAACAACTCTCTCGACTGGGCGAAAATACGCAAACCCCGTTGAAAGATGTGTAAATATTTTATGTAATTAATGAGATATACAGGGTGGAAACGTTTAGTGATCTCACTCGATTATTTCTAAACTATACAAGATATTCAAAAACTGGTTACTGATCCTGAAAGTGCTTCATGAGCTCTTTCAAACGGTACCAATAATAGGTTACAGAATAAACTGGATCTATCTGAAAATTCAATGTTTCCAGCTTCTGTAACCTATTATTGATACCATTGGATAGAGCTTGTGAAGCACTTTTAGAATCAGTAATCAGTTTCACGATATCATGTGTAGTTTTTAAAATAATGTGTAAACATTGAATTTTCAGATAGGTCCAGTTTATTCTGTAACCTATTATTAATACCATTTGATAGAGCTCATGAAGAACTTTCAGGAACTAGTTTATTGATATCTTGTATAGTTTAGAAATAATCTAGTGAGATCACTTATCGTTTCCGCCCTGTATAGATTTTTAAATTAACTGCACCCACACTGTTGGGAATTTGCTGTTAGGTGGGTTCCACTTGCGTCCTATTTGTTGTCCACTGCTGGACAAAGGCCTCCCCTAAGGATTTCCACTATGACCGGTCCTGCGCCGCCCGCATCCAGGCACCTCCCGCGACCTTCACTAGATCGTCGGTCGGCTCGTGGTCGCCACTCGAGGACTCTTCTGCTCTAGCGGCCATCAGCTCTGCGAGCTATATGCCCCGCCTATGCCACTTGATTCTATTTTTTCTATTTGTTGACATTTTATTATTACGTTATTTAATGATGACCAGGGTTCGAAAGGATAATTATCAATGATAATGATAATTATCAATGATAATTCTCATGATAACAGATGGATAATATAATTATCGGTTGATAATAACAAAAAATGCGATCGTAAAAATAAACTGTATTCGAAGATTTCGAACGTGTATTTCCGCACTTGCGTCTAGTGGTGGGCGTTAATCAACATAAATAGTTATAAAACCTATCTATTTAGCTCCACAATTGCACAATGACACTGTTACACGAACCAATCACAGAGCTCTATTCAACACTGTGCGTTCGATTTGCGTCTTGCATTCACGATAAAAAGATCTCAATTATCGAAGAATGGCTACATCTAGCCGAGTTTTCAATAGCGCGTGTTTCGGAACCGGATTTTCATGATATTTCAACGTTACTTCAGTCCAATTTGGTACGAGATGGGTAACGGCTCGTGTGAAGTTTCAGTGTTTATTGTTCCCTATTATCTAGCGTCAAAATATTTATCCATTTTCCAAGCTTTCTGCGACTAGCGATGGATAACTTGAAGACAATCAGCAACCAAAACGTAAAGCAACATTCGCAATCAGAATTTCTTATGAAACAATATTATGACAAATGTATCTTATAATGTTGATAATTATCATGGAGCGTAATTAACTTAATAATTTCAAACCCTGATGATGACCCAATCAACGTGTACTTTGCGTCTTGTGTTAAGAACGTTTGACGGATTTCACCCGAAGGTCTCAATTTCTGTTTAAATTAAGGTCTTAAAAGGCGGCTAAATCAATACATATTTGTGTCAATTCCCAGTTTCTTTTTCTCAGCACTAACAAAGAAATTTTTTTCGAAGCTCTGGCTTGTTATTACGATCGTTTTAACAAGTGCTGGCGCCGTTGATGTTTTGTAATAAAAACTTTTTTTTACTTGAAATTTAATCGATTTGCGAGTGCTTTAAGTAAAAGGTTTTAAAGTATAGAAAAGCATTTTGACATTAAATAGAACATTCTTTTTAAAATTGGGTCACTCGTGTTTTAATTAACTATTTGTAAAGTAAAGAATGTAAAGTATATACCTAGTCTGGTCATAAGTTCTGTCACATGATCATAACTTTTGAATTTTGAATGAAGGTCTCAAAAATATTTATTGAATTAGAATTTAGAATATTTAACGAAATTAAAAAAGTGCACTGTTTTGAATTTTATTTGTTTTTAAATATGTAGTGGACGCATAAAGAAGACCGAACAGCAGTTGTCACGCTGCATTGGTGCGGTTACGCGCCAAAGCAGATTTTCGATGTGCTGAAAAAAAATAATTCAATATTAATTTTACGTTTATCGTTTCATCAAACGATATAATGAAGTTCTAAGTGTAGAAGACACAAAACAAAAGTAATTGTCCTTGCACGGTTAGGACTCCAGCAGCGTTAAAAGCTGCGAAGGCGCGAACTCAAAAAAATCCCATGCGTTAGCAGACTTTGCCTGCCCTGGAGGTAGGCTTAAGCCCATCCAGGGTGAAATTGGTATTTATGAAGACTCAAAACTTCAAACTTTTTGAATAAAAATCAAAAATCACTTGGATGCGCGTTTAAAAGACCTGAGATTGAAGAAATCCTACGTTTTGCTTAAGCAGTACGCGGGAAAAAAGTACCATGAAAAAATTTTTCGAATGTTTTTTTTTACCATGGAGGAGAGTTACAAAAAAACAAAATGGTAAGTTGGATGCGTACATCAATGAAAAAGCACCAGCTTAATTTCGACTGTCCAGCTAGGCCAGCTTTTATCGTCACTCAAGGTTTGGTAACATGTCCCAAATTTGGGCTTTTTTGAGGTGTTTTTTGCATGAAAGGCATAAAAACGAATGCCATTCTGTATCAAAATTCAGTTCACACAAAGCTTATGGAACCTTTTTTACATATCATGCTCAATAACTGACACTGGGAGTTCCAGCAGGATTTTGAGCCAGCTCATAGAGCGAAAAGCGCACAAAACCCGCTCGTAGGGCGTAAAATTGACCTCAGCCGGCACGAAGTCTGGCCCTCATCCAGTCCAGGCTCTAATCCGTTGGATTACAAAATATGGCAACATTTGGAGAGGAAGGCCTGCTCTATGACCCATACTGATTTGGAGTCCCTCAAGGCATCCTGTATTAAACCAGCCGCCGATATTGATACGAAACTCGCTCGTGTTTCTAGAGACCACTTACCGCGCAGTTTGAACCCTTGTATTCATAATGACGAGGAAAATTTGAAATAATTTTTACAAGCATAAAATCTTTGTTTTAGTACCTTTCTATTGGTATATAAATGATTACCGTAAAAACAAATATAGTATCAATTATTTCACTATAAACATGTGACCGAACTTATGAATCGACTAAGTATTTATTATTTTTTATTATTTATTATTTTATCAACCGACTTCAAAAAAGGAGGAGGTTCTCAATTCGACCCGTATGTTTTTTTTTTTTTTCTATGTTTGTTACGCGATAACTCCGCCAATTATGAACCGATTTGAACAAATCTTTTTTCGGCGTATAGGTAATACCTCAAGGGTGGTCCCATTTAAATTTAATAATAGAAAAAACAACCCCCAAGGGTGGAAAATTGGGGATGAACTTTTTTATACGCAATATCTCCGCCGATTATAAATCAATTTGAACGATTATTTTTTTGTTGAATAGGTATTATCAAAAGGGTGGTTTCATAGGAATTTGAAGAAAATATTTCACCCCCAAGGGTGGAACATTGGGGATGAACTTTTTTATACGCAATATTTTTTATTTTTAGTTTTTTTTGTGTTCACGCATTTGAAGTCGGTTTTATTTTTTTTAAAAGTTAATTATTTATTGAGCAATTACATATTTGTGTCATATTAACTCATAACTGTAAAAAGTTCTATTTTGGGATTCGAGCCCAAATCTTAAAATTCAGGAAAGAGAGTTGATTTATCCCTGTTTATAGAGTTAAGTGGAACAAACCTCTGGCACGTGTAGAGCATTCTCTTTACATTTTTATTAGAAGTATACTTCGCTATTAATACCGTTCGTTCGTTCGTTCGTTTCAGCCAAATGACGTCCACTGCTGGACAAAGGCCTCCCCCAAGGTTTTCCACAATGAACGGTCCTGCGCTGCCCGCATCCAGGCTCTTCCCGCGACCTTTACCAGATCGTCGGTCCACCTAGTAGGAGGCCTGCCCACGCTACGTCTTCCAGCCCGTGGTCGCCACTCGAGAACTTTCCTGCCCCAACCGCCATCGTCTCTACGAGCTATGTGCCCCGCCCACTGCCACTTGATTTTAGCAATTCTGCGAGCTATGTCGGTTACTTTGGTTCTCCTGCGGATCTCCTCATTTCTGATTCGATCACGCAGGGAAACTCCGAGCATAGCCCGCTCCATCGCCCTTTGGGTGACCTTGAGCCTTCTTATGAGGCCCATAGTAAGCGACCACGTCTCAGATCCGTATACCATCACTGGCAACACGCATTGGTCAAATACTTTCGACTTGAGACACTGCGGTATTAATACCGTAACTGGCTGAAAAACGAACATGTCAAGTCCAGTCCAGACTGGCATTAAATAAAATCTCAGAATGTTTATCTAACGCCCGTATTCACAAACATTACTATGAGGTCTCACAGTGCGCGTGGACGCACAGGGTCACACACGAACTAATCATAGAGCTCTATTCAACGCTGTGCGTTCGATTTGCTGCTTCACTTAAGCAAGTAACGTTTGTGAATACGGGCGTGAGGATATTTTTACACATCTTTTGATAGGTGTTAGTAGAGTTCTTTTAAAACTCGTTCAAACGTGTATAACAATTTTTATAACACTATTTCTCGCCACACATATAAAATAAATAATACAAAAGACAAAACGACAACGATTTAGGCGATCTTATCACTAGGAAGCGTTCTTTTCTAAAAAACAGACACTCTTTCTACCGCAGTCGGGTAAAAAAACCGCGTAGTGATCTGTTGTGAGATGTGTCCTAAGTTTATATAATTTTAAAGATGATATCAAAAAAATCATGTGATTAATCAAATTTGGGTTTTTAAAAGGTTATTGTCTTTTGATCAATAAAAAAAGCTCTATGCGACCAATACATTTTCCGGTTAGGTACTTTTACATAATTTCTATGTCAGAATATAGCGTTGCTTTATTCCATTTCAAAATATAATCTATATCTTTGAAATTGAAAAGTCTCTGATACTTACTGACTCTGACTCACTCACTCATTACAAAATCTCAGAAACTACAAGTGCAAGGAGTCTCAAACTTTGCATGCGGGTTCCTTTTAGAACGTAGGTACTCACTAAGAACGGATTTTATTAAAATCCACCCCTAAGGGGGTAAAACGGGATCCACGCGTACGAAGTCGCGGGCGGCTGTAGTAGCTACAAAACGAAGGAATATTCCATTACCAACTAATTAAAACATTAAAATAGCACAGAAGTTACCTAGAAAATTAATTCTAAAACGTCCATTACCCTTCCTTTTTAACGTAGCAACTATTTTAATTTTATAATAATTAGTTTCAAACTTTGCTTGCGATAACAGTATTCTGGGAACAATCCTTAAAGTAATTATGCTGAGGCAACGAACGAAACAATCACAGAAGCAGCTTATGTATGATTTTTTTGATGTAGAACGCAGGTATTTGACCACAATCGTACCTACCTGATCGTGAGATTCAGTCTAGGATACATATCTGCCCTGTAAGTGCATATTCACTTCCGCATTTTAATCAATTGACAACTTTTTTTTATACCAAATCGTGCTATGTGATTCCTGGATCGGATTTTGTAAATATATTCCATCAGTATTTTGCAACTATGAACTTCCACACAACACATTTAATATCTAAAGTTAACCGTACCTTTACCACCGTACCGTTACCAATTTTAACTCTATTTTTTCAACTCCATAATTGTCATCGTCGCAGCCATTTGCTCAAACAGCGCTAAATAGCAAAGGATCTTTGGCTTGTTCAAGATTTTTCAAATAGTCAATTTAAACTTTGCTTTTACAATTAGATGTCAAAATTATGTCAAATTACTTACCACAAGGTGGACCGACGATATCATAAAGGTAGCAGGAAAGCGCTGGACGCAGGCCTGTACCAACCGGGTAACATGGAAAGCATTGGGGGATTGGCCTATGTTCAGCAGTGGACGTCCTATGGCTGAGATGATGATGATGATGACTTACCTTGAGATAATTACTTACCGATTCAAATCTTTTATCAATATTTAGACCCTTTACAGAACAATATATGTACTGAGAAAACTCAAACTTGAATGTATGCAAGCACATTCTACGCTTTCCTCTTTCACTCAACAAAGTCAAACTTTTCTAGTTCAATTTAATTTTCTTAGAAAAACGTTGGAATAGTCAAATTGTATTCCTTTGGCAAGTTTAAAGAGGTTAACTACGTTTAAAGTGTTCTTTGAAATTTGAGTTTTGATATCCTAAGAAGGGCGTTGATATTGCCTACATAACCTGTTGGAATATTGGCTTTAGAATATTATATTCGTCGCTAAGCAATGTTAAAATTTGTAATTACTTCAGATTTCAATATTTCCCAAATTAATCTCTAGACTACAAAATTCTTTGACTCAGCAATTGAAACAGACATACAAAATTAATTTTCTTTTATTATTAGAGAGGTGGTCTTAATAATAAAAAGACAAAGATAAAAATACTTTTGTTACTTTTGAAATAATAATACTTTTACAATACTGAATCTTCCGATTGTTTTTTGAAGTTGCAAAAATAACATGAAAAGAAAAGTTTATGCTGAAGCGAAAAATAGTATAAATCAAAAACCATAATATTTCATGACCGACATTTTTATATTTTCAAACAATTGCGCAGTTACTTTAATCCACGTGTAAAAAAATTATGTAATATTGCAGACAAATAAAAAAATGCTATTTGCTCATTGTAAGTCAATTGCGCAATAAATTTCTTTTAGAATTTCAAATCGCAGCGGTTTCAAGAGTACGGTACATACAAACACTACAACCTTGACATATGTATATAAAACGCTTCAAACTCATGCTAAGTTATGAAAAAATCAAGGTTTTTGGACAATTGAATTTGAAAGCTTTACGGTTTTTGTAAGACAAAAAATAAGTGGAAAACTGAAAATATAGATCGTTTCATCTACGAATACGCGCCTCACCATTCTTCCGCTAATGTTTGAGTGTTATCATATCAGAAGCCATAGGGCTGACTTCGGTAAAATGATGTGTGACGTCAGGTGCCAAACTGCGGAAAATGGCGGAGGAAATACATGAATAAGCATGAATAACATTTTGTGTTTCTATATTATTCAGGCAGTTAAAATACTGCACATTAATACGGTGCCAGGAAAAACCACACTCCTATAGAGTGTGGTTTTTCCTGGCACCACTGTTCTCTTTGGGGATAATACCTGCTATTGTCCAACACTTTTGATATATTACTCATAAACATGGATTCATTTTCATTGAAAAATCTCCCTTATCGAGTGAATTTGTTCTATAAAAATGCAATAAGATACTTTGTCATAGAGCTCAAAGTAGCATCATGCATTGTTTACTTGTTACAGAGCTCTCCAAATCAAAAAAATAATATGGTGACTTTTATACCTTGTTGATTAATACATACTCCACCAAGTGCCTACCTACTTAAACTACTTTTTCTGGTCCATGGTCGCCACTCGAGCACTTTTCAACCCTATCGGCATTGATCAACTGATTATTTGGTAGAGGTCGCTGAAAGCACCTTGGTGCGGACATTACAAGACCAGTCATTGTAGTTCCTTGGGGGAGGCCTTTGTGCAGTAGAAGTCATTTGACTGAAACAAATGAATACACTTTCTTTCTTTTTTTGTGAATGTAAGCGCTCCTGCACACGACGCCGCCGCCGCGCCGCCGCCGCCGTCGTATGCAGGAGCGCTAAGTTCTGCGTGGAAATTGATAAAGTAACATTTTGAGACGTGCCACCTGGACTACTTTTGCCACGCATTCTTTGTGTCACGTTTTAGGTGAAATGACCACATCGGCCAGTATCTACATATGAATAAGTCCATTTTTTTCATTTTTGTCCTAAATCGCCGTTCGGGACACGTGATCCTTAGAAAATGTTTGCAAAATTTTATTCATATATGCGCGTTGAAATTAAACGCACTTTTTTGGTCGGTTTAGATTTTCCTTCTTGAAAACTAACTTAGAGTCCAAAGTATAAATTAATTAAGGTAAATATGCCACCAGAGGGCGCTAAAGAACCTCATGGAGTTTAACGAATATTTCAGTCGGCTAATATAAAAATGCATAGACAACCACCCTTTACCGTACCAATAAAATAGAGATTATCACGGTAATTACAAAAAGCTTAGTTGAAATATTTTGCAAAATAATGCCGAATATTTCAGACATATTTAATTTCGTAACGGATACCTTACTTGTACACATTCCGTTTCATTTTATCATGCTACAATTGTGATGTGTCATAGTTTCGCATAATTTCAAGTTTCAACAAGTTTTCAGCCTAACATTAACTCAAGGTCTGATGTACTCACGTTACTAGACTATAATCAGGACAACATATTCTAGCTTCATCATCATCATTTCAGCCATAGGGCGTCCACTGTTGAACATAGGCCTCCCCCAATTATTTCCATACTGGCCGGTTGATAGCGGCCTGCATCCAGCGCCTTCCTGCTACCTTTATGAGGTCGTCTATCCACCTTGATAGACATCCCAAGCTGCATGTTCCAGCACGTGAGTTCCACTCCAGGAGGTGACTGACTGACATAGTGATCTATCAACGCACAGCCCAAACCATTGGACGTATCGGGCTGAAATTTGGCATGCAGGTAGATGTTACGACGTAGGCATCCTCTAAGAAGGCATTTTACGAAACTCCACCCCTAAGGGGGTAAAACGGGATCCACGCGTACGAAGTCGCGGGCGGCCGCTAGTTGAATAATATAATATACCGCAATATTGCATTCAGACATATATAACCGTTACAAAGTTGCTCTACCCTCACAATCGATCAGGTTTCGACCGGCGCAATCCGATGTCAATCCAAAATCAATTAGCACCACCAATCAGCCGCGCCTGCGTTCATTGATCGCCATTCATGACAACTTTATCAATAACTCTGCGCTCGCGCTTGGAAATTGGCAATAAAGTGATGAATGACTGCTTAAAGGCTCTGTTACTGAGAGATATAAAGCTCTAACTCACAATGTGTGGTCTTTACCCTTTTTTTTTTAGTGAAATTGGTTCCATACTTTATGATCATTTTTAAAAATCAACAACGAGGAAGCTCTTGGCCTGCATCTCACCTGATGGAAAATGATAACCAGGCCGATGGTGCAAGCGAGATTCACAAAGAATCCTCAACCATAGAGGAACTGACTAACAAAGATCTGACACTTCTGCTGGTGTTGGTGGCTGGTGCTGAGAAGTGGTAGAAAAAACTCGGTTACCTTTTCCAGTCTCTTATCTATAACAGGTCAATTAGTCAGTGACCTTTCGCTATTATAGATATGTTACTGTAAAAGCTCGAATTGCAGTAAATCCTAAGATATTCCAGTAAAACCTAAGATATACCAATGTCTAATGGTAAATGTCCCAAAAGGTTTGCGATTCGAACTCTTACCACCATTTCGTTGTTAAATCTTAGGATTTACATTAATGGCACGGTAAATGTTGAAAAACAAAACATGTCATAACGTGCTCAGCGCATCTCATCATCATCATCAGAAATTACTTCAATTGGAAAAAATCGAATCTATCTTAATATTGAAGTTGCCCTCTTTGTATTTCTAGTCGCTCACTTAGTAATGTAGTCGCACGGACAGAATTTTAATATCTAAAATGGATTAAACATAACCCACTATTTGTAAGCTCGTTCTGCATTTGATTATATTAATCAATATTCGTTGTTAGTTAAGTTAATTTTTCGCTTACTCAAATTCATTACGCTCAAGTTATTAAAACAGTAAGTATGCTATCATCAGTCGCTAAGTTATTTTTTAATCGATCGTGTTATAATTCCCCATTAAGAATTACTCATTGTTTTATTCCTAAAACCAACATCTACCAGCTGACAGAGGTAAAACCTAGCATATTCTGAATTCGAAAGGTAAAAGCTCGAAAAAATCGTCGCATTTTCAGAAATACTTACATTTACCAACTCATGTCGGTAAATCCTAAGACTTGCACTTAAATCTTAAGATTAACCGTAGTTCGAGCTTTTACAGTTACAGATATAGATTTTCGACCACTCCTGTGAAGCTATCTGTGAAGATCTAGATCATCTCTAAAACCTTCAAAAGGAGACAAGTCATTGGTATATTAAGATTAATGGATCTCTGAAACGGCTTCAGTCAATTCTACTGAATTTAAATATATTATACAACGCGGCATCTGCCTCGGTTTTATTCGGACCGAGGCCTCCTGGGTGATTTCAGGCTGAAATTAATTCATTATAGAATGTTAGAGATCGTTGTGAGAAATCATGCGAGTTGCAGTTTTATTAGTTCGACTGACAATAGTGACTGAGTTTCTTGCGCCGCTTCTTCTCAGCACTGGCCTATTTATTGGTAGGATTTATACTGGGACATGTAAAGGTGCTTTTTAAAAGCCTACTTGCATAAATAAATGAGTTTTAAGAGTTTTTTATGAGCTTTATTGAAAATCATTCTTTCCTGTTTGTTGACGTAACCACAGAATAATAATCTCACTTCATTCGATCGTTTCGTTTCAGCCAAATGACGTCCACTGTTGGACAAAGGCGCCCAAGGCTTTCAATAACGACCTTCATCAGATCATCGGTCCACCTAGTAAGAGGCCTGCCCACGCTACGTCTTCCGGTCCGTGGTTGCCACTCGTACATTTACTCGTATTATTACCTAAGTTCATAAACTGAAGAAAACCCAACGCTTTACCGAATTACAGATCAAAATTCATAAACAGTGCTCGGAGCACGAAAATATTTCGTTCAAACTATCAAAACAGTGCTGCTACGGTTCTATGTATAAAAAATACGGTTATTCGTGCTTAGGATTCAGTTTCGTGGGTGACATCATTTTATTATACCTACCAAAACCGAGCTTCACACCTGGGCTTCCTTATCGCCCAAAAATGAACTCTAACGAAAGGCTAATGAGGCCACAAACCAGGTCAGTCCTATGGTTGTGTTCTACTATTGTGAGAGTACCCTTTAGTTCGGTAGCTGCTAGAACTGAATTAAAACGAAAATTATTCAATATAATATTCACTAGTTTAAGGGATGATTCTAAAAGATTTATTAGAAAGAAAAGTTTTTATTTGGGACTTTTATGGATTTGGAAAGAATACGGATTTTTAAAATAGTGAACAGTTTCCGTAGTTTTTGCGTGAAAGAGTAACAAATCTTTCTAATTTCTAATAGGTAGAATTAGTAGAATCTTATTTATTTTCAACCGACTTCAAAAAAAGTAGGAGGTTCTCAATTCGACCCGTATGTTTTTTTTTTTCTATGTTTGTTACGCGATAACTCCGCCAATTATGAACAGATTTGAACAAATCTATTTTCGGCGTATAGGTAATACCTCAAGGGTGGTCCCATTTAAATTTAATAATAGAAAAAACAACCCCCAAGGGTAGAAAATTGGGGATGAACTTTTTTATACGCAATATCTCCGCCGATTATAAATCAATTTGAAAGATTATTTTTTTGTTGAATAGGTATTATCAAAAGGGTGGTTTCATGCGAATTTGAAGAAAATATTTCACCCCCAAGGGTGGAAAATTGGGGATGAACTTTTTTATACGCAATATTTTTAATTTTTAGTTTTTTTTTGTGTTCACGCATTTGAGGTCGGTTTTATTTTTTTTAAAAGTTAATTATATTTAATCCTTTCATAAAGTGTGTATGGTGCCCGTTTTCTTCATTTTTCGTATAGGCCAGTAGAATTAGATTTTAAATCGGAAATAATTCCTACAAAAGATTTTAGTGCTTTAATGGCTTCATTGGTTGCCCATAAAGACTCTCCTAGGTTTTCGACTTCGACGGAGTTGTGCTTAAGTGGTGGGGGCTCCCGAAAGGGGCGCTTTTTCGCTATTCCGGTTACACCGCGTAAAGGACTCGTAGGGTAAGTCTTATCTTTAGTAGGAATCAATTCCGATTGAATTCATTTTTGTGTTTAATTCTACTGGCCTAGTATGTAACCCTTTCGCTCTTACTAGCGATCAAGAAATTAAAACTGTCACAAATGTTAGGCTCTTTATCTGGTCCTAAAAAGTTTCTTTCAAGTCTATCCGTCGCTTTCTCTTTCCAGCAGCAATACGAATGAAAGAGATCGACAGATGAATACTAAAACGTCTTCAGGGATACAAACCACATGCAGATTTTATAATCTTACATTAAAATCACCGAAGATTTTTCTCGAACTCGGGATATTTTTCGATACAGCTACTTAAAATTTAAGGTCGCCCATCCCTTTCGACTGATGTGTTAGTCAGATTTCAGACGTGTTTTACATATGGGTCAGTCACTTCACACAGTCAAAAATACCTATTAATAGGTATTATTTGTATTCAATGGGTTCTTATTTTAGGATATTGACTGACGCCCGTATTCACAAACACAAACGATGCTTGCTTAAGTGCAAATCGGACGCACAGCGTTGAATAGAGCTCTGTGATTGGTTCGTGTGTCACCCTGTGCGTCCACGCGCACTGTGTTTCCTCATAGTAATGTTGGTGCGGGCGTAATAGTCGGTTTCTGAAATTGAGATTTAACGCTTGAAAATTATTATTAATAGCTGACCCGGCGAACTTCGTACCGCCTTAGCGTAGAGATTTTCTTAATATTTTTTTCCGTAAGAACCATCCTTGGACTTCCACAAACATTTAAAAAAAAGAATTATCGAAATCGGTTCAGCCGTTCACACGTGATGCCGTGACAACGCGAAACGGGTTTCATTTTTATATATATAGATTTACTACTTAATTATAAACTTATGCCTATAAATTCAGAAGTACTTTTGCATACCATAGTCTCGTTATTATTCTTACTACGAGTATAATATTATCCAATTTGATTGGTTAAGACCTATGCTTATCATCTTTTGACACGGGGTTCCTATGTATTTCTCGACCTTTTTATGTCACCTAAAATTTTGGACACTGCTAATTTTGCATTGCGTGTCTACATAAGCCAACTCAAAATTCCCATTGAAACTCTTTTAAGTACGTATTTATTTCAAAACGTCACTCGTCGTTCCTTTTCAGGATTTCTCACGAAAATCTTTCTATTCAGGACAATGGGGATGTTGCCTGGGTCAAAAAGCAAGAGTTTTAATTAGTCCGTCAGTTAACTTATCAAAAAATACTCTACTCGTATTTTTCACTTTTTCAAACTAATGAAAATTTAAAGAGATAAAGCGCCCCAAAGTTCATAAGAAGAGGCCCGTGACGTCAACGCTTGCTTAAAAATGCCGCACGTTGTGACGTCGTGCGCAACTTCAACGCACCATAACTATGTAATTATTTGTTAGATTGACAAATAAAAATATACGTGTCCAATATTTTTTGATATAAACATTACGGACTAAAAAAATTTTTTTAGGCAACTAGCCTATTGAATACACCGTCCAGTGTTCTCGGTATAGCATCAGTTCTGAGAACAAAGGGCCTGCATCTGGCCCTCTTGAAACAGTATAGAATCAACTCTAGTGCGTGCGGTTTTTAATCTATTTGAATTTCATGAAAGTTCGTACGAAGTGGCGCAGGCAGGGACTCAGGGGTATTGAGATTTTGCGATGGGCCCCTCATGATATGTATGTGTTACTTTAAAAGCCCATAAACCTGTAATTCTTAGGGTTTATCAGTAAATCTTAGATTTACCAACATGAGTTGATAAAGATAAGAAATGACACGGTTCTTATGCATAGGTTTGTGATAATATTTCTTGCCGGGTAAAAGCACCATAGCACACAATATAAGGACCAATTAATGACAATTGTTTTACCAGGGAGCCATATTATGTTAATTAAAAATTGAGGGCTGTAACTTTATATTTAACACCTTTAGATTGAATCTGTTGCTAAATATACAAAATCTCTCGAAGTGAGTAATGTAAACTAGGTATAGTATAAAACAATAGTTTATTTCTGCTAAACTGCAGATCTCCATTGCGTTTTTACTGTCATGTACAGAGCATTTTCAGCAAAATCTTTACTTCAATAAGCCAATGGCTCTGGATAATTATGTGTATGTAGTAAATTGTTGTAATACAATACAATACAAGTAGGAATGGGCAACAACACATTCCCCCTTATTAATAAAAAGTTACACCTAGGATGAACTCTTGATTAAAATGACATTTTCATACTAAATTAAGGGGGATAAAGTTTAACACCATCTTTTGTAGTTTAAATGAGTGTGATTTTGCAATGATAGTATTTGAATACAGTCTGATATATTGTCGTCTGTGTAGTGTACCTACTGTAGATCTAGACTAAGCTCTGTTTATAAGAACTGCGTGTTATTCAAATGCATTTATTGCATCGTATAACATTCTTATCTATACCTTCTGTCTGTACGATTTGAGTTCCGACTTTCTACGCATCAAACAGAAAAAACAACATACAACAGTATCAGCATAGTCTTAGAGATGCATTTAAAGAAAAACATGTAACCGGTTTTGTGAGATGACTTCATCCAAAAGTGCAATAAAATTGTTTTCAGATAGCAATATCCAAGGTCTAACAAAAAGCGTGTGTCTTATCTCAAAACGGGCACTTGGTCTCGCGTTTTAAATGAAAAAAAAAAACAGGGGCCCCGACCACCGTGCCCTAGGTAGGGCCCTGGCTGCCCGTCAATATAAAACAGTCGTTTTTACATTGGCCTGACCATTTCGTTCTGGACTTTGTACGTGCCCGTAGGAACTCTCAAATACAAAATTCAGTCTGTGATCTTCATTCTCCAGTGACAGTTTTGATTTTAATTTCTCTCCTTTGTGTTGAACTAAATCAGTGACTTGAGACAGGGGCGTAATTAAAGGTATAGATTTTTATTATTATTTATTTTTAATTATTAATCTTCTCTTATTTTACGGTAATTTATTTTTAAAATAATTACGTATTTTTTGGATTATTAAAAAATGTTCAAGGAAAAAGTCTAACTTTAAAATGTATTTCTTGGGCCCGTAATGACTATTTATTTTCAATCGTTTTTTTTTATTTTTGTAGATTCCGATTCCGATTTTTTAATACTTACCTACAATTTATTTCATTTAAAAAATAACATTTTCGGTTTGACGAAATTCCAATAAAGCGTCTTTCTCATACATCAATTTTTCTGTTGATAAAAGTTATCAAGCAGTTGTGGCTCTATAATAATTGAAAACAATAACAGTAAAATTATTAAAAATGTTATTATTTATTGGTGTTTTACAAAGAATGTGCCAAGATTGCGGTTATGTGAATGTTGCACGTATTATTGATTGATAACGGCACATAAGTTATGTAATTGATTAATAAAATTTAAGTTCAACATACCGTAATAATAGATGTTAGTGTAGGGTTGTGATTTTGAGAATATGTGTTTTTTATTACCGTTATTTGTTTTATTTTATTTTCGATGGTAATATGTACCTAATAGTCTAGATGTTAAAAGTAGAGTCGCCATATTATGTCTCAGGCATTTTATAATAAAATAAAGTGGTAAAAAAAGTAAAAATAATAATAAAATATTTACTTAAAACTTAACACATAATATCAAAGCACGGAAGGCGGACTTAAAGCTTCCGTCAGTCCATAAGGCATTCTCTTTCAGTCAACTTTTGGACCAAACATAAAATGTGTAAATGGTTATGCTCATCAATCTAGAATTATTGCCTTCGGCAGGATATTTTTATTTTTCTTTTATGTTGCAAAAATAAAAACATACTTTAAATCCCTATGCTGGATCATGGACATAATAAATACCTATTCATTAAATATTCCTTGCATTTTTAAAATTATTCATTAATGCCAAAAAATCGGTAATAAACGCCGAAATTTGAAACGCCTAAAAATAGTCAAACTATTATTAGTTTTTAAAATTAAATATTGATATTTTTGGTGCCAACCTTAATCCGTAAGTATGTTGTAGGTACATTTCCACAAATATCTAGAATTCTTTGGACATTGCGTAAGCCTAGAATAAGTGAAATAATTTATTTAATATTATTGCAAGTTGAAGTTCATGCTTGTGAATATACTGTTGTGTTATTTGTGTTAATAAAAACAATAAAAAAACTCCTTCATTTAAAATGGAATAAGTAAGTTGATCTCAAAATGTGCTTGGTTATCTTAAATAGAGTGCATAAGAATTTAGTAAATAACTAGCGGCCGCCCGCGACTTCATACGCGTGGATCCCGTTTTACCCTTTTATGGGTGGAGTTTCATAAAATCCGTTCTTAGTGAGCACCTACGTTCTAAAAGGAACCCCTATGAAAAAATTGAGATTCCTAGCACATGAGTTTCTGAGATTTCGTGATGAGTGAGTGAGTCAGTCAGTCAGTCAATCAGTGACCTTTCGCTTTAAGAAATATACCTAGATAGTTAATAAAACCTACTGAAAGTGTTGTTGTATTGTTGCAATGTTGTTTTAAAGATAATAATTCTTATTATAAAATAAAATATTATATATTTTATGTTTGTGTTAGGACAATACTCCAGCGGTCGACGGGGATCGAACTAGCAACCCTCGAATCTCTGATGGGCACCATTGGGCTATTATCGCCTCTAAAATTTTTTACTTTGAAAAACCCCCTAAGTTTAGTTTAAAATAAAGTTATTCTTATTCCTCCTTTTTTTTAAATCAGTCAAACAGTCAGTCAGCCATATATTATTTGATTTAAAAAAATATATTTAATTTTTCGTATAACTGCACTATGATCAAATAAATCATTGACTTTTACATTTCTTTTAATTTGATCGAATTCAAATTCATTATCATCAATAAAAACTACTCTAAATTTTTTTAATGTAGGTAAATAACGGCTGTGAAACATTATTAAATTTTTGTGCCAACTTGGACTCTTTATTGGACACTTAATTTTTATTGCAACCCCATAAAGATAAAGTAAGGAGCTAAGGGATGGTTTTTACACCCTTAAAAATTCTTCCAGAGTGAATCACCATCACTTTAATAAAAAAAACGGTGTCGTAGGTAGCACATTCCTTGTTCGTTAAAAGTTTTTTTAACTTTCTCCTAAGAAGTGTCGATAAAAATCTTTGACGGTTTTTTGTAACTTGAAAAATAAATGTCTCAGTTGGGAATCGAACCCGCGAGCATTCGGTGACAGTGACTTAATAAAAATGTTATCAATCAGATAGTTGGTAATTAATTATCATCTTTCAGCTTAAAATGCCCACGAATATTACTTGTTGAATATTTTAGTGCTAAGTAAAAAAAATTTACAAGTACTTACGAGTATATGGTTTCATTTTTGAATAATTTGAAAAATCGAATTGTCTAAGGCTTAGTTTAACCACCTTACTTTAACCGTAACTATAACGATAACTGGTGTTTTTGTATGGAGTTTAACAGTTTTTTGACGTTTGTTTTAATAACGTAAGATGGTGCAACCCAGCCTTAAATGGAAATACCCTTCGCTTGCCTTCAGAGCATCTAAACTACATAGACATTGGTTTATAGATCGTTTCATCCACAAAGACGCGCCCCACCAATTTTTGGTCTCGGTGGCGCGGGGTGCGGGGAGTTTGATCCGAGCAATCCGAGCGTCATTATTGTAGTGTGCGTGTGCACTCATGGCTAATTTAGCGTGTACCGATAACACTCAAACAGCAGAAGAATGGTGGGGCGCGTCTTCGTGGATGAAACGATCTATAAAGCTGGTTAAAGTTATTATTTTAGTTCAGTTATTACTAGCGACCGCCCGCGACTTCGTACGCGTGGATCCCGTTTTACCCCCTTCATCTATCTTATGCGGTTAAGATTTTTTCATACAAATGTTTTTTCCCACTAACTCCCGTTCCCGTGGGAATTTTGCAATATCCTGTTGTAACTAAGCTTTAAGTTTACTAAGGTACCTGCATGCAAAATTTCAAGCGTTTAACTTAAGCGGTTTAGATTTTTCAAAAGGTTTTTCCCGCTAATTCCCGTTCCCGTGGGAATTCCTAAGTATACTATACCTGTATAACCTGCCCAGGAGTATGAAGAATAATTGTACCAAGTCGTCGAGTAATTTTTGTTTCTATAAGGAACATACAGACAGACAGACAGACAGACAAAAATTTTACTGATTGCATTTTTGGCATCAGTATCGATCACTAATCACCCCCTGATATTTATTTTGAAAATATATTTCATGTACAGAATTGAGCTCTCTACAGATTTATTATAAGTATAGATGGATTATTAACAGTTCCCTTTGTTTGTTCCAGAGCCCCATCTTGACGAATCTCAACAGTATTATTAGCACCAGAATGTACCACATAGTCCTTTGTTTCGCCGCGGCGCTAGTGTGCTCGAGTTGTCGCGCCGCCAGCGTCAACAAACACCTGAAATTATTACCTGAACTGGAGAATAGTATAGAAGGCAATGGTAAGTCTCATTTATCATTTTCATTGCTTAATTTTAGGCTATAGGACGTCCACTAGTAATGTTAACACGGCTTATGTTCCCATCCCTCACATATCCCATGGCTCCTCGAAACATTACCACATCGATTGGTTCTGCGCTGCCCGCATCCAGATGCTTCCCGCGACCTTCATCGTCCAAGATCGTCGGTACACCTAAGTGGGAAGTGGGTCCGTGGTTGCTTTTGGCAGACAGACTTTATGATATACTCGTACATGAGAATGATGCACCGTGCAAAATCTAGTTCCTTTTTAAATTTAATGTAAGTATGTTGTACCTGTAACCTGTTTATGAAATTCACATCCCTTGATGAAACTGACAGCAATTCCTCCCTTTATTTCTTAATTCTTTAGGCCTGAACTCTAGCCACAACACCTGAACAATAGTGGTCAAACATAGTGGAAAGACCCCAGGTTTTTAGTGGGTTCGAGCCCCACTTACCTGAAGATATGGGCGGTCTATTTTCCTGAGTACATCATAAAGGTAGCAGGGAAGCGCTGGACGCAGGCCGCTACCAATCGATCAACAAGGAAAACATTGGGGGAGGCCTATGTTCAGCAGTGGACGTCCTAAGGCTGATAATGATAATGATGATGATTTTTCTGGGTCAAAAATGTTTTAGGTCCATTCCAACCTTGTCACGTTGTCTGGTACTCATAGTACAAGCTTTGCTTAGTTTGAGAGTAGATAACGCAGTGTAAAATATCCAAGGATATTTATTTATTTTTCTGATCCCCAGGTCTCCCGACCAAGCACTCTCCCGCGCGCCGCTTCTTATCGCTCACTAAGCGGCCGCACGCGACTCACGCGCACGCGCCGGGCGCGCTTCTCTCGCTCACGTGCGAGGCTCTCGGCGCGCCCGCGCCTGCTGTGCGCTGGTTCAAGAACGACGCGCCTGTCTATGAGGTATGTTGTTAATTTCAGCCAAAACGGAACTATTCCCACCTCTCGTTCCCACCGCTGCAACTCCTGTGTTGCCAGGATCTACAGCTTGACCGCCAACAAAAACCCAACCAGTAAATGTAACCCAACCATTGACGGTGAATGATCAGGCGAAGGTGGAAACAAGCATCAGCCGGAATCCTCAACCATAGAAGAGCTGGCTTACTTACCTTAAACTGCTGGGACACAACAATGCTGGTTCAAGAACGACGTACCGGTCTATTAGGTACGTTAATTTCAGCCAAATGACGTCCACTGCTGGACAAAGGCCTCCTCCAAGACCCAAAGGCCTCTGTGCTGCCCGCATCCAGGTTCTTCCCGCGACCTTCACCAGATCATCGGTACACCTACGTCTTTCGGCCCGCCATCGCCACTCGAGAACTTTTCTGCCCCAATGGCTGTCAGCTCTACAAGCTATGTGCCCCATGTGCATATAAGGTACGTCGAATTATCAGTCCCAGGCACCGCTGGGAAGACGAAGTCACTAAAGACCTGCGCGATCTCCACGTCGCGGCGTCGATAACTCGCGAAAGATGGCGCAGAACAGACCGTAGTAGTGATTTTTATTGTCAGTGGCCAAGGCTCACTTTGCGTCGTGCCATCTTAGTTACTCTATACCACAGAATAAGTAATAGTACAGGTACAGAAGGATTACTCCGCAAGACGATTTAAATAAATGCGAGTCTTGCTACGACGCGATACAGTGGAATTCAGCTCGCACAGCACTACGTACCTACAATTTTATTCACCTACAAGTTTTGTCTCTTTCTATCGCGTGCCTCTGAACTCTTCTTACGCTGTTAGGGTTGCTGTCTAGTAAAAAAATAATTAATCTATTTATTTGTAATGAGGTACGTATGTAGGTAAGTATGCATTCATTATGGAAAACCTTCATAGTAGGTTAGGTTCCTATACTATCCTAAGAATTATTGATTACCTACATGGCCAACATACCTTTCAGCATCTTTGGGAAGCGAAAAAAAAAGATAAATCCGGTAGATTACTTTTCGAATTTAAACACCCGAACGCCGCACAATATTTCTTTCTCTTTATGTCCACTTTTAAATAATACTTCGATCATAGAATTATAATCATACTACAACGCATGCCAGCGTCCTGACGAGCGCGCGCGTGACACTCGACTGATATAATACCCGCCGGCGGGGCGCTTCGCTGTAGGTAATTATCGGATGTACCGCGCGGAGTGAGCCAGGCCTGTCTATACAGCTGTCTCTTAACAACACTGCTCTTCACTGGTTGGGTTTTTATTGGCGATCAAGTTGTAGATCCTGGCTACACAGGAGTTGCAGCGGTGGGAACGAGAGTTGAATAGTCCCGTTGACTTGACGCCCAACCAGTGAAGGTCAAGTTTGTCCCGGGGGAAAGTTAAACCTTAACTTCGAACTCCTATGTTCTTCTGATTAATTTCGTTGAGAGTCCAATGACAGTTTAGAAGTCAAGCTAAAAGCATCTCTATTTCCATTCCAGCACGACACAGAGTCAATAGAGCAGATCGACATCAACCCCACGTCTCTCGCGCGTGTCTCCTCCACGCTGCTGGTGACAAGGACGGAAGACACCGACGAGTATACCTGTCTCGCTTCATCAGGGAAAAAGGTGGTCCGGGCTAGCACGATCGTTTATAGCACTGCAGGTAAGCATTACCACAGTATAATAATAAGTAACTACGTACAGAAGCAATACTTCGCGAAGGTATTTAAAAAAATGTATGCTCAATGTCATTAACAATATGGTGCAATTTAGCCTGTCTCAAGAGTCAAGCACCATTTTGTTAACAAACATCAGTGATCGGCACTGCGCCGAAGCTATAGGGTTGACTTCGGTAAAATGATGTGACGTGAGGTGCCAAACTGCGGAAAATGGCGGAGGAAATACATGATTTAGCATGAATTATCGTGAATAATATTAACTACTTATTTACCTCTCAGTGTCTTGAGGCAACTTAAAAAAGTACATTCTGTGTTTTTATTATTATTTAGGCAGTTAAATACTGCACAGTATTTAGTACACCATTTTCTTTATTTTCTTCCATCATACACAAGAATACGCGTGCGTGAGTCAATGTTCGCTCGTATGTGAGGCCTTGTCGAATAGTATCCTGTAGGTGGGCCATCATGCGTGTTTTGTTTTCGATGTAAACTCGCGGAGATGAACAGGCCTGGCATTACCCACATTTTTGTTTTTGTTTATTACTTACTTATTATAATGTGAACCACGGCGACGAGGATATGTCGTGACCACAGATCACAGAAACTAAAGGGAGATGTGACAAGGGGGCGTGGCCGGTGTCGCAGCAATATGCCCAAAAACAGAACGCATTGCTCGTGACAGCAATGATGACAGCAGCTACGTCATAATGTTAACAGTTTACATTGATTGTGTACTAAAGATTATTCGAACGTTGAGTACTGATACCGCAGTGGATAATGAGCACATATTTTGATTACTTTGTGTGTATGAATTTCTAATGTGACATGAGTTTCGAAGTCAGCGCATCAGTTGGCATCTCTCTACAGGGTGGAAACGATAAGTGATCTCACTCGATTATTTCTAAACTATACAAGATATCGAAAAACTGGTTACTGATCCTGAAAGNCATTAACAATATGGTGCAATTTAGCCTGTCTCAAGAGTCAAGCACCATTTTGTTAACAAACATCAGTGATCGGCACTGCGCCGAAGCTATAGGGTTGACTTCGGTAAAATGATGTGACGTGAGGTGCCAAACTGCGGAAAATGGCGGAGGAAATACATGATTTAGCATGAATTATCGTGAATAATATTAACTACTTATTTACCTCTCAGTGTCTTGAGGCAACTTAAAAAAGTACATTCTGTGTTTTTATTATTATTTAGGCAGTTAAATACTGCACAGTATTTAGTACACCATTTTCTTTATTTTCTTCCATCATACACAAGAATACGCGTGCGTGAGTCAATGTTCGCTCGTATGTGAGGCCTTGTCGAATAGTATCCTGTATGTGGGCCATCATGCGTGTTTTGTTTTCGATGTAAACTCGCGGAGATGAACAGGCCTGGCATTACCCACATTTTTGTTTTTGTTTATTACTTACTTATTATAATGTGAACCACGGCGACGAGGATATGTCGTGACCACAGATCACAGAAACTAAAGGGAGATGTGACAAGGGGGCGTGGCCGGTGTCGCAGCAATATGCCCAAAAACAGAACGCATTGCTCGTGACAGCAATGATGACAGCAGCTACGTCATAATGTTAACAGTTTACATTGATTGTGTACTAAAGATTATTCGAACGTTGAGTACTGATACCGCAGTGGATAATGAGCACATATTTTGATTACTTTGTGTGTATGAATTTCTAATGTGACATGAGTTTCGAAGTCAGCGCATCAGTTGGCATCTCTCTACAGGGTGGAAACGATAAGTGATCTCACTCGATTATTTCTAAACTATACAAGATATCGAAAAACTGGTTACTGATCCTGAAAGCACTTTTAGGAACAGTAACCAGTTTTACGATATCTTGTGTAGTTTTTAAAATTATGTAACTTTACCAAATGTATGGAAGCTGGAAACATTGAATTTTCGGATAGTTACAGATCATTCTGAAACCTATTATTAGCATCGTTTGAAAGAGCTCGTGAAGCACTTTCAGGATCAGTAACCAGTTTTTCGATATCTTGTATAGTTTAGAAATAATCGGGTGAGATCACTTATCGTTTCCACCCTGTATATCTCTATGGTCGTGACCCACGATTGACGAAGTCACGACCCACGGTGACCCAGTTAACAATCCACCTCAAATTCCAGGAGTAACCCCAGACAAGACCGAGCGCTCCAAGCTCCAGCCTTTCGCCCCTCGGATCCTGGTCACGTACAAAGCCTTCGTTGACACCATAGGCAACTCCATAGTCCTGCCCTGCAAGGCTAAGGGCCACCCGCGACCCCGGGTCACTTGGAAGGACAATAATGGGACATTTGTGACCAGGGATACTAAGAGGATGAAGGTAATTCTATATTTTCATCATCATCATCATCATCATCATCATCATTTTAGCCATCATTCTATATTTTACGGTTTAGAAATGTTGCTGCTTCTCAGTAAAACAAGCTTTGTGACAATTTTAAGTGCTTTCGAAAAGTCCGTGCTATGTTGAAGCCACGAATCTTTCTAATTCTTTTTACTTCGAATAGTTTGAATACTCACTAAATTCATACAAAATAATTAATGGTTCCAATTATATTTTCTATTAGCAGTAAAAATAAACGCAGACACTATTTTCCGCTACGTTTTCAGTTACTTAAATAAAACCATGTAAAATGATTGTTTCCTTCAAAAATAAGTTTAGCAACATTTCGCTTCGAAATTATTTTGCTCAGTAAAATTTATGAAGATCATTCAGAACTTAGAGATAAGAAGATATTCTTATTCGACAAAAAAGAGTCACAAAAGTAAAGTAGACAACACACTTTTTGCAAAATATCACCTATTTAAACTCCGTAAAATGTCACAGGTGTATAGGTTGATGTGTAATACCTATTGTATTTTAACACGTTGGACGCCACCGGTGAGCCTCGAACAATACAATTTCCATTGTGTCTAGCGTCTCGGCGTTCAATGACTTAACTAGTCATCAAACAATTATAAAAATTGTAGCAAAATAGCGGCTAATTCAACTTAGTCCCATCACCCACCACTCAGTTCTCACTGAGCAATATAAACGCCGCGTTTTTTTAACCGCGCGAAATTTTTCAGGTGCTAAGATCGGGCGAGCTGGTGATATCGTCGCTTCTGTGGAGCGACATGGGCGAATGGACGTGCCAAGCAGCAAATATCTTCGGCACAAAAACCGCCTCTACGTTCTTGTATCCTGCTTTAGTGAGTATGTTTTGTGAATTTACTTTCTATTGTTATTTATTTACTTATTCTGTAATGACATAAAGATTGGTAAATAAGGCAAACTTAGCAAAATGAAAATCAAAAATATTTTATTCAATTTTGACCACTGGTAGCACTTATGAACGACAAATACAGTATAAAAGGTAGCCCTTAAGGGGCACTTTACATGTCTCCTTATCTTTTGGACGTAACATTATTAAGCGTCCATTGCCAGTTAACCTTCCGGTTAAATAAAGCTAGATGCACTGGATTAAAATAACTAATTTAAATAAGTAAATTTTGTACAAATTTTAAAATATTAGTACAAAATGTTATGATTGATGAGAAAATTTTAGACTTTATGAAACTTTCTTAAGAAGTAATTACCTACTTCGGATTACTAGCCATTTGTCTGATAAGCCATGAATGACGCCTATTGGCTTATTTAAATTCAAATAGTAATAATTCCAGCTGTTATCGAAAATCTATTCTAATCTAGTTTCCACGCATGAAAACCATGAGCTATTTCAAACTGACCTGTTTTTATTTCACTATAAAATATAATTTATTCATTTACTTATTTTTCTTTTCAGGCCGGATGAAACAGCCCGCCACAGAAATTCAATCAAGCGTAAATACTTAACCTGTATGTTCCTGTTAATATAAGTTTCTATTGTTATAAGTTGTTCACACTGACTCGATAAAACGCTGTAGTTTTAATCGCTTTTTTACTTTATTTTCTCAAGAACACGAAACTTTTCTTAAGCTTTGTTGTTTGGTTGTGTTTAATTGTTTATGATTTATTTTTTATTTTACCACTTTTTCTTAAATAAGTGCTAAATATTAACCAGTTTAAATAAGCAATTATTTTTAAATTAACTACCTACATAATAACTTAATATACATTTAAGTACAGAGAAGTACAAAATGTGTTATTCATGATTTATATTATTATTTTATTTGATTTGTATTATTTTATGTTGCATTTTTATATTCTAACTTTAAATAATAATAGAGATCGCACTATCAAAACGAACGTTGTATCTTGCCGTTAAAAAAACGCAGCGTTTTCAAACACAAGTGTGGAAGCCCTACATCGAGTCTGCCTATTTTATTTTATTTGTTATAATATTAAATTATATAGAAACACTATTATGGGTTTTAAAGCCGAATAACACTGTATTATTACGATTACAAATTGAAATAATTATTGTGATCATAATGAATTAAATTAATAATTCTTATTAATAATTATTTTGTAGACTGTGATTGAATAGATGGATACGAGAAATAAATTGAAACGACAATACAATGCATATTTTATTTTAGTATAAATAATGTACGTATTACTGTTTCGTACAAATTCAGAAAAAATTTACCCTCTTATCTGCAGTCGGCTACTTCAACATTGACACAAAAGGAGTGTCTGTAATTAATGTTAATTATGAAAAATCTAAAACGTTAAAATAACGGTATCGTTGTGGCCAATGAGATGCTGTCATAGTGACATTGACAATACGTCAATGTCACGCTAGCATCAAACGTGAGAATAGAGGGACGCGCGGAGACGACTCCGCGCGCTTTTGTGCAAAGTGATGAATTGTATCTAAACTATGGCAATAAGTATAATGTGAAAGATGAGTATTCAGTGTTTTATTTATGAGAATAGATCTACCGGCATCTAATATTAACAATAAGTTAACTCATCTGTATGGACACTCAATTAAATCGATCATACATAAAAATCCCTAGCGGACAGACTAAGGAAGGAATAAAAGAACTATAATTAATAAATGTATGATTCTAAAGCACACATTATATACTTGAAAATGGCACAAATCAAGTCGACCTCGACGTGTATTGCCAACATCAACAAAAAAGAAGAAAGCACACATTTTCTTTGCATTTTGACGTTTAACTTTCCCGCCAAATAGTCTGTCATAATGTACACAGATTTAAAAAAAACAAATGAAAAAAAAGGAATTTACACCACACCGCTAAAGCACCACAATTGCTTTTTAAAACCTAAAAAAAACTTGATATTGGCAAATTCGCAAGCCGCGCGAACCATAAAAAAGCACCACAATTTCTTTACCTTATGACGTTTCACTTTCCCGCCAAGAAGTCTGTCATATTGTATAGATTAAAAAAATACTGACTATTGAAAAGGAAGAAAAAGAGGACCCACCACTCTGACTCTCGTAATCGTGTTCCATATTCCATAATGAAACAGTAGCGGCAGTGTTTTCATGCAAATAAAACTGTTATTACCATACGATAAGTTCACAACGTAACCTCATCCATAAGAATAACGTTAACGATATTTATTTTGTTCATGCTTCCACTGAGCTGTCAAAGCGCGTTTTTCTCTATTTATTTTTTGTGGCAACATTTCACTAAATAATTTGTGGAGGGTAGTTAAAAAAATTAAAATGTAACTGCTTCAACGCTTCAATTTCTTAAATCAGTTTATTTTTATACAACGGGAGATATTTTTAATTTAAACTGGATAATATTTTGTGTTCTAAAGTGCAGTGAAGTGATAAAGATACAAAAATATGGAAACTCTTTGAATGACAAAGTGCGTTAAGTGATTGACTAGTCGTCAGAACGCTTGCTTGACCATGGCTTGACCCAACCCAATGGCGTCTTGAAACCTGCTATGGGAAGACTTTATTTCTCACTACGCGACCCATGAAAAGGTAGGTAAGAGAGAATTTTTATGGATTTAACTTGTAACCAATATCAATGTATCACTCGACGTTGAACTCAATTTAGTCCCTTTTGTCTATCGTAAATCATTGGTAGGAGAATTAAATACATTTACAGCGAACTGATAAGACCATTCACAACTTAGACGAGTATAATAATATGAAGGTATGATTATTTACTTATTATTTTGTCATTGTTTCAGCCAATGGCAGTCTACTGGTCACAATTACAAAGACGGACATCCGGCTGTAAGAGAAAAAGTAAGTACCTACCACATACCTACCTACCTTGCAAATCAGTTTACCTACAGTATTTCGATAACAGAGGGCGTTGTACGCTTTTAGGTCGCGATATGCAATTTTATGTGACTTCGCAGACACGATGGTGTATAGTTCCAAAATACTGAACTGTCCTATCCATGACATTGACAGCGGGGCGCCACCGTCAATACCAGATCGCTGGTTCCGATTTTTGTTATGTTGGAAACCATACAGTTGAACGATGGTAGCGCCCCCCTGTCATTGAGTTTGGTGGGACAGTTCAGCGTGGGTCATCTATAAATAAAATACTGATAGTGTAGGAGAAAATTATTTAACAAATCCTATATATAGATAGATAGAACACACTTTATTATACACCACATAAGACAAGAAAAGAAAAAGAAAATATATAAAAGATACGGCACAATGTAGGCGGTCTTATCGCTATACATATAGTGATCTCTTCCAGTCAACCTAGAGGACAGTTGATATTTAAAAAGGTTTCTACTACTTTTTGCAAATCAATTTTTCAATTCCCAAACTAACGCCCGTATTCACAAGCGATGCTTCCTTAAGTGAAGCAGCAAATCGAACGCACAGCGTTGATAGAGAGATAGTGCTCTGTGATTGGTTCGTGTGTCACCCTGTGCGTCCACCCGCACTGTGAGTCCTCACAGTAATGTTTGTGAATACGTGCGTTAGTCAAGTATTCACCGTTCGACAGCACATCAACCTATACAGTTTTTACAAAGATATAAGATACCAGTGTTAAGCTCTACTTGGTAACCGATTTACGCTGATGATTTATCACACTGTTACCTCCGTAACCTATTGACCTGTATAAATATAATTTATATAATGTCCGTCGCATCACGAAGCTAGTTATAATGATCAAAATGATGTAGGATTGATGGAGATATTGATTCCAATACACAACATCGTAAAGGTGACTGTTTCTTCCGCCACTTCTTCTCAGCACAAGCCCATATGTTGTCCCGAAGTGGTGGTAGGGCAAGCTATATTTGGGACGTGTTTAAGTGCCTTTGAAAGGGCCTATGTACTAAATAAACTATTTTGTTTATAATCGTTCATCAGTAATTCTGGACAAAATCAAAGCTTTTTATGAAAGCTACATTAGAAACAAAACATCAAACTTACGAGTATATAGTATTTTACTTCCAGCTAAGTAATTTTTTTTTAATCTTCGCAAATACTGTTCTTAATTTATTTTAGTGCTTTAAAGCATTCTAAAGTTATTTTATTGTAGGGAATATCAGTTTTTCACTGATCGTTATAAATTAGTATCGCAAAATATACTCAACATCAAATAAATCGCACCTTCCGCGACGCGAACTTTAAAGATTTTCTTCTGACACAATCATGGTACCCCAACAATATTGGTATTATTTGAAAGCCTAATAAATATCCTTAAAGAAAAATACATTCAATTTCTTAATAAATGATTAACATATACCATAAATGTGACTTGAAAAAAGACCTCACTTTGGGCTCACCTCTGGGATCAATTAGACCAATTTTTATGGTAATAAAACCAAATAATGATCTCACGTGTCCTCTTTAACCGATGGATAGCGATTAATCCCAACTTAACAGTTTTATAGCCATAAAAGTTGGCTCAAGCGTAACTACCTATTTTTTGAAGAAGTGACTCTGGATCCTTCTTAAGACACATTTTTGGGGTAAAAACCTTTCCTATAATGAAATCAAGTTTAGAACTAGGCTTTTAAGTAGTGCCAATATTGGTGGGAAGTGGGGATGCATACGTTTAAAAGTGCTTGTCGCGGGAGGTGCGATTTATTTGACGACGAGTGTATTATGTTATTTTGACGTATAAACAGTAATACTCACTGTAAAGTTTCATCAAAATCCGTCCTATATTTTTTGCGTGTAACAAACATAGGTACATTCATACCCTCACATACATTAATATCCTCATGACCTTTCGCATTTATAATATTAGTAGGATCTACGTATGTACTAGCCTTCTGGCTCAATCGACTGCGCCTTTCGTTATATTTTTTGCCCTAACGTTTAATTAATTTCGCAAGTATACAGGGTGTTCGGTAAATGGGTATATGAGCCGACACTAGCCCATGTTAACATGGTCATATAAATGGTATGATGAAGTCAGAAAATTGATATCTTCATTTTAATTATTTTATTTTTCATACAAATCTGATTTTATAAAATTTATTTTGTATGAAAATAAAAAATAAAAAATGATGATATCAAATTTCTGACTTCACCATACCATTTATATGCCCATGTTAACATGGGCTAGTGTCGGCTCATATACCCATTTACCTAACACCCTGTATAGTTAGTAAATTAAAACAAGAGATATATATGAGCTGTATGTCAATCGTCTTGACAGCCTAACGATATTATACCAAATTGCTTGCTCACATAACCTCCCAATTAGTATGTTGAAATGGTGATTAAATGTACCTATGATACCATCGTGGGGTTTAACTACCAAGTTAAATTTCCATGGGTCCTGGGTTTCATTTTCAGATTTAACGTTGGTAATTTATGCAAACCGCAAAGATTTTTAGCACAACTACTTCTTCTGATCATTATCATCATCAGTTCATTTGGTCTCATACATCAGCACGACACTGTCCAATTTACCAGAGGCAAATGGAGATTTTACGAAATCAAATTTTTCAGAAGGTAAACATTTTTGCATTTACGAACGAACGAACGAACCCATCATCAGATGATTTAGTTTCCACTGTTATGTAGGAGCACGACCCTCTCCAATTTACCAGAGGTGGTGATGGTGGATTTGGACTACACTCCCCATGCTGCCCTGCTGCCCAGTAGGGTTGTGGTAACGACTTTAAAATTTATAAATTTCAGGAGAGTTGAGGAACTTAAACTACTTTAAAATGTTTGTGTTCTTTCTATTAAGCATGTATTTTATCGCAACGCTGTTCGATTTGTTGCTTCACTTAAGTGTACCTTTGTGAATAGCGGCGTATGTCACTATTAAAAATTTCTACAAAATACTTGAACCATTTTAATACGATTAATTTTACCAGTGACGTTTGACAGTCTCACGACTCGTGCGTTAACTCTAAGTTAACTTGCGCCACAGTTATATCGCTCGTGTTACTATTTATTATTATTAACATACTTCAGAGCAGTTTAGCTACATTGTAGGGATCGTGATTTGGACAACACCATGATGGGTGGGTGTCATGCGAATTTGCGAAATTGTCTGCTCTCCAATTACCTACTAAAATATGAAACGGACCACAATATCTTCAAATGCATCTGTTCTTTTTTCTTCTCCTCAACAACAAAAGTAGTAAAGTTTAAGTAAAGAAACTTAAATCGGTGACTAGTAGGAAAACAAACGATCATTCTCCAAAAAGAGCGTCAGTTGGGGGTAAGATGCCAGTACCTAGCTCTTAGAGCTGATGGCCGCTGGGGCAAAAAAGTTCTCGAGTGGCGACCACTGGCTGGAAGACGTAGTGTGGGCAGGCCACACACAGGCACAGGATCTGGTGAAGGTCATGAGAGGTGCCTGGATGCGGGCGGCGCAGGACCGATCTTTGTGGAAAACCTTGGGGGAGGCCTTTGTCCAGCTGAAACGAACGAACCTACCTCTAAGGATTCTGACCTTCGGCCTGGTCATGACTTCTATCGGGTATGCCAAAAACTTCCGTGGATAAAAAAAACATAGGACAAATCGCAAAAAAGAATTTGCTATCCTAAACAAAGTCAACAGTTGATTTGCAACAACGATACTGTCCATATCCACTAGGCCACGAGGACTTTAAAACATTATAATTTAGATATCAACTCTTTAATTAAATTCATCAAGATTTCAATTGCTGTGTCCGCAGGCTTCAAATTGCTTGTTCAGCCTTAGATTTGCACGTGAACAAAACCGCGGGCGATGTTGTGGTAGCCATAAAACAAACATTATTTTCGGATGATTTCAAAGCAATCATTACCATAGACAGTGGTTCTCAACTAAGAGTCCAATGAGCCTTAAATTAATGGATTGATAGTAAAAAAAAGTCAAAATTTCTTTATTTGTTTAGACTAATAAATAGTTCTTACAAATCGTCATTTTGCTCTTAAGGAGCCTCTACATGTCTCATAATCTTTTTACCCTACCAGCGCTTCGAGACCAACATTTGGCAAGTGCTGAGAAGAAGCGCCGCAACAAACTCAGTCACCACTGTCTGCCGGTTAATATAGATAAATAGAAATAGCAGTAGTAGGTACATTCGATTCAGGAGCAGTTCACTGAATTTACCATGCATTCTTGTATAGTGTATCTTATAAGAATGGGTATACAAAATTGCGTGGTATATTAAACAAGGTAGTGACGTGCTAATATCTAGACTTACAGATTACATACTTAAATACGATAATCTTGAAAGTGTGGCAAAAATCATATTATGTCATCAATTTACATACGTTTTCACTAGTGTTTGACTTTTTCAGCTGTCCGAAAATGTAAGCCAGTGGTCTAGTTTTCAAGTGCCTTGCTTTTTTTCGCTTACTCGATTTCTAGGTTTTATGAGAAATTATGATTTTTTAAGGGAGTAAAAAGAGATTCTCTATCCTCCTACCAATAGCGGCTTATGGGTGTCACCGTAAAATTGTGAATTCCGTCAGATTATAATCTGACGTAGTTAAATTACAATCTAACCTAACCTAACCTAACCCACTGTTAGTTTACAATCTAACGCGTTATATTATAAACTGACAGAGTTCACAATTTCACGTTGACATGGGTATACCTAGAGGTTTAAGTGGTGTAGTTGGCGCATGGGGCTGATTCCCACTCATCAAGGTATCCCAAAGAAACTTAGAATGAAATACAAAAAATAGAGTTAGAAAGGGACAGTTTAAGAGTCTTTTCGCTAGGAAGTCTCTTACAGACAACCATTGGTTAGGACAACTTATTAAAAAAAACATAGAAAACTTTATTATATTAAGTTGACCCGAAGTGATAGCTATAGCTACAATAAGGTATATAACAGTATTTAAATACTTACCTGGAATAGGGCTTAATAAAGAATTTGAATGTATAGTGGCTTACAGGAGTGGAATAGGCTAGATGACAAAATTTCAATTATTTGTCCGTCAGACAGATAATTAGAAAATATTAGACTCATATTTTTTATTTTCTTTCATAATTAAATAATGACAGTGCTACATCGAGTTGAAATGGCGCGTTACATCACGCTATTACCCAGTCATCATCCCTATTGGTACAGAAATTCTGCCCACTGTTATAAAGTTTGATAACCACTGCGTATGTAATTTGCGGGTGTCGAAATAAAAACACTTTGCTTTCCGTTCGTGATCCGAGCTAAATGGGCTACATTACGCCTCGGGGTGAGCATGTGTGAGCTATTTGCAAAATATACAGTTCTGTTTGGATCCTATGGTTAAATGTAACTCAGATCAGGGGCAGGGGAATAAGATATGGTAAATATCTACTGTAACAGAGACTGATCACTGACAAAAGTGACTGACGCTCGTATTCACAAACAAGTGAAGCAGCAAATCGAACGCACAGCGTGTTACCCTGTGCGTCCACGCACACTGTGAGACCTCATAGTAATGTTTGTGAATACGGATTCTTCTCAGCACCAGCCCATATGTTGTCCTGAAGGGTGGTAGGGCAAGCTATATTTGGGACGTGTATAACCGCCCTGGAAAGGGTCTAAGCACTGAATGAATCGGTTGTGGAAATCCTTGGGGGAGGCCTTTGTCCAGCAGTGGACGTGTTTCGGCTGAAACGAACGAACGAACTGAATAAAAGCTTTGACTTTGATTTTGACCTGTCTGACTAACCGATCTCTACATTATGTGATTTTACTATAAATAAATTGGTTTGCAACATGGCCACTTTCTATTGAAATAACTTTTATTAGATTTTCGTTTTAAACAAGCATACGGGATAGGATCAGATAAGAGGTGAGGATATTTAAATTGTATCTCAATGAGGCTTTGGTCCAATATAAATCATTTTATTGGTATTGCTATGCAACAGGACTTTTTAATTTACTTCTTACATAATTTAGAATTTCCGATATTGAAAAATACAGCTAGATTTAAAAAAAACTACTTAATTATTAATTTTTCAAACCAATCAAGTGTGCACGAGCACCGTCTATGTATTAAAATTGCAAAAATGTTAATTTCGTAACGATCGCACTATCATTAGGATGAAATGAGATAGTTCACGACAACAGACTCGTGCGCAGCGAGATTATCCGGCGACTGGCGCGGGAGTGTGGTCCAAGACATAAAATATAAACAGCAGATAAGCGTCCATATTATAAGTATATATGGATGGTAACTTAGTACTTATTAATGCTTAGCTCAAGAAAAATAATTTGACATATTTTGTCATTTTTGCCTCACTTTAGACGAAGCAATTGTAAAAAGAGAGGAGAAGAGAGTTATCACAATCATTAACTTCTATTCTGCAACAGGACGTCCACTGCTGAACATAGACCTTTCCCTATGATTTCCACATCGCCTGGTTGGTAGCGGTCTTCGTCCAGCGCCTCCCTGCTACCTTTATGAGGTCGTCTATCCACCTTGTATCAACATCCCAGGCTGCACTTACTGATACGTCGTAACTTCCACTCCAGAAAATTGCTGCCCCATTTGGTTGGGTTAATGTACGAATGTCACTTCGTAATCGCTTACTTTCGTTTCTAAATTACCTACAAAACAGAAGATATAGAATGTAATAAGTTATGTAACATTGTCAGAATACAAACTAAGCATACTGTGTCACCATTTTTCGTCCTTAAATTTATTACAAACTCGCTATCGCTCTCAACTTAGCCCACCAAATAAACTAATCGATGCGTTGTCTAAACACCGCCCGTGCACGAAAATCCTCAGGTTTCGACACACACTGACAGAGAAATGATTGGAGAAGGAGGAAGCTAACAAGTGCGCACCAACTCTACTAACCCACATACTCGTATTTATCGCCGTGATAGACAAGTCATTACTGAGAAATTATAGTTCAGAAGTCAGATGATTTTGGAAGCTCGTGAGCAAGCAGACACGCTTGTTTGAAAGCAAGGAAATCACTTAGACTTTTAAGTTTGCGAGAAGGTACAAGTAGATCGTCAAAATAGCTAAATTAGCTAGGTACCTATGTGTTCCGACGGAGTAGAATGGAACCGCTCCCATTCTTCCCCTGGATGTCGTAAAAGGCGATGCAGGGACACGTAAGTGGACATCAGGCCTCCCCAACCCGTCTGGCCAGAGTGTGGTGATGATATTCCAAATCCCCATTTCATCATCATCATCTCAGCCATAGGACGTCAAATGCTGAACATAGGCCTCCCCCAATGCTTTCCATGTTGCCCGGTTGGTAGCGGCATGCGTCCAGCGCCTTCCTTCAACCTATATGATGTTCGTCCGTCCACCTTGTGGGTGCGGACGTCCCACGCTGCGTTTTCCTCCACTCCAGAACCTTTTGCTGCCCCATCGGCCGTCAGTACTGCGTACTATGTGCCCTGCCCATTGCCACTTCAGCTTATCCCCATTTGCCTCTGGTAAATAAGAGAGCCGAGCTCCTTCAGTGGAAACTAAATAACCTGTTGATGAAGATGAGTCATCCCTTGTCATACATCTTCATATTTAGGTAATACACCCCCTGGTACTACAAATGTTATATGTACAAGATCGTTCATCAATAAACAACAATATTATTGCTTCACTCAAAACACTACTTTAAATCAGGCCGTAATAAAAGTACCAAAGATCCATTAGTTAAAGATCTAATGATACGAATCAAGATAACAACGATCGACGAATGATAAGCGTTGCAAAACTCACGTTAGTTCAATTGGGCTTTAGGAATCTTGTGTTGCCTTCAATATTAGAAATTAGGTTAAGTTAGTTTTGTAGTTCTTACAATTTCTAATAAAAAATAACGTTTTTATTAAACGTGTTTTTCTTTCTTTCAATGTATTTGCATTCTTCTTACACTTACATTCTTCTTAAACTGAAATTCCTATTATTTTGTCAAAAATATTTAGAGCTGGTATGAAAGAAAGAATAGATAAGAATTCAATCTCATTCAATGTAGGCTATTTTTATTGTTTTCTTTCTTGCTTTCGTGTTGGTGAAAAGCAATTAATTTTTCATCTAGATTTTTATTACCTACACTATTTTTTCAAAACTATGTTCGCATGTGATTCTAATTTGATCTATTTTTTTATAAATCCTCTACTATCTTATTGTACTTCTCATCTTTTTGGCAATTTTGCTCAATGCTGACAAATTTTTAGCTTTATCGGTAACATGGATCATAAGCTAATATGAATCCTTTTGTAACATTACGTCAAGGTTATCTTATGTGTATCAATTGAGATGTACGAGTGAAAGGGCAAGTATTGGTTTCTAATGATGATCATTGATCAAGATAATTCGACTTGTAATAATTGGTAATAATAATGATGACTCTGAAGCACGGATACTATCCTAATTGATTGGCTATGCAAGAAGCTTTTCTTGAAATGTGAGAATCAAACCTAATTTAGCACGAGTAAATTTTTATGAGCTTTTTCTCCATCTAAAAACTTGATATGGTTGACCTATAGTGGCCATGATTGACGTCACCTTGTACGAGTAGGTTTTGTTTTTCAAAGATCCTGCTAAAATTGAGAGTCAACGCAGACTGCACTTTTTATCGGCTGATAGTTTAATAAATAAAAAAGGGCTGGTTAACCAGTATGGACATGGATGGAAGTACTCACATTAGACCGATTTGGTATCGGCCGATTCATCATACGAATTAGACCCGAGCATACTATCGGCCAACGAAGTCCGTGGGAAATCTGAGTCAACTTTTGTGATAAACTTTTTTACCCTTTTCTGGGAGTTGGTTCAAAAATAAATAAATAATAATAATAAATATCCTTGGAATTTTACACTACGCTTCTAGTCCCAAACTAAGCAAAGCTTGTAGGTACTATGGGTACTAGACAACGGATATAAACATACTTAAATACTTTTTTTTGTAAATACATACTTATTATACATAGAAAACACCCAGTCCAATACAAACAATTATTATGTTCATGAACACAAATGTTTGTACTGTGCGGGAATCGAACCGCTACCTCCGGAATAGTAGTCCGTTTCGAACCACTACACCAAACGACCGATATATTTAAGAATAGTGTCTAATCCTCATTATTCAAAGCATCCAGGAATGCAACGTGTCCTTGCTCTGCTTCGATCGGCCATCATATCGTGCGCGGGAGTGTCGAAACGCTTGATTTATTACGGAGATTGTTGATGCGCGTAGGGATTGATAAGTATTAGGAAGGTTTTGCAAATTGTTTGTGTTCGCTAACTATACTGTTTATGTTCAATTATGCTATGTACAGATAGGTATGTGTGAAAAAAAGGCTTTTAAAAAAACTTTTACACGTCCCAGTATTAACCCTACCACTGCTTCGGGACAATAAATGGGCCAGTGCTGAAAAGAAGCAGCGCAAGAAATTCAGTCACTATTGGCAGCAACTTTCTCTCTTTTTCAAGATGTTTCGGGACTATTCCCACCTTTCGTTCCCATCGATGCAAGTCCTATGTAGCCAGGATCACAACTTGACCGCCAATAAAACCCAACCATCACTGGTTGTTCACATGTTCACACATATATGTATAACCAAATCAAATATTTTTAAAAATTTTGCAAATACGGTTTCTACTAGTTTTCAAAATATGTTTTTTGGACAGTTTTTGCAGAAAAAAAAGGTATAATAGTCATTTATGTTCTGCAAATAGGCTTTTAAAAAGCGCTTTTACACGTCCCAGTATTACTGTAACCATACTACTGCTTCGAGACAATAAACGGTCCTGTGCTGTTAGAAAAGAGTTATCAATTTAGTACCTACTAGCTTTTGCCCGCAGCTTCACCCGCGTGAAGTTTAGTTTGTCACAGATAGTCATAAATTATAGCCTAATATGTTATTCTGGGCTATAAACAATAATACTGTAAAGTTTCATCAAAATCCGTTCAGTAGTTTTGCGTGAAAAAGTAACAAACATGTTGACATCCAGACATTCAGACATTCATACAAACTTTCGCATTTTTAATATTAATATGATTTAGTCTGATTTTTTCGTCATATCAAAAAGCCCTAGTTACAGGTAGTTAACATACCGACGCCTATTTCACGCGTTTTAACAAAATATCGTGAGAACGTCAATAATCCGAATTGATGGCGGGCGATCGAATATTCCGCAATTCGTACATTAATTCAATAAGTGCAGCTTCATTCACCGTCCACTGGATTGGAATGGACAATTTGTATGCAATGCCAGTTTTCCACCAAGAATATAGGTACTATGTTATAAATTTGACAAATAAAAAAATCTCTCTTTACCTAAGCTAAGCAACTAAATTGTGCCGTATCTTTTGTATATTGTTTTCTCTTTTTGTGTTGGTCAAAAAGTTGACACTGGCACAACCTTATTCCAATTGTGACAAAGACGTTTTGCGAACTTTTTAACTACTTTGGGTGTCACGAACTACTTGACTCTGACCGTAGGTACAATAAGGTGTCTACCTAGGAACACAAAATAAACAATAAAATCAATATGAGGTCATTTAGTCTCCATTGCAGGAGCACAAGCCTCTCTAATCAACCAAAAGCAAATGAAGGATTTGTCCTACACTCCCCACGCTGGCCAGACGGGTTGGAGAGGCCTGATGTTCGCATATTTGTCCCTTAGTCGCCTTTTACGACGTCCACAGGAAGAATGGGAGTGGTTCTGTTCTACTATACCGGGAACCATGGGGCTTACTTAAAACAGAAAAAAATTCTCTTAGAAGGTGGATCCACAAAATATGCCTTATGCAAAATAATGGAAATCTTAGGGGGAGGCCTATGTCCTGCAATGTATGTCTTGTGGCTGAAATGATGATGATGATGATAAAAAAAATGGAACCTTCTTGATGTTCAGGTATATTTGTATGTCACAGGACTTATAAAATAATGAATATGCACTATCCAATAGTCTTTGGAAGTAAATAATTAAACGCTTTATGGGTTTTAAGGAATCCGGTGTGGACGTCTGCTTCACTACTCGATGCACTGCTAAATTAGTTTGGGGTGACCATCGTTTAAGTCCTTCGTTCGTTTCAGCCGAAAGACGTCCACTGCTGGACAAAGGCCTCCACCAAGGATTTTCACAAAGACCGGTCCTGCGCCGCTCACATCCAGGCGCCTCCCGCGACCTTCACCAGATCGTCGGTCCACCTAGTGGGACGCCTGCCCACGCTACGTCTTCCGGCTCGTGGTCGCCACTCAAGAACTTTCCTGCCCCGGCGACCATCAGCTCTTCGAGCTATGTGCCCCGCCCACTGCCACTTGATTTTAGCGATTCTGCGGGCTATGTCAGTCACTCTGGTTCTTCTACGGATCTCCACATTTCTGATTCGATCACTAAGTCCTAAATTATCGCAATTTAAATTAAATTTTATACTCGTGAAGATATGACAGCAAAAATACGACTCTCCGAATTTACCAGATGCAAACGGAGGATTTTCCACGCTGACCAGCATATTTCTCCCTTTATCAACTCTTTTTAATCCACGAGAAGAGTGGGGGTGGTCATTTTATACTCCGCTGAAACCATACTGAAACAAACATACAGTGTGAGTCACGTTAAAGTGTACATATGAAAATAGATGAAACTAAACCTATATTTATCGACAAAAAAGAGGTCAAAAAATTTTTGAGATATTTTTTTAATTTTTTATAGAATTTTTTTTCTTCCAATTACTTATTGTAAAGAAAACGTAATAACTTTTAAACTAAGCGGTATATCCTGATAAAATAAAAACAGTAATAATGCTAAATAACAGGCGATACTAAAAAAATACATAAAATACACAAAAAAGGCCAACAAATAATAAAAAATGATACTTTTTGAAAAAAATCTGCTTAAAAATTAGTGTTTTTTTGGTTATTTGATAAATTTCTCCAAAAAATGCCCCTATAACCGGTAGTTTTTATTACTTTGTATTATTCTCTATCGTATTACCTTCGTAAAACCAAAAATCGCATGTCTCTATCCCTATCACAACGTTTGCAATGATCGTTTGAACTAAGCCTCTCCGGGCGCGCCATTCAACGCTTCGTTAACAACAAAACTGAAAATGGCTCTAGATTTGTAATTTTGATAAAGACAAGTTAGATTTCAAATAAAAACAAAAGATTTCGAAGTAAAATAAGCATTTTAGTTAAAATTAAAATTGTCTCTACCTGTAGCGGAGAATAATGTTGTGGCAGGCCTTTGTTCAAACGATCATAGCAAATGTTGTGATAGGGATAGAGACATGCGATTTTTGGTTTTACAAAGATAATACGATAGAGAATAATAGAAAGTAATAAAAACCACCGGTTATAGGGGCATTTTTTGGAGAAATTTATCAAATAACCAAAAAAACACGAATTTTTAAGGAGATTTTTTTTCAAAAAGTTTCATTTTTTATTATTTGTTGGCATTTTTTGTGTATTTTATGTATTATTTTAGTATTGCCTGTTATTTAGCATTATTACTGTTTTTATTTTATCAGGATATACCGCTTAGTTTAAAAGTTATTACGTTTTCTTTACAACAAGTAATTGGAAGAAAAAAAATTCTATAAAAAATTAAAATAAAATCTCAAAAATTTTTTGACCTCTTTTTTGTCGATAAAAATAGGTCTAGTTTCATCTATTTTCATATGTACACTTTAACGTGACTCACACTGTATATTTTGAGTAAAAATTAACTTACTAAAGGAAAGTTCTTGAGTAGTAACCACGAGCCGGACGTGGCGTGGGCAGGCCTCCCACTAGGTGGACCGACGATCTGGTGAAGGTCGCGGGAGGTACCTGAATGCGAGCGGCGCTGGACCGGTCTTTGTGGAAATCCTTGGGGGAGACCTTTGTCCAGCAGTGGACGTCTTTCGGCTGGAACGAACGAACGAACGATCGAAAAAATTAACTATTACAACTAACAAAATAAATTTTAATCTTTACGTGAATTCAATTATCCCAAAAAATGGTCTGATTTCTCTGAATCCTACTTCTTTCTGCTTCTCTTTTGAATGATGTCCTGTGTTGTCAAATATCTTGGTCGCCCTACCCAAAGGTGCATGTCACACATCAGTGTCAGCTTGAGATCGGATTCTGAACCGTCTATTATTTTATTTTATTTTTTTATTTTTTTTTTATTTGTGGCAATTAAACCTCTCTGGGAGGTTTATTTCTGCCAATGTCGAGTGAAAAATATTGACATAGTTATCAATAGAACGTGGGTGTTTCAGTTCTATTGATTTTTCATGGATTCCGTGGGGTTAAGTATGCCCGTAAGCAGGTTTCGAGACGCCACCGGGTCCAAAGCGGGTTGTTCATACGACAACCCACTCGACACTCGATGCGCGCTCAAATTCGAAGTATTTCAATGTTTTTTATAATTTATCACTTCACTGCACTTTAGAACACAAAATAACACCAAATTTGTACACTAAAGTCCATTAAATAATAAATTGAAACCATTAAAACAGATCGACCATGCTTCCCGTTCAACTACCCTCCACGGAATCCAACCGTCTATTAACTGGATCCCAACCAATTTGGCATTAATTAATATGTGGTAACCTGGTAACTGACTTAGTTTCGGTTCAAAACGTGACTTGTAAAAAATATTGGCTCTTGAACTGTTGTAGATATTGTGGCATCTGTCTTGTAAAAGGTGATACTTTACCACAAAATGTCTGTAAAATAGGCTGATGTACCTACTGTACCTAAATATTTATTGACAAGACGTAAAGTACTTGTCTTAAATAGGGATGATGACTGGGTAATTAAATCGAAATTATATTTAGTCCGTCAGATAATTAGAAAATATTAGACTCATTTTTTTAATTTTTTCCATAATCCAATAATTACAGTATTATATTGAGTTGAAATGTCGCGTGACGTCACTTTTGAGTAAAAATTCTACTCAAGCTCATCAATTTGGTTACAAACAAATAGATATGTATTTTTTTTAATATTATGTTTTTATACGAGGTCTGTCTGCTTTTTGCTTTGGCGATCTGTCGACATATTCTCTCCTTTGTTTTTTTGTGAAGTTTCGTGATCAATAACCGATTGATTTGTGTTGACCCGTGCTAGTAATTGGACTGTTTGATTGCCTTTTTATTGACCTCCGCTCGATTACTGAACCATGCCTCTCAAAATAATTCTTATATTTACTTACAAACTTATCTACATTGTTAACTGTTTAAGTATTATTTAGTTTGAAGTTTAATTGTTATTGATTTAAGACCTTGTGTAAAGACACTTAATGTGCAATAAAAAATTGAATTTGAAATAAAACTAACTGAATATTATAATATTTACGATAACCAATTACCTGGATGTGAGATGTTCCGTTTTAAAGATAAGTTTTTCTTTAAAACGGAAAACAAAATATGCATTAAAAATAAATAGAAACCTATNATAAATTGAAACCATTAAAACAGATCGACCATGCTTCCCGTTCAACTACCCTCCACGGAATCCAACCGTCTATTAACTGGATCCCAACCAATTTGGCATTAATTAATATGTGGTAACCTGGTAACTGACTTAGTTTCGGTTCAAAACGTGACTTGTAAAAAATATTGGCTCTTGAACTGTTGTAGATATTGTGGCATCTGTCTTGTAAAAGGTGATACTTTACCACAAAATGTCTGTAAAATAGGCTGATGTACCTACTGTACCTAAATATTTATTGACAAGACGTAAAGTACTTGTCTTAAATAGGGATGATGACTGGGTAATTAAATCGAAATTATATTTAGTCCGTCAGATAATTAGAAAATATTAGACTCATTTTTTTAATTTTTTCCATAATCCAATAATTACAGTATTATATTGAGTTGAAATGTCGCGTGACGTCACTTTTGAGTAAAAATTCTACTCAAGCTCATCAATTTGGTTACAAACAAATAGATATGTATTTTTTTTAATATTATGTTTTTATACGAGGTCTGTCTGCTTTTTGCTTTGGCGATCTGTCGACATATTCTCTCCTTTGTTTTTTTGTGAAGTTTCGTGATCAATAACCGATTGATTTGTGTTGACCCGTGCTAGTAATTGGACTGTTTGATTGCCTTTTTATTGACCTCCGCTCGATTACTGAACCATGCCTCTCAAAATAATTCTTATATTTACTTACAAACTTATCTACATTGTTAACTGTTTAAGTATTATTTAGTTTGAAGTTTAATTGTTATTGATTTAAGACCTTGTGTAAAGACACTTAATGTGCAATAAAAAATTGAATTTGAAATAAAACTAACTGAATATTATAATATTTACGATAACCAATTACCTGGATGTGAGATGTTCCGTTTTAAAGATAAGTTTTTCTTTAAAACGGAAAACAAAATATGCATTAAAAATAAATAGAAACCTATTTTCTTTAAAACGGAAAACAAAATATGCATTAAAAATAAATAGAAACCTATTATAAGTTTTTATTTACATTCAAGGATTAAAGAAAGTTATAGCCAGATCTTACAATAATTGTTTTAAGCCACAAATATTCCTTAACTCTTTGCTAATTAATTCAATAACATATTGTTTAAATAAGTTCCGAATAAATTAAATACCTATTAAATAAGTAAAATTCGAAAGCAACTGTATGATTTTGTATTTCTCGCCCTAACTAGCTAAACTAATATCATGAGATTTACACTCATAATATCAACAATAATTGTAGAAAGGGCTACTTTTTTCTCGGGAAATTGCATAGTTACCTCGGAATGTGCGATAGCAATTTTGTTACCCGAGCGGGCAATCGCTAGTTCAAATTTTACACGAAGCCTCATATAATATTTTGTAGCGATTCTTTAGTGGGTTTCAAATTGACTAAAATGCGACGTTGCCAAACGAGCGCTACGAATGCTGGTAATAAGCAATACTCAATCCTAATTGCTTTACATAGAGCTTGGTTTGCTAGGGCAAACATCTACAGTGGTGCGCCGACGCTGCTTAGACCCGAAATATGAATGAACGGGGGCGGAGCAAAATCGAGCGTGTGTGTGCAAACAATTTAGGCCCTTAAGGTGTCAAGGCGTTCGAGTCCCCGATAGTACATACTATTAATATTTCATCATATGTAGGTATAGATCGTTTCATCCACGAAGACGCGCCCCACCATTCTTCCGCTAATGTTTGAGTGTTATCGGTAAACGCTAAATCATCCATGAGTGCACACGCACACTACAATAATGACGCTCGGATTGCTCGGATCAAATCAAACTCCCCGCACCCCGCGCTTTCCTCGACTAAAAAATTGGTGGGGCGCGTCTTCGTGGATGAAACGATCTATATCATCATCATCATTTCAGCCATATGACATTCAATGCTGAATATATGCCTCGTCCGATGATTTCCAGACTGTAAGTAATGTTGCATCGAAGAAATTCTTTATCGTTTAATTTGGCTCAGCTGAATTATTAGCATCATAGAGTCATCGAGTCATCATCATGTCTGTCTACTAGACAAAAAACTGATTTTACATTTTTAGATTAGAGAAATGAGCTACAGGTAAAAAAACTGAAGGAAGAGGGAGTTGATATAGAGAGTGAAAAAATCGTTGGCATCCTTTATAATAAAACTTTACTGAATGATACTTTCTCAAAATATGAGACAAAATATCCAATGAGTTATCAATACTAATACCAGCTCGCACTAAGCGTTTCGATGACTCTTTTATTATTCGAACAGCTAGGGACTGGAATTCGCTGCTTGCTGGTGTCTTTCTCGAAGACTATAATCCGGGCCTTTTCAAGGCGAGAGTGAATAGGCACTTACAGGGCAGACATACCATCCTAGACTGCATCCCACTTAACACCAGGTGCGTTTGTGGTCAAATACCTGCCTTTTATGTATAAAAAAGATTAAAACCTTGTACAAACGACAGCACATCAAGCAACACTGCGTCCATTTTCGATCCACATAAGCTTGCTATGGCGCCAAATATGTAGCAAACATAGTAATATAATCGTGACCCGCGGTCAGAACCGCCAATTCATTAAAGCCCATGGATTAAAGAGTAAAATTGCATGACCTCGTGATCATAACCTTGATTACTTAATTATTTGGATTACATACGGCTTTATCAATAACATAATTGGATGCTTTCAACTGCGCATCGTAAAGGTGCTGTTTAACTTGAGCATTTGGAGCGAACGTATCTAATACGTGGATGCCGTAAAAAACATGGCGCGGGTGAAAATCGCTCCGTGAGTTAAAATAAAATGTGAATGCAGATGTGAATGACATTAGTCAGACTTATGAAGTTTTCAATAAAATTAATCTGGGGGCACGGCAGTGCCCCCGCCAAGTCGAGCGCGAAGCAAACACTGCCGTACCATCCTTTACTGGAACCATTTCGCCGCATTTTCAGGCCCCTATTTGAGAACCTCTGGATAAGACCAGAACGCAGAAATTTTCGTCATCTAGTAAGCTATAATCACATACTTAAAATCCAAAATTTCAAGTCTGTAGGTCATTTAGTTACAAAGTTAAGCGAAAGCAAAGTTTCGCATTTACGACACTCACTCACTCACTGATGATCATCAAAATAGAACTAGTACTTCCCATAAACTCAGAGAGCTGAAATTTGGTACAGAGTTAGGGTTTAATGGCCACATAAAGGGAAAACTATAAAAACTAGGAAAATCGAAGATTTATTATATTGTAAGGTTCGCTAAGGTTATGTTATTAAAACAATTCTGATTCGTTGTCCATTTTAAAGGTCGTTGAGTTTATTTGTGTTTAATATCGTAAAAAAATGTCGATAAAACGACGACGTTAAATAATTTTGCCACGTTCTACAAAAAGAAGTGAAATCCCACTAAAAACATTCTGTAAAAATCTAGCCAAGTCTCGATGGATCTGGAAAAAGTAATGAAATCTAGACAAAGTCGTGCCAAGTCTATGGTTCCTTACTGCGATTTCTTTATTATTATAGTGAATGTTGTGTGACTTGGCCGTTGAACAATCTTTATTAAGATAATCATACATAAGTATTATAAATACGCAGCTTTACTGAACCTACAATTGAATGGTTATTGTTGAATCAACGTTTTCCAAGTGGCAATTTTCCATCGTCAATGGGTAGCGGTTCTGGCGACAGATTGGTGCAATGGTGTCATGGAGCACCTGGTTTTGTCACCCTTCAACGGCCAAGTCACACAACATTAACTATAATAATAAAGAAATCGCAGTAAGGAACCATAGACTTGGCACGACTTTGTCTAGATTTCATTACTTTTTCCAGATCCATCGAGACTTGGCTAGATTTTTACAGAATGTTTTTAGTGGGATGCAGATTGTGGCTACGTAGTTCATTTTTGAATAAAATTACAACTATCATACTAATTTATCATAAAATACGGTAAGTTATAGGAAACATTATCCATACTTTTTGACTTCTTTCAATAAGATAGGTACTATGCCACCTCCACAAGGTATGCCACACTCTAACCTAGTATATGGGCAGGTTTATTTCTATCATAAAGATTCTCCAAAGATCCTCAGGTCATAATTAGTAGGTAGTTAACCATTTTGCAATCGCAAACGAAATTATAACATTTAAATTATTGGATCATCTCATGGACGCTATGGATTAGTGGTAATAATTTACAATAAAGTAGTTCAATACCTTGTTAGGGTAATGAATTGATGAATTTGTAGTACAAAATGAAATGTGTAAATAAAATGCTAATAAGTAATTTACCTAAAACCTATCAATGTAGAGTTGTGTTAATTTCTAAGCATATCTTTCTCTATCAACCTGAAAATTATTAGGGGAGGCCTATGTTCAGCAGTGGACGTCCTATGGCTAAAATACATAGACCTATCCTGCTAAAATTATAAAAGTTTGTGATGATGCAAGAGATAGATGGTGACTTGTATGCCACTCTTTCACACTTAAACCACTGAACAGATTCAAATTAAATTTAGAATAGAAATAGCTTGAGATCCAGGGAAAAACATGGGACAGTTTTTATCCCGGTTATTTTAAAAGACGCGTTGTAACAACGTGTATTCGTAACGTGTGTTCAAGCGGGTGAATCCGCGGGTAAAAGCAAATTAAAGATTTAGTTTGTCTAACTCAATCAAACTAATTCAAACTAAACCAGACCTTGGCCTTGCCTTTCAACACTTTTGTTAAAGCATAATAGCCGACTGGAGGCTGCGTGGAGTCTTCAAGACAGACAACTCATTTATTCATTGTTACGAGTACATTGAAGAAAGTCGTGCTCTAGCAATATTTGTCTACTAAGATGACTGTAGAGTGTAGAGCCAATGGTTGATCGAATTTTGGCGGCCGCCAGACTTTTTTTTATGCAGGACAAAGCAGGTATTTGACCGTAATCGCATCTGGTATTTAGAAAGATGCAGTCTAGGATGGTACATATCTGCCCTGTAAGTGCCTATTCACTCTCGCCTTGAAAAGGCCCGGATTATAGTGTCCAGGAAAGACAACAGCAGGCAGTGAATTCCAGTCTCTAGCTGTTCGCATTATAAAAAAGTCACTTTGTTATAGTATTAACCATAGAGGTCCTGAGATTCCTAAATTGTCTATTTCCCCATCATATAAAATTCCCATCTTATTCCTAACCAATGTATAAGAATTTGGTCGCTTATTACGGGCCTCATAAGAAGGCCCAAGGTCACTCAAAGGGCGATGGAGCGGGCTATGCTTGGAGTTTCCCTTCGTGACCGCATCAGAAATGAGGAGATCTGCAGGAAAACCAAATTGACTGATAAAGCCCGCAGTTCTTAAAATAAAGTGGCAGTGGGCGGGGCACATAGCTCGTAGAGCTGATGGCCGTTGGGGCAGAAAAGTTCTCGAGTGGCGACCACGGGTATAGCGTGGGCAGGGTGGACCTACACTAGGTGAACCAACGATCTGGTGAAGATCGCTAGAAGAACCTGGATACGGGCAGCGCAGGGCCGGTCGTTATAGAAATGCTTACGGGAAGCCTTTATCCAGCAGTGGACGTCATTTAGCTGAAACGAACGAACGTATACAGGGTGTTAGGTAAATGGGTATATGAGCCGACACTAGCCCATGTTAACATGGTCATATAAATGGTATGGCGAAGTCAGAAAATTTATAACTTCGTTTTAATTATTTTATTTTTCATACAAATCGGATTTTATAAAATTAATTTTGTATGAAAATTAAAAAAATTAAAATGATGATATCAAGTTTCTTTACCATTTATATGACCATGTTAACATGGGCTAGTGTCGGCTCATATACCCATTTACCTAACACCCTGTATAATTTGACTATTGATGAATTTTAGCATCAAATCTTGTCTTTTTTACGTTGATTTATATGACAATCAGTGCGTTGTCTGCCTCCAATTTGTTAGTACATCACATTGTTGATGCAATTTCACTTCTATTCCGACTACATAACGTGCTTGTAAAATATACATGATCCTGTAGCTGGATTTATAAGTTAGTAAGGCCCGTTTTCCACCAAGGCGCAGCGGAGAAGTGTTTTGAAGATCCAATCAGATTTCATTACTTTCACATCTCCACTCCGCTCCGCTTCGATGGAAATGGATCTAGCGGAGAAGTGTCAGGCGGACGCTCCGCTTTGTTTTTTTGTTCCGGCGTTTCTTCTTAGCACTTGCCATATGTTTGTCTCGAAGCGCTGGTAGGGCTCAAAAGATAAGGAGACATGTAAAGTGCCCCTTAAGGGCTATTTTTTTTTTACTGTATTTTGACGTTCATAGGTGCCACATTGGACATTTGTCGGCCGTTTGGTGTTGGTTCGGAACGGACTACTATGCCGAGAGGTCCCTGGTTCGATTCCCGGGTGGGTAAAAATTTAAATGATGAATTTTAATTTCTGTGGTGGGTCTGGGTGTTACTAGGTATGTATAATATGTATGTATTTATAAAAAAAAAGTATTTAAGTATGTTTATATCCGTTGTCTAGTACACATAGTACAAGCTTTGCTTAGTTTGGGACTAGAAGCGTAGTGTAAAATGTTCAAGGATATTTATTATTATTTATTATTACTATAGTCGTGTAAATTGAATAAAATATGTTTGATTTTGATTTGATTTTGGTGGAAACAGGGCCTAATAAGCGCGTGCGCTGGCTGCGTGTAGATTGTGACGGTGGATGTTCTACTTTGGATCCTTTCTAGTATCACGGATTAAATACTACATTATGTATACAAGATAGGTGACAGGTTGATAGACGTTTGATTTTGCGTGTACCTTTAAAATATGGTGGAAGATGAGGGTAATGTGCTAATCTTGAGAAAATTGTTTTGTATTACTTAACACTGTTTTTATTAAATTATACTCGTTTTAAGTACGGATGTAGAGTTCTACAGTTTCTAAAAGAAATTACTTTTCACAACATTTATTTAGAATCACTGTCTCTTTCAGACTAATGTCACAATACCACATTTTAAAATCAAAATCAAAAATATTTATTCAGTTTAGATCACAAGTGGCACTTATGAATATGTCAAAATATAGTCAATAATAAAAAAGAAAAGGTAGCCCTTATGGGGCACTTTACATGTCTTAACTAAACTTAGTATAGTGAGTAAACCTTATTAAAATTTATATTATTAGGTTCCTTAAATACCTTGAGTTCTATGGAGTTAATTTTTATTACTTGCGTCTTTTTTTTAAATTATCCTTCATTTGCCTTCGGGTCATGGTCTTGCAATAGAGACTAAATGATGATGATGATGAAATTAAATTATTAGAACTGCGAAAACTACTATACAATATTTGAAATGTATATCTTCTAAATATATAACTCAAAGATGACTGACTGACTGACTGACTGACATAGTGATCTATCAACACACAGCCCAAACCACTGGGCGGATCGGGCTGAAATTTGGCATGCAGGTAGATATTATGACGTAGGCATCCGCTAAGAAAGGATTTTACGAAACTCCACCCCTAAAGGGGTAAAACGGGATCCACGCGTACGAAGTCGCGGGCGGTCGCTAGTCCGTTAGTCTAGTATTAATAGAAGGGTGACTCAACAGTAGCATTTGTGGTTTTAGCAAACCCAATTTATTTTACTGTCATTTTAATTGCTTTTGATTTGTGTGTTAACTTGTTTATTTATATAATGGCGCCGCCTTTCATTTGCCTACAATAGATTAGCGCCATCAATTAACTTATATTAGTCATCAACTCTAATTATATTGTAAAGATTTACGGAGTAGTAAACAGTTACAAAATGCATCTTTACTGAATCCTATCCTCTTCTATTATTACTACTACAGAAATAATATGATTGTGAGAATGGATACGGGACTATTCCCACCTCTCGTTCCCACCGCTGCAACTCCTGTGTAGCCAGGATCTACAGCTTGACCGCCAATAAAAACCCAACCAGTGAAGGTCAAGTTTGTCATTGTGAGAATGGATGTAAGTATGTCATACTCTTTCAGGTCTTTACTTCATGTTTTACACTTTTCAGAACTGAAATTTACGAAGAAAGTCGTGGGCAAAAGCTACAGCTATATAAATAAGATATTTAAATGTTTTCTACTTTACAATTTTAATTGTTTATGAATCTTAGAGGCGACGGAGCGGGTTAGGCGGGAATGCGGTTACATACAAAAGGGGAATTTTATTTGTGTAGTTAGTTTATTAGTGCTATTTTTTAATAAAAAAAGAAGCTTGATGTGCTCGCGCTGTAATAGATAATTAATTTAAATTTCAGCTGATACGGCTATCAAAACATTTTTTAATTAATGTCGGTGAACTGCGTAATTGGATATGACGTATAAGAACCATTGTTAACATCCAGACCCGTCACAGAAATTAAAATTCATCATTTCAATTTCTGCCCGGCCGGGAATCGAACCCGTGTCCTCTCGGCATAGCAGTCCGTTTCGAACCACCAAACGGCCTACAAACTCATATTTTATTACAACCACCAGGCACGAGGGCAGATGGTCCGTTATGTGGGACTCTCCTTGTCAAACGGGCAGGGCCTATTCACTAGAACCCTGATCGTATTCTATAAAAGCCATAGAATGAGTCGGAAACTTCGAACTCCTCCTATGTTCTTCTGATGAATTTCGTTGCGGGTCTAATGACAGTTTGACTTTCCCCCGGGACAAACTTGACTTTATCTGGTTGGGTTTCTGGCGGTCAAGCTGTAGATCCTGGCTATAGAGGAGTTGCAGCGGTGAGAACGAGAGGTGGGAATAATCCCGTGTGAGTCGGAAATGGGAGATGACTGAATTTTTTTATAGTTTTCCCTACACTGAAAGGTTATGTTTTACAAAAGACTGATGATATTTTTAGTTAAAATCAAAGACTCAAGCACAGTATATTTTATTTATTTTTAAAATCAACTGTAATTGTAACACTTTTACCGAAAATCTTCGCATCTAAGTAGCCGAATTTGATCGTGACTCAGATGCCCATTACTCACTTATTTTAATACGGATTATCGAAACCACCAATTACTAATAAATTAGTGTTATCAATGAAAGGAAAGAGGGCAAAAACTGCAACGGATTACAGTTATCAAAAGATTTTTGACTAACCCAAACATTACAGCCAGTATGGGCAATAAAATAGGTTGAGCATTAATACGTAACTATAGCAACTACGTGTAACGAATTATAATACTAGCTTTCCGCCCGCGGCTTCGCCCGCGTGGAATTTTGTCTGTCACAGAAAAACTTTATCGCGCGCGTCCCTGTTTCAAAAACCGGGATAAAAACTATCCTATGTCCTTTCTCGGGACTCAAACTATATCTATGCCAAATTTCATCAAAATCGGTTCAGTGGCTTAAGCGTGAAAGAAAAACAGACAGACAGACAGAGGTACCTACTTTCGCATTTATAATATTAGTATAGATAGTATAGATTCGGATATTAATTTTCGGATCCAGTTTATTCTGTAATATATTATTGATACCGTTTCATAGAGCACTATTTATTAGTCTAAACAAATAAAGAAATTTTGACTTTTTTTGACTTTGACTTTGAGCTCATGAAGCACTTTCAGGATCAGTAACAATATTTTTGATAACTTGTATGTTTAGAAATAATCGAGTGACATCACTTATCGTTTCCTGTATAGGTTCAAAAAGACGAGCCAGAAGATTTATAGGTATAAAACATGCATATTTTAGAAGAGAAAAGCCGCTAGTTTATAAAAAAAAAACAAATACATTAGTAGATTTCTTGTTAGACTCTAAAAAGGTTTATTCATAACTCTTTAGCCCTCAGCAGGGCAGAAGCCCTATTTAGTAAACACGGGTATTAGTTTTACTTAGCAAATTCAACAAACTTGAAATCCATTTTATTATAATATCATTTAAATCGTGTTTCATCCCATAAATCGATTTGTCACAAACCAAACACCTCACGAGCGATTCGCCCCATGCTCCTTTCTCAAGGTAGTAACTCTACGAGGATGAGCAAATACTGCACTACATACACACACAGACAGACCGTTAATCGTTCAGCTATATAAAGTAAGGGCAATGGGAAGTCATCACAGTCGAACCATCTTCTTTGGAGATAGGTCTTGTAAATAAGGTACACGTGCGAATTTTAGCGCTTCAATTTAAATATTAATTTTGAGACGAAACTAAATTAAAAATGTTACGTTTAGTGATAGACATATTCTGAAAATAGGATGTAAACATTGTTTCAGAATTTCATAGTTTTCAAAAGTTTTTATTAACTGTCCTGTCCCTAAGTTTCTGAATCGCTTTCTGGCGATAAGACCGCCTAAATTGTGCCGTTTTGTAAATAAATGTTTGTTTTGTGTGGTTTACAATAAAGTATCTACGAGTACTTATATTAAGTTAAATGTCTAAATTTTTTAAATGTCTAAATTGTGTTAAAAACTTGAGTGACTTAATTTTAATTAGAACATTTCGATAAAGTTAATAAGTGAGTGGTTATTTACAGGTTTAAAATAATTTAACAAGAAAAAGACATCACAATGAAGGTAAGAATTTAATTGTATAATTTAAGTAAAAAAGTAAACTTGATTTAAGAATTTTTGACGCTATACTAAAAATCCGAACCCTAGACCACTAACTTTACATACATTCTATACCGTAAATTATTTTATTAAAAAAGCTATTTACTACGCGAATTAAACTTCATTAACCGCAAAAGATAGACTTAACGCCTTGTGGCAGTCTCTACCAGGCAACATCGTCCAACTTGAAAATGTAGTTTTTCTCAAGTTTACATACTTATTGTATTTTCAGATCCTCATACTATGCACAGCGGTGATCGCAGCGCTCGCAGAACCTCCCGTAAATAACAGGTTGGTACATAAAAACACACTGGCATCTTATACATAGATTTTTTATCGAACTTCAAAAAAAGGGAGAAGGTTTTCAATTCGAGTGTATGTTTGTTTATATATTAAGTGGTTCTGTCAGCTGTAGTACCTACTTACGTAAATGCGATGATTTTGCAAAAAAATGTGTAGTCTGCTATATTATGTGTGTATTAATGTTTCTGTGATTCTGTGTGTAGTACTTACAAGAGTGGTTCTTAGGTAAGAGGTCTAACATATTTCACACAAACTGTTTACTCTATACTTCTTTTGAAGAGATTTTAGCGATAAATCCCGTGTCTAGAATTCTATGGCTTTTTAACCTCTCAGGCCGACATGGTAATGACCAAATCCTCCATTTTCATCTGGTACATAAATTGGAGAGTCATGTTCCAGCACAAACAAAATAACCTTGATGACTGATTTTATCTATTAATTTGTCCTTTTCAGATACCTACCTCCGCAGCAAGGGTTTGGAGGTAACAGCTTTGGGGCACCCTCTAACACGTACGGACCCCCTGGGGGCTCAGGGTTTGGACCTCAGAGACAGACTGATGCTGTCTTCACGTGAGTTGGAAACCACTTTCAGTACCTATCAATAGTTAAAATAAATAGATGTTAGTTACACCAATTTTATTAAAATCAAACATTTTTCCAACTTACCGGCGGCATAACTAAATTACATTAAAGATCTGAAATAACGAATTTTCTGAAACCACAGGATTAAACGTCAAAAAATGTCTAAGGCTGAGTTGCTTGCACTACCAACTAACTTTAACCGTAAGCCTAGGCGCAATTCACCGATTTTTAGTCGGCCGATAGTTAGACCTGATTCTAATTTGTACGAAGAATCAATCGGTGTAATGCGCGCACTTCCATACATGCCCATACTGATTAACTGCCCGACTAAACTATCGGCCGATAAAAAATCGGTGGTTTGCGCCTAGGCTAAATATAACAGTAGGTAACCGATGCTTTTGTTCGGAGTTTGACAGATTTTTGACGTTTGTTAGAGTAGGCGCACACCGTTGATTTTTAGTTGGCCGATAGTTGTGCCCGATTTTAAATTGTATGAAGAATCGGTCAAATCGAATCGGCGTAGTGTGCGCACTCCCATACATGCCCATACTGATCAACTGCCCGACTAAACTATCGGCCGACGAAAAATCAACGGTGTGCGCCTACTCTTAAAGTTAAAGTAAGATGCAAGTCAGCCTTAGGTTTACCAAAACAGAATAGCTGTCGGCATAACCGCCACGGTTCTCTGAAACTATAATTTTGTTGCAAGCCCATTATTTTTAATATCAAGGTCTAATATTCAAACGTCTTTTTCAGAAGCCGTCCCTCATCCTCCTACGGGGCCCCCTCATTCAACTCAGGAAGCAACCGCCCCTCGTCCCAATACGGGGCTCCCAACGCCTTCAGAGCCCAAACTCCCTCCTCCCAATACCTCCCCGCTAACCAAGGCCAGGGCAGGCTTGGTGCCCCTTCCTCTCAGTACGGCGCCCCAGCACAGACCCGAATTAATTCTCCATCGACCCAATATGGCGCCCCTGGTGCCCAAGGTCTTAACGCTCCATCGTCGCAGTACGGTGCCCCTGGTGCCCAAAACCTTAATGCCCCATCATCCCAATACGGCGCTCCTAACTCTCAATCTGGATTCGGTGCCCCATCTTCTCAATACGGGGCCCCTAACGCTCAAGGTCTTAACGCCCCATCATCTCGTTACGGCGCGCCCGGTGCCCAGAACGTCCCTTCGACCCAATATGGCGCCCCTGGAGCCCAGGGTAGTTTTGGCGCTCCATCGACGCAGTACGGCGCCCCTAATGGATTCGCTCGTCAGCCTTCTCAGCAGTATGGAGCTCCAGGATTTGGTGGTCTTGGAGGTGAGTCAATGAGTTTTATTAAGTTAAAAATTAACGATCATATTCACAAACAACGCTTGCTTAAGTGAAGCAGCAAATCGAACGCGAACAGTGTTGAATAGAGCTCTGTGATTGGTTTGTGTGTTACCCTGCGCACTGTGTAGGTACTGTAATGTAGCAAAAGTCCAGCTTCCACTGCGTAGACTGACACGGGACTATTCCCACCTCTCGTTCCCACCGTACCGTACCTTGTTCCCTTTTTTCCAGGTGGTCAGCAATACTCCCAGAACGGTTTCAACTCCAACGGCTTCAGGGGTGAACAGAGCAGGCAGTACCTTCCCCCAGGCGGCAGAGGCGCTGGAGGATACAATGGAGATGATGGTAGCAATGGAGTGAGTACTGTTCCTACTTCTCATTTCAGAAGTCTTATGGTAATTTTCCTGAAGAGGTTGTGTAGCATACCAGGACAAACTTGGCCTTCACTTGTTGAGTTTTTATTGGCTACACAGGAGTTGCGGCAGTGGGAACAAGAGTTCGGTTTAGCTTACCGTATATCAAAGCTTAGTGTAAATTGGTAGACTAAAAATATGATAAAGAGGTCATTGCTTCAGTAATATTCTTCTCTGACCCACACACTGATAAGCACAACCGTCTATAAGTAACCAGATGTGAATGGAGCTGGCCAGACAGGCCTGTTAGGCTAGTGCTGCTTTTACACTGCGCGGCAATTAGCCAAGTCAAGTCAATGTGAACACACACCGAACAGTGGGGTGGGGATGAAAAATGAATGACTTGCAAAAGCAAGCAGCATAGGATGCGCGTCATTTCAACGTTTAACTGAGGCATTTTATCTATTTTAGACGATAAACATACATTTGTCGTTTAAAATCATCGATAAAATTATATCATGGCGTGAGTCCTAGACCAGCTAATGTTCAATTGTTAGATGCCCAAGCTATATGTATTCTATTTTTTTTCCAGGAGCCAGCGAACTACAGCTTCGAATACATGGTGAAGGATGAGCCTTCTGGCAACGACTTCGGGCACCGCGAGTCGAGGCAAGGCGACCGCGCTGAAGGCCAGTACTACGTGCTGTTGCCTGATGGTAGGAAACAGGTGAGAATACCTACTGGTAGTAGATTCGTTTGTTCGTTCGTTCGTTTCAGCCGAAAGACGTCCACTGCTGGACAAATCTAACTCGGCTGGGCAGCGTTCGGGAAGCTTCGCGATATTCTCACGTACGAAATACCGCAGTGTCTCAAGTCAAAAGTATTTGACCAGTGTGTGTTGCCAGTGATGGTATACGGATCTGAGACGTGATCGCTTAGTAGGTAGTACATGATAATATACTACTGCTAACACACTCCCATATCTTCGGGAACTTCTGGAAAATCTAAGAAAACACCAACTGGCAGTTTCCCCGTTTCCACTTGCTCCTACTCTGTTCTCCTACTGGTAGGAGTACGAGGACCAATATGTCCTTATGCTCCTATCGGAACCTTAAAATACGCAATAGTACACTTAAGCACATAATAAAAAATGTTGTACAATCAAAATTTTATATTAAATGTATTTAATTGTATGTAAAATTTTATACCTACTTTTGTTGGCTGTGCTGTAGCATTTCGAAGAATGTTCAGCACACGAAGCAAAGTAACATTTCTTTGGACTTTTTTGTTCAGGGCTGAGCTCCAGCTTTCGGATACGTTGTTGGTTATTTAAATATTAATATCCCTTTCAGACCGTGGAATACGAAGCTGACCAAGACGGCTACAAGCCCAGGATATCCTACGAAGACACCGGCCTCGGCCTCGGAGGCTACGACAGAAACGGCCAAGGCCAAGGCTACAACCAGAGCGGGCCTTACTAGACGACTGACAAACTGACAAATGCCTGGTGTGTTCAAGTCAACGGATTGGTCCAGCAATTGCTTGTAATATCATAGTTTAGAGACTTTTCAGTAAGTTAATCAAAGGCTGAGTTTATTCCGCCACTTCTACATTTGCACAAGTACTCGAAGGCAATTAAGTTCACAACTTTTCAAGCCAGCTAAGGAAGACTTAGGAGTGCCGGGACAGTAGGTCGAAGATCCGATGAGTCCTCTTTACTAGCCGGCTATCGGGTTTTTCGCATCCCGCATTCCCATTTTATGGTCCTTCGAGCCAGATGTTCTGTCGAAGTGGTGGTAGATCAAGCTATATTGGGACGTGTCTAAGTGCCCTGAAAAGGGTCTACAACTCATAAATAATTGTAAAGAATTGATCTGTATTTGAAAACTGAACATGGCAGATAGAGGCTATTTTTCTGTCACTACAAGCGATCGTTGAATTGATATGTTTTATGTAATTTTGTATTGTAAATTATTTTTAAGGTGTTTCAAACGACGACATACAGCAATATCAAGGATTTTGGCCATATATTATGTATTTAGCAAATGTAACGCTTATGTAGTTAAGTATTTCCATATTTAAGGTCAATCTGTCAAGTTTATACTTAAATAACTACTACTATAATATCTTAGAAATGATGATGATGACCTATATCTATTTTTTATCTAATTATTCTTATGTACCATATTTATTATATTACTCGTATATTTCATGTCACACAACCCACCTATTAATAGTGTAAGGTGTGATGCTATATTATTATTTATTATTATTTTATTGTATTATTTTTGTATTACAACTCTCATTTATTTTTAGTTAGGTCAAAAATTGTAAATAAAGGACTTTTTTTATGAAATAATTCTTATTTCTCAAAGACAGACTAAAATATTTCAGATTTATAAGTTTCAGGGGTTCTCAAATAATCGTATTATACAAATAATAATACTCTAAAGATAATAATTATGATTTAAAGATGTATGAATGAAAAACAGAATTATTCTTTACAATATCATTTATTTTAATATCACGCACCAAACTTATCATATACAGACAAATAACTCGGCTTCATTCAAACGTATCTTATCACAAAAACAAAAGTACACTCGCTAGCTTATCAACCTACCACAAATAGGCAATTTCAACTTTAAACCTTAAACCAAACACACGTTCAAAGTCCATAGAACTATTTGTGGCTAGTTAAATGTACTATTAGGTACAGTCAGCGTTAAATAATTCGTGACACCCAAAGTAGCCAAAAAGTTCGCAATACGTCTTTGTTACAATTGGAATAAGGTTGTGTTAAATTTTTTTGGCCACTTTGGGTGTCACGAATTATTTGACGCCGACTGTACTGACCATATTAAAAATAAAGTCCTTAAATTAATAAATAAACATAAAATGTCGAGCACACAAGAGATTCGTCAATATAAAAATAAAAAATCAACACCTACAATTTAAGCCAATAATAGGCTAGTTGCCTAAAAAAATTTTTTTTGTCCGTAATGTTTAATATCAAAAAATATTGGACACATATATTTTTATTTGTCAATCTAACAAATAATTACATAGTTATGGTGCGTTGAAGTTGCGCACGACGTCACAACGTGCGGCATTTTTAAGCAAGCGTTGACGTCACGGGCCTCTTCTTATGAACTTTGGGGCGCTTTATCTCTCTTTAAATTTTCATTAGTTTGAAAAAGTGAAAAATACGTGTAGAGTATTTTTTGATAAGTTAACTGACGGACTAATTAAAACTCTTGCAACTTTTTTTATTTAACAGTACAAGAAATAAAACTATAGCAAATAAGTATTAAGTAATTTAAAAATAACTTTTTAGTCGCAAGTGGACCCAAATCAGTTTTCAATATTTATTAGAAAGCATATTATTATTATTACCATCTCTTTCTATCTTCACTCGACAGAAAGAGAAAAGTATGTCATTTAACGAAATATAACATCTATTACATATTTATTTATTTTAACTAGAATTTGGAGTAACTTATTTACACATTTGTTGTACCTTTAAAATAGCTAATGACTGTTTAAATATATGAAATAAACATAAAACCTCAACTGATACCTAAATGCTACACATCAACTTTTAAATGACTTGTCTGTTTACACAATAACTAATCCTTCGATGGAAAAGTTAGATTTTCTATAATATCTGGACCTTAAGACAATGGAATGAGGTAAAAAAAATATGGTGGCAAAAATATTACCTCTACCTTATAAAAGGTTTAAATTAAAATTGACTGATAGACGGCCCACATTTTCTCTTTAAGTACCAAAATTTGGCAAACAATTTAGTAAATATTACAAAGAAGTATTCTATCTTATTCATTTGTTTATGCTACTAAAGCCTGGTCCGTGAGCACGTCGAATTTTGTCCAATGACCCCAAGCTACCCATCCTTATCGCTCGCGCGTAATTATATTGCTGTCGCGACTGTGCGACGGGCGCCCGCAGTGAGTGTGCGAGCGCGACAGCAATATAATTACGGGCGTGCGATAAGGATGGGTAGCTTGGGGTCAAAATTCTACGTGCTCACGGACCAGGCTTTACAAGAATTTAGAAAAAAATATTTCTGTAATATTAATCAAGGCAAACTTAAAAAAAGTACAAAATTAAATTTATTTTATGCAGCCACTAAAAGTCGATTTAATTCTTCTTTAACGATTTTAAAGTATAAATAATACATATTTTATATTTACCTACTAAGTATCATAGAAGACTTCTTTGTGCGTCATATTAAGTACAGTATATTTATTAAAATGTATTTGTTTATGTATACGAGTATAATATTAACAGAACCGGATTCTATGCACCATGAACTATTATTTTTATTAGTTTTACTTACATTTATCAAACGTAAGAGATCATAAATTCCCTATATCAACAAAAATACTTAATACACATTATAATTACAAAGTAATTATCATGGAATATGAAAATATATATTATTATCTCCACAACATACAATTGTACCTAACCTATTTGAATTATAAATAAAATATTTACATATTTAGTTATAGTATTTAATTAATATTAAATAATAGAACCTTTAGTTATGTAATAACTTATAACAATAAAAATGCTATGGTTTAAGGTATTTCTATAGGGTATTTCTAAATTTGATCATTTGAATACAGCAAAGATAGCTCAACGTATTTTTTAAAGTACGTTTATTTTTTATCGTCTATAGATAAAAACTGCTTGCATTAAAAACTTTACTAGGATAAGTAATTTTCATATTATGTATTCACTGGAATTCCATAAATGCTTTAACTTTATTATAATAACGCAAAACCTAAAATACTTTTACATAATCATGAGTATAATCGATTACAATATTAGTAGCTACTACTTTAATACTAAATAATATAGCTTTTTGCCGAAAATATATTTTTTATATCATGCCAAGTTATATGAAGCGCTCAGCGCAAAGCAGAAAATACACATTCACTTACATAAAATGAATGAACTACTAATCTATGACAATAGACACGAAAATAAATAAGATATTATATCTTTAACGATCATAGGGCTCTTTCAAATAAGACGTTTTGAGCCGTAAGTTAGTCGTCCGTTTGGACCGCACACTGAATACTGTGACAACTGCGTTTTAATTAAAAAAAATCAATTACTAATTAATAGTAATTGCAAACACAAAACCTCTAATTTAAAAGAGCACGTAATCTAATCTAATATAATACAAATTATTTAAGGTATCGAGTTTTTGAATGCAAAAAATATCAATTAAAATTTGTAACGTTAACATTATTTTAGATCTATTGGAATAAATAAACTTACCATACATTGTGAGTGTATCTAATATGAGGTTTTGGAATTGACTATCACCGAATGTTAGTTGCTAGACTTTAAAGCCCTTAACACTTTTAAAACTAGAGAAGAAATTTCTTATCCACCATAAATTAAAAATATAAAATGCCCTTTTTACCAAGAAGCCACGAAATAAACGGGATCGTAACCACGATCGTTGTAAGCCGGTCGTAACTGCTATTAAAAGTCAACATAATCTATTAAGCACTGTCGTGCAATTTGTTGTCTGCAAAACCATATTAGACTTTATTATCTATAATGCAAATGAAACATCAGTTTCAACCAACATTTTCTTTGGTCATTCTCTTCCCTTCCTTTCCAATATTTTTCAGTCAATCAAATCTTACTCCCTTTTCTTATCACCTCTTAATCCCATTGTAAGATAATTAGGATTTTAGTTACCACTTTTTGAGTATTTTTATAATTTTGAGTTGTTGCATTATTACATTAAAAGTGTAACTTTTACCAGCACAAACACAATTTGGCAGATAAAAATAAATTTTGTGATGAGTGAGTATTGAACTTTAGTGTTTACATCATTTATTTTGACGATGTAATTTTAATAAAGTAATAATATGGCTATTAACTATTTTGCTGACCACAGTAAAATTAGCGTCACGAATCACATGTGACTCATTTTTTTTCTCCATAAAATCCTTTCATTTACAATATACAAGACTTTGGAAACATTTAAATGCTATACGTAAGACTGGGATGAACGTTTATTCAAAAATACAATTTAGCACTAAGTGGAAACCACTTACCATAACGTCTCAAAATCTTTATAAATTGTTTTTCTTACGTCATTTTAATCGTTTGACAAATAGTTTTGGTAAATTTTATGACGTAGGAAACCATTCAAGCAATAATATTTAATGCTGGTGCCTGGTTCAAACATGACCTTCAGTTTGGGTTTTTATTGGCGGTCAAGCTGTAGATCCTGGCTACACAGGAGTTGCAGCGGTGGGAACGAGAGGTGGGAATAGTCCCGTTTTAGTGCCTGATTGGATGACACAAATAAAATCTACTTTTACAAGTCACCTTTAAAATGGGAAATTGTAGATCTCTTCAAAAAAGAGATCTCTCGAGATTAAATCCCCGCTATTTGAGAAATCCTCAAAAATTTCACGTCGAAAATAATAAATTTTGGAGGCAACAATATTGTTATCTAAAGCCCGGTCTGTGAGCACGTAGACTTTTGTCCAATGACCCCAAGCTACCCATCCTTATCGCTCGCGCGTAATTATATTGCTGTCGCGCTCGCACACTCACTGCGGGCGCGCGTCGCACAGTCGCGACAGCAATATAATTACGCGCGAGCGATAAGGATGGGTAGCTTGGGGTCATTGGACCAAATACTACGTGCTTACAGACCAGACTATACTTACAACAAATATCTTCGCTTGGAGACTGCTATATTGCTCCAATATTGTATCCACTTAAAACACATATTATCTTCATTTTGCTTTGAATTAATTGCACGGTTAAAGTTAATGGCTTTTCACTTGATTTTTGCAATAACAGAACATGTTGAGATGCGGATGTGTGAGATGTATGCAGTCGGGCTCGTGGTGATACCTGAAAATAACAGTGAAATATGTTGTTACTTGTTAGTAACGTTTCTCGCTACACATAAGCATTATAGCTATGTTACATGTTTTGTTCCACACACTACTTAATTTTAATAAAATACTACTAGAAAAACAAATTTTAATACATCTCATGGTACCCATCCATAGGAACATAAAACATCAGGGTTCGAAATTATCAAGATAATTACGTTTCATGATAATTATCGGATAAAATTACCAACATTATGATACATTTGTCATATTGTTTCATAAGAAATTCTGATTGCGAATGTTGCTTTATGTTTTTGGTTGCTAATTGTAGTCAATACTCGTATTAAACATTAGTATGAGGTCTCACAGTCCGCGTGGACGCACAGGGACACACGCAAACTAATCACAGAGCTCTATTCAACGCTGTGCGTTCGATTTGCTGCTTCACATAAGCAAGTATCGTTTGTGAATACGGGCTTTATTCTCGAGTGTATTCCTGAATTATATTTTTATACTTACATATTAGTTCTGGATATATCTCGAACGTCAACAGTAAACTTTTCCTCAGCCGTTCTATGTGTCAGCGTGGCTTCATACACACCAGTTCCAGGGCCCACTGTTATCTGTAATCGAAGAAACAATCATCAATATTAGGTCATTTTCTACACAACATACGTGTTACACACACTAGGAACCGATTTGAAAAATAACGTTATTATTATGTTCTTTAACGGTTTTTGTATTTTCGTTTCAAGCGAAAACGATACTCATTTCATTTTTGAACACAAAAAAAACCAGTTAATTGTGGTAAAGTACGATAACGTAAGCGAAAACTTGGTTCTGAAAAATAACGTTATGAATACCGGTTTCGAGTCACCGGGAGTAGATGTTTTTGATTTTTTTTAAATGCCTATTATTTTTAAAATATGTCACATAGATTTTTTTTTATATTTTTCTGACTAGCGGCCGCCCGCGACTTCGTACGCGTAGACCCCTTTTTACCCCCTTCATCTATCTTACACGGTTAAGATTTTTTCATACAAATGTTTTTTCCCGCTAACTCCCGTTCCCGTGGGAATTTTGCAATATCCTGTTGTAACTAAGCTTTAAGTTTACTAAAGTACCTGCATGCCAAATTTCAAGCGTCTAACTTAAGCAGTTTAGATTTTTCATACAAAAAGATTTTCCCGCTAATTCCCGGTCCCGTGGGAATTCCTAAGTATCCTATAACCTGCCCAGGAGTATGAAGAATAATTGTACCAAGTTTCGTTAAAATCCGTCGAGTAGTTTTTGTTTCTATAAGGAACATACAGACAGACAGACAGACAGAGAGACAAAAATTTTACTGATTGCATTTTTGGCATCAGTATCGATCACTAATCACCCCCTGATAGTTATTTTGAAAATATATTTCATGTACAGAATTGACCTCTCTACAGATTTATTATAAGTATAGATAGATAACCAACACAACTTGCCTCAACACCCAGTTTCGGCTTGACGTTGATTTACGGGACACCCTGTATAAACCTCTTCGCACTCACCTTGACTTGGTAATTCTCCGTTATTGGTTTTATCGAAGGCCCAAATGCACCTACGTAGCCATCGGCATCTTTCGACTGGAACGAAATAAAAAAATTATTGACTTTAGTTATTAACTAGCAAATCCTTACTTTTTTATTGAATATGATTCTTTTTGCTTTTTTTTTAGTAAAATAATCCACCGTATTTGATTTTTTAGCAAAATGACCATGGTTTTTAGTAAAATATTGTTTGAGTCATAATATTATACATAATATATGATTCATGGCGCCGTAAAAAAACATCAATAATAAATAAAATAAATATATAAATCATTTATTTGCTCAGAAACATGGTAACAAAATGGTCGATAGAAAATGTCAAGTCAATACTCAATATGTTTATTGCTTCCTTAATAGTACAAGAGTACTTATTATTATTCTGTGGTACAAGTCCAACATGTTTTGTCCGGGATAGGCATGCCACAAACAATGACACAAAATTTGAATCTATTAATAACAATAATAAATTAATTAAGAAATAAAATCAATGTCATTATAGGTACATAAATCAATCAGTCAGAAATTCTTTGACAGTATAAAAACATTTGTCAACTAGCCATTCATAAAAACATTTTTTAAATTGGTTTACATGCAAGTCAGTGATAGAGTCTGGAATTTTATTAAATACTTTAATGGCCATTATAAAACAGTTCTTACTGTAAAAAGTAGACTTTATAGCCGGCAATTTAAGCCTGTTAGGATGTCTTCTACTTTACTGGTTATTATGTCTATATTATGTCGTGAAAAATATGAATATTTTTTCACAAAATAAATAATCCCAATTCATAAATGTATAGGCATGGCAAAGTTAAAAGGTTCAGCTTTCTGATTTCAATTTACCTCTTTAAACTCCATGACGCCCTTGTTAGGTTGTTGCTTCATAACCCACGATATGCTCGTCAAAGTTCGAGGAACACATTGATCTCTGAAATTAATAAATCATTTAAATAAAATAGATATAAAAAAGAGCGATAAATCAATCAACAAACTAAATTAGTGGTGAAACAGGGCTAAAGCCCGGTTTCTGAGCACGTAGAATTTTGTCCAATGACCCGAATGATATTGCTGTCGCGAATGTGCGACTGGCACCCGCAGTGAGTGTGCGAGCGCGACAGCAACATAATTACGCGCGAGCGATAAGGATGGGTAGCTTGGGGTCATTGGACAAAATTCTACGTGCTCGGCGACCAGACTATGGTAAATAACACAATATGTAGGTATCCAAGTACACCAATAATAATTCAACTTTTCCTTGGTATAAGCTTGGCCTTCACTGGTTGGGTTTTTAGTGACGGTCAAGCTGTAGATCCTGGCTACACAGGAGTTGCAGCTGTGGGAATTTTTTCGTAAGGCAGGACAAAAAGAAGAAGAGGAATTTTGATAAAAAGAAAAAGAAAAGAAAAAGAAAAAAAAAGAAAAACAAAAAGTTATATTACCTGACTGGCAGAGTAAGTTCGTTGATGAAGTCGACCAACGCGTTGGCCACTCGGTCGTGCATGGGGTCGCCGACGGTCACGTTTTTCCACGAGACGCACGCGCACCAATGCGGTTCAATACCTGCCTCGCTGCAGGAACGGTTCTTGGGTATCTGGAACAGAGATATGATAGTTTAATTATAGGTCAGTCAGGGGAATGGGAGTGGCACGGGAGGGTGTTTTTGTAACGTCCAACATTAGCAAAACTTCAAATGGGCTTCAGTAGCCTTATTCACGTAACAAAACTTCAACAACAAAACACTTAGTCCAGTCAATAAAGCATTATAGATGGAAAACTGTAGAACACAATTTCTGACTTCAGGACTTTATTTAGACTAGTTAGGAGGTGAACATAGCAAAAGTCCCCGCCCTTAGCCCTTGAGCCGGCGGGGAGAGGGGGGTTTAAAGTTGCCACTTTTCGGTTTTTCGCTTAATCCTCGGAAACTATGCGTCCTAGTGACATGACTACTTTGAACCAAAAAAAGCATATTCAATTTGCTACAGATGAGATAGACAAGTTTTTCTATAAATTGTATAGTTTTCGCGGCATCTGCTCTAGAAGGTCTGTAATATTGGAAATTTTATTTTTGTCTTACATGTTCCCATCAGGAGAAAATCGACTAAATCAACATTGAGCAATCATTCTAGACATGCGGGAGCATGTTAAGCCTAGTTCCAGCGAGGGGACTACACCGTGCGTATATTTAGACGAATCACTTTGAGCCACTTTTGACTCCTCATCACTCAAAAACTACTGTGCATTAACACTTCAAATTTGGCTCATGTGTTGAGACTTGCAAGATATACATCAGTTTCAAATTTCATAAATATGCCTCAAACGGTTCTTTAGATATTGACGTCCAAAAATCTACATGTCTGACCTATAGACCAAATTCTAACCACTTCCAGATGACCTCGAAGGTTCAAATTTGGCATCCAGAAAGGTAGTTATGTAAATACAAAGGAACAAATAAAAAACCAGTAAATTTTAACATTTCACATGTGATAGATAGATTTTAGTGCTCTAAATATCGATTTTTGAACGTCAATACCTAAATAACCGTTTGAGGTATATTTATGAAATTTGAAGCTGATGTATATCTTGCAAGTCTCAATACATGAGCCAAATTTGAAGTGTTAATGCACAGTAGTTTTTGAATGATGAGGAGTCAATGGTGGCTCTAATTGGTTCGTCTAAATATACGCACGGTGCAGTCCCCTCCATGGAACTAGGCTTAACATGCTCCCGCATGTCTATAGTGTTTGCTCAATGTTGATTTAGTCGATTTTCTCCTGAAAGGAACATGTAAGACAACAATAAAATTTCCAATTTTACAGACCTTCTAGAGCAGATGCCGCAAAAACTATACAAGATATAGAAAAACTTGACGGTCTCACCTGTAGCAAATTGAATAAGCTTTTTTTGGTTCATAGTAGTCATGTCACTAGGACGCATAGTTTCCGAGGATTAAGCGAAAAACCGAAAAGTGGTACCTTTAAACCCCCCTCTCCCCGCCGGCTCAAGGGCTAAGGGCGGGGACTTTTGCTATGTTCACCACCTAACTAGGCTAAATAAAGTTCCGAGGTCAGAAATTGTGTTCCACGGATTTCTCTCTACACCGTCGTTAAGGCATTCATTGACTGGACTAACTGAGTTGCGATCCTATCGAGTAATCGTTCTATTAAAATGACCCTTGTGAATACTGATTTAGAACTGTTTTTCAATGGGACGACTTCTGAACGTCAGCGAGATCTTGACTGTCAAAATACGTGAATTAGGCCACAGATTTGTATGGTCTGTCACGTCATATTATGACAATGTCACCCAACGCTCCCATACCCCAGGCGCTGACTGAGTTACACGTTATGAGTTTACGTTATTTTTGACAAAAAATATCACATACAAAATAAACAGATAGCTAAGAAACTTTTCTAGAAATATAGTGGGACCAATTTGACCCAGCTAATTATAATAACTCAAAGGTGACTGACTGACTGACATAGTGATCTATCAACGCACAGCCCAAACCACTGGACGAATCGGGCTGAAAGGACAATGGGCAAAATGGTACCCGGCTCCAATAGATATGCTTCTAGTGTCATTTGAAAGGTCTTACCAAGACGAACAACTTTTACTATGACCACCAGCCTCAGATCTGGTTGTGTTCGAAGATAAACATACTTTTTTGCAGAATGGTACCCGGCTCCAATAGTTATGTTTGTAGTGTCATTTGAAAGGTCTTACCAAGACGAACAACATTTACTATGGCCACCAGCCTCAGATCTGGTTGCGTTCGAAGATAAACATACTTTTTGTGTAGTCGAAGTATCACACGTGTCTATCGTATGGTACTTAGGTTATGCGAGGCATGAAGGGTTTACTGCTCCAGCATCCTTCCTTAACTCTGTAATTATTTATAGGGATAATTGTGAAATAAATATTTTTATTTGAAGAACTACTACCCCTTATTAATAAAAAGTTATACCTAGGATGAACCAAGGATTAAAATGACATTTCCATACCAAGCCAGAGTTCAACTAGGGTGTAACTTAATTTTATTAATAAAGGGGTTAGAATTTTATTACTTCTTAAGGATTTAATTATGGGTTGCTGTTAGCTATACTAAATTTTCAAACAAACGGCGAACAAACCTCTTTTCCACAGTGCCAGCCGCGTGCTCAGCCGGGCCCGGCGTATCTCCGAAATGCAGTTTGCTTGTGAAGTATTAGCACATATTGATGAAAAAGACCATAGTTCCATAGGGGCTGGATCCCGCACTCATTAGATTCACTTGATTTTGGAAATTGACAAACGCTTAGGTGGTTGCCGAATTAAAGAACACACCGCTGTTGCGCACGGGCGTCCTTCCGAACTCAAAACTCTTGCGTCACTGGGGGGCGTCGCAATCGCAATCGCGAGCCTCGCTCCATAGGATTGGAAAGAATGTTGCCAGTTTGTGATTAAAAAATGCAATTAAGAAAAGAGCAAATTCCTTCCAGTTTGTGTTGTTTTATCTTAAACTAAAATTAAGAAACTAATAAATTTATTTCGGTACGAAACATACCGCTCACCTTAAAAGTACCGAGTATCTTTTAACAAGACAAAACCTACGATAAGAAACTTACAAGTATCTAAGCTATTTGTAGAGTGAAACCTAACTATAAACCTAAAACTACTCTAGCTTTACTTAGATGCAAAACGTACCTACTCCCTACTCAACAGGAAGAGGACAAATCTTAACAACAGCTCGTTTGAAGAACGACTGTCCAATTTGTAAAGTAACGACCCGACAGATCCCGTCAGGACCTGGGTGTAAGGCGTGAACACGCGCAAGTCTCCACTGCAAGGGAGGAACGTTGTCTTCGCGTAACACCACAATCATGCCCTCACGAATCGGGGCACCGCGATTACTAAACCACTTGGTTGCTTGTTGAATATGATGTAAATACTCAAGACTCCATCTCTTCCAAAAATGTTGAGTGGACTGTTGGATGAGACGCCATCTTGCTAAGCGGCTAGGATTCTCATCCACTAAAGAAATGTCAGGAATTGACGTTAAGGGCTCACCTATTAAAAAATGTGATGGAGTCAAAGGGAGAGGATCCCTTGAGTCTGCACTTAAAACACAAAGTGGGCGCGAATTGAGAATCGCCTCTATTTGACATAAGAGCGTATGCATCTCGTCATATGTCAAAGTTCGTGTGCCGACCACACGATGAAAATGATGCTTAAAGCTTTTAACACCCGCTTCGAATAGTCCACCAAAATGACTAGCGTATGGGGGTTGAAAATGCCAAGTGATGCCTGTTAGCTATACTAAATTTTCAAACAAACGGCGAACAAACCTCTTTTCCACAGTGCCAGCCGCGTGCTCAGCCGGGCCCGGCGTATCTCCGAAATGCAGTTTGCTTGTGAAGTATTAGCACATATTGATGAAAAAGACCATAGTTCCATAGGGGCTGGATCCCGCACTCATTAGATTCACTTGATTTTGGAAATTGACAAACGCTTAGGTGGTTGCCGAATTAAAGAACACACCGCTGTTGCGCACGGGCGTCCTTCCGAACTCAAAACTCTTGCGTCACTGGGGGGCGTCGCAATCGCAATCGCGAGCCTCGCTCCATAGGATTGGAAAGAATGTTGCCAGTTTGTGATTAAAAAATGCAATTAAGAAAAGAGCAAATTCCTTCCAGTTTGTGTTGTTTTATCTTAAACTAAAATTAAGAAACTAATAAATTTATTTCGGTACGAAACAGTTGCTAAAGGACCGACGACCTCATAAAGGTAACGGGAATACGCTGGATGCAGGCTGCAACCAACCGGCCATTGTGGAAATCATTGGGGGAGGCCTATGTTCAACTGGATGTGCTATGGCTAAAATGATCATGATGATGATGATGAAAGAGAATCAAGGGCTAATAGCTTGGGTAGTTCGTCGTAGGTATAATCCTTTCCCTTTCAATGCTTCTTTTAGTTATATTAATAGATTGTAGTCATAGTACATACTCGTATACATGGATGATTGTGTTATACTTTCTTATAATACTTAGTGGAATTACTGCTTTCAAAACGTGAATTAGAACTGGCCCCATAGCAGATATTTTCCTACATCTAAAGGCCTTTTGAAATATATATTGGTTATGGCTATTGGAGCGGGTACTACTTTCCATACATTTGTGCCCATCATCCTTTGGCATGCAGGTAGATGCTATGACGTAGGGATCCGCTAAGAAAGAATTTTACGAAACTCCACCCCTAAGGGGGTAAAACGGGATCCACGCGTACGAAGACGCGGGCGGCCGCTAGTAAAAGATTATAGTGTTTAGAGTTATTTTCATGTAATATATTATTGATTGCCTTATTTTTTATCAATATTATTCAATCTCCCGTCGTTTTTAATGAAGTATCTTTTTCAAGTCGACAATCCACCTAACAGGGGGTCTTGATTGTAACTAATCAGTTAATTTAAGTGCTACTTAAACCGCTACCTTATCAGTCAATCGAGTAAGCATCATTATGAGTGAGTGGCCACTCGCAGTTCAATGATACATTAACAATAATCAAGATAAGATTCTACTTCCTTCCTGCTAATATTCTACTAATGATATAAATGTAAACGTTGTAGGAATGGATGGATATTTGTTACTTTTTCACGCAAAAACTACTAAACGGATTTTGGTGAAACTAATCCCGAAGTAGTGGCAGGGTAAGCCATATTTGGGACTGAAATGGGCCTACATAATAAATGAGTGCGTGATGAGTGAGTGAGTGATTGATGAGTGAGTGAGTGAATGATGACTGTGCAAGTGAGTGAAAAAGTGATGAATGGGTGAATAAGTGAGTGATGAGTGCATGAGTGGATGAGTGAGTGAAGTGATGAGTGACTGAGTGTTAATGAGTGAGTGAGGACTACGTGAGTGAGTGAGGAGTGATTGATGAATGAGTGAGGAGTGATTGAGTGATGAATGAGTGAGTGAATGATGAGTGAGTGAAGAGTAAGTGATGAGTGAGTGAATGAGTAAGTGAGTGATGTTTTCGTGCGTGTATGGGACGGTGTTTTTGTGACAGTCAAACTTCACTGAAACTTCAGATACCTATAATTAAACAAATCATAGTAACTCTTACCGGCTCCAGCAGCGACATGGCCCGCGGCAAGTCCGCGCCCGCCACTCTATAGTCGCGCGTCTGCTCGCTCAGCCCCAAAGCGTCCAGTGATAAGTGAATGAATGAAGAGTGACTGAATGAATGATCAGTGAGTGAGTAAATGTTGAGTGAGTGAATGTTGAGTGAGTGAATGATGAAGGAGTGAATGACGAGGGGGGAGTGATAAGTGTGTAAATGATAAGTGAGTGATGAGTGAAGTGAGTGAGTGATGAGTGAAGTGAGTGAGTGAGTGAGTGAGTGATTAAGTAATGATTGAGTGAGTGAGTGAATGATAAGTAAGTGAAAGAGTGAGTGCTGTGTGTGAGTGATAGTGACGAGTGAGTGAGGTGAGTAAGTAAAGAGTGAGTGAGTGAAGAGTGAGTGAGTGAGTAAAGAGTGAGTAAATGAATGATGAGGGAGTGAGTGATTAGTGAGTGAGTCAGTGAATGAGTGATGAGTGAGGAGTGAATGAGTGATTGATGAATATGTGAGTGATGAATGAGTGAAGTGAGTGAGTGTGTGATGAGTGAGTAAGAGATGAGTGAGTGAGTAAAGAGTGAGTGAGTGAGTAAAGAGTGAGTGAGTGACGAGTGAATGAATGACGAGTGAGTGCAAGACGAATGAATGACGAGTGAGTGAATGTCGACTGAGTGAATGACGAGTGAGTTAATGACGACTGAGTGAATGACACGTGAGTGAATGACGAGTGAGTGAAAGACAAGTGAGTGAATGACGAGTGAGTCAGCGAAGCTTCAGATCCCTATAATGAAACAAATCCTATCTTCTCACCGGCTCCAGCAGCGACATGGCCCGCGGCAAGTCCGCGCCCGCCACTCTATAGTCGCGCGTCTGCTCGCTCAGCCCCAAAGCGTCCAGGATCATGGCGTGCACGTCGTGCGGGGTCGTCAGTACACCAGCGTTGTGTTCCAAGGCTTTCGAAGCTGAAGGCCGCTTCTTAACTACGTTCTCAGCGATGAACGACTTGTAGTGAGGCGAGTGAGTGATGAGTGAGTGAATGACAAGTGAATGAATGATGAGTGAGTGAATGGTGAAAGAGTGAATGACAAGTGGGGAGTGATAAGTGAGTGGATGATGAGTGAGTAAGTGAGTGAGTGATAGTGACGAGTGAGTGAGGTGAGTAAGTAAAGAGTGAGTGAGTGAAGAGTGAGTGAGTGAGTGAGTAAAGAGTGAGTGAATGAGTGAAGAGGGAGTGAGTGAGTGAGTGAATTAAAATGGAGTGAGTGATAAATGAGTAATGAGTGAGAGATGAGGGAGTGAGTGAGTGATGAGTAAGTGACGAGTAAGTGACGAGTGAGTGAATGATGAGTGAATGAGTGATGAGTGAGTGAGTGATGTTTTCGTGCATGTATGGGATGGTGTTTTTGTGACAGTCAAACGTTAGTAAAACCATAGATCTCCGTAAGATACCTATAATAAAAACCATGAACAAATCCTATCTTCTCACCGGCTCCAGCAGCGACATGGCCCGCGGCAAGTCCGCGCCCGCCACTCTATAGTCGCGCGTCTGCTCGCTCAGCCCCAAAGCGTCCAGGATCATGGCGTGCACGTCGTGCGGGGTCGTCAGTACACCAGCGTTGTGTTCCAAGGCTTTCGAAGCTGAAGGACGCTTCTTAACTAAGTTCTCGGGGAGTAGGATGGCCATAACTGGTAACCGTTCTTCTAGACGCCCTTGGAGGGTCTTTCTGACGTTGGCGTATCTGCGAAAGAATTTTGGAATTCGTTTAATAATTATTTATTTGGATAATAGTAAAAAAATATTAGACACGTTATTTTCACTTTTACAAACTAATGAAAATTTAAAGAGATAAAGCGCGCCAAAGTTCAAAAGAAGAGGCCGGTGACGTCAAGGAGTGCTTAAAAATGTAGCACTCTGTGACGTCACATGGAACTTTAATGCACCATAAGTTTATAATTACTTGTTTGATTGACAAATAAAAATATACGTGTCCAATATTTTTGATAATATAATTGAAGAACTATTTTGTTGTTAGAAAACTATCCAATAGAATGATTTACTTAAAAATTCTCCTCTTTCTGTCTGTCTCTCTCTTATACTCTTAAGATGTCTTGTTCAAGTCTCATTTTTGTGGCCAACCAGTGCTTCGAGACAAACATGGGAATTGCTGAGAAGAAGCGGCGCAACAAATGAAGGCACCACTAAAATTGTGGTCACGAATTTGTGTGCATAGTGAATTAGTGAGTGAGTTAGTGCTGAGTGAATAAGTTAGTGAGTGAGTGGGTGAGTGAGTGAGTTTTCTCACCTAGTCCCATGGTCTCCCATGAACAATAACAGCGTGTCCTTATGGCGACCCATTCTTTTGAAATTAGTTAAGAAGTCCACAGTCGCGTCTTCAGCCCAGAATATACAGAATAAAGTGAGTGAGAGAGTGAGTTAGTGTGAGAGAGAGAGAGAAAGAGTGAGTGGATGAACTTGAATGATGAGTGACTTGAGTGCCAATGAGTGACTGAGTGAGTTTTATCTCACCTAGTCCCATGGTCTCCCATGAACAACAGCAGCGTGTCCTTATGACGGCCCATTCTTTTGAAGTTGGTTAAGAAGTCCACAGTCGCGTCATCAGCCCAGGATATCATGTTGATGTTGTCATGCGACACGTGTGTAGAGTGAGTGAGTGAGTGAATAAGAGAGAGAGAGAGAGAGTGAGACAATTAGTGAGTGAGTGACAGGGTTAGGAAGTGAGTGATGATTGAGTGACTGACTGACAGTGAGTGATGAGTGAATAATGTGTAAATGAATGAGTTAGTGAGCGAGTGATGAGTGTGTGATGATTGAGTGACTTGAATCCAATGAGTGAGCGAGTGAGTGTTTTCTCACCTAGTCCCATGGTCTCCCATGAACAATAACAGCGTGTCCTTATGGCGGCCCATTCTTTTGAAGTTGGTTAAGAAGTCCACAGTCGCGTCATCAGCCCAGGATATCATATTGATGTTGTCATGCGTGACGTCAGCAATGAACGTGAATATGAACTTTGGATCCGGTTGGTGAAGAAACTAGAAGAAAACGGGTTAATTTATTTATTTCTTGAGCATATACAGTACGGGAGACCGAGGTAAATTGTAACAGAGGAGAGTTGTGACATTGACGATTTCTGGAAACTTATTAAAAACTATCTAGCTCGCAACAGCGCGTATTTGTTAGCTCGAGACTTTTAACTAAAAAACGAGCACTGTTACGAGCTCGCTGGTAGTTAAAAAAAACCGGCCAAGTGCGTGTCGGACTCACGCACAAAGGGTTCCGTACCATTGATTTATGAAATTAATATTTTTTTTTAATTTAAGTTATTTGTATGAACGATTACGCGGTAATAAGCGGTTTACGATTTACGAGGTATTAAAAAAAAACTACTTACTAGATCTCGTTCAAAACAATTTTCGTTGGTAATTTTTATAGTAATGTACATCATAATGTTTTTTTAGATTTTTCATTTTCTTATTTTAGAAGTTAGAGGGGGGGGGACCAACTTTTTTCCACTTTGGAAGCATCTGTCACGCAAACTATTCGGGTTAGAAAAAAAGTATTTTAGAAACCTCGATATCATTTTTGAAGACCTGTCCATAGATACCCCACGGAATTTTTTGTATGGTCGAAAGGGGGCGCGTCTCAAACCCGATTTGGGAACCAATACTTTAGATAGATAGACTAACTAACCCGGCGAACTTCGCACCACCTATATTCATCAGAAATAATGTAAGATTCTAATGCAGAATGAGTTTTTCAAATCGATCCTAGTTTCAGAGCCCTTAGTGTATAACAAAAAGAAAATGAAATAATGAAAGAAAAGACAACAAAGTTAATTTTAAAGACCATAAATACCTGTTCAGTAATGTTCATCATTATTCTATGCCTAGGCGTGTCCCCCACACAGTACGTCTGGAATGACGTCTTAGCGTCCTCCTGGAAGAACGCGCGGAGATAATGATCCGCCGGCTGCCCGTTGAAGCCGTTGAAACGGTACTGAAACGTGCCGATCCAGGGACTGTCCTCGTAGTAGGCCGTACGGTAACTGTGTAAGGAAATAGTTTATTAATAACGCTTTTAAAAGCCTATTTGCAAAAAAAATCTTTGGACAATTTCACACAGTGCCATCTAGCCCCAAAGTAAGCAATTAATATGCTTGTGTTGAAGCCATTGAAACGGTACTGAAACGTGCCGATCCAGGGACTGTCCTCGTAGTAGGCTGTGCGGTAACTGTGTAAGGAAATAGTTTATTGTAAGCGCTTTTAAAAGCCAATTCTCAAAAAAAATCTTTATAAATATCTTTGGACAGTTTCACACAGTGCCATCTAGCCCCAAAGTAAGCAACTTATATGCTTGTGTTATGGGTGCTAGCTTAACGGATATACTACTTATATACTTTTTAAATACCTCGTACATAATATACATAGTAATACCCAGACCCGTCACAGAAATTAAAATAGTCGGCCGTTCGGTGTAATGGTTCGAAACGGACTACTATTCCGGAGGTAGCGGGTTCGATTCCCGCACAGTACAAACATTTGTGTGCATGAACATATTTGTTTGTATTGGACTGGGTGTTTTCTATGTATAATATGTATATGTATTTACAAAAAAAAAAGTATTTAAGTATGTTTATATCCGTTGTCTAGTACCCATATAGTACAAGCTTTGCTTAGTTTAGGACTAGAAGCGCAGTATAAAATGTTGAAAGATATTTTATTTATTTACTTATAACACAAGCATATAAGTTGCTTACTTTGGGGCTAGCTGGCGCTTTGTGAAATTGACCAGATTGTTTATTTATTTAATGAACTGATGATGATGAAATAAATAGAAAATACTTCTCACCCATGCTGCTTCACTCTGTGGAAGATAAACTTTTTGATGTCCAAGGTATGGTTGTTGTTCTTCACCTTCTTCCTTACATCTGGCATCTCCAGCTCCGTATAACCACTAAGGATTGGGAAAAGTGCCGCCGGGGTACCGTCTCCTACGATGTTATAGCTGGTGAAGGTAAACGCTTGTTAGGTCGGCAATACACGGACCGCTTGAAGCAGTCAGGGTCGACAGCTTCAAGCTGCGACTGCACAGTCCCCCTGTCATTGAGTTTGGTGGGACAGTTCAGCGTGGGTCAACTATACGTGGCTGGTGGACGTGGCAAAACTGGCAAATGTTAACTTGACAAGTGTCATTTTTTTTTTTAGTTGTATTTTTTTTTTCTCTCTGTCTGTAGCATTGGTTTTTGTTTTTGACATGTGTATGTATGTATTATTAATAATATTGTTATGTTTTAATTTAATGAATGATGTATTTTGTTATTATTTAATTTTAATTTTTTGAATGATTAATTTATGGTTTTTATTATTTTTTTTTTTCTTCTAATTTCTTTTTTTTTTTTTGTATAGCGCTGCAAAAGGCACCCACTGAAAATCAGTGTCTTGGCAGTCACACTGTCAAGATATTACTGAGTGGGTGACCTTTTTTGGCAACTTAGTTATTATTTTTTTGCGTATGTCTATGTTGCCTGAATTTGTTGTTGCCAAAATAAAGTTATTTTCTTTCTTTCTTTCTTCTTTCACAGTGAACTGCAGAGTTCTATGGACGCACATACACGAACCGCTCGAGCAGTTGCAACTGATTCGGGCGGTCGACAGCAATTACGGTGAATTTTCATCGTGCGGTCAAGCAGTCGCCAGCCACACACTGACTGCTCGAGCTGTCGACAGCTCTCGCGCAGTTACCTCCGCCCACTTTCTTCATTCCACGGCGCGCGCGCTTGTGATTTGTTGAGCAGTTCATACCAACTGCTCGAGCAGTTACCACTGGCAGCTTCAAGCTGTTGACTCTTGACTATAAGAGTGGTCCGTGTATGTTGATCACTGACTAACTGCTCGAGCTGTCCGTGTTTGGCGGGCCTTAGTGTGATATTTTTAAGCATTATAACCACAGATCACAGACACTAAAGGGAGATGTGACAAGGGGGCGGGGCCGGTGTCGCAGCAATATGCCCAAAAACAGAACACATTGCTCGCGACAGCAATGATGACAGCAGCGATGTCATACAGCGTGTTAGGTAAATGGGTATATGAGCCGACACTAGCCCATGTTAACATAATATGCATATAAATGGTATGGTGAAGTCAGAAAACTGATATCATCATTTTATTATTTTACTTTTCATACATATCTGATTTTATAAATTTTATTTTTCTCTAGATCTGTATATTGACGGATTCGTTAATTACCCTAAAATTTAAAGTTACCCATGTTGACCGTCGGTAAATCCCATAACAAAGTTTTTACCAACTTGTAACCTACATTATCCTCTCATGTTTAATACATTTGTATACAAATACTCGAATATTTGCGTATAAAATTACGATTATTATGATTCACCAAATAATAATTTCCTGTGGTAATACTTCTGATAACAGTAAATTAACGGATTTAGTACTTGATTGATATTAAAGAATAGATACAAGTCATATCAGTTTGACAAGATTAACTGGTTAAATTGAATTGTGTCGTAATCTTTGTGATAAGGAATTGATGTATCTATTCTACTAATATTATAAGGCAAAAGTTTGGCTGTCTGGATGTTTGTTGTTACTCTTTCACGCAAAAACCACTGAACGGATTTTGTTAAAACTTTACAGTATTATTGTTTATAACCCAGAATAACATATTCATATAGGCTATAATTTATGACGATATCATTTCAGCCACAGGACGTCCACTGCTGAACATAGGTAACCTCCCCCAATGACTTCCACATCGCACATATGACGATATGTGACAAATAAACTTCAATAAATAAAAAAGACGTGTCTAAAAAGCGCCATCTATCGTCATTGGTTAAAATCTACAGCGCTGGACAAACTACTGTTTTTGACGTTCGTAAATATTCATGCGGGGGAAGCCGTGAAACGCCATCTATCAACATGATATCTAACGGGGGTAAAACGAGGTCCACGCGTACGAAGTCGCGGGCAGCCGCTAGTACTAATATAGTACCTTTTTCCTGTAACTGATATTTTTGTTTTTATTTATTTGTTTCCGAAATTTGATCTAAAAATTGCTAAACTTTTTTTTCTTGCATTATTTCCACCGATTTTTTTATTTAGTATTAATATCGATTAATGTCTTTAGTCTAATGAAATAAATTTCAGATCCAGATAATGTTTAGATAGCTAGTTACGAGCCGCCAAAGTTTAACAAGTCACGATAAAAATTCAACTTAGAATTCGATTTATATAAAATAGTGGTAATAATGGATTGCCAATGATCTTAAAAACATCTATAGCTTCTCTTTTTCCCAATGATATATCACATGTAGTAATGAGATATTGAAATTCGTCAAAAATTCAAAGTTTAGAGAACAAAAGGGAATAATAATACAAAAATATCCTTTCTAGATTAATGGTCCTTCGAGCCGGATAACATTGAAGAAAATTATGACTTACCCGTGCAATATCGTAGCCTCCATCTGCTCCACGATATACTTGTGTGTCTTCGGCATTCGACGAATGAACCCGTTCTTCGACAACGAATCGTAGCCGAAGATCAGCACACTTATGGGATCTGGATTCTTTGGAGGCGGGATAGATGGGAGGTCTTTTCTGTAACCCACTGCGACTCCGTTCCATTTTGAGGGTAGTATTCTGAGAAAAAAAAATCAACTACACTCGGCATCAAATAAATCGCACCTCCCGCGACAAGCACTTATCAAACGTATGCATCCCCACTTCCCACCAACATTGGTACCATTTGAAAGCCTAGTTCTAAACTTCATTTCATTAAAGGAAAGGTTTTTACCCCAAAAATGTGTCTTTACAAGGATCCAGAGTCCCTTCTTCAAAAAATAGGTAGTTACGCTATAGCCATTTTTTATGACTATAAAACTGTTAAGTTGGGATTCATCGCTATCCATCTGTTAAAGAGGACACGTGAGATCTTTATTTGGTTTTATAACCATTAAAATTGGTCTAATTGATCCCAGAGGTGAGCCTAAAGTGGGGTCTATTTTCAAGTTACATTTATGGTAAATGTTAATCATTTATTTAGAAATGAATTGTATTTTTCTTTAAGGAGATTTATTGGGCTTACTTAACACCAATATTGTTGGGGTACCATGATTGTGTCAGAAGAAAATCTTTAAAGTTCGCGTCGCGGCAGGTGCGGTTTATTTGATGTTGAGTGTATATTTCTAACAGGACTTTCTGGTAGAAAAAAGTATTGTGAGTACATCGAGAAAGTTTGTAAGGATGGATATTTATCCATTTATATGGACCACCATACATTTGTATGGTGCTCTTTCAGGGAATAGGTAATTTCATTGGACGGATTTCGATGAAACTTGACAATGTTGTAGCTCATACATCGAAATTATATAGGGTGGAATTTTGTTTAATTTTTTTTTCTATCTGCAGTATTAAGAGTACTTCCCCTCCAGGTGGCATTACAAAAATTCCACCCTGAATATACTTGGCGTCACGTAAAAAGAGCGGTGTTCTTTTGAACTATCATTTTCTGTTTTGTGTTTTCTCTCTGTCTCTTTTTATTTGTCAAATATTATAGTTGAAACTTAAGAGAACGAAGATACAAACAGAAGCTAGTAACTATTGAAGTGCCCTATGTCGTGTAACTAGCTAACATTTTCGTCTTGTTTCTGTATTTGATTTCAAATCAATATTCATTTAGTCAGTTGACAGAGAACAAACTCTATGGCGAAACACCGTTTTGACAACTCATACTAATTTCACTGGTAGTGACCGACCTCATGTTTTTCAAAATAGGATCAACATGCAAAAAAGGTGTAAAAACGGTATATGTAGTGTGAATACTTTCATGCGACTGTCAGTTTATCGAACTTACGGAGACCGATGAGCTACTGTGTCCTTTTTATCAGTAGATAAGATAAATATGATAGTAATTCACGGAATCCACGATTCTTTTATCGTTATCAATGTTCCAATTTAATGTATTTTGTCTTTTTCAATCTTTATTGTACGTAGGTCTCTCACTCGGTGGACCGACGACCTGATTGAAGGTCGCGGGAAGCGCCTGGATGGGGAAGCGTAGAACCGGACCTTGTGGAAATCCTTAGAGCAATTTTTTGTTCCAGTTTTACCAACTCAGCGGTTTTCCCCACAAAGGGGGAAAAAATTAATGGGTTGGGATTTTTCTCACAATCTGGGGGTAAATAAGTGGGATGAAATACTTTTGGACAAAAATTGACCAGCAATGGACATCTTTTAGTTGGAAGGAATATACAAAATACACTTACGAGTTCAAATGTGTACCCACACACTTGATCTTGACATGGTCACTCTTGGTCAGGGTGTATGGATCGGTCATATACACGTCGACTGGAGAACCCAAGTAGTACTTCTGATCGCTCTCATATATTATGTCCCTGTACGTGCACACTATATCTCGCGTCGTGTCCAAGATTTCTTGCACTACCCTGCATTCTGAGAACTGAAAAAAAAATACGATTTTTTAATTTGATGTGCTCTGGGTTCAAGCCGTTTTAACGCCCGTTTCCCATATTCAATCCTTGTCCAAATCCGGATTTCAACTACATACCTACTGCCCTGGATTATAAATAGCATGCCACCTGAGTTCGTGAAAGAAATCACTGAGAATCCTAATGTAACCGTCTCTTAGTTCTTTGTTAAAATAAATGAAAAAAAACTGTCAATTTTAATTCAGTTTTAGATGGAATATCCACAATTTTCAATGCGTTTCATGCAATATTGTTTGAATAGTCTTAATATAAACATTATAAAAATGTATAAACATCGTAACCGCAGATATTTTGACCAACAACATAACCTATAGAAAAGCATTAGGCCATAGAAAGGTAAAGACAGATATTATCACAGATAAGGAATTAGTTATTTAGGGAAAGTACATACTATCAGTTGCGTTTTCACGATGAAACCGCAAAATATGTAGATAATCTTTGGAATTTGAAGATTAATCGTTTCGTATTAAATAATTTAATCGTGACAGGTAGATAATTAATTATGACTTGATTACTCATACCCTTAGATAAGTCATTGGAATCTTTTTTTAGAACTAGCTTTCGGCCCGCGGCTTCGACCGCGTGGAATTTTGTCTGTCACAGTAAAACTTTATCGCGCGCGTCCCTGTTTCAAAAACCGGGATAAAAACTATCCTATATCCTTTCCCGGGACTCAAACTATCTCTGTGAAGCACCAAATCGAACGCACAGCGTTGAATAGAGCTCTGTGATTGGTTCGTGTGTCACCCTGTGCGTCCGCGCGCACTGGGAGACCTCATAGTAATGTTAGACAGTGACGCCAACTGATGAGCGCTGAAGCGGTAGGAGGGCGCCACTGTGGCACACCAGTGGTGCCAACTGTTAGTATAAAATGATAATCATTTTTTGGGCTGGAAGACGTAGCTTGGGCAGGCCTCCTACTAGGCGGACCGACGATCTGGTGAAGGTCGCGGGAAGAGCCCGGATGCGGGCAGCGCAGGACCATTCATTGTGGAAAACCTTGGAGGAGGCCTTTGTCCAGCAGCGGACGTCATTTGGCTGAAACGAACGAACGAAGCATTTTTTATCAGACTTACATAGCATTTCACCCAATCTTGGCCTTTGCATGTCACCTTCTTTGGTTCCTTAAGGAACTGGGTCACCTCCTTGTTGAAAGGGTCTAGAACTGGTATCTCACAGCCCGTACCTTTATCGTACTTTAATGCCTCTTGTAGTTTCTTTTCTATGAACCTGCCACCAAAAAAATAATAATTTAAACCTTTTTTAATAAAAAAAATAGTTTAAATAAAAAGTAGTGTTTTTAACATGCGTTTCAAAAATTATAGCTAGGTAAATATATAAGCGATTAACAATCAAAATGGTCGATTCACACATATCAGAGAAGCCACAGTTCCGTCCAACATGTTCGATCAGTTCAAATGGGACCATTCCCACCTCTCGTTCCCACCGCTGGAACTCCTGTGTAGCCAGGATCTACAGCTTGATCGCTAATAACCCAACCAGTGAAGGTCAAGTTTCTTCCGGAGGAATGTTAAATTTTCGCTAAATTCCGTATCAGTGCTTTAGTGTTGCATCAGTGATTCGCATTTGCGTACTACTGACACTCAGTTCACGGAGCTTCAGTGATACGTCCGTGATTGCCGATGTCAGAAGTGACACTGAGAGCATTGTGTCGTCACTGACACTGGTGTGAATGGAATGTATAAAGGAATTAAAAAATATTTCGCATTGTGCCAGAGACCAGAACTGAGACTTTACGGAATATGGAATCGACCCTAAAAACTAATAAAGTATCAAGACTACTTACTCAACAATAGAACTTCTGCAATAAAAAAAGCAAAAAATACTTTAATTTCATTCAACATGCTTAAATCAATCAACACAAAAAAACAATCAGAAAAAAATATGCAAGAAAAATTAAAAATTAATGGCCAAAAATATAGAATACCCTAAATACAGATTTTTAACTGGGTAGCCAGCTAAATAATTTTATGCGTACATACATACTATAGATTTAGATAGATAATAATGGTACTTAATTAACATAAGAGATAATTATTAATAATAAAACTATCTAACTACTACCACCGCAACTACTTTCTAATTACACTACTACTACTACTAATGTAAATCAAATTTTAATGGCAAAAAGTAATTTTATTTTACGATCTGAAAAATATATAGAGTTGTCAAGCAAGCGGTCCTTGAAAAAGTCTTGCTAGACATACAATACCATAGAGTAGATAGATAATCGAACAAGAAGGGCTATTTATGGGTTATTTTTTCCATTTCATAATATGTATAGAAACCCTAAAAATGGAATCATAAAGCTTTTAAGTGTAATTTTTTCTCGGCGATAAAATTAGCAATAAAGTATATAATTAAGAAGAATCATTAAGATTGTTATGGGCTCTTAGTTCATTAAATCTCACTACTATAAACTTTATCAACCGTTAAATGAACTATAGGGTTTAAAAAAATGCATTAAAACCGAAGGATAGGCTATCTGTAAAATCAAATACGTTGTGAAGTTGAATCATTTTTTTAATCATCTATATTAAATGACTATAATTATAACATAACTCCATGTTTATTTTAGAAACATTAAAACTTATTTTTATGCAAAATTATTTAAAAAATGTAGTTCGAAAAAGGTTGCAAAAAAAAGAAGAAAATTTTCTATCACAGATTTCTAGAAGCTTTAGGCTTTCAGAGCACTTATTAACGCGCAAAATACAGTTGACTCTACGCAATTTTTATAAAACATTCCCTAGTGTTTAAATGGTTATAAAATAATAACCTACAACACGCAATCAGTGGGTACTATAACCGTATTCCTGTTGGTTTACGTTATGATAACGCGTTACAACTGCTAAAAGGCTATAAAAACTCTTATCAGAGCAAAATACAACGTTATAGGGCTTTCCTCATTTGTAATGCAGAATCTTTAGCATGATTTTAAGATATCTTTCCCTGCAGCCACTCTTTTTTCTTCTTCAGTCATTCTGAGAATAAATAGTGTTTAAATTCCTTTCAATTATTCATCTTGACCTATGTTACTGTCTCCTGAAGTACGAGACCTGTATGACTGCTTTTTAAGTATAAATCGGAATAAAATATTTTATGATCTATATTCCCACCAATGCAATCCCTATATACTTAGGTAGTCTACTACATATTTGCTGGTCAATAATACATAATTACCTAACTATTTAGCTAAGACTAAGTTAATCCCTGAAAAGTTTAGAAAACATGGTTTGTTATAATACTCTTAACGGAGACTGAAATAAGAATTATCTAACTCCATTTCTTGATACATTAGAAATGTTTAATAAACTAACGCGCTATATGAAATCATAAAGTATCAACAACAATAAACTTCTGCATTTACAGCTGCGTATGACAATACTAATGCAGCATAAGACCTTGAAACTGCAATAAACTAACACAATAATTAATTAAGAAATCTTTTGGTATTCAAAATGTGGTGTTATATTGACCATTACATCAAGGTTAAAAGCCTACAAGGATTTAGCGACAGATATAGCAAAGGAGTGCTACAAGGATCAATACTGGGTACACTACTATTTAATATGGTAGAATTTAATAATAAGCTTGATATTATTATGAAACTTGGAAAAAAGTATGACGGCATATAAAGAAAAAGCGCCACAGAGTAAAGAAAGAGGATAAATGTTAAATAGCCTACAATTCATTAGTATTATCAACTTCCAACCAAAAAAGTAAACACGTTAAGTGTTAGTAGGTTAGTCTCAAGGTGATTGTGATTCTGACACACTCCGACTCTGTGACTAATTTAATTTGCGTGTAGACTGTGACGCTTTGTTCAACAAAACGTACTAGAGTCGGAGTTCATAGCTCGATTTTTTCAACCGACGAACTAAAATGGCTTATGGACGAATAGTCGCCTACGATAATAAGTCATTTTTTTAGTAGGGTATTTGACGAACTTTTTAAGAACTGTCAAAAAGAGACTTTCCCATAGATTTTGTCGGGCAATACACGCCGATGACGTCACTATTTTACCAACTCAATTGGCTAACTTTAATCAATTACAAAGCCACCATCTTCATTTAAAGTTAATTTAAAATTAATTAAGACCAGAATTAAGTGTTTTAAAGAAGTTGTGCTTTAGAATTACTTTGAATGGAGTTAAATACCAAATTGAAATGTCTAACTCAAACTTAAGTTAATATTAAAACTCTTGATAAAAAGTAAAAACAGGAAAAAATACCGATATAATAAAATATAAACCACGCGATCGCCTGACGGTAAACAATAAACAAATATCGATCGTGAGCATAGTCTGCATTTTAATTAATTAATTTGCTTGTTACTAGCTAGAATCATCTATGGTATATAAATAAATGGCTTTTGTTCCATATACATTTTGGGACAAATAAATCGAACCACTGTGTTCTCTACGTTTTGTCTATTAGTGAAAACCGTATGAAAATCATTTCAATAATTTTTGAGCTTATCGCGTATAAAAAACAGACAGATGCTACAAATGACTTTGTTAATTAATATCGGGACTATTCCCACCTCTAGTTCCCAGCACCGCTGCAACTCCTGTATAGCCAGGATCTACAGCTTGACCGCCAATAACCCAACCAGTGAAGGTCAAGTTTGTCCCGGGGGAAAGTTAAACTGTCATTGGACTCGCAACGAATTTAATCAGAAGACCATAGGAGGAGTTGGAAGTTAAGGTTCGACTTATATAATAATGTTTTGTAAAATAATGGTTGCGTTAGACTAAATGTATCTTAGGCTCGAACAGACGGTGAAACGCAACTGCAACGAAACTGCAACTTCTAGTTACTTTTGAGTTGCATCTAAGTTTGAAAGATTCAAACTGGTCGCGTCATGTGTGGTCTCTCAACGGACGCTATGGCAGAAACTTAGATGCAACTCAAAAGTAACTAGAAGTTGCAGTTTCGTTGCAGTTGCGTTTCACCGTCTGTTCTGGGCCTTAAAGTTATTAATAATGCATTACCTTTTTAGGCCAGCCAAAACCACAGTGCCATTGTAGTCGGCAACTATTCTACCATGAAACTTCTCTACGGTACTAAAAACAAAAGGTGCGAGTGAAAGATGTAGCACAAGTCCTTGTTATTTAAGAGTTCTTGGCATGTCCATGCATGAAAGCCATGCGTTCATGCAAAATCAAATATTGCATGATCATGCAAACATAAATACATTCGCAAACAAAATACATCTTCTGCAAATAGGTTTCAAAAAGCGCGTACGAGTGTACGCAAAGGTGCCAACACATTATAGCATTTACTTGTAACAGAACATCGAATCGCATTTTAAAGGTAGACGTAAAAACTCCTGTGTTAAAGAGTCATTGGTATTAATTTTAGTTCTCAAGCTGTTTGTGTGGGACCAGCACTGAAATCTCAAAAAAATCCGTGTGATCGGACTAAGAAGTACTTTCTTTTTGGCCCTATACAAAAGTTATTGAGCTTTAGGAACAGACCTTTTTACAGCTTATAAAAGTTTTAAAATGACGTCACTTTTTATGAAGAACCTATTTATTTTGATGTTGATAACACTAATCCTGTAATGAATTATATCATTTGTCATAAAGTACCGAATTTTTTGCAAAATTGATAAGCAGATAACCCCCGGATAATAACGGTGCTTCGGTGCATTCTTATCGTTATGTTTGATTATTTAAAGTGTGCCACTTTTGGGACTTTAACAGAAAAAAGTATGCGGATCACATATTATAAACATAATAGATAAAGAATATTTTATCTGAGAGTGAACGTTGTAACCGTTAACTGATTTTAACGGACTTTGATTTTTATATTAAATAAACAATTTACCCAAGCTTGTACAGATAACAGATAGCTAAAGTACGGCCATCGAGAAACGATACCAAATGTAAACAAACCCAATATCATGGTCATTTGAAATAGCAGGGGTGCATAATTTTTTAATAGTTAGATTACATATTTTTGTAGACAATAATATAGTTTTAAAAAATATCTGTCAAAATGTCTGAATTATTGTATAATGTAGATTTAAATTAATAACAAGAATAATAATAACATTTCTGCCTCACAATATGCCCGGTGTATGGCAACAGGCCTACCCCTTTTTCATAGAGACTTAAATATATCGGAACTAGCTTTCCGCCCGCGGCTTCGCCCGCGTGGAATTTTGTCTGTCACAGAAAAACTTTATCGCGCGCGTCCCTGTTTCAAAAACCGGGATAAAAACTATCCTATGTTCTTTCCCGGGACTCAAACTATCTCTATGCCAAATTTCATCAAAATCGGTTGCGAGGTTTAAGCGGGAAAGCGTAACAGACAGACAGACAGACAGACAGACAGACAGACAGACAGACAGAGTTACTTTCGCATTTATAATATTAGTTGGGATAATAAAATAAGAACCGACAAGTAACAGTTTCACCCTCGTGAATTGCAACAACTATGTATACTAAAATGGATGTCCGAATGTTGACGAACCCGTCTAACTTTGACATATTTTGGCGGGAGAACGAGACATTACGACAAATACACAAGATGGGAAGAGACAGAATAGATTGTCAATTCGAAAGTCGAATCGACCTTTTGTATCGCTTCTCGTTGGCCGTACTTTAGGAGTCGAACTGTTCGCCAGTAATCGGCCGTAATCGGTCGGATTTTTCATTATCATTATCATCACAGACGATAGCAATAACATTATATATTTTTGTTCCAAAATCGGCCTTATCAGAAGAACATAAGATAGTACGGTGATTTAACGGATAAACAAACTTAACGTTTGAACTAATTGATCTCTTAAGCTAGTCATCATTACGCTAATATTTGTCTCTGGAGGGATTCGAATGCGCTTTAGACGTAGTAATCGTGGTCTGGATTAAATTATTAACGGGGCGTGCGACATTCCCATACAAAAATGTCACGCCCCGTGCACGCCCCGTAGTTGTGTGAATGCACCTTTAAATGTTGAAAAGAGCACTGTTTGAATGTTGCTAGAATTCATTATGATTATAATGCTGTCCAAAAACGTATTGTTTGGTACAGCAAACAAGGATACCCATTGTTATTATACGAACCTTGAAATGTATGCAAACACGTTGATATTATGATTATGAAAGAATTTCATCAGTGTTAAGTTTGACGAAGTTGTTCTTAAAATTACGTATTTTTAAACATTATGGGCCTTATTACAAAAAGTTAAACGCGCGTTGAACACTTGTTTAAATTGAGCTTTAGTATGGAAGTGTCATTTCACTGTCACTAAGACAGTGGCGCCGACTGTGACCGCTGAACCATATGCAATCACCAGTTTGGCGCCACTTTATTAGGGCTGTCGACAAGGGAGGATATTGTAATACTGTAATAATAGAGTGGGCCAACTGTTTACTGGCAATTAGTGGTGACTGAGTTTGTTCCGGCGTTTCTTTTCAGCACTTGCCATATGTTTGTCTCGAAGCGCTGGTAGGGCCCAAAAGATAAGGAGACATGTAAAGTGCCCCATAAGGGCTACCTTTTCTTTTTTTATTATTTACTATATTTTGACGTTCATAAGAGCCACTTGCGGTCTAAACTGAATAAATATTTTTGATTTATATTGATTTTGATTTTTAAAACTAAATAGATGCGAGCCATTCAGCCATCTAAGGAGTGCCTAAGAGCCTCCTACCACCACGTATGTTGTAACGAATGTGCGTCAGAAATGATATGAATATCACGAACACACTTTATCATAATTAAAATAGCCATGAAGTTAACGGCGTTATGGCAGCAAGGCCAATTATTAAATGGATGCCTACACCAATTCAATTGACTTTAAATTGAATTAATTTCGTTGCGAATTAGGTACCGACCAAATGAACATTTATGTGAAAGCAAAATAGTTTGTTTTGATCGCCATTAATTAACGAATAGTGTATAAAAACGATTGAATAAAATTATGAAAGCAAACTTAAAGGCGATTTGTACTATACTGTACTATTCGCTCTCATGCGGCATTTTCATAGACATGCGAGCATTCACAAACGCTTCAAAATATACTAAAAAAATAAACATGCTGTCTGTACAGTCACAGATTTTGATACAGCAGGAATAAAGCTCAAGTCAGCATCCTCCTTTACACTAAAGCCTTGTATTCACTAGGACAAATGTCCCGCAGTGTTACGAAAATACGCAAGAAAGAAGAAACGGGGACGTCCATTAATTACGTTAAGACAATTTTTGCAATTTTTTAACATTCCCGCTCCCTTGGTGAGATTTTTCCAATTTTTCTCGCAATTTTACCCTGTTATTTACAGAAAAAAATTACGTGATATTTATCGAGACCCCCCCTACTCCCCTACATGAGATTTAGTAAGGTTTTTCTTAAACCCCTCTCCCCCCTAAACATCTAACATAGTAATTAATGGACGCCCCCAAAATGACTAGCGGCGATTCGCCCGTCTTTGCTTGACATTCTGAACGACACACGTGCAGGATGTTTGTCTCTTATTGATAACCTTATTATTTCTTTTTGATAACAGTCAGCATTTTAAACTTGATTCCTTAACCATTTGCATACAATTTTTAGCCATAATATCTTGGCATAATTTAATTACGCATAATATTTTGTATTTAAAAAAATAATATACCACCGCTTAGGGATGGCCCAAGACACCTTAGCCTATTTGTCACTATATCAACAGAGTTAGTTAGATAGATAGATATCAGTTAATTTAATATTATGCGAAAAAAAATGCCAGTCTTTATGCCACATTATAGTAGTAGTAAAAACATGCGAATGGAAGGGATCCCTTTAAGCTTGTAGGCTTTAACAGGGGTTCCCAAAGGGAAGGCCCCAGGGGAGGCGCAAAGACCTTCAAAGGGGGCCGCAGGCCATCTGTGTAGTTAAGTATTATAAAACCCGCGACCGCTGAGAAAATGCATTCCAGACTGCTCGATACGACCAATAAATAATCTGAACTGGAGGATGGGGGCGCGGATAGGGTTGCCAGGTGTCCAGCTTAGCCGGACATGTTTGGCTTTTCACGGTTTTGTCCGGCCAAATATTGGCTTGTCCGGCTTTTGTTAGGCTTTTATGTGGCTGCCGCGCCAGGCGAAAGTCGAGCTACAGAATAATATCAAACTCACGCATCAGGATGTTAGGCAACCGATGATAGTAGATATGATATAGTTGATAACCGATGATAGTAGGTAGATAGTACTCACTAATTGCACAGGGGGCCCCCGTGACATGTCCGGCTTTTTGGGTAAATAAATCTTTGGACAATCTTTGGACAATTTCACACAGCGCCAGCTAGCCCCAAAGTAAGCAACTTAATGCTTGTGTTATGGGTGCTAGCTTAACGGATATACTACTTATATACTTTTTTTTTTTAAATACATAAATATTATACATAGTCACACCCAGACCCGTCACATTAATTAAAATTCATCATTTGAATTTCTGCCCGGCCGGGAATCGAACCCGGGACCTCTCGGCATAGTAGTCCGTTCTGAACCACTACACCAAATGTCCGGTCAAATGATGCACAGAGTCCGGTTTTTGTGTTTTTGGACCTGGCAACCCTAGGCGCGGATTGCTGTATTTTGAAAGGGGGCGCGTATCAAATAAGTTTGGGAACCCCTGCTTTAAACAAACGCTTTTGGAATTTAGCCAAAGAAGTTTTTAAAATATAGAGAGTAAAAACAACATAAAAGGCACAAAAACATAATCAAAATCTGCTTAACTTACCTTCTTGTGAGATCAAGGTTTGGTTCCTGAGGCAGACTGTTGCTGATCATTACGTAGTAAATCAAACAACCCATGAGTATGATGAACATCACGACTTGGTTTCTCCGTGAACGGTACCATCGTTTAATCATCACTGTCATCTACAAATATTAAAAAGGAATAGAATAGGTTTATTAACACCATAAAAAAGACACAATATAGAAGAAAAAAACAACAAAAAACACAATATGTATGTAGGCTATTAAAACTGTTGATGAGCACCTTCATGCTGTATAACGTAGAGCTGGCTAGCTGGAACCGCTATGATAGAACTGTCATTTATATTCAAATGTGATGTTGTCTTTAGCTGTGTAATGGCTGTGCCGAACTCTCTATTGTAAATATTCTACGTGTGCTTTGATACCAATATATTTATTATGTTACTACCAACCACTGTGTTTATTGCTCTGTAGCGGACTTAATATATCCCTAACAAAAACAAAGAGGTAAAGGTGAGAAAAAACTGTGCCAATAGGCACCCACTCAGCATTTATCATGACATGCTCAAAAGGGCAAGTCATGAAGCTGGTCTTCCGTGGACAACCTTAATTACTGCTAAATTCAAAACTATATGTAGCCTACTTTAGGAAATTGTTGGAGAGACAACTGTAGTGGAGTGTGTAATATTTTTTTCTTACAAGATAGGTATTATTTTAGAATCACAACTGTAGTGTTTTTTCTTTGAATATTTTCTTTCTTTTGAGGAGTGTAGAGTGCCAAATTGTAATCTTGACTACAAATATTTCATGCATTTAATAATTCTTCACAATAATCTTTTTATGTCCAATTTATCACAAACTAGATAATACTGCAAGAAACCTGGGCTATCAAATTATGCAAATATACCTACTGCATGTTAAAAAAAACATATTATCTGCTGATGCTTCATTAGGTACATGTGCTTAATTAATGAAAGTTTTATTTGCTGATACTATGTTGATACAAATTTTTATGATATTCATAATGAACATAATAATATCTGGACTCAAACAGGAACTGGGCTGATAGTATTCGCCATAGAAAACTATACTCTATTGAAATACTTTTAAATAAAGGGTCATTGATAAATAATGAACGATAAAGCTGGAACTAGTGGATTGTTTAACTATTATTTCAAATAGTAACTACAAAAAATACATTCAAATTGGGACAGGCAGTATTAACATAACATAACAGTTAAATATTAAGTTATTGGTGCATTAAGATACCGTTTATTGAGTTATAGGTAGTTGTAGCAGAGCTGTTCGATTTCAACAAAGGTTCACATTTACAAAAATTTCTCGTTGTATTTGCAAAACCTGGTCACTGTTTACGAGCCTACAGCCTGAGTAAACGCTGCAATCTTATCAAGTTCGTCTACATCTCTCTGGTACATTTATCTTATGCTCACAAACCTAAGTTTGTTTACGCAATGATTCTGTTAGCTATATAGCTACTGCTAAAAGTAGGTCTATAAATTTTGCAGGAGGAAAACTACTATTTCTTTACTAATGAGGGTTTTCGCGAATAAAAGATTCGCTAGATGGCGGGACGTGGATGTGGGGTCTTACTGCTGCGTGATTAGTGGATTTTGACATATCTGTCAATGTCATGTCAAAAATAACCAATCATGCAGCATTTGGACCTCTTGTCTACGTATTGCCATCTGGCGGGTTTTTCATTCGCGAAAACCCTCATTAAAATACTGTTATGTCTAAAAACCCAAGATTACGTTCATTTTGCCTACTTCTCTCTGTTATAATACATGTTTAATTTCAAATTGTAAAGTCCTAAAGGAATACAATGATTGTAATGTAATGTTAATAATACGTAATGTGACTGTGAGAAAATAATTAATTTTATTCTAGGCTTAGATTTCTTAGTGAGCAAAATAATGACTGTTGACTGTTGCTATATCTGAATACATGAATGCAATTAAAATTAATATTATTTAATTTTCTGACTGTATAAACTCCGATCCACTTACAATTTTATAAAAATAAAAAGGCAGCAACTTTAAAATTGCGAGTAGCTCCATATTTATGGAAAAATAACACCAATCACAAATAAATATTAATATTTTTTCACAAGTAGACTGCTGCATTATTCTGTAAACCATGTTATAATAATAATATTACGAAACGATCAAATCTCGCACCAGTTATTGCAGATTACGCCTAAACAATTTATGAAAACTAGTTATACACCACGGTTTTTTTGAAAATTATTTATATAAAATTGTTCCTTTAAATAGTAAAATATGTAATTATATTTAATAGGCTAAATATGGACAAATAATAATATAAAGCTTACCAGTAAATTAGCTAAACAGGAAAATCACTGGACAAATCTGCACCAGTGATATTTTTGCAAAAAGTATCGATTTTTTACGAACCAGTGCGCTACGAAAAGTTCACGAGCTTCACACAAAACACACGAGCACTCCTACGCCCACTAACGCCTAATAATACACTCAAAATGATATTAATGCGATAAAAACTGATAAAAACACGAAAATCATCTGCTCACTTGCAGGCTGACAGACAGTTTGACAAATGACATTAATGACAAATGAAATGAACAGTGCATAGTTCACTCATTCAGTCGTTCTTTTCGTGTGCTTACCTAAAAAAAACTGAATAACGTTAGTTATTATTAATAACATTTGAAAATATTGATTATTTTTTTATCATTATGCTAAAGATAACGACGCAACGGGTGTCTGTTTATATGCCATGTGTTTCAATCATGCGTCCTGCTATCAAACTTTTTTTCTCTAACTTATTTATTTACGCCACATAAAGCTTGGTCGAAAAGAATAAAATAACATAATCTACTGTGTAATCATTACAAAGTAGGTAATGCAGGGGAAACCCCCTTTTTAAACTAATAAAGGTCAAAAATTGAGAACAAAGTAAAGTTTATTTATGATAACTGTAAATATTCTTAAAGCTTACCAAGCGATCTCTTTGTTTGTCGACGATGGATTTGTAACAGCTGCGAGTAGCGGGTGGAGTCCCAGGTTCTGGGTCAGATCAATTTAATAATATTATTATATTAATTATACTTATATACCTACTTTACTGATGAGAGGCTGGGAACTTTATTGTAACATCAGAATGTATTTTTATTTCAAGATTATGCATGGCAATTGACGTGCATTTAGTCTCAGTAAACCCATACCTTGTTCCTTGTACCTAGAGCAAACTATTTTAGATATCTATCTACAACTAAAAGTAAGTCTCGAAAAGTAGATTCGTTGCAAAGTTTCATCAATACTGCCATGACGACGGTAACGCGAAACAGCTGTCTCTAAATTTAGTTCAATTTGATTCATTTTTTAATCGATCTCGGTCACAACTGGATTTGATTTTAAGGTATGTACTAGTTTGTTTTATTCATGCACTTAAGCCCATCGTACGCTCATTTTTTTGTATTAAATATTATTTTACGGTTGGAAATGCTTGGTTCTGTTTGCTTTAACCATATTAAGCACCTAGATGAGTTTAGCGACATAGTTATCTCCATAAGTAAGTATTTACAGTGTCCGCGTTTGTGTTTGGAATGATGGTCATCATCATTATCAGTCTTAGTCTTAGAACGTCCATTGCCTAATCATAGACTTCCAGTTTGACTGGTTCCAAGTGAACAGTCTATTAGAGTAAGTAAACGTCTCGTTTGATACAAAGAACTAAATGTAGACAGCCCAGAGTAAAATAAAATGGCAAGACTGTGTCCAGCAGTGAACTTCTAGAGTCCTTCCGATGATGACGAACTTTAGGGCTACCTTTTTGCTTAAAATAGAATAGAACAAGCCCAGCCAATGAAAATGCTTCACTTTCACTCATGTGTGCTCTAACTCCGTCTGTAGTTAGAAGGGGGGCATGACCGCAAATTAAGCTTCTTCGGCTAACTAACGCGTTAAACTTTATCAAAATACAAATATGGGCCAAATCAGACACATCTTTGAAGACCAGGATTGTGGTCCAGAAACAAATGACGACAAAAACACTATGACCGAATAACCGCCATTCCTCAAATGTTTCGCAACTCGAAAGTCACGTCACTACCTCCATACTAATCACTATGAGATAACTATTGTATAATAAACCAGTACCCTTCACTGACTCACCGGTGAACGATGTGTTGTGGCTGTGTATTATTGATTCACAAAATAAACACGCAGTTGTTTGTGAAAACATTGCCAAAGTGGTAGACTATGGTGAGTCTTTTGTTTAGTTTTAAGAAAAGTAATTCATCATTGTCTGATTGTCAGTCTGTTACTTATCCATTATTTCATTGCTTTTTGTGAATCACTAGGGGAATATTTACCAAAGTAATCATTATACTGGGTGACCTTGGATTGAACTATGAGTAGGTACACTGCTGCCTGCTCAACAAAAAATATGTTTACTTCTCGAATGAAAACTTATAAAAATAAACGCTGTGCTTTATGTATAAATCCTTGGGATTATCTATTAAAAGTAGTTATTATGGGGTATTAGGGACTTTCCACCTACTAAATTTGTAGCATGACTGTATCTCTTAGATAATAATATTGTATAATAAAGTATACATATAAGCATAGTAACTATTTTGAGAAACTATTCACACATCCCTAATCCTTATGTCCTTAGTTTCCTTCAGTATTGCCAGTGCCAATAACATATTTCTTTTTTTAATTCCAGAAAAAATGAAGCTGCTATACCCTTTTCTGCTCTCCATCATTCTCACTCTGTCAACTGCCGATAGAAGATGTCGAGGAGTGAACTTCAATGGCAAATACTACGATATAGAGATGATAAAAGAAGGAATCAACAAAATCCACCAAATGGCTCTGAACCGAAACGATAATACTGTCTACTTCACTTACGATCAACTCACAGACGTTCCTATGAGAAGCCTAGGGTATGTCAAGTTGGATACGCGAGAGGCTGGTCTCATCGGTGGTATAAGAAATGCTTCTGGTGTAGCCATAGACCATGTTAGGAATAAGGTCTACGTCGGCGGAATGGATGGTCTATACGTCCTCAACAAGGAAGGTATGCCTGAGAAGTATCCAGTATATGACAGCATAGAGAAGCTGTTCTTTAAAGATGTACTGTTCTTCGTCAATTCCAAAAAGGAGGCCCATGTTTTCGATAACGGTATTTTGAAACCGATGATTGAGTTGCAGCATGAGGATGTCGATGATCTGATTATTGATGATGATGACAACGTGTTCTTCTTACAAAATGGTACACTATTCCGAGTTCGCCTAGGTACCAGAGCTATCAATATACATGAAAGGTATAAAGTTAATGTGCTCTCTGTAGACCCATATTATAGGGCATTTATAGGCACAAGTGAAGGTGTATTTGTGTATAATAAGTATAAGTTTGCTTTGGACAAAGTGTCAAATATAAGAGACTTGAGATCACTCACGTTCAACAAAAATCTCGAACCAGTGTACGCAGTTGTAGACGTATTAATAAAACTTAATGTAAATCCATTGAAATGTGTAGAGTTTTAATCGTTTCTAATTAATGTGATGTAAAGTAGTAATTTATTTTTTATTGTTAGTAATTCTCTGGCTGTTTATTATTGTGTTTAAAACAAGTGGAAGATAACAAGTAAACTGTGTTTTATTGACACCTTATTTACTTCTAGCAATTAAGAACTGGCCAGTGCATACAAAACTGATTTAATTAAAAATACACTTTCGATTATTTAATTAAGTAGGTGGATTTTTCAGAGTCAAAGTTAATTAAGATTACATTATTAACATTGCTATAAAAAAACAACATCGTCATTAAATGATACTTTTATTTAGTAAAAAATAATAATACTGGTAAAAAACTTACAACTAAACAGTTAACTTAGCATTAAGTTTTTACATTTCGGTAACTTCTTAACAAAAAATAATCTCTATTTTGTCATGACCTGCTTTCCTTTGATCAATATCAACAATGGTAACCTTTTCTTTTTTATAAACTAAGTCATTGGTTATTAAATACAAAAAAAGACGTGTGAAATCACGAAACTTCCTAAATTAAAATGTTGTACATAAAAAGTAAAAATATTTTCGTTCTGACGGTTAATACAGTTAATGAATTTATTTTTGTCAATTATATTTCAAATTCAAAACATTGGATCTCAAAAAATAGAGATCAACCAAAACTATTTGCACATCAACCTTTAGAAGCACCCCTATTTTATAGTGCATTAGCGCCATCTAGAATCAAGTTTCTGTACTAAACATATCGTAGAATTAACAACGCCATCTATATTTTAGAATTTGAAAAAGGTTTATAATAGTTTAGGAGCGAAATTCAATTATTTACAGAGATGGATGTTAAATATTAAGCTAATATTGTTGCAACTTATAAATTATATGATCATAAAATAATGTTAGACCGTGTATTTACTTTGTTAATACAAAAAATATACATAATAACCGTAATAATTTGCTATAGGTAGGTGTAGTAGTAGGTGGAAGGTAACAAATGCGCTCGTAAGATAGAGTAGCGAGTAAAAATATTAATACAAATTGTAATTAGTAAATAAAGCATTAGGCAATACCTATTTTAAAATATTACAGCGTTGGCTACAATCATCAGGGTATCTATACTATATAAAGCTCGTTTCTTTCTAAAGGTTGATGTAGGTATGTATCTTTAACTACCATCAATGGAATGCTTCAGTGGTATCCAGGGGGTCCGTAGGCAGTTGAGGGTTTGTATCCTGAATTCCTGTTGCCATGGAAACCAGTAAGGGACCCTTGGAAGTCGTTAGAAGATGGAGCATTGTAGTTGTAACCGCCTGGAAGAATGGTATTATGATTTATGAGGTTGTGAGATTTTGCTATTATTTTCTTGCAGGTTGCTAAGAAAACAATAAAAACACACTTGGCTTGCACGGCCAGACATAGATAGAACTCCGTCCCACTCTTCCCATGGATATCATTAGAGATGACAAAGGGAGAAATACGCGAACATCAGGCCTCATTAACCCGTTTGGGCAGCTTGGGGAGTGTAGGTCAAATCCTCCAATTTTCTCTGGTAAATTAGAGTGTGTTGTACTCCTGCATTGGAAACTAAATGACCTGATAATGGAATTAAAGAACGTTACCTTGCTGGTGCACATTCTGGGTAGGCTCAGGGTATCTCGCTTCACCTTCGTACCTCACGTCAGCATGGAAACCGGTCTTCCAGTCAGCGTGGTAAGTCACTGAAAGAAAATAAGTAGGTAAGTGCATCTTCATCTATATGACATAGCCATAGCTTACACAACTAACACTGTATTATTGTTATATGTAAAGTTATATGTCGTTGGTGTATCTTTTTCAATAAATAAATAAATAGCTTGAGAGGAAGAGGTGTGCTGTACCCCAGTTCCTAATGATGAAGGTATTGTCTTTTTTACACTAACAGTTGGCACCACTGGCGATTGATATCCCCATACTATACAATGTCACCATACTGCTACTACTGCTTCAGCGCTCACCAGCTGAAGCTACTATCTCCGCCACTAGTTAGGTGACAGTGATCTTACTCTCGAGAAAGAGGTCAATCGTCGAATCCAACTCGGATGGGCAGCGTTCGGGAAGCTTCGCCATATACTCATGTCCGAAATACCGCAGTGTCTCAAGACGAAAGTCTTCGAGCAGTGTGTGTTGCCAGTGTTGACATATGGATCCGAAACGTGGTCGCTTACTATGGGCCTCATAAGAAGGCTCAAGGTCACCCAAAGGGCGATGGAGCGGGCTATGCTCGGAGTTTCCCTGCGTGATCGAATCAGAAATGAGGAGATCCGTAGGAGAACCAAAGTAACCGACATAGCTCGCAGAATTGCTAAAATCAAGTGGCAGTGGGCGGGGCACATAGCTCGTAGAGACGATGGCCGTTGGGGCAGGAAAGTTCTCGAGTGGCGACCACGGGCTGGAAAACGTAGCGTGGGCAGGCCTCCTACTAGGTGGACCGACGATCTGGTAAAGGTCGCGGGAAGAGCCTGGATGCGGGCAGCGCAGGACCGTTCATTGTGGAAAACCTTGGGGGAGGCCTTTGTCCAGCAGTGGACGTCATTTGGCTGAAACGAACGATCTTACTCTATATGAGCGCTAAAACGATAATTCCTTCATAATAACAGAAAATACCATAATTGCAAATAACACATTTTACCATTGTTTCTTTAGTTTTTACTAAGATCTGTAGATAAACGACATCACAAAACAACGCCAAGAGCTAATGATGATGAAGCGAGGGACAGATCGTACTTCATGACTTTTCTATAAAGCAGTGGACCCATAGGCTTAAATGAGACGATGATAATGATTTCCAATAATAAAATTATCAATAGGATAGATTCTTACCGATCTGCGTGCGTCCATCGGGCAGCTGTACCCTGTATTCTCCCCGCACCACGTTGCCGTCCGAAGTCTCTCGCCTGTCGTAGTCGTTGCCAGATTCTGCATCCTTCACTGCGTATCCGAACTCGTACGACTTTGGCTGTTGGAAGAGAATACACACTTATTATATTACTTTAGATACATCTGAGTACACTAGCAATATCATTAGCAGAAACCTTGTACCCAGTGAAGATACGTGATAGCCGTTGGAACAGAAACCTTATTTAAATAAAAGAAATCTAAAAATTATAACTCAAAGGTGACTGACTGACTGACTGACATAGTAATCTATCAACGCACAGCCCAAACCACTGGACGGATCGGGCTGTTTGGTATGCAGGTAGATGTTATGACGTAGGCATCAGCTAAGAAAGGATTTTACGAAACTCCACCCCTAAGGGGGTAAAACGGGGTTCACGCGTACGAAGTCGCGGGCGGCCGCTAGTTACTTTTAATATTAGCCATGCTAGGTACAGAATCATTTGAGTTTAGATATAAAAGACCTAAAAGATTTGAGTGTCACTGAAATTGCACTTCCAAGAGTTTGCGTTTCACTTTCATTCAGGCGTTAACAACACGTTGAATCGAAAATGTTTGAAAATTCCATTTAATTTGAGAAGAACTAGCAAAAAGGTTCTTATTTAAATATATTTTAACTATCTGTAGTGTATTTTTTGGTGAAATTAAGAGTTGAAGACTAGTTTGCTTTATAAAATTTATAAGATTTAGAACCCGGAATCAAACACACAAGGATAAATCCACACATATTTTTTTACTTAATATCAAATCTGTAACTATAATTAACATTGACTTATTGTTTTAATAAAACATCTTCTCGTGATACGAGATAACCCGCGACCTGACATTGCATAATCAGTGGAACAGGGACTGCCAGGAGTCGACTTTGAAGGTCTCCTTCAAGGCAATTTAAAATGGATTAGATGGACAAATTCATCATCATCATTTCAGCCATAGGACGTCCGCTGCTGAACATAGGCCTCCCCGAATGATTTGCATGTTGCTCGATTGGTAGCGGCCTGCATCCAGCGCCTTCCTGCCACCTTTATGATGTCGTCGGTACACCTTGTGCGTGGACGTCCTACGTCTATTCCAGACCTTGCTGCCCCATGGACCGTCAGTTCTGCGTATTATGTGCCCTGCCTATTGCCACTTCAGCGTGCTAATCCGTCGGGCTATGTCAGCGACTTGATCGTTTACGGATCTCCTCATTTATGATTCGATCTCGTAAAGAAACACCGAACATAGGCCTCTCCATAGCATGCTGTGCTGTGCAATTTTAAGCTTCTTTAAGTATAAGGCCTATATTGAGAGGCCATGTTTCCGAGACAAATTGTAATAGAAGAATCACCCATTTCCAGAATATGATATGATTATAGTACATGTAAGTACGTTTTCTTAAGACATACTTACAAAGGAGATTCAATTAAACATGTTTTCGGGATTATAAAGAAAATTTATTGTTTTGCGACTCTACAGTTTTTTAGTCTGAAAAATATTATAAACATCTCGCCTAAGGTTTGTTCGTTTCGCCAGTTATCTGTGGGCTATCAGTAGACTCGGTGAGCGAATTATTTATTCAATTACACTAATTTAATTCTAGAAAACAAGTAAAAACTCTGCTAAGTTACCTACCCCTATTTAAAAATAAAATATTTATAGTGCAATTTAACTGGTGAAGTGTCTACAATTAGGTACCTACTCTGCTGTCAGAATGTTTTAACTGAACGTATATAAAAAATCCCGTTATTCAGAGTAGGTAATTAATTTAACGTTAACATTTCGCGATTTAAATGTAATTTTGATAAGAGAGGTTAACTATAGATGACATTTTTTACACAAGTCTTAGGCTGAGTGATCCACCTAACTTTAACCGTAACTATAGCGATAACCGGTGTATTTTGTATGAAGTTTGAGTTATGACGTTTGTTATAGTTAAGGTAAGATGGTGAAACTCAGCCTTATTCTAAACACTACTCATAATGATTTAATTTACTTAGTAGCTTTATACCGCAAAAAAACTTGTAACCTGCCATACTATAATCATACCTTTTATTTTCCAGATCAGCATGAAACTGGCACTAGTTCTAGCCATACTAACCATCGCAAAAGCAGGAGTCATCAAAGAAGAAACCACAGAAAAACCATGCGATGGTGTTCTGGTCAACGGTGTTTACCATGAAAAAGACGTCATCAAGGAAGACCTGGATAGACCCTACATGCTGGCTATAGACAACAAAACCGGTACTCTGTACTTCAGTTACAGTGTAAAAGAAAACGACGATGTTTTCAAATCCGCAAGAATCAACCTTGAAACCAAAGAATTCAACGATATAGACATTGTCAACGGTTTTGCCCAGACCATAGATGCAGCGAATCACATTGTTTACATTGGCTCTAACAATGGCATATACCAGTACTATCCCAACACAGACACTGCTGAGTATTTTGGACAGAGAGGAGCTGATATTTGGGCAATATACTTCAAAGACGCTCTATACTTCTCGGAGTTCCCATCGCAGTTTTTGTACACTTTCATCAACGGAACTGCTGTAAGATTTAGAGATTTAGAAGACACTAAAGTGGACCACTTCATTATAGATAAAGATGATGATATGTTCTACACTAATGCTACAGGATTGTATGCTCAGAAGAAAGGAACCAAAGATGCTGTGTTATATGAAGAATTTCCTCACGTTGGGCCTAGAGGCGTAGCAACAGATGTGAATGGAAATGTCTATGTTTGTTTACGTGACGGCATTTTTGCTGTAGATAAGACAGAACACAGTTTGAAGAAAGCTGTTGATGTGCACGAATGTTTTGGAATCGCTTTCGATGTTGACAATAACATAGTTTACGCCGATTATAGAAGCATTGTCAGACTGAAACCTAATAAAGAGAAATCTTGTTGATGTGGTCTTGTTAATGGTTGCTAGTCAATTATTTGCGTTTTTTTGTAAACTGCATGAAACTTATTAGAAAGGCGCGAGCTGAGGTTTGGTGGTTTGACCTGATTATTATAGTGTTTAAATTTTAAAACTGTCTTTTTATCCCTCTTTATTTTTATTCTGATTCGTAATAGCTGCTCTAATATCGAATGCTTCCAGTTGTTTATATTTTATACGTTTATCTTCAAAGTAAGTTATACAAGGTTATTTTTAGTATATACGAAACCTTAAAACTATTTGTTCAGAATCAGTAATAGAATCCATCGCAATATTTTATATCATGTTACATTTTGACTTAATAATATTTACAAATCCATAATTTACGGACACCTTACTAAAATGCTCTGCGCGTATGGAAATTGCGTTGTCAACAACGAAAGTGCCGCGCGCTGTACGATGTCTACACTCGCGTGCAGATAATGGGACAACAAATAAAGCTTGGAACTTCGTTAGTTTTTAAGGTATCATTTTTTAATACTGATTCTAAAGATTAAAATACGTGACACGTGTTTCGGCTTTCGTATATACAAAAAATAACCTTGTAGATTTGGTAAAGTACCTTTTTAATTAAAAAGGGTTATAAGGTTACATCAATACAAAACATTTGTGTAGATTAAACGGAGCTTATCAACAAATAGCAGTTTATGGAAACCCCTGTTTCGTATAACGACGCGCACTAAACGACCTTTGAAGCTATTTATTACAATTTCTCGTTAGTCAGTCTCATTCCCAGCGTTTTAGTGAATCAACGCGAGTTGCATCCTATTACGAGCAGAGTTTAACCTCTAATCCCAGATAATACGGTGCAAAGTGCAACAATAACACCAAATGTGCCTGAAAAAAAACAAAATTGTAGAGATAAACGATCAAAACATTGACAATAATAACAAAGCCAACAGTTTAAAGAGTGCAACAGTGCGAAACGGACGCTTCTTCGGAAATATGACGAATTACATAAAATACATTGTGTTTCTGTTGATCAGTGTCAAAGCAGAGTTACGGATATACATATCCGACTCTCCGATACAACGGATAGGCGCCAGGATTTATAAGAAAGAACTGCTAACCGATAAATATTCGAGCCCCAAAGAATTGGCGTACGATTCGTCCAGCAGAAATCTCTTCTTCATGTACATGGATGATGTCATACAAGACTCTGGAAGAGCTTATGTGAATGTAGTAACAAAACAGACAGGAAAAATCAAAGGCATCACTAAGAATAAAGCGACAGCAGTCGACCTAGATTCTGGTGATGTGTACTTCGGATCTGAAGATGGCCTTTACAAGTATGATGCAATTAATAAAGAAGCTAACAGCATTGGGCTATATAACTTAAATATAATGAAACTTGTAGTGAAAAACAACGAAATGTATCTCCTAGATGGGAATGACCATATGATTTACAAAGTCTTCAATCAAGGGACGACCGCAGTTAAGATTGGAGGTGTGACAACAGTGATGGAGTTCGATGTAGATTATCAAAGAAATGTTCATTTTGTGACCATGTGTGGACTGTTTTGTGCGGTAAAGGGACAAGAAGTTGTTAAGAACACTGTTTTATCATTGGTTTATAATTTCATTATAGATGAGGGGAAGACTTTTGGCTTGAACGATGAGGGGCTACATGAAATTAATTGTGTGAATGGAACAGCTAGAAAGGTAGCTGAATTGGATTTTGTGCCTCGAAGCATTGTTTTTGGTGATTATGGAGACATATTTTACGCAGTTGACGATAGTATCTATAGGTTAAGGCCAGTACACTCTTATCAAGTGTACAAGTTACATCGAAAAACAACGTAGGTAACTGTGATTTTAGTGCTATTTAAATTCAAAACAAAAGCTAAGCGGTGTTGCCCTTGTGGAATGTGTAGTGTGATTATTGTATCAGGGTTGTCAAGCGTCCGGATCAACTAAACCTGGAATTATTTCTCCAAATGGTTTTAAATAATAAACAGAAATTTTTAAAACTAACGCAAACTTAACTCTAAAAATAAATAGTTTATTTCAATCTGTTACCCTGTATACTCAAATAATTTCTCTTCAATATAATTGTTTTCATCGTTGTTTCGATTAGATTTTTCCAATTAATAGAAATCCTTTTATAACTTCTTTCCAAAATACAATTAGTTTCATCTAAATTCCCAAAGATAGGGATTTGGCTATTGGAAAAGTTACCAGGTTTACTCCAAAGACGTTGTCGATCCAGTAAAAAAGAAGATGTGGCACTGGGTTCGTGGGTTCAATTCCCGCCTTAGACAGTTCCATTTTTTCAAGTTATTTATAATTTTCAAAAAAAGATGTGGAACTATTTTTAATAAATTTACGCATTTTATCTAGCTGTTAGACTCTACAGATTCTGATAATGCCTTCGATTACCGAGGTGTATACTAAAGAGCGATATTTTTTATGTGAATTAGACTGGCCAGAATACTAGAGGAATGATTTTAATAAACGTTTTTCCATTATTATATTGTTTTCAAGTATTTAATTCCATATAAACATCAGCTTCTTACAATCCTGTTGCTCATTAAGCTATCGCAAATATCTAGGTTCATAATTTAGCTCTAACCACAGACCACACGGAGACATTTATGAAGATTATAATCTCATAATCTCAGCGTCCGGACCGGACATAGCGTGTCCGGGAACGTCGACAACCCTAATTACAATTGAGACCAATTTCGTTCTAATGAAGTATAATGAGAAGTCATGAGACCCTGTTGCTGTCTCACTGACGCATGCGCGAGGATTTTCCTTACTTTTTAACCGACTTCAAAAAGAAGGAGGTTCTCAATCCGGTTGGTATGATTTTCGAATCATTTAATTTGCGAGCATGAAAAAGATTTTGATTTAAAAAATAGTAGTATTTAGAAATGATTTGTTATTGTTACTTAAATTACATAATTATTTAAGTTCGTTAGTTTTTTTTTATTATGGACAAATAAATTCAAGAACTTTAGTTCCATCAAATTAATGTGATACTGGATTCTCAGATTAGTATACTCAAGTGGTTATGTAGAGTTTAATATTTCTTGGTTATTTTAAATGCAGAATTATGTAGAAAGTTGGTCGATCTATTCTTGTAAAGGAATTGGCAGGGCTTATTTATTAAAAAAAACACACAAATCACCAGAAATCACCATGTTATGAATAATAAACTTAATAAGGAAACCATAAATATAAGACTCACCACTTCATGCTCATCCCCATGGCCATGGCCATGACCATGACCATCGTCATGACCATGATCATGACCTCCAGAGTACCCGCCAGAGCCGGAGTAGCCAGTTCCAGCGTAGTTCGACCCTGAAGAGTAGGAGCCGAAGTTCGAGGGAGGCAGGTAGTTGTTGCTGGGTGCTGTGTAGCCTGGAATATGGTTTAAAACAATGTTTTAGGGTGAGTGTTACACCTTGTAATATTTGACTTGACCCAGACTCATGCTAGACCCCGCATTCTGATTGTCAAAATGTCAAATCTACGACCAACCACCCGAAGTTTCACAAGTCACAACAACGCCCTAAGAGTAAAAGTAAACAATAATAGCAAACAAGTCATTTTGAAAGAAACTAAACATCTACATATTTAATTCAAATTCGATTAAACGAGCGGGACAGTTTTAATTTCGAAAATCACTTTACACATAGAAAACTTGTATGTGTTTTAAGCGATTTTAAATTATTTCAAATTTAACTTACGTAAAATAACGCCAACGGTACTTTGTCTAGGGGAGCTGATGAAGTCAATGTAGGTACTTTCTCTCAGAATAGTTCCAAATCGAAAGTCTATTAATGTTAATAAAATCCCTCCCCCTGTTTCTTCACAATAATTCTATGTAGGAACGCGAAGATACTGAAAAACTAGTGGACCCCACCACAACACATAAATTTTTGAGAGCTCCACACCCAATACATGTCTTTTTTCTGTATACGTTCTGTCCTTAACTAAGTGATTTTCATCGTAATAAATGTTTCTTTCTTTGTTTGTTTCTTTCTTTCCTTTTTTTTATTTCTTTCTAAATAAACTTAAATATTCACCTGTGCTAGGAGGTAAGTAGCTATTGCTAGCAGCGTAGTTGTTGTAGTTATTCTTAGGGGCCTGGTAGTTGTAGCCGGGCGCTGGCGGCTCGCAGCTGGCGAAGGCAGCTAGGAGCGTGATGGAGAGGACCTGGAATGAAGAAGAGGTAGTGATTTATCTACGAGTATATCTATAAAAGCGATAGGTCACTGACTGACTCATTCACTCATCACGAAATCTCAAAAACTAGAATATACTACCTAGAATAGTAGTCTCACATTTTGCATGGGGGTTCTTTTTAGAACGTAGGTGCTCACTAAGACGGGATTTTGCAAAATTCAACTCCTAAGGGAGTAAAACGGACTCCATGCGTACGAAATCGCGGACGGCCGCTAGTAATAACTAAAGGTTTTACACACAACATCAATAAAATCAAACTGAACAAAGGCCTTTATGTAGATTTAACGGCTAATTAACAGTGTATTATCCGGGCCGGGACCTTATCATTGGGAGAGGCTTATGTTCAGCAGTGGACGTCCTATGGCTGAAATGATGATGATAATGATGATTCGAAAGAAAGATGTTAGATATCTCTATTCTGAATCATAATCATTATTTCAGCTAAAGAACGTCCACGGCTGGGCTGAAAAAAGGCGTCCCCCAAGATCTCCATAATGATCGGTCTTGCACTGTCCACTCCAAGTGCTTTTCATGCATGACTAGATCAACTGGTTGTTTCAATCTTATTTGTCAAATTCAAAGGAGTTCAATGATAGAAACTGCTGTAATTTTCTCAAAAGAGACTCATACGACATGCGTCCATACTCTAACCCATTATTTCCTTATCTACGACAATCTAGACCTCATTGCGACAGTCCAGCCTATATGGCCTACCGTGAGAACGGCTATACACGTACTGACTTCAGAACAAGAGTTTAAAACTGTTCTTTAAATCTATCAGCTTAGAGACTAAAAAAGGCTCGTTTACTCTGCTGATGACGTGCGTACAGTTAGCAGAAAAAGTTGTGTAAAGATAAATCTCTATGTAAATGATTATAGACACTAAAATTGCATCTTATTCTGAGTCCGAGATTGCATCAAAATAAATCTATTAACGTAAATGGTAATGGATGTTAGTAATTTAGATCTATTGTGCGATTAAAATATCGTTTTCACATAGAAAAATCTATGGGTTTTTATTGCCTTTGGAATATTATTCCCACACACAAATCCACCAATGCCTCTGGCATTATGATTACATAGAAAATCTGAGTATGAAGAATCTCACATAGCATTGGTCCGTTGGTCCATTACACTACCGTCACATGGGCGTATGGTAAAAACTTGTTCCATGTTCCTTACAAAATAGTTCTTGTACTCGTAGTAATGAAACGCTCAAGCCACATATTTTGATTAACATAGAATTTACCGGTACTCCAGAACCTTGCTGCCCCATCGGCCGTAGGAAAGACTGGATGCAGACCGCTACTAACCGGGCAACTTGGAAAGCATTGGGGGAGGCCTATGTTCAGCAGTGGACGTACCTACGTCCTATGGCTGAGATGATGATGATGATGTATAGAGTTTGTGAGGTTAGGCCTTCAAGAGTTAGAGCGAGTAGAGACCTGAGAATAACTTTTTAACATTTCTAGCCAAATGATCTCATTTTTTGGCAACATTTTTCATGAGAAAACCTTTTTCGTGAGAGTCACAATAAATTCGAACTGTCTTCGAAATTTGAATTTGAATTTGAATCGTTTGCGTATTCGATAAAAATTGATATTCAGCCTTTGAATTCAACGATAACGTAACAATTTTGACTGTCAAAATTAGTTACATGCTACCATTTCTCGTACTGAGTTCACTTTACGTCACTTTCAGAGGGGCTCTGTTTTAGTTTTCATAGTAAATTTTTTGATGGCGATTCGAATACGCAAACGATTCAAAGTCAAAAGTTTTTCGTCCTAGAGGCACTGAACTAAACTACGGCCAACGAGAAGCGATACCAAATGTAAACAAACCCAATGTCATGGGTGAACCCGTCTGACTTTGACATATTTTGGTGGGAGAACGAAACTTTACGACAAATACACAAGATGGGAAGAGACAGAATATATTGTCAACTCGACAGTCGTATCGACCTTTTGTATCGCTGCTAGTTGGCCGTACTTTAGGTAGGAACGAGGATGTTTGTTGCGGCGCTTCTTCTCAGCACTTGCCAAATGTTGGTCTCGAAGCGCTGGTAGGGTAAAAAGATTATGAGACATGTAGAGGCTCCTTAAGAGCAAAATGACGATTTGTAAGAACTATTTATTAGTCCAAACAAATAAAGAAATTTTGACTTTTTTTTTTTTTTGATGGAAGAACTTTTTCTTCCGACTGTACTCAATTAAAATTCAGCCAATTTATTTTAAAGCATTATCTAAAACAAATAAAATTAACTTTCACTTATTTTAATTGTTACCCGCAGCTTTGTTCGTGCTCACCCACAGTGATCATAGTTTAATTCAATTAATGCATCTTTTGTACTCCCATTTGGTAATGCCTTTTATTATGGTAATTTGTGTAATAGATTTAGGCATCCGTTTCCGTGGTTGTTATGAAATCATAAAGGTATTTCACGTATCTCTACTCTATCGCCCTTAATAATAAAAGTTACACCCTAGTTGAATTCTGGTTTTGTGTGGAAATGTCATTATGATCCAGTGTTCATCCCTGGTGTAACTTTTTATTATTTATTTTTATTTTTATTATTAATAAAAAGTTACACACAGGTAGGTACCTGCTTACTTACATTAAAATTTTAGCTATATCGGGACTATTCTCACCTCTCTTTCCCACCACTGCAACTTCTGTGTAGCCAGGATCTACAGCTTGACCGCCAATAAAAACCCAACCAATCAAGGTCAACTTTGTCCCGGGAGAAACTGTCATTGGACCCGCAACGAAATTAATCAGAAGAACATAGGAGGAGTTCGTTCGAAGTTATGGTTCGACTTCCCTCCGTTGCAAAGCGGATGATAGGTGACAAACAATTTTAGCTATGTAGGTATATGTTATTTATTTTTATTTTACAAAACAATGCTTATTCTTTCAGAATACAACGTTGTATTCTGGGTTGTACCTTATAGAAGAAAACACACGCTAGCTAATGGTTGCCATTTTAGTTCTAACGCTAGTAATATTTTTTCCTAATTAATACAAAACTGTGCGATTGTGTGTACCAAAACAAATTTTCTTTCTTTCTAGATTTTTGATACAAGCACGAACTTAACTTAAGCCTTAATACAGTGTGAGTCACGTTAAAGTGTACATATGAAAATAGATGAAAATAGATCTATTTATTTATCGACAAAAAAGAGGTCAAATTTTTTTATAGATTTTTATTTTTTATTTTTTATAGATTTTTTTTTCTTCCAATTACTTATTGTAAAGAAAACGTAATAACTTTTAAACTAAGCGGTATATCCTGATAAAATAAAAACAGTAATAATGCTAAATAACAGGTGATACTAAAAATATACATAAAATATACAAAAAATGCCAAAAAATAATAAAAAAATACACTTTTTGAAAAAAATCTGCTTTTAAATTCGTGTTTTTTTGGTTATTTGATAAAGGACAGTGCCAATCCATGTATGGAAGTTGGACCAAGTGCTGCCCAGAATGAAACTATAGTGCATTTTGTTCCTCAGGCCAATACTAATTTGTAAACCGGAGCGCACTGAAATCTATCCCTGGAGTTAAGAGAAAAAAAGAGTTTTGTTTGGAATTATTTACGGGTCATTCCATAAAAATCTGTATATTTTCGACGTCATTTTGTCCGTAACTTTTTTAAGATGCTTTTGAATACTTTATTAGTGTAAATTATAGTTTATTAATTAATTATGTTATGTCTAAAAGGGCCAGTCATTTTATGCTTTATTTTAGGAGAAATTATAATTTTCAATTTTTTCATACTACATTACTCCTATATGACTTCTAATAAAGTATAAAACTTATAACCTTAACATTTATAGATAAGTTAATATACATAATGTAGTTGTTTTGTTATTATCACTATATAAAAAACATCATTCCCTAACTAGTAATATAGTCCCAAGTGCCGTTTAAAGCTAGGGCCTGACGCTCTAGGGACTGACGATTTGGAGTAAAACTTAACACAAATGCAGATTAACTTTATATTATAAGATGCTTAATACGATGTGCCGAAAATAGCCAAAAAACCACACGTAAATACTAATTAAATTATATACAATTTCTTATTGTAATCAATAAAGCTACTCAACTAGGGACTGACGAAGTGACTGGATTAACACATGTTTCCGCAACAACTGGCACGTTTGCACTAATTCAAAAAACGGCTACCGCAAAGCAAGTATGGTCTGAAGATAACTTCGTATCGTACTTTAAACTCAACTAAATGGCATTCACTCTAAATACATAATAAAGCGCAAAATTATAAAACCAGTGCGTGGCGAGGGAATGACGCTAAAAGCTGTAGACTCTTTTTCAACTAAAGAAAATCAAATTATTGTTTATTGCAACCGCAAAATATTAATAGAATTTGGTGTAATATACATTTATATAGAATATTCGTTAATTAAAACAAAGGATAAAGTTGATGTTTTTATAACTGTGGGTCCCAAAACACAAACTTTTGGAGTACGGACATGCCTAGGGAATGACGTTTTGGGTCATTCAAAAGGAATTTAAGATGTTTTAAAAATAGTTTCAAAAAATATAAATGGGTGATGAATAAAGCATATTGCGAGCTGTTATTTAACAATTTTGGAATAAAATATTAACAAATATTTCATGTGAAATGTGGCGCGGACTAAGAGTTGACATATTTTTGTGGAATGACCCTTACATACAAAATATCATCGATGTATACCTACTACGCATAAGATTTCGCGTTTTTGGCATTAAATAACACTCGCTATGTTGAACTTAACCATACTGCATCCGTACACCTTACTTTAGTACGACTCCGACATTATTTATAAGCGATCAAGCGCTGTTGCAGTAGTTTGGTTAGTTGACCGAAATTAATTATTTCCAAAATAGAGCAAGAAGTTTTAGCTTACAATAACTTCAATAATCGATTGTAATACACCAATAAATTGATTTTTCCCAAGGATAGATAACTAAAACTTTAAATTTCTCTATCCCTATCACAACATTTGCATGATCGTTTGAACTAAGCCTCTCCGGGCGCGCCATTCAAGAGTAATCTTAAAGCAGCTCTTAACAAAAAAGGGCCCTTATCTTTTGCAATATTAAATTAAAAAGACATTTATAGTAAAGCCGACCTTGACCACAATCTGAGATGCTGTGGTTGATGGTTGACAAAAAAAAATTACTCTTGCTTGTGGTTTAGGGACTTTTACCTTGACTTGACCATAGTTTGAAAGGGTTACAGAACTAGTAGTATAAAAAGATTTCGTTGCAATAAATCCCGTGAAGTGATAATTTTATAGTAGTATGAGATTACTAGTTTTCGAAGGAGTCTATTCGCACGCGATTTTAAAGCATCCGGGCGAAACGCCTACTAAAACTTATTATTATTGAAAGGGGGACGATGTTTCACACATTCGTGCGAACGAATTTCGTACGAAACGACTACGTTTGAAAAAGTCTTTCGACTCTACATTGACACAATGATTTTTTTAATGTTATTTTTTATTAATAGTAACAAATTACACCCTGTATAAACTAGCTCGTCTAGAACGCGGAATCATTATGTATTCTGTGAAATTACGATATTATAGTAATTAAGGCTAACTCGTTATACGATAGAGATGGATCAAGCCGGTCTGGTTGATAGAGGCATTAGAAATCTAAATGTTTTCAATAGAGTAAGAAGTTTTAATCATACGGAAGATGGCCACTTTCTTCTCATCTCATTACTAAATGCAGGTAGAGCATGGTGATACCTTATTTTTGTTAGGAATGCTAGGATAAGCATATACAATACATTTCATCATCAGCTCATTCACACCCGTATTCTCGCTTAAGTGAAGCAGCAAATCGAACGCACAGCGTTGAAAAGAGCTCTGTGATTGGTTCGTGTGTGACCCAGTGCGTCCACGCGTACTGTGAGACATCCATGTGAATACGGGCTAATATCTCCTGTAGGAGCCCAATCCTCTATAATTTACCTTTTTTTTTAATTTTATATATTATTTATATTTATAGGTAAATGGAAAATTTGGCCTACACTCCCCACGCTGACGAGACCTGATTTTCTCCTACTTATTTGCCCCCTAGTCGCCTCGGGAAGAGTGGGATCCTATTCTACTCTTTCGGAACCACAGGCTTTTAACCTTAAGAGGCTCTATTACGTTATACAAACAATAAGAATTAAGGAAAACATTAATAAATATGTAATTGATTTTATTATGTGATGAATTATTTTTGACAGTTCGCATTTTATTGAAAGGCCTTTGATGGGTTTCCATCTGACCAACGTGGAGTGTAGATAAACCCTCTATTTGGCTCGGGTTTATCTGTCAAACTCCATACAAAATAAAATAAAATAACTATTATTATTACAACTTTAACATTAAATTACATTGCATTGTACATAATAATCGATTGGTAGCGGCCTGCGTCCAGCGCTTCCCCGCTACCTTTACGATGTCGTCGGTCCACCTTGTAGGTGGACGTCCCACACTGCGTTTTCCGGTACGCGGCCTCCATTCCAGAACCTTTCTGCCCCATCGGCCGTCAGTTCTGCGCAGGCTACCAATCGATCAACATGGAAAGCATTGGGGGAGGCCTATGTTCAGCACTGGACGTCCTATGGCTGAAATGATGATGATGATGTACATAATAATATATTTCTTTACTTAAAAAAGTATTGGTTATCGTTATAGTTACCGTTAAAGTTAGGTGGTACAACCTGATTATTTTATTTTATTTTACATTGACATTTTCATAATTATTTGACATTTATATTATTGAATCCTGTAATTTTTGCACGTCTGCGAGCAGACTAAACACATGATCCTATTTTAATATTGTCACACTGTATTACTATGTTTTTGGCAAATAAACGTTTTGAATTTGAATTTGAAGATGATAATTTAAAGTGACACCCTATTGGTATGCAAGTACGCAAACCCTATCCATTTGTTACACACGTGAGAAGTCTGACACCAAGGTAGTAATTAGGCACCCTAGCGCCCTAGTTATGAAGCAACAAATTTACATACACACGGACAATTGTATTTTAATGTAACCATACATAACCACAGCATAGAGTTGTTCTCAGTAGGTTTGCAAAGCACACTGTGAAACTATGATTTGTATAGTAGCAAATAGAAGACGTAGCGTGGGCTTGCCTCTCACTAGGTGGACCGACGACCTGGTGAAGGTCGCGGGAAGAGCCTAAATGAGGGGAGGCCTTTGTCCAGCAGTGGACGTCATTTGATTGAAACGAACGAACGAAATTGTTTATAGAGCCAATGCCTTTATTAAGAACCGGCCAGTATACGACTTGTTGTACTTGGGAACCTTCTGATTAATTTATATTTGCGGATCCGATGACGGTTTATATCTTCTTCTTATAAAGGCAAACTTTGATTTCAAGAAAGTTCAATTTAAAAGAAAGAAAGAAAAATATTGATTTGGTACTAAATGATACACATTGACACTTTCACTGCTGGATTTTATATTTGCGGTCAAGCTGTAGATCCTGGCTACATAAGAGTTGTAGCAGTGGGAACTAGCGGGCGTATAGTCCATTCAGCATTTATCCAATCCAACACACAAAAGTGTTACCTTTCAACACTTCTTACTTCATAGCACCTTTCAACACTTCTTGTTGATTTGGAACGTATTAGTCCACTTATAGCACTCGCCTTAGTCCCAGTCCCAAGTTGCTGTTCGTGGACTCGGCCAGGTGCTATTCGTGCAGGTGCTCTAGGTGGTCTACATCTTTTATTTGGAATTGATCTACCATTTGTGTGTGCTCATTTGCATACCACCTTCCAACACTTAAATGAGACATATTCCACTTATAGCACCCACCCTAGTCCAGTCCCAGGTGCTATTCGTGGACTAGTCTAGGCCAGGTGCGTTTCATGCAGGTCCTATTCGGGTGCTAGGTGGTTTACATCTTTTCTTTGGACTTGATCTACTGCTTGTTTTTACACTGTGCCATTCATAAGCGTACATCAAGGGGCATTGTGTGTTGTCACAGATGAGCAGGCAAGGGGTTATGCTTCTGTGGCCACTGAGGATATGTGGGCCATCTACCATCGGAGGTCGTGTGGATTAATTAGAGAAATCATTAATGGTGGCAATAAGAAGTCATAGTCGAGAGACGATCTTAAAGGTGGTTAAGTTTTAAAGTGAGTTTTTTGCTTATATTTTTCTACAACTCATTTGTCGTTAGACTAAGTCCTCCATTTTATTTTCGGTGTCATTTTTAAAAGACCTTAGATTTTTTTTTTCGTATTTTCTACTTCAACTCAACAATGGTAGAATCGAGAGGTAGTAAATAGTCGATCATCTACGTCGTCAAATCATTCATTATTTGTAGACAACAGATATCTGACTAATATTATAGTTATTGGACAGATTTGAAAAATTCTTTCACCATTACAATCCTACATTATTTCTAATGAACATAGGCGGTACGAAGTTCGCCGGGTCAGCTAGTATTTAGAAAAAATATAACAATATTTGACACTGGCTATGCACGTATTATGAAAATCACACAAAGCCACAGTAAAAATGTGGTACTTGGCTCCAAAATAAAAAAACGCATTCCTTTCGAATATTGCATGGTGTATCAAAGTTCCTATGTGTCACATGACATTGATAGTATTACCCAACTATTACAAGCCATCATTATTATGTTGGTACACATATAATTGGATGTTGGTAGAAATGGGAGCAGTTGGGTAATAAAATACCACCGATTTTGGATTTGATACGGTAATCAGCTCTTTATTTATGGTATTATGTAGGGTAATTTTAGCCATATGAAAAATATTCACGTTTTAAGTCCTACATTTAAAAGGAACAGCAGTGAACGGCCTATGACTGAAATGATGATGATGATGATGTGGACTAGGCCTCCAAGGGACACCACGAAAAAAACACGCCACAAACTTACTCTGCCTCTAGGTGGTGTGGAAATGAGTTCTTTGTGAAAACGCATATTAAAGCATACTTTGTGGCGCTCCCACGACAAATATTGATAAATAAAATAATTACGTAAAATAGGAATTTTTCTCTAGTTTTAGTTTCTCTAAGCATGTTTTAACATAAAATAATCCGAAAGGAAATATTTAAAAAAATGGTACTAGGCAACATTTTCGCAAAGTTGAATTTCGAAATCTATATAAATATAAATTTTCATTACTCCCGGAAAACTTTCCAGGTAAGCCCGTTATTTTGTACCAAATGACTGGACTATTATAAGTGGAAATTACGAACTGTTTAGAACAGATATAGATAAGTTAGAAGATAGACTAACTTTTAACTTGGTTATATTCAATTTATAAAAAGTACTAGCTGTGCCCGCGACTTCGTACACGTGAAAACCTTTTTCATTGTTGCTCTGCACCTATTACTCGTAGCGTGATGGTATATAGCCTTCCTCGATAAATGGGCTATATAACACTGAAATAATTTTTCAAATCGGACCGGTAGTTCCTGAGATTAGCGCGTCCAAGTAAACAAACAAACTCTTCAGCTTTATAATATTAGTATAGATTTAAATCGTAAAATATGCCCATTGACATAGGTAACAAATTAGGAGTATTTTAGGTTACTAGTTACCTTCAAAGTAAATTAAAGTATCCCTTGGTTATTTGATTACTATAATGACCAAATAATTTTCAAATAGGACTACCTGCACGTAAATTAGTGTATGTACTCTCTAATGTTTCTCTGTGGGTATCAATTACTTACCTTGTTACCATTACGAGTAAATATACAGGGTGACTTTGTAATCAGTATCCAAACTTTTAGGAATGACTCAGAATCAGTAACTTAATCGATTTACGTAAAGAAAACATTTTGTTTTTCCTATTTCATTATTTTTATCCTCTACGCGCGGTTTCAAAATTGGCACAAGTGGATAATTAGCTTTGTACATAGAAAAATACGTACACAGCTAGCTACAAAGCTTAATAGACATAATGGTACGCGAAAATAAGCCTTAACCTTTAAAAATTAAAAAATGGGAATTCGATTTTCAATATTTTTTCGCGAAAAATACCACGACTAAAAACGATTTAGATAAAGTTTATTGTTAAATTTTATTAAAAAATTTTGGATACTGATTACAAAATCACCCTGTATAGTAACTTACTGTTGTGAACAGACAATTTGACAGTATTTTATGTAATTCTGTTATTTCTAAAAGTGACTCAATTTGTACCACATTACGTGTCATCAAATACGAATCTTTTTCAAATAAGACTCTTTACTGGACCGAGACAAATGATTTTGTAGTCATCATTTTTGTTGCAAGACAGCTCATATTAAAACTGAATACACATAGTACTTAGCTATATGTGCAGTCGTCATTAGAATTTAAATATGTAAACTTTTTGAATACTACGTCAAAAGCAGTATCAACATAACGTTCTTTAACGTTTAACGATTTTAAAAATATTCAGATCGAGAGGAGACTCTTAACGCTAGATTTTTTTAAATAACTAACGTTCTTAATATTAAAGAATTCTCTATTTTATTACGAAGAAATTTGAAAGTCATAAAGAAGAAAATATTTTAGTAAGCATTGGGGTCCTTTAGAAGTAGATATACCTACTTCAATTGTTTCTTGCAATTCAACCCTGTATATTTTAATCAAGGACAAAGAAACGAAATCAATAATCTTTAATGGACCTAAAGTTATTAAAAAGGGAATTTTAAGCGTGCATTTTATATTTACCTTATAGTGCGACATTATTTTGTGTTGATATAGACAGCTAGATAACCTGTAACAAAAAGACAAAGTGTAAATCATGTAAGATAAGTAAATCATCACGGTGATTTAAATTTTAATATTTTTGGGCTACAGTTATAATAACTTTTCAAGTTTTTTCAAAAATATTTTTCATTAAACATCATTAAGGAAAGTTTTGGAAGTCATTTTTTTCTACAAATATAGGCTTTTTTGAAAGCGCTTTTACACGTGTATTACTTTAAATAACCCTACCACTGCTTCGGGCAATAAACGGGCCAGAACTAAGAAGAAGCAGTAAAATCTAGTTTCTAGAGATTTATTTAATCTGAAACTAGAATACGAACAATTCTAAACAAGGAAAAGCCGTTATCTATGTCCACATCTTTGTCTTTGGTCTACAATGACCATAGAGCTTCCCACGAGAGGAAAGTAAGATAGCATCTGTGTTGCAAGATAGGAAAATTATGCGATACATTTAATTAATTTGTTGAATTTTCATGGGTAATTTTGTGTTTCAAAAGGTTGTGAGTTGCGACAGTTCAATATAAAATACAAAAAACTATAGCTTCGTAAATGCACAAAATTAAATAAACTTGCAAAATACTTAGTATTAATTAAATGAGAATCGTTAAAAAGGTGCATTGAGGATCGAGAAAAGTTTAGTAGTTGATCACTGGATTTAAACTACCCTTAATGGGTTAGAATAAGGGGAGGATCCATGTTTTTATTTCTAGTAACAGTTTCATTTTGTTTACTATAAGGATATTTTATTTAAATAGATTTGAACATTACCAAAAAATTTACGCCTTGAATACGTGATTAATACCTACACCACGTTAAAATTGCAAAACTTTTACCCGTAACAAATATTTAATATTTTAGAAAGTTATGTCATTTAGGTATATTTTTATATTTGAAAACACAATTAAATCTTTTGATTCCAAAAATACTAAAACACTGAATAATTAAAACAAAATCATCTAAACTAAATAATATTTTTAATCTGAAACCTTATTAAACTAAACTTTAAAAACAAATCCACATAGGTATTATACCAACCTCCTTCTCGAAAAATCACTCAAAACAGAAAAAAAAAAAACAAAAAAACACACTGTCAAAACTGACGTAAGTTTTGGCGCGAAAACTTCGTTCAGAAACGTACGCACTGCTCCAGTTTTCGTGACGCACTGTGTTACAATTTAGAGAAATGATGTTTTTATACCGCAATCATGTGGGGCTTCTTCTATCGGCTTTGTTGATTTTTAAGCCGATAGTGACCTTAGCTTACAAAATGTTTTTAACTTTTTATGCTTAATGACCTGTAGGATCATAGCTTAATAATACGTTTTTTACGGATTACAAATTGGAGGTCTAATTTAAACTAATCACGCAATCTTTGACCGCGTATGAAAGAAAAAGAAAATAGATAATTATATATAGTTGAAATAACTTATCAGTAAACTGTGGTTGAATTGATTTTTTTCTCTTACTTATTTATTTACATTCCTACTAGTCATTTCATTTTAATCGATCACATAAAACTTATCGCAAATCGAGAATATTAGATGTTTTGCGATTACACCTTTTTTAATTTCTAAAATATGTTGAAAGAAAATGTATTTTGGAAATTTACTTCGTTTCTCGGTCAATCAATGAAGTCAATTTAGAAAACTATGTTCTCTAGTATTTCTGTTCTAGAGCACAACTAGCAAAGAATACCAACTGTTTGTTTCGTGCACTGTTTCTTTAGCACTTTCTTTCATCTAAAATAAAATCTTAAGGTTACATAATGTAAAATAACAATTTTTTCTCGAAATTCTAAAGTGCCCATCAAAAGACTTCAACGCGCTAGAAACAAGAGCATTCGAAAATTTTCGTACGAAGTCGTGGGCCCAGCTAGTATTCAAGTTGTAAGATATTTATAACGAGAGCTTCCCTCTATTTGAATAAATTAAGCTTTTAGAAGATAGTAAGGATGAGTTGCACCACCTAATTTTAACCGTAGCTATAAAGATGGTGTGTTTTTTTTAAATCATTTATTCAGTTTAGACCACAAGTGGCACTTCTTTCTTTTCAGCCAAATGACGTCCACTGCTGGACAAAGGCCTCCCCCAAAAGTGGCACTTATGAAGTCAAAAAATAAAACGTAGCCCTTATAGGGCACTTTACATGTCTCCTTATCTTTTGGGCCCTACCAGCGCTTCGAGACAAACATAATGGCAAGTGCTGAGAAGAAACGCCGGAACAAACTCAGTCACCACACACCACCACAGTGTTTTGTATGGAGTTTGACAGATTTCCGACGTTTGTTAAAGTTAAAGTAAGATGGTGCAACCCAGCCTAAGTTTTTTAACCTAATCAACCTCATAAAGAAAACACACTCTTTCTCCTCTAAAAACACCTATAACTTGTTACCGCTAACAAACAACAAACAGTGTCATATCATCAGTACAATGACCTTAAACTTCTCAAAAGCAATTACATAAGTATTGTCACGTTATGTTCACTGTCATGAGGTTATTGTCTCCGGGTCATAATGGATCATGATGGATCCAGTTTGCATCCGTATTTTGAAGGCTTCCTTTGAAGACTGGTTTTCAGATACAATGAGTTCAAAAAGTACCGCAATGTAGGGTTCCGTAGGCAATCACTGGTAAAAGTGTTGTTTCGACAGTTGGAGGTAAGATAGCCAGTTTGAAGTTTCTCTGTGGTTGAGGATTTCGGATGAAGCTCGCTTCCACCTTCGGCCTGATCATCTTTTCCATCTGGTGAGATACAGGCCAAGGATTTCACTGATAAGAGTTAAAAATGTATCACTCCCAGGAAAATTCGAATTTGAAGGCCTATTTAGTAGTAATACTAAGATGTTACTAATAATGTACTAGAATACTATAAAATATGACGTTCTGGCTGAGTTTTTGATGGACGATAAGTGACCCAATATTTGATTTGTTTTTAAATAATTAGTAATTTAAAAGAAAGAATATTAATTAGTAAGCACAAGTTCAAGTTCCTGAAACTCCCGTTAACCTCTCGTAGTATACTTGTTATAAGTTGGATCATCGCAATAATCCAGCGGGTGGGGATCGAACCCGCGTTCCTCGGAACTCGATTCGGCCATTCCAACACCATTGGGTTTTTGTTGCTTCACGAAGACGAAGCCGCGGGCAAAAGCTAGTACCTATTATACCTACCAATATACAGGGTGGCCAGGGAGTTGACGTTCAAAGCTAAAATTTAGGTTCCTTACATCAAGGTGTATCTAAATGACCCCCATGTATGTTCTACGATTTTGGTTAGTTTAGGACTTTAGGAGATAGAGTTTATTTTGTGATTTATCCTTAACTATCATGTATGGTTGGTTTTTATTTTTTTTCTCACTCTGTAAGCTTCTCTAGCGTAAGTAAGTAAAAACAAACTACAAGTGCTCGCCAGAGTGAGAAAAAAAAATTAAAAACCAACCTTAAGTGATGGTTAAGGATAAATCACAGTTAAATCTATCTCCAAAACTAAGCAACATCGTAGAACATACATGAGTGTGATTTAGATACACCTTGATGTAAGGAATCTAAATTTAAGCTTTGAACGTCAACTCTCTGGACAACCCTGTATACAACTTTACTTTGGCTCAATCAAACCATTCTCATGCTTCATACTCCAATTAAACTTTGAGATATTGAAAAGAATGATTGCTAAAACCTTCAAATACACACAAGGACGTGATAACCTATTGTACAGGTGATAAATTGATATAAATGCTCGTTTTTACCATCATTAGTAAGATATAAATTATATTAGTAGTTAACCTATGTTTAGAAATAATTATTTTAGTTCAGTTTAGTTAATGGTATTATATTTTATCTGGAAAATTTGTTTAAGTGATACAATTAACATGTTTTATCTTATGTTTATTCATAGGCAAGTCAATTATTTTCTATAATAAAATAAATAAAATAAAATAAAAATAAAAATCATTTATTTTCAGTCAAAAGCAGTCCATAGTTTGGTTAGTAACAATTTAATAATAAAACTGCAAAAAATCTTTAAGGCCAATGTAATTGATATTTATTTATAGATATTTTAAGCATTATTTTTCCAAAATAAATATTGTAGTGCACACAAACCTATATCAATCTGTAAATGATGGAAGACTCTCACTTGATAGCACTTGGTGCTTGGAGATTTTGATTATTTGTGATAAGTAGGTAGTTAACATTTAAGCATTTGTAAACTTAGAGTTGTTAAAACAATGATGTTGTTTAAGCATAATATAAGAAATCATAAAATTCAACTGTAGGTTCAAATTTTATTGCGTAACTCTAATTTTGATTTCAAGTTCAAATACAATTACAAATTGAACTAAAGCTTTTTGTGTTATCTTCACGGTAAGATGAGACGTTGGTAAATTGGTTTTATCCATTAATTCTGCAAAGATAAATGGATCCGATGTTAATCACGTTGTGAAAAATAACATAAACATAAAAAGGTTTATGTAGTTTGTAATCAATTAGCGGAATTGCTCTAATTAAGAATTACAAGTGGAGTCTTTATAAAAAAACGTACACCTATTTTTTTTTCTTTCTTTCTTTTTTTCTTACACCTCAAAAAGGCAGTTAAAAGAACAGTTCTTCTGGTGCTCACTTACAATTAGACGACGGTCTCATCATTTCAGCCACAGGACGTCCACTGCTGAACATAGGCCTCCCCCAATGATTTCCACAATGGCCGGTTGGTGGCAGCCTGCATCCAGCGCCTTCCTGCTACCTTTATGAGGTCGTCGGTCCACCTTGTGGGTGAACGTTTACTGTTTAGTTAACTAATTTGGGTTTCAATATGTCACATAAAATCCTGCATTCTAATCAACTCAAACTTTATAAAAGCTATATTAATAGCATTAGTTAAGAAATAAGTAGGCTTATAGTTACCTACATATTTTTTACTGAAAAAAAATAATTAAAAAACATTGTTGAATGCTCTTCATTTTGAGCTAAGCTGAAGAGAACTCAAGTGAGCATATTATACAATAATTATGATAATTCATTCCAATCTCAAGCAAAATCGTGATTAGTACATACTAAACGCATTCTCATTCTCACTAACATCAGACTTTTATAATAATAACTTGATAATGAACGAATAATTGTAATTACAAGCTTTTTATTACTTTCACATGTCTGGTGTCTGTCGTCAAATCTTGCAACTTAAAATTGACCCACTTCCCGGTTTCCTATTGAGCTGAAATTTTGCATACATGTGTAAGTCCGATGACAATGCAATATTATGGTACCATTGAGCTGGTCTGATGATGGAGTCGGGAGGTGGCCATAGGAACTCCAAAACAAAACGGCGGAAACTCATCGAGTTTGGGTTCGTTGGATTTGTCTTTTCGAGCACTTTAGTGTTAGATAACGTCCAGGGTCCTGAGATTAAGATATAACTAAAAAGTGTAAAATAAAATTATAATAAAAATAAACTTTTTTAAAAACAAGCTTTTATTCTGAATTTCGAAAGCTTGTAGCGCAAACAGAGAAAAAGAGGAATAAATTCCATGCGCGATACAAACTTTCGAAATTCAGAATAAAAGCTTGTTTTAAAAAAAGTTTATTTTTTTTATAATTTGCATACTACGGAAGGAACAACGATAGACTTCCACTGAGCGTGTTCATACTTTTGGTATGGTAACCTCAAAAAGCGCTGGACCGTATTCGGTGTAATTCATCTCATTCTTATGTCACATAAATAATATTATGTATGAAAAGGCCTCATTGTTTAGCTAATAGTAGTACTAGTCAAGTTAAAAAACTCACTAATTAACGACAAAAGGTGACATTTATTTTTCTATAAAAAGGTAGCAAGAAGGCGCTGGACGCAGGCCGCTACCAACTGGTCATTATGGAAAACATTGGAGGGGGCCTATGTTCAGCAGTGGACGTCCTATGGCTTTCCAGCCCCGTACAACCAAAACCAAACTGTGGAATGGACTGTCGTCTGCGGTGTTTCCGGACCGATACGACCTGCAAGCTTTCAAGAAGAGAGCGTATCTTCACCTTAAATGCCTCCTGCCACCTAAAAAAAAGATAATGATGATGACACATTTAGTGCTTTCGATGGTACGTGAATCTATGTCAGAACAACCGTAGAGTGACAACATAAAACCTAAACTGTAGAGAATAGATTACCTATGAGGGCGAGTTAACCTTAACTCTACCACGACCTTAATCAAAATCTGAAACTTTTACCAGCCCGGTTCTTAACAATCAATTAGGCAACAATAAAAACAGTTAGCGAGAATTTATGCGCTAGTTAAAGTTAAACTACGGTTAGTTTAACGGCGTTTAGGGCGTATTGCACGTGAGAGCGGCCTTCATGCTTTCGTTTTCTATACAATTTGCATACACCATGGTGTGTATAGTGCAAATTGGAGCAGTATGTTATGTTAATACAATACAGTCATGTGTTATGCTAAAGATTTTAGACGAAATTGATACCAAAATACAACTCTGTCTCGGGTCAAAACCGATCATTTTGTCAAAAACGTTGTATTTTAAAACATGGTAAAAGTGAAAAACCAAAAAAATATAGATAGTCTGTTTTTCCGCTAACCAAATCGTCATTTTTAAACGGCTTTCATTGCTTTTTTCAAGTTTTTTTAAAATTACATTGCTTGATGTTTAAAAGTATTTAAGACTTGCTCATCTCTTTTTTTTTCAGGAGTTTTTAAATAGATTTAGGTTCAGAAGAAGACCAAGTTTTTATTTGTTTTCAATTTGTAACTTAAACATAGTTTTTGAAAAAAGTTTTACTGTTCGTCCTGCACTGTGTCACATTTTGTAATTTTTAAATGCAAGTTGGCCTATTGTGGGAGTCCGAATAATACTGTGTTAACAGCTTGATGAAGCTTTTAATTGCTTTATTATTGTGCTTATTAAGTTGCGATGACTTTATTACCTGTCTAGGAAGAAAAATGAGGGTCATAGACAATGGAAGTTTTGTTTCTTAATTATTTTAACAAGTGCATTGTTTTGTACTGTTAAAGCACATCAAAGTTGTATATTTTTGTCGCACAATCAACACTATTACAACTGCTTAAGATACAATAATGTTTAACGTGATGTGTCTTCGTCCGTTAGATATTGTAAGATGTTTATTGAAATAAAATCAATGTCAATTGGTCATTAATATTATTAAATATGCCTTAATAATCAATTTGGAAGCTTTGACCAAATGACGTTGAATTTTTATGAATTCGTGCCTACAGAAATTGATAGCCCAAATGAACCAAACTACGTTTCTTCAAATATTTTTAATTAAGGAGAATCAGGAATTCCGGCCGCTTGTTTAAAAAGAAAATTCGGCTTCAACAAAAAGGTCGTAAACTCGACGATTAATGTTGCCATAGTTTTTCAAAGTTCCCAAATCAATCAATACCATAGCCAAAACGCAACAAAAAAAGCAAATCATCCATCATTACTCGAATTTCGAAATTTCGAACGCATTCGCCAGCCATTGTTCGAAATTCAAACTCGTGTCTCACTAGTCCTTGGCGGCAAACGGCCAGTACTTCGCTTTGTTCTCGATTGCCGTGTAGGGAAATGTGATGATAATAAAAAAACCTTTTCGAACCAGTATAGATTGAACTCCTTCGCCTCATCTTTTTTAATCTGTTACTTTATTTTACCAGCTGTTTCATGCGCGGGAAAAAAGTTTGTGTAACATTTTTCTTTACTGCTCCGCTCCATAACTGCCTAAAGCAGTGTTTTTCAACAATTTAAACCTTTTTCATGACACCTCTTATGAAATCCGGCGCGGTTCGCTTTTTTTCATGCATTTTATAATGTTAGAAAAATGTTGTTATTATTAGTAGTATTAACTGAGGTATTTTGAAAATCGGACCAACAGTTCCTGAGATTAGCGCGTTAAAACAAACTCTTCAGCTTTTTATTATTAGTAAAGATTTGTTTGGGGTCCAACTATATTGGCCATGAGGTCAAAATAAAAAAGATGCATAGTTTTCATTGCTCTAATTGGGGCAAATTAATGAGAGATTTGAACTACAGTGGTTTGGATGGTTAAATTGTTATAGTTTAAATTTTAATAGTAGAAGATTACACGTTGCGGCTTCCTTGCGTAATTGAATTACACAATGAGATGAGCATTAACGAGCTAGTTTGAGATTCTAGGTCATCATTGAAGGGCTTTTCGATTTTTATTACAATTACGTTTTCACCATCAATCCCTAATTTTAAGTGACCCCTATGAAGACATAATTCCTGTTGTGTTACTATACGGGTCACTTAAACATTAGGGATTGATGATGAAAACGGGCATTAAACAACCTAATTTTATGGAGTGTAGTTTAAAGATAAATTCTTTTGAACTATCAATAAGTTTCAGGTATAAAATTAAATTAGTGTCAAGGACAGGAATTAAAAAGAATTTAAAAAACAAAATAAATATGTCAGTTTCGAACAAACGCAAAACGGCTTTTAATAAAAAGCTTTGCTCTCTTCGTAAGAAATCTATGAATGAATGAATGAATTTATGAAGAGAATCAATTAGGTACTCTACTTACTTCGAGTAGACGCTGATTGACCCAGTAAGGAGAAACATAAAATACTTACATACAAAGGTGAAAAGTAAACTGTATTCGTTAAGTAGTCGTTCCTCATAAGGGCTCTCTCGAGTCAGAGATTCTGAGTTTAATTCCCATGGGACACACAAAATAAATGTAACTAAAATATATGTGTTACCAATTTGATTACGCGATAATGGGGAAGCTCTTGGCCTGCATCTCACCTGATGGAAAATGATGACCAGGTGGAAGCTTGAGCTGCTACCACAGAGGAAATGGCGAACAAAGGTAAGATTTCAGCTTTTTCGGCAATCGTACTTATCGAAAAAACGCAGCGTGGGACGTACAAGGTGGACCAACGACCTCATAAAGGTAGCAGGAAGGCGCTGGATGAAGACCGCTATCAACCGAGCTATGTGGAAATCATTGGTGGAGGCCTATGTTCAGCAGCGGACGTCCTGTGGCTGAAATTATGATGATGAAAGATCCAATGTACGAGTATGATCTCAGATGCTACAACCTACACGATTGATAATAAAGCAATATTGGATCATAAAGCCAACTGTCAAAAGTATAACCCACACAGATTATTAAGGTCATCTGTGTTATAATAACCTAGATTTCTTACTCAAAATAGTATCAAAAAAGAACGTCGCGGTCAAATCTTTTTTATCCATAGACTAGCTGTGCCTGCGACTTCGTACGAGTGAAAATAGTTTGAATAATATTTTCCGTCGATGCAACATTTTTCTTTAGTGCTCCGCCCCTATTGACTGTAGGATTCGTTCATTCGTTCGTTTCAGCCAAATGACGTCCACTGCTGGACAAAGGCCTCCTCCAAGGTTTTCCACAATGCACTGTAGGGTGATGTTATAATATAGCCTAAAGCCTTCCTCGATAAATTAGGCTATCCAACACAAAATCGGACCAGTACTAGTTCCTGAGATTAGCGCGTCCAAGCAAACAAACAAACATACTCTTCAGCTTTTTATTATTAGTATTAGTATAGATGATGATGATGACGTAACGAAAAAGGTTCTAACACGATCATGTTACGTAGAGCGGTTTAATTAATTTATTAGTGGGTAATAAATACTGATCTTAATACCGCAGTTAATGTACTGGATCTTATTAGATTAGGTGATTATTTTACTGTGAATATGTTAATTATTGTGATACTTAGTGAATAGGTCTCATAGCTTTGTTCCTGAAAATGCAGCGTGGGACCGACGACATCATAAAGGTAGCAGGAAAGCGCTGGACGCAGGCCGCTACCAATCGATCAACATGGAAAGCATTGGGGTAGGTCTATGTTCAGCAGTGGACGTCCTATAGCTAAAATGATGATGATGATGAGCTTTGTTCCTGAAAGTTTCAGATAGAAATATCATTAAAGTCTAACAAATAGAGGTTGCTATTTTCGGTGCCTGATTAATTTATTAAGCCTTGTCTACAATAATATCTCTATCAATCAAAAGGGAGAGTCTAACCGCGGAAGCCAAAAAACAAAAAGGTTGAGTCTGCCAAAGTGCTTTTAAAAGCCTACTTACAAAAATAAATGAGTTTTATTAGTTTTTGAGAGTTTTTTATCAGGAATTTTATCGAAAGTGACGAAACATAATTAGTTTTCATTTGACTGTAAAACTTAATCGGTGTAGTTTAATCAATAAAGAAATAGATAAGTTTATTCATTTCGTGAACAAGTGATAAAGGTAATTTTTATTTACGTTATCTAACACATATCGCTTTGAATTTCTATTAATTCCCACGACTTTATTCTTTCCTCCCAATAGAAGTACTCGTAAATACATAGTTAAACTATTATACAATAAGTACTTAACATAACAGTTAAACCAATTTCGCCACTGAGGAGTTATTGGCGTTGCAATAGCAATAATTTGTATTAATCGTGAGTTTTATTAGTACGTCGATTGAACATCGTCTTGCGCGTGAGTGCGTTTGGGTATTGCGTAGTTTTTGAGGTTCGTCTATGGTTTCATTACCATTGATTGACAGATATTTGACCGCAATCGCACCTGATGTTAAGGGGATGCAGTCTAGGGTGGTACATACTTGCCCAGTAAATGCCTATTCACTCTTGCCTTGAAAAGGCCTGGATTTTATATAGAGATCGGGGAGACAACATAAGGCAGCGAATTCTGTTCCTTGACTTGGTTCGTAAAAAACGGCTTTTCTGTTTCATCGTGTGGGGAAAAATTACAGGTCAACGGCATAGTAGGCGTGTGACATGGCCTAATCGGCGGCTAAGCCATCAAATCCTTTCCTTTCAAATTCAAATTCCTAATTAGTATACATGGTATACATGTATTTTTCAGGGCACTTATACATATACAATAGACATGTTGCCACCACCAATCAAATGACGTACTTTTTAAAACTGTCAAAACGAAACTCTGTCTGTCTGTCCCATAGATTTTGTATGGCACTACAAGCAAGTGACGTCACTATTTTATCAACTCAATTAAACTACTTTTTTTAATTACAATGCGAACAAAAATCGTAATTTACAGGTAATTTAAAATTAATTAAGTTTTTAACCCCTGAATGAAGGGTCTTTTTAAAAAAGTTGTGGTTTCGAATTATTGGGGTATGGTGTCAAACTGTCTATTTATACCCTCAGCATCCCCACGCTGCATGGCCATTGCATTGGCTTAGGAGGCCTGATTTTTGGATATTGAAGAGTAGGAGTGCGCCTATTCTACTCTGGTAGAACCACAAGGCAGAAAAAGGATCAAAAGCTTCAACCAAACAAGCCGCAGCCATTCACCAATTTCTTTGATTACATCCTTACAATGCAACGACATGGTTCAGACAAATACAGCTATCTACTACGCAATAGTCCTTGGGTTGAAAAGGAAGCGTGCTTTATTTCTGACCACAGCAAGACGATTAAGGCTTAATGGATACTTGCAGATGGAGATAGCACATTAAAGATGGCCGATGAGATGAGATAGCGAGCGAGATTGCAGTAATGTTTTTAACTCTGACTACGTAAAAAGCGAGATAGGATGCTAAATACAACATTGAGGGCGGCAGATCCAAAAATAGGTGCATAAATCTTTCGTTCTAAAAAAAAAATAGATACAGTCGAACCTCCACCTTTTTTTAGTGGGTTTTAAACGCGACCACTGCTTGACAAAGGCCTCTCCCCCCAAGTATTTCTACAACGACCGGTCCTGTGCTGTCACATCCAGGGTGCTTCCCGTGACTTTCAGCAGATTGTTGGTGCACCTAGTGGGCGACTTGCTACTATAGTTCTATAAATAAGTCGTCTGCTGGACAAACTGCCTCCCCCAAGGATTTCTACAAAGACCGGTCCTGCGCTACCCGTATCCAGGTGCTTCCCGTGACTTTCAGCAGATCGTCGGTTCACCTACTGGAAACCTGCTTAGAATACGTCTTTCGTGGTCGCCACTTGAGAACTTTTTCGCCCCAACGGCCATTAGTTCTTGGAGCTATGTGCCATTAAAGTTTGGCAATTCGCTGAATATCACTTTGGATCATGTGCATCAGTCAATCTAATTAATAAATTAACAATGCGTTTCCTCTAACCTTAGGCCTGTCCCTTTGTAACCGTCTTAAGTCTTGCTGCAGCCTTGGTGTAAGAATAACACATGTTGGTTCATCAAACGGACGATAAAAACAATAAACAAAACCTTTTTGTATGTTTTTTTAATATCGGTGTGGAACAAGGTAGAAACTTAGAGCGGTTTTTTTAATTAATTTATTCTCGTGCATAACTTGTGAAATTATAAACACATACATGTGTAAATATTAATCATTTACAAAGTAATTTATTAAATCTAAATCATATTGAACTGACATAAATATGGCCTTATCTATCATCTACAAAACATAGCCTAACTAGCTATAGCAGAGAAAATTCAATTTCAAGATTTCTAAAACAATTAGGTTCAAAAATAAAGTTACAGTATGAAATTAAGTTACTCTTTGCGTTATAGAGTAAAAAGTATGCCTGAAATAAAATTAATAAATCTAACTGCCGGTTGTGTTCCAGTAAGAGTCAGTCAGTCCCTCTGTGGTTGAGGATTCCGTGTGAAGCTCGCTTCCCTTCGGCCTGATCATCCCTTTCAATCAGGTGAGCTCTTGGCCTGCAGCCAGCTTTTTCGTTGTAAATAAAAAAAATGCTATGTATTTCTTACAACTTGCGCCAGTCCGGATGATCTTCGGCACAATCGGCTTATAATTGCAGCGACCTTGCTCTACATCTGGACCGATGGCATATGGGTGCCATAGACTACATTGTTGCAGACAGGTCGTTTTGTTTATTGAACTGAACGACTTACGGGTAGAGAATACCACACGGCACTAAGTTCGCCTTTTTTTACCTCAATTTGTGTTTTAAAAGATTTTAAATACTTTTAAAATGTAGTTTTTAGTAGAGTATTTATTGTATAACACTTACACATTATTGCCAACTCTGTTCTTCTATTCAATAAATAAAAACAAAACTCAATATTTACTCTACAAAACTTAAAAAAAAACGGTATAGGCTCGCAAAACACACTGACGTGAACGCTTCTTTACATAAAAATCGAAAGCTTGTAAAATCATAAGGAACTTGTAAGCTCATATTGAGGCAAGTTCATCTGCTTTCCATTTCCTTGGCTTTTCGCATATAAATAACGCAAAACCTATAAGCAGCATATCCAGTAATAATTAGAATTAAACTAGTATATCCAGAAGGTCTGATCGTTGAACCTAGAAAAGGAATGGACGGAAACGTGGCTGGTTTCTCTTTTATTGAATCAAAACTTGTATTTGTGATGTATCAACGAACTCTATGGGGTTTTTACTCTAACGCAGTTTTCTTATTTCTGTTCTCTTTTGCTCAAAGTGTGTGGCGATTCGGATGAGAGAGACAGACGCGAAAAATAGAGTGATGGGTGGTAGAGTTGCTTCCCCTAGTATTTCCATCATTTTATTCAACCAACGTCAAACCAATTTTGATGAATTTTTACATAATCATAGATGGACCTTCATTGCAGAAGGCAAATATCATTACCAAAGCAAATTGACAAAATTAGCTCTAAGTTAGGTTCTAGGAGTTATTTTAAAATAAAAAGATTTTTAGAAAAGTTCCATGGAAAATGATACTATGTATTATGTATGCAATAGCATAGTCGTCATTTTCTACATAATCTGTACGAGTACTTACTAAGAACATTATCTATGGTAACAAAAACAAAGAACAAATATCGCACCTTCGGTAGAACAAGGGCACAATTGTCAAAAATTGCAAAAATGAGTTAAGTATGCAGAAATACTTTAAAAATGTGTAGCTAATAATTAATAGCTCTCCTGTAAAATTGCAAAAAGTGCAATTGTGCCCTTGTTCTACCGAAGGTGCGATATGTCGTTCTACATTTTTATCAGATGCCATTATAAAACTGGCTCTCAATAAGCGACAACGTATGATCGATCTTATAATGTTATAGCAATAAAGATGTACTTTGAAATAATGTTAGGGTTCCGTAGAACGTGTTTAACTGAAATAATAATTAAGTTACCTAGGAGGTAGTACCTATGTCATCAGATTCGCGAATCGCGAAGGTCGCGCCTCGCGGGAAGAGTCTGGATGCGGGCAGCGCAGGCGCAGGACCGTTCGTTACGGAAATCCTTGGGGGAGGCCTTTGTCCAGCAGTGGACGTCATTTGGCTGAAACCAACGATGTAGAAACTAGTGTATTTAAATATCTGCAATATCTGAAAACGATTGATACCAAGTAGGTATCAAAAATTTTACAGAGTTACCCTTTTATCAATGTTTTGTTAAAGTGAATGGCAAGTACCAACTACCAATTGAAAATTGACAACTTGAGGAACCCTAATATTTGACGCCACTACTTCATGACGCCATAAACCTCAAGTTCAATTAAGATGTTGAAATAGAATACGATGAGCACACAAAACACTTAAGTAAGTATTGTTACTCGAGTAAAAGGCTAATAACTTAATTTGAGAGTTTGAAAACAAAATCACTGTTATTTCGGACTTAATAGCATTAATTTCAAACCAAAAACGTAACAAGGTTTGAACCAGTTGTTAGATGTGTCAACATGTGGTTTGTTACAATATTATCAACTAGCTTTTGCCTCTAGCTCTACTTTATTTAGCAAGAAATATTGTTCGGTACAGTGTTCCAGCAACGGGACTATTCCCACCTCTCGTTCCCATCGCTGCAACTCCTGTGTATCCAGAATCTACAGCTTGACCGCCAATAAAAACCTTACCAGTCTTCTTCCGTCAGAGTAGAGAATGGATTACTTTTCACATGGAAGTCGTAAGAGGCGGCCAAGGGACAAACATGCGAACATCAGGCCTTCCCAACCCGTCTGGCCAGCGTGAGAAGTTTTGGCCAAATCCTCCATCCGCCTCTAGTAAATTAGACTAAGGAACAACATGCCAACTTCAGGGCTCCCCAACCCGTCTGGCCAGCGTGGGGAGTGTTGGCCAAATCCTCCATTCGCCTCTGGTAAATTAGAGAGGGTCGTGAATAACCTGGTGATTATGATACTAATCCCTTCGGATCCTACCTGTTCCAATGGCCCGATACTACTCAACCTTCACTGGTTGGGTTTCATTGGAAACCAAGCTAGATCCTGGCTATACAGGATTTGCAGTGGTGGGAAACGGCGGTTATAAGTCCTGCTTGCTCCTGTATACTTTATTTTATTTATTTCTAGTACTTGTCAGAACCATTCAAAAGAGACTCGAACCTACAACCGTTTGCAACGTCCCAACCACAGTCCCAACTACAAAACTAAAGGCTGATTTACACGTATTAAATAGTTAAGTAGGTAGCTTGTCACTTGACACGTTTTGAGAAGCACTTTCATAGTAAAGAAGAGCTTGACTACTTAAATACGTTTGGACATAGACTTAAAATTAAGTTGAAATTTAGTTACCTACTTAAATACTTAATATGTGTATAAATTATAAAGCTGGAGAGTTTGTTTGTTTGTTTACTTGAACGCGCTAATCTCAGGAACTACTGGTCCGATTTGAAAAATTCTTTCAGTGTTAGATAGCCCATTTATCGAGGAAGGCTATAGGCTATATACCATCACGCTTCGAGTAATAGGTGCAGAGCAAAAATGATTTTCACGCGTACGAAATCGCTGGCACTGCTAGTACTTAATATGTGTAAATCAGCCTTAAGATACTGACAGCTTAAGCAATTTGGTGCACAAGAAAACCAGAGGAAATTGCGAAAGCCATGATAGATATCGCGTCCCATGGGAATAAAGAGTTAAACGTTAGCAAATCCTCATCTCTTCCGTGTTCGCTAGTTCTTAACGTAATTAAAAGATTGTGTTTAATTGTTGAATGTAGAGCTAAGTAGGTTAATTCCTAGTAAGTAAGTACCTACCTAAATCTAATTCATTTCAACTTAATATGAAGTCCACTGCTGGACAAAGGCCTTCGGTTCTGCGCTGCCCGCATCAAGATGCCTTCCGCGACCTTCACCAAATCGTCGGTCCACCTAGTGGGAGTAGACCCACTCCTTTTTTGTCCCGGAGGAAATGCTTTGCGCACCGTCATCACTGCCGGGGGACAGGGCGATGTGTGTGTGTGGGACTCCCGGCGCCCTGAAAAGGGCGCTGCTCCGTCCTGAAAAGGACGAAGCATACCCACTAAAAGCTCCGCGGCGTTCCGTCATCGCCCGAGTGGCATCGCCGAGCCGTAGCCTGGGACTTCCTTGTACTTCTGCCACAAGTCGACCCACTTCTAAGCAAGGCTTTTAGGAACTTATTAATATACTATACCTAAGTACAACCAAACTGTGGAATGGACTGTCGTCTGCGGTGTTTCCGGACGGATACGACCTGCAAGCTTTCAAGAGGAGAGCGACATCTTTATCCTAAAGCTAACGCTCCTGGGTCTGCGGGTGTCTATGGGCGACGGTAATCACTTACCATCAGGTGATCCGTCTGCTTGTTTGCCTCCTATCACATAAAAAAAAAAGTGTTTCTGTTTATATCATCAATCGTACCATTTGCCCTCTCATCCAGAAAATCAAATCCATGTGTGCCATCTTCAGCGTAACTGGCGTAATACCAAGCAATCGAGGCTACAACTTAACATATTATTTAACCCAACAATGGACACTGAGATCTTATCACACTTGCATAAACCGCATTGTGGTGGGATCTGAAACATGTGTTCTGTTATCTTATGGTGATGGCTTTGTAAGGTGTCTGAATATGCATAAGTTAGGTGCTTCGAGGAACATCATCCGCATCATCATTATGTATCTCTTGTCGAAAGTCAAATAATCAAAGTTTATCGACGAGTCCAACTTTGCACAGATGTAAAGCACTCTCAAGAAAAGGTTGTATAGTTTTCACTTCATAATAACAACATTATTCATTCCATAGAGAAAAGTAATACAGATTCATTCTTCAAAAACGCCTAGCGCCATCTATGAACATTAAACACCTTAGACACTTTTTTCCCACCAAACTCAATGACAGGGGGCGCTACCATCGTTCAACTATATGGTTTCCAACATGGCAAAAATCGGAACCAGCAATCCGGTATTGACGGTGGCGCCCCCCTGTCAATGTCATGGATAGGACAGTTCATTATTTTGGAACTATACCCCCATTGACATCTGTTTTTTTTAATAAGAACACCGCGGCAGCACCGTGTGGAAACTTATTACATTATATATATTAAACTTCTACATAAAATTGGTTTTATAAAAATCTTCATTAAATTAAATTAATATTCGATACACCTTTTGAGATTTTTAACCTTAGATTAATCTAAGTTTTTAACACAGTATTATTGTACAAATTTCATTAAAACTGATTGTTTCGTTTTGTGTTTTAATATAACGCCATCTAGTTTAGAATAGAAACATCAGAAGCACGTCATCAAGCCACAATAAAACACCTATGTTTAGACACGGTAATAATATCATACAGAGCCCCGATTACGGTAACTTTTAACGTCAACAATCCAGACACGCTTCTCGATTCTGCGATACGATTGGTCGTTCAACAGCGTACGTCAGCTGTTTTGACCAATCGTATCGCAGAATCGAGAAGCGTGTCTGGATTGTTGACGTTAAAAGTTACCGTAATCGGGGCTCAGTATTGTAACTTCATATAAACGGACGAAACGCGAGCTTTCCTTCGAAATTCAAATCTCGGTATGCGCTCGATATGCAAAAGTCAGGGTTGTCGCGAATGTGCCATAGTAATAAACGGACGATGTGTTGTTTTATAAACAGTAAGCGCTTTTTTTTTATAAAAATAATTACAAGTACATATTTATACAGGGTGTTAGATAAATAGGTTTATAAGCCGACACTAGACGTTAACATAGGTACCTACGCAATTACGCATATAAATGTTATGGTGAAGTCAGTGATATCATCATTTTATTTTTTTTAATTTTCATACAAAATAAAATTTATAAAATCAGATTTGTATGAATATTAAAATTATTAAAATCATTCATACCATTGATATACCATGGGCTAGTGTCGGCTTATAAACCCATTTACCTAAACAACCTGTATAATAATCAAGCATTTTACTGTCGTAAATTTATAAGATTTGTTACTAAATTTTAACACTAATATGTATATTTTTTTTATTAAATCTACTAATCACAAAACAACATGTTGTTTTGTGATTAGTAGGTGGAAATATTTTGTGAATGAAATAGGATAAAAATGCATGCATTTTTATCCTATTTCATTCACAAAATATTTTGTTTGTCAAAATAAAATAAAAATTACAATCACAAAATACATTCACAATACTAGCCTCGTAAGACCGAAGAGTAAATTTTGTCAACTTCTAAGTATCGCCGAATGTGCTTTCAGAAGAACGAATAATTTGAAGTCGTAAACGCCGAGCACTTCGAGTAAAAAAATTTCTATGTTAGAGATTTTCTTTTGCACCCATATTTTCAGGGACCCTATATAATAGTGCATAGAGCTTATTTTAGGTAAAAAATAATAAAAAAATGTTTTCTCTTAAAAGAACATTCGGTATTACAGACTTTAAAAAGAAAAAGTAAATAAATTGTATATTATACTTTAAAGTAAAACATAAATGTAACCTCCTTAATAAATTAACACTACATAAAGATACAATAATGATATTAATAAATGCAACTGAAAAGGCACAAGTATTTTAATTTTATTTAATGTTCCATAATTAGTACTTTTAAAAAAACTATCGGTTTTATAACATACAATAATGATAGATTAGAATGTATAAGAAGTAAAGTCAATATTCATGTTAATTATAATATTTATTAAACTAAAAATCAGATCGTTCTCATAGTAAATTTTCTCAATCATATCATAATTTTAAAAGTCCAATACTCAATTCATCTCAATAGAAAAAATATACAAAAATAAAACTTTCACCATCAAGACCGAATGTTCCTTGCAAAGAACTATTATTTTCAAACGAAAAAAAATCATACAAAACTTCTTCGAATTGGTAAAAATATTTTTTTTGCTTGTTTAGCAGTATTTTAACTTTAATTACACTGGTTAGTTTTTCAATTAAACTACGTTTACGTGAAGAAAAAAAATTAATCGTAAATCACGTCCGAAGAACCACCTTGTCAAAGAAAAATGATAATTTGACAGTGACATTTTGTTTTTTTTACATTAATAAGTTCGGATACCTGATTTTGAATACTTTGAGCCATAGACTATCACTCGTTTTTTTCGATAGGCGCGAATTTTTGAACTTAAAATTATCGCTAAAGTTTTAGTTCCTCTGAAGGCACATCCGGCGATACTTACAATTCACCTCCGAAAATGTCTCGGCATTACCGACTACAAAGTTTCAGTTCCTTCTGAGGCACATCCGGGCTTACGAGGCTAGATAAAAATTCTAAGTAGGCAGATGTAATGAAAATAGGGTCTGCAAGTGGGCAGCCCTATCGCATGTTGTCATACGGTGACGTTCCGCGCGGCTGTTGACATTTATTTCAAAAATATGGCCGAGTTGGAATACTGTATAGATAGTATTACCGTGGTTTAGACTAGCAACGCCATCTACCGGCGAGTAGCGGACTCATTCGGACACGTGCCGCGGCATCCTTTGACAAAGTGCGAAAGGAGCGGCTTTCTCTTTCACTTATTTGTAGCTTCACTTATTTATATTTTCATAAATATTATTTTTTTATGTTAGTTTCTAATAATTTAACGATCTTATTTTTATCCCCTTGCAAAGAAAGTTTGAAGAAATAGTCATTTATTGTGTAATTTATTTTGTAACAGTCATATTTCTAAAAGTTTAAATTAACACTACTTTACATTACTTGAATTCATTAAAACTAATAAATACCCAAGCTTAAAAATTACCTACTTACTTACGTAACCTAGGGTAGGTAGGTGTAAGTATGTTAGTAAGATGAAAACTAAACTTTAGGAAAACTGTCCGATAAAATAAAAAGATTATAAAACATCATTATTATTATCTTTTCATCGCAATACAATTATTATACTGTTATAAACGGTCTAAAAATGTTAACTGGGTTATAAACGTGGTGCCTCGCTTTTCTAATAAGCCGTTATAATAAATAATACAACTAAATAAACAACTCTCCATAATTTATTATTGATTAAAAATTGAAACAAAATTAAAAAAAACGCAATTTACTTACTTCACCGATGATCTGTATAAAAAAAACCCTGGTCCGAAATCGAACTTGGTTCCCCGTAATGACCAACCACTCATCTATTTGGTAGTGCGGCGCGGCATCACAAGACAAGGCGGCACCCTTTGATCCTGCCGAAAGCAAAAAAACAAAACAATTTTTGTTTTAGTTCGCCGCGAGTTATTGGAGGGAGAGGTTGTGCAAGTGCTACGTCCGCGTACGAAATTTGCCGTTGTAATTGGTAAGCTGTTGTAATTTATATCATTTTAATTGTAAATAATATTTAAAGGGACAACGCACATGATTAGAAAGTTATGTTCTTAAAAAACAGTTGTAACTATTCAATTGTGGGACCTTTTCTTTAGCCAATTGGGATTTAAAATCTAAAATGGTAGGTTTTCAACAATATCAATAAGTAAGTTGTTGAAAAGCAATACTGAAGGGATCATGAACTTCAAAATTACCGCTGTACATGGCTGTTTAGGTACTTCTTCTGTCTTCTTTTGTTTGTATTATTTATTAATTGTAAACCAGCTATTGTGATGTTTTAAAATACTTTATTTAATTTATCATAAACAAAATAATTGAAACAATTGAAAACTACTAAGCTGTGGTAAATTAGAATTTCAAAAGTCACTCAAATGAAACTTACTGAATTTTCATTTCCGGCAAAACTTTGACCATAATGACGTCGTAAACTCGTGAAAAATATTGCAATGAAATTGTAAATAGACCCGATTTTATGTTTTATCAATGAAATTACACTGATATTTCAGGTTGAAAATGTTCCCGTCCAGAAACATGCTTGATTACATGACAGAACTAAATAGACTGTTCCCCAGATCCACGGAAAATGGTAAGTTGTACCGATTCTTCTCTCAATCTCCATTTTACATTAGTTTTAAAACAAAATCTAACTTATTTTCAGTGATAATGATTGACATTCTTCTGTTTTATTTACAAAGTAATTAGAAAACAAATGTTTGTTGACAAACTAGTAATGACATTCTTGCTATTTCCACGACCTATTTTTGCCACAAGTTCAATGAAACTCATATTTATTTCGTATACCTTCCAGATCTACTGTTGCCAAGCATGTACACGCCAAACTTCATGCAGTCTCCGTTCAACGTATCGGCGGCTAACAGGTCATCCAGTTCCGCCGATTCCACGTCACCGGAATCCTTTCCTGACATTCCACCACAGTTCAGGCCTAGATGCAGACCTGTCCTTGAACATCCAATCGTAGACACCCCTCCGATTAGACGACAGCGCCCAATAATGGGAAGAAAACTCATGGACACCCCAGAGCATACAGTCCCAAATTACTTCCCACCCCTGCAAATGTCACCTCTTAAAAGTTTCGAGTCCGACATAGAACTGAAAGCGCTCTGGCAAGACCATTCCTACCCTCACACTCCACCGAAGCCGACCAGATTCTCTATGGAACAGAGTTATTCGCCAAACACCTACGAGCTCTTCCCTGCTGAAAGCAGAGGCTACGAGTTCCGAACCCCAGTCAAGAATATGTCCCTATCTCAAACGTCTGGGTTCAATTCGAATGTGTCTCCAAGATCGACTGTGAGTGTGTCGCCTATATCGCCTATGCGTCAGCGATTCACCACTCCACCACCTCCGTTCCGAAGAAGCTTCCATTCAAATGTACCTTCACCATCACAGTCAAGCGAGGATAGTCGTATTCAAGCTGGAAAAGTATGTTCCTTCTGCCGTAAGAATGGGGAGACACCAATGGTGTATATGACACATGCCGTGAGGGAGATGAGAAACAATAAGCAAGTGGTGACGTGCCCGATTTTGAGGTCCCATGTGTGCTCCACATGTGGCTCTACAGGAGATGATGCTCATACAATGTGAGTAACTAAAAACACCTTTTTATAAATGTAGTTTTTTTGCTAATTTCATTATTTATACTGAGCCACAAAAATTAGTACACACGGCAAACTTAATGCCATTGGGCATTCTCTACCAGTTAATGCTGTTTTTCTAATGTAACTATTTTTACATGTCTGCCTAGATTTCTATAAAAAGTAGCCTCAACTTCTATGAAATAATATCCTCAGAAACTAATAGAAATGATTTAATTTCTGAGGAATAGTAAATGTTTTGAAACTTTCAGTGTTTCATGTTAATGCTTATTCATTTTTCTTTTGTAAGAAGTAATTAAATATCTTGTTGATGTAATGTGGAGATGACAAGTTGTAAATAATATTTTTTATCAATTTCAGAACCTACTGTCCGATCCTGCGAATCAATAACAATGGTAGACCACTTCAATCTACGACCATCACACTAAAAAACACCAGGGTCAAGAGCAACGGTAGAAAGAGATATTAATTTTTACAATTACGGTATATTTTTTATATTTTTACTTAGTTTTAAGGACTGACCAAATTATGAAGGAATGCAGATTTTTGACTGAAATTATTTTTATAACTTGACCATTGAAAATATTGTGTGACTTTTATATTGTACATTTTTTACTTGTTTTTGAACTTAAAAGCCTACTGTACAACAAAAAACAATTATTTTTCATAATATTTTTATCAGTCAAAAAAATTATTCATAGAGTCAATTGATAGAGTAGCCATTCAGTTCACTGATTCCTATTATTCTGTGAACTCTAGAACTTGAAATGAATGCATGCATGTTATAATAATATAAGTATTTTTTAGAACCTACAGTTTGAAAAAGAAACTCACTGTTAGAGTATATTAATTTTTGTGTTCAGTTAGTTTAAAATTGCGCTTAGAACACATAAACGTATGTAGATCTTTATTTAAATGTAATTATATTGATCTCTACTGCCAAAGGCATAATAATTTATGAAAGAAATACGTAAGGTAGGCTCAAGTATTCATTTTTAATGTTTTTACATGATGTTTGACATCTTTTATTTGCAATTATGGTTTTAAAAGTAACAAATTGAATTACAAAAAGAACAAATTCAATTGATTTGAAAAAGTATTATGACTGATTTATAAAAAACTAATGTTTTTGTTTTCATAAAAAATAGTGATTTAAAATTTTGACCACCAGCAATTTTTTTTTTAAATTTTCTTTGTCTGTATGTCAAAAATGTTTTGTTTAGATATTATTAAATACTTTTAATAATATTGATGATGTATGGCTTAGATTATTAAAGCCTTATTAATCTAAGATGTATGGTTGCAATAATAATAATAATTATGATCTCTTGAACAAAGCTCAATTAATGTAGTCTTTTGAAGACTCGTCTAGATTTAAGATTTTTAACATGACAATGTGCTGGTCTTCATTATAATTCTAATGTTTTTAAAACTCAATAGATATTATACTCAAAATAATTGTGACTATGACATAAAGATTGATCTCATTTAATTTATAAGTACACACAGCAGAAAATCAGAAGTCATGTTGGTTTTGTAATCGCCTTTATTCTTGGAGAAATAAGAGCTACTATTAGACTTAACTTTCGCTGTTGAGTAGGTACGAAATTTGACATGATTGTTTTTATCATTATTCATTCTTAATTTTACAATACCTACTGTGTGTTAGTTTCTAGACTAAAGTAAGATAATTATTATTATTGTGAACAGTAGAAAATGTAAGTATCATTGCAATTATGACTCAAACTGTTTTTAAATTTTTCATTATTATAATCATGTTTTTAATTTTTTGCTGCTGTTTCCAATTTTTACTGAAACTACTTTTCTATATTTTTGACTGCCAAGTGCATTTTACACTGTATTTGACGAAATGAAAATTATGCATAATAATTACATTTTGTAGTAACTAATATTTCAATAATTTTATATATTTTTACATTATTTACTGTTTTGACCTGTGGTTTTGACAATAATTTCCTTGACTATAGCAATCGTGTACTTCTTTTTTTAGTTTTTCTAATTTCTTGACTAAAAAATATCTGTGTTCCTGACTAAAATTCTACAAAAAACACTCAAGTTCGTGTTTTTCTTATAATAATTGTGTGTACTGTACTTATTTTGATGATTTTAGCTGTAAATAATATTTTTACATGGCATGTATGTATGTACAAATTTCAAATTAATTATGTTTGCTTTCTTGCATGAGTTGCATGATGATATTTTTAAAATACGACATTGTCAACTAAATTAACTGAAAATACAACAGTTGAAAAGTTCTTTGAATTTGTAATTTTGTTTTTTAATAAAAAAATGTATGAGTTCGGAAAATAGTGCTGTAATATTACCCATGCCATGTATAAAGTTTGTATGAATGAAATGATTATTATGAATGCTTTTTATGAAATGTGCCATAGATAGTAATTAATATAACGTACTGTGGGTACTTATATTCTTAGACTAAGGTTGATTTTGTTGAATGAATAATTAAATTTGAGAATTTATGTTTTGTTTGCAGCAATGTGTTAATTTTATAGAGTTCGTATTTATACGACCCAAATGTACACTGAGTACTTGTTTATAATAATGTTTTAATTCGTGTAACGAATTTCAGAATTTTTAATATACGTAAGGAATGATTTTCTTAAAACTATCTTTTATTCACTTTCTCCCTCATTGTACAGGCAACAGCACATTCTTTCAATTTTGCTTGATTTGTGTTTGAATCTGTTTGAATTATTTAGCTTGATTATGCTCATGTCAGTACATATTGATAGCTTATTATCAGAACTAGCTCAATACAGGGTTTAGCTAGCTAGCTTTAGTGCTGTTGTCTGTATATGTAGATCGTTCTATCCACGAAGACGCGCCCCACCAATTTATGGTCGAGAGGGAAGCGCGTTAGGGTTTGGGGAGTTTGATCCGAGCAATCAAATATTATTGTAGTGTGCGACGCATAAATCCATGGATTTATTTAGCGTGTACCGATAACACTCAAACAGCGGAAAATAGTGGGGCGCGTCTTCGTGGACGATACGATTTTTACGTTATGTTCCTGTCGTTTTCTACTAGTCGAAGTAGGCTCCCACTAAAGTGGAGACGAGAGTTGTTAAGCATTTTGAATAACCAATCAGATTTCGTTATTTCCACATTCACATTCTATCTCGAAATAGAAGATTTCCGAGCCGTAGCTGAGCGAAGAGTTGTGTGAAGATTTCTCTCTCTCTTATTATCTCCTTCGTTATTCATCAGCTCAGCTTTGGTGGAAACCAGGCCTAATTCATAAAGAGAATTATCTTTACCTACACGTTAACAGCAGTGCCATGCATTGCCTGCATGGAAAGATTTATTATGGCCCACATCACTGATTGGAATATTATCTTCGCATGCAGCAGGCAGAGTCACAGGCTTTGATTAGTCTAGCTAGACACCTGACTAATAGTGCTCATTGTTAATTGGCATGTGTGTTATTAATTAGAAAGGTGTTCATATACAATTTACTATTTCGGAAGCTAACAGAAATTGGGTCGTATCTTTTTCTATAATTAGACCTAACTCATGGTCATCGCAACAGACGCAGATTCAGTTTGTGAAAAACATTCGTCTAACTACGCCGTTCTTTGTTCAGTGCTGGAATAAAAAATTTGGACAGTCAGTACAGCAGGAGGCTTGAATAGTCAAAATGGCGGCCTACGATTGGCCTGTGGATACCGAAAATCTGCCTGTAATGCGAATAGTGACACCAAGAAATGTAATAATGTGTGGGATATATGGCATGTGAGTACCTTTATTAACCTAACTTTTGTCAACATTAATTATTGCGTGGTTAGTTAGGCAGGTATTCCTTTGTTTTAATTTTAATTTATTTCAAGTAAACCATGAAATTCCATAATTTGAAATTTTGTATTTTCCCGGTACAATAGATTTACAGGGGTTGTTTAAATTAAAAACTAATTTCATTTTTGTTATTTTTTTTATACTAGTTTTCCTACAACATATTTTTCACGTTTAAAAAACAATAAAACACTGATTGAAAGTGTCGAATGAAACTCGAATCTCTTATTTCTCAAATAAAACACGAACCTAGCAATCAAGCTACAAAAATGAAACTTGCTTCGTAAATATATCGAAATGTCAATAAATGCTTCAATGTCAATTTAATGTCATGTCAATTCAAAAAAACTAAAAAAACACCAAAAATGTTTTAAATTCCGGCATAATCTCTATGTACATACTGTAAATAAATAAATAATTCAAACAAAAAATGAGTAAGATATCAGTCAAGGGCGGTAGTGAAACAGAGGTGAAAAGTTTCGAAGACGACTCTACAACACCGGATTTTATATATGGGGGGCCTTTTGTGAAGTTGGAGAAGGCATGCCCACTGCTGGACACGGCTACTCCCATAAATTTGCAATTACAAGGCACCTTTAAAAAGTACGTATCATCTTTATTTAATTTAAAAACTTAGGTTACCTGCTACAAGAATCTTGGTCAATCTTGGTAGTTTCCAATAAGATTTTAAAATAATGTTTTTAATTAAAATTCCTCTGACCACAGAGGATAGTTTTAGTGTTTTATCTTTTAGTCTATACACTGTTAATTCCTTAGAAAATTACTAAAAAGGCACCCAAATATTCTGTAAAAGTTATAGGGTCGCAGAATTAATGTTATTAACCTTTGTAATTATGTAACTTCTGGCCTCTGCATACTTATTGAAACTTACTATTATAGGTACTTAACTATGCCTTTTACCATCAGAAGTAAACATATTTAGGGACAAATTTACTTGTTGTATAAAAATAACACCTGTTTATAAACCCAGAACCTGAATCACCACTTGGTATTGTTGTCAGGAATGCAAATGTTTTGGCCAGGAGGCAGGAAGATATCCATGTAACTTTGTATTAACCCATCCCCAGGCGGTTGAGTATATGTCCTGTCCACATAACAATTGATTTCTATTGTCTCGATTTGAAGGGTTAAACTATCTTCCTCATGATTCATGAATATACGTATTGGTGAAAACCTTATGAAAAGATAAATAAGACAACTTAAGCACAAAATGACGAACAAGTGAAAAATTATAAATCACAAAAAAGTACAAAACTCGACTGCATCTCACTTAACTGTGATTGCAGTGAAATAAAATAACTTTGTTCTGCTTTAAAAACAATAATTTAATAACTCATTTTTTTTCAGTTGTAAGATTTCTCATTTCTCTTTTTTCTACATTATTTTTTTCATAATGATTGAATTATTTTAATTTACAAAAAACCACAAAAAAAACAAAAACCAACTTTATCTCCTAAGTAATACAGCCTATTATTTTTCAATTTCATCCAACTTGATTAAAATTTCTTATTACTATGGTGTTAAAGTTCATTTTGGGCTAACCAAAATCGGGCGTGAGTTTAGCAGTCGCCGTGATTACGTCACCATTCATTTTTTGACTGCTAAAGTAAATGTACGATAATTTCGGCCGACCTTTCGAAGCCCGGATAGCTCAGTCGGTAGAGCATTGGACTTTTAATCCAAGGGTCCAGGGTTCAAGTCCCTGTTCGGGCGGCCATCTTTTTTTATTTTATTTTTGTTTTTCTAAATCATTTCTTCGTTTTTTTTTTCAAATTACTTAATTTTTCTTGTTTTTTTTTTACAGGAGTTTTGCGTATTATTCTCTGAAGGAAAGATTGCCGATTATCTTGACGAAAGTCATAGATTATTGCTCGAGGGAAGGACAGAAAATCCGCTCTGCGAATAGTGCCGTAAGTAAAAGATGTTTTTATTTCATTAAATTGCGTAAATAATTTTGAAGTACTTTAGGTAAATAGAAGATGTATTTTTGTAAATACTGAAAACGCCGTGAATGACGCGTAGTCCACACAAATGTTAATGTAGTATTATGTAAAATTAGATATTTTTACTTGACTCCGCCCGCGGTTTTGCCCGCATAAATCAGCGCAAGAAAAATATATAGCTTGCTTCCCTCTTTCAAAAATCGCAATAAAACCATCAACCTCTTCTTGAATCAATTTATTTCTTGGTGAAAAAGACTAAAAATCCTTTTTGTGGTTTTTGAGTTTTATGTGAATAAACCAGACAAACGCAGTGGGGAGGACTTTGATTCATAATGATATTATACTAGCATGGGCGCGCGGGTTCGCCCGCGTAAATTTTTGTCTGTAACAGAAAACTTTATCGCGCGCGTCCTAGTTTCAAAATCCTATTGTTTCTGCAATTTTTAGTTTTTTGTGTGGATAAAAATGCTTGATACAGGTTGGTTTACTATTTTTAAGAGCTCAAGATCGAGGAGCGTGTACCTACTTACTGAGATGTTAACCGCACGGGCGGTGTTCGCGTCGTCAGTGTAATAGTAATAGGTAAATGTTTCTTTCTCTCTTTCTATTTCAGTCAGACGAAGACGTCCGAAACTTCATCCAATACGTAACCAAGCTGAAAAACGACCTAATGACCAACAAGAAGTATGACCTCCTCACAGTTGACACGCCTGAAGCTAAGCGCTGGAACGAATGGATACTGAACGCTGATAACTCGTACTACTTCACTAATACTTGGGTGTTCACTGAATGCTATGTGTACCGGAGGCTAAGGGAAGGATGTGAGCTACAGTAAGTACATTTTTTATGTTTGATCGGCCGTTTGGTGTAGTGGTTCGAAACGGACTACTATTCCGAAGGTAGCGGGTTCGATTCCCGCACAGTACAAACATTTGTGTGCATGAACATATTTGTTTGTATTGGACTGGGTGTTTTCTATGTATAATAAGTATGTATTTACGAAAAAAAAAAAAGTATTTAAGTATGTTTATATCCGTTGTCTAGTACCCATAGTACAAGCTTTGCTTAGTTTGGGATTAGAAGCGCAGTGTAAAATGTCCAAGGATATTTATTTATTATTTATTATTATTTATGTATAACAAGGCAGGTATTTGACTGCATCGCACCTGGTGTTAAGTGAGATGCAGTCTAGGATGGTACATATCTGCCCTGTAAGTGCCTATTCTCGCCTTGAAAAAGCCCGAATTATAACGTTCAGGAAAGACAGCAGGCAGCGAATTCTAGGCCCAAGCTGTTCGCATTATATAAGAGTATATCAGTTAATTTGTTATAGCCAAAGACTGTTTTATAAACAGCGTTGGAAAGAGTGGATACTGAAGGCATAACTCGTACTACTTCACTAATACTTGGGTGTTCACTCAGTGCTATGTACCGGAGGCTAAGAGAGGTGTGTGAACTGCAGTAGCCAGTAAGTATATCAATGGGACTACTCCCACCTCTCGTTCCCACCGCTGCAACTGCTGTGTAGCCAGGATCTACAGCTTGACCGCCAATGAAAACCCAACCAGTGAAGGTCAAGTTTGTCCCGGGGGAAAGTTAACTGTCATTGGACCCGCAACGAAATTATTATTAATCAGAAGAACATAGGAGGAGTTCGAAGGCGACGTCTACTGGTAAACAAAAGCCTCCCCCAAATGATTTCCGCATGGGTCCACCGAGTGGCAGGCCTGCCTAGACTATAGAATAGATACTAGGTCTATTCTATTTTGATCACCTGGCTTTGATCACCCATGTGATCAAAGTGGACTCCAAGCGACAATTTGGTGTCCTTTGATCACCCATGAATAAGATGACCTGGGTGATCAAAGTGTACTCCAGTTCAATTATTGTATTAGTTAGTTTAGTTTATTTCAACCTCAGGACGTCCACTGCTGAACATAGGCCTCCCCAATGTTTTCCAGATTGGCAGCATGCATCCAGCGCCTTCCTGCCACCTTTATGAGAGTGACACAATTCATGGGCGAAATCTTCCCCTAGGAGAAAGTTTTTCCTGAATTCTTTAACCATCATACTTTCGACGACCTTATAAAGGTAGCAGGAAAGCGCTGGATGCAGGCCGCTACCAACCGTGCGATGTGGAAGTCATTGGGGGAGGCCTATGTTCAGCAGTGGACGTCCTATGGCTGAAATGATGATGATGATACTTATTCATACCTGTGTCACAGGTTTCTTTGAAACCTACTTCAGGCACCAGTCTCTCACAAGTGATAGGAATTAAGCTAAGACTACTAGTATAAGACCTTGTATTTAAGTACGCATGTTTCCTACTTTTTGAAGAGAGAAATAAACAATTTATAGCCTGACCAGGAACATAAAAACCCTGGCATAGAGGCGCGTCAATTGCATTTTATAGTGCAACACTGAGTACAGTCGTACCTGTGTTAAATTAATAGGCTAACTTTATGTATCAGGATTCAGGATTACGGGCTAATTTGATATTTTCATAAATTAACAAAAAAATATTATTATAGGTAACCTGGTTTAAATAAATTAAATGAAACCATCAATCGAGCTAGTAGGATTTTTATTATTCATCAATAATCAAATTCAGAACTTGAATATTCAACTGCATTGTCTGCTCATGAACGCATCAAACTTGGTACTTCTTTCCCAAATCCATAAAATTCAACACTTAGAAAGTGACAAAAAAATTTTAAAATTGGTAGTTGATACAAACCACACCTAATTTTCATAGTGGACTGTACTATACGATAAACATGCCAGTAAATTTGACAACCTTTGTCGGAAACATTATTCAATGAAAATATTGTCCGAACCCTTAGTATTTCTCTTCGACAAATACTTTAACACATTGTGAACCACTTTTCTTTCACGACTATAAAAAGATTTTAGCAATTTAATTCACAAAATCAATTGCGCACAATTAAATTAAAGTTTGTTTACACTTTGACAGCAATAGACTGACATGCAAGGTGACATGTCAATGAAGTTTTCAGTTACTGTTGCCATTAAAAGAAATTAGTACCATTAGTTTTCCGCAATATGGCGAGGGTTTTTATGTTCCTGGTCAGGCTATATTTATTTATTTTATTTACCTATATTTTATTCTTACAGGAAAGGCCTCCAGAACTTCGATCCCTTCGACGAGCAGAAGGAAAAGGCTTTTGCTGGAGGAATGGAACCCATGTGCATAGTGGCCGAGAAACTGGTCACCATGCTGCCTGAGAGCGACAAGGACAAAAGGAAGGCTGACTTCATCACGCTGCTCAAGGTATGCTGTATAGGAGACGCTTCATTTTGTTGCAAAAATATCAGAATCTATCGTAAAAGTACATAAGGTGCATAATAAAGTGCATGAGAGCGGCAATGACAGGACATCTACAGGACTACAAGGTATAAAAAATGGGACAATTTTCACACCTCGTTCTCACCGCCCTGTCGTGCCCTGACTGCCCAAGCAACCGCACTCAGGAGGATTTGATGAGCGCTGCTGACAACGCCACTTTTGTGGCGGAGTTTTGAGAAGAAGAAGACCGCTGCAATGGGTAGCCAGGATCTACAGCTTGACCGCCACAAAAACCCAACCAATGAAGGTCAAGTTTGTCCCGGGGGAAAATTAAACTGTCATTGGACCCGCACCGAAATTAATCAGAACAACATAGGAGTTCGAAGTTAAGGTATGCTGTATAAGTGTAGGTATAGACGTCATATCGTTTCAACCAAAGTACGTCCACTGCTGGACAAAAGTCTCCCTCAAGGATTTCCACAATGACCGATCCTGCGCTGATGCATTTAGGTGTTATCCTCGACTTCACTAGATATAGTCCGCTAAGTGGAAAGGTCAGGATATGAGAGTGATTAAGATGGTGAACAAGGTGTGCTAAGTGTGTGAACCCATGTGCATAGTGGCCGAGAAACTGGTCACCATGCTGCCTGAGAGCGACAAGGACAAAAGGAAGGCTGACTTCATCACGCTACTCAAGGTATGCTGTATAGGAGACTGACTGACTGACATAGTGACTGACTGACTGACAAGGTATTTATCAACGCACAGCCCAAACCACTGGACGATTCGGGCTGTAATTTGGCATGCAGGTAGATGTTATGACGTAGGCATCCGCTAAGAAAGGATTTTACGATACTCCACCCCTAAGGGGGTAAAACGGGGTCCACGCGTACGAAATCGCGGGCGGCCGCTATAGTAATGGACAAAGTTATAGATAGAGATATAGAGAGATACCAACTAATGCCAGAGCATTTCTAATGCGACACTGAGTTTCGAACTCAGAAGTTCGAAATTCACACACACAAAATAATCAAAATATTTTATTTTTTATTTTTCTTTATTAAGGAAACAAACAGCATGAGTTTATACATGTGAACTTAAAAGATAAAAACAGTACAGTAGCCGTAGTCAGTTTCCACAGATAAACTTTACAAGTTAATCGAAAGTTATGCAGAGTGCGAGCAATTTATGTTTACAACGTTCGAATAATCTTTAGTACCTACTACGCAAGCAATGTAAGCTGTTTACATTATGACGTCGCTGCTGTCATCATTGCTGTCACCACCACTTCATTTTGGTGGAATTCGAATCGTCAAAACACTGTTATCCTTATTATTGCAAAATTCTCAAAATTTGCCTTGTCCCCAGATTTGTCTATGGGCGAACAAGTGCGACCTCTCGTTGTCTATGGGCGAGCAAGTCAACCTGAAAGGCGAGGCCAAGACCGAAGCCGGTAGCCCCGACAAGTCTAAAACGTCTGTGGTCGATACCGCTGTGATGGACCCGTTCCAGATGATCATAGACTATAAGGATAAGGTGAGAGAAGGTTTTTACAAGTCCTGCTGGTAAATTATGCAAACGCTATTTATAAGGAAACTCAAAATAAAGCCAAAAACGGAGTATATGGCACAACTACTTCAAAAGTATTATTACTTTTTATGTAATGTGGTTGGTATACCTCAATAAATAAAATAAAATAAAGAAGTAAAAAAAAATCAATAAAAAAAGTAAAAAAAAAGATATCAAAAAGGATTGCTAGCAAAACTGCCAGCAACACCATGATTTATTTATTTTTTGTCTTCTATCGATTGACAGTTTTTATTAAACATGCGAAACTGTATCTTACTCATGTGATAACAAGGTTTTATTCCGTTAAAATATTCTCTGGTGCCAATCTTACTTGTACAGTCAGCGTCAGATTGATAGCGAAAATTATCTGATATTCAATATTTCATATAAATGTAACCAGTCAAAGCAGGCCTGTTCATCTCCGCGAGTTTACATCGAAAACAAAACACGCACGATTGCCCCCTACAGGAGTACTATTCGACAAGGCCTCACATACGAGCGAACATTGACTCACGCACGCGTATTCTTGTGTATGATGGAAAAAAAAAGAGAAAATGGTGTACTAAATACTGTGCAGTATTTAACTGCCTAAATAATAATAAAAACACAGAATGTACTTTTTTAAGTTGCCTGAAGACACTGAGAGGTAAATAAGTAGTTAATATTATTCATGATAATTCATGCTAAATCATGTATTTCCTCCGCCATTTTCTGCAGTTTGGCACCTCACGTCACATCATTTTACCGAAGTCAGCCCTATAGCTTCGGCGCAGTGCCGATCACTGACGTTTGTCAACAAAACTTTTGACAAACTTGCCTGACTCTTGAGACAAGCTAAATTACACCATATAGTTAATGACATTGAGCATACATTTTTTTAAATACCTTCGCGAAGTAAAACTTCTGTACGTAGTACTTATTATTATTCTGTGGTCAAAGTAAGCATATTGTTTGGGGCACCAAAAGTAGTCAATGTTATGTTAGCAACACTGTTTTCAATTTTATATGAGCTGTATGCAATACTGGCTTGCTGACTGTACTTACTTATTTTTTGGATAATGTGTTATTAATGAAACAGACATTCTGTTTACTTCGTCGAACAGAAGGGCTAAAGTGCTACGCTACAACGCCATCTTTTGAGAATCTTCATAACTAAATTACAAACGTATGTATTGTGTCCTTGTAAACTCATAAAATACTTCACTATCGCGATGTTAAGTAATACAGCGCCATCTAGTGACGTTTCTTAGAACTAATTAATACAGATGTGTTGAAAATAAATATTAGACACGTATGTTTTCTTTTTTTTAGTATGTAAGCGTCATTCTATACTTATTTCAGATATTGGTGGATGATTCTGGCAAAGCAGTCGACCAAGTGATAGCAAAGGCAGAGGCTATCGCAAAAGCAATTGAAGGGGTAAGAATATAATTACTTTATTTTAAAATAATATTAATATTAGATGATTCTTCTCAGCACCAGCCCGTATGTTGTCCCGAAGTGGTGGTAGGACAAGCTATAGGACGTGTATAAGTGCCTTTTTTTGGGGAAAAATGCATGTAATAGGCTAGATGACAAAATTTCAATTATTTGTCCGTCAGACAGATAGTTAGAAAACATTAGACTCATTTTTTTTTCTTTCATAATAAATAATGACAGTGCTACATCGAGTTGAAATGGCGCGTTACGTCACGCTTCAGTAGATTTTTTACTCAAAAGTGACGTCACGCGACATTTCAACTCAATTTAATACTGTAATTATTCGATTATGAAAAAAATTTAATTTATTTAATTATTTAATTTGTGTTCAAATTGTTTTATTACCTGTCTGACGGACTAAATAGAATTTCGATTTCATTACCCAGTCATCATCCCTATTGCATACCTACCCTGTGGGCAAATGGTAGGTTATGTAAGGCTCCCTTCATCAGAAGGATTGGTGACTAAAATAACCCCGTTGCTCCGTCGATCGCCTTAGTGGGGAGAACTATGGGAATTTTCATCTAAGGCATATTTTATTCAATTGAAAAATAATTTATTTTGCAATTTAATTATTGCAGAACACAACATTCAAATTCCAATGCAGTTGTCACAGGCTGGCCACTTTGTATGGCATGCCGCTGTGCAAAGAAGAGGTTAATGTTTTTTTTGCAATAAAGTAGAATTATTTGGCCAAAAGAAGTAGACATTTTGACAGTATTGATAAATGCAGTATACAAGTTTTCATACCAAGTAGTATAGTCATAGACAAGTATAGTGATTAGTGAATAGTATTGTTAAAAAAAAATAGTATAAAAGAAGTAGCTAGCGAAAAGTTAGAGTTCATAATTCAAATACTAAAAATATTTTGGAGTGTTGAAATAAATTGATAAATATAACTGTATTTCTTTGTTCGTTTCCAAGTAGTCTCGGGATTCGAACTACCGACCAATAAATTAGCATTTCGACACCGAAAAATAGCATCGATTAAATAGAAACACGATATTTTTCAAAATGTATAAACTTTACAGTACTTACAGACAATTAAAGTTTGTTTTTGTCGGTAAATCCTAAAGTGACACATGCGATATCTAGTGTGTTTTATGTGAATTTTGAATACTGTCTTTTATCCATTTAAAAATTTATAAAATAGACCTAGTTTACTTAAAAATCGACTTTTGTCAACGTGACTGCTGTGTGTCAAAGAGACAGATATAGTTCCAAAATACTGAACTGTCCTATGCATGACATTGACAGTGGGGCGCCACCGTCAATACCGGATCGCTGGTTCCGATTTTTGTCATGTTGGAAACCATATAGTTGAACGATGGTAGCGCCCCCCTGTCATTGAGTTTGGTGGGACAGTTCAGCGTGGGTCATCTATAATGTACTGTCGCGGTGACGAAAAGTCAGCCGGGCATGCCTTGCCTGAGTATAATACAATACAGGGTGGAATTTTGTAATGCCACCTGGAGGGAAAGTACTCTTAATATTGTAGATAGAAAAAAAATCTCAAAGAAAACATTCCTTTATTTTTGAAAAGAAACATTCAAAGATTTGCAAAAATTTGCTTGCCACACCCGGGAATCGAACCAACTAAAATCTGTTAAAAATTACACCCTGTATTTTATTGCATCGATCGTTAGGGTCAAGCATAAGGATGAAATCTCTCTAACAAACTTGATAAATCAAATGAAAGGAAATCCATAAAATCTTAAATTATTTTAATTATGTATAGAAAATTATATGGTATGGTAGAGAATTTTCTAAAAATTTCCGAAAATCTATGAAAGCAGTTCTCTTTCTTTTAAAAAATAAAATAATGTTTTCTTTCAGTGAATTTTTCTATCTGCAGTATTAAGAGTACTTTCCCTCCAGGTGGCATTACAAAATTCCACCCTGTATACTTACTTATAATTTCCTATCCATTCTTCAGCCCAAGCCAGCTGAAGCGTCCCCGTCCAAAGCGGCCGTGGCGGAGCCCGAGGGCGAAGACGAAGCGCCGAAGATACCCTGCCCCGCCAAGATGGTCATACCGCAGTCGGTTATGTTCGGTGAGCTTGACTGGCAACACTGTGACGTCATTTCAGCCTAATCGCCACCTGCACTAAATAAGTCAGTCCACCGAGTTGGGAGTTCGTGTCGGTTACTTTGGTTTTCCTTGGAAGCCTCGAAGGTGCCTTTTGTCTTGCCAAGATGGTCATACCGCAGTCGGTTATGTTCGGTGAGCTTGACTGACACACAACACTATATGACGTCTACTGCTGGAAAAGGTTTCCCCCAAGGATATTTCTACTACCAGTTCTGCGCTGGTAAAGTCCGGTCGCCGAGCAGATAGAATTTCGTCCAATGACCCCAAGCTACCCGTCCTTATCGCTCGCGCGTAATTATATTGCTGTCGCGACTGTGCGACGGGCGCCCGCAGTGAGTGTGCGAGCGCGACAGCAACATAATAACGCGCGAGTGATAAGGATGGGTAGCTTGGGGTCATTGGACAAAATTCTACGTGCTCACGGACCAGGCTTTACCAGTACTGCGCTGCTAAAGTCCGGTCGCCGAGCAGAGAGAATTTCGTCCAATGACCCCAGGCTACCCATCCTTATCGCTCGCACACTCACTGCGGCCGCCCGTCGCACAGTCGCGACAGCAATTACGCGCGAGTGATAAGGATGGGTAGCTTGGGGTCATTGGACAAAATTCTACGTGCTCACGGACCAGACTATACCTGTCTAGTTCTAGTCCTGCGCTGCTAAAGTCCGGTCGCCGAGCAGATAGAATTTCGTCCAATGACCCCAAGCTACCCATCCTTATCGCTCGCGCGTGATTATGTTGCTGTCACGCTCGCACACTCACTGCGGGCGCCCGTCGCACAGTCGCGATCTGTGGATCACAGAAACTAAATGGAGATATGACAAGGGGGCGGGGCCGGTGTTGTAGCAATATGCCCAAAAACAGAACACATTGCTCGTGACAGCAATGCTAATGGGACGTTAATTCTCCTATGGGTCTCCTCATTTCACTCACGTCCACTGATGGACAAAGGCTCAAAGATTTCCATAATGCCCAGTCCTGCACTGACTTTCAGTAGATCATCGGTCCACGTAGTCCACACTACGTCTTCCGGCCCATGGTCGCCATTCGAAAACTAGAACAGTTCTCGAATGGCGACCATGCATGCCCATTTAATAGCCCATAATCATAGGCATGCGAAAATATGCCTTACCCTTTACAACGTAAAGTATAGGCACCCTTACACTACTTTTTAGAGTAATCTAGCTGACCCGGCGAACTTTGTTCCGCCTTAATGTCAATAAATAAGCAGACTTTTTTTTTCGAACGGGATAAAAAGTATCCTATGTCCTTCTCCTGGCTCTAAACTACCTCCCTGACAATTTTCAGCTAAATCGGTTCAGCCGTTCTTGAGTTATAAGTGGTGTAACTAACACGACTTTCTTTTATATATACAGGGTAACTGGAACTGAACCCGCCATAGCTAATACGCGTATAGAGGAGGTCATTTGCTAATTATTGAACCTTACTTTTTATAGTTTAGGAAATATGTCAATTTTTAAACTTTTTTCAGATTTTTCCGAAATTTTACCTAAAAACTGCTTAAAATTTTTTCTCGCATGATTTTAACCGATTTTTTTATTTGATACTAATATCGAATAAACTTTTAGTTAAATAAAATAAATTTCAGATCCAGATAATGATTGAATAACTAGCCACGAGCCGCCAAAGTTCAACAAAAGTACAAACCACGATAAAAAATTAAAGTTCGAATTCGATTTAAAAAAAAGCTAATGGTGATAATGGATTGCCAATGATCTTCGGAAAAATCTAAAAAAAGTATAAAAATTGACATATCTCCTAAACTATAAAACTTTAGTCATAGAAAGTAGGGTTCAATAATTAGCAAATGACCTCCTCTATACGCGTATTAACTATGGCGGGTTCAGTTCCAGTCACCCTGTATAGATAACTAGATTTCCGCCCGCGGCTTCGCCCGCGTGGAATTTTGTCTGTCACAGAAAAACTTTATCGCGCGCGTCCCTGTTTCAAAAACCGGGATAAAAACTATCCTATGTTCTTTCCCGGGACTCAAACTATCTCTATGCCAAATTTCATCAAAATCGGTTGCGAGGTTTAAGCGGGAAAGCGTAACAGACAGACAGACAGACAGAGTTACTTTCGCATTTATAATATTAGTTGGGATTAATAAAGACTTATTGTTACATTTTTCTTATATGGCAACACCTTGCAATATCAACCGTTATTTTTCTTTCAGATATCGTCTGTGACAACGCTGGGTACGAGTTATTTGCAGACCTATGCCTGGCGCACTTTTTGGTGTCGCAGAAAATAGTTCAGAAGGTAATGTCCTTTACATTTTTTTTTTCAAGTTCCTGAAAGTCGTATGATTTTTTTTTACCATACAATATTAAATCTTCTATACAGTGTGAGTCACATTAAAGTGTACATATGAAAATAGATGAAACTAGACCTATTTTTATCGACAAAAAAGAGGTCAAAAAATTTTTGAGATTTTTTTAATTTTTTATAGATTTTTTTTTCTTCCAATTACTTATTGTAAAGAAAATGTAATAACTTCTAAACTAAGCGGTATATCCTGATAAAATAAAAACAGTAATAATGCAAAATAATAGGCGATACTAAAAAAATACATAAAATACACAAAAAATGCCAACAAATAATAAAAAATGATACTTTTTGAAAAAAATCTGCTTTTAAATTCGTGTTTTTTTGGTTATTTGATAAATTTTTCCAAAAAATGTCCCTATAACAGGTGGTTTTTATTGCTTTGTATTATTCTCTATCGTATTATCTTTGTAAAACCAAAAATTGTATGTCTCTATCCCTATCACAACATTTGCTATGATCGTTTGAACAAAGGCCTGCCACAACATTATTCTCCGGTACAGGTAGAGACAATTTTAATTTTTAACTAAAATGCTTATTTTTCTTCGAAATCTTTTGTTTTTATTTGAAATCTAACTTGTCTTTATCAAAATTACAAATCTAGAGCCATTTTCAGTTTCGTTGTTAACGAAGCGTTGAATGACGCGCCCGGAGAGGTTTAGTTCAAACGATCATTTCAAACGTTGTGATAGGGATAGAGACATGCGATTTTTGGTTTTACGAAGGTAATACGATAGAGAATAATACAAAGTGATAAAGACCACCGGTTATAGGAGCATTTTTTGGAGAAATTTATCAAATAACCAAAAAACCACGAATTTAAAAGCAATTTTTTTTTCAAAAAGTATCATTTTTTATTATTTGTTGGCCTTTTTTGTGTATTTTATGTATTTTTTTAGTATTGCCTGTTATTTAGCATTATTACTGTTTTTATTTTATCAGGATATACCGCTTAGTTTAAAAGTTATTACGTTTTCTTTACAATAAGTAATTCGAAGAAAAAAAATTCTATAAAAAATTAAAAAAAAGTCTCAAAAAATTTTTGACCTCTTTTTTGTCGATAAAAATAGGTCCAGTTTCATCTATTTTCATATGTACACTTTAACGTGACTCACACTGTTATAAAAGAAAGTCGTGTTAGTTACACCACTTATAACTCAAGAACGGCTGAACCGATTTAGCTGAAAATTGTCAGGGAGGTAGTTTAGAGCCAGGAGAAGGACATAGGATACTTTTTATCCCGTTCGAAATTAAAAAAAAAGTCTGCTTATTTATTGCCATTAAGGCGGAACAAAGTTCGCCGGGTCAGCTAGTTGTTTATAAAGATTACATACAAATAGAAGTAGAAAACTACTGGTAAGGTTTAGTAAAACTGATAATTTTCATATATTTTTGATATTTCTTTTTTCAGGTCCGATTCCACGTCAAAAAAATACCTTGGTTCGTCTCTGACGTCACTCCAAGAGATTTCAAGTAAGTGTTTGTATTTGTTATGGTTTTAACATCATTCATGATAAAAGTTTCTGTTCCCGATATTCAAATGTTTTTTTATTACAGGAACACCATAGAGAAATGTAGATCGGCTAGTTATAAAAGAGAAGTGCAACAGGAAACAAAAGCAGGTTAGTTTATTGATATATTAACTTTAACAAACGTCAGAAATCTGTCAAATTCCATACAAAAAACACCGCGTGATCGATAAGTTACGGTTAAAGTTAGGTGGTGCAACTCAGCCTAAGAAAGTTTTTGGGGAGAGTAAATTTCATTTATTTTAATCAATTTCCTTCTTCAAAGTGACGTTTTAAATAGATGACATTTTTAGCACAAATTTTATGACAGTGATAATCGAATCGAAATCGAATTATATGCCTACTTACTACCTGGTTGGTAGTAAGTACTTCACTTACTACCTACCATAAGCGAAGGAAACCTGTTTAAAAAAATACTGGCTTCCCTGACCCAAAACCTGACTCAAAACTTACACGTTACTCGAACCGTACAATTTTGCCAAAAAGTTTCTTCAAAACATGCTCTTACGGTGTCCCTTACTAATGATGGCTATCGTTTTTATACTTAACAGTTGGCACCCCTGGCGATTGACAGGACCTTACTCTACAGTGGCGCCATCTTGATGAGTGCAAATGCGATAGTCCTCCTACCACTTTAGCGCTCACCAGTTGATGCCACTGTCTTCGCTACTAGCAAGTGACAGGACCTTACTCTACAGTGGCGCTAACTGGTGAGCGCTAAAACGATAGCCCTCATTGTACCTATTTGTCTACAGAGCCTACCGCGGAGGGCGAAGCCCCGCCACCGGAGCCTCCGCGGGTCATAGCGGCCGACAGCCTCCATACCATAGCCGACCAGTGGGCGGCTTACGTCGACGACGGGACTTTTGTGGTCTTGGTGAGTACGAGACTATTCCCACCTCTCGTTCCCACCGCTGCAACTCCTGTGCAGCCAGGATCTACAGCTTGACCGCCAATAACCCAACCAGTGAAGTTTGTCCCGGGGGAAAGTTAAACTGTTATAGGACCCGCAACGAACTTTATCAGAAGAACAAAGGAGTCTTGGTAAGTAATAGTTACTGCTACAGCATGTAGCCTAGCCTTACTAAACAGAGAAGCACATTATTGGCAGATGAATTAATAAAAAAAACATATTATTGCCTTTGCTTCTTCCTACAAAAGGAAAAAACTAACAAAAAAATGATACAATGTTGCTACATACAATACCGTTAATCGTTATTTTTTAATGAAACTTTTATTATCTGTGCCCGCGTCTTCATTTAAATGTCAGTTGGTGGTGCCACTAAAGATAGAGTAACTTGTTAGTGGCCAAGACAGTATCGCCAACTGGTGAGCTCTGAAGCGGTAGGAAGACTATTGCATTTGGACTCACCAAGATGGCGCCACTGTAGAGTAACGTCTTGGCAACCAGTGCTGACGGCAGAGTAGAATACATTTGTCACCAAGCCCCATTTTTCTCGCGGGTGTCGTAAGAGGTGACTTAGGGACTACACATCAAACAGAGAACGGGCAGCGCTCTCTGAAAAACATCAAACTTTTATACTGCGATCTCCAACCCGCCTGCCAAGCGTGGGGATTATGGCAAAACCCTCCACTATAGTAGAGGAGGCTCATAGTCCAACTGTGGACTGTAAAGCGCTGTTGATGATGATGATGATGAACCAGTGGCGCCAACCGTTATGTATAAAAACGATAGCCCTCATTAAATAGGAATATACTATCTTCATCCATTAAAATACTAAACTATTTCTCTCCAGAGTGACGACTTCTGGACATCCCCTCACACGTACAAAGACATGAAAAAGTACGACTACAACTTGTACCGGAAGCTGCAGTACGCGGCGGCCATTTTGTTCAAAGGCGACCTCAACTACCGGAAGTTGCTGGGCGAGAGGAACTGCAACCCAGTGCTGGGATTCGAACCTTCGTTGCAAGGTAATTTTCTTATTAATTTTTGATCGTATACTCTATTGAATGAAGTTCAAAATCCATTGGAAAAGTTTTACATTTAGCTGTGCAACACTTCAGTGTCCCAGATATGACATTGACAGGATGGCTCTACTATCGTACTGGGTTTCAATTCTGATTTTTGCCACGTTGGACAACACTGAAGTGTCCCGTATACAGGAGGGCGCTACTATCAATATTAGTTCCGATTTTTGCCTCTTGACGTTTCAATATCTTTGGATTTTATGATGTTTTTTTTTTTTAATTTTTGATCTAATCTGATAAATAAAATAATAATAATAATAATAAATACTCTTTATTGCACACCACATTGTAAAAAGAAACAGAAAGAAAAGGAACACATAAGGTACAATTAGGCGGTCTTATCGCTATGAAGCGATCTCTTCCAGACAACCTATAGAGAGGACAGTTACTTAAAACAGATGAAGGGGAAGGCGGTGTCGACACTAATGAAATAAATAATAATAAACAAAAGTGTAAAATTTAACCCAAAATAATACATACAAATAACATAAAAGTTTATTTTATGTTATGTTATAATAAGCTGTATGTATTTTTTAATAAAAAAATTAAATTATTTTTTTAAAACGTTATAACCTAAATGAATACAACAAATATTTCTTGCAGGCTTCATCCCAGCGCCAATCATAGCAGTGCGCACAGTGAAAGCGGACCTCATCTGTGGCCTGCCCAAAGGCAGGTGGGAGCAACTCAACAAGATCGACGAGCAATGGATGCAGAAAGGCGATTACGGGTCAGTGTTGCTAGAAACAATAATTAACTTGAAAATTATAAATAACTTGAAAAAAAGGGTAGGTATACTCAACATTGATGAAACAAACGCTGGCCATAACAGCGTATTACACTTGAAAATTTCGACGGGTTCATCCAGTGTCTAAGTAGCTCAGTTGGAAGAGCAGTCGCCCGGCAAGCGGAAGGTCGTGGGTTCAATTCCCGCCTTAGGCAGTTCGATTTTTTCAAGTTATTTATAATTTTCAAATTAGTTTGAGATGCGACTCTTAACGCTAAAAATTAAATAACAACAATAATTAACGGTTCAGTGTTGCTAGATCACTGACCTCTAATAAACACTGGACAGGCTGTCTCATACAAATTATACCTAATTTTGTGTGCCAATTTGAAGCGCCACTACGATTGTCCCGAGTACTAATTATGACGTACATTGTATGGAGTAACCATAGGAGTAAGCGAGAAAGAACATTACTAATTAATTTTATTTCCATTGTCAATCGTATCTGCCTACATTATGGCTTACAGCGCCAAAATGTCGAAACTCAAATAGGCACAAAAATATTATAACAGCACCCAGTCCAGTGTAAATACTACAGGTCAGTGTGCTAGATGTAAAAACATTTTTACGGTTCAGTGTTGCTAGATATAAAACTTTTATGGTTCAGTGCTGCTAGATGTAAAAACTAATGATTATGACGTGTAGGTAGAAAGAAAATCTATTATGATTTATGTTATACAAACGACAGCACATAAAGTTACCTATTCGCTGGGTGCGAAGTACTAGGTGGGGGGGGACATAATCTATCGCAGCGCTCATGGTGGTCAAAAGTAGAAATAATGTAAGCTCTGTCATCAGATGTATCTGTCAATGGCAAAGCGATTCTACATAATACATTTTAATATCATTAATTAATCGCATGAAAAGGGTCCTACTGGGAACTTAAATAAAAGAGTGGACTGTATTTCGATAGGGCTGTTTTAATAGCCGTTTACAATTTGGAAATAACTAAACTATACAACGTGGTAGTACAAAAATGAGTCACAGTAGTTGTTGTGCACAGATGTTTGCCTTATGATGAGAGCGTGAATTATTGAACTCTGCCCTTGTTTTGTTCTTAATTCTTCTACATCTCGGACTTGTCCAGCCAATACCAACAACTTTCCTTTAAATACGGTTTGTGGTTGGAATTTGATATTGTAACTCTCACAAACCCGGTCTTCAAAACGATACTCATTTCGATCTGAAAACGATATTTAATTTATTACTAGCGATACAGAAACATTTAAATATATTTACTGTTATATAATGAAACCGTTAAAGTAGCTTTTTCTTTTTGTTTTACTGTAAAACTACAACTATAAATGAAGTAAACAAACCCTGACACAATCAAAATTAAACACACTTTTTGGACTTACCTCATTTGATTTGAATGACCAAAATGATTTCAAAACCTTTTTTCCACCCAAATCGTGGTATAACAACAATTTATTAGTTGAAAATATTTGTTATTTTTTCATTTCGATATTTTTTCACAAATATACGACCTAAATGTCAATGTGACAGAGCCCACAAAGTTGTGGACGCTAGTTGGCGCTGTAATCGTGCACGGAGCCAATACACTGTGAGATCTTACATAGGTGTTTCGTAATTGTTATAAGAGCGATTTTGCAATAAAAAAATCATTTCTTATTTTATATCCCCCTGCTTTTTTCTTTCAGTGTGATCCAATTCTGCGCGAAGGCTGAACCTCTAAAGGTGGCCGACAGACCGTGTCTCGACTACGGAGAAGTTTGCTTCGGCGCCGGCTGCCCGGTCCATACTGATCTATGATCCTAGACTTACCCAGCCATAGACAACAATTATAAACACGGATTTATAATCATAGACAATGTTACAAGGACTGAAAGCCATAGACTAGATTTATTCATCGCGGACAGCCAAGCCGAAAGTGTTTCGCAACCTGCTATCATAGACAACCAGCTGCCTGCTTCTCATTCATCTATGATTGCCTACTAACAACGTACAAACGACCAAAGAACAATGTAAGTCTTCGTCACCCCCATAACAGCCATAGACTACAGTCATATGCCGTCGGTTGCCCAGACAACGCGGATCTATGATAATAGATAATACAAAACGTTCGTAGAACACTATTCATTATAAGTACGACGCCATTCTTGTCATAGTCAATTTAGATAGAATAATGTTTTTTAAAGATTTCACACTATTGCCTTGTGATTTGAAATTCACATTAAAACTTGCATTTTCTATTTGTAATTTAATATAATAATCTAATATTGGTGTATTCGGCGGTTTTCTTACAATTTAGGGTTTGTGCAATCCTTAAAGGTATTCAACTTTACTTCCCATAGGTCCTAAGTATACCTTTATTCCGTTGATTGAAGTCATAAAGTTGGAAATAAGTTAAATTATTATTACTGAATTTAAACCATAGTTGTGATAAGATATAGTTACCCTAATTACTTACTCATTTTTTGTTATGAATTTTTAAACGAACGTTAACTATTTCTTGATAAAAAATGAAAGCAACTGCGTTTGCACAATCAATCCATAGTTTATACAAATCTAACCCATACCATTTTTTTTACTGTTACGCAATAAAGTTTTCAAAATAAGTCGTCTTTCTCTTTGCCTATTTTCGTTATTATTTGTAAAAAAACAAGTTGACCAAAACTCATGCACTAAAATAAATATTTTTTCTTTCTTTCTTTCAAAGAAAACTGTCTTGAAGCAAATCTCAAACTAAAGTACATAAAAGTACTAAACTAGACTTCCTTGATTCATATTGAGATTTTGGAAACGTCATTATGGTGAGTGGAAATACAATAGGATAGTCTTCCTACCACTTCAGCTGACTTCAGCGCTCACCAGTTAGCGCCACTGTCTTCGCCGCTAGCAAGTAACGTTATTTTTATAGACGAGTATTGCCAGGAACAAAAAAAGACGATAACGTTATTTTTATAATAGTAATCTGTGGAATCATGTGTCACAAATTCACAATGACAGAATTGACATTGACAACCAGAGGTTCGGTATTTTGTTGCTCGTAATTTCCTAACCAAACAATTGGTTTTTCATGTTATTTCATGGACAAATACATATAGTTACACAATGTTTCCCTCCGCCTTGCGATGTGTTTCCACTTTACACAATTTGAGGCGTATCAAATCGTTAATTCCAACAAAAATACGGACTATCCACACAACTGCAGGTTAGAAAAACTTTGCCGATATTTATTTGTGTTTGTACTTCAATTTAAGGCTAATTTAGTATAATTTTAGGCTTACGGCATGGAGAATACGAGTGGCAGGATCCCAAGTCAGAAGATGAGGTGTAAGTTATAATATTAACCTAAAACTTTGATCCAAAAAACTTCGCTACATTTCGTCATACATTTTATTTACAGTGTAAATATTATATACGTGGATAAAGAAGGGAACAAAACTAAAGTAAGAGGCAAAGTTGGAGACAATGTCTTGTATTTGGCTCATAGATATGGAGTTACTATGGAAGGTTAGTATTATGTATTTCTAATTTTGACCTTTACTTTTTAGTTTGTTGTTGTCAATTTAGATGATAAATATGGTTATTTTCTTAATTACAGGAGCATGTGAAGCTTCATTAGCATGTACAACGTGCCATGTATATGTGGATTATAATTATTTTGACAAGTTACCTCCGTCAGAAGAAAAGGAAGACGATTTGTTGGACATGGCACCTTTTTTGAAAGAAAACTCTAGATTAGGTGAGTGAAAAATACACTGAGTGATGTTATTTGATTGAAAAGATGATATAAAATATATGAATGAAGTCAATACTAAAAATCATCCATTTGCGACGACAGTGTGACATCTCCTATATTAATCTAATTGAAGATGTCACACTGTCGTCGCAAATGGACGAAATGTAGTCTATTTATGTTGTTCTAAAATTGGACCACAATTTAAGTCATACCATTTTATAAAACACAAATCAGGAATTTTAACCTAAGGTGATGCAATGCAATTTATATTATCACTAGCTGACCCGGCGAACTTCGTACCGCCTTAGCGTAGAGATTTTCTTAATATTTTTTTCCGTAAGAACCATCCTTGGACTTCCACAAACATTTAAAAAAAAGAATTATCGAAATCGGTTCAGCCGTTCACACGTGATGCCGTGACAACGCGAAACGGGTTTCATTTTTATATATATAGATAACTGAATCAGTTTATTTATGTTGTAAATATTATCAGATAAAAATATGAAACTATTCCAAGATAGTTACATTGTCTTATGCCAGTTGCAAACCAAGATCTAAGCTAAGTTAGTTTAACTTGCATAGCTGATACAGTTTTCCATAGTTGTAGACAGCAAACTATACAATCACCATGGGAAACATCAGCTATATGAGCAAAGCTAAACTAACTTAGCTCAGTTCTTGGTCTGCAACCCACATTAACCCTTAAGGGTTAAGTTATAGTTGTAACGTTTTACTTTCAGGTTGCCAAATAGTGCTAACCAAAGAACTCGAAGGGATGGAGCTAAGACTACCCAAGGCTACTAGGAATTTCTATGTTGACGGACACACACCTACACCACATTAATAGTGTTAAGAGTTAATTAGATAACAGGAGGTAGCGATTTCTCACTTCGTTGTAACTTCAAGCAAAAATATATAGCCTGACCAGGAACATAAAAACCCTGGCATAGAGGCGCGTCAATCGCATTTGATAGTGCAACACTGAGTACAGTCGTACCTGTGTTAAATTAATAGGCTAACTTTATGTATCAGGATTCAGGATTACGGGCTAATTTGATATTTTCATAAATTAACCAAAAAATATTATTATAGGTAACCTGGTTTAAATAAATTAAATGAAACCATCAATCGAGCTAGTAGGATTTATTTTATTATTCATCAATAATCAAATTCAGAACTTGAATATTCAACTGCAATGTTTGGTCATGAACGCTTCAAACTCGGTACTTCTTTCCCAATTCCATAAAATTCAACACTTAGAAAGTGACAGAAAATTTTAAAATAGGTAGTTGAAACAAACCACAGCTAATTTTCATAGTGGACTGTACTATACGATAAACATGACAGTCAATTTGACAACCTTTGTCGGAAACATTATTCAATGAAAATATTGTCCGAACCCTTAGTATTTCTCTTCGACAAATACTTTAACACATTGTGAACCACTTTTCTTTCACGACTATAAAAAGATTTTAGCAATTTAATTCACAAAATCAATTGCGCACATTTAAAATAAAGTTTGTTTACACTTTGACAGCAATAGACTGACATGCAAAGTGACATGTCAATGAAGTTTTCAGTTACTGTTGAAATTAGTACCATTAGTTTTCCGCAACATGGCGAGGGTTTTTATGTTCCTGGTCAGGCTATACTTTGGTATATTGCACTAGATGTGACTTTGTAAATTCTTCATTGAAGCAGCCACCCTAGACACGTTGCACTTTTTGATAGAATCGAAAAGCAGATCTGTCAAAACACCATACAAAGAAAAGCCTTTCGATCATTTTTCGACTGGTTTGCGATTATAATGTGCACTTTATCCAGACCCACAGGTCACTTTGAAGTCTAGCTATCTTATTTTCATCACAAATAAAAAATCTTTTATCCAGTGAATAAGTAAAATAAATTTTATTTTATAAATCTTATCAAAATTTTGAGTAGTGCTTAGATATAAATTATTACTGAAGAGAATATAAATAGATTAAGGTAAATCAAAGAAGTTAAAGCAGTTGTAAATATTGTATATTAATTGATATTGTTAATACAATAGGTGCTGTAGAGTTGTATAGATTGATTACAATAAATGGCAGTTTTTCTGTAAGAAGAAAATAATAATTGTTTTCTTTGATTTTTCTATATTTCATCCGGATTTCTTATAAATGTAGTTTTTATGGTATCCCTAGCATGAGAATCTAAGTGTTTCGTCATTGATTGCTTATAGACAGTCTTATAGGTACATTTATCACAGTATATAAAATTATCCTCCTTATTATGTATTAATTTATGTGTATATAATGCTGACAGAGATGCCGTAGAATATCTGCAGGACTCCTGTTCGCATTTGTACGGTTTATTAGATTTTTCATGAATCCGTTTATGTATTTTGAAGTTGGACGCGTTGTTTGTAGCATAACTACACAATTCACATTTATGCATTTTGATTTCTGAATGATTCTTTTGGTGTTGATTGTAATGAGAAAGTTTATGAGTTTTGTAACCACACATCAAACAAGAGTAGAGCTTGGAACCAACCAATTTGTGTACAATTTTCAAATGCTGCACTAAACTTTCGTTGTCAACAAATACTACTTGACACTTGTGGCAGAATGTATTCTCCTCGATGAGATGATTAGTTTTCATGTGACGTTGTAATTCTTCTAATGATCCGAATGTATTTTGGCAGATGTAACATTTTTGGAATGAGTGATTAGTTTTTGCTATTTTCTCTTTTAATTCTTTACCTTCAATGGGGTGTTTGTTTTGAACATGGTATCTGAGAGTTGTAACAGTCGAATATGAGTGGTTACAGAATTTACACACATATTTCCCTGAACTGTCAATTGATTTGTACCAGTATTCTTTTTCTACCTGAAATAGAATAAGAATACTTTATTCAGCATAGAAAAATAAAATAAAAATACAGTACATATAACATTAAACTACAAGCTATGCTGAAGAGGCGTCCGCTCAGCTATATTCGCGACATAACAAGCGCCATGTCGAGAAGCTGGTTTTCAGCGGGAACCAACACGATGAAGATTGCGGATTGCGCGCCCTCTTGACTGGGACCATATTGAGGCTACCAGTCAAGAAGGCGCGCAACGGGGGGCGTTATGGACGGTGATCACAAAAAAGAGACAGACAACAAAAAACAAAAAAAGAAAACAATATTAACACAAAACTAGACAGAATCAAAAACCAAAAACTAAACTAACTAAAAACTAATGTAACATAAAATGCCCCACCCGAGACACTAACAGGGGGGCGCCACCGTCAATACCGAATCGCATGTTCCGCTATTCGCCACGTTAATAGTTAAAATAGAACAATTAACATTAAATTATATTGATACATCTAAAGTATTATAATTAAATGTCATTTTAATATTTACTAACCACTTTGGTATTATTAGTTCTATCAACACTGGAGCTTATGATATGGAATTCATTTAGTTCAATCTGTAAGTGAATAAGAAAATCTTTTATTAGTCATCATTCAGAATACAAAATGGACTCAAACAAAAATGCATTTTAAGCGAACTTACTAAAGTTCGATTTCCCTGCTTATTAGGAACACTTTCTACATTCTCTGTAATTTCTGCACTCTCATTGTCAACGTTGACTATGTAGTTATCCCCACTGATTGTGATTAAACTTGGTTCTTTACGAGTGACCTGTAAGGAAATATAATTTTAGTTAATTAACATTTAGAACTAGTTTGTTTTGTTTAATCCAGTGACTCCTAACCAGGTGGGTAATCTGGATGTTTATGAGACAGTCATTTTAGTTTCTGTTTAGAAATGTTAGAGAAAATGTATTCAAAAACTAATCTGAAAAATCTCAACTGAGTTCGCAATGTAGTTTGGATGACTCCAGGCGAGTTGGTTTTCGTTATCTGAACTTTTGGAAAGCATTTAGTTTCTTTAAAATAGACTTCTGGATAGTTATTGGGTGTGAAGTAAGAAGTTATTGGAGAATCTAAATCTGTTAAGTAGATGTATCACTTTTGATTTATTTATTTACTAAACAACTCATATAATGTAAACAAACCACTCTTACCTTATTGATTAAAATTTGTGAATTGGCTTCCTGAGATAATGGGTCCTGTTCCTCAATTTCATAGTATTCTATTTTTATTTCTTCTTCCATTCTGTACAAAAACTAATAAAATACATACTCAGTTATTCAGTATTTTGAGATTTTTCTGTTAAATTATTATTTTCCGAAATCCGAAGATCTCAACAAAATTCAATAATATAACACTGACAGTGACAGATTAAAAGGGTAGTTTTTCGTTACGTATTTTTTTCGGTATAATGGTTGATTAATTTTGAAAGAAACAATAACTACATCGATTAACAGTTTTGAATTGATTTCGTAAAAACAACATAGAAAAGCTAACTTAAAATTCTTATGAAATAGAGAATGGTTCTCTATTAGGCAATAAAGCACATTTTATTTGTTCGAACTATGTTCAGTAAAGCTACTAAACAACATTTTTTTTAATAATGGTAACACTTAATAACCGTGCATCATTCGTTCATTCGTTCAGTGCCCAAATCACAATCAATCGGTTTCATCATTCAGTCAGTCTGATCGTGTCCGTTGAGGGAGGTGGTACATCATTTCTGTTCCCCGACAAACGCGTTTCGGAGTGATTTGTGTTTTGTTTTGTGGTGCACCATGGCTTACAACGGTAATAGTGGCAAGAGACTGTGTACAGGGACTGACCTCGACGTAAAACTCGATAGGGTGAGTGTAATAATCCTAAGTGCGGCTGTGTGACATCTACCTATCTAGACTACATGAAAATGGCCGTGTTTTGGACCTTTCCTCGCTCATGTTTTGTGTTATTCGCTGGGAACGGTCATGCTATCAGCCACGTAAAGTGTGCCTGCCCGTAGATTGCTATCTGGCAATCATTGTTGTGATAATCCATTGTTTTGATGAACACGGTAAAGTGTTGATTACGCCAATTTTGAGGTTACTTTTTGTTGACACACAGCCGATAAATATTGCAATTTTTATTGCTAAATTGGTTGTGGTGAGTGTCGTTTGCCGTTGAGTGCGACGGCGAGTGAGTTTTTTTGAGAGAGCTAAAATAGGGGAACGTCCGACTGTCAATTATTCTGATTGACAGCATTCGGTCATTAGGATGGGTCGTCGAGACGGCCCCGGCGGGAAATTATGCCGCTTGGCCACTCGCTCAGTCCTGTTACCTAGTTTTTTACCATGTGTAATATATCGGGCTACCTACAGGGGGTAGGCGATATATTAAGTAATTTTTCAATTAGAGCGTGTAAAACACCTGTATAAACAATGTCCAAAATTCTTTACTATCGTACTTATTCTTATCAGAAAAAGTTGAAATGTTTACATTATTACATTGGCGAAAAGTAAACATTGATTTGCATTATTTTGAGAACTGCATTTTATTAATAATACCTACTAAAGTAATACATTTTCTAATAAAAAACCTTTTTATTTGATTAGCAGATAGAAAAAAAATCAAGAATTCAAATCAAAAGAATAGAAGAGCTAAAACATGCACCTGCAGAGTCCTCCAAAACTAATTCAGAAGCTGCCACGTTCATAACAAGCAAATTACAATAAAACACATTTTTTATTACAAACATCCACCATGCCATCAATTTCTCCAAACATACTTTTACAGTACTGCCCTAAAATACAAATGATCATCTTTAAATTATGTAATTATTCAACATCTGCTGTAATAAATTACATTCATTGCCATTTAAAAAAATGTATTGCAGATTGTTCCCTAAATTATTTTGTGTCATTTCTTTCTTCTTCTTTTATTGTAAACTATTAAAAAGTGTTTTATGACTCATAAAATTTATGTGGTTATATTCCAATGAATATAGAATGAAAAAAATGTTTTATCATATAGGAAAAATGTATAAAATAACAGCTTATTAAATAAACAAAACAATAAAATGTGAACAGTAAGCTCTATGCATTAATTTATTGACTGAATTCTCATTAAAAATATCACATAATAACTAACTTTTTTTAAATTCATAGACAAAGCCAATAGTTTTATTTTTTAATCCTCTAATTCATCATAGACAATGACAATAGCATTGTTAATCCTCTTTGGAGCTGTGACATGATTTATTGAAACATGTGATTGCTCTTTCAGAGTTTATTACAGAGTTTTAATTTGGTTTACGGCTAGCAAGTGTGCGCTTAATGATTTGCTTTAATATTAATGTAACATCAAAGCGCTCAATTATACTTTGAAGATCCGAAATTAGTTTTTGATGTGTTACCGATCAATTAGTAAAATTTGTTGTGCTGAGAAATAGGATATTCTAAGAAATCTAATGTTAACTGCTCAGGAATTTCTGGTTTGATATCAAACCAAAAGATAAAATCAAAAGATTTTCTTGGTAATATACTATTTTGATTTTTGTAACTTAATGCAGTCCTACAGTTAGGCAAAATTGTGTAAAAATGCAGCAATAATTTTTCTAAATAAATTTTTGCTTTAATAGCTTTCAATTTATTTTATTTGCTAATTGAATGCCTGTCACCAGCTGAGATGGGAAATTAACTCATTAATTGTCTATTTTATTCATTTTAAAACATAGATTTTTTATCCTATTTACTTGTTACAATAAAAATAAACCTTAATACATTATTGTCTAAGTCTAATTTCAATTGATTGTCTGCCAATCAAAGTCAAAGAGTAAAAAAAGTGCAGACAGTGCAAAACTTTGAACGAGGTTTTACGTAAGATTTAATGCCTTTCGCCATGGAAGTCGGAATCGGAAGCAAGAAATGCAAGCCGCGTCGGAGGAGTTTGAATCGTATTCATTACGTGTACCATCTGTGCGGCTGTAGGGTTACCATGGGTTTTGAGAGTCTAGGAATTACTTTTAGCCAAAAATAATGTATAATTTAAAATAATTATGATATTAAAAGATTGCACAAACGCCAGAATCTAAAGCTAAACACTAAGAAATCTTACTTTAGTTGTAATAAATGCTGTTTTATGTATTTTGTTGACTGTGCAAATGACAAGCAGTAAGCACAAATAAACTTTTAAAATGCGTTAGAGTCTAGAGACGTATTTTTTTGCAGTTACGATTCTAATTCGCGTAATGACACCAATTGTAATCGAATTGGATAATTCTTTAACTGCTTTCAAAGTTTCACATGTTCGAAAAATGATTTTTTTACTGTAAAACCACACACATCGTTAAACTGACTAGAAAAGTGCGATCCACGAAAAAAATACGCGGGTGAATTTGCTTGGGAGATCTTTAAATAAGATTTTAACTTAATACAAATACACATAAATCTAGAAAACCTACTCTTTGTAATTTCTAATGTGAATTAGGCTCGCTAAAGTTTCGATTAGTTTAGAGTAGTTAAACCTAAATTCAAGGCTGTGAAACTTCAATATTTGGTCCAATTACAGGCGTCAATCGATGCTTAAGTTGAATCTAATTTTGAGCACCATTCGTCAAAGTTAATTAGTGTGCCTCGATATTATTACTTCAGAAATGGATGATAACTTTGCCCTTTCCCTTATTACTGCTTTTTCCTGCGATACTATTGAAAATCCAAAATCCAATTTGATACGCATCAAATTGGATTTTGGATTTGTTTGTGATAGGTAATTAAGTGTTCTTTAAAAAAAAAACATCTAATGGTTAAAACGTCAAATAAATACCAATTGTTTTGTCTATTTCAATTAGTTTTCACAATATAATAATAATAGTAATTGATTCACAATTTTGTCCGGTTCAGGAATGTAATATTGGTCAACCTACAAAGAACTCGCATCTGTGCCTATTCGACGCAAATTAGTCTTAGATTGCTCCGTTAATTACTGATTCGATTAATTTCAAAGAGAAAAGGGATCTTTAGGGATCCCGCGTTAGGCACCGTGTGGACATAACTTTGAACAAGCATAATTCATAGATTATTTGACACCATTCCCCAATAATTCGAAATCACAACTTTTTTTTTAAAAAGACTTCTTTCTGGTCTTAAAAACTTTGTTAATTTTTAATTTAGATTTTAATTGCATTGTAATTGAAAAAAGTGCGTCTAGTTTGAGTTCACAAAATAGTGACGTCACTTGCTTGTATTGCCATATACCTAAAATCTATGGGAGAGCCTCGTTTTGACAGTTTTAAAAAGTACGTCAATTGATCGGTGGTATCGGACGGAATCGTTCGCCCCGTAAGTTTTGCTCTTAGTGCTAATGAAGCTATTCGCAGTATATTTTTAGGCAAAGGGGCGAAAGATACGGAGCGAACGGGTGTAAGACCCAAAAATTTAGCAAGCAAAAACCAAGCGCAGCGTAAGATTTCGACAAGGTGGACAGATAACCTCCCTCATAAAGGTAACAAGAAGGCGCTGGATGCAGGCAATGATATAGTAGATAATTATTGACAAAGTAAATACTTGAAGTAGTATTATCAATTAATCAAAACTTTCTATCTAATAATGATAACATATCGTTGTTATAAATTGATATACCTACAAATTAAGTGTGCAATTCTATTCCAAGTGCTCTATCAATAACTAAAATCACAATAATAGATCAAGACCTCTACTACTGAGTCGCCGGAACCGTAAAAAATAAATAATTTTCTTCCGGCAACTGGGACCACTCATAGATAACTTAAAAAAAAAAATTATTCAGGCCAAAATCGGTACAGTCGAAAAAAACTTCTAAATTATTTATATGAATTATCATTGACTCGTTCTAGAGTCATGATTTTATACTATGCGCTTAGCAATAACTAGATTAAGCTAGGCCATTTTTACATACATTAATACAAATACTAATATTGGACTGAATACTTTAAAGCATTTTCTACCAGTAAATTATTATTTACTGAATTTCATTTATGTAGTACAACATATTTTAATGCTTATTATTTTTCCCCTTAGAATCTACTATAAATCTACTATAAGTTAATTTAATTTTTTCCCCAGACACTTATTCATGAATGTACAAATATTTCAAATAATACAATGTATTTTATCTTTTCTTTCAAGCGGTATGAGATGACAAAAGAAAAATAATAAAAGTATTCATGTGGACAGTTAAACCCGCGGTACAATTTTTGAGCAGTATGAGTTGACTAAAGCTTCGTCGATTTAAAGGTCAAGTAGCTCTTTTTAAATAAATATTTTATATTAATAAATGATGTTTTTAAATTAAAAAGGATTTTTCTTCAATTATTTCACCTAAAAAATTTTCGTGTGACTGTACATTTTTTTATTTCAGTTATCATTTACGAGTGGTCCCAGTTGCCGGAAGAATATTATTTAATTTTTAAGGATCCGGCGACTGGGACCGCGGTCCCAGTTAATTGCGGTCCCAGTCGCCGGAAGCCTCCTGCTGAAGAGGATATAGGCCTCCTCTAATGGTTTCAGGATTGGCCAGTCGGAAGTACACAACACAAAAACAAACAAAAATATTTTTAAGACTAGGCAGGTATTTGACCGCAATCCCACCTGGTGTTAAGTGAGATGCAGTCTAGGGTGGTACATATCTGCACTGTAAGTGCCGATTCACTCTCGCCTTGAAAATGCCCGGATTATAGTGTTCAGGAAATATAAATAAATAGTCGCATTTTTCGAAAATTTACCAATTGATAGTAATGTTACTATTTTTATTTAACTGTTTTTGCATGACTCTTACACATCTGTTCCTCAAATCATAGTAAACCGGAGTAATAAACGTAAAAATGTCTGTCTCGCTATTTTTGAATCCTAGACCTAAAGACGAATGTTAGGTAAATTGCGAACTCACACGTGTTCAGCGCACGCGCCGGCCGGCGTTGACAATTGCTAGGGTTACCAGCTAAAGAAATTTAGTAATACTGGCATAACAATTGATTATTACACGCAGTTTACTGATTTTAATGGAGTACATCTATCTATCCTCATGAGATATCTATCTCAGAATAGAATATCACGTCAGTAGTTTTTTTTATGCAGAACAAGGCAATTATTGACCGCTGTACCATATCTGTCCTGTAAGTGGGTATTCACTCTCGCCTTGAAAATAATAGAAGATTTAATAAACTCACGCGTATCAATCACATAATCTACAGGATTAATTGTAAAGCTCCAGGAACCTCGCAGGATTAGGTTGGTCATTTCAGCCAAATGACGTCCATTGCCATTTGGACATAGGCTTCATCCAAGGATTTGGACAACGACCGGTCCTGCGCTGCTCGCATCTCTCGACCATCATCATCATCATCATCATCATCATTTCAGCCACAGGACGTCCACTGCTGAACATAGTCCTCCCCCAATCTCTAGATAGCTGACATTATAAGTAAGCAACAACATATTTTATCGTGTAGCTTTGAAACTTACAATAAAAAGTACACAAGTTCAAAAGTTGTATTTGCTGTAACATAGGAGAGTCGCGCTCTGACAGCTCGGGCTTAAATGCAATCGTTACAAGAAAGAGGAAGTCACCCTAAATAAAGCGTGTCAATTGTCAACCCTACGCCGGTGACTCACGCGCACAGTCGGACGCCAAGGGGCGTGTCCACGGCGCACGCACACGATCCTGCTATTGGCAGATAGACCCTCTGTCAGAAACGCCCTTATGCCTTGTCCAGTTCATACGTCATGGGTTGACGTATGAAATTCTGGGAAATGCCATGACTGTCGTACAGTTTTTGAAAGGTGCGCTACTGAGCTTTTGACCTAGGAGCGATGTTTTGTTTTTATTTTTGCGGTTTACAGATTTAGATTGGTCTGGGGAAAAAGCGAAACGGCATGTTTTTGGAAGACGCGTTTAACTCGAAAGTTAATTTACTGAAAATGATTGTTTTAAACTTTTTCTTTTTGAGACTGATTAAAATTTTAATCAGCCCTTTTGCCAGTGTCATCTCAAATTCGTTCGTTTCATCCAAATAACGTCCACTGCTGGACAAAGACCTCTCCAAGAGTTATGGGACTACTCCCACCTCTCTTTCCCACCCCTGCAACTCCTGTGTAGCCAGTATGAACAGCGTGACTGCCAATAAAAACCCGACCAATGAAAAAAATTCCCGGGGGAAAGTTTCCCAAGGATTCTCATTATTTAAAGTTTTTTCCTTCATTTATATGTCCTAGTTTCTATTACTATCTATCGTGAATGAGTCAGAATAAAATACCTACCACAATAGGCTGCCAAACGTTTTATTTTTGTTGTTTCTCCAAAAAAATCTTTCCGCCATCACACGTCTTTCATTTCTGTCACAATAAACGAATCCCGACACGGTGGCAAAGGCCAAATCTGAATTAGTCACGGGTTTGACAAAAAATGACGCATTTTTGTGTAATTGCCAGCGCGGGCTGTCGCAGCTTGGCTTAAACAAAGATCAGTGTCGCACTGAGATGCTGGCTTATACGATCTATTGGGGTTGATTTTAACTTCTATCCAAGGATTCCAAGGGGTCTCTGCTACTGACAACACCACTCTTGTAGCATAGCTTTGGGCTGACACCTGACACAGTGTAGGTTTGTTGTCGACACGACAAGAAGAAGGGGTCTCTAAAATAAAATGCATAAATACATATGTAAGACGTCATCAAACCCCGTCTTGTTCTTGTCTGAATCTCGACAATTTCTATAAGTAGACTTTTTTGTTCTTTGATTAATTGATCAGAATTCTTGCAACCGATCGATTTGTTATAAAGATAATACATCACCAAAAAATTGCTTATTAATAATAATAATAGTTTTACTGGCACTTGACTGGTCAACAAATCAGAGCACAGATACTGAAAGCCAGGCCAGACCAACCTGGGGAGTGTAAGCCAAATCTTTAGTCTAGTAAATTAGAGAGTCGTGAGCTACTGAAGTGAAAACGAGAGAAGAAATAAAGAAAAATGTTTTTTTGGCACAAACGATTGGAATTCAACCAATCAAAAACGCAAATATTTGCTTGAAATTAAATAGCACGCACCTGAGTGAGACAGCGCCATATTGCGAAATGAGCACTCAACACTACGTAATTAATGATCCTTATAATTGTTTTGATGAGAGCTGTGAATGTTCAATTCAAATAATAATATTAGTAAATATTCTCTATGATATTATGGTATGCGGATCCAGTTGACTTACGATCTGGGATAGTAAAGGTCCACTTTAATATGCGTATTTTATGTCCCAGTAAAGTCATATGCCTTTGATTTGTCAGGTCATTCATCAGATTGTATTATGAAAGCTTTCATGTATTTATATCATCATGGAGTCATTTAGTCTCCAATGCAGGAGCACGACCCTTACTTATTTGAAGTAGTTAATGGAGGATTCATAGAGGTAGCAGCAGTAGCAGAAAGGCGCGGCGCTGGATGCAGGCCGCCACCAACCGGCCATTGTGGAAATAATTGGGGGAGGCCTATCATATGTTCAGCAGTGGACGTTCTATGTATGACTAAAATGATGATGAATGGAGGATTTGACCTACGCGCTGGCCAGACGGGTTGGGGAGACCTGATGTTCGCATGTTTGTCCCTTAGTCACCTTTTACGACATCCACTGGAAGTGTGGAGGTGGTCTTATTCCTCTGCCAGAATCACATGAAATGTGATTTTGGGTATTGCAATGCATAATGCCAAATTAATGTGATATTTGTAGGAATAACGTAATGTTAGAGGGCGTCCATTAATTATGTGAGACAATTTTGACAATTTTTCACTCTACTTTCCCGGACCCTTGGTAAGATTTCGTGAAATTTGGATCCCCTTATTGGGAATCCCACTGAAAACTCGGTATCTTATAAAATGCATTTTAGTTTTCCTAACTTTCCTAAATAAACATCTTGTACATAACTTTGCATTTGTAAACAGACCCATGGCCCATTTTCCGCGTGCAAGCAATATCGCCCCCTTATTTTACCTGCCTGCAGAAATAAGGTTAATGTTTTGCGACTTGATTGCATGCTTATCTTTTAATTAAGTATGATTCCTTGCCTTATCTGGTTGGCTTTATCAATTTAGAATAAGTCTGACACCAATGTTGTGACGTCATGTCATTCGAGGACCTCTCGATAGAAAAATAATTCCATGTAAAATTCATTTGGCATCGTGTTTCCGATGTCCGATTCTAAGTCAGTTTTATGAATGAAGGATCCCCACTAGGTGGACCGACGATCTGGTGAAGGTCGCGGGAAGTACCTGGATGCGGGTAGTGCAGGACCGGTCGTTGTGGAAATCATTGGGGGAGGCCTTTGTCCAGCAGTGGACGTCATTTGGATGAAACGACGAAAATAACCTATTAGCAACAAAGCTTAGACAATATTAATCTGTCGTACCAAAGCACTGTATGGAATTTAATATGATCTAATATCAAATTAATTACAGACGACAATCGAAAATTCTCCTACTACCTAGCGGTTTGAGCCCACTTTGGATATTTCCCCCGATACCTCAGTGTTGGATGCTAATTGATCAGTGCCTGGAATTCGAGGCCGAATGCGGTTCATCTCGAACTGCAGATCACGGATGAACGTTCGGGAACAAATATATCCCGAATTCGGTACGACTAGGGTTGATGGGTAGTAGCGTGCATTGGTATAATTCTCAGGTAGGCAGTTGGTGCTTTTTATGTTTAAAAAATGCAACGAAAGTGAGAAAGTCTGATATGTGCTGTCTAAAATAGATGTTCAAGGCTAAAAAATGCGCTATGAAACAACCCCTCGAAATCTTTGTTAATCAGGCACTAGACACTAAAGTACAGCTTTCTCGTTGTGGATAAAAAAAAAACTATGTATTCGATTGACTATAAAATATGATCCGTGCTCTTCTGTGAAACATTGGTGAATATTTTCTTCTCACTTCAAAAGCATGAATTTCTCCGCCTCGGCCAATTTTGTAATACCTACATTTAATTGTTGTATTCTTTTCATATAATCACCATAGTGTCAGAAACGACTACACAAAAAAGATTGGAATTTCAATTAGTGACAGTTATTTAGTGATTCAAAGGAAATGACACATTCTTTCTATGTAAAATTTTGCAATTCCCCATTTGTTATGAGATTTTCTGGCAATTTCAAAAGTTGCCGAGAAGTTGGGAGTATTCAAAACTTTTACCTGGCAACCCTGCAATGAATCCCGTGATCGCTCAATAACTCGTGTTGCGTCATGCTTTAATCTCTGATATTTGATGCAATCCAGAATCGGTTAGGGCTGCACGGGAATAGATCTTAGGCATTTGGGAGTACGTTCCTGATAAGTCATGATGTATCTTCAGAAGATTGCGGTTACTATCGGAGAGGCCAGTGGCCGAATCGTGGTAGCTGCGTCACGACCTCATACGAGCGGAGGCCATTTTTGTGCTGTCTTAATATTTTTTTAAAGAGTCGCTCGACTATTGTGGTGGACCCTCAGATCATAGAAAGAGAATAGATATGAAGTCGCGCGTAACCACAACGAGAACCAGTGTCCCCACATTTCCCCCACCACAGCTCCCACACACACATTCAACTGTGTAAAAACAAAGCGACTGACAGTCTACGACAACATGTGCAACCGGCTTAAAAGTGCTGTGATTGGCCAGAAGGCATGCCTTATGGCCAATCAATGGCCGCGTGACGTGACGCACACATTGAAAACGCTAGTGAGAGAACAAAGATAAAATGGAGTCGACAAGATATCGATACTTTAAATCGCTAGGGGCAAGGCTCGAAACTAATTTCACAAAATGTTTATGTATGAAAACCTTTTTATTATTATACGTTATTATTAACTACTATCACGCATTTAATTTTTTAATTATGGCGATCTGCGTACCGCATATGTTTATCAAAAATAATGCCTATATTAGGCTTTCAACTAGCTCTTATAGTACCTAATTACATAGTTGACAGTTACTAATTACTTCTACTGTTATTTTTTTTTTGTAAAATCTTATAATCGCAAGTAACACATCATTTTTTTATTTAAAATTACAAAATAGAAAATTATAATTTACTTCTATTTATCGATAATAGGAAACCGCATTAGAACACGAGCACGGCACTATGTTACGACAGGCACATGCGGCCGTACTGTGTATTTTCACACGACAGTGGATATCGGAAGAAATTAAATACATTGCGTAGTAGTAGAGCATGACATAAAGTGATTGCTAACTAAATCGTCAATGTACAAGTGTGTTAGAATTTTTATCACCACTGATTTCGATATCGCAGTAACTGTTACGGCACTGAATTCGTTCGTAAAAATGTTTAGTTTTTTTTATTTATTAGCAAAATACCAATGGATTTGCAATACTTACATGTAGTAAATGACTCCATTGTTCCTGTAGTTCTTCGTTTCACTTGTTTTATTGCACGTAACGACGCATTATCCAAAATATCGGAGAACATTTCCTTAGTACGACTGAATCGCGACTAACCTAGCTACGCGGCCGATGTTCGTTTCTGGGCATATCGCGGAGACACGCGCCACGCCCCCGTTTCACATCTATTCCCTTCTATGATCTGAGGGTGGACCCGAAGTTTGAATCCGCGTTACTCGGATCTCATTTCGGCCTGTCCGACAGCGACATCATTATTCTCTCTCATTATTTTATAAAAAGTTTGGTTTTTAACATCCAATGTACTGTCATTATCAGGTCATTCATGTCCGTTTTCACCATCAATCCCTAATTTTTAAGTGACCCCTATGTAAACAAAATTCCTGTTAATTGATACCATAGGGGTCACTTAAAAATTAGGGATTGATGGTGAAAACGGGCATAAGTCTATTCCGCTTCAAAAAAACAACTCCATTTACCAGAGGCTACTGGATTTGGCTTACAGCACAAAACAGGTGTTCTTTGCCTACAATCCCCCTTTGGCTAGAGGCGTAATAATAAAATCAATTTACATTACACGTCATTTCAACATACCTATAGCACTAAATATGGAAAGGAAAATTGATTTAATTATTCGTTAAAGAGTTTAGGCGGGTTTTACAATCGCGCTGACCGCTCGCTGATCGTCGGCGCTGACAGTTCAATATGTATGTAACTAGCTTTCCGCCCGCGGCTTCGCCCGCATGGAATTTTGTCTATCACAGAAAAACTTTATCGCGCGCGTCCCTGTTTCAAAAACCGGGATAAAAACTATCCTATGTTCTTTCCCGGGACTCAAACTATCTCTATGCCAAATTTCATCAAAATCGGTTGCGAGGTTTAAGCGGGAAAGCGTAACAGACAGACAGACAGACAGACAGACAGACAGAGTTACTTTCGCATTTATAATATTAGTTGGGATGGGATTGAACGGAACGTTCCTGTGTGGCGCTGATCGCTCGGCGCCGACGCTTCGGCTCATACATTTCGGCTGTCAGCGCTGATGGTCAGTCAGCGTGCGTCAGCGTGACTCTAAAACCAGCCATAATAAAGAATCGTTCTAATTGTTGAAACAGCTGAAACGTATCGTGTCATACAAGATTGCGCACAAGTGCCAATGACAGCAATTACATGAAAGAAATCATACGAAAATACACATTACGCACGCATCTTAAGTAGTTGTTTGATCAAGTGTAAGATTTTTCTTTATGAAATTCTTTTTTATTTTTATTGGTTAATTTCTTAATAGTAAACCAAAGTAAACTGTAATAATAACCCTCTGGCGCAGTCGAGTAAAAAGAGAATTAATGTCACCATTTAACTTACTCGAATAAACTGAGTTGATAACTTTTATTATAATGTGTTGCCAGATATAAATGTATTTTCTCCCAAAGTCCTCTAAGACGACAGCACATCAGACTACACATTTTTGTTGAAAAATCGACCCTATCACAACCCCGTAAGATACCACAGTGTTTACCTTGCTTGATGTGCCGTTGTCTCTAATTATTCATCTTTTACCCGATTGCGCCAAAAGGAGGGTTATTTAAAAACAAATTAAAATATTTGCTTCTTGTAAAATTTTAGTTCGGTAATTAAAAAAAAAAATACCAACCGAATTGAAAATCTCCTCCTTTTTGAAGTCGGTCAAAAACACTTAATTCCAAAAAATCATTACTAAATGAACAATGTATGAGCTCACCACAAATAAATTTTCTTACAAAATTATTCTAATATCTATAACTACACATATTTTTGAAATAGCAAAACAATAAAACATTATGATATAATTTATACTGTAATGTGATATCACTGACTGGTTTCACTTTACTATAGTATTCAGTTACATAAATTGACTGAAAATCAAAAAAGAATAAATAAAATACTGAAATTTTAGTCCAGCCATTTTCTCTTATAAGAAGCTGATATTTATATTCAAGAGGTGTCAATTGAAAATGAAATTCAACTCAAGTGTGAAGATATTTTCAATAATTCGTTCGTTTTTATTTTATAAATGAGATAACGCCTTTTTGCTTCAAACAAATGTCTACTCGGCGATTTTTGAATGAGATTGTATTCTAGCGATAAGTCCGCCTGAATTTTACCGTTCTATCTTATTGGATTTTACGTAGGTAATTGATAGTTTTATGTTGCGCGTTAAATATAATCTAAATTATACTCGTATGTATGTAAATTATTACTAAAACTACCTATCTTCTAAACAAATAACCGTAAATAAATACTGGATTGCCGGCTGACCTGGTGGTTTACCGGAGTAAAGCTAGAGTTCCATGAACATAATCTGCTTATTGTAAATTAGCTTTCAGTCACCCATAATACAAGCTTTGTTAAGTTTGGGACAAAATGTCCGAGTATATTGATAGTAAAGGCTTGTTTAGTCAAGGACGCACGTTAATGTCTAAGAATATTAATAATCTATCATATATCACTAGACAACTTTAGCTGTAATTATGGATTCAGATCTCTACAACTCTACGAAACATATTTTCTCATGATACTTGACTCAATGAATGTCAACCCTATACTCTCCACACGGGCCATTGTAAGGCGTCCCTTATTAGTTAACGTGAGCTTTGTCCCGGATCGGCCCGGTTTGACACCACGGCCGGATCTGAACCTATTGTTACTTTGACATGAGTAGGTAATCATCGGTTTGATGCCACTTAACTTTGAAGGATATTTGCTAATATGAGCAATAAAACTCAATTAAACTGTTTTGGGATTTGAACCTATGACCCTTTGATTTACACATTTTATTGTACACCACACAAGATAAGAACAGAAAAAGAAAGAAAATTTTACTCCTGTCTGGTAAAGTTCCTGGTAGTCTAAATATGAGTAGGTACTCATATCTGAGACAGATAAACGACAATATTATTGTTTACATCAGTCGGATAGGGACATCTGAGGGCTTAATGTGAGTTTACATCAAAGGTCGCCACTAGCGAGCTCGTAATAATAATTAAGAAGATTTTAGTTCTTGAAAGTTTCCGCTAGGGGCGCTGTACAATCCGTCATACATTTAATGTCATTTTTTTACGCAGTCGATATCGAATGCGTTTGACGTAAACTCACACTACGCCCCCTGACAGATATAGCCGGTTGTCACATATTCAGCAATCATTATTTGTTAAGAGCGTTAATATGGCAGATAAAAAATTAAAAATCCAACAACAAAGTCGAAAACTGAAAATGCAGAAACAAAATCTACTTATATGCAGTCTTCACATTCAATGCATCCGACGCTGCTCAGTTTTATTAAAATAAACTCGCGATACAGTACAAAGAGCAAATAAAATGCTATGAAACCCGACTCGGTACAGACTGACAGTTTGACAGTGCTTATGTAAAACGCGGACATATTATACAGGTTGTTCTCGATTCGGTAGACTGCAACTTTAAAAATATTTTTATGTGGCATAATACCTATAATATTACTTATATTTTATGTGAATTCGTTTTGTGTAGGTAGTTAAGAAAGGTAGTTAATTAAGCAATGTTTTAGCTTTTGAGTCGCCATTTTCTGTGAAAATTTTATATTTTTTTTTACTGAAAAGAGAAATTAATAGTTTTATACGACTGTGTTAGTTTTTAATTTACTTTCAAGACATCTGTCTTCTACAATTGTACCCTAAAAATATCCTTTCTGAATTTCTGAAGTGAGTAATTTAGGTAATTTAGATATTCAAGCTCTTTACGAAAATGTAACTTTTCTAATTAACCAAAGTGGTAAATTAAGTTATTTCTTTACGTGTACCTACTCTAACTGGCAATCAAACCCAGTAAGTCCCAATTCAAATTATCCAGTAGCTTTTCGCTTAAAAGCAGTTTGTACTTTATCATTTATTTATTTATTTAAACACCAAAATTCATTTTTACAAATCGGATATTATTTAATGTCACCTTGTATTAATACAACACCCTGTATAAAAATAAAACGCATACTATATTAGATTATGCTAAACCAGCCCAGATATCCGATTCAACAAGAAAGTAACTTGATTTCGTTGTTTCTCCACAGATGTCTTTGGAAAGGGCTGTTTGTTACTGAGATAATCGAGTAATACTGCTGTTTATTCGAATACAATCGAATAATATTGTTCTGTTTATTCGAATAACAATCGTTATAGTCAGGCCTCCCACTCGGTGGACTGACGATCCAAGAAAGGTCACGGGAAGCACCTGGATGCGAGGAGCGAAAGATTGTTGTGGGAGGACTTTGACCAGCAGTGGACGTCATTTGGCTACAAGAACTTGTAATTATGTACAAGATTTATTATAATGCATTGTCCTGACCTTGCAACTTTATCAGTTACTAGCGGCCGCCCGCGACTGTACGCGTGGATCCCGTTTTACCCCCTTAGGGGTGGAGTTTCGTAAAATCCTTTCTTAGCGGATGCCTACGTCATAACATCTACCTGCATGCCGAATTTCAGCCCGATCCGCCCAGTGGTTTGGGCTGTGCGTTGATAGATCACTATGTCAGTCGGTCACCTTTGAGAGATACTGAATTGCAATCAATAGTTTTTTTATTCATCATGTATGAAAAATAAATTAATTCGAATTTGAACGAATAAATCTACGATCGATAACGAATAATTCTTTGGGCACTTCGCTTCACTGTCACCTTCACCTGCTAGGGATAAATTCAGTTTCATTCAGTAGATTCTTTTACATCACTTGATCTCCTATTTCTTTTTTCATAATGGAATATTAACTAGCTTTTGTCTGCGGCTTTGCCCGACTTATTTCGGTGTTTCACAGATACACCTAATCGCACTGATAGGGGGACCTTTCAAAATCCGGGATAAAAACTATCCCATATTTGTCTCTGGGTGGTTTGCTGTTGGTACATATTAAGGCAAATTGAATACCATTGGGCATTATCTGCCAGTTAACGTTTGAGATAAGCAGAAAAAATTAGTTTGACAGTGAATTATATCAATACTTTCGCATTTATAAATATTACGGATCTTAACTAAAATATAAATCTAAAGTAATATTATAAATGCGAAAGTAACTCTGTCTGTCTGTCTTGCTTTCACGCCTAAATCACTGAACCAATTGAGTTTGAGTCCCGGGAAAGGACATAGGATAGTTTTTAGGGTTCCGTAGCCAAAATGGCAAAAACGGAACCCTTATAGTTTCGTCATGTCCGTCTGTCCGTCTGTCCGTCTGTCCGTCTGTCCGTCTGTCCGTCTGTCCGTCTGTCACAGCCGATTTACTCGGAAACTATAAGTACTACAGTGATGAAATTTGATGGGAATATGTGTTGTATGAACCGCTACAAAATTATGACAATAAATAGTAAAAAAAAGAATTGGGGGTGGGGCCCCCCATACATGTAACTGAGGGATGAAAATTTTTTTTCGATGTACATACCCGTGTGGGGTATCAATGGAAAGGTCTTTTAAAATGATATAAAGTTTTCTAAAAAACATTTTTCTTAAAGTGAACGGTTTTTGAGATATCAGCTCTCAAAGTCGTAAAAAGTATGTCCCCCCCCCTCTATTTTTATAACTACGGGGTATAAAATTCTAAAAAAAATAGAGGTGATGCATGCTAATTAACTCTTTCAACGATTTTTGGTTTGATCAAAGTATCTCTTATAGTTTTTGAGATAGGTTGATTAAATTGACATAATAAGTTTATTATATTTGCTGCTACGGAACCCTTTGTGCGCGAGCCCGACTCGCACTTGGCCGGTTTTTATCCTTGTTTTTGAAACAGGGACGCGCGCGATAACGTTTTTCTGTGAAAGACAAAATTTCACGGTTAGTAAAGAAATAAATCTTACTATCCTACTAATATTATAAATGCGAAAGTTGGTATGGATGTCTGGATGTTAAAATGTTTGTTACTCTTTCACGCAAAAACTTATGATTGATGAAACATTTATGATGATCTGTGACAAATTTAATGCAAGTGAAGCCGTGGGCAAAATCTAGTAATAAATAAAATGGAACGCGAAAGTTTAAAATCTTATATTACGGATTTTCTCTGAAAGACAAAAGACATACGTCTGTCGTAAATTTTAAGCCAAAACTTGTTATCAGCCATCGTCCAATTATCTCAGAACTCAAACGAGTGAATTGACAAGAGCTTTTGAAGTTTTTATCGGATCAAACATCGGGCTTGTAGATTGAGAATTATGAAGAAACTTGGGGTATTCCCTGTAAAATGATATCGACAAGTTTTGACTCTGGGGTCTTAGTTTTGGAGTCATAAATTCTAGTGCAGGTGTGAGGGTTTTGCTGAAAATCAACCTAAAAACCAACCGAATTGAGGTACGTACAACCGGTACAACACCCTAAAAAGAAGTAAAATACCACCTTCATTGCAGGTGATTCATGCCCGTCAATCCCTAATGTTTAAGTGACCCCTTTGGAAACAAAATTCCTGTTACGTGTTACCATAGGGGTAACTTAAAAATTAGGGATTGATGGTGAAAACGGGCATTAGTCTCCACACTAGCAGGACCACGACCCTCTAATTTACCAGAGGCAAACGGACGATCTTGCCTACACTCCACACGCTGGCATTTGACGCAAATGACGTCCACTGTTGGACAAAAGCCTCACCCAAGGCCATACATAAGGCCCCCAAGCCAAGGCGGGGCACATAGCTCGTAGAGCTGATGGCCGCTGGGGCAGAAAAGTTCTCGAGTGGCGACCACGGGCCAGCAGACGTAGTGTATTTCCTAATAATAATTGTATTAAATGCCTATCTTTACTCATTCTAAGGCACAGAACAGATGGTGAAACGCAACTGCAACGAAACTGCAACTGCTAGTTACTTTTGAGTTGCATCTAAGTTTCCGCCATAGCGTCCGTTGAGAGACCAAACATGACGCGACCAGTTTGAAACTTTCAGTTTCATTTTCATTCATAAGAATCATCAGAAAGTTGCAGTTTCGTTGCAGTTGCGTTTCACCGTCTGTTCTGGGCCTAACATAACTTAGTCTATTTTCCAAAACAGAACTTAAAAGCATTAGCGTTCATTAATCTTGTAAATGTACAAATATTATTATTCCTCAGATAAGTTAACATAGTGCCCATTTGTAAATGGTTTATTAATACCCCGTTTGAAGTTTTGATTACATTTGCTTTGAACTAAATATGTTATCTTAATGCAATCAGACTGTTTTGCTTGGTTATTTGGGTACTGATAAGTTTAAATCCTTTATTTGTATAGGCCTATTTCAGGACACGTATCAAGTCCCAAATATAGCTTGCCCTGCTTAAAGTTTTGTACTAAAATATCAGCTGGTGATGAGGAGTAGGCCACAGGCGCTACTGTTACTTGTAATAATTACAGGAAATGTTATTTATTACGTTGGTATTATGTAACACTAGTGGCCGCCCGCGACTTCGTACGCATGGATCCCGTTTTAACCTCTTAAGGGATGGAGTTTCGAAAATCCGTTCTCAGTGAACACCTACGTTCTAAAAGGAACCCCCATGCAAAATTTGGGACTCCTAGCACTTGTAGTTTCTGAGATTTCGTGATGAGTGAGTGAGTCAGTTAATCAGTGACCTTTCCCTTTTTTTTAAATAAGATGTCATTCAAGTTAAAGTTATGTAGAGTTAATTATTCTAATATGCCCGAACCCACGAACTTTCGTTAATTTGGTCTAACCAATGAGCTACAAAGACAATATCAAGTCATTTGAAAAATTCAAAAACTGTCTGACGTGTGGTCATACAGTTTTTGAATTTTTCAAATGACTTGATGACCAGGAGCTTAATATTTTTACTAGCTCTCTTACGCGTTTTCCAAAATATATCACTGTAACATCTTAGTTTCACCTAAATCCGTCCAGTAGTTTTTGCTCTGTTACATTGTAAATTTTCATAAAAATCCGTCGAGTAGTTATATATTGCGTGTAGCAATAACAAAACATCAATTTATCTTCACCAACATTTGCTTTTAATTAGTAGAAGTTATCAGTAATTTCCTAGATGTACTAGGTTACAAATTCCTAGAGCCTAGCATATATAATATCTTTAAGCAAGTTTACGCCTAAACACCATGGACATAAACCGTATTTTACCATGCCTTCAATCTACCCTCAATATCCTCTAATTAATAATGCGGTCTAAACGTTACCTGCCCCGCAATCGGATCGGACCAATCGATACACGTATCTGGGCTGTATCGTGAACGAGAATCGTAAACTGAAAGATACCGATTATTTACGACATCCCGCGAGTTTTGCGAGCGATTGACACAGTCAAAATTGGGGTAGTAGGACTGCTGAAGGCTGACAATAGTGACTGAGTTTCTTGCGCTGCTTCTTCTCAGCACTGGCCCATTTATTGTCCTGAAGCAGTGGTAGGGTTAATACTGGGACGTGTAAAAGTGCTTTTTAAAAGCCTATTTGCAAAAATAAATGAGTCATTTTTATAATCTCAGTTACAAAATAAGTAAAACCACTTAGTTTTTTCCCAAAAAAAGTAATTACTTTTAAAAATATCATTTAATTTTGCAATCCTAGACAGAAATTGCAGCGGTGGAAAGTTGGGAACGATAGGTGGGAATAGTCCCGTAATACTTATTGATAACTAGCTTTCCGCCCGCGGCTTCGCCCGCTTGGAATTTTGTGTCACAGAAAAACTTTATCTCGCGCGACCCTGTTTCAAAAACCGGGATAAAAACTATCCTATGTCCTTTCCCCGGGAAAGGACATAGGATAGTTTTTATTACTCAAACTATCTCTATGCCAAATTTCATCAAAATCAGTTCAGTGGTTTAGGCGTGAATGCAAGACAGACAGAGTTACTTTCGCATTTATAATATTAGTATAGATGTTTAATATTGTGACGTTTATTATTGTTTAATGTAGTTATTCTTGTAGTTACCTTCTGCATCTCGCTGCGTTGTGGTCTCACGCTTACCTTTCGGATATCTATAGCGCCAAGAATATTTTATTTATTGCGATTCGTTGATGTTCAAATTAATGTTAGGTATGCGACGTAAACCAGGATTAATTTGTGTACCGTTAAACTTGGCTTATTTTGTGCTTAGTTTTTTAGTGAAAGGTAAAAGATAAATAAATTTTAGATGGTAGCAGGACAGTGGTAGACCCAAAATGACTATTAGAGATAACTCATACTGAAATACCTTGTATAAATTCTGAAGGAGAGAGAGAGAGATAGCGCAACGGTTGCGGTGTCAAACATAAATAAAGCAATCTATTAAAAATACAACCAGGCAATCAATTCTACCAGTCACATACTTGAGATATAATAGAATTTGAAGTAGGTACGAGCTTTAGATCACTTGTAAACCAGTTGACAGTCCTTCAGAGCCAGACTACACATTTTTGACGCAAAATAGCCCGTATTACAACGAGATAAGACGTCACAGTGTTTAGTGTGATGTGCTGTCCACTCTAGCTCTACCTACTAAACACTGGTTTGCAACAAAAACCTATGTCATCTCTATCTTTACTCATATACTTTTGTCTATATTATTATGTAGACCGCTGTAGCTGCAGCACTTAACTGGGACAGTGCTTGAGGTATGGGAGTGGCACGGGAGCAATGATTTTGACATATTATGACGTCATAATATGCACACAAATCTGAAGTCTCGCTGACATTAATTGAAGTAACAAACCTCAGGCACTGAAGCGCTACAGTTATAGTGAGCGGTGTCAGTGTGTGTGTGAGACTCGCTTAGCGACGAAGTGCACCGCAAAATTAACGAGATCATTAAATCTGAATCCAGGTTGAGATTAGTTGCTATAGTTCAAGGTTCTACAAACGAGTTGCGAGTCTTATTAGAACGAGGAACAGAAGGTTCGATAAGACGCAACTAACTGTTTCTATTTTAGTCTTAAAATTTTCATCAGAGATGGTTCGATCAAGTCTTCATCATCATCATCAGCCATTTTTTGGTCTCCAATGCCTACACTACCCACGCTGGCCAGACGATAGGTTCAATCAATTTATTAATTGCTTCTGTTTTTAATCTTCTCATCATTATCAGCCCACATTAGTCCACTGCTGGGTATACAGGGTGTTTGGTAAATGGGTATATGAGCCGACACTAGCCCATGTTAACATGGGCATATAAATGGTATGGTGAAGTCAGAAAATTGATATCTTCATTTTAATTATTTGAATTTTCATACAAATCGGATTTAAAAAAAAATATTTTGTATGAAAATTAAAAAAAATTAAATGATAATATTAAATTTCTGACTTCACCATNTATGGTGAAGTCAGAAAATTGATATCTTCATTTTAATTATTTGAATTTTCATACAAATCGGATTTAAAAAAAAATATTTTGTATGAAAATTAAAAAAAATTAAATGATAATATTAAATTTCTGACTTCACCATACCATTTATATGCCCATGTTAACATGGCCTAGTGTCGGCTCATATACCCATTTACCTAACACCCTGTATACGCCTTATTTACCTGGGCAATGACAACCAGCAGTGTTAATAATTTCATAAATGCACCCGATATGCCTGTAGTAAACAAATCTTATAATTTGGCGTTAAAGTGATAGAACTAAACTTTGACCCACTTTCCAACTTCTATGTAAGTTAGAGACTGAAAAGTTCCCAGATATCCACAATCTTTACTAAAACTAGGTCGTCATTCTACAAAGGTTCTTCTGGACTGACGAAGCTGGAAGAAGGCTAATGTCAATTCTTGTTGACGTGTGGTTCCGAAAGAGAAGAATACATTAGTCTTCTTTTACTCTTCCCATGATAAATGGGACAAATGCGAACATCAGGCCTCCTCAAACCGTCGTTGAAGGTCCAATGACAGTTTAACCTTCCCCCGGGACAAACTTGACCTTCACTGGTTGGGTTTTTATTGGCGGTCAAGCTGCAGATCCTAGCTACAGGAGTTGCGGAAGAGAGCGGTGGGAACAAGAGGTGGGAATAGTCCTGTAATGGAACTGTATTACTGTGTCCAATTACACTGTAGACCACTCTTGCACATAACTCGAGCTAATGCATCGGTATGCGACTATAAATATCGAATGCATCTGTTTTGTTTCCAAACCTCAGTACGCGGCCTCCATTGAAGTAACCCTTGTGTTTGGCAATGGGTTATAATGGACAATCAGGTCTTGGTCGAAAGCAATCTGGGGTATTATTACGACCAACAAGTAAAGCACCTAACTAAAGTAAAGAGATAATAAAGCTTAAAAGTATACTCAGAATTTAATGTGGCGTTTTGCGGTCAAACTAGATCCTGGCTTACCAGAAATTGCAGTGGTGGCAACGAGAGAGGCAAGAAAAATTGCCTCTGTCGTTGTCATATATTGTCTGTCAAATTCAATGCTCCATATCTTTTGTCTGTATTAACAGCCAGTGTCTAGATTTGCAGCTAACCTAGCCAGCTCTCTTTGAGGTAAAGTTTTGGAGGTAAGTTGAAGGTAATTTAATTGCATAGCACATTACTTCCTGGAGCAAAGGGGTCCTCAAATATTTTCTGTGAAGATCTACAACTCTTAATATCTACCATGTTGTAATGTTGTAACGACAAGTGTATTTTAAACCAAACATCCTGGTAGAAATACACCACTTTTAGTACAATAATCGATATAACTGCTTTTCTAACGTTCTACTGAAGAACCTTTATTGTTCCCTATGTAAATTCCAAAGTGAATCCTGCTCTACAAACAAGTCGAGTTCATCCGGTCAACAAGCAACGTTCTGTTGATCCGAATCGATTCTAAGTCAGAGTCTAATGGGATGCTCAATTATGCAGCAGCTTGCATCTTTCATTGCAACAACGGTAGCGACTGCCGATGCATCTAGCTGGAGAGTCAAGAACGGCCAGTACATTTGAATTGACAAAACTTTTAATGGCAAAACCATTTTCGAGACGTTTATTCTGGAAAAGTAACTTATTTGGTCGCCTACTTTCAACTCTACTTCCACCTCACGTTCTCACCGATGCAACTCCTGTGTAGCCAGGATCTACAGCTTGACCGCCAATAATACCCCCAGTGAAAGTCAAGTTTGTCCCGGGGGAAAGTTAAACTATCGTTAGATCCGTAACGAAATTAATCAGAAGAACATAGGAGAAGTTAAAGTCCGACTTCACTCCAGTGCTAAGTGGATGACAGGAGAAAAAACAAAGGTTTAAGCATATGCAAAGTGGAAGACAGTAAGCGTGAAATAATTCTCTAATGGATGTCTCTAATGTACGACTAGATTTCTTTGCCATGTATTTAATCCATTGATTTTATCCTACCCTTTAAATTCCTTCAATCCTCTTTCTTCCAAACCAAACCTACCTATCAAACATACTACCTAGGTATCGTTTTTCGTTTCCATGGTCATCAAACTTTAGCTTTGTGATCTGGCTGTTCTATATTCGATGTGGCTTCCGAAGAAGCGACTGAAATAGGGTTAGACTGAAAAGGGACTGCTGAAGTGTTTTCTTCAGGATTACACCGGGCCCCGGATTTGTTTGGTACGGCAGCGATGTTGTTTTAAAGTTTTATGGGCGCTTCTAAGTGATGGAAATGTCCCTGTAGCATGGAACATTGGATTATGGCCCTTAAACATTGGATTAGCCCGATTGATATGATTTTTTTATCCACAACGAGGAAGCTCCTTGCCTGTATCTCACCTGATGGTAAGTGATTATCAGGCCGAAGGTAGAAGCGAACTTCACCCAGAATCCTCAACCACAGAGGAACTGGCTATCTTACTAGATGTGTATGAATTTATCGAGTTCAGTGATGATCAACAATGGTATTTATTTTTCTTCCTTCATTGGGATTGGTAAAACTGAGAATCTCAGTCTAACGTCTGTCTGATCAATCAATTGAACCGATCAACGTGTCTTCTGATTCATGATCAACATACTTTCGGACGGCAAGCGTGGGGATTATGGCAAAACCCTCCACTATAGTGGAGGAGGCTCATAGTCCAGTAGTGGACTGTAAAGGGCTGTTGATGATGATTGATGATACTTTCGGACTGGGAACAAATTGCAATGAATTGATGGAGTTATTGTTTAGATAGATGACCATAATGTACCACGAGGTCACTGGTGCTTTTGTAATAATAAAAAAATGAAATCCTTTTTCAAAATGACCTGGAACGTATTCGTCATCATCAGCATCATCGTAATAATCGACAAAGCTGTTGAGTTTCACAATAAATAAATCTGCTATCTTCATAAGGTCGTCTTTCCATCGAGTCAGGTGGATGCACTACACAGATACACTAGCAAAATGATATCTCACCTTCATTACTTTCTTGTGGGTGGAGCTATAAATTCTACCAAACACAAAGGTCTGTTAGTAAAATGTCCAAATACCTTTGCTTGGCTATCCACGACAATTTGAATCGTATTCCTTTATAAATAAGCGGTACATTTACCTGCAATAAACGTCAAAATAAGTGGGTGAAGTACTATAAATATTGAACACACCTAAATGTGTCTGGACACTTGGTTTAATAATTTGTTACGAACGCACGTTGCATGTTTACTTTGGGCGAGCATCGCGAGCTATTTGACGGTATTTACACAATGGAGAATGATGCAGTGAGTCTTTTTTAATGCAGAACAAGACAGGTATTTGACCGCAATCGCACCTGATGTTAAGGGGGATGCAGACGATGCAGTCTTTTGGTAGAAAGAGTGACTTGTGACAACATTGATAAAAAACACCTCAATCAATAATTCAATTTAACATCAATCAATAAAAGACTGCCCTTAATATTTTCTTAAGTTCAGAAAATGTGGATTTATCATTTCGACTGTATCTTTTGAAATTGTAATTTCTGATTACAATTTCAAAAGATACAGTCTAAAAAGTCAACAGTCTTTCAAAAGATAAGTCATTACTGTCTTTCTAGGTATTACCCTAGACTGTAAATTACAATGGGGCCCCCATATTGCTGCCTTGGCGGGAAGACTTAGTTCAGCTGCCTTTGCGGTGAGAAAGATCAGAAACTTGACTGATGTTGAAACAGCAAGGCTTGTATATTTTAGTTATTTTCATAGTATTATGTCTTATGGTCTTTTACTGTGGGGCTCAGCAGCAGACATAGAATCAATTTTCATTTTACAGAAAAGAGCTGTCCGGGCAATATACGGTCTTAAACCACGTGACTCGCTTAGAGAAGTTTTTAAAGAAATCAATATATTGACTGTGGCTTCGCAATACATATTTGATAACATTATGTATGTCCGTAAACATATACATTTATTTACTAAGAAAAGTGACGTCCACTCATTTAACACGAGACATAAGAATAAACTTGCTGTTCCATCATTTAGGTTGCATAAGATAGGTAATTCATTCTTGGGGAAATGTATTACCATATTTAACAAAATACCACACAACCTTGTCGAATTGCCAATAAACAAATTTAAGATACATATAAAAAATACCCTTATGTCCAAAGGGTACTACAAGGTTCGAGACTATATTGATGACAAGGATGCGTGGTCAGTTCAGTCTGCACATATTTGATGTACTTAAATTTGACTATTCTTACCGTTAGATAATTCCTGGCAATAAGTGGTGACTGAGTTTGTTCCGGCGTTTCTTCTCAGCACTTGCCATATGTTTGTCTCGAAGCGCTGGTAGGGCCCAAAAGATAAGGAGACATGTAAAGTGTCCCATAAGGGCTACCTTTTCTTTTTTTATTATTTTCTATTGACGTTCATAAGTGCCACTTGTGGTCTAAACTGAATAAATATTTTTGATTTTGATTTTTTTTTTTTGATACAATGTAGGTTTTATCAGCTGGTGAACCATCTTTATAATGGCACCCGCAACGTGTGTCCAAAACCACAGTGCTAGGCGGCCGTCCAAATAATTATCTTTATTTGAAATTATTTGCTCTTACTGCTTACTACTTGCACTGTGGTAACACCCCAACAAAAACAGATGTGAATTCTCAAAATCAACTGTCAAGATGACACTTCCGTCACTAATTTGATGTATGCAGTATTAAATCGTGAAATCTTGTGATTTCACACTGAATTTCAGTTAATAATAATTTTTAGAAGTTATTTACGATACAGTGATTCAGTACTTATGCCCGACGCGTTTGTTCATATTCGTATACCGGTCTCGGTTTTATTGTTTTACACGCTCTATTTTTAACTTTTTTCTTTCACTATTTTTATCTTTCACTTCTTATTAGTCATTTTATTGATGTTATTTGCAGCTCACTTCGCGCATTGTTTTTTATTTCGATACGTGAATGGTTGCGGTTTGGCAGAAAGATTGTTACTTTTGATTTCTTGGTGGAAAATTACATAAGAAACACAATAATAAAGACTTCATTGTAATATATTTATGTTGATTAGATTTTATACAATCATTAATGGATACAATCAAAAGTGAGTCATTTGACAGGTTATGTCATAATAATAAATTAATCAAAATGACACTTATTATACAAACAAGTAGCCGTAAAGTCACTGCCGGTCCGTGTTAGGATACCGTTTTGAGATTTACTTTAGTTTCTTATATTTCCTTGTTTAATATACCACGCAATCTTGTATACCCATTCTTATAAGATACACCATACAAGAATGCATGGTAAATTCAGTGAACTGCTCCTGAATCGAATGTACCTACTACTACTATTTCTATTTATTTATATTAACCGGCAGACAGTGGTGACTGAGTTTGTTGCGGCGCTTCTTCTCAGCACTTGCCAAATGTTGGTCTCGAAGCGCTGGTAGGGTAAAAAGATTATGAGACATGTAGAGGCTCCTTAAGAGCAAAATGACGATTTGTAAGAACTATTTATTAGTCCAAACAAATAAAGAAATTTTGACTTTTTGACTTTTGACTTCTAATTAGAATCAAGTTATTCATACATTATTTAAATTTTTGTGTGTATGTATACTAATTTATTAAATTAAACTAAATTAAAATTTGAGAAGCGACTCTAATCGCTAAGACATTTCAATAAGTAACGTATATTATACTAATGTTGTCTCCTTTGTGGATTTTCTATATCTAAGATCGGTATATAACTACGAGCGCAAGATGATTTGCCGTCCAACCGGCACGCGGAGCCAAAATATCTCGGGGATTTCGTGACTAATTGAAAGGCAAATATACTAACGTGGATCTTAGTTGTATGTCGCCTTGGACAGTGACAATGCACTCGTCTGTCTACTACAGTCAGCGTCAAATAATTCGTGAAACCCAAAGTGGCCAAAAAGTTGACAACGCAACCTTAGACGTGTCTCCATTCGACATACCAGCACTAACAAATAGTGAAATAGCAATTAAGTCTTTCGCGGAATTCTGTAAATATATTGTAAATACCCTTAAGGAATATAATGATACATAGTTCATAAAAATGCATAAATAAAAATAAAATAAAAAATATATAAAAAAAAAACAAAAAATATATATAAAAAAAAACAAAAAAAAAATATTAAAAAAAAAACAAAAAAAAATATTAAAAAAATGTCAAAAAAAAGATCTTGGAAATATAACCATCATCATCATTTGCAAATATAACCATCATCATCATTTGTAAATATTGTCTCGCATCAATGTCTTTTTCAGTTTGCTCGTAGAAAATTGCGAGAAACTATCCTACTCTCTCAAAACTCAATAAAAGTAACTTAATAATAACTTAACATCCAATTAAAAAAAAAAACATTGATTCTGGTAGCAAAATACCAGTAAAAAAAAAATTCCAATTGTAACAAAGACGTGTTGCGAACTTTTTGACTACTTTGGGTGTCACAAACTATTTGACGGTGACCCTGCCCACTCTACGTTTTCTGGCCCGTGGTTACCACACGAGGACGTTTCTGACCCAGCGGCAATCAGCTTCTCAGCTATGTGCCCCGTCTACTGCCACTTGATTTTAGCAATAGACGTGTTGACACCACCAATCAATTGACATACTTAAACTGTCAAAACGAAACTCTCCCATAGATTTTGTATGGCACTACATGGTGCTACAAGCAAGTGACGTCACTATTTTGTCAACTCAAATAAACTACTTTTTTCAATTACAATGCGACCAAAAATCGTAATTTACAGGTAATTTACAATTATGTAAGTTTTTAAGACCAGAATGAAGTGTCTTTTTAGAAAAGTTTTGATTTGGAATTATTGGGGAATGGTGTCATATTGTCTATTCAAATGTAACTCTCATTGCTGTAAAAAAACTGTTCCAGTTAACACAGCAAGCGAAAGGTTCCGTAGTTTTTAAACTGCAGAGTTTTCATTCCGCTTTCGTTAAACAATTGAAAAGCGTTTTACAATGGCGCGTGTGTGCAGGTCGAGCTTGCGCCAGAATCGGTTTTAAATCGCTTAACAATACCTCTCATCGAAGTACAGTCAGCAAAATATCAGACTATACATTTTTGTCGCAATAAAACTGCATTACAATGATTTCGAACTCCTCTCATTTTCTTTTGATAAATTTCGTTGCGGGTCCAATGACATTTTAACTTTCCTGCGGGACAAACTTGACCTGTGTGAACATTTTGGCTATTCTGGGTGTCACGAACTATATTTGAAGCTGACTGTACAGCCAAGTGGCAAGCGATTGGGTAACAATCGTACATTTCTCTACAGAAACGAATAATATCTTTGTTCGATTCACCCGAGGCCATAAATATTTATCGCACGTGCCATTCGGATGGAGGAGTAATTGAAAATTCAGATTTTTCTCTTTTGTCATTAGGGGAAATTAAAATTTACCGACGCATGTGGAATACGTATTGTCTGCCTTTTTATTTTAACACTAGCGGCCGCCCGCGACTTCGTACGCGTGGATCCCGTTTTACCCCTATAGGGGTGGAGTTTCGTAAAATCCTTTCTTTGCGGATGCCTACGTCATAACATCTACCTGCATGCATGCCATATTTCAGCCCGATCCGTCCAGTGGTTTTGGCTGTGCGTTGATAGATTACTATGTCAGTCAGTCAGTCACCTTTGAGTTTTTAGATTACGTAAGTATACATACTCAAAGATTTATTACAAGTCTAGCCCTTAATTCAGTCATTGCCTGAGGTAAGGGAGCGGCACGGGAGGGGAGGGGTGACATTGACATTTATGACGTGACAGAGCATACAAATTGGAAGCATATGGCCTCAGCCTCGAATTTAGCGGGCAGCGGGGCGGCGGCGGTAGCGGCAGGATCTTATGCGTAAAATCAAATAGACCGGTTCTCGAAAACAGCGGCGCGGGAGCGGGCAACGAGCGGGCAGCGCACTCCTTCTTTCGCCCACAATAAATCGAGCGTTAGGAATAAATTTGAATCGAAATAAAATTGTCGCCGTTGTTCAGACATTTCGTTTGCGAATAAAAACAAATATCTCGACAACACAACCCCGAACACCACACTTCGCCGATAAAGCGCCGCGCGAGCTGCCCGCTGGTTTCGAGAACGGGTCTGCGTTGCCCGCGCCGCCGCCGCTCCCGCGCCTCTGCCCGCTAAATTCGAGGCTGAGGCCTATCTGTCTCGCTGACGTTTAAGGTCTCAAAAACACCCTCTCGTGTTGCTGCCATACCTCAGGCACTGATTGATTTAAGCGATAGACATATATAATAAAAAAAATGGTGGCCACGTTTGTCTCCAAAACCGGCCATGTTGCGACTATTCCTCTTGGGGGACAAAGAACGGTTAATGCAGATTAGTATGCTAGCATTTGTTTGCCACAGGTCGTTTCTGAACTCCGTAAAGAGAACTGCAACCGCCGCATCATCCTCCATCACGACAATGCGAGTTCTCACACCGCGCACTGAACAAAGGAGTTTTTAGAGCAAGAAAACATAGAATTATTAGTCCATCCGCCGTACAGCCTCGACCTAAGCCCTAATGATTTCTATACTTTCCCTTAAATAAAGAATAAATTGCGTGGTCAGAGATTTTCATCACCTGAAGAAGCTGTGGAAGCCTACAAAACGGCCATTTTGGAGACCCAAACTTCCGAATGCAATGGTTGCTTCAATGATTGGTTTCGTGTATGGAAAAATGTGTCAAATTTCGCGGAGAATACTTTAAAAAGCAATAAATACATTTTTAAATAGTAATGTTGTTTCACTTCCTTGATTCCCGAAATTTTCAGTGCCGCCCTCGTAAGTGCAACTTCTGAGTACTTCTGAGTTGAGAATCTAACCTTTAGACTAGATTGTCTACTTTTACACTTACGAGTATATCGAACTACTACTTTGCCTGGCCCATTCCCATTTTATTTGGGGTCGGCCCTCCGCGTCATGCGTCTCCAGCCGGCTCGGTCTTGGGTTGTCTTACTGTTAACTTGGGCTTCTTTAAGGTCGTTATTGATTACGGACATCTTACTTATATCGTACGTTGAGAAGAAATCAGAAGCTGTGGCAAGTTCAAATTAAAAGCCCACAAAAGTATTTCTTTTGAGAGCAGTCTAATGAAAAATGGAAATAGTCAGAGTGAAATTCTTTAACGGAAAATAACGGGACTAAAAAAAGCCTAAGGCTGGGTTTTACTATCTTACTTATACTTTAATAAACGTCAAAAACCTGTCAAAGTGCCTAGGCTTACTCGTAATACATAAATCTAAATATATAAAACTCAAAAGTGACTGACTGACTGACTGACATAGTGATCTATCAACGCACAGCCCAAACCATTGGACGGACCGGGCTGAAATTTGGCATGCAGGTAGATGTTGACGTAGGCATCCGCTAAGAAAGGATTTTAAGAAACCCCTAAGGGGGTAAAACGGGATCCACGCGTACGAAGTCGCGGGCCGCCGCTAGTTAATCATACAGTTATAGTGGCTTTTAAAGCCTGAATACTAATAAGTTTGCTGTAATCAAGAACATCAACCGTCCCATATTTGTTTAATTAATCCACGTAACGGAGGTTTATCTTATTATAAACCGGCTAAGCAAATGTAGGCGCGTTTGTCGCGGGAAATAGGCCATTAGTGGCGAAGCCCTGTTCACACTAGTCGAGTTATTTACGCGATTCGACAAAACTTTTATCCGAGAATAACTACTGGTACTGGAGATTCGTAAATGGACTAAAGTCACTGACATAGCCCAACGGATTAGTAAGCTGAAGTGGCAATGGGCAGGGCATATAGTACGCAGAACTGACGGCCGATGGGGCAGCAAGGTACTGGAGTGGACGAGGCCACGTACCGGAAAGCGCAGCGTAGGACGTCCACCCACAAGATGGACCGACGACCTCATAAAGGTAGCGGGAAGGCGCTGGATGCAGGCCGCCTCCAACCGGCCATTGTGGAAATCATTGGGGGAGGCCTATGTTCAGCAGTGGACGTCCTGTGGCTGAAATGATGATGATGAACTCCTGGTAAACTGGCACATTGACAGTTCCAGTATGGGAAATACATAATTATGTCAAAACTGACGATTTATTCTGAGATTAATATTGACTCTTCTTTGGTCGAATCCACCCTTAGTAGAGTAACTCGCCTTTACAACCCAGTCGAGTTATCTGAGCACATGGCAGCCGTGACGTCACATCGATGCTTTGGTACGGACGAGGCGCGCAGCTTAATCGGGTAGTTACTTAACTACTTGCTACTGACTTCTTCTTCTTCTTTTCGTGTCGACAACAAACCTACACAGTGTCAGCCCAAAACTCCGCCACAAGAGTGGCGTTGTCAGTAGCACTCATCAAATCCTCCTGAGTGCAGTTGCTTGGGCACTCAGGGCACGACATCAGGTCATCAGGTGCTTCATCGACTGGGGAACAAAACCGCACCTGCACTCCATGTTTGCTACTGACTAAAAACCGTTCACACTTTGGTAGAGTACAAACAGGACTTATCCAACCACACTTTCCCACCGCTGCAACTCTTGTGTAGCCAGGATCAACAGCTTGACCGCCAATAACCCAATCAGTGAAGGTCAAGTTTGTCCCGGGTGAAAGTTTAACTGTCATTAGATAGACCTGCAACGATATTTATCAGAAGAATATAGGAGACAACAAAGGTCTAAGTAACCTTTAAGAAAAGATATACGCCATGGACAGTCAAGATCAATTATGGGGACCTATATTGTGAACTATTAGCTAAAGCCTGGTCCGTGAGCACGTAGAATCCCGTCCAATGAACCCAAGCTGCCCATCCTTGTCGCTCGCACGTAATTATGTTGCTGTCGCGCTTGCACACTCACTGCGGGCGCGCGTCGCAAAGTCGCGACAGCAATATAATTACGCGCGAGCGATAAGGATGGGTAGCTTGGGGTCATTGGACGGGATTCTACGTGCTCACGGACCAGGCTTTACCTGTCAATAGTATTTTTAAATAATTATGAGTAATTCAGTAAAGAAAAGCCCTGTTTCCACCAAAGCGATGGAGGAGATGTGCGGAAAAGCTGGTAGTTTCTTTTTATGTTCAGCTCGTTTAGCTACTAAATTACGCCACTCGACTAGTGCGAACAAGGCTTAAGATCCAGTTACGCCACAGAAATGGGCTGGGTTGAATACGATGGGAATGAAACGGATATAATCATTTAGGTATGAGTATGACCTATTTGGATGCTAAGAATTACGTTATTAGGTTATAAAAAACACCGTAAAAATCACAGTGACATATAAGCTACTTGTCCTTGTGGCTTTAAAAAAAGATAGCAAGTACATGATGCACTGACTTAGAACTCCTCCTATGTTCTTCTGATTAATTTCGTTGCGAGTCAAATGACAGTTTAAGTTTTCCCCGGGAAAAACTTGACCTTCACTGGTTAGGTTTTTCCTGGCGGTCAAGCTGTAGATCCTGGCTACACAGGAGTTGCAGTGGTGGGAATAGTCCCGTAAGTAGGTACCTACGTAGGGTTGCCAGGTGTCCGGCCAACCGTTGATGATAGTACTCACTCGTGAGCTATGACACTAAGTGCATGTCCGGCTTTTAGGGTAAAATGTCCGGCCAAATGAAGCACAGAGTCCGGCTTTTGTGTTTTTGGATCTGGCAACCCTATATTCCTACATGAGGCACTGACACTTATAAATGCGAAAGTAACTCGTGTCTGTCTGTTACCTTTTCGCTTGAACCACTGAAAGCTTAATACACAGAGGAAAACATGGGAGAGTTTCTATCTTTATTATTAAAAGGTTACACGTGCATGATTAGTCTTATGATTTCTGTGTTTGACAAATAAATATTTTCGATTTCTGGATTTAATTTTAACAAATACATTACTTTTTTTTCGGTGCGTTAGCCGCCAGTGGCAGAATATGGAATGAAACTAATATATTTTTAAAGTGTAAAATCAGCACATTCACCAAAGGTTTACGACCGCTCATATTATAAACTGTCTCAATTGTTACTCTCTTCTGTCCCCGGGGAAATCTGAGCCATCTAAGAAACCTGTTAAAGGGAGAGATGGCCAGTTAGAATGTAATAGCAATGTATGGTCGCCATTTTGTTTTATGTACTCTTCTGACTGTTAGAAAATAAGTGCATCCTTTTGGGATGTGAGGTGTAAATAAATTTGACCCTAGTGTCATTATTGACCGCTATATTATGAAGAGGAAAGATTTGATTGCTTGTATTGAATAGACTCCGGAACTACTGGACCGGACTGGACTTTGAAAAAATCTTTCACTATCCAATCCTATATTATTTCTGATAGGGGGTACGAAGTTCGCCGGGTCAAATAGTGTTTGATATCGCTCTCTCGGATCAAAATGGCTTAGGATCGGATGAGGAGAAATGTTTTGAATAACCAATCAGATTTCATTCTGTCAATTTCATTCAATTTGAATGAAATCTGAATGGATATTCAAAACATTTCTCCGCTCCGCTTTGGTGAAAACCGGACCATAACGTGACATCCGAAATAGGAAAATCATCTAGAAGTAGAAAAAAAAAGATTAATGCCTGTTTTCAAAATCAAAATCAAAAAAATCTAAATCAAAAATATTTATTCAGTTTAGACCACAAGTGGCACTTATGAACGTCAAATATAAAAAAAAGAAAAGGTAGCCCTTATGGGGCACTTTACACGTCTCCTTATCTTTTGGGCCCTACAAACGCTTCGAGACAAACATATGGCAAGTGCTCAGAAGAAAACCATTTTCACCATCAATCCCTAATTTTTAAGTGAGAAACAAAATTCCTGTTACCTGTTACTATAGGGGTCACTTAAAATTAGGGATTGATGGTGAAAACGGACATAAGACAACTAATGGCTGATAGGGGTCACTTAAAAATAAGGGATTGATGGTGAAAACGGACATAAGACAACTAATGGCTGACATCAGGAATGTGACCATTATGAGAATGTGTGTTAAATACACAGACTTGGGAATCGAATCTGGGATGACTCCGAGATTGTAAAATTTCGACTTAAACAATTACACTAAATTCTGGTTCTAGCTATAATTCTACTATAAATTCAGCAAATAAAGTAATTCCACTTAATGAATATGAATCTCCTGCGTTTGGCACAAATATGGCATTTCCGAACTAGAACTAAGAGGTATTCTTTAATTCATGCAATAAATTAGCTAAAGGATGCCTTGCCAATATTCCGAATGACTTTTTATATGGGCTTGTTCACTGAGTAGAAATGTCTCAATGAATCTACATTTTTTATTTAACGTTTTCATAGATTTTCATTATCTTGTTTTAAACTTTCATGGTCACAAACATAATTATTTTCGCTTTTCATTATCATCATCTCGGCCATAGGACGTCCACTGCTGAACATAGGCCTCTCCCAATGCTTTGATAGCTTTTGCTCTGGTCTATTTCTGGAGACTTAAGTATTCCTACCTATCAATGATATTACAACTCCTGGGTTCGTTCGTTCGTTCGTTAGTTTCAGCCGAAAGACGTCCACTGCTGGACAAAGCCCTCCCCCAAGGATTTCCACAAAGAGCGGTCCTGCGCCGCTCGCATCTAGGCACCTCCCGCGACCCTCACCAGATCGTCGGTCCACCTACTGGGAGGCCTGCCCACGCTACGTCTTCCGGCTCGTGGTTCTGGGTTGCCATTGTATATCTACAGCTTAACCACCAATAAGAACCCAACTGGTGAAGGCTATAGTCCTTAGGAAAAGTTAAAACTCGTTCATTCTCATTGGATCCGCTACAAAATCTATGGTTGTGTTGTGCGTTTTCATATTACGTTTGCAGATGCAGAATTAATTAGCGACTATCAAATCATACGAAAACGACTATCAAAACAGATGGTTGAGAATTTTTATAGTGAGACCTGAGGTGGAATTGTGTAAACTGTAAAGCAATCGTAATCATTTGACAGTTCACGTACGATAAAGTCAGTTAAACAAAGCGTTTGACAGAATAAACGTACGTTATGAAATGTCAAATGATTACGATTGCTTTACACAATTCCACCTCTTTGGGCAATCGTGTGGTTTGCGTTTTAGTATGCGTTTGTACCTACTTTTAGATACAGACTTACTCTCACGATTATCAAATTAAACGAAATTTTTAACAGGAGATTCAGTAAATAACTCGTTTTGTGATGATGTAACGCGAATTTTATCAATTTATCAAATGGTCCGTCGCTGTCGTCAACAGATGTTTTCTACTTAGAGGGCTCACAGGCGAGCGACATTTTTGTCGGCAACAGCTTGCGATAGTGGTAGACGGTCAGCGACTGTCGGCGACAGTCCGACTCGTGCCTTTCGCTGTCATGACATTTTGACACTCTGACTATACGTTAGTGACTGCCCGTCTTTGAGAGTCGCGCTCGCGATGCATCGGCGACTGCTTGCGACTAAGTCGGCGACAGTCGCCGATATACTGTCGCTCGTCTGCGAGTTCCCTTAACCATTTTTACGCCGTTGCTCATCTTGAACGTTATTAAGGATGGATTATGTAGATTAAGGCTAAGATTACGGATTTGTGATAATCCTTCTTACTAGAAAACTTGCCTAATACTTGACGTCTTTCAATAGATACATATTATTGGATTAATATTTTCTTTACTTTTTGTTTTTCTAAAATTTGTTCAATGTTATTTTTACAGCAAAGCCATCTAGTTTTTGAGACCATCTAGAATTTACTTTGATTGCCTGTCATTTGTCATATACATACATATACCTCCATATTGCAGAAAGAGATGTAACAAAAATAAAAACTTATATCAATATTGGAATAACTCATTTTGTCGTGTAGATGACTTCCAGTCAAAATAGTTATTTCCCGAAACAAAAATATCATCAAATTTTTTTTCTGGAAAAGTTTTAGAATTTTGGTTTTGGATATGAGAAAATTGTACTTCCAAAATACGTTCAGTATGTATTTATTTTATGAAATGAAAGGGAGGTAATATGGGAAAGGGCGATGAAATTTCACACGAAAAGCCGGACTATTTTGTAATTTAAAAGCAACAATCGTGCAACAACAGCTACTCGAAGCACAAGCCAATGTTGTGAATAATAAAATACAAGATGGCCGCCGCTTTCTTTCAATCGCTGCCGATTTGAAGTAATTGGCTGCAAATTGCATACTACTGCAGCGGAGTTTATGAAATATTGAATATCTGGACACTAGCGGTCGGTCATTACTGGAAATGTAAAAATAGTAACCGATTGAGTATTGATTTTTGTCGACACAAAAGGGTGGAATGGAAGTACTTGGTATGACAAAGGTGACTGAGTTTCTTCCGCCACTTCTTCTCAGCACCAGCCCATATGTTGTCCCGAAGTGGTGGTAGGGCAAGCTATATTTGGGACGTGTATAAGCGCCCTGAAAAGGGCCTATGTACTGAATAAAATATTTGAATTTGTCAAATGACATACAAAATGCGTTTTTCGAACGATGGCTAACTTGATTGTTTATATTTAGTAACCACTGGTAACAAAATTTTACAATTGGTTAATATAATTATCTACGATTTCGTCATTCAGTCTAAAGAGGCATCGTTGGACCCTGTATACCTCCTGTCAGATAAAAAAAAACCGGCCAAGTGCGAGTCGGGCTCGCGCACAAAGGGTTCCGTAGCAGCAAATATAATAAACTTATTATGTCAATTTAATCAACCTATCTCAAAAACTATAAGAGATACATTGATCAAACCAAAAATCGTTGAAAGAGTTAATTAGCATGCATCACCTCTATTTTTTTTAGAATTTTATACCCCGTAGTTATAAAAATAGAGGGGGGGGGACATACTTTTTACGACTTTGAGAGCTGATATCTCAAAAACCGTTCACTTTAAGAAAAATGTTTTTTAGAAAACTTTATATCATTTTAAAAGACCTTTCCATTGATACCCCACACGGGTATGTACATCGAAAAAAAATTTTCATCCCTCAGTTACATGTATGGGGGGCCCCACCCCCAATTCTTTTTTTTACTATTTAGTGTCATAATTTTGTAGCGGTTCATACAACACATATTCCCATCAAATTTCATCACTGTAGTACTTATAGTTTCCGAGTAAATCGGCTGTGACAGACGGACAGACGGACAGACGGACAGACGGACAGACGGACAGACGGACATGACGAAACTATAAGGGTTCCGTTTTTGCCATTTTGGCTACGGAACCCTAAAAATCTTTTATGTGCTGAATAGTTTGGCAAAATTTCTGTACATGGGTAGTGTGTCAAAATATCAATTTTATTCTTTAGTAGTAAATATGCTTTAACGAATTGATTCATATCAGTTAAATCATTGTCCAATTAATTTCAATGATCATAAACCAAGCAATAAACCACCTACACGATCTCACAATAAAGTAGAATTTTCAACGAATAATTAAAAGAACTAAATCCCGCGCAGTCTAGCATTTTTTCACGCCATTTCCTAGTAATAAATTTAATATGGAATGTGAAAGAATCGTTAAAATATACTATTTATAGTTCTGTTATTCATAATTCCAAATATGACGGTAATAATTATTTATTTCAAAGAATTCAGTTTTTCCTTTAGATTGTTAACGTTGGTAGAATTATCGACATAGTGGGCATTTTATGAGGTTTGTAGTCCTTAATTTTACGACGAAAATAATTATGGCGAATGTTGATTATTGTTTACTTAACCAACGTTACTTGCACTCGCGTACAAAATGTAATAGACATAGAAAAACCTTTATTTACAAGAAAATACAAATGTGTAAGATTTCGGTGGCATACAAACATCGCACGAAACAACGCTAAAAATCTGTCATACATAGATTCTGTCTTGTGAGAGTTCTCAATATTTAAATTCAACATAATCCCTCAATTTATGCTTGAAATCAAATCGAGTTTTGAACGTTCTGTTACTCGCATCAAAATTTCATTTATTTTTACTTTTATTTGCATATATTGACATTAACTATGAAGTAATCAATTGAGTTTTGATGCAACCAAATCGCACACAAAAAAATAGAAGTTCTCTCGAAGACTTTCGCCAGAAAACTATACTTCTAAGAACATTTCGCGCCAAAGTTGGTAACACCAATGCTTTACCGTCTAGAGCAGGGATGGCGAACCTTAACGTATCAACGCCCCACTTTTCTAAAAAAAATGTCTGATGCAATCATAGACGTGCTATCAAATAATGATATCAATGAGGTGTACAAGTGGCGCCACTGGCGATTGATAGAATCTCACTCTATATTGGCACTAGCTTATTTTAGCTAACTAGATTATTTGTCTTTGGTTCGCCACCCCTGGTCTAGAGCTGGACTTCCCCGAAGCCATATCGTCTGGTAAATACGAAACTTACTGCAAAAGCCAAGTTAATTTCGGAACTCTGCAAATGGATATGTTTAGGTTTCTTCTGAAAGAATTGGAAATTCGATTGAGAACTCTATTCGTAAATTTGTTTACAGCTTGGACAGATTCCTTTATACGGACTCTTGAAGTTACAATCAAGTTAAAGTCAATCAAGAAAGCAGTGTTTGTCAATTTGACATGTCCGTCCATAGATTAGCTTGTGACCAAGGTTTCGTCCGCGTGGATTTAGACTTGTCATGTTTTTCTCAGTTTAATGTTTTTTGACAGAATCCAATTTAAAAAATCTTATAAATCGTTAATTTGCCATTTTGTATAGCCAGGCCTTCTCTTTCATATTTAATTTGAATTTAATGATAAACAAATGAACATACTTTTTTTACGGGGGGAAAAATGCGTTGAATCGCATACCTCTGCAGGGATAGGGTAGGTTATGTGGGGCTCACCACGTCAGAAGGACGAGGCATACCCACTAAAAAGACCCCGGTGCTCCATCACTCGCCATAAGTGGGAGGAGACTGGGTTTCCGGACAAAGCCTTCTCTACCACAGCCCCTCCCGGCGATTGCCCGCCTACATGGCGGGCCCTACAAAAAATGAACATACCTACACTAACATGTAAAATAAGAGTCATACGTACCGGTCAAAATCATCCTTCTTTTGCTTCACCGTAGTCCGGTTCTGTCAACAACTCAAAGTGACAGTTTGGTTACTATGTCTTTAATTTTAAACTGTAACTGAAACGTACACCAAGAATGTCACCACAAATTCCAATATGTAACTAACATTTCTCAGGCGATATGCTCGCACGTCACCTGCAGTCAAATGCAGTGCCAAAAATAAACTACGCCTACGCGATTTATAAATACCAAGTTATTTGCAACAAAATGTCATATTTGAAGTTTTAATACGAAGAGATGAAAGGGATTTCCTTTGATGCTGATAAATCATATTTTAGTGCAGTTTTATTGGCGATTTCTTTTTATAATTGAGGAAAGGGTTTTTTTTTGTTTTTGTCTTGACTGCTGCCAAATTTTTTCTCGTGCTTTTGAGCAAGAAAATTATGGGAAATTATAATTTTCTTTTTTATTTTTTGTTTCTCTTTATTATATCTTTTGTCTGGTACCCATAGGTTAAGCTTTGCTTATTTTGGGACTTTAAGGAGGATTGTAATGTCCAAGGTATTTTGAATTTTCATTTGTTGTGTTTATTTTTTTCCATTTTATTAAATACAGGAGACGCAACTTTTTTAAAATACATCGTATGTGGTTGTGATACTTGTGATTGAATTGAAAATTGAATTTCTGATATCTTATCACTGTAGTATGATCTCGTTTGAATTATTTTCTTTTGATTTTTATGAGACTTGCTCTTGATAGCAAAATTGTACATCTTAAGCTGAACATGCTTACTTCTTCAAGAAGTTTAATATGTCATCGGAAGTAAATAATCATCACCATGATGATTCATCGTGTCTACAATGCCTAGGAGAAAATTTAGATTTTAAATAATAAGATTCTATTAGTTACGCAAGAAAACGCTCAAATAAACTAGAAAAGAATGCCGAATTTTAATGACAAAAAAACTGGCGAGTGACAATTTCAACAGTAATAAATCAACCGTTGACAGCCCAAAACGTCAGAATGACTGATGTTACTTTTTGGAATAGAAATAAAACGCTCCTATGGCACATATAATTAGGCTAAAAATAACACTCATTGTCTGCTTACTTATTAATAAATGGGTATATTTGTCTCAATGGTACTGGTCTTTCATCTTCTCTCTCTCTCTCACTCTGAAGAAAGACCAGCTGTCTTTCTTGAGAGTGAGAGAGAGAGAAGAAAGAAAAGCTTTACGGCAAGCCTTTGAGGGCTTTGGTTTGACAGATGCTATCATTTTATAAGTGGAAAATCGCAAAATTCCTATCTATGTTCATCGTTCATAAGTGCCACCAGTCAAAATTGAATAAAATGTTTTTGATTGGATTTCTCTGTCAGCGAATGAATTCTCAGAAAGCAGCTGTATGTTTTCGAATGGAGACCACTCAGCACACCCAGTGTGACGCCAACCTGCTAGATGGACATACGACCTCAATAGCTAGTCCGTCCTTTTTTATTTCTTGGTCTTGAGGTCCTCCAAGAGTTGTTCGTGCGTTGCAAGTGGTATTTCCGTATTTACTACCACTTACTTAATTTTGTCGCTTTTAAATGAACGGTTTTTTCTAAATTATTCGGTTTTTCTCAGCACAATTTCAAGATGGTAACCCTAATTACCTGTGTGTCTAGTCGCTAATACAAACCCCAAATAACAATGCCAAAAATGTGTCACATGACAGACAAAGCACATATTTTATTATTTTCCCGTCACACTGTATTATATTCGTCTTTGTAACTGACCTAGAACAAGAAATAGACGGCCAGGTAACTAGGTAACCGTGGGTTACATGATATTTCCTATGACGTGTCTCTAAATGTAACCAACAATTATTTTGTTTCCGCTGTCTTATAAGTAGAGCAGATGAAATTTTATCTTAGATATTATGATAGAAACCTATTGTTTTTTGTGTGGGATTCAAGGATTTTCAGTGTATATTTAGGATCAAACTGGCTAGGTTTAACGAAGTTGACGCTTGAAGAAGTCCCACGCTGCGCTTTCCGGTACGTGGCTTCTACTCCAGAACCTTGCTGTCCCATCGGCCGAAAGTTCTGCGTATTATGTAACCTACCCATTGTCACTTCAGCTTCTAGGGTGCTATAAAACGAATTTAGAATTTATTATAAAAACTCCTTACACCTAAAAAAATCAATATTAAAAACTTTAGATTCTAGAAGATTTACATGACTTCATTGGTAATTTCTGAAATATTTCAAGTTCAAAATAGAAAAATAGTGCTACAATATCTGGATTCTGGAGCTAAAATCCGCCATTTTGATGCGCACAACATTTTGTTGTTACTTATTGCATCTGCATTATTCCGAGTGCGATCTTTTTAGGAAATAAATCCTCGTTTCAGAACAAGAAACACCACTCGTGGCTGGAATCCACAATCGCATTAGAGCTAGAAATTTATAACACACTTAGAATTGCCTGTGATACAAACTGTGTCTGTTTTATGATAATTGGTTGGTTTTGTAAGTGAAGGCTTATATTCTGATGACGTAGTTAAGGTTTTGTGAATTTATAACGTAAAATTTTTTAGGCATATGTTAAACAGTGGACATGATATGTGGCTGAAAAGATGATAATGAAGACAAGATAATCTGGAGGATATTATGCTATCTTTTGTACATTTCTTTCTTTTCTTTTCTTTCTCTTCTTTTCTTCTTAAGAATAAAGTGTGTTCTTTCTATCTATGATGAATTTTTTTTTTTCAATATTTTTTGCAAACGAAAAAAAATAAATGTCTGTAATATCCAGAGTTTATTGCGCTGCTTCTTCCAGCAATGCCCATTATTGTCTAAGCAGTGGTAAGGATTAGGGTTAACAGTATAAATAGGACCTTTATGTAGTAAATAAATGAAATTACTTGTACTCAAGTAATCTTTACATCGCGTAAGATTACTTCTAATCTACTTTAGACAATACACTCGTCTTAGACTGTGAAAATCTTATCAAAACCCAGCTTTAGCGAGCTTTAAAACTCAGTTAGACCACTATCCGAAGTTTAATTTACAAACGTGACGTTATACACCCGAGCCTGATACTAAGTTAGATCACAAAATAGATGGGAGCAGAAGACAAACTACACAGAAAGTGTGTTCGGGCAACGCACACATAGACGAAACTCAATAATCGCAAACCAGTCTAAAGCATCTTTATTCTTTACAAGATCGAATCAGAAATGAGGAGATCCGTAAACGAACTAAAGTCACTGACATAGCCCGACGGATTAGCAAGCTGAAGTGGCAATGGACAGGGCACATAGTACGCAGAACTGACGGCTGATGGAGCAGCAAAGTTCTTGAGTGGAGGCCACGTAGCGGAAAACGCAGCGAGGGACGTCCAACCACAAGGTGAACCGACGACCTGATAAAGGTAGCAGGAAGGCGCTGGGTGTAGGTCGCTCTCTCGCTACCAACCGTGCGATGTGGAAGTCATTGGGGGAGGCCTATGTTCAGCAGTGGACGTCCTGTGGCTGAAATGATGATGATGATGACGAGTCTAAACCAGTGCGAGCGCGAATTCCGCCCGGTTAAGACGCGTCAGTTGTATGCAAAATGAAGTATAGACGAACTACACTGAACTGTCCTTTATTTGACACTGACAGGGAGGCCACCGTCAATAGCGGATCGCTGGTTCCGACTTTTGCCATGTAGTTGAACGAGAAGATGGTGGCGCCCTTCCGTCAATGTCGTCGCTGGGACATTTCAGTGTAATTCATTTATTGTCTTCTGTTTCTACCTACTTTGTGGTTAGACTTAAAGATGTATCCCAGACCTAATATAATGTCTTATCTTAACAAGATAAGCTCGGGTATCCACAGGCGAGGTTCGGGCCGCAGACAGAGTTATTCATTGCTTTTGTCAGCGCTCTATTAACGCAGACAATGTGACAGTGTAGAGACCGATTCAGGCTCTTACAAGAACATCTGACTAAGAATTTCAACTCCTCCTATGTTCTTCTTATTAATTTCGTTGCGGGTCCAATGACAGTTTAACTTTCCCCTGGGACAAACTTGACCTTCATTGGTTGGGTTTTTATGGCGGTCAAGCTGTAGATCCTGGCTACACAGGAGTTGCAGTGGTGGGAACGAGAGGTGGGATTAGTCCCGTAAGAACATCTGACTAATTTTCAGTTTGTTTAATTGGTGGTTTTCTGATTTGATTGTGTTTTGTTTATTAGAGTTAATTAATACGACAATTTTAATGGTTAGTTTTGGCGCTTGTGCTCGACATTTTTCATTTGATACTTATTAATAACGCCTGGTTTGGGCTGCAGACAGAGTTATTCATTGCTTTTGTCAGTGCTCTATTAACGCAGACGATGTGACAGTGTAGCGACCGCTGTATTTGGATTACGTTTGAGTGACGTCAAATTTAGTGCTAAATTCAGGCTTTTAGAAGAACATCTGATTCAATTTCAGTTTGGGTAATTAGTGGTTTTCTGGCTTGATTGTGTTTCGTTTATTATGTAAACAGTTTTACTGGTTAGGCCCGATTCGACCAAACTTTTATCCGAGAATAACTCCTGGTATAACTGACACATTGACAGTTTCAGTATGAGAAATATGTCAAAACTGACGATTTATTCTGAGATTTATTTACTCTTGTTTGGTCAAATCTACCTTTAGTAGCGCTTCTTCTCTGCATTTGTCAAGTTTCTTACATACGGGTAGTAATAACGGCTATTAGGAACTTATCTGTCAGATATCAATCTGAAACTTTTTCTGAAAATGAAGCTGGTCTAATTCTGTAAGAGTTATAATATAAGTACTTATTACTAATGTTATATTTTATTCTTTTTCAGGTATGTATCCAAAGAGAGCTAGTTTGTGAGATTCGCCAAGCAACGGCCAGAACATCTTGAGGTTTGAAATAAACTTGAGCACAACCTAGTGATAGTAGATATCTTAAAAACATTGGAGTGGCATTCGGTTCAAGTCCAATAAAGAGGTTACTTAATTGGCTTGCGTTGTGTACGTTCTTAGACTTCGATAGGTAATTAAATAAATAAAGTAAATGGGACGAGTTGACGAATGAAAAATTAAATAATTTTGATTTTCCGCAACTCGTCCCAAATGGGCCGTAGGCTTGTGGTCCGAGTTGGTGAATTAATCAAAGATAAAGATTCATTGGCCCCCAAACTTTTTCTATGACGTGCCAAAATTATCGCGTGCAAGCCATATGAAGAAGCTAGTTTATAAAGCACTTTGCAGTGTAGCTTCTATTAAACCAACTTGTCTACATCTCAGAATAATTATAACGACGCGTTTGACTGAGATTTGGAAAACCGTCTCGAGTAATTTAAACGTTGTACAGAGCGCACATCAAGCTTACACTAGTGTCTTATGTAGTCGTAATAGAAGCTATTTTCAAACAAAATTGTATAGTCTTATGTGCTGACTGTACCATACAAATATTAGTTGTAGGATTGGGAGAGATTTCTCACTTGCTTTTGTGCTAAAGCAAATTGTGTTTGAAGATTAATTAATAGGGTTTGGTGTACCATTTGATTTGAATAAGATTTTTGCTTGATTACATATTGATCTTAGTATATTTATTTATAGTATTTATTTCGTGTAAAATATGTGTTTGTTTGGATGTCTCATGTTTTTCCCTAGGTCACCGTCTCTTTGTCAAACATCTAAATCGGTTCATCGGTTATTGATTGTTCATACCCATTCAGTTTTTATCCTCTTAAATGATGATTTCTCGGATAAAAACTATTCTATGTCCTTTCCCGGGACTTTAAACCAAATTCCACCTAAATCGGTTCAGCTATTTAAGTGTGAAGGAAGAAGTAACCGACATAGACACTTTTTCACATTTATAACATTAGTAGGAATGTATTTAAAATTATCTCACTAAAGATAATTAAACAATTACCCCCAGCGGGAGTCGAACCCACAACCGCAATTACTTGCAATACACGAACCACCAGTCAACAAAATCCTCACAGTCTGTATAAAAAACTATAATAACTTCCCTCTTTTAAAACAATACGTATAATAACAAACCAAATTAATATCATCTCATTAATTTCAGCCGCTAATTGACTTTGCTACATCCAAGCCGCGGTAATTCCCCGAATGTTTCGTATATCTGTCGAAAAGTTTTTACTACCCTCGAAAAGAGCGAAAAGTGTCGCCTTTACACCGTCCGTTTTGGGAATGCTGCTGAAAATCGGGCTGTGTAAATCCACCGTTAAGTTTTAGTCACAAAATGGTCGTTTCATCATCATCATCATCATTTCAGCCATAGGCCGTCCACTGCTGAACATAGGCCTCACCAATGATTTCCACATCGCCCGGTTGGTAGCGGCCTTCCCAGCGCCTTCCTGCTACTTACCTACTTATGAGGTCGTCGGTCCAATTTAAAATTTAAATCACTTTTATTGACATTATTCTCTTCGCTGTCCGTCACTCATTAAATACCTGGTATTCGATACACGCGACGGACAGGCACGCGATTTCCAACAATCGTGGGACGTCAACATACACTGTGGCTTCTTACGTACGTTGGAATAGGAGCGATTTTTGAACAAAAATCTATAGTCTGATGTGTTGTCTACTGTAATAAATCTGATAATAATAATAAAACATGATCATTTTTGTACAGTGTCAGCGTTCATTAGCATTGTCGATTTGTTTGTGATTTCACTTGTAGTTTATTCGTTTTAGTAAAATAACAATATATTTTTAATAAGATGGTATCGATCGCCTAACAATAACAAGTAAAATTCATATGACTTTTAAATGAATATTAATAAATGTTTTACACAAGATTATAGCCTAAAATAAGCCTTTTAAACCCAAGTTTAGCTAAATATGCTTGTTTCTAGTGGGTTTACCGCAATAATGACACAAATTCATGACGTCTTGTAAAATCCGGACACAGTCCGGAAGTGTCCGAAAATTCCGGACAGTGTCCGTATCTGCATACCAGAGCGTGCACTGTATTATGTGGCACGTGGTTTTGTACAACGGGGGTCCTGTTTAGTTTAGACTGTCCGGATTTAATGTTATGTCGTGTCTGTCAAATAATGACGCCCCTACTACTAGTGTTGTTGAACTATCGATTAGATTTAATCGTTTTCAAAGTTGTTTCAGTTAATTGTAGAACTCTGGTTCTCATTAAATAAATAATTGAGAGTGTTACGCCCGTATCCACAAATATTACTATGAGGTCTCAGTGCGCGTAGACGCACAGGGTGACACACGAACCAATCACAGAGCTCTATTCAACGCTGTGCGTTTGATTTGCTGCTTCACTTAAGCAAGCATCGTTTGTGAATATGGGCGTTAATCTTCCACTTTTCAATTGTTGGACAAAGTTTAATCTTCATTTATCCCTAGTTTAGGTAAGTTAATAAGCCGTCAATCCGGCGCGCAAACTTAGATTCAATTTTAGACAGGACCTGTGGATTGTTAGGTGTTTAAATTCCAAATTAAGAACAATAACAATCACAGTTCATAATTGAGTTACTTTTACGAGAAAAATACAGGGTGGCCCAGAAGAAAGTTCACTTTTGAAAATTCAAGGAAACGAAAACTGTACGTTTTTATAGAACTTTAACTGTTGCAATTCAAAGGAAATTTAATGCAATTTATGTTTAAATTTACCTTTATTAAATTACATCGCCCAGGAGATTTCCTTGGCGCTTACAACATTCGATCAACATACATCAAAATCTTGAAATGCGTTCGTTAGAATTACCTCGAAACCGCTTTTCAATTTTTTGCCGAATGCTCAGCTTTAGTTGCTGCATGGTTGTTGGATTATAAAAGTTGCAACGGGGCGTCTTAGCTAGCTCAGTCTGACACCCCGCTATTTAGTACTAAGTCCCAGTTCGCCTTCTGCGATGAGGGATGTGTACCTATCCAGGATGCCTACAGGGATATTCGACCAAGGAAACGCACAATCAATAACACAATGGCACTTATAATTCAGGTTCCACAATGGTTTCCTTATTCTAACTTCACTGACTCTAAGTTTATTATTATTACGAGCAATTACTTTACAGGTTATATCACAATTACTAATTAATGGCAATGAAAAGAATAGCGACGCGCCCGATCCGCGTCCCGAGACTAGTTTACGTATCCGCGAGAGGGGCGGCGCCCTGTGCGAGGTTTAGCGAGTGTTAGTCTGGATACTTATAACTAGGGGGGTAGGATGTGGCCCAATTAGCTCGAGCCAGAGGCCGAAGCCCTCAGGTGAGCGCGACCACAGAGGAAAGGCGTTGGACCTACGTGGCGAGGGGGTGTGAAGTTCAGGAAGGGTGGCAGCAGGATTGCTACCGCAGGTCGGGGATGAGTATCTCATGCACTACTCGGTAGGGATTAGAACCGGTAGGCTATCAACGGTAAAACGTCTCGAATCGACAATTAGATCACCGACCGAGTTATCGAGATACCGAATCAAGCCAGAGTCGAACAGTTAGGGTTAGTGGGAACAATGTGGATAGCTATTCGCTAGGGACTCTGTGCAATGCAGCCGAGGGAACGATAGACGCGCGCGCGAACGTCTGGCTGTTGCAATGGCTCCCGAGCGAATGCTAGGCGCCCGCGGTCGCCGCCGTCTCATATATTAGCTCGGTCCGTGCGGCGTGCGGCCGCGCAGCCGTAGGGTTGTCAAAATCTCCGTGCTCGGTGCTAGGGCTGTCGATGCGTCGCGGGGCGCGTCACAAAGTATACTCTATTCTTAATGTAACACCACAAAAAAGAATTTTCTGGAGTGAGATCAGGGCTTCCTGGTGGCCAAGAGATGTCACCCCTGCCTGAAAAAATTTTTTTGTGGGAACATGTCTCTTACCATCTAAATGCTCTCATTTGAAGTGTGACACGTAGCCCCATCTTGATGAAACCAAGTGCTCCGGTCATAACCTTGCGAATCTTGCAGCTTTGATATCAAAAAGCTTTTCAGCCTACCAGTATAGCGCTCTCAAAAATTAATCATCCTTTCAATGCAACAAACCAATTAAGCAGGGGTGAAATCTCACTGCCTCTAAGAAGCGCTAATCTCATTCCAGCAGACTTCTCTTTGTGAGGTTACCTTATGAGCAGAGTGTACTCTCATAATCCAAAAACTCGGCAGCATTCATTCATCCTGAATCCATTTCGTGGTAACTCTAACGAAAGTTTTACAAAATTTTTATGTATGTTGACCGAATGTTGTAAACGTCAAGGGAATCACATGTACGATAAAATTTATAAAAGAAATTAAATTAAAAAAAAATTGCACAAAATTTCCTTTAAATTGCAATAGTTAAAGTTCTACAAAAATGTACAGTTTTCGTTTCCTTGAATTTTCAAAAGTGAATTTTCTTCTGGGCCACCCTGTACTTTAGTGCCAGTAAAAACTACAAATGTTTTCGTTAGGGGGCGTCCATTAATTACGTGAGACGTTTAAGGGGGAGGGGGTCATGAAAAACCCAAAAATTGTCCAAAGATTTATTATTTTATTTATTTATTTTTTTCAGCAGGAAAAAGATTCAAATTGCGAGAAAACTGGGTTATTTTAAATTTTTAAATTAAATCGTAATCGAAGCATATATCTCTGCTTCGATTACGATTAACATTGCAAATATGTATTTTAACAAATCTCACGTGAGATTCTGGGGAGGGGGAGGGGGTCTAGAAAAATCTCACCAAATCTCACCAAGGGGGGCGAGGGGGTTGAAAAATTGTCAAAATTGTCTCACGTAATTAATGGACGCCCCCTTTTAAGTCGATAATCGATATCGATACTGAATCTGCAACACTACCAGCTACGCACTCATTTGCAATGTTCACGTAAAATCACGACGCGATTGTTTGACCAGGGTCGGTTTACAGGGCGCGGGGTCGCGACGGGCGATCATTAATCTCCCGTCTGACAGTGTAAACGGACTTAATTTGGTTTGAGTGAGGCTTTGCTTGTTTTTGAATTAACTAAGTGAGTACCTATTGTGTTATTAGTTTGAAAGCCATACAATTATTTTTGTCATTACTTTTATAAATACAAAAGGCTGTTTGTCTCGTTTTTATTGCAGTTGAATAGTAGAAGCATAAGGTGGACCGACTACCTCATAAAGGTAGCAGGCAGGCGCTGGATGCAGGCCGCTACCAACCGGGCGATATGGAAATCATTGGGGGAGGTCTATGTTCAGCAGTGGACGTCCTGTGGCTGAAATGATGATGATGATGATGAGACACCCTGTATAGTCTCTACATTGTGGTATATCCGTAAGTCAGCCATATTGTAATAGCGTTGTCTGTCAGACATCAAAGGCCCAAATCAAAGCGACCGAAGCCGTGTAGTCTAATGACTGGGCTATTAATACGGGACCCTCGATAATAGGTATTGATGGGCAGGGACGCACTTAGGGACAGTAATGGGGCCCATCAGGTTAGAACGGCAGGGTCCTATTAAGTTTGGTGCCAACATAATAAAATAACAATATTGTACGTCAGGTAGAAACTTGACTTTCACTGGTTGGGTTTTTATTGGCGATCAAGCTGTAGATCCTGGCTACACAGGAGTTGCAGCGGTGGAAACGAGAGATGGGAATAGTCCCGTCAGGTAGAAGAAACACGAGCAAAGTGGTTTTTCTTTTTTTTTTCTTTTTTACATTACAGTTTTCATCAAGAAAAATATCCTAGCTAGGAAAATTATAACGAGAAGAAGTAGTGCATCTTTTAACAAACCTTCACTTCAATAACGGACATAAGTATCTATAATAATAAAATATACATCTAAACAGTCCATTTTAGTGCTCTAACGGTGCTTGCTCCGTCTAGGAAAGGTGAAACCAATAAATATTCTAAAATACTAGTTTGGCATACAGATGTAGATAACAGTACATTTAAATTATTGCTCGTCTGCCATCTGTATGGCGATCAATTGATAATGGAATGTTTCTTGTTCGTATATTTTAACTGTGAATGTATTTTCAATTCGTGCAAGCATATTCTTATTCAAAAATAGTCTTTCATTATTGAAAAGTTATCAGACCATATCATTCTAAGTACATATTTCTAAGGCCCACGGTCTTCCGTTGTATTAAATTGTACGTAAAATCGCAAACAATTAGTCAGGAATTAACTGAGGTGAGAGAGATAACAAACAAATAAAATTAGGTGATAAATTCTTAATTGGTATTGGTTGGGTGAATAGAGTCTATTCAATAGACTAACATTTAAACAATTATTTAATGTTGTTGATAAAGAGACTAACACAAGGCTAAAACTATAAAACCATTCATGATAGCCTTCCTACTTCTTTGACAAAAATACAATAAAAACCCAGCAAAAATTGATACATTTTTATTTCATTGCAGTCAGCACGTCCTATAGTTGCAAAATCAGTCTTATTGTAACTGCATAGATACCACAGTGTTTTACTTGATATGCTGTCGTCTGTGTCCAAAACAGTAGTAGATAATTCACATGCATAGTGTTGGATGCGCATAATTCGCTCGTTAGCTTTCAATTATTAATTGAATTTATTACTCAATCATGTGATTACCAATTTGCAATAACAATAGCACATTCTGTTTCAATTTAACGGTAATATGGGTACACTTTTCTATAGTTCATTCAACTTATGATGGTGATTTAGACAGATAAAACGTTTCGTTTTATGATTCTAACTTTCTACGAATAAACATATTGAGTTGTAAAAATCAATTACTTTTGTGTGTTTTCATCCTTCCAAAATATCAATCACTAATCTTTCTCAATTAACCTAAACAAGAATTTCTAATTATTAATTAGTTTATTATTTAGAAAAAATTGTGAAAAAATATTAAATGAATTACTTCTGCGTTAGTCGGAACTTTTGCTCATAGGGATGGGACATAAACAATCGCAATAAATCAGTAATTAGCACGGTGGTCATCTTAAAATCGAATCACGATTATTATGTCAGGCAGGTCAAAGCTAATTCAGTACGTGTGCGTTTGCCTTTGATGACGGTTTTGTTTTATGCGATTTCTCCACGTATTGTTTGTTATTGTTATTTTGATGTTTTATTGAATAAAATGCATATATTTAATTCTATGTGATTTATTTTGTACCACTAAGAATATTCACGTTTATTCCATTTCCAGATAGTTCAAATTCATAGATATAATTTTGATCAAGATTAAAAATCAAACAAATAAAAGGCGATTAGATTTCTATATAAAATATTCTCGATTCTAAAAAATATCGATTAGGTTTATAAGGAGCGCCTCACTAAATAGAACTGTCATAATCACCATCTTACGCTGAATGGACTATAATAAATACAACGTGAATCTGAATAATGCACTATAGAGAATCGTTTTGAATTTTAATTTTTACTTTTAGCTGTTGTATTAAAAAAAAAGAAGGGTTACCCCTCGTGGTAAGCTAAGTTTGCTTGTATTAATTAAGGTTTCGGTGTCGGTTAAAATTTTAGACTTAAACTCCAAGTGCCAAGGTTAACCGTCGATCCTTCTGTGCTAGACCCATATTCAAGAATACGCTATCTTTTACTTGGTCATCCCTTGCGTCCATTTTGAAGTAGCCATTAGGTTTTAGATTAGGGTACATTCTACAAACGTGGATGGCCCATTTCCAGTTTAGCTATGCCACCTTCACACCTACTTACATTGACTTGTGACAGTTTAACATTCTCTTGGGACTGTGGCCTACTATGCCATACTTAAAATTAGAATCAGATATTTTGCTTATGTTAATTAATGATATAAATTAATAATAAAATTCTTATTAATTAATGGGGATTCTTGGATGGCTCAAACTTGGAGTGCAATTGTGGTTTTGTTCCCCAGTCGACGAAGCACGTGATGTCGTGCACTGCGTGCCCAAACAACTGCACGCAGGAACATTTAGTGAAGGCTACTGACAACGCCACTCTTGTGGACGGAGTTTTGGACTGACACTGTGTAGATTTGTTGTCGACACAACAAGAATAAGATACTAAAAAAATATTTATGACCCCACAAGTAGTTTCTCAAGTTCTTCGGGGCCCTCAAAGTGCCCTTAGTTTGGCCCTGGGAAGGTTTATAGGTAACAAAAGCCCTGAGGTGTTTAATGAATTGCGACTCATGAAACTTTGTCCATTCGGCTTTCCGATTAAGCCTGTGATGGATGCTATGTTACTTATAACTTAATGGTAAATATGTGTGTGAATGTGTGTTTAGTTGGGAAATTGGTGAAGTTACGTGTTATTTAGGAGGTTATTAAGACTTTAAGTGCGCGAGGAACTAGATTTTGTGATTATGTGTTGTTAATGTCACAATTACGGTTTCCTTCTCCAACAAAAGAGATTTACAGTGACAGCTTTTAGCTTGATCCACGGGCCAAGTCGGTGGATTTAATTTTTAAATATTTTTTTCTTCCTTTTACTGGGCCCACCTTAATGTTTTTTATTAATAAATTAAACTCCAAACCATTAAAAATCTACTCTAGAATCACAAAGTGGGCCCAGTCGCTGGAAGAAGAAATACCTATTTGAAAATTCAATCCAACGACTTGGCCCGTGGACCAAGCTAAAAGTCGGCCAAGTCACTGAAAGACTCAAACAAAGTAGAGCGGAGAGACGATTTTTTATTTTTATGTGATAAAAGGCAAACGAGCAGACGGATCACCTGACGTATCAATAACGAACACATACAATCCGACATACATTTAATGTCATTTTTTTAAGCGCTACCGCTTATCTACATATCGAATACATTTGATATAACTCACACTAAGCCCCCTAGTAGGAAATATTTTCTACGTAGATCCGTTCACAATGATTTCATTGTTTAAATAAATTTGAATGATAGTAGCAACTCTTTTTAGGCCCTGACCCTTAGTTCACCCCTGTACAGCTAACAAAGAAGATTATCTCAAATCTACATATATCTGATCATAACTATTTCAACTCCATTGATTTACTAGAGCATGACACAATATGCTGAGCAGTTCGAACCAAATAAATGGTTTTCTTTCTTCTTCTTGTCGTGTCGACAACAAACCTATACAGTGTCAGCCCAAAACTCCGCTACAAGAATGGCGTTGTCAGTAGCATTCATTCAATCCTCCTGCGTGCAGTTGTTTGGGCACTCAGGGCACGACATCATGTGCTTCATCGACTGGGGAACACAACCACACTTGCACTCCAAGTTTGAGCCATCCAAGAAACCCCACCTGAACAGATTGTCCTTACTTCGGCCGACCTGCGTCCGAAGTCTATTTAAAGACTTCCAGGTAGTCCAGGGGAGCTCATGTCCAGGCGGAGGGCTCTCAGACATAGGGACAAAAGGGCTGGGAAGATGTACCTCTCTTTTGTTTGACCGATCGTCATCAAGAAGAGGGGACACACCTTCAACAAAATTTTTGACTTTTGGCCTTTGCGGCATAGGGTCGTGATTAGTCTTTCATTCTTACTAGGGACTTGTTAATATGTAGTACTAGCTTTCCGCCTGCGGCTTCGCCCGCGTGGAATTTTTTCTGTCACAGAAAAACTTTATCGCGCGGGTCCCTGTTTCAAAAACCGGGATAAAAACTATCCTATGTCCTTTCCCGGTACTCAAACTATCTCTATGCCAAATTTCATCAAAATCGGTTCTGTGGTTTAGGCGTGAAAGCAAGACAGACGGATAGAGTTACTTTCGCATTTATAATGTTAGTATAGATATAGATAAGTAAACGTGTTTCTATAATTTGGTATGACCTTGACGTTGTGAACCACTTTCTATCAATGAAAAATATTCCCGAACCATTTTTTGGCTTTTCCATTTCACATACAAAAAGTTTTATCCTTACATCGTAACTGACGGGTATTTATGAAAAGCGTCATTTTTATCTACTATCTACGTGTCACGTGCGATGGTGACAAGTAGAGATGCCGCAGTATCGATAGTTTTAATATCGATAAAAAAACAGTATCGATACAATCGATAGTGTATCTATAATGATAGAGAGATGGAACTAGTCGAGTAGAGATATCCTTTGATACCCAAAAGAAATATAATTATAGAAACGGCAGATGATGATGATTAGTCGGTCGGCTGTAGTTGAAAGCATAACTTCTATCGACATACTATATTCTCATCATCATCATAATCAGGTCATATAGTCTCCGTTCCAGGAGGAGGAATCCTCTCTAATTACCTGAGGCAAATTGGAGGATTTGGTCTACATTACGCTGACCAGACAGGTTGGGGAGAATCGACAAGTCTATCGATAATAAATAATCTATCGAGTAGCATCTCTATTGACGATAGAGGCAAAAATACATACAGACATCAATGTAAACACTGTGCGATCTTCTGTGGTTGCAATAAATGCTATTTTAGAACAAACATGAGTATATTCTGTGATGTACGAAGCTGTCCCTATGACGGTCAATCAATAACGCTTTGACACGGTTTTTGTCGACGTTTGTTTTCAGCTGGTTTAGGGATGTAGAGACGACAGCACATCGGAACTATTCCCACCTCTCGTTCCCACCGCTGCAACTCCTGTGTAGCTAGGATCTACAGCTTGACCGCCAATAAAAACCCAACCAGTGAAGGTCAAGTTTGTCCCAGAGAAAAGTTAAACTGTCCTTGGACCCGCTACAAAATTAATCAGAAGAACATAGGAGGAATCGAAGTTAAGGTACGACTTTCCAGTGCTAAGCGAATGGCAGGTGACAAAACAAAGGTTTAAGTAAGACGACAGCACATCAAACTATACATTTTTGATGTTTGACACCCCTACAACAACCTACATTGTTTAGCTCGATTTGCCGCGTCTGTACCTAATGATCACAGCCTATTTTGCTACATAAAGAAAGAAAGAAAGAAACATTTATTGCCATGGACATCACAAAAGACAAAAGAGGTAAAATAAAAAAAAAGCAAATAAGACAGAGGTGACATAAAACATACAATGAAAGAGCAAGTAAACTAAGCAGTGCCACCCTGTCGCACAGCGATGCCCATCGCAATGGGACCCCACTCAGCATATGCCGTGGCCCCCGGTGAGGGACGCCACGACGTTAAAATAAAAGTATCTATCACATGTTTTGTAAGTACGGAAATACCTATTACTATAATATACTGAAGGACTCCAAAGTAGATACACGTGTACAATAGATTTCAGTCGAAAATTCTGAACGATCTGACCGCGAATAACTTAATGCCAAAACACCATGACACTTCCAAATCCTCCTATATACTGTTCAAAGGCGATCATCACAAGCCAATGTCATCCCTATTTTAATAGTCATAAGGGTTCCATTTGCCGTCAACAAATTCTGTATTCATTTCCGCAAACAAATTAATATGAATCCTATGCGTGTGGGTATAAGGATGAGATTAAATGGAGTGCGTACACGCACATTTGTGATCATTTGTCTCGTGTAATAGCCGGTCTCTTGATGTCTGTCAGTCTCGCGTCGGAGAAAATTGTGTGGCCATAAAAGTAGCTGTTTTTTAAATTTGAAAGAATTAATTATTTAATAAAAATCTGTTTCAAATCTAAGTTTAATCCGAGGCTAATCTTAGGCTCATATTATTGTAACTAATGACATTTAAGTACTAATCTGAAGCATGCACATTGCACTGTAATTCATACAATCTAACGTCACGTTCAATACGGTCCTTATGAACCTCTTTGTTTCATCGTTAGTATGAGTAAAAGTGCAAAAAAAATACACCCTAGTTCTTGTTCAAAAACTTTCTACCAAATTTATGTAGTAGTAAACCTGACACAAAATCTAGAACCGCATTTAATTGAACGTAATGAATAAGGGACAGTCATAATATTTGAGCTCTTTCTTCTAAGTAGAACATTTTTGGCTCGCATTAAAAAAGCATTGAGTTTGTATGTAGATCTACACAAAAGTCTTTGTGAAAAGACACTAGCGCAAGACATGAGCGCAAATGTCTTTCGCGCAAGTGTACCAGAACTTTTTTTTAGTATCCAATATGCAAAAATATTGAATGATTCCTGAAAATGTATGATATCAACTCTTATTTCGTAGCCCCACGTGTCCGCTCAGCTGTTTCGAACTATATTAGCGCGCAGTATTCTCGGTTCCTTCTCGGTGACACGTGGGCTTAGCTCACGCGTGGGGTGTGGGCTTACCGAATCACTGACCGTGAAGTGAGTCTAGTTTATTAGGGGATCAATGGGGGTCAGGGAGAAATGTTGGCGAGTTAGCGTTTTATTTGCATGGAGTTGTTAATAGATGTGAAAGCAGTGTAGTGGTTGTGGAGTTGGGTAAGGATTTGGAGGTCCTGGGTTGGGTTCCCAGTAGGGGCTAGTTATTTTTACAATATTCATGATGAAGGAGTCTTTATTTTGGCTGTCATGTAGTTCTTAACCATTATCAGACTTGAAGAGCCTCTAGGATCTGGTAGTTGATGGTCACTGGTATAATACACATAGGGTTAAGTAGCTCAGTTGAAAGAGCAGTCGCCCGGCCAGCGAAATGTCGTGGGTTCGGTTCCCGCCTTAGGCAGTTCGATTATTTCAAGTAGTTTATTTAAACATTCACGTATAGGTGTTTATGTTTAATAATAGTAGTTGTGGTGGTGATTTGTTGGACCCACTAGGTGGACCGACGATCTGGTGAAGGTCGCGGGAAGAACCTGGATGCGGGCAGCGCAGGACCTGTCATTATGGAAATCCTTGGGGGAGGCCTTTGTCCAGCAGTGGACGTCATTTGACTGAAACGAACGAACGTTAGTGATTTGGTTGTATCCAATAAGGAACTGTGCAATGAAATGCCAATTTAAATAGTTATGCTATTTTTTGTTGAAAAGAAAAAAGGTCTTATGTTACTTTTATTGTCCGACGACAAGGTCAAAGTTGCAATAAAAACTAGTTGGTATTAAAAATACTTCATAGTAAATCAACCGCAGTCTTATTTCTTGTATAATAAACTATGTATTTTATTAAAATAGATTACAGAGCAGTGTTTTGTTTGCGAAATCGATTCATCATTCGTCTTCAAACGGACGGATTTAATCGATTGGTGCTGTTAAATCTAGTTTGTTTTCTTTCAGTGTGATAAGAAAGGTTGATGACCTTTCATGAACAGAAATAGGTACATTGGATTAATTAAAATTTTTGTTGTTAGTTGTTGTTCTTGTCAGACTTCTTGGACTAAAGGCTTGTATGTTGTACACTACACATTATGGGTCTATCAAGTCAAGTCTGTCTCCATAACAACAATGTTAACAGCATTGTTGTGTTCCGGCAGTTACAGGTAGATAGCCAGTTCCTCTGTGATTGAGGATTCCAAGTGAAGCTCGCTTCCACCTTCGGCTTGATCATCAATCATCACTTACCATCAGGTGAGATACAAGCCAAGAGCTTCGTCGTTGTGGATATTTTTTTTAACTCATCATATTTTATGTAGTTTTAACAAGTGTGTTTTGGCCTCAATGAATGTGAATATCTTGTAAACTCCTGTGTAGCCAGGATCTACAGCTTGACCACCAATAAACCCAACCAGTGAAGATCAAGTTTGCCCCGGGGGAAAGTTAAACTGTCAATCCGCAACGAAATTAATCAGAAGAACATAGACCATTCTGAAAATAATTCAGTGGAATTAAAATTTCAAACCACGGTTAAAATAACTCTGAAACTAACCTTAAAATGGACTGTGACCTCTTTAAAGTTAGGTTCATCGTCTAGACTAGGTGTGGTACAAGAATGGATTTCCAAATACAGTCGGTTTAAAAATACCTAACTTGTTACATCTAGTCCCATTTAAATAAGGCAAATCTGTTTAGGATGCATTAGTTTTAGAACGGTGTTAGGTACCTACTACATTGCGTCGTTGTCATTATACTAATACACACTAAAGTTTGTGATGGATGGATGTTTGTTACTTCTTCACGCAAGAACTACGGGATTGATTTTAATATAAGCTTTCAATGTTCTAGATCTAGATTGTACATTAGAATATTGTGTAAATAATCAAAAAAGTTAGGTAATGAAGTGGAAATAAAACGCTACAATGATAATTAAAAAAAATTCTCGTTTCATCCAAAAGTCGTCTAACGCTGACCAAAGGCGGGAAGGGAAAATAATATTTCCACAACTACCAAAAAGGATATTGTATGTTTAAATACAATTCATAGCATTTAAAGACCTTCGTCATTTTTTGAAGTCGGTTAATAAGTAGGTAAATGAATAGAAAGTTCAGGCGTTATTCTAGGGTTCAGTGTGAAGTTCTATCCAGAACATTTTGTCACAACTCCAGACACATCCCAAAATGGACTGTGCCCTAGTCCAGTCTCTTTATAGAGCACGTCTGGACAAATGCAGGCCTGTCTAACACATCCAAGTCTGTAGATCTGGCTGGCATTAGTGTTGGTTGTCCTACTAGATGTCGATATCTAAAAATAAGATAGGCGGGGCAATCAATATCGAATTTATATCGATATTGTGAAGGAAGATGAAGACTAATGTCTCTGCAGGAAGGCGCTGGATGCAGGCCGCTACCAACCGGGCAACCTGGAATGCATTGGGGGAGGCCTATGTTCAACAGTGGACGTCATATGGCTGAGATGATGATGATGATGATTAATCAAATGTCATCTTTCCATCAATTTTTGTTGCAAATTAGTACCTCTTACAACTATAAGACACTACAGTGTAAAGGTTATGAACTTATGATGTGCCGTTGCCCATACAGAAATTCAAGCAATAATAGCCACACTATTGGATTCTCTCTTTGAAGATGAAAGATGAAGATTAAAATTTAGATTTAGAAAACTATTGGTTTTCCCTTCACTATCGATATCGACTGATCGGCAACACTGGCTTACAGTTCAGTTCGTGAATAATAGATTCGGACGGATATAGACTTGAACCACTTTAGGTATCTGGTGCAGTGGACTATACACTTTTGTAGTAAAATAGCCTCTATAACGGCTACATAAGAGTTTAGTGTTTAGCTGGATGTGATGTAGTTTGTTCTTTAGTTTCTTAAAGAAACTTGAGACTTCAAAGAGATCTAAGGTGGCAAAGGCTGATGACAAAAGGAAGATGGTGTTTTTAAGGAGACTTATGCCCGTTTTCACCATCAATCCCTAATTTTAAAGCGACCTTTATGAAATATTAGGTAATACCTAACAGGAATTTCGTTTTCACCAACACATAAGGGACATCTTAGGCCTTATGGGAGCACTTTAAAACAGGGGCCCGATTTTCGGCCGCTTAAGTGTTAGGTGACAGTTATATTGTCAATCACGCCTATTCGGCAAAATGGAAACTGAATGAAATGATTTTTTTTAAGCTTTTTATGCAATTGAGACAGTGGAAACACTTTTTCACTAAAGTTTATTCAGGCGGCTACATAAAAATATTAGGTATACCTAGAGTGAGGATTACATACGGTATAGATAGTCGGTATTGGTCACTCATAACTTATCTCATAACCAAGCTATATTTCTGGCTTCGTTTGTAGTCCCTAGAGCCCTTACAATACCTTATAATTAGATATAATAAAGATTTGATAGGAAGGAGGGCTGCACTAAGGCTTTCTTGGCCTTAGTGGGGGTAAATGAGACACAACGCGGACGGTTGATATCTGGTTTATTACTGTTATGCTATTGCTATATACAAGATTTACACAATTTAATGTGTCCAGTCCAATGTGCCGTCGGTGTAGAGTGCCTACAGTGCACGTTGAGGGTTCATGGGCCAGTCGGCTAGCACGTAGGTCGCGGTCGATGCTGACGTGCTCGTACAGTATCCTTGTGGGCAAGTAAACCAATTTATCTTTTTCCTTGAGGGAAAAATTTTGCTTCATTTATTTTTTCATTGTCGTTTTTATCGTTAAATCGCACAAAACTACACACAGAACTCAACAAAATATCTATCAAAATCACATTGTACATTTTTATTTTCATTTAATGTGGTGCAGCAGTCATCTTGACATTTACTTTTTTTAAGGCAAAGGAATTACATTATGCACCCAAACCACAGATTANAACGTCCGCAGACAGGCCGTGGATGGCCACACGAGGCAGGCGAGGGCGGGGCTCGACCACCCGCAGGGTGTCAGGGACCGCGGCCCTGAACCGGTTCGCGGCCTCGATGCTGGTGGTCTGCACCACCACTCCGGCGTTGCCGACCTTTCGGACGTGCTCCACCTGCAGACGGGTCGTGCGCGGGTTGACGGCCTGTTTCAAGGCCGTTTTGGTCTCCTCGGCGGTCTTGATTGTGGTGTTGGCCTCCGCCGGGTACACGGCCAGGACGGGGCCACTGGGGGCAGGCATCGGGTACTCCCTGGCGGATGTCTTTATGATATCCGCGAAGGTGGGGCGGCGCGGGGCGGCTTCCGATGATCCTGAAGGGGGGGCTGACCTCACTACGTCCAGCTGCGCGCGCAGGGCCTCCAGCTCACGCTCCTTCGCCTCAAGCAAGGCGTTGGAGTGGGCCAGTTGCCTGCCCAGGGTGTCGGCGCGCGCAACCGCATCCGCAGCTCGGAAGCCCGTCGAGCCCTGAATGGCGAGGGCCTCCTGGGCGATGGCGGCGATGAGGCCGATGTCGGCCTTGTTCAGCTTGCTGCCCGGGCCGTTAACCACCGCAACCGACTTTTTAAGGATGGTGTCCATGCGGGCGTACAGCTCGCCGATGGACGCCGAAGTGAGCCAATTGTTTGGCTCGACGTCAGCCGGCGAGTATGCGGGCGCGGTGGCGGTGGCGGTGGCGGTGGCGTCGGCGAGGGCGGCCGACACGGCCGAGGCAGCGACAGACGCGGAGACGGGGGCGGGGGCGGCGGGAGCCGCGGTGGTCGGGCGGGGCGGGGTGGTCCTCCGGGGGGGAGGCGTGGGGCGGGGGGTGGCGGTGGTGAGTATCCCCCCCACCGGCGGCACCGAGCGCTGCGCGGTGGCGCGGCGCTCTACGCATTGCCGCTGCGGCGGCACCTCCTCCGGAGACGGCAGCGGGCGCTTCTCGCTGGTCAGCGACGGTCCAACGGGGGCTGCGGNAGCTCGCCGATGGACGCCGAAGTGAGCCAATTGTTTGGCTCGACGTCAGCCGGCGAGTATGCGGGCGCGGTGGCGGTGGCGGTGGCGGTGGCGTCGGCGAGGGCGGCCGACACGGCCGAGGCAGCGACAGACGCGGAGACGGGGGCGGGGGCGGCGGGAGCCGCGGTGGTCGGGCGGGGCGGGGTGGTCCTCCGGGGGGGAGGCGTGGGGCGGGGGGTGGCGGTGGTGAGTATCCCCCCCACCGGCGGCACCGAGCGCTGCGCGGTGGCGCGGCGCTCTACGCATTGCCGCTGCGGCGGCACCTCCTCCGGAGACGGCAACGGGCGCTTTTTTTCTGTCATTGGGACAATTTAATGAATTTAAAACACTTGTAAGTTGAGTGATTTTTGTTGCAATACAAACAAGAAAATAACTTACCATTTGCATTACTGCCGCTGCCAACAGTCACATGACTAGTGCTCTTTGCCGGAGGCACAACCTTTGTAGTGCTCACTGCTTCATCACGGTATAGCATATCTAATGCTTGGCAGCGCTGCTGTATAAAGTTAAGAAATTGTTGCAAACTAGGGAAATCACTGGAATCTCTATGCAATTCAAAGTCACGCAAAGAACTGTAATCAATTTTTGTTGACAAAATATGTATGAGAATAATATCTTGCAAGTTTGAAATATTCAGTGATAATAGTGAGTTATAATACTGTGTTGGTATTGTTGCGTGTAGTGGGAGATGTTTCTTAATAAAACTCGGATTGCAGAATGGTGAAATCTTATTGTATTCGCACCCTTTATATATATTTCCTAGNTAGTGGGCAGTTTAGGCGATCGTTTAACCAAAGTGATGTTTAGTTAGTAAACGCTTAAGGGATTGATGGTGAAAACGGGCATTACACTTTTGCTCTGGAAATTCAAAATACAGGGTGAATAAAATAGGCTTCTTAAAATTTTCAAGACTTTTTCAGAATCAATAAAGAAGAATATGTAATGTTAAAAAATTTAAAGTTCCGTTTATTTTAATTTGAAAAAAAAAAAAAAAAACAACTAAAACTATCTTACATCGTTAGACTAAGTACTTTTTGGGGTTTTACAAGCTTATTTAAAAAAAAAAAAAAACTAAGAATATTTTCTTTTACAAACGTAAAAAATGGCATTATTAATGCGTTTATGTATATTTATTTTGTGTCTTGTTTCAGGTATGTACAAATATGATAATAGCTTCAACTACGTCGGTTCATCAAGAACTGCGAGCCGCAAGTCTATTTGTAACAACGCAGCCTAAAAACGTCAAGCTGTAAGTAGTTCTCATCATCATCATCATCATCATCATTTCAGCCTTAGGACGTCCATTGCTGAACATAGGCCTCCCCCAATGCTTTCCATGTTGATCGATTGGTAGCGGCCTGCGTCCAGCGCTTCTCTGCTACCTTTACGATGTCGTCGGTCCTCCAGGACCGAAAATAAAACAGATTTTATTAATTTTCTTTCCATGACAGATATTTAGGTACTAGCGGCCGTCCGCGACTTTGTACAGGCTTTGCCCTCGTGGATCCCGTTTTGCCCCCTTAGGGGTTGAATTTTGCAAATCCCATCTAAGCGAGCACCTATGTTCTAAAAGGAACCCCCTATGCAAAATTTGGGACTCCTAGGACTTGTAGAGTCTGAGATTTCGTGATGTCGGTCGGTGAATTTTCGCTTGTATACAGGGTGGAAACGATAAGTGATCTCATTCTATTATTTCTAAACTATACAAGATATCAAAAAACTAGTTACTGTTCCTGAAAGTGCTTCATGAGATCTATCAAATGGAATCAATAATATGCAATGTTTCCTACTAATTTCGCGATTAGGTTTCGCGTTTTAGTAATGTTTTATTGATGGCAGATAAGTTCACATAGGCAAAGCCACAAAAAAAAGGCTAGTATTTTAACACAGTCTGCCAAATCGTTAGAATGGGGCATAAATCATCCGAATCCTTTAATGCCAGCTGTTCACCTTCACGCGTGACATTTCGGCCATCCTTTTGCACCATTTAAGTTATTTATCGTCAGTCCAGTTGCTGTTGCGGTTTGTTTTGCAGTTTAATTTTATGACCATAACTGATGGGTATTTATTTGTGGGTGGACTTGGTTTTGATCGTGTTGTACACATTTTTTATTGTCAAAGGATTTTTATTGGGCGTACCGCGACGTGAAATCTAAACTCGCTTCCACCTTCGGCCTGATCATCACTTACCATCAGGTGAGATACAGGCCAAGAGCTTTCTCGTTGTGGATAAAAAAAACTATTTTGTAACTTTTTATGTCTCTATTCTATGAATATGAACAATTAAGTATTCCAAAGTACCTATTTTAAATGTTTCTTTTCAATGAATATCAAGAATGATGTCACTATTTTAAGCAATTACATTATCTATTTTTCTTATCAGAAGCATAGATGTACATAGTATACTTACTCGAACTTCAGAAACGATAGGTTTTCCAACAAACTTTCAATTCCTATTTAGTATTAAAAAACTCATAACACTCATTTATTTCTGTAAATAGGCTTAAAAAAAGCACTTTTACACGTCCCAGTATTAACCCTACCACTGCTTCAGGACAATAAATGGGCCAGTGCTGAGAAGAAGCAGCGCTAGAAACTCGGTCACTATTGTCAGCCATTCGCACCTTCCTACGAGCGCAGGTCAAATCTAATTCATTCTAATCTAAAAAGCTTCGTGCGAAATGTAACAGACATACAAATAATGTCAATATTAGCATGACTTTGACTTTGACCCATTAGATTCGAGTAAACTCAAATAGTAACACCCTATATATCTTACGCCAAGTGCAATTCAATTACTCTAACCACCTCATTCAGTGTTTGAGTAAACTCGTAAAAACCGTAATAAATAACGTAAAAGTCAGCCATTGAGTGCTCGGGCGGGCGGTATGATTCAACACTTGCGTATTTACATAGTGCGCCACAGTGCATAGGGGAGCAGTAGGTCGTTTGCGTTTTAACATTGTTTTATTGCCAAAAAATAATTTCTTAATTAGATATTTGTTCTGTTCCTACTGATTTGTATAAGCGAAGTCTGTTCGTTCGTTCGTTCGTTTCAGCCAAATGACGTCCACTGCTGGACAAAGGCCTCCTCCAAGGTTTTCCACAATACGAAATTCCATAAAGCGAAGTCTGTATTATCGGCTAAAGTTTTAAGTAAATCCTACCTACATCCTTGTCTTGACATTTGAATTGGTAAAAAAGCTGTTTAAAAAAAGTTACCTCCTTTCTCTTCCTCCTTCCTTTGAAATTTATTTCCGTTTGCCTCAAGGTCATTAAAAATTTCTGTTTAGCACAATAGTTCACTAGAAAAGAATGTATGAATGTGTTGGTATTATTGCGTGTAGTGGGAGATGTTTCTTAATAAAACTCGGATTGCAGAATGGTAAAATCTTATTGTATTCGCACCCTTTATATATATTTCCTAGTACATAAAAATAATAACAATGGGTAGATTATTTACTAGACTACCTAACACAATTTTAGACTAAGTAAGACGGCTATACTAATGCTGTCCTTGTCATCGCACAAAATAATATTCAACCGCCCGCTACTCCGGAGGAATGAGTAGGACGGCATGCGCGCTGTCTCTGTCGCGCACTCGCGGCGCGGGCGCAATCAAATGTAGGTCAAATTCTTTCAGCAGTGGCACGGCGGCGAGCCGAGCGGGCGGTCGCCGCGTCTCGATGTGCGGTGTATGTGTCCCCACAGGTACCCCCCGTCAGGAAAACCGTACATTTCTTGTAGGTTTGACTATCCTGCCGGAACGGGTTACGTATTGAGGATCTTGTGGCAGTACTTCACAGGGCATCACGAAGGCGGGCTTCAGTCTATCTAGTGATTTATGTTCGCTTCACGTTTCGGTAGTTTTATCTTGAAGTGTTTGTCGTGTTTTTCTATAACTTCAAACGGGCCTTCATACGGTGGTGTTAGTGATTTGCGAGTTGCATCTGTGCGTATAAATACTTGTTTGCAGGTTGACAGCTGATCGGGAACGAAGCTTGTGCGTTGTTGTTGAGTTGAAAACGTTGAATAGTTTAGTGATGACATTGTTTCTGTGAGTTTGCGTATTATTTCCGGGTCTTCATTGTTACTTGTAGATGTTGTAGGTGTGAAAAAGTCGGCAGGTAGTCGCATTGAGGTTCCGTAGGTCATCATAGCGGCACTATAGTTGGTTTGTCTATGTATTGCATTGCGTAATCCTAGCAATACTGAAGATAACTCTTGCGTCCATTGATTTCTATTGCCTCTTGCAATTAGGGCGGCTTTCAGTGATCGATGCCAGCGTTCTACGATGCCATTGGACTGTGGATGATAGGCGGTAGTCCTTAATCTTTCGACTCCGAGCTTTTTTGTGAGTTTTTCGAATAAAGCTGATTCGAATTGCCTTCCTTGGTCGGTGGTTATGCGTAGTGGGCAACCAAATCTTGCGATCCAACCGTCGTAAAAGACTCTGGCTATTGTGTCTGCACTTATATCGTTGACAGGTATTGCTTCAGGCCATCTAGTGCAGCGATCGATCATAGTAACAATGTAGCGGTGTCCTTCTGATGGTGTCAATGGGCCGACGATGTCCATGTGTACGTGTTCAAATCGGCTTGATGTAGGAAATTGTACGAGTGGTGTTACTGTATGGCGACTCACTTTTGCTCGCTGACAAGGTAAGCAGCATCTAGTCCATGTTGATATGTCTTTGTTCATGCTAGGCCAGAAGTACTTCTCGGTAACCATTTTTCTTGTTGTGCGTATTCCTGGATGACTCAGCTCATGTAACGCTTTATAGGCAGTTTCACGAAGGCTTGGCGGTAGGTAGGGACGCGGTGTCTTTGTAGTTACTTCGCAGTAGATAGGTTTCTTTAGGCCGGGTAGTGTAATCGTAGTAAAACTGAGATGCGGCTTTTGTAACAGTTGTTTCAGCTCTTGATCTTGCGCTTGTTTTTCAGCCAACTCGTTGTAGTCGATGATAGTAGGACAATCGATTGATGAAATGCGTGATAGTGCATCAGCCACAGTATTGTCTTCGCCATTTATGTATTCTATTCTTGTGCAGAATTGACTGATGAAAAGTAGCTGTCTCTCTCGTCTAGGTGTGTCATTTGCAGTTGTTGGCTTCATCAAGGCGTAAGTTAGAGGCCTGTGGTCTGTATAGACAGTGACGTCGTTGCCTTCAATCAATCTTCTAAAGTGCTTAATAGACATATAGATCGCTAATAGTTCACGATCGTATACGCTATATCTCTTCTGTGTGTCACTCAGCTTCTTTGAGAAAAAAGATAGTGGTCTCCACACGTTGTCTATCTTTTGTTGTAGTACTGCGCCAACACTTACGTCTGACGCGTCTGTCATGATGCATAGCGGTGCGCCTGAGACGGGATGAGTCAAAACCGTGGCGTTAGAGATGCTTTGGCGGCATTTCTCGAACGTTTCTTCAAGGCTTGGCGTCCATTGAATAGGCGATTTGTCTTTTTTCTTCTTATTGTGAAGTAGCTTGTTCAAGTCGATTTGAAGTTCAGCTTGTTTTGGTAAACAATCGTGGTAGAAATTCAGCATCCCCAGAAATCGTCGTAACTCTTGTATGTTTGCTGGTTTCGGGTAGTTGAGAATAGTTTCGATGCGTTCTTCAGTTGGTTTAATACCCTCGCTTGTAACTTCGTATCCCAGGTAGTTGAGTTTCTGGACACCAAACTTGCATTTTTCAGTGTTTATTCCGACACCGTACTTTGCTAGTCGTTCTAGGACTTGACGTAGGTGCATTTCATGAAGTTTTTCAGTTTTTGACCACACTAATAGGTCATCAACGAAGCAGAAGCAGCATGAGTCTAGGTCTTGTAGGACTTCGTGCATGAATCGTTGGAAAGTCTGTGGTGCATTTCGAAGTCCAAACGTCATGCGGGTGAATTCAAAAAGCCCAAATGGCGTGGTGATAGCAGTTTTCTTAATATCGTCTTCAGCCATTGGAATCCAAAAAAATGCTCTTTTCAGGTCAATTTTAGAGAAAATCTTCATGTCATGTAGCTGGTATGTGAAGTCTTGTATTCTTGGCAGCGGGTATCGATCAGGTAAAGTAACCGCGTTCAATCGACGGTAGTCGCCACATATTCGCAATGTACCGTCTTTTTTCTTCACAACATGTAGTGGGCTCGCCCAGGGACTCTTCGACGGCTGGCAAATTCCCTGTTCCATCATGGATTGGAATTCTGCCTTGGCTGCGTTGTATTTATCTGGCGGTAGCGGGCGTGGTCTGGCAAACAGCGGCGGGCCGACGGTTTCAATGTGGTGTCTAACGCCGTGTTTAGCGGGCGTTTTCATCGATGTTGGCTTGAGGACTTCAGGGTAGGCTTGAAGTATTTTGTGATATCGATGGCTTGGCTCAACCAGATGAATTGACACGTCTTGGTTTGTCTGTATCTCGACGGTGTTGACAGATAGTTCAGTTACGCTGTCAATTAACTTCTTGTGATGTAGGTCCACCAGCAGCTTATAGTGTCGTAGGAAGTCTGCACCCAAAATTGACATCTTCACATCTGCCACGATGAATGTCCACTTGAAGCTGCGTCGAAGTCCCAGGTTCAAATGAATTGTTTTATCGCCGTACGTTTTGATTGGTGTGTTGTTGGCAGCAAATAAGGCGTAGGTTGTAGACGTTATCGGTTTTCGCTTATTCTTTGTCGCTAAGACCGATATATCTGCGCCGGTGTCGACTAGAAATCGCTCTCCAGTGTTTCTTTCAGTGATGCAAAGGCGATTGTTCAGTTTAGTAACACCGACGTCCGCCACGGTCGGTGTTAACGTTAGTTTTCCGACGACGGTTTTCTAGCGCACGGAGGCTCACATTTCCTCGCTTTATCTCCAAATCGATGGTGATAAAAACATTCCCAACCGGGATCGCCAGGTTTCTTGCCATTTGTTCTAGACCTTGATCTTGAGCGTGCACGATAAGGACGGCGATAGTTTGTCCTGCTCTCACGTATCGCTGCTATCTCGAGTGTGAGCTTTTCAATTTGCTTTGACAGAAGTTCATAATGTGGGTCTCGACTTGTCGACGGTTGTGATGGTGATGAAGCAATCTCTGCGATGGTGTTACGATCTGTGTGTTCCATCATCTTGTCTGCCATGATCGCCAGTGTGTCTAGAGATGATTCAGTACTCACAGACAGTACGGCTCGAACTTGTGAGGGTAGATGTCCCATCCAAAGCACTTTCAGGGCGTCGTCGGTTACTTTCTCGCCGGCCAGGTCACGCATAACGCGCAGTAGTTGTGTTGGTTTCTGATCGCCAAGCTCTAGGCCGCTTAGAAGCTTTTGAAATTGACGGGATTCCGATTCTTCGTATACTGACAGTAATCTTCTCTTCAGCGCTGTGTACTTTCCAGTGGCGGGTGGCTTGCAGATGATGTCGCTGACTTGTTCAATATCCATTCGTTCCAGCACCGGTATAACAAGGTTGTATTTCTGGTCATCGCCGATCTTGCACGAAGAAACCACAGCTTCAAATTGCGCGAACCAAAGTTTAGGTTGAGCTCTCCAGAACGCAGGTATTCTTGATTGCAGTGAAATTGTTGACACTTCTTTCTCTTCAGAGCGCAGCGCAGTGGGTACAGCATCGCGGAATTCTTCCTCCATAGTAAANATAGTCCTTCCTGCACACCGACGGCTTCCACGCGATAATTCGGAAGCGGAGCGCATCGCTCCTAGAGCGTCTCCGCGGCAGTACAAATGGCATCCTGAGGGCATTGGCTGACAGGTGGGACTCGCCGCTGCTGGGGCGCTGGCTTAGCTTGCACGTCTCCAGTGCTATGTAAGCTTCATATTTCATTATTTGTATCTTACTAACATAGGCTAAGTGAAAATTGTTACTAACACTATTATGGACCCCGGTCTGACAATAAATTTTTTCAATTCAAAAATTCAATAGTAAATGTTTCAGTGAAGTCGGGTAAACGTCGGTTGGTCACCACTGTTGGTATTATTGCGTGTAGTGGGAGATGTTTCTTAATAAAACTTGGATTGCAGAATGGTGAAATCTTATTGTATTCGCACCCTTTATATATATTTCCTAGTACATAAAAATAATAACAATGGGTAGATTATTTACTAGACTACCTAACACAATTTTAGACTAAGTAAGACGGCTATACTAATGCTGTCCTTGTCATCGCACAAAATAATATTCAACCGCCCGCTACTCCGGAGGAATGAGTAGGACGGCATGCGCGCTGTCTCTGTCGCGCACTCGCGGCGCGGGCGCAATCAAATGTAGGTCAAATTCTTTCAGCAGTGGCACGGCGGCGAGCCGAGCGGGCGGTCGCCGCGTCTCGATGTGCGGTGTACGTGTCCCCACAACTGCATAAAATCATTTGTTAATTGCCTTAGTGTATAAGATTTACCATTGACTTTATGTAAAGACAAAATGTGTTGCAAATGATAATTAGCTATAAGAACCTTATTGTCATATCTTGATGTAACGTAAATGCGCCTATTACCGCCAGTTTAAGCTGACTTCGGATAAACGTTAGAAAATTAGATATAAGACGTGGTGATAGAAAAGACACTTTAATTTATTTATAACAATGATGAAGTAATCTTTGAATTCAAGGAGTAATAATGAGTATTCAATCACACAATAATTAATAAAGAGCGATTTAATCTGAAAAAGCAGTTGTTTCTATTACCGACCGCTAAGAATNTCCCCACAAATGAAACTTTTGTTGTAGTAAAAAAGGTACTTTTGTATAAAGAAAATCTTAAAAGCTCTTATGAAGACCGTTTAAATATTATTATGTTTCTCCCGAAATATTATTCATGATCCGAATGAATTTACTGCCAAATAGTTTCCCGACTAAAGCGAGTAAGCAGTTGAACGCACACCGTTTAAAATTCCCCCGGAATCCTGAGTATCCGTATAAATTACCACCAAACGCATACCACACTTCATGCACTCGCATCCATAAAGCGGTAGCATGTTGCCAAAATGATTGTTTTTACAAGCTTTATATTGACATCACTTGTTAGTATGTGTGGGACAAATCTTGCAACTGAAATTAAGACCAGTTCTCCTCAACCGATTAAGCTGAAATTAGGTATACTTATGTAAGTACGATGACAATGCAATGTTATGGTACCATTGAGCTGGTCTGATGATGGAGTCAGGAGGTGGCCATAGGAACTCCTAAACGAAACGGCGGAAACTTATCGAGTTTGAGTTCGTTAGATTCGTCCTTCCGAGCACTTTGGTGCTAAATGATGACCAGGGCCCAGATTAACATACATCATACAACTAAAAAGTGTAAAATAAAATTATAATAAAAAAAAACTTTTTTAAAAACAAGCTTTATTCTGAAATGCAGTTGTACTGAAACGAAAAAAATAATTGTATGCAATATTCAAATAATTTCGAAAGCTTGTAGCGCAAACAGATAAAAGAAAAATAAATTCCATGCGCGATACAAGCTTTCGAAATTATTTGAATATTGCATACAATTGTTTTTTTCGTTTCAGTACAACTGCATTTCAGAATAAAGCTTGTTTTTAAAAAAGTTTTTTTTTTATTATAATTTTATATATNCCGGAATCCTGAGTATCCGTATAAATTACCACCAAACGCATACCACACTTCATGCACTCGCATCCATAAAGCGGTAGCATGTTGCCAAAATGATTGTTTTTACAAGCTTTATATTGACATCACTTGTTAGTATGTGTGGGACAAATCTTGCAACTGAAATTAAGACCAGTTCTCCTCAACCGATTAAGCTGAAATTAGGTATACTTATGTAAGTACGATGACAATGCAATGTTATGGTACCATTGAGCTGGTCTGATGATGGAGTCAGGAGGTGGCCATAGGAACTCCTAAACGAAACGGCGGAAACTTATCGAGTTTGAGTTCGTTAGATTCGTCCTTCCGAGCACTTTGGTGCTAAATGATGACCAGGGCCCAGATTAACATACATCATACAACTAAAAAGTGTAAAATAAAATTATAATAAAAAAAAACTTTTTTAAAAACAAGCTTTATTCTGAAATGCAGTTGTACTGAAACGAAAAAAATAATTGTATGCAATATTCAAATAATTTCGAAAGCTTGTAGCGCAAACAGATAAAAGAAAAATAAATTCCATGCGCGATACAAGCTTTCGAAATTATTTGAATATTGCATACAATTGTTTTTTTCGTTTCAGTACAACTGCATTTCAGAATAAAGCTTGTTTTTAAAAAAGTTTTTTTTTTATTATAATTTTATATATCTATGAAAATGTACATCTTGAAGGCAGTTTATTACATGAGAGCTACTGCATCTTCATTGCGGTATGCGCGAGTTTGATGGAGAATGCTGGCTGGTGGCCAAGAGCGATTTTTCTATGCGAATCCAAAACAAACAGGTATTTTGACAACGGGCTTGTTGGTACAATTGTTGCACGTGCAGCTTGTGTTTATGAGTAACGTTTATAGAGCTGTAGAGTCAAATTCAAATTCTTTATTAGTATTAGTACTCACTCTTCTGAAAATCAGAAAGTCAGATCGAATCAGAAATGAGGAGATCCGTAAACGAACTTAAGTCGCTGACATAGCATGACGAATTAACAAGCTGAAGTGGCACATAGTACGCAGAACTGACGGCCGATGGGGCAGGAAGCTTCTAGAGTATCGGAAAACGCAGCATGGGACGCCAATCCACAAGGTGGACCGACGACATCATAAAGGTAGCAGGATGCGCTGGATGCAGGCCGCTACCAATCCATCATTATGGAAATCATTGGGGGAGGATATTCACAGCAGTGGACGTTCTATGCATGAAATGATGATTTCTACAGAAATTCATCCCTTTCACTAAGGGCTGAATTTCGTCGTTCGTAAATGACATCCACTGCTGGACAAAGGCCTCCTCCAAGGCACATAGCTCGTAGAGACGATGGCCGTTGGGGCAGAAAAGTTCTCGAGTGGCGACCACGGGCTGGAAGACGTAGCGTGGGCAGGCCTCCTACTAGGTGGACCGACGATCTGGTAAAGGTCGCGGGAAGAGCCTGGATGCGGTCAGCGCAGGACCGTGCATTGTTGTACCATACTGACATAGAAAACTTTCACGTTTGGAATATTAGTACGGATTCTCTCACGACGCAATAATCCAAAAAACTAAATTTTACGCAGCAACGGAATTTCTGCAAAAAATCCACGATCAAATCGTAGAAGGTAGAAGGTTCGTCTTCAACAATAATAAACTCAGAGCTATAGCTTTGTCTAAAAGCCAATGAACATTTAGTTTTTTGTATGCGATCCCGCACGCGAGACGAGATGTTATTTGCTGTTTTTTAAGACTAACAACAAAAATAGGTGCAGTAAGACCACTAATAAAAATATGGACTATTTACACTTCTTATTCCCACCGCTGCAACTCCTGCCAGGATCTACAGCTTGACCGCCAATAAAAAGTCGACCAGTGAAGGTCAAGTTTGTCCCGGGGGAAAGTTCAGCTATTATAACCTCCTCCTTTTTTGAAGTCGGTTAAAAAGTAATATATTTTCTGCAAAAGAGTTTTAAAGTTATTTTACACCTGGTATTACTTTAAACCTGCTATTGTTCGGGACAAAAAATGGGCCAGTGCTGAGAAGAAGCAACGCAAGTGCTTCTTTATTTTATTTAATCACTGAGTCCACCAGGACAATTGTCCATTTTCAGGTCTTTACAAATGATGGTCTACTTAATTCAAAATTGTTTCATAACCTGTGATAAGGATAGAATTCATATTAGGAAGTCGCTATCGTTTTGCTTTTAAAATGTAGTTATTTATGTGAGTGTCCTCAATCAATCTACACTGTGACTGAGTAATGGCCACTGTTTCAAAGATTCGTGAAAAAATAATTCTTAATTCAACGTCACAAGGTCTATAATCCAATTAGCAATTCTCCGAGACTAGGTGCATCAGTGCAGCACTGAGTCACGCGGTCAAGAAAAATAGAATTCAGCGTTTGTATATTTTTGCATCCAACCGTCGTTTTAGTGACGCTAAGAATAGCGCGGCTAATTTGTGAGGAGGTGTGGTGCTTTGTGATGATTTTATTTGCGAGTGCTAAAGGATTCGCCACACTGGATGTGTTCTGCGTACCGGAAAACGCAGCGTGGGACGTCCACCAACAAGGTGGACCGATGACATCATAAAGGTAGCAGGAAGGCGCTGGACGCAGGCCGCTACCAATCGATCAACAGGGAAATCATTGGGGGAGGCATATTTGTCCTATGGCTGAAATTGCTGCTATGTTCAGCAGTGGACGTCCTATGTCTGAAATGATGATGATGATGCGTTCTGCGGGCAGAGTTTAGTTCAAAGTGAACGCAGCCCGCATTATGTAAACAACATTATCGGTTTTAACGGTCAGCTGTCTGGGCAAGATAATCTGTCTACCTGAGAGCATGACATGACATATTATTATGCTGTGCGGTTGCCATTTTTGGTTCTAACCGTCGTATCTACTTACCCAATAGTGACTGAGTTTCTTCAAGAAACTCAGTCACTATTGGGTGTGCTGAGAATAAGCAGCACAAGAAACTTTCTTGTGCTGCTTATTCTCAGCACAGCCCATTTATTGTCCTGAAGCAGTGGTAGGGTTAATACTGGGACGTGTAAATGTGCTTTTTAAAAGCCTACTTGCATAAATAAATGAGTTTTATGGGTTTTTTACTTTTAATCTGTGTCCTTTTATGCACGTATTTTATGTACGAACCAAATAAATGTTTTTCTTTCTTTCTTTCAACGGTCGCCACCGCAAAGACCGCACGGTCAGATCGCATCAATACAAAATGTAGAGACCGACAATGTTATTCATACATAATGCGGGCTGCGTTCACTTTAAACTGAACGCTGCCCGCAGAACGGATCCAGTGTGACAAATCTTTAAAAGTGAGTCAGTCAACCTCTTTGTAGAGCTTTAGTGTACAAATCATGCTGATTTTTATTGCGTGGGACATTTTCTCGGATTTGAACCGGTAAAATTAGTGTTTTGCTTACACCCACCGATATTTGGCCTCTGTATACAGGGCGATGAACGTTTTTCTTACTAAATTTAAATGCAACTGGCATTCTTTTTGTTTCTGAATGGGGTAAACGTGGGTGGTAAAATTGTATCTCGCATTTCTCATATTGACTAAGGCTGAGTTGCAACTACTAACTTTAACGGTAACTATAACGATAACCGGTGATTTTTGTATGGGTTTGACAGATTTTTGACGTTTGTCAAAGTCAAACTAAGATGGTGCAAGCCTAAGACTAAATATCAAACACAAGCTATTATTTACTTGTGCTTGTACTAAAGTATAAGCTTGTCTTTCTGTGACAGACCAAATTTGCCTGTAGTTAAAAGAAAGAAAAATATTCCATTGAAATGTGACAAAATGCTGAAATTAGTTAAATGAATAAATAAAATTATTTATTTATTTCTTTTTCTTTTACAAGGTTTGTTAAGTTAATAAGTAGATTGGAACCTCCATTTAAGGAAAAAATGCCTGTGTTTGGAGGGTCCACTCTTCCATATTGTTGAAGTTGTATGAACCATTGCATGTGCATGCATATGGTGGAACCCTTGACAATACCGGTAAAATAACCGGTTTTACATTAACAATTTTGTCCTCAACCGGTAATAACACACAATAGTGTAAGCCGCATGTGACTGACGTCCCATTAAATTATGGGGTGGCCAGTGCCATAATTACAGAATCGATATATGTCGTATTGACAGCTATATTAGTCGGTTTGAAGTATCGATTGTGGGAACGTATAATTTGAGCAACATTGTAATGGTCGAGCTTATTGTTTTTAAGTAAAAGCTTGTACTTAGTTATCACTTATTATTTCAAACCAGTATCTCACCCTATATTTTTTCAAAAGTGGCTATAGCGAGGTCACGATCTTGTTTTGAACCTTTCAAATTGGACTGAGTAAGCTGTAAGTGCACCGTATAAATACGTGTGTAGTAATGAGTATATTTTGAGTTCCAAATCCTTAAACTCTCGCAGAATACGTGAAGGAATATTATCTTCTATAACTGTTGCAAATATAAATAAATCAAACCAAGTAAACTCTATTGATATACGCGGATTTACTAAGATCCCATCGGAATATCGAACGAAGATATTCGCGAGCGATTCTATAATTGTATCATCCACAGAACTGCGTGTTTTGGCGGACCAATAAACGTCTAGAAATCTGACATTTAGTGCCACAGACAAAATAAACTGTCCGATACGTGTGAGCACTCAAAATCAGCTCTAATTCCTCGAATCAAAGTCTATTTTTGATAATCCAGATGCAGTACTGTGCACATTTTAGATACATTACATTGCGAATAAAACAATTTGGTATCCGATTAGATCAAAGGGAAAAGGTCCTTGTTTAACAAAATTGAATCTTGATGCTTACAGTTAAAGTTGGATTTTGTTTAGGGTGAGTTTTTGATATATCAGAAACGCAAGCGCAAACATGTGTTTTAGTGCTTTTAGATTGTGCTGAAATTAATTTTGATGTGTATTTAAACAATTGTATTCTCGTACCGGACAAATCTGGGTGTTTTGATATTATCATAACCGATAAATTTATATGAATTGACAATTAGTTCACATTTATTTACTAAACAGACGTATTCATAAACGATGCTTGCTTAAGTGAAGCAGCAAATTGAACGCACAGCGTGAATAGATCTCTGTGATTGGTTTGTGTGTCAGTCACCCTGTGCGTCCACGCGCACTGTGAGACCTCACCTCATAGTGATATTTATGAATATGGGCGTCAATTTAACTTAAATTATTGTCACTTACTGTGAACAATATTAACCAATAGTTATTTAGTGGTTTCGTTTTCCCGAAATGAGAAATAATTTTCGAATAGCTATGAAATGAATTTTCTCGGAATAATCGAGTCTGCAGCGAGTAGCGAGAATTCGCTTCGATTGTCGATTCTGGGAACACAAAACTTGTAAGGTTTGATTGCATTATTAATTTATTAATTGGTGATTGAAAAATCAGGGTAATAAGGGCAATTTTACAAAAGTCATTAAAGTGATTTTCCTTCACTGGTTGAGTTTTTATTGGCGTTCAAGCTGTAGATCCTGGCTACACAGGAGTTGCAGAGGTGGGAACGAGAGGTGGGAATAGTCCCGTGAAAGAAAGTCAAAGACAGCCAAAATAGGGTCCAAATCTATAAAGTTTTTATTATTGTAGAGTTCAGTGACATTTGACAAAACCTAGTTGACACCATCTACAAATTGACATGTTTTTGTGAGCTGTCAAAAAACGCACCTCTCCCTCTTTCATGTTGATTAGAAAGAGGAATCTGTGATTTTTTTTATTTATGGTACATTTTCAGGCTTAAACGAAGTAATTTTTCAGAGAACTTGTGCTTTGGTAATACTTAATCTTTGAATATGTCTGTCATCTTTACTATCAATTCCATTTGCTACTAAGTCGACCGGCTTTTCCTTAATAACCGCCCAATCACTTTGGACAGTGTAAACACTAAAGAAAATTAATATTTTGGCCTACTACGAGTACGAGGTGGAAATTAATTTGTTTCCACTTTCAGTTGATTTCAATATATGTCAAAATATTTGATGGTCAAGTGAAAGTTCACTGTAGTTACATGAAATGTTTGTGTTGCTGTATATTTTATATTACCTACGTAATTTATGTAGCTTTATGCAGGTTTTTAATTTGGTTAATTTCTGGAAGACAGACATTTGGCACCAAAATTGCCCCTATTATAAACAGATCGAATCAATCTGATTTTCTGATGATAAATATTTATGATTCAATTGTAGAGACCACGTCAAGTTTAACATATTATTACAAAGAGTAAGCTAGAGAAGTATTTTTCTCACAAGTGCCTCACAAACATGACAAAATTACCAATAGTCCATAACTTCTCCATAAGTACTACAATTTTAATTCTCTCGCACGGACATCGAATTTATGACCTCTCCGGGACTCGAACGTAAACAAGACCTGTATAGTAATACCACTGCACTCTAGAGGGCACTGATTCCAGATTTAGTGGCAGCTGGTTTTACACCCCCTTTTATATGGCCCCGTTAAATTGGGGGTAGTATTGAAAAGGGTAGAGCTTTTTACAGTTCATATGAATTTTAAAATTATTTATGGAAAAGTATTTTTTGCTATAAAATGTTTAATTTATACTTCACTCAGAAATGGGATGGCCACTAGGCCAAGTGGTTGGCATACAGGATTACAATCGGGTTCGGTCACGGATTCGAGCCCCGCACAATGCAAACATTTGCATACATGAACATAATATTTATTTGATATCTGTTGTAGCTTTCCTTAGTTTGAGAATCTATTCTCAGAACAGTGTAAGTGTCCTAGATTATTTATTATATTTCACTTCCTCGTCACATTTTTCGTTTCTATTATTGACTATCCGATAATAGGTACTTTTGAACCCTAGGCGCAGACCACCGATGTTTAGTTGGCCGATAGTTGGATCGGGCTATAAATCACTATGGAGATGTATGAAAGTGCGTACTTTTTAAAAAATAAATCAAAATTCTAACATTTAACTTTATATTTTTATGGAATATCAATCAAATACTAGTTTATTTGTATTTGCCTCTAAAACTCCACGCTAAGTCCGCTAATATTTTATATGCACTAAGTCTTCACTTTATTACTTCTCAAAGAGAGTCGTAAAAAACCTCGACCAAATACAAGTATCTGAATCATAAAGTATTTTATACAAGTATCTGAAACATAAAATTTAAGAATCTGCCCCCGACGTATTGGCCGAATAATTTATACAGGGTGATATAATCCGACATGTTACGAATAAAATGCTCAAATGATAGCTTTAAGTTTGCTGCGTGTTTAAAGCTGTATAAAATCGAAGCGGTGTTCTGGAAATTTATATTCTTTGTTGATGTCATTTTATAGCTATTTTTATTTTGTATTCTGTTCTGAAACATCATTTATATTTCAAAACAGATTGAAATAACAAACTACGGGACTATTCCCAACTCTCGTTCCCACCGCTGCAACTCCTGTGTAGCCAGGATCTACAGTTTGACCGCCAACAAAAACCCAACCAGTGAAGGTCAAGTTTGCCTCGGAAGAAAGTTAAACTGTCAATGGACCTGCAACGAAATTAAGCCTGGTCTTACAGGTTAAACAGGTTGCGAAACCAGTCGTTAAGAAACGCCTTGGGGGAAGCCTATGTCCAGCTGTGGACGTCTTTTGCTCTGAAAGAACTCAGTGGACTTGTATTAGCAGAAGCTTAGGTATGGGTCTAGACTTGAGAATAGATTCAAGCGTGTAAATTGGTTTCTTTAGTTTTGAGATTCGTCATTATTATCGTCATCATTTCAGCCACAGGACGTCCACCATTGAACATAGGCCTTCCCCAATGATTTCCAGATTGGCCGGTTGGCAGCGGCCTGCATCCAGCGCCTTCCTGCTACTTTTATGAGTTCGTCTGACCACCTTGTGGTTGGACGTCTGATGATAAATTTGACTTTATTATTTTTTTATACAATTTACCTACTTTTTCAGTCACCCTAACAATCGAACCTAAGACCTCTGAAAAACCCATCTTAACCCATTAGTCCATCGAGGCGTTGCATAATCTATGTAAGTCATAAATAAACATTATAATGCACGATGCTTCCCACCCAACCCATTAATAATTTCGCACACCCCCTGTATATCTCTAGCATTTCTTCGTACAGCACATCAGACTATACATTCTCGTTGCAATCTCAACCCTATTTATAAGTACATAAGACTCCATATTTTTAGCTTGATGTGCTATCGTCGGTACACAGCACAGACGACTAGTCACATATAAAGACATCAAGAAAAAATACGACGTCATAAATTTTTGCGAAGGAAATCCTCCGCAAACAATGCATATGAATATTTTTGTATGAAATAAGAATATAATATTGTGATATAGGGCTCCGTTTATTGCGATAAGCTAATTTGTTCTGTATTCAAGTTAGTTTATTACTTGACCTTTATCTAAGAGATTTTATAATAATTAAATAAATTTTACACAACCCCAGCTAGCCCCAAAGTAAGCAACTTATATGCTTGTGTTATGGGTGCTAGCTTAACGGATATACTACTTATATACTTTTTAAATATGTACATAACCTAACCTAACCTAACCTAACCTAACCTAGACCCGTCAAAAATTCATCATTTTAATTTTTGCCCGGCTGGGAATCAAACCCGGGACCTCTCGGCATAGTATGTAGTTAGTTTTGAACCACTACACCAAACGGCCAACTTGATAGTAGGTAAGTTAGTTTACCATAACATATTCTGAAACGAATCTCAAACTGATAAAAAAGGTAGGAAGGCGCTGGATGCTGGCCGTTACTAACCGGCCAATATGTTGACGTCCTGTGGCTGAAATGATGATGATGATGATAACAAGGAGTATACAAAGCCTCCGTAGACTAATGGTTCAAGATTCTTTGTACGGAGGTCTTAGGTTCAATGCCCAGGATTGTAAGAAATGATAATTTTATACGTAAGTCTAATTTTATTCCCTTTTTAAAAGCGTCAGTATTTTATAAATAACTGCTCTACTGGCGGCATCAAGCTAAACACTTATGTCATCATCATCATCATCTCAGCCATAGGACGTGCCATAGGACGTCCACTGCTGAACATAGGCCTCCCCCAATGCTTTCCATGTCGATCGATTGGTAGCGGCCTGCGTTCAGCGCCTTCCTGCTACCTTTATGATGTCGTCGGTTCACCTTGTGGGTGGACGTCCCAAGCTGCGTTTTCCGGTACGCGGCCTCCACTCCAGAACCTTGCTGCCCCATCGGCCGTCAGTTCTGCGTACTATGTGCCCTGCCCATTGCCACTTCAGCTTGCTAATCCGTCGGGCTATGTCAGCGACTTTAGTTCGTTTACGGATCTCCTCATTTCTGATTCGATCTCGTAAAGAAAAAAACTCTGGCTTTTATATGGTTGTTCGTTCGTTCGTTCGTTTCAGCCAAATGACGTCCACTGCTAGACAAAGGCCTATTCCAAGGTTTTCCACAATGCACGGTCCTGCATCACAATCAAGTGGCAGTGGGCGGGGCACATAGCTCGTAGAGACGATGGCCGTTGGGGCAGAAAAGTTCTTGAGTGACGACCACGGGCTGGAAGACGTGGGCAGGCCTCCTACTAGGTGGACCGACGATCTGGTAAAGGTCGCGGGAAGAGCCTGGATATGGTTGTAATAAATGCTATTTTACAACTGAAATGTATTTCTGATGTACCAACGAATGTACGCTGTACCAAAGGGCTTTTGTGTGGAGATAAGAAGTTGCGACGTGAATAAAACATGTACCTATGTAAACATATATTCGACGTGCACAAAGTTGGGAGCAAAGCGTGAATCTAAAGTGCTGGCGACATCAGGGTTATACATTTTTGTAGCAAATACGTACCTGTTTTAGATACCAGTATTCAATACGTCCTACTAAAATTAGAGTATTGTTGTCAGAGGATTTTTAAACCATTTAATCATATCTGATGATGACAGTCCACTGTCAGACATGCCTCCACCAAGAAGCGCCATAAGAGCTCAATATTCCGCACTTTTCAGGACAAAGGTCATCGATCCATCGAGCATTGGAAATTACCCTTTTATCGGTTATGCAACTGTTTATGTAACATTTTTTAAGTAGTCCTTCAAATACAAGCGAAACATTGTTGTGTTACGGTTTACGGTAGTAGTTAAGAGGTAAGATAGCCAGTTCCTCTGTGGTTGAGGATTCCGGGTGAAGGTCGCTTCCACCTTCGGTCTGATCATCACTTACCATCAGGTGAGATACAGGCCAAGAGCGTCCTCGTTGTGGTTAAAAAAAAGAAACGAGACACAATTTTATTGAAATCTATTTTTACCGTGGTCTCATGCGACTACTTATTTTTCTACTAGACTTTCGTCAGTTAATAATTTCCTATATTCTTAGCAGATAATGCGAGCAACGCAACGGGCAAAAGTTATACCATATTATCGCGCTTAAACGCTGATAAACGCGCGATTAGTACTGCGTTAAAGCGCCCGCTTTAATGCTCATGAACGCGAGATTGAGACTGCGCTTCGAGTTTTACAACCTCGTAAAACTTTCTTGGACAAGTTGAGAGCGTTTATGTATTCTAGTTGAGTAATATAAAATGTTGTATTAAATTTGAGTATCAATTTGTATAAGTATTCATAAAGTTTTGATTAACGGGTACACTCTAATAGCTTTTATGTCAAGCTTTGTTTATATTAATATTGGTAAAAGAAAATGGGAGGATTGATGGATGAATGTTTGTACTTCTTTACGTAAATGGATGGTGGCTCAGATCGAGATATAATTTAGGCTATAAGTTAAGCCCCCCCCCNCCCCCCCCCCATTTAGCAAATACATACGAGTACTAAACGCGACATAGAAAGCATTGGGGGAGGCATTGACACCCTGTATTTTTCTCTAGTTACCAAAACAAACTGATTGAAAACATTTCACTTAGCGTTCTTTACGAGCGCTCCATTACATCGAAAATTATTAGCGAACTGTATTAAGCTTTTAAATAGTGCAAAAATAAACGAAACGCTGGAAAAGTAATCACCAATAATGTCGATTTAACTGGCGTTAACTTAAACGGATGAGTTTGGAGCTTCGTGTGTAGGGTGTGCATGAGTTGGGTGGGAAAGGAGACATCAGGACTGCCCTTCATACAACCCATAATTAGCCTGGACTATTTTTGGACAACTTAGCTCTTTGGTTACTTGTCATTTTATTATCTTGTGTGCCAAATAAAGAATTTCCTTTTTTGTAATTAAAAATATCCCTGAAAGATTTTCTATTCGAATAAATTGTTGTCTCGAGTGAGACTTGAACCGCTTGCCGGTCGACTACACTAAGCTTGTCAATTTTCAAGTGTGTGCGTAGGTTATCAAGAGTCAGTATCTGTAGGCAGTCGATTTTTTCAGGTTAAAAATAACTAATGCGCAATTTGAGAGGTATTAAGATGAAAACACCACGTAAATTCTTTTGGTATTTTTTCTTGGGTTGCTATATTTGTATATCGCTATACAGTGTGAGTCACGTTAAAGTGTACATATGAAAATAGATGAAACAAGACCTATTTTTATCGACAAAAAAGAGGTCAAAAAATTTTTGAGATTTTTTTTTAATTTTTTATAGAATTTTTTTTCTTCCAATTACTTATTGTAAAGAAAACGTAATAACTTTTAAACTAAGCGGTATATCCTCATAAAATAAAAACAATAATAATGCTAAATAACAGGCGATACTAAAAAAATACATAAAATACCCTCAAAATGCCAACAAATAATAAAAAAAGATACTTTTTGAAAAAAGTCTGCTTAAAAATTCGTATTTTTTTGGTTATTTGATAAATTTCTCCAAAAAATGCCCCATTAACAGGTGGTTTTTATTACTTTTTATTATTCTCCATCGTATTACTTTTGTAAAACCAAAAATCGCATGTCTCTATCCCTATCACAACATTTGCTATGATCGTTTGAACAAAGGCCTGCCACAACATTATTCTCCGCTACAGATAAAGACAATTTTAATTTTAACTAAAATGCTTTTTTTACTTCGAAATCTTTTGTTTTTATTTGAAATCTAACTTGTCTTTATCAAAATTACAAATCTAGAGCCATTTTCAGTTTCGTTGTTAACAAAGCGTTGAATGGCGCGCCCGTAGAGGCTTTGTTCAAACGATCATTGCAAACGTTGTGATAGGGATAGAGACATGCGATTTTTGGTTTTACAAAGATAATACGATAGAGAATAATACAAAGTAATAAAAACCACCTGTTATAGGGGCATTTTTCGGAGAAATTTATCAAATAACCAAAAAAACACGAATTTAAAAGCAGATTTTTTTCAAAAAGTATCATTTTTTATTATTTGTTGGCATTTTTTGTGTATTTTATGTATTTTTTTAGTATTGCCTGTTATTTAGCATTATTACTGTTTTTATTTTATCAGGATATACCGCTTAGTTTAAAAGTTATTACGTTTTCTTTACAATAAGTAATTGGAAGAAAAAAAAATCTATAAAAAATTAAAAAAAAAACTCAAAAAAATTTTGACCTCTTTTTTGTCGATAAAAATAGGTCTAGTTTCATCTATTTTCATATGTACACTTTAACGTGACTCACACTGTATTTATTTATGTCCCACTTAACATTTTGTTATTTACTCAACAGAATATAAACATTTTCATCTCAGTAATTGCATTCAAAGTCTCCAGTCTGCTGTTTTCATTGTTTTAGCAAAACTTTAGCTGGGCGATGTAATTCGAAAGTTTGCAGCACTTATAATTTGATTAGTCCCGACAAAGTTGGCACAAGCCGTGGTCGCCCTACAACTTTGCAATTGAGTATTTTAGTATTTGTGTTATCTAACTTTGAAGGCCCCAGCAGACCGTTTGAAAGATTATTAAGATGAAATTTTCACTCAATATAGGTGTGAGTGCCCCTTAACAAGATTCAAGACTCGTTTTATGGGTTTATTTACGATGAGTTTTATATGTGTAACATACCAGCTTTTGCCCGCGGCTTCGGCCGCGTGGAATTTTGTCTGTCACAGGGAAACTTTATCGCGCGCGTTCCTGTTTCAAAAACCGGGATAAAAACTATCCTATGTCCTTTCCCGGGACTCAAACTATCTCTATGCCTAATTTCATCAAAATCGGTTTAGTGGTTTAGGCGTGAAAGCAAGAGCAGACAGACAGTAACTTTCGCATTTATAATATTAGTATAGAAGTATATGTAGATATAGATGTCTATTATTTGGACAGTAAAGTGAACGGTCTTGTTTCAGTCTACCCAAAGTTTTTTTACTCTTAACAGCTAGGGACAGGAATTCGCTGCCTGCTGCTGTCTTTCCTGAACTCTATAATCCGAGCATTTTCAAGGCGAGAGTGAATAGGCACTTACAGGACAGATATGTGGTACATGTCTGTCCTAGACTGCATCTCAGTTAACATCAGGTGCGATTGCGGTCAAATACTTGCCATGTTCTGCATAAAAAAGTTCTCGTTTTTAAGCAGTGCCATCTAGTCTCATATTTAGCACTATGGATTCCCAGTAACAAAAAATAATATACGGTCTAGGACTTACGATAGTATTTTGTAGATACTTTATTACCTAGGTAAGAATACACAGATAATACCCAGTTTAATAGTAAATGCATGCTATGTATTAGGCGGGAATCAAATCTTGCAACCTCTAGCGAAGTAGCTCAGTGTACACACTAGCACATTGGTTCCCAAACTTATTGGAGACGCGCCCCCTTTCGACCATACAAAAAATTCGTATCGAGCAGTCTGGAATGCATTCTCTCAGCGGTCGCAGGTTTTTTATACTAAAGTACACAGATGGCCTGCGCCCCCCTTTAACCCGGCGCCAATGACGTGAAAATAATTGCAAAGACGATGACCCCGGGTCATATTGACCCACATTTCATCGATCATTTTTCAGGAAATTGTACAAGTAATCTTAATTTTAATTACTGTCTATGTATATAGGGTTCTTTACTGAGCTAATAAAACAAAAATAAAACGAATACATGAAATAAATATTTTTTTATGAATTTTTAAATAAAACATGAAAAAATCATGTATAGAAACACATTTGAGTCTATATTTTTTGTTTTTGGTAAAGATTTTTAGTAATAATAGGAATCAATAATGTTATATAGTGAAAAAGAGATCAAATCAACTTTTTATATGCAGACACAATGAGATCAGTCTTCTACTTCATCATTCAGAGCCATGGAACTGCTGCAACTGGTGCAGTATGTAATCAAATGGTCTGGGCTTGTAAATGTGGCATGACGCACTTGCCGGCGTCGTACTAATGCAAGTTCGAGATTATCCGAAGACTGAGTCCCCATTACTTGCGTCTTTTTCACATTCGTTGCCATTTCTAAGTTCTGGCTATTACAGCCTGAAATTCTTCAATCTCGAAATCCGACTCTTCCAGCAACGCTACATTCTTGCTGGGTCATTTAACAAAGACATTTTGACTAAAACTTAAAAAAGAACAACATAAGCTAGCACTAAACACAAAATAAGCGAATAAAAGTAAGTCACAAAATCACCGCGCCACCGATGACGCCGGGTCATAATGACCCGTTTTAATTTTAAGCCTGTGTATCTCGCTACGCAAGCGGAGTCACAATACGTTAACTAACGCAATGGATTTAGGGAGTTTCTATCTCCAGCTATACGAACGCTCGAACCACAAAATGGACGCGAAAAAAAATTATGAATGTTTGAAAATGCCTCGGGTCAATATGACCCAGCGTCATTGACGCCGGGTTAAAGGTCTTTGCACCTCCCCTGGGGGGAGCGCCGCCCACTTTGGGAACCAATGCACTAGCAGGACCTGCGTTATTAGATAGGCATTCATATTGCAAACGTCTTTCTTCAAATATTCGGTTAAACAAAACTATTATATTTCCGTGTACATCAAGCATCTTATGTACTTGCAATACGGGTCATTTTGAATCAAAAATGTGTATGTACACTCGGCCACATACACCCCGCAATTTTAAGCCGCCGCCGCCTATATTTCACCGGCGGAATTTAATATCGACCGCCATGTTTTCGTGTTTACGACCTTTATCTATTGCAGCGTTGAAATAGTGGTCTTCAGAGATTTTTTGTGGGACTTGCCCTGTGTATCGGCGATAGCGGCAAAGTTTACGCTTTGTGGACACAGGACTATAATTTAGATGTGAAATATCGCCGAGGTAACGCGAACTGAGGCGGTGTTTTTTATCATCCTCGGTGCTTTATCAGCTTTTCATTCGTGCTTGGAAGTGAGAGCGGGGAAATTGTTGCATGTAAATGCAAATAGCATTTTTAAGCTTTTTCAATGGTTCTTTTTGATGGTTCAGAAATTGGTGTATCAGAAAAATAATATAGTAGACTTGAATTGAGGTCCTTGCTTATATTCAATTCACTGTTGCGAGCGTCTTATCAAATGTTACATTTACTTATTTTTGCACACCTCGAGGGGCAAGTATCTCATACAAGAAAACGCATTCATTTGACAAATTAGCATAAATAAGCGCCTTAAACTTGACCTTCAAGTAATTGAACACCTTGCAGGTCATCAAAAAATCATCAAGTTTTTTTTAATCTTGTCCCGTTTTTAACAGAACGAATGGTTACCCTCACACTGCCCGCCGAATTTTAGCCGAGAATTTAGGAAGTTTCGCGATGCATTTAAAATGCGCCACTCCAGGTTCTCTTCACATTTTTATCGGCTCAACTGTACATTTTTAAGTTCACCCGTTTGAATATTTTAAAAGCGTTTTATTTTTTTGTTTGAGCTTCTGCTGGTTTGTGAAGGTTAGAAACGCAAAAATTTGTACATTTATACGTAAAGAAACTACTGAATGTTTGGATGTTTGTTTGGACTCTTTCACGCAAAAACTACTGAACAGATTTTGATGAAACTTTACAGTATTATTGTTTATAACCCATAATAACTTAAAGGCTATCATTTATAACGATCAGTGACAAACTAAATTTCACGCGGGTGAAGCCGCGGGCAAAAGCTAGTGCTGAATAATGATAGTTGGGTAATATACTGATCCTTCAAAAATAACAGACGCTGCGTTATGTCGAAGCGATTTCGCCCATCAAATAAGGCTTATGAAAATGTATCCCTTTTGTAATAAATGATGGTTGTGTCAGCATTTTTCAAAACTTATCCCTAAAGACTGTACAATAGGGTAGCCTAATCAATACAAACAAACAAATATATCCTCTATAATATGTATTCATCAGGTATAGGACGTCCACTGCTGAACATAGGCCTCCCCAAATGCTTTCCATGTTGCCCGGTTGGTAGCGGCCTGTGTCCACCGCCTTCTTGCTACCTTGCTACCGTGCTATGGAGAGGACTATGCTCGGTGTATCTTTACGAGACCGAATCATAAATGAGGAGATCCGTAAACGAACTAAAGTCGCTGACATAGCCCGACGGATTAGCAAGCTGAAGTGGCAGTGGGCAGGGCACATAGTACGCAGAACTGACGGCCGATGGGGCAGCAAGGTTATGGAGTGGAGGCCGCGTACCGGAAAACGCAGCGTGGGACGTCCACCCACAAAGTGGACCGACGACATAATATGTATTACTGTAGATAAATTACTTACATCTACGTCAGTGTAGAGCAAACAGAAATTAATTCCATGTTTTCTCAAACCAAAGTCAACATTATTTACCATATTTTGGGCAATTTCCTAATTTATTTGGGAACACGGAAACGTCGACAAATACGTAGGAAATGGGGATCTGATTGACTTGACGGAGCAACCTGGTAATTTAAATGAATTTCTGAAATTTTGTTATATTCGTTGGAGTCATAATTTTTGGGGTGGTAAATTAGGGAAATGATAAGGGAAATTGATGTCTTTCAGTCTTACTATTCACACCTCTCGTTCCCACCGCTGCAACTCCTGTGTAGCCAGGATCTACAGCTTGACCGCCAATAAAAACCCAACCAGCGAAGGCCACGTTTGTTCCGCGGGTCTTTGTCATTTAGTCTGTCTATTTATTTAAAAAAACATGTAGTCTCTACTAATTGACTATCTACTGTATTAAGAGTACTTTCCCTTTAGATAGCATCACAAAATTCCACCCTCTATATTATCATTGTGTTGTGCACCATCATAATTATAAATTGTGCAGAATTTTAAATTCCACTGAAACTCGATGCCGTAAATAAACTTACAGAATAAAATCCCTGCATCTCTATAAAGTATTAAAATTAAAACAAAAACAACAACAAAAACTCCACACGCTTAATATCGCGAAGCTTTCAATTTTCGCGAAACAAAAATATTATTCCGTTGAACTTATTAATTAATTCGTTGCGAGCGGTTCCCTAGAGTTCCATTGTTGACGTTTCACACATCGGGCTGTTTTTTGTTGCAAAATCAACCCTATTACAACTGTACAAGATTGATTCTGTATGGCTTGTTGTGCCGTGAAAATGTTGGCATTTATGAAGTATAGGCCCCGTGAGGTTTAAAGATGATACTTTTTGAATCTGTGAATTTTTATTGAAATCGACGACATCGTAATTGTAGCAGGAAAGCGCTGGACGCAAGCCGCTACCAACCGGGTAACATGGAAAGCATTGGGGGAGGCCTATGTTCAGTAGTGGACGTCCTATGGCTGAGATGATGATGATGATGATGATGATGATAAATTTTTATCGAGTGCTTTGCCCGAGGTGAAATGGGACATCGTGAAAATCACTCGAAATTTTCGACAGAGGGGTAATCAATGTCGATGACAAAAGTAGAGATGTCGAAATATCGATAAATAATGATATCGAAAGGACTATCGGTAGTATCAATATTGACGATGGTAAATAAAATGGTCACTATTGACTACTTGTCGCTAGGATTGGGGCGTGAGCTTTAGGTGCTATCTTCTTTCCTGAACAGTTTAAGTGTTAACGAATTGTTTGTTGTTGCAAATGCTGTTGACATTATTGTTATGGCGACAGATTTAAGATGGCGGTAGCTAGCCAGGCGGACTTAGAACGAGCCCTACCAGTTACCGCCAACCAAACCGAGGAGAAAATCTTGTCCTCACTGGAAATGTAACCTGGGAACTCTGAGTCTGAAGCAGATGTTCTTGCACTAGACCACAGAGGCGGTTAAATATAGTTGGGAGGTTCTTTGCTCTTTGGGTCAACGACCTCAAGCGAATCTAACAGTAACTGAATGAAAAAAAAAAAACCTTTTTTGCCTGTGTCTGTCATTTTCACAGTAAATAGTCCAATTTAATCCGCACTTTATTCCATGTGCGAAAGCACATAAAATTAAACAATTCGCCCATTTATTTGCGGAGTCGCTTTAGCGCGATGAGTGCATTATCAGTTGGGGGTAGGGTGACCAGGTGGAAGCACCTAGCGAGACTTTTCTGTGGCCAATTCACGTATTTTGAATGTCAAGATCTCGCTGGACGTTCAGAATTCGTCCCATTGAAAAACAGTTCTAAATCCGTATTCACAAGGGTCATTTTCGATAGAACGATTACTCGATAGGATCACAACTCAGTGTTTTGTTGTCGTTGAAGTTTTGTTACGTAAGTAAGGCCAATGGTCCGTATTCAACCGGTTCCATCCACTTGGAAAAGGGTCTCCCCTATGGATTGGACAACGACCGGTCCTACATTGCCCGCATCCAGGTGCTTCCCAGAATCATCAACGGATCGACCGTGGTCGTCACTCCAGAACTTTTCTGGTACTCTGTGAAACTATGCAGACTTCCTTGTTTCGATTAGTTTTCACGACGCACTCTAGAAAATCGGCAAGACCTGGAGCGAGATCAAACGCGAAGCTCAAGACTGAACGCGATGGAGGACTGTTGTGGACGCCCTCTGCCCCATCTAGGGGACATAGGACGTTAAGTCTAGTCTAGAGTAGGTACTCTCTGAACTTTTTAGTTCGTTTTTAGTCGCACTTTGTAAGGGTTTTGGCGCAGAATATGCACTTTACAAACAGGACATTCGACTCATAATAATATGCATTTTTCACAAAACCTTCCCTTGACCATTTTGCAAGATGCCCATTGTAGTTGAAGATTCTTGGTGTAGCTTACTTCAGTCTTTGACCTCATCATGACTTTCCTTCTGGTGAGATGCTGATAAACAAGAATGAAAAGAATGTCGCCTTTATGAAAAAAAGGTATGGTGATTTAGTGATACCAATTCATGGTAACCCTAGCTGAATTTGGTGTGCATGGCAAATAAGCAATTACGAACGAATTGTCAACAATAAAACGTAATTAGCGCCGGTTAACGGAGTTGTAACGATTTTAAATACAAAACCGGTTTTGTCGGTTAAATTGACGGTGAATGCGCTTTGAGTGACAGTTGTCAACCTGCTAGTCTTTAGGTCATGTGGGGTCAGCGCGGTGTTTTGCGTTTTAGATGCGCAAATGTAATGTAATTCTGAACCTCTTTAATTCTGCTAGTGCACACTCAAATAGGTCGCGGGAGGTGCCTGGATGCGAGCGGCGCAGCATCAGTCTTCGTGGAAATCCTTGGGGGAGGCCTTTGTCCAGCAGTGGACGTCTTTCGGCTGAAACGAACGAACGAACACTCAAATAGATCGTTTCATCCACGAAGACGCGTCCGCGATTGTTTGGGTACACGCTGAATTAATTTATCAATGAGTGCACACGTACACTACAATAATGACGCTCGGATTGCTCGGATCAAATTCCCCGCACCTCGCGTTTCCCTCGACCAAAAAGTGGTGGGGCGCGTCTTTGTGGATGACACGATCTATAATAATAATTATTAATATTATGCTATTTATAACCCGTCTAAGAAAAAGACTAAATTAAAATTAGAGACAAAGTACTTTTGTGTTCTACTAAAAACAAACTATAGTTATAAGTTACAAGTATATCAGCAGCCACGCAGTGTCAAGGAACATTCCGTCTTATCGTTCACCCTATATTTATACATCTACAATACAGTAGTAAAAGATCTTACGAGCGATATTTCTGTGCCCATGTCCACTATGGTCCCGCCCGCCCCAACCGTGTAGAAGCGCTTTATGGGTCGAAGCCGCCGAAGAAAATAAATTGGATTCATGCCATCACAAAGATGTATGGCTACTGGACACGGGATGACTATTCCCACCTCGCGTTCCCACCTTCCCACCGTTGTAATTCTTGAGTAACAGAACTATTCACACCGCTGCAAACTTTTCCCACCCTGTGTAGCCAGGATCTACAGCTTGACCGCAAAAGTAAATACCCCCACCATTGATGGTCACATAAAAAAACATCCTATGCCCATACCTTAATTATGTTTCCTTCTAAAATGTCATAAGCGGGAGGCCCTTCTTAATAAATTTTCGCTTTTTCATCATCATCAGCCCATAGCAATCCACTGCTGGACTGGATATACAGTGTGTCCGGCCACCCGTGTCCGACCCGTTAGGGCGCAGTAATATGATCACTTTTATCGACAAATCCACTGGAATAAAACATTTAAATAAGTTGAACGGACACTGTATTATCTACATATGCGCCACTAAACCCTGACTTAGGCTTTTACAACTAAGAATGGCAGAAGCCAGTAATTTTCGTCAATATACATAGATTTTTGTAATGAAAACGCAATTTTGTAAACTGAAAATGTTTGCAATTATTGCTACTTATTTTCTTCTTGTAAAAATCTTCTTAAGTCAATAAAATAAATTGAAATTGCAAAACGTAGATACGATAATAAGCTTAATTAAAAGAAAGAAAGAAAGAAAGAAAAAATGTTTATTTGGCACCAAATTACATGCACTTAAAACCTACACAATATTTAACTTATTCTAATACAAAACAAAAAATATATACAGTTAAAAAATAATTATAATTTTGCTACCAAATTGGGCTCCGCTCAGTTAAAAAATTGTCTTCGAAAAAAAAGCTGTGGTATTTCCGGATCAAAAAAATAAGTGTCTTTTCCAGCGTTTCTGACGTCCGTATACAAACACGCTCGAAGCAAAACGCATTACATAAAAACTGTGAGTTGTGGGGTTTTTGACGTCGGCCGCGGAAGCGCGTAAACTGATTTCACGTGTCTAGTGTTACGTGTACGTCATCCCACTGCTGGGATGAACGTGGGTCAATTATTTTTTGGTTTTTGTAAAAAAATAATTATTAGTGATTGTTGCAATTAGTATTAAATAGTTAACCCCTCGAGCTATGTTAAATAAATGCTTGTTTTTAAGAGTCGGTTTTCTATTGTCACCTAGTTGAGTTGAAATAATTTATTTTGCGTATGCAGTCGCTATAGCACGTATGGAGATTGAAGGTGCAACAAAGTATAACTCTTGCCATAAGTATGCAATAAACGCATCTTATGTACTTCTGATATGCTTTATTTTGTGCGAGGCTATATGATTAATATGACAGTTGTATCTAAACCTTAATAACTAGATACGTATTTCTTTGTCTAAAACGCATTTCTTTAAGGAAACTAGATATTCAGAAAATTAAATCTGACTCAGACGCTGTCTTTGTTCACTTGACAGCACATTCAAACTGTATAGTTACTGCAAAATAGCCCATAATACAACTAAATACAGATGACATATTCAATTTATGCCTGTACAAATAAAATGGCCGATGTCACGCGCCATTTCACGGGAAATTTATTTGACATAAAGTTTTTCACCGTTTTGTCGGTGAACAGAGAATTATTTATAATATTTGATACATTACATTAATTTTGAAGAATTTTTATTGTTTTGAACGCTTTGAAAGTGAAATGAAGTTTAAGATTTTATTATTACTTTAGGTTTTTGAAGGTATTTGTGCCTAGAGATTGTTAGGACTTGGCTTTGCAAGAGATCCTATAAGTTACGTCAATGTGGACATTTCTATTCTAACTGTGGAAAAAAGCGTTTTGATAGCTAATAAGTATCAAGCTACTATAGCTGACCGATGAAGGTGTCGGACTGGCCTACTCGAGATCCGAGGACCGATGTTTCGAACCCCGCCGCTGGACTATTGTTGTGAACCCAATCGTAAAACAAGCATATTTAGCATAGCACGAGGGGTTAACGGGACTATTATCAATTTTGTAGTCCATTTGTTTCCTATTCTAACTTCATCATCATCATTTCAGCTACAAGACGTCTACTGGTGAACATAGGCCTCCCGCAATGATTTCCACAAAGGCTGGTTGGTACCGGCTTGCATCCAGCGCCTTCCTGCTACCTTTATGAGGTCGTCAGTCCACCTTGTGGGTGGTATTCTAACTTATTTTACCAAAATTCTATTACGAGGTAACATCAGCCTCGTACATCAGTGGTCGAAATCATGCTAATGTATATTGTGCAACACAAACGGTGATTGCCTGCATAATGCGTTGTACATGCATGTGTAATTGAGGCCGAGTGTACAGCGATACACTAAGTGCCTCGCGTGCCGACGTTAGTTGTAGGGTGACGATGATATAAGGTATAGAGTGGACAGAAAAGTATTTATTCTAGTTAACTAGCAGGGCCCCAAGTCCGCTAATTTACAAATGGCTCAATTGAATCGTAATCGAATCTCAATAGAATTATTTGACACTTTTGGTATTCTGCTATTAAAAATTACCACATTTATTACAAATAAATATATTCTATTCTATTCTATTCTAAAAAAAGACCAATGATTTTCCAATGGCATTCCATTGAACTGCCATTGGACTATTTGGTAGTCTGCTCTTCAATCGTGTTACAATCGTAAATCGATTGTGGGTTAAAATGGTATTCTACTATTATTTGACGTTTGTTTGACATTTGGTCCACTGGTCGCAAGTTAAAATAACTTAATTTAAATCTTTGTCAGGAACCCGAATTAAACTACCTGGGGAATTTTATATTTCCAGAAAATTGCGTAATGAACTAAATTATAAATAACTTGAAAAAGTCGAACTGCTTAAAGCGGGAATCAAACCCACGTCCTTTCGCTTGCCGGGAGACTGTTCCATCTGAGCTACTTAGACACTGGATGAACCCGTCAAAATTTTCAAGTGTAATACTTTGTTAAGGTAAGAATTTTTTGTTTCATCAATGTCATAAGGTAATCCGTCTGCTCGTTTGCCTCCTGTCACATAAAAAAAACCCAGAAGTTTAGAAGAAAAAAAAGTTATTTACTCAAAATAATAAAAATTTCTAAATATTTGTCCCGGTATTTTTCCACAAAAGCAAGGCCACCCAGCCGCCACGGCGTCTGGTTGCCGCACTAGGCTTGCCAAACGTTCGCGTTAATTGGGGACAGCCTGATAATTGAATGCCATTCGTTAATTTGGCTAATGGATGTCGCGCATTAGCGTATCGGGTTTCGGAGAATGCATATGTTTGAAATCATAGCTCGGACCATAGACAAAGATTACCAAGAAGACCATAGAAGCTGGCCGATGCATTCTTCTTCTTCTTCTTCTTTTCAGCCAAATGACGTCCACTGCTGGACAAAGGCCTCCCCCAAGGTTTTCCACAATGAACGGTCCTGCGCTGCCCGCATCCAGGCTCTTCCCGCGACCTTTACCAGATCGTCGGTCCACCTAGTAGGAGGCCTGCCCACGCTACGTCCGTCTTCCAGCCCGTGGTCGCCACTCGAGAACTTTCCTGCCCTAACGGCCATCGTCTCTACGAGCTATGTGCCCCGCCCACTGCCGGCCGATGCATTATTACAAAATAATTGGAGCCAAAAAGAGATGGGTTGATGCAAGTTTCCACACGAGTGAAAGAGGAAGAGCTGCTAAATTGTCTGCTTTTCTTCTTATCCTTTATTTTTGTATTTTTGTTTTGTGGTTTCCAGTGTGACTGTTAGCGACGCGTTCATAATATTATTTTTAAGTGTTAATTTGTTGTTGTTTCTCAGTGTATTCATTGCTTAAATCCATATCACGCAAATGTATGTAAAACTGCGGTAGTTATAAGTTTGTTTTTATTAAATATTGGAGGGTATTTTGTGGCCCTATTTCTGCCTGTCATAAGCGACAGTTGAGAATGAACCGTCAGTTCAAACCGATCCACGAGCGACTATGGACCGTGCGGAACACCTGCTACTGCGCTACGCACAGAATGAATCCTTTGGTGCGGAACTTGATGCAATAAACGAAGGTAAAAGTATACCACGGAATAGTAAATTACTTACCTTGACTCCAGTGTTGGATGAATCAGGACTACTTCGCGTTGGAGGCCGTATTGATGCTGCATTGGATGCAAAAAGCCCTGGAAGCAAAAAAGCCTATTATCCTAGACGGACGTCATCCAATTGCTCAGCTCATCGCGCGACACTACCATGTTAAGGCCGCACATGGGAGTCAAGAGACAGTTGTTAACGAACTGAAACAAAGATATTGGTTGATACGATTGAGACCCACTGTAAAAGCGATCGTGTCTAAATGTATGTTTTGTCGCATAAAGAAATGTAAGACCCAGATTCCACGTATGGGAGATTTGCCTCAAGGGCGATTAGCTCATCACCAACGTCCATTCTCGCACTGTGGTCTAGATCTGTTTGGCCCTCTTGAAGTGGCTGTAGGACGACGCAGAGAAAAAAGGTATTGTGTCTTGTTTACATGCCTTACAGTACGAGCAGTGCACTTGGAGGTGGTTGCTTCACTAACTGCTGATTCTCTCATCATGGCTCTTCGAAGGATGGCAGCGCAACGCGGATGGCCATGTCATTTGTACTCTGACAATGGGACCAACCTGCGGGGTGCTGAAAAAGAGCTACAGCGATGCATGAGTGCCCTAGATGTAGATGTTCTTCGGCAGGAAGGCGTAAACAACCACATGAGTTGGCATTTCATTCCACCAGCCAGTCCCCATTGGGGTGGGGCGTGGGAACGATTAATTAGGACAGTTAAAACGTCGCTGAAGGTGGTCCTGAAGGAAAGAGCACCCAGAGAGGAGACTTTAGTTACACTTTTAGCTGAAGTTGAAAATATGATTAACAGTCGACCGTTGTCTCATGTATCAGTAGATCCGTCTACAGTCGAAACATTAACTCCTAATCATTTTCTTCTAGGAAACTCCTCCAATTTACCTACTATTGGTGAGTTTGATGACTCAGACTTATATCTAAGGAAGCTTTGGCGTAAAGCTCAACGGATGGCGGACATGTTTTGGAACAGGTGGGTAAAAGAGGTATTACCAGACATGTTGCCGCGTAGGAAATGGAACGAGGAACGAGCGCCGCTGCAAGTTGGCGATTTGGTGCTTGTGGTTGACCCAAGCTCACCCCGTAACACCTGGCCGAAAGGCATTATCCATCAAATATACCCTGGTAAGGACGGGCGCACACGGATGGTTGATGTTAAGACCAAAACAGGAATCTTGCGACGGTCTGCGGCACGCGTCGCACCTATTTCCGTCGTAAATTGAGTGCTGCGATGCAGCACTAGGGTGGGGAGTGTTAGCGACGCGTTCATAATATTATTTTTAAGTGTTAATTTGTTGTTGTTTCTCAGTGTATTCATTGCTTAAATCCATATCACGCAAATGTATGTAAAACTGCGGTAGTTATAAGTTTGTTTTTATTAAATATTGGAGGGTATTTTGTGGCCCTATTTCTGCCTGTCATAAGCGACAGTTGAGAATGAACCGTCAGTTCAAACCGATCCACGAGCGGCACCGCACGCCGCCACAGTTGTAATACTTGGAATAAACGCGATTTCATACAAACGTTCGTTTTTCTCCAATTCGCACCTACGATCGCCAACAAAACTTCGAGCCGGATCATCAGCGGATTAAATGATCCACACACCGGTAAAAATGGTGCGAACGCGGAGTACTACGCGACTCGAACGGGAACAAAATGGCGGCAGTCATAAATGTGTTCCGGACAATCCTCCTCAGCATGATAGAACTGAACTTTGTGCTGCATATGGTGTTGGAAAAAGTGCATCGATCGACGTACTAACGGTAAAAAATAATGTCATCGAGCCTGCGAACAGTGTCAAATCGGAACCACCGCCACCCGCTCCCACAAGTTTGAAATCTGGCAAGTCATCCGTCACCTCCATACAAACAAGAAAAAAACGGTTGGAGATGCAAGCTGCGTTACAAAAGGCTAAAATTCGCATGGAATTGATAGACAAACAGCTCGAGGTGGATATCGCAGAACTCGAAGATGAAGAATACAACTTAGACACGGAAAAACCTGATGACTTCATCGTTGAGAAATGGTTAGAATCGAGCTACAAATCGCAAGAAAAAGATAGCATCGAACACCCGAGAGCACCATCACCTGTGCCTCCCGCTCCTGCCAGCAAACAAACGGCCGCCGGGCCGCTCCCGGCCGCAAGCAGCCGGCCGACCGCCGAGTGCGCTGCGCCGGCGCCGCCGCCGCAGGCTCGAGAAGGGAGTACTGATGCAACACTGCAAATGCTAACTGGTACTATAAAAGATCTGGCAGCCGCTGTGTGTGCTAAGGAAAATCACGCCAACCTGCTCAGCCGCTTGAGTACACCACAAAATCTGCCTGAGTTCAGCGGTGATCCCATCGAGTGGCTACAATTCAAACAAGCATACGACGAGTCGACTGAAGTTTGCGGTTTCAGTGCAAAAGAGAACTTATGGCGGTTGCGTAAGTGTCTCAGAGGTGCTGCTAAAGATACCGTGTCAGCTATGCTTATTAGTGCGACGTCACCTGATGTAATTATATCTACACTACAACTACGTTTTGGAAACCCAGATGTCATCATAAACCGCATACTTTATGACATCAAACGATTGCCACCAGTGCCACACGACTACCAGAAAGATATCGTCATGTTTTCATGCAAAATACGAAACTTCATCGAAGCAGTACGTGCGCTGAACACTGAAGAATACCTACAAGGAATGAGCATCGTTTCGATCATCCTATCGAAGCTGCCAACTGTGTTGCTGTCTAAGTGGATAGACTACAGTTATCCAATAATTACTGAAAATAAGGAATCTCGATTGAGTATTTTATCTGAATTCCTGCATAATGAAGCCGTAAAAGTGTCAGCTACGTCATCATCGAATGTGTATTACAGCAACATACGCACTGATAAGAGTTATCACAACTACGATAATCATAAACGCATCGAAAATAAACCGCAAACAGTGTTAACACAATGTGAACCATCAACAGATGATAACAAGTGCGAGTTTTGCAATTCTACTCATCGACACAAGCTAACGGATTGTAAACAATTCAAGAAGGCGCTTAGAAAAACGAGATGGCAATACGTAAAACGCAAAGGAATTTGCTATAAATGCCTAATATCCCGTCACACTCGAGACACCTGCCCGGCGCCCGCGTGCGACAAGGACAACTGCGGAGCAGCGCATCACCGGTTGCTGCACTTTGATAACAACAGTCGTAGTGAACGAAATAACATTAACGCTAGTGAATCACAACAACAATCTGTGGAAACTGTAACTCATATCAACGCTAGTGAGTGTCAAGTGTTGCTAAAAGTAGTGCCCGTGCGTATACACGGACCTAACGGTATAATTAGTGCATCGGCCTTGCTCGACGACGGCTCCACCGTCTCACTGATCAGCAGTGAGCTGGCTGAGCGCGCGGGCTTGCGCGGCCGGCGCGAGACGATGCGAGTCAGCGGCGCCTGGAGTAGTAACGAACTGGTTTGTGACGCGACCGTGACTAATGTTCGTTTATCAGGTATGGACAATAAGTTGTATACGATAAGAGCGCGCAGTGTAAATGAGCTTAACTTACCTTTACAAAAACTTAGTACTGTTAACTTGAAATCTAAAAACTTGTGTAATATTAAAGATAAGTTATATAGTTTAGACAATAAACCTGAAATATTAATTGGTCAGGATAATTATAATTTAATGTTCCCATTAGAAATTGTATCTGGGGATAAAAATGAGCCGTTCGCTACACTCACGCCTTTAGGTTGGTGTATTCACGGGGTTGAGCGTGTGCCGCAGACCAGGTCAAATTTTGGACACGTCAACCTGTGCTTCTCAGCCCCCGCAAGTGTGCCCACCGAAGACGAGCTCATACTACGGGACCTTCAGGAGCAGGTAAAGCATTATTTTTCCGTTGACTCTGTAGGTATTTCTAGTACGGTAAGACAGAATGCAGACCACGTTCGTGCCATCGCCCACCTGGAGAAAACATCGGAGCTGATTGATGGCCGCTGGTATGTGGGTTTACCCTGGAAGGACCCATATTGTAAGTTGATTGATTCTTACACTAATGCCTATAAAAGATTTTTAGGTATTGAAAGGAAAATGTCACGTTGTGAAGGTTTCGCTCAGCGATATAAAGAGCGTATTGAGCATTTGTTGGTCAATGACTTTGCTCAGGAGTTAACGGATGTCCAGGACTCTTCGAAAGCCTGGTATTTACCACATTTTGGAGTTGACAACCCCAACAAGAAAAAGTTGAGGTTGGTGTTCGACGCGGCTAGTAAGGCAAACGGTTTGTGTTTGAACGATTATTTACTAACTGGTCCTGACTTGTTATCTTCTCTATTTGGAATTATGCTGCGCTTTAGGGAGAACAATATTGCAGTAACAGGAGATATAAAGGACATGTTTTTAAGAATAAAAGTTCACCCCGAAGATCAGCACGCCTTACGTTTCTTGTGGAGAAACAGCCCTGCAGAACCTATAAAAACATATGTGATGACATCTCTTGTATTTGGTGCTAACTGCTCACCTTTTATTGCACAATTTATTAAGAATAAAAACGCCGAGCGCTATAGTTCATCGCTGCCCGACGCCGTAGACGCGGTATTTAACTCACATTATATGGACGACTATATTGCTAGTTTTGATGATGAGTCGTCTGCAATCGAGATGGTTAACAATATTATAAAAATTCACAAAGAAGGTGGTTTTGAAATTCGTAATTTTACATGTAATGACTTGAATGTTTTGGGAAATTTGCCAAACGAAACTGTAAATCAAACTGCTGTTCATTATAACTTGGACCAAGAGCAGTACAATGGCGAACGCACTCTTGGTTTAATATGGTTTCCTAAGGAAGACAAGTTAGGATTCGATCTGACCCTGAAACGAATCCCGGAAACTGTTATTCAGGGGAAAGAGAGGCCTACAAAACGTCTTATGTTACAGGTTATAATGTCAATATTTGATATTTTTGGATTTTTATCGCCTTTCACAATTCAGGGTCGTATAATTTTACAGGATACCTGGCGCTTAAATATTGGTTGGGACGATTGTATTCCAGATACTGTTTATAACGCATGGTGCAAATGGCTTGACCTACTTAAGGTAATAAAAAACATACGCATTCCTAGGTGCTATCTGCGAGCTACGGGTGCGAGGGAGACAAACGATCAAACTGCAGTCCCTCCTCTTCACCGCTCAACGCCTACGGACGGAACTAATTATGATGCGTCTACGCATAGTGCTACGACGAGCTACGAAACTTCTGTTGCCGTAGCACCTGCTACGAGGTCTAAAAATAGATATCAACAGTTGGAACTACACGTATTTAGTGACGCGTCTTCCAAGGGAATGTGTGCCGTAGCGTATTGGCGTTGGGACGATAATGGCGTAATACATGTTGCATTTGTAGCTAGTAGGTGCCGTGTCATGCCTGTGAAACCGCTGACAATACCGCGCGCAGAGCTACAAGCGGCGTTGCTAGCAGCCAGACTCGCGAATACTATAGTTCAAGAACATAAATTAAAACCTGTTCGTCAATTTTTCTGGTGCGATTCCACTACAGTTTTGCACTGGATCAGAAATGATACTCGCTCGTATAAAGTCTTCGAGGCAAATCGTTTAGGGGAAATTGACGAACTTACAAAACAGGACGAGTGGAGATACATCCCGTCGAATTTAAATGTAGCAGACTTGGCTACGCGAGATGAATTTGACCTGCATTTGTTTCAGGACGAATGGTTGAATGGTCCAGTATTTTTACTCAGTGGCAGCGAGTCGTGGCCGAGGGACGTGGTAGGTAAACCCGATGCAGACGAAGTGAACTCTGCTATTTGTATGGCTGTGAGTGTGACTCAAGTCATCCCACGTATGGAGTTACCAGTTCCAGATCCTAAGCGTTTTTCTTCTTGGCTTCGGTTACTGAGAGCCACAGCTACGGTGCTAAAGTTTATTGATGCATGCAAAAGACTTACCAAGGAAATAGACTGCTGCGCTATGGACCGGGCGGAACACCTGCTACTGCGCTACGCACAGAATGAATCCTTTGGTGCGGAACTTGATGCAATAAACGAAGGTAAAAGTATACCACGGAATAGTAAATTACTTACCTTGACTCCAGTGTTGGATGAAACAGGCCTACTTCGCGTTGGAGGCCGTATTGATGCTGCATTAGATGTAGCCCTGGAAGCAAAAAAGCCTATTATCCTAGACGGGCGTAATCCAGTTGCTCAGCTCATCGCACGACACTACCATGTTAAGGCCGCACATGGGAGTCAAGAGACAGTTGTTAACGAACTGAAACAAAGATATTGGTTGATACGATTGAGACCCACTGTAAAAGCGATCGTGTCTAAATGTATGTTTTGTCGCATAAAGAAATGTAAGACCCAGATTCCACGTATGGGAGATTTGCCTCAAGCGCGATTAGCTCATCACCAACGTCCATTCTCGCACTGTGGTCTAGATCTGTTTGGCCCTCTTGAGGTGGCTGTAGGACGACGCAGAGAAAAAAGGTATTGTGTCTTGTTTACATGCCTTACAGTACGAGCAGTGCACTTGGAGGTGGTTGCTTCACTAACTGCTGATTCCCTGATCATGGCTCTTCGAAGGATGGCAGCGCGACGCGGATGGCCATGTCATTTATACTCTGACAATGGGACCAACCTGCGGGGTGCTGAAAAAGAGCTACAGCGATGCATGAGTGCCCTAGATGTAGATCCACATGAGTTGGCATTTCATTCCACCAGCCAGTCCCCATTGGGGTGGGGCGTGGGAACGATTAATTAGGACAGTTAAAACGTCGCTGAAGGTGGTCCTGAAGGAAAAAGCACCCAGAGAGGAGACTTTAGTTACACTTTTAGCTGAAGTTGAAAATATGATTAACAGTCGACCGTTGTCCCATGTATCAGTAGATCCGTCTACAGTCGAAACATTAACTCCTAATCATTTTCTTCTAGGAAACTCCTCCAATTTACCTACTATTGGTGAGTTTGATGACTCAGACTTACATCTAAGGATGCTTTGGCGTAAAGCTCAACGGATGGCGGACATGTTTTGGAACAGGTGGGTAAAAGAGGTATTACCAGACATGTTGCCGCGTAGGAAATGGAACGAGGAACGAGCGCCGCTGCAAGTTGGCGATTTGGTGCTTGTGGTTGACCCAAGCTCACACCGTAACACCTGGCCGAAAGGCATTATTTATTTATTTATTACAGGAATCTTGCGACGGTCTGCGGCACGCGTCGCACCTATTTCCGTCGTAAATTGAGTGCTGCGATGCAGCACTAGGGTGGGGAGTGTTAGCGACGCGTTCATAATATTATTTTTAAGTGTTAATTTGTATTGTTTCTCAGTGTATTCATTGCTTAAATCCATATCACGCAAATGTATGTAAAACTGCGGTAGTTATAAGTTTGTTTTTAATAAATATTGGAGGGTATTTTTGTGGCCCTATTTCTGCCTGTCATAAGCGACAGTTGAGAATGAACCGTCAGTTCAAACCGATCCACGAGCGGCACCGCACGCCGCCACAGTTGTAAAACCTAAGAATAAAAGCGATTTCATACAAACGTTCGTTTTTCTCCGATTCGCACCTACGATCGCCAACAACCACGATTTTGGTATTTCGGTAGTAATCGCATCACTACTCTCAGGAAATACATAGACTACCTTAATAGCATTAAGGCAAGATTCCATGAAACACGGCATGAACTTCATCACAGCACAACTCACATCACAGCACAGCTCAGCGTTAAACCAGGATCCAATGTATCACGTACCTATGTACGAGCACAGATAGAATATAGTCGAAAACATTTTGCCATTCCTTTTACAGTTGGGCAAAAACAAAACAATTGCTTTAAACATTCCCCAAGCTCATCTTCCTCTCGGTCGGTACACTCTTGCCAGAGTGGTCGTAGTCATCATTGTGATTCACGATGAGTGATGTTTTTTGCATTACGGCGCGATTCGTCGCAGNAATTACACTTTTAGCTGAAGTTGAAAATATGATTAACAGTCGACCGTTGTCTCATGTATCAGTAGATCCGTCTACAGTCGAAACATTAACTCCTAATCATTTTCTTCTAGGAAACTCCTCCAATTTACCTACTATTGGTGAGTTTGATGACTCAGACTTATATCTAAGGAAGCTTTGGCGTAAAGCTCAACGGATGGCGGACATGTTTTGGAACAGGTGGGTAAAAGAGGTATTACCAGACATGTTGCCGCGTAGGAAATGGAACGAGGAACGAGCGCCGCTGCAAGTTGGCGATTTGGTGCTTGTGGTTGACCCAAGCTCACCCCGTAACACCTGGCCGAAAGGCATTATCCATCAAATATACCCTGGTAAGGACGGGCGCACACGAATGGTTGATGTTAAGACCAAAACAGGAATCTTGCGACGGTCTGCGGCACGCGTCGCACCTATTTCCGTCGTAAATTGAGTGCNCACCGTGTCAGCTATGCTCATTAGTGCGACGTCACCTGATGTAATTATATCTACACTACAACTACGTTTTGGAAACCCAGATGTCATCATAAACCGCATACTTTATGACATCAAACGATTGCCACCAGTGCCACACGACTACCAGAAAGATATCGTCATGTTTTCATGCAAAATACGAAACTTCATCCAAGAAGCACAGTGCTGAATGGGAAAGCTCCAACGATATAAGATAAGCCTCTCCAAACCATTCCTAAAGGGAAACACAGGGTCATGGAAAAAACTCATTAAGCGGAAATAAAAGGTAAGCCCAAGAAATTATTGGTACGCAAACTGGGCATTATGGAACGAACCACATGTCCAACAAAATGGGCCTAACAACGGAAGACAGCTCTCGAGCATGTGGAATACATATGGGGTCCATGAATCAATACTGTAAGGATGGGTCTGCCTGTTACAACGTGCCGGTTACAACTTTGATCCACCGCAAGGGCTTCCTCAGCCACAAGTGGTTTCACCTTGATTAGGATTGAGGGAGTGTTCTCACCTCGTTCCTACCTCCTCAGCGCGCGAGCAAGCCGGGGTAAACATACTCACAGCGCGGTAGGTCGGGTAAAGGGAAGACTGAGTCGGTTCTTGCACTAAATTCCCTACTAGCTTTAGGGAGTACAATATTGCAGTAACAGGAGATATAAAGGACATGTTTTTAAGAATAAAAATTCACCCCGAAGATCAGCACGCCTTACGTTTCTTGNCAGTGACCTTAATTATTTATTTAATTAAAAAAATTAAGTAAAGTAACCTAAGTTGAACGCGACTATACCATATGTATGGGAAAAAGAATTTACAGAAAATTGTAAACTATCACGGTTTTAGGGCTAAAATCAAGTATTTTTTCAAAGAATTTGTCTTTGAATTATTAGTTACTAGCTTGCCGCCCGCAGCTTCGCCCGCTTGAAATTTTGTCTGTCACAAAAAAACTTCATCGCGCGCTCCCTGTTTCAAAAAACCGGGATAAAAATAAAAACTATCCTATGTCCTTTCTCGGGACTTAAACTATCTTTATGCCAAATTTCATTAAAATCGGTTTAGCGGTTTAGGCGTGAAAGCAAGACAGAGAGATTGGTGTTAACTATCCAATTATAATTTAATATTTAACGATAGAAACAATGTTAAAAATGTGGCTTCCAGCTTACGAATTTTCATTAACCATTAAAATAGGCCGATTTATAGCTGTTTTTATGTCCCCTGACATTATGGCTGCCTGGTCTTGGCCGTTTGATGGGGATTTTATTTTATTTTATTTTATTTGTTAATTTTATTGATAATTTGATGGCTAACTGTGGGTTAACGAGCAGGGGATCTATTGGAGTGTCGCTAGGAATCTATTAGTGATATTGAAGAGTGCTTAAGATCATAATAGAGCCATAAGCTGATACCTTGTTACAGATATAGAGCTTAACTTCGAACTCCTATGTTCTTCTGATTAATTTCGTTGCGGGTCCAATGACAGTAACTTACCGCTGGGATAAACTTGACCTTCACTGGTTGGGTTATTAGCGGTCAAGTTGTAGATCCTGGCTACACAGGAGTTGCAGCGGTGGGAACGAGAGGTGGGAATAGTCCCTTAGTGTTATGATTACGTCAGAAAACTATCTGAAACTTTACCAGAAACCAGGTTTTAATTTTCCAAGCCATTATTTAAGCTTTATTTTATGGTTTCGGTTTCTGGGACAGAAGCTTTAATAGCACTTAAATCGTTATTAAGAAGTTAGGAAGTTGTTCTCTAGGCCAGATGGTCGTAAAAGTGACTCGCGTAGTACCTATACTCGTACTAGGGATGTATATCTACTATAGTATCGTATGAGAAGCTTATGTTTTCACAGAGAGGGCTATTTTCACTTTTGATGATTTCTGATTTTTTCGGATCCGTTTCATAATCAGTTCTATTGAATCAAAAATGCCTATTTCTTTGCTAAAATGAGGGTTTTCGCGATTGAAAAATCCGCCAAATGGCAATACGTAGACGCGCGAGGTCCAAATGCTGCATAATTGGTTATTTTTGACATGACATTGACGGATATGTCAAAATCCACCAATCACGCAGCATTTGGACCTCGCGTCTACGTATTGCCATCTGGCGGATTTTTCAATCGCGAAAACCCTCATTGCCACCTTTTACAAAGGTTCTATACAAAATCATTTTTCATTTTACTGAGAATTTGCTTAGTGTGGAAATAATTAAATAGCCCTTGAACAGACGCTTCATATTATGTCAGTTTAATGACACCAATGGCACCCCTAACTGACATTGATCATCTCATCCGAGATTTACAGGAAAAATAACTACTAAATAATAATATTATGTGTCCATCGATGTGATAAAAGAAAGACATCCCTAAACTGACATCTGTTTTCGTGTCACGCGCGCGAGCGCTTATTTACAGGTGTTATTGAATCTGCGCGCGTGAACAGCTGCCCTCCAGGTGTTTAGTATTTCACGAGTATTTCAAATGCTTTCTAGAATTTCCAGCACATTCTTGAATAAGGGAAATGTTGTATAGGTCTTAAAAAGTCCTGATTAGCCATATCCGTGCCAAAACTGAAAATTCGTCCAGTAACATTGACACCTGGGTTTCTTGTGCTTATTCTTCTTAGCTAGGCCAGTGCTCGCCAGGTGTTTTGTATTTCACTTGAATTTTGGACTTGGGAAGGGAGGATGTATTGTTGGGATATTTACACACCAGTAGTAGTTCTTAGATGGTAATATCTCGGGACATATAAAACTCAAATAACTCATTTATTTTATGAGTTTTATATGTCCCGAGATATTACTATCTAAGAACACAACTGGTGTGTAAAAAATATATTATTGTGCTTGAGATAAAAGTGCTTCCATTTAATATTAGGTACTCTTAACATAAAACTCGTCCCATTTATAAAAGCCAAAATGGAAGTCCTCGGTCCCCAATAATTCCATTACAAAACTTCTTAACCCGTAATTCGCCCGCTAAAAGGGACAGTACTGTTCTGTCCCAGAAAAACAAAACGAAAATGGCGGCCTAAGATAATATGGCCGACTATTACGGGTACAAATATACACATTTGGTTTTATTAGTGTTGTGAGGTTGGTATTACGAAGATTTATTAAGGCAAGAATTCTTGTAGATGTAGGTATTGTATAAATATTTTTTCGTACACGTGCCTCGGTTTGTCTTTATGTAGTGTTAATTTAGAAAAATCTAAAACGTTAAATAACGGTATCTTTGTGGCCAATGAGCTGTTGTCATAGTGTGACATTGACAATACGTCAATGTCATACTAGGATCAAACGTCAGAAGAGAGAGACGCGCGGCCGCGGGGACGACTCCGCGCGCTTTGTGTGCTAAGTAATTAAAATAAGGCAATATAATGGCCATAATTTGACAGGTCCACTAGAAATTATTTAAGTTAAACAAATGAATGTTAAGCGACGAAGCGGCAATAACCCAACGGTGAAGGTGTCGGACTGGCCGACTCGAGATCCGAGGAACGCCGGTTCGAACCTCGCCGCCGATGGACGATTGTGGTGAACCCACTCGTAACACAAGCATATTTAACTTACCACGAGCACGAGGGGTTAACGGGACTATAGTTATTTGTATTAGGTACACAAATTACTTTTGTCAAGGACAGAATTTAAAAGTAAATTAGAAAAAAGAATAAAGACGTCACTTTCAAACAAACGCAGAAAAATATGGTTTTTCATTTTGCTCTCTTCTTAAAATTACAAAATGTTATGTAGAGAATCAACTTTAATAATACAATTACATTGAGAACTGTTTATTCATTTATTATTACTTGATAGTCACTAAGACCAAGAAACCCATTTAATAATTAATTTATAAACTATTGTTTGTTTCAGGTATGTTTCGAGAAATAACCACGTTTACGAGCGAATAGGTTTGAAAAACAATCTATTTACTGTAAGATTTGAAACTAACAAGATTTATTTCGGTTAACTTTTCTAACAGTGTGTGAAACAACACGTGTTTGTATTCGTTGGTTAAGTAATTATTATTCTGCTGGGCAAAGGTTAAAATCATATTATTATTACAGCAGTACAACTCAGTAAAAAACTGCTGAATTTGCCATCTATATTCTTTCATATAACGCACAAAATATAGAGAATATTTTTCTGACAATCATCATCATCATTTCAGCCACAGGACGTCCACTGCTGAATATACAATGATTTCCACATCGCCCGGTTGGTAGCGGCCTGCATCCAGCGCCTTCCTGCTACCTTTATTTTTGAATGTACCCATCCAGCTACTCATAAAGGTAGCAGGAAGACGCTGGATGCGGGCCACTACCAACTGGTCATTCAGGAAGTCATTGGGGGAGGCCTATGTTCAGCAGTGGACGTCCTGTGCCTGAAATTATAATGATGATACCTACCCAGAAATAAAACTAAAGTTCGCCACTGATAGACTTAACTTATTGCTTCAAACAAGCAGATCAATCAATATCAATCATTTAATCTTATTCAATATTGAAGCTAGATTAAAATACCAAAGAGTAAATAATGTTCAGAAGATCCCATTGATGCTATTTATGCCAGATATTGAGTGTTCAGTATTAATCCTCAGATTTGTTTATCAATCGGTTTGTTGTATGATTACAGTTAAGTGTGATTTACACCGAACGATTTTAGTCGGAAGATTTTTATTGGGCACTTTGAAGTGTAACGAACGAATGCCTAAAAATATCAATGCGTTATTTTCCAATATACTGTGCATTAATATACACGTAATATAAAAGGTTTTGCAAGAAAATGCGCATTACTGCATTTTTATATTGTGAGTGTAAGTTAGTTTTCTTTTTACTCTTTAGGTAATTCATTGAAAACAGAATAATTATTGACGGGATTGCTACCATGTACCTTAGTTTCGAGTTTCCGATATTTCGGCACTGTTGCAAGTGCCATGACCACGGAGTATCAAAGAAAACAATCAACAGATTCGAGCTATAACATGGCAAATATGTTTTTTTTTCCTTCTTTTTTTCTTCCAAAACATTGAAGAGTTTCGTACATCGAACTTGTATGATTCTATTTACTCATTTCCATAAATGTTTATGTCATGATTCAGCATCAAATATTTACTTGGCATCCGCTCAGAAAAACATACTCGTACGAGTAATTCCTCGTACGGTGTAAATCGCGTTTAATAGATGTTTTGACAGACGGTACACTACGCCTGAGTAATATCGGACGGACAGACAAACCTACGCACTTTAGATAGTAAGCTAATTCCACAGTAGATAAATCAAACAGTACGGAAGCTTCATACAAACGCTCGAAATCAGACTCACGCACACAGACGCACGCTTTACACGAGCTCTAAGCGAACCTCGCAGTCCATCCGTCGCGAGTGTCGCGCACAATTTTATTGCATGCACGTTCCGCTGTATTATACGGCTGCTTAAACTTGGCATCTTCAAAACCAGAACTTTCATTTTTTAAACTTCGTAATAATTCTGAATTGTAAAAATGATTAAATATTACTTTTTAAATAAAGTGCTTACATCTGATTTTGTAATAGTTATTTTTAAATTACGTAATTACGCTTTTTTAACAATTTATGTGTTCTATTTGATAAAGTAATTTGCTCCGCGCGCTTTTGTACTAAGTGATGAACTGTATTTAAAATGAGGCAATAGCTATGTGAAAGTAAGTATCCGGTATTTTATTTATGAGAATAGAATATCTATCGGCCTCTAACAGTACTTAATCAATTTATTCGATTATGTATTCGATCATTATAGAACCTAATTAACGTTTTATTTTTTTGTTAACTACTTAGTCAATTAATTTATTCCATTAGGTATTTGATAATTAAAAAACCTAAATAAACGTTTTAATAAATAAGTAAGTCAGAACCTTATTAATTTTATAAAGATTAAGAGTGCCAACCCTAACACTCAGTTGAAGTGTAGGTATTTAACTCGCCGAAAGGGCTAAGTTTCCGTACTGCTTTAGCTCATATATCTACTGTGCTAATTCTGTATCTTGAGTGCTCTTTGAGAATTTTAAGTGGCAAATAAGATTGACGTCTTCATATTAAATGATTATACATTGTGCAGTTTAGTTTGCTAATAAAAGCATGCGTGTTGTTTGATAAAAAGTTTCTGTTTTTGGAAACTAGAAGGCGCTGTCTTGAAGTTAGATCGCGGTAATTAAGTATATTCATAAATTTAGTCGAGTTTAGTTCTTGGAGAATTGAGAAAGCTTTTTTAGCTGTCTCTCTAGTGCTTTTAATGGTTCCTTTTAATATTATCTTGTGAAATATTTCAATATTATGGTTTAAACTTTAGATTACTTAGTTTTACAATCTAACGCTAGAAGAAAAGAGCACTTAACAGTCCATTAATTAAGTTGAGTTTCGAACAAGCAATGAAACAATGGAGGCACGTTCAGGTCTCTTAAATGTACTTAAGTCTAGGTGGCTTACAGAAGTACAACTAGTTAGGTGTTTTTACTATGTACTTAATTGTATTGTCAGTTTTGGAAGGAAGAAGGAGATTATAGGGTTAAATAAAGCTTTTATGTCACGGAAGTTTTCTTTAACGTGATTTTAGGGGTGTTTTCCTTGTTCGTGTTTTTGATACAACCACAATAATTATTTTTTGATAGAATTAAAAATCTTGAGGCTGTATGGAGGTATCAGATGCCCCATTAGAGAGCTTATTCAACTGGAAACTTAAATCATTAAACTTAATTTAAACAATTGAAGTCATCATCGGGTAATTTAGGCTAAGAATTCATGGCGCAATTTCCACCCGCGCCCGCGCGGTTGCGGTCCCGCAGCTTCTGTAGAATGCAGATACTTATGTAAAAACTAATGCACAACTCACGACGCGGTTTTCGCCCGCAGCGGACTTACTTGACTTATGGTCCTATGTCCCCTAGATGGGGCAGAGGGCGTCCACAACAGTCCTCCATCTCGTTCGCCCGCAGCGGGCGCGGTTGTAATCGGGTCCTGCTCGGCGGTTTTCGCCCGCTCCCGTGAGTTTTGAGATAAAACCGCAATTCGCGCCGGTAACAATCGCGCCGTGAGTTCTTAGCCTTAGTTTCCTCTGCAGTAACACTACTTTCTTCAATTTACCAGAGGCAAACGAAGATTATGGCCTATAGTCCCCACTCTGGCTTGACGGGTTAGGTAGCCCTGTAGGCCTAGGATGCGCGCCGCGATCAGCTTTAATCGAGCCATTTTATCGATATTACGCGATAAGCTCATACATTTATCGTCTAAAATTATTGATAAGATTAAGATTTTGTCACCGTGCGCGTCCCTAGCCCGGGAGATGTAATAAGATGAAGCGATGATGAAGACAATACAACTACTTATGTATACTAATATTATAAATGGGAAAGTAACTGTCTGTCTGTCTTGCTTTCACGCCTAAATCATTGAACCGATTTTGATGAAATGTTTGAGTCGCGGGAAAGGACACAGGCTAGTTTTTATCCCGGTTTTTGAAACAGGGACGCGCGCGATAAAGTTTTTCTGTGACAGACAAAATCCCACGCGGGCGAAGCCGCGGGCGGGAAGCTAGTCAAAAATAAGATTCCACAATCCAAAACTTTGACAAACTATGCCGTCTCCGATCATTCGCCCCTCTGAATCCTCGCCAAGTACTATTAATTTGTTTGGCCAATAATGTCGACCCGTTGAATAAAGCTCTCAAAAGCTCTCGGAATATTCGAACAGCTTCCAATAAACTTCCTCGATGAATTTATTCAAGAAACAAGCCATTTATTGGCGATTACGGTCTAGATCTTGCTCGTATTTCTGTTATGTTAAATAGAGGGTAATTTAGAAAATGTGCCCATTTTATTTTCATACATGGTTCTGTTTTGATCATCAAGTAGGTAATACCTAGCGGAATAGAGCAACAAAGGACAGAGAAATAGTAGGTACTTGGGAAACTTGGTGACTAGTTTAGTGATTGATTATTTATTGGTACAAAACAGTAAAATCATCCTGACTGACGCTGACATAAATGACGTCCAGTGTCCTCCAAAATCAGTTTCGTTTGACAGCTCGTGGTTGTTGCTCTATTTCGAAGGAATTTTAACTTTATGGTTTTGATCTAATGACGAGTATTTTTTAAAGAATATTAGACATTTTTATTGTAAATACAAATTAGTTCCGTAAACCCCTCGTATTAAGCTAAATATTATTATGCTTGGGTTAGGAGTGGGCTCACCACAAAAGTCCAGCGGCGGGTTTCGAACCCGCGTTTCTCGGATCAGTCGGCCAGTTTTACACCTTCACCGTTCGGCTAACTGGACGTTAGGTATATATGTATTTTTAAGTTATCATTCATTTAGGGAACTTAAGTCACATCAAATCATCCATCATCATTAAGAATACGGGCGTAGTATTCACAAACATTACTATGCGGTCTCACTGTGCGCGTAGACGCACAGGATGCAAACCAATCACAGAGCTCTATTCAAAGCTGTGCGTTCGATTTGCAGCTTCACTTAGAAAGCATCGTTGGTGAATATGGGTGTTAGTCAACACTACAGGAGCAAGATTTTCTTTGAGAATGGAGCATTTATTTGGCTTATACTTAAATTCTTTGTCACAAACTGAAAACTGTAGTTTTATCAGCTGAAATATTATTCCACTCTTCTTTATTGGATATGACTCTACTATTCCATTTTGGATTTTAAAGAGCTTACCTCTTTAAAATATAAAGTAAAATACAAAAATCATAAATCCCCTCCTTGTCTATTGTCATGGTCTTGAAGCTATCCTCTTTATACAATAGTAGTTGTATACTTGTATACAAAGACCTTTGGAAACTCCATTTCTTGACCTTTCTAAGAATACAATCTTACTGAAGCTATTAATATTTATAGACATTTCTGAGAACTGAAGTTTTCTCGATAATTAAGGTTATTGGAAATATGAAACGTTACAGGAAAATGGCATGGTTGAACTATTATATCTGTATTAGGATTATTTCTTTGAATCCGAAGGATATTTTTATAATATTAATGTAATAAGAAAAGCGAGATATGAGAGGTATTTCGTGTTAGACTTGATAAGAAACATAATACATATTTGTAATTTGGACCAACATGACATGTATTTTATTTTAAACTACTGCTTCGCCCAGGTACTTAAAAACCTTCTTGAATCACTCTATTTAAAAACATATGTATCGAAAAATAACAGACTTAAACAATTTAGTTTCCTTTAAACAATTCTATTTAAACAACACACACTTCGTTTTTGGGTATTTTTCGTTCCAACTTTAAAAATAAAACAATGAACTTTTAAGACATGACAACATCACTGAATTAATCCGCCACTGTACATTATTTCTATGTGCAAAAGTTTAAATAATAAACACTACCCTTTCGAGCATGCATAGCTTAAACATAGATTAAGATATATGGCTTATTTCCCTATCGCAAAAAATACACCAAACTTGCTTGCTTTCTTTTAAGTTTTAACGTTTTATTCGCAAGTTCTTATCATAGTGAACGTAAGATTTGTGAAAGAACAAAATTAACTTTTAAAAAAAATAAAACCGACTTCAAATGCGTGAACACAAAAAAAACTAAAAATTGAAAATATTGCGTATAAAAAAGTTCATCCCCAATTTTCCACCCTTGGGGGTGAAATATTTTCTTCAAATTCGCATGAAACCACCCTTTTGATAATACCTATTCAACAAAAAAATAATCGTTCAAATTGATTTATAATCGGCGGAGATATTGCGTATAAAAAAGTTCATCCCCAATTTTCCACCCTTGGGGGTTGTTTTTTCTATTATTAAATTTAAATGGGACCACCCTTGAGGTATTACCTATACGCAGAAAAAAGATTTGTTCAAATCGGTTCATAATTGGCGGAGTTATCGCGTAACAAACATAGAAAAAAAAAAAAACATACGGGTCGAATTGAGAACCTCCTCCTTTTTTTGAAGTCGGTTGAAAAGTATTTCTTGAGAATCCCGTGACATTCTTGGGGGTAATATAACGAATATTTGAGAACCACCGCAATATTACTTACGTATACCCGCATATTAGGCTTTACATTTTTATTGAAAACTCGACTTTATTATGATGGGTAAAAGATAGCAGTGTTTAGCGATATTACTTACGAATATCCTCTAGTACAGCAGCACATTAAGCTTTACATTTTTGTTTCAATCTCGCTTCTATTATAATAAGTATAAGGTCGCAATGTTAGCACTATTACTTACGCATATCCGCCAGTACAGAGGCACATTGAGCTTTACATTTTTGTTGCAAACTAGCCTTTATTATAATAGGTATAAGAACCCAGTGTAAAGCTTGACGTGCAGTATGTAACCCTTTGTCATATGTGCTACAGCCCGCGCGTACTTACTGAGGGAATTTAATATAACACGAGTGTTATACAGGGTGTAAGAATAGTTACTGATTTTTTTAACTTCAGCATTATGATAAACGCTACATTATTTTCAGGTGATGGAAAATATTATGATGTAACTTTAAATAACTGTTAAATCGTATACTTTCAGTGCCTTTTCATCAACTGTTAAGCATCGAAGCTTTTCATTTAGCAGGTCAATGAAAGTGACCAGAGTCGATGTTTTCTCCCGAATACGTTGTGGTTCTTCTTCTTTTCCCTAACCCTTTTTCCCATTATTTGGGGTCGGTTCTCCTTGATCTGAGTCGCCAGGACAGTCTGTCCTGGGTTGTCTGAATGTTTCTCTAGGCACGCTCTATCCTTGTCCACCGTGGAATACGTTGTGGTTATTCTCTTAAAAACGTCTGAAAACTCTACAAAACCCTTGGAAATATTATAAACAGCATTCAACTGTATGTACTTGTACATTGAAGAGAAAAAAAAATCATTTTCAATTGTCCATTAAATAAGAAATAAATTATATTATCATCTGATTCAGGACCTTGATCGGAGCCTAATGTATACGTAAGAAAGTAAGAAAGAAAGAAAATAACTTTATTTTGGCAACAACAGGGTGTACACCATAACACCCTGTATACTACTTGAAAATGTCTATGTATAGCTCTCACTTACTCTCAGCAACAAGTCTTTAAGTGCGACAGAAATGAAGCTATGTAATAGAATCAAATAAGCCAAGCCAAGATTAGCTTTGTTGGAGCGTGCTTTCGTAGATTAATGCCTGTGATATGAAAATGGTGAAGGGTGAAGCTACAAGATATATTATGTACTAGCGGCCGCCCGCGACTTGGCACGCGTGGATCCCGTTTTACCCCCTCAGGGGTGGAGTTTCGTAAAATCCTTTCTTAGCGGATGCCTAAGTCATAACATCTACCTGCCTGCCTAATTTCAGCCCAATCCGTCCAGTGGTTTGGGCTGTGTGTTGATAGATCACTATGTCAGTCATTCGGACACCTTTGAGTTACATATATTTAGATTTATTGTTTTATGACTGTGTCTTAACTAAGTACAATAGACCTAAAGTAGCAATTATGTCACTTTGGGTTCGCTTCGTATGTTCTACGATATTGCTATCATTCGTTTCAGCCAAATGACGTCCACTGCTGGACAAAAGCCTCCCTCAAGACTTTTCCACAATGAATGGTCCTGCGCTTCCCGCATTCAGGCCCTTCTCGCGACCTTTAATAGATCGTCGGTCCAATTAGTAGGAGGCCTGCCCACGCTACGTCTTCCAGCCCCTGGTCGCCACTCGAGAACCTTTCTGCCCCAACGGCCATCGTCTCTACGAGCTATGTGCCCCGCCCACTGCCACTTGATTTTAGCAATTCTGCGAGCTATATCGGTTACTTTGGTTCTCCTGCGGATCTCCTCATTTCTGATTCGATCAAATAATGCAAATGCCATAATGCTTAGCATCATGTGCGCCGTACTTTGTTTTATAAGACTTGGTTTTCAGTTTCCCATACAAGTCCCGTTTGAACCCCGTACGACTTCTTACCGTCCTTGCGACCGCTATAAAGGAAGACCGTCTTTGTTTCGCTTCTTACGGGAGATTATGCTGCTTTGATGTAATACAGCTTATATGAAAGGCTTATGTCGACAGGTTTTGTTTGCTATGTGGAGGTATATAGTCTTTATTGTACAGTTGATAGCATGTGAGATTATACATTTTTTAGGGTTCCGTAGTCCTGACAAGGAACCCTAATGGTTACGATATGTCTGTCTGTCCGAGGTTTTACTTGGAAACTATTGGCACTAGAGAGCTGTAATTTAGTGGAGGTAGGTAAAAAAAATGTAAAAAAAATTTTTTTAGGGTTGCTGCTCCCCTACATGTAATGGGGAGATGATTTTTTTTTAATCTTCTCCCCACCGTCTGGGGTATCATTGGATAGGTCTTTTAAAATGGCTTAGGGGTTTCTAAGACTATTTTTCGATTTAGGGATCCGTTTTGTTTGAGTAAGGCGTTAACTTTCAAGGAAAACTATAACGGTTAAGATGATCAGTTACAGCTCAGTCTCTTCACCTACTAATTTTATCACCAATTAAATTGTTTACACAGGCAGTGCAGTGTAAAGTTCACTGCAACTTTAAACCCAACACTAATTGTTCATACATAAACGACGCAGTATATAGCTTCGCACGCAATATACAAAGAGATATTACACCGCAAATTAAATGGACCATAATACTCTCATTTTATCACCAGTATCAAAACGGTAGGGTTGCCAGTGTCAGAAGTCTCCTAGGAATATAAATTTTAACCAAATGGACACTAATTTTTCGGTACGCGGTCTCCATTCCGGAACCTTGCTGCCCCATCGGCCGTCAGTCGTACTATGTGCCCTGCCCATTGCCACTTCAGCTTGCTAATCCGTTGGGCTATGTCAGCGACTTTAGTTCGTTTACGGATCTCCTCATTTCTGATTCGATCTCGTAAAGAAACACCAAGCATAGCTCTCTGTGCATCTGATCATCTGCACCTTTGAGCTTTTGTATAAGGCCTCCACCCACAAGGTGGACCGACGATATCATAAAGGTAGTATCCTAGTGGGACGCAGGCCGCTACCAACCGGGCAACATGGAATGCATTAGGCGTCCTATGGGCTGATATGATGATGATGATGATGACACTAATATATTTTACTTATTATTATATTTTGTTTCAAACCACTGATTTACAACACGTTTGTAAGATAAAAAAAACTCTAGAAGAAGAGGCTGACAAAGGTAACTGGGTTTTTTGCGCTGCTTCTTCTCAACACTGACCCACTGATTGTCTCGAAGCAAGTATACTGGGACGTGTAAAATTGCTTTAAGCAGTTATAATGTCAAAATTATACTAGGACCTGTAAAAGCGCTTTAAGTAGCGGTAAGGTTAAAACTTAACCGGACGCGTAAAAGCGCTTTTTAAAATCCTGGTTTGTAAAAGATTTTATTTTGATTTTCTCATACTGAATTGCACACAACCCTAAATGTTACTGCCGTGCCGCGGCCGCGTCGTGACGTCACTCCGGTGACGTCACAGCCGTCGATCCCGTAGGAATGTGGGTAGGTGGAGCTATTTATGGTGCGATGTTTTGGTCGTTAATTTTCACGTTTTGCTGTGAGTAATGTGATTAGTATACAAAGTTGCGATTTAATTAAAATGTGTGACGTCTATGATGTACAGGGCGAGCAATGGTGTTTTTTTTATTTTGTTCTTAAAACATTAGTGGAATAACAACTGCTTAAGAAACTATCGCAAAATTATGACCAGAATAGTGCTAGACATCAAAACAAAACCCCGAGGACGAGGAAGACCTCGAATCACATGGATGTCCGTAGTAAATAAGGACCTTAAAGAGGACCAAATCAGTGAGACGACCCAGGACCGAGTCGCCTGGAGACGCATGATACGGAGGGCCGACCCCAAATAAAATGGGAATAGACCAGGCAAAGAATAAAGAAGAAGAGTTATCGCAAGATTAATGCTTCAACCACACCAACGCGTGCAGATCGCCATCGCCGGCGCGATCATAGGCCAATGACTCGAACTGTCATCAGGCCTGTTCATCTCCGCGAGTTTACATCGAAAACAAAACACGCACGATGGCCCACCTACAGGATACTATTCGACAAGGCCTCACATACGAGCGAACTTTGACTCACGCACGCGTATTCTTGTGTATGATGGAAAAAAATAAAGAAAATGGTGTACTAAATACTGTGCAGTATTTAACTGCCTAAATAATAATAAAAACACAGAATGTACTTTTTTAAGTTGCCTCAAGACACTGAGAAGTAAATAAGTAGTTAATATTATTCATGATAATTCATGCTAAATCATGTATTTCCTCCGCCATTTTCCGCAGTTTGGCACCTCACGTCACATCATTTTACCGAAGTCAGCCCTTTAGCTTCGGCGCAGTGCCGATCACTGGCGTTTGTCAACAAAATGGTGCTTGACTCTTGAGACAGGCTAAATTACACCATATTGTTAATGACATTGAGCATACATTTTTTTAAATACCTTCGCGAAGTAAAACTTCTGTACGTAGTACTTATTATTATTCTGTGCTGTCATGGTGTCGCGCGACCTGTCATTGGCCTGTGATCGCGCCACGATGGCGATCTGCACGCGTTGGTGTGGTTGAAGCTTAAGAGTAGGCGCACACCGTTGATTTTTAGTTGGCCGATAGTTGTGCCCGATTTTAATTTGTATGAAGAATCGGCCAAATCGAATCGGCGTAGTGTGCGCACTCCCATACATGCCCATACTGATCAACTGCACGACTAAACTATCGGCCGACGAAAAATCAACGGTTTGCGCCTACACTAAATCTTCAGCGTTATACCACAGAATAATATAAGTACTACGTACAGAAGTTTTACTTCATGAAGGTATTTAAAAAAATGTATGCTTAATGTCATTAACAATATGGTGTACCTAATTTAGCCTGTCTAAAGAATCAAGCACCATTTTGTTGACAAACGTCTGTGATCGGCACTGCGCCGAAGGTATAGGGCTGACTTCGGTAAAATGATGTGACGTGAGGTGCCAAACTGTGGAAAATGGCGGAGGAAATACATGATTTAGCATGAATTATCATGAATAATATTAACTACTTATTTACCTCTCAGTGTCTTGAGGCAACTTAAAAAAGTACATTCTGTGTTTTTATTACTATTTAGGCAGTTAAATACTGCACAGTATTTAATACACCAGTTTCTTTATTTTCTTCCATCATACACAAGAATACGCGTGCGTGAGTCAATGTTCGCTCGTATGTGAGGCCTTGTCGAATAGCATCCTGTAGGTGGGCCGTCGTGCGTGTTTTGTTTTCGATGTAAACTCGCAGAGATGAACAGGCCTGGTTATACGCTTAACTATGAAGTCGCATTGCACATTTCTGTCACACACTTCCCAACTTCCAGTTCTCGGCAAACTTGCCGCGATAAGATTGCGGCACGCCTCGGCCGGAGGTGCAAATCTTCTTAACTAGTAATTTTACCAACTTACCGGGGCTTATTACCGAAATTTGAGTGCAGAATTTTAGAAGCGAATGCTGGAAATTTTAAATTTTACAGTTGCAAAGCTGTGAGTCCAATTTTTTTATCTTTTAACGATAAAACATTACAGAAAATTTTATTCTAAGTTGGAAATTGATGAAGATCATGGCCGCTGGAGCAGAAAAGTTCTCGACCACAGGCCAGAAGACATAGTATGGGCACTGGGCAGGCCTTCCACAAGGTGAACTGACGATCCGATGAAGGTTGCTCTAAGCACCTGGATGCGGGCAGTGAAGGACCGGTCGTTGCGGAAATCCTTGGAAAGACATTTGTCCAGCAATGGACATAATTTAGCTGAAACGTACTAACTAAGCCAATCTTTACCAACTCGATACAGCGAAAGCACATCGTTTTCCGGTCCGAACTCCGAACTTCCCTGCCCTAACGGCCATCAGTTCTACAAACTATTAAACCTGCATCATTTAAATAAAACCGAAATTAATTTTCAACAAAATATCCAGTTCCTATTAATAAAGTTATTAATTAAACTATAACCGCGAGCTCGCTTTCGATTTAATTACGGAACCGCGATTCTTACGAAGTTGGAAACTTCTGGATAAGATTGCAACTTGCAAGTTGCGAGTGCAGGTGTTGGGGACTTTAACTGATTGCGTTTGAAATTAGTATTGAAAGTTTTTGAACAGATACACCTGTTATATTCTTCTGATAATGGATTCCGAGACAGTTGAGTCTCCCCTGGGACCTCGATAACTTATTGTAACTGGTTGGGTTTCCATGGAAAGATGTGGTTTTCTATTCTGCTCAACCAGAACCATAAGGCTCACGTACCTAACATAAATGATAAGTCGTAGTCGTCATCAACATCATCAGGACTTTAAGTCTCCACTGCAGAAGCACTCCCTCTATTATAATTTAATCATCATCATTTCAGCCATAGGACGTCCACTGAACATAGGCCTCCTCCAATGATTTCTATGACCAAGTAGTATGGCCTGCATCCAGCGCCTTCCTGCTAAAGCCCGGTCCGTGAGCACGTAGAATTTTGTCCAATGACCCCTAATTACCTATCCATATCGCTCGCGCGTAATTATATTGCTGTCGCGACTGTGTGACTGGCACCCGCAGTGAGTGTGCGAGCGCGATAGCAACATAATTACGCGCGAGCGATAAGGATTTGTAGCTAGGGGTCATTGGACAAAATTCTACGTGCTCACGGACCAGACTATACCTTTGTTAGGTCCTCTGTAATTTACCATTATTCTGATTACGAGCAAAACATTAAATGAATTTGAATATATTTAATTACTACTAATCTTACATCATTTTCTTTCAACATCACACACATTAGGCTCACAATACATCATCAGCGTCCAATAAATAACTCTTAGTAAATAATACCTATGGCATGACCTTCGAGAATCCATTAAGATTAAAAACAGGCTATTGTTTTAAGCAATTGCTTTTCTAAATAATTATGCCAGTTTTATGGTTGAATTTCTAATTGATTTTCTTTTGTTGAAGAAAATTTAAAGTCTATTGTAATCAAGCTAACCCAGCGAACTTTGTACCGCCTATGTTCATCGGAAATAGTGTAGGATTCTAATAGTGAAAGAATTTTTCAAATCGGACCACAAATCTTTTAGTGCAGACTGTGTCATCATCATCATCATCTCAGCCATAGGACGTCCACTGCTGAACATAGGCCTCCGCTTTCCATGTTGCATGGTAGCGGCCTGCATCCACCCACAAGGTGACTTGATGCAGACTATGTATTTGGTACAAATTACTGGTCTAGATGATGGCACATCTCTAGTTGTAATTATAATAATGTATTTTATTTACTGTATAAATAACCCTGAAAAGTTAATTAGTAAGCAATAATTTCACTACAAAGTAGTTTTGATATGTTTTCTTACCTTGGTCAAGATTTAAAATCTTCATATTATAACAAGTTTATTTCCTTGTATGAAGCAATTTAGTCATAGTAAACATACAAATAATAATAATTTACCGTTTATTGGTACAATAAATGTAATTCACATCTCTATACAAAGTAATAGTTTAAACGCTGCCAAATTGGCAGAGTTCGCCAAACATTGTATGAATTTGTATGGGTGTAGGTGGGTTTTGTAAACATAGGGATTATGTGGATTAATACGAAATGCATGAAATGGGGTAATCGACTTACAAAGGGCGAACGTTGAGGGCAATGTACTGGTGACGGCTCGTCAAGGTACCACAAAATTGAGTTCTTTCATCATTATCATCATTAATTTTAGCCACTGCTGAATATAGTCGAACCCTAACTTCGAACTCCTCTTATGTTCTTCTGATTAATTTCGTTGCGTGCCCAATGACAGTTTAACTTTCCCCGGGATAAACTTGACTTTCACTGGTTGTGTTTTTATTGGCGGTCAAGCTGTAGATCCTGGCTACACAGGAGTTGCAGCGGTGGGAACGAGAGGTGGGAATAGTCCCGTGATGAATATAATTTCCATATTGAGCGGTTGGTAGTGGTCTACATTCAGCGCCTTTCTGCTACCTTTATGAGGTCTTCGGTCTACCTTATGTGTGGATGTCCCACTCTGCGCTTTCCAGTACGTTGCCTCCACTCCACTTTTAGTTCTGTCCTGAAGGAATAAAATTCAAAATCCATTGAGAAACAAAAGAAATGAGTTCACATTCAAATATAACTATTGCCTTTGTTTTTTGTTTCACCCTTAAATTAAACAAAAGTTGTCTTTTTTCCCTTCTATACCTACTGCGAAATATAATAACTTTCTGGTATATTAGTCTATAAGACTCATTTTCCCTTGACACACATTTTTTAACACTTTAAAGATGGACGTCCATTAATCATTAACAAATGGTCGCTCCTCTTTTCTTGGCCAAGCAAATGAAATTAGAGCGTCAGTAATTATATTGAGCGCCCTTACTGTACGTGACCTAGTTGTTAAGTCTCAGAACCTCTGGAAGGATCGATGATAATTTACTAGAGAATTTAATATATTATTTATAGACAGACTTCCCACTAGGTGGACAGACGATCTGGTGAAGACCGCGGGAAGCGCCTGGATGCGGGCAGCGCAGGATCGGTCTGGAAAATCCTTGGGGGAGGCCTTTGTCTAGCAGTGGACGTCATTGAGCTGAACTGCTAAACGGGTTCCTGCATATCCTGTTAATCAGTATGGACATGTATGAAAGTGCGTACATTACACCGATTTGGTATCTGCCGATTCTTCACACAAATTAGAATTAGTCAGTGGCAGTAACTTTACTCTTCGTAATATTATAAAAATGCCAGTGTTGTTTTTAGAATTATTGAATTAAGAGCGTTTACGCCGTTTGGCGCAAAAACAGTACTTTTTCAACCCGTTACAATCATTAACCAGTTACATTACAAATATGTTATAGGCATAAATAATTAGGCAATTTTGTCGTCTAAATAGTTAGTTGAGAAAATATTTGGATTAGTATAGTATTTAAGAATTCTATCAAGATAAGTCCACACTGGTTTTCAAATTTCCACTTCAGCGTCAGTTTACAAGCTGAAATTTTTATATAAATACTGCGAAAACGATATAACAAACATTAATATCCTATAGCATAGGTCCTTGGGCAAATAGTTAGTTGAGAAAATTCTTAGATTTAAGCATTTTACAATAAGAAATCACAAATTCAAAGAACGTGAAATACCCAAAAATCAAAGTGATTTTTACACCATTATTCTTCTTTAATTCAACATAAAAATAGCTTAATATAATAAAATAACATCTTCTTTAAAATATTTACTTTGAAATTCTAATAATAATAATTCATTGTTATTGTTTTGCTATAAACATTTGAAAACTATTAAAAAACGCCGCGCGCGAATCATTTCCAATGATGTTCCTTGAAACGCCGCGCTTCGCGTAAACGCTCTTAATAACAAAACTTTGCCGTTTTTACTGCTGTTTGGGATTTTGCTAGTAATTTACTGGAACTAATTTGGAAAAATATTCAACAGTGTCCATAAAACGCAACGACCTATTCTACTCATATATTTATTGGATGTTATTGGCTGTATGTGTTATAAAAATCCGTCTTTTTAATATTATGAAGAGCTGTGGTTTCTAAATAAATACAGGGTGTCCCAAAAGCCTAAAACGTATCTAACAAGTCTATCAAGTCAGTCATATTTCAAGTTATCAAACTTTTCTATGGACATTGGACATTAATAACTAAAATTGGTCATGTCTCAAAACTTCCAGTGTCTGTGTGAAGTGCTAATTTTGGGACACCTATACAGGGTGGAAACGATTAGTGAGTATTTGTAAACTATACAAGACTAGCTTTCCGCCCGCGGCTTTGCCCGCGTGGAATTTTGTCTGTCACAGAAAAACTTTATCGCGCGCGTCCCTGTTTCAAAAACCGGGATAAAAACTATCCTATGTTCTTTCCCGGGACTCAAACTATCTCTGTGCCAAATTTCATCAAAATCGGTTGCGAGGTTTAAGCGGGAAAGCGTAACAGACAGACAGACAGACAGACAGACAGACAGACAGAGTTACTTTCGCATTTATAATATTAGTTGGGACTAGTTGGGATATCGACACACTGGTTTCTGATCCTAAAAGTACCAATAAAAGCGCTATCAAACGGTATCAATAAATGGTTGCAGAATAAAACTTTTTGCTTTAAAAGTGAGTTCAGCAGACATTCAAAAATATTTCAATACTTAATTTCCATTTGTCTTTCCAACCTGTGCATCTAGAATTTGAACAAAGGATTAGAGGGTAGCTCCACATACCTAGATTCTGTGTCCAACTCAGTGTGACACAGAGCTTCTAATTAAGCCTCAAAGCTGATTGGAAGGCTCTCGATGCTTGTTAATGCTGTCTTAAGGACACGTCACATTGGATGCGGTCTGCGGTCAGTGGCCTAATAATCCACGTATATTGAAACAGTCAAAATGTCGTTGACGTTTAGAAGTCGTCCTATTGTAAAACAGTCCTAAATCCGTATTCGCGTGTCATTTCGATTGAACGATTAAATAAAATCAAAATAATTTCGATTGAAGGATCGCAACTTAGCGATTTGTCATTTTTTTATGCATAACAAGGCAGATATTTGACCACAATCGCATCTGATGTTAAGTGGGATGCAGTCTAGGATGGTACATATATGCCCTGTAAGTGCTTAGTCACTCTCGCCTTGAAAACGCCCGGATTATAGTCTTCGGGAAAGACAGCAGCAGGCAACGAAATCCAGTCCCTAGCTGTTCGGTGTTCGCATTATAAAAGAGTCATCGAAACGCTTAGTGCGAGCTGGTGGAATGTCAACAATAAAGGGATGGTACGGTAACCAGCGTCTGGTTCCTCGATGATGGAAGGGGGCTGGTGGAATTTGACGTTTGACTTCTGTCATCCGATTAAACCGGGCATTATATTACTAAACGGATTGGAATCTGGTGATGATCGCGGGAGGTGCCTGGATGCGGGCGGCGCAGGACCGGTCGTGTGGAAATCCTTGGGGGAGGCCTCTCTCCAGCAGTGGACGTCATTGGGCTGAAACGAACTGCTAAACAGGATCCTGCAAAAAACGGGATGTCTCCGTAGCAAAGAGCTCTAAGGGCCTTCGCCCACGGCGCGGCGTATCGTAAACGAACGACAGCATCGCCACTAACGCGCGTGAGTCGCATTTGCAACGCACTACAGAAGTGATGCCAACGCGCTATTCGCCGTGGGCGAGGGCCCTAAATCTACGCGATTCTCAGAATGTATTTTAAGTCGAATAAAATATTAACTAGTTACCCCTGTTCCTGTTATCAAAGATATTGCTAGTTGCTAGAACCTTTCTCGTAAATTACTGAGAAAATCTGAATCCGTACTTTCTCAGATAAGGCTTGAGACGGTTAAGACGATGCGGGTGATTCTTGTAATTTATATAATGGCTAACTTCAGTACTAGAGTATGAAACTTACAAAAGGAAGGAGGGTCTTACAATTCTTGTGCTGTCAATGCAATGTAGGGAAGTCGAACCTTAATTTAGAACTCCTCTTTTGTTCTTCTGATTAATTTCGTTGCGGGTCCAATGACAATTTAACTCTCCCCCGGGACAAACTTGACCTTCATTGGTTGGGTTTTTATGGCGGTCAAGCTGCAGATCCTGGCTACACAGGAGTTGCAGTGGTGGGAACGAGAGGTGGGAATAGTTCCGTGTCAATGGTATTTCTGTTCACAATCTCTATAAACTATAGATCCTTTCATCCACGAAGACGCGCCTCACCATTCTTCCGCTAATGTTTGAGTGTTATCGGTACACGCTAAATTATCCATGAGTGCACACGCACACTACAATAATGTCGCTCGGATTGCTGGGATCAAACTCCCCGCACCCCGCGCGACCGAGACCAAAAAGTGGTGGGGCGCGTCTTCGTGGGTGACACGATCTATCTAGTTTCTGTCAGCAGTTAGACCTTATTTCATCGTATAAAATTTTATTTGTTATCATAAAATCTTGATTACCTCTTAAAAAAATTGGTGAATCTATTTCAATAAATAAAATAAAATAAAATTTAATAAAATTTTATATTGCACAGAGCAAATATGCTCTTCCTTGAAATGGTATAGTTTTATACAAATTGGAATAATTTCAGCGTTACCTATATAGTCCAAAACGAAGCAGTCTGGACAACGGAAATTAACATGTTACATTAAAAAATGGTTGTTGTCGACTGGCCTCCATATCTTCTCAATAAAAAAAGATTAATGTATATTCGACACTTCATATTTTTTGTGTTTTTATATTTTTCTTTATATTTTTATATTTCCGGATAAAAAAAAATAACACGATCTTATTCTCTCGTTTATGACAAGTTTTCTATGTGCTTGCCATGACTTCATATTATCCCTGTAAGGCCCGATTAGACCAAACTTTTATCCGAGAATAACTCCTGGTATAACTGGCACATTGGCAGTTTCAGTATGGGAAATATGTCGAAATGTCGAATAACTGACGATTTATTCTGAGATTAATATTTACTCTTGTTTGGTCGAATCCACCCTTAGCCTTCTTTTAACCATTTCATTGTACGTGAGTGTAACTAACAATACTGTACAGTGTCACGTGCGAACAACGACGTCCATTACAAAGGGCACAGATGTGATCTAATTGAGTGCAGGTTCGGTTCCCGTCCTGGCCCTGCCCGTATTGTCTTACAGAATAAACTCATTAGTGGCCCGATAAGCCCACTGCCCCGATTAAGGGTCGTTCGCTTTTTGTGAAAATTATCCTTTGTTTTGACCAACTTCGAAAAAGGAGGACTTTGTTACGAAAAAAATTGTTAGTGTAAATGTTATTTCATCATCATCATCATTATTCGCCTCAAGAGGTCCCTCTAGATATAAGATAGTTTGTAAATTACCATAATCTCTTTGAAATCTTCCATTTTGTGTAAAAAAAACTGTTATTAAAAATGTTAAGTATATATTTTTTGTCTTTTTTGGTGGTTTTTCCATGTAATTTCATGTGTAACAAGTTTTACAAAAAAAAAACTATTTTGTTTTCTCTTTTTTACGCATTTTTCCATTTTATTCGTTACTAATTCATGTTTTCTTTTTCTTTTCAGGTATGTTTCCAACGTGGTTCGTAATTACGTAAGCATTATCAAGGTAGCAGAAATAGCAGATAAAGGTTTGACGTTTGAAAGGTTTTGTTGATAAAACTGTTTTTCTTCCTGAGTCTTAGTGATCTTAGTTTCTTCCGCCACTTCTTCTCAGCACCAGCCAATATGTTTTTTTTTTTTTTTTTTTATGCATAACAAGGCAGGTATTCACTCTCGCCTTGAAGAGGCCCGGATTATAGTTTTCCCCGAACTGTTTGTCCCGAACTGGTGGTAGCGAAAGCTATATTGGGACGTGTGTTAAGTGCCCTGAAAAGTACCCACATACTTTTAAAGAATCTATACTAATATTATAAATGCGAAAGTAACTCAGTCTGTCTGTCTTGCTTTCACGTCTGACCACTGAACCGATTTGATGAAAGTTGGCATAGAGATAGTTTGAGTCCCGGGAAAGGACATAGGATAGTTTTTTTTTAATTTATTTTTACATTATTTAGCCATTACATCTTTGATTTAAATAGTGTCTTTAATCCTCTTGAGGCTTGTCTAGACACTATTGTTCTCTTTTATTGTTATTTTATCCCGGTTTTTGAAACAGGGACGCGCGCTATACATTTTTTCTGTGACACAAAATTCCACGCGGGCGAAGCCGCGGGCGGAAAGCTAGTTTAGATATAAAAAGTTGCTTTTTGTAAGTTATTCGTTTAAACTTCTAGTTTATCTCCCTTTAAGGCGATTAGAGTCCTCAATGACCTTGGGCGTTTGACCTTCACGCCGCGAGCAACACCCGCGTACCCCGCACCAAAAACTCCGATTTGACACCGATCAAAAATACACGGGCATAGGTAGATACAGAATAGAAGCTCTTTCTTCATACATTACTGCCTATTATTTTAAACTTAAATTGATGAACCTTGATGTCGGTGTCATTTAACTCAGGCGTAAAGGTATTTCATAAAAATAACAAAATCCATGAACATTTTGTACGGGATAAAATTTTATTTTATTTTTTGTAAAGGACAATGACCAAAAGTGGTCCAAATGTCCACCACCAGAGAGACCTATATTGGCTTATAGTCCTTTAAATAGAGATTAACTTTCAGTATGGGACGAAAAAAAAATAAGCTGTCAGTAAAAAGTTATGACTGTTTAAAAATTGTAGTAGTTTACGCGCTAATCTCAGGAACTACTGGTCCGATTTGAAAAATTATTTATGTTATGGATAGCCCATTTATCAAGGATGGTTTTAGGATAAATAACATCACCCTACAACCAATTGGGGAGGAGCAGTAAAGACAAATGTTGTAAAAATGGGAAATATTATTCAAACAATTTTCACGCGTACAAAGTCGTAGGCACACTTAGTATAATATTTAATAAAATTCATCTATAACCCCGCGCTACATGCGACATGACATAACATGCGTAGATTAGTCCAAAATGTGCAATGGATAGAATGATATCAAGAACATTTTTCGGATGAAAAGGTAAAAAACAGACTTTTCATTCAGTCATAACTTTTTACTGACAGCATATTTTTGATTGCGGTTTGGTTATAATGAATCAGTATTTAGGAGACTATGTTACTACATAGGTCTCGTTAGTGGTGGACATTTGGACCACACTTCATACATTTTTGGTCATTGTCCTTTTCTAATGCTTTTGTCGGTTCAGTCGTTCTCGAAATTTGAACAAACCCGACTTTATTACAAGCTTTTATTTAGCTTGCAATTTATGATGTACCTATGTAGGTTCTGGTTAAATGTTTGTTCGGGTGGAATCTTGCAAGCTGAATTAGTTAGACCAACTTCNTTGAGGACTCTAATCGCCTTAATATGCCGCACGTGCTTACATCAGAAAAAATGTCCGTATTTTCCTTACGAAAATCCCGCAAGTCTTGATTTGTATAATGTCAATACCACATATCCGACATACACTAAGCACACAATCTGTTCATACTTCCTTGTCTCGAATGCTTGTACAGGCGGCACATCAAGTGACAAACTGGTAACTTGTGTAGTTGTATTAAGAACTATTTTGGTACATAATGTGCTGTTAACTGTACAATGGAAATATTTCTCATAAGGGTAAGTGCCTTTTTCCTGGGATACGGATTTCGGCACGCACGTGGATTTGTCTGCCCATCATCATCATCATCATTTCAGCCATAGGACGTCCACTACTAAACATAGGCCTCCCCCAATGCTTTCCACGTTGATCGATTGGTAGCGGCCTGCGTCCAGCGCTTCCCTGCTACCTTTACGATGTCGTCGGTGGCTAGCCCTTATGGCTAGCAGACTGCGAACTGACCTAGCTCACTGTGACATTAGATTGTAACTAGCCTTTAAACTTGTCTGCCACTGTCTGATCAAACCGTCTCGACCAGAAGGGCGCGCAATCCTCATCACGCGTTGGTTCCCGCTAAAAACCAGCTTCTCGGCATGACGTTTGTGTCATGTCGCGACTTTTGCTGAGCGGGCGCCTGTTCAGCTGTGGACGTCCTGTGGCAGAAATGATGATGATGGTGAAGTGTCTACAGTGTTAAAAATAAATAAACCACTTTATACAAACAGTGTCGCTTCTGCCCATTTTATCAACTCTTTGCCAAAGGACAGTGGTAACGCGACCCCCAATAAATTGGCGGATAACATCGCCGTAACGTATTAAATTCCTTGTCTAAAATGTTTAAAGACAATAACGCCGCGTTAAGCCCGCCTTTTGGGGTTTTGGAGTGGGGGTAAGCTCGGGCTGAAATATGACGCGGGATTTGGATATTGAGAGCATTTGAGGCTTGTGTTTAAATACTGTTTTAGTATAAGTAGGTGATTTTAAATTGTCGACTCTTCTAATTCTGTGATATTTGCTTTGAGGGCAAGGCAAGTTGACTTGCTTTTGTAAATCTGGGACAACTCTAAGGTATTTAGGAAAGACTGTATTTACAGGATGGAAACGATAAGAAACTATAGAAGATATCGAAAAACTGGTAACTGACCCTGCAAGTGCTTTACGAGCTCTTTCAAATGGTACTAATAATAGCTTACAGAATAAACTGAAACTATCAATGTTTCTACAGTTACAATTACAAAACAAAAAATTATGTTGCAAAATATTTTGCATAATTTATTATTGGAAATTATTTGGAAGATTGCATAACTCCAATTAATTTTTTTTTGTATGTACTATCGCCAACAGTGTTAACTGCCCATTGAAAGTCATGTCATCTCGTTCTATCGCAAAGAATCGCCATTTGATTAGAGCGAGAGCAAAAACGGAAATGGATAGTTAACAGTGTGAGCGTGTGTACCTATCTCCAATTAATGTTGATAGTATTTTATTAATTGAAATACAACTAAAATCGTGATAGTTTATAAAATAAAACTAGAGTTTTAAATCAAACGTGTCGATTCTTTTGTAAGAGGAAATTGATCAATCCGAGTAATAGGGTTGGCACTAATATTTAAGCGTAACTAACCAGTTGATTACAGAGACATTAAATCTCTACCTACATACATTATTAAGATGACCACTAAAGTCTGATACTAGATTGCAACTGGCTACACAGAGAAGACGGTCTTTGTGGAAATCCTTGGGGGAGGCCTTTGTCCAGCAGTGGCCGTCTTTCGGCTGAAACGAACGAACAAAGAGAAGAAGAAGAGACACGTTTTACGTTTCGTACGAATTATCGCGCATGAATAACTGTGGATATTTAGGGAAAACTAACTGGGGTTACCTTGAGTTAAAATGTGGTGGTGTTAGTGGTGTATTTGGTATTAATGGTTCGTTTCAGCCAAATGATGTTGATGATGCACGGCCCTGCGTTGCCTGCATTCAGGCTCTTCCCGCGACCTTTACCAGATCGTCGGTCCACCTAGTAGGAGGCCTGCCCACGCTACGTCTTCCAGCCCGTGGTCGCCACTCGAGAACTTTCCTGCCCCAACGGCCATCGTCTCTACGAGCTATGTGCCCCGCCCACTGCCACTTGATTTTAGCGATTCTGCGGGCTATGTCAGTCACTCTGGTTCTCCTACGGATCTCCTCATTTCTGATTCGATCACGCAGGGAAACTCCGAGCATAGCACGCTCCATCGCTCTTTGGGTGACCTTGAGCCTTCTTATAAGGCCCATAGTAAGCGACTAAATTCTGCGCAATTCTGCGAGCTTTGGCGATATTAATTTCTCTTCTTCTCAGAATTAATGGTGTCATCTATTTAATACGCCTAAGGAGTATTCCCTCAGTTGACAGCCCTACAGCCCAGGCCGCTATTTCACCACAAAAATCAGTCCACTATATGCTGACCGGATGATTCTGATGCCGACACGCCCCGACCGTTCAACGATAAATCTAGTTCTTTTTGGTTTTGCCCAGTTCAATCTGGTTTTACCCGGTTTTTGCACGCTCTGCGTTACTCTGTGCGAGATGAAAAGGGCGGTTTCAGTGGACAGTGGGACCTGTTCTGGCAGAGGGGACCGAAATTTGTGATGTAGGGTAGTTTATTATAGGGTATTGTAGGTAGGTACAGATATTTAGTTTTGCTCCAATAAAATTGAGGATCTTGGAAACAAAGTCGAAAATCTGCACGATGAACCGACGAATTTAAGAAATGGATGAAATGGAATGGATGTACAGATTCTACTCTATAGGATATTATTGACATTAAAAAGCAAATAATTGCAAACAAAAAAAGAATTGCAGTACAAAAGGCGAATTTAATGCCTTATGACATTCTCTGCCAGTTGACCTTTGTGCCACACAGAAATTATGGCGGTGAGAAAATAATATGATAAGTAGGTATACTTTTTGGTAAGAAAATCCACAGACTTTTTCTCATTGTTCTTGATTTTTTTTAAATGCTAAATAGTCAAGTAAAAAAATATTTGTTTCGACTTGACTAAAAGAAGTCAGAGAGGATTATCGATGATATGTTGAAGGCGTTTCTAATCTTTCTGCCTTTATATTAACTTAATTTTTACATTAATCACTACATCTAAATCAAGACCTTGATACCCTCACAACTAGGCTTAATTTACCAAACAATCTAGATTATCAAACGTCGGCAAAGTGCCAAAGTGAGTTGTATCAAAATGTAAGGCAATCTGTTGTGACTGATTGACATGGCAAATTAAAGAGCCCGACCCGAGAGGAAAAATGCTCCCCCATTTAGTAAATCCAACTTTCGTTAAAGGCAGATTCACACTGATTTTATAGCAGGCGATATAATTTATACTCACGTTCGCGTTGTAGGAAGTAAGTTTTTACCCACGACGCAATGGCGGGAGAACGTAGGGCAGTTTACTAAACTAAGCAAAGTTTGTACAAAGAAATACTGAGTTGGGAGTTAAAAGATTGTTCTGTGTGTGCCTAATAAATATTTTTCTATTATTATTGTAGGTATTAATTACACATCCGTAAATATAAGCTCAGAAAACGCCTAGAAGACCAATACCGAGTAAATGTGTCAGCATGCAAGGAATTTCGTTTTATATTTAAAACGAGTAGGCCTTTCACGTTCATCAAGAGTATGTATTCAATTTCAGTCAGAATATTAATTAGGCTGAGTTGCACCACCTAATTTTAACCGTTACTATAACGGTAACCGGTGTTTTTTGTATGGAGTTTGACAGAAGTTTGACGTTTGTTATAGCTAAAGTTAGATGGTGCAGCTCAGCCTTAATTGCACAAAATTATTAAGTAAAACCACAGAATAAGTAATAGTACAGGTACAGAAGGATTACTCCGCAAGACGATTTAAATAAATGCAAGTCTTGCTACGACGCAATACAGTGGAATTCAGCTCGCACAGCACTACGTACCTACAATTTTATTCACCTACAAGTTTTGTCTCTTTCTATCGCGTGCCTCTGAACTCTTCTTACGCTGTTAGGGTTGCTGTCTAGTGAAAAAATAATTAATGTACTTATTTGTAATGAGGTACGTATGTAGGTAAGTATGCATTCATTATGGAAAACCTTCATAGTAGGTTAGATTCCTATACTATCCTAAGAATTATTGATTACCTACATGGCCAACATACCTTTCAGCATCTTTGGGAAGCGAAAACAAAAGAGAAATCCGGTAGATTACTTTTCGAATTTAAACACCCGAACGCCGCACAATATTTCTTTCTCTTTATGTCCATTTTTAAATAATACTTCGATCATAGAATTATAATCATACTACAACGCACGCCAGCGTCCTGACGAGCGCGCGCGAGACACTCGACTGATATAATACCCGCCGGCGGGGCGTTTCGCTGTAGGTAATTATCGGATGTACCGCGCGGAGTGAGCCAGGCCTGGTAAAACTTAACTATATCATTCGCAAGACTTGGGAGTGAATTCGAATCATGAGCACCTCGTGTGTCACCTTGTTTAATACAGCCATTTCTTTTATCAAACTTTCGCTGACACATTTGTTTTCGAGTTTAAGAGCTCTCTGGCGCACATTGTCCGGCTACCATTTACCAGAAATTCTCCAAGAAAAGTTAAAATTCTGGCTGCTCAGTGTAAATTCACCTTAATGTTTATTTTTAACGCGTTTTCTGGCGCCTTCAGAACTCTGTCTTTTAATTCAAACACTCCAAGCTCTGCTTTTAACAGCTGCAATATAGTTCTTTCTGGTTCTGATTGTTGTATTCTTGCAATTTAGTGTAGCGAATAGCGATTACTGAGTGGATGTATGTATTTTATTGTTTTCTAACGAGTCAAATGCTTTTAAGCAAAACGTTTCTGTTCTGAATGATCAATGAGTTACTGTACTCGTATGTATTTTAAATCGTGCCGTTTTACAGCTAAAATCTGGAACTTAGTATTTTTCAGAAGCGTATAGATGTTGGTTACGCCTTCCCGCAAAAACTATTCCAAAGATGATGAAACTTAACTACACTCGGCATCAAATAAATCGCACCTCCCGCGACAAGCACTTATCAAACGTATGCATCCCCACTTCCCACCAACATTGATACCATTTGAAAGCCTAGTTCTAAACTTCATTCCATTAAAGGAAAGGTTTTTACCCCAAAAATGTGTCTTTACAAGGATCCAGTCACTTCTTCAAAAAATAGGTAGTTACGCTATAGCCATTTTTTATGACTATAAAACTGTTAAATTGGGATTAATCGCTATCCATCTGTTAAAGAGGACACGTGAGATCTTTATTTGGTTTTATAACCGTAAAAATTGGTCTAATTGATCCCAGAGGTGAGCCCAAAATGAGGTCTATTTTCAAGTCACATTTATGGTATATGTTAATCATTTATTTAGAAATGAAATGTATTTTTCTTTAAGGATATTTATTGGGCTTTCAAATAACACCAATATTGTTGGGGTACCATGATTGTGTCAGAAGAAAATCTTTAAAGTTCGCGTCGCGGAAGGTGCGGTTTATTTGATGTTGAGTGTATGTTCTAACTTTACATCAGAATAGCACTTGTGTGTGTATCTAACTTAAGACTACTTTTGTACAAAATCTACACAGAAAGTCTCAATTTCATGATAAAAGTCACTTGCAAATAATAATATGCTTTTACCCAGCCTTTTGAAACGTCCTAGTAAGAGTATAACTTAATGAGAAGAATCAGTTATCTGTCAGTTATTTCTATTCTTTGAAACTTCTGTTACCAAGGTTGTAGTTTATCTGACAGATAAGTTACCTATAACCTATCTGGGCTTTATGAAGAAAGAAAAAAGTAGCTTACTTTTCGCCGTTCGCGTTGTTGTTTGATTAAAGAACAAATAAACAATAATCTGAACACTCTTAAATGTATTATATCCCCATGCACCCTTCGTTTCAGATAATGACCTATTTTTTGGCTCGGAAACTTTTCATTTTGCCAAATCAACCCCCGATTGTTTGGAGGGCCTTTGTTAAATCTCATTTTGATTGAACTTTATGGGGCTAAAAAGTTAACCGTTGTAAAAGATTCGATCCGTAACGTAATATAATTGGGAGGTCTTTTGTCTGAAATTATGATGCTTACCACTTTCTTAAATAAGGTAAGTTAATTCAGTTGGTTGATGTATTTCATAATGACTTTGCTTGAACTTTATTATTGATCAGTGTGCTTACCATAAGTTAAGGCTTCCACAGACCAAACGCGGGTCAGAAGCAGTGCAGGTCAGTTGCAGCGCGGCTGAGGCACACTGAAAGCAGCGCAGTTTCAAAGCAGTTGCAACGCGGGCGGTTGTCAAAAATTTAAATATTCGAAAATCGCTTTCAACGCGCTGCTACCGCCCTGCGTCCGGTGTGTCATGCTAATATGGCCGCCATAGTAATACAACAGCGCGGGCCCGCGCCGCCTCGTTTGTATTTTGGCAGTCGCAGTGCGGCGCGGTTGGAGCGCGGGCCCGCGTTCAAATTTGGTGTGACATACTTCAAAGAGTTTCTTGTATTACATTACAACTTGCGCGGGCCCGCATTCAAACTGCGCTGCTACTGCCCTGCGTTTGGTCTGCCCAAGGCTTAAACGTTAGGTGTGCTCGCTAGCGACTGCTTAAAAAATGACATTAAATGTACGACAAATTTTACAGCGCCTACTTTCAACAACTAAAATTTTAGGCCTCTCACTAGGTAGACCGACGATTTGGTTAAGGTCGCGGAAAGCACTTGGATGTAGACAGCCAAGGACCAATCGTGGTGGAAATCCTTAATTAAGGCCTTTGTCCAGCTGTGGACGTCATTTGGCTGAAACGAATTAGCGAGATACTGTAATCTGTACACTTGTAACTGATGATTTTACGTAAATGTTAAAAAGATGAAGTCTAAAAATGAAACTCGCTGAAAACTTTTCACCCTTATCTGGTACAATTTCCTGAAACTTATCATAGCGTTGAATAACGTTCATTACGTGTTGCTTGGAGCTTGAAAGGATGGGAAATTGGGTCTTCCTACACGCTACTTTAAGAGTGTTTACTGACTAAAGAAACTGACGTTAGATATTATTAACTAAGTTTTTTGCTGAAAGTTTGTATTCTACTTATCATATCGTTTAACGAGTTACGGAGATGAAATTAATATTTATGACTGAGTATTCAGGTTTTTAAAAGAAATTGTTACGAGCGTTTTCATATTTCGTTTCTCGCAGTTTCTTGTAAACTATTTGATGATTTCTGTCATCTTACAACCAATAAGGTATTTTTGGGAACTGAGTGGACACTGAACTTGCAATGATCGATTGACAAATGTAGTGCAGTGCATAGCTAGTGATATCATTTAGTAATTCATCTAGCATCTACCTTGAAACACACATTGAAATCAATCATCATCATATCAGCCACAAGTCGTCCACTGCTGATCATAGGCCAATGATTTCCATATTGGCCAGTTGGTTGCGTCCTGCATCCAGCGCCTTGCTACCTCTATATGAGGTTGTCAGTCCACCTGGTGAAAATGCTGAAAATAAAAGCTTGTAAAATACTGATCCGCCATTAAATAATTTACCCTATTACTAAAAAAACAACCACTCAGCCCATTCCCTCTAATGTACTTCTCATCCCGAAAGTACAAATCAGTGCACGTAAAAGGGAAGCAAATTACTCCCGACAGTGGTATAGTTAAAAAGATAAAAGCGACCTGACTCCCGGTCCCGGGTTCAAACGCCGGGGAGCCAAATGAAGTCCACTCTAGTGTAGGGAGTCTATAATTTTGGTGGTTTTGGGATAAAATTTAAAAAATGTGACATAAAAATGTTGGGTGAAAAATGCTGTGTTATTGGCATTAAGTTTGCCTTTGCATGTGCAAAATATTTCTTAATAAAATAAACTATCTTTAGGTATTTTTATTGCCGCTAGAAGATGACTGGTTCTGGTAAAATAGAATAGGATCACCCATACCAATCGGTATAAGTTGTAAGAGTCGATTAAGCCTAGACGCAGGCCATCGATTTTTCGTCGGCCGATAGTTTAGTCGGGCAGTTGATCACCACCACCCATGGTTCTTCTTGCCTCACGGCGTACGAACCGAATCTCGGGAGAGCGCGCGGGTACTTGCTCTGGGCTCTTTTCCCCGGGCGCTTTGCTTGACTCCCTACAAATTTATCTGATCCATGTCCCTTCTGATAGTCAATTCTCCCCCTTCTGGGGCTTGACACCACAAATACGGTACTTCGCGTCGGGCTGCTATCGTTGATAAATGTCATCACTTCTTCTCATAACTTCGCCTGATTGTGTGCCAGGAGTGCGCGAACTCAGCAACAGCGCGAGTGCGCACATTACGTCGATTCGATTTGGCCGATTCTTCACACAATTTAAAATCGGGCACAACTATCGGCCAACTAAAAATCGATGGTCTGCGCCTAGTCTAAGACTGAATAAGTTGCACCACCTTATTTTAGCCGTAAGTTTAACCTTAACCGGTGTTTTTTTTATGGAGTTTGGCAGACTTTTGACATTTGTTGTAGTTAAAAAGATTTTGCAACCCAGAAGGCAGAAATGTGCGAACATCCCCAACCCGTCTGATCAGCTTGAGGAGTGTAACGGGACTATTCCCACCTCTCGTTCCCACCACTGCAACTACTGTAAAGTCAGGATCTACTACAGCTAAATCAACGGCATAATATAGGAAGCTATATGCCTCTTGGTAAATTGGAGAGACTTGTGTTTCTGATGATGATGATGGTTTTTTCTTGAGCACGTAGTTTGACTGGTGGTGTTATAGGTATTAATAAATAACCAATGTTAGTAACTCAATTTAGCATGTAAACAAGTGGTGAACATGTGCTGGTTTTAAAACAACAAATCAGCGACGTTGGAATGTTTAAACATGACTGAAACACACTTAAAACAATATTATGTTACTATAACATCTGATGTGAAATAATAATAAATTGGTTGTGCCAAATGCCACACAAATTGTAGGGCTACCAAATACTTGTACTACGTCGACCAGGAAATATTATGAATATTACAAAACAAAGCTTAAATAATTTCTGGTGTAGAAGTTTGTGATCTGGCACTCATATTTGATCCCAGAGGATTTAGACCTTATAATTCACTAGCATTGTAGATAAGTTCGTTTCAACTTAATATTGTCCACTGCTGGACAAAGGGTCCCAAGAATTTCCTCAACGAGCGGTCTAGTGCTGCCCGCGTCCAGGTCATTCCTGCGATCTTCACCAACTTATGTCCTTTTAAAGTTTCATTATCATCATCATTTCAGCCTCAGGACATCCACTGCTGTACATAGGCCTCCCTCAATGATTTCCATATCACCCGGTTGGTAGCAACCTGCATCCAGCGCCTTCCTGCTACCTGTGTATCGCTAAATTTGTCATGGTAACCGATTTTTCATAGTTTTTTAAAGGAAAATAAACTAATGCATTTAAAACAAAACATTGGCTCATTCAGTCCGTTAAACGTCCTTTACATTTGATTTAACACTCATTAATAAAAGCTAAAAAGCGGCGAGAGGCAAAATATGAACCATTCTTCGGTCCAAAGGATTCGTCTGGAGAGCGACGCAATAAAAATAATGAAGTGGCGCAGATATTAGCATAGTATAGCTGAAGAAGTAGTAATCCCGCTCCAAGTAAAAGGGACTATTCCCACCTCTCGTTCCCACGCTGCAACTCCTGTGTAGCCAGGATTTACAGATTGACCGCCAATAAAAACCAAACCAGTGAAGGTCAAGTTTGTCTCGCTCCAAGTATAGTGTAATGCGTTTCTGAACACAAATTACCACAATGAAATTGTTATTAATAACCTGTAAGCCGCTGGATGCAGGCCGCTACCAACCGGTTAATCTGCAAATCATTAGCGGAGGCCATTGTTCATCTGATCTGGACGTCCTATGGTAGAAATCATGATGATGAACCTGTAAATGAATTAACAGCCTCTGTTGTCTAGTGGTATGACCACTGTTTCTTATTCTGATTGCCAGAAGGGGCAAATTTTTCTGGTTTGGTCCACCTGGCTACCTTCTTCATCATTTCAGCCACAGGACGTCCACTGCTGAACATAGGCCTCCCCCAATGCTTTCCATGTTGATCGATTGGTAGCGGCCTGCGTCCAGCGCTTCCCTGGCAACCTTCTTACTTGAGTCTATTGCGATTATGATAATGTTAATAACAGCATTTTTGTGTTTCGGCAGTTGAAGGTAGCCTGTTCCTCTGTCGTTGAGGATTCTGGCTCGCTTCCACCTAAGGTCTGATCTCTTTCCATCAGTTGAGGTGCTGGCCAAGAGCTTCTCCGTTGTGGAAAAAATGTGCTACTAAAGAGTCTATTGCGTTTGTTATGTCACATTGTGAGGAGCTAGGCCACTGTCCTTGCCTGCATTGTGGCTTTATCCCATCTTGGCAAGTTGTATACTTTATAATGACATATTTTTGTCGCCGGCATATTTTTTTGTTGGGGTTGTGTTGCCAGAGGCTTGTCAAGAAAATGGGGTATCCTTTGTTTTACATGAAATGTTTAATTATTCTAAGATTCATAAGTCGAATTTATGTTAGTGAGTTGTAATAATTTTTTAGAGCAGAATTCTACACAAATACCTACATCAGTGCAGAGTGGTTTGGTGGGGAATTTACTTGGTTTCCGAACAATAATGTTGATTGAAGCCTGTAAGATCAAACTGGGAACCACTTCTAAGCAATTCTTCACTTATTTTGTGTGCCCTCCTGGGTATTGAACCCGGAACCAAAGAGCCCAATCTACTAAAAACTACAGCAATAGAGATCAATCAACGGTCAGTTCGCTGAACGTTTATTAGGTTACGCAAAGTTTCGTCCCAACTTTTGGTGTCCCTATCCGGCATCGATCCCGGGTGGGTCCGAACCCCGTAATCCGTCTTCGGGCCCTACATTCTGACGGGATTACTGACGCCTAACTCGATTTAGTGTTGCGATACTTGTACGTTTTCGCTGACCCTCCATTTTGCACTTACGTTTTTGGTCCTTCGAGCCGGATTTTCGGAGTAAAGTGTTTTATGTTCATTGTCATATTCTTTACATAATTAAAATGTTAACATTCAAAAATAAGAATCATAAGTTTCACGATGTCCTCGTGTGGTACTTATAAGAAGTAGACTGCAGTCTCCAATGCTTGTAATTAAACTAGGCACAAATCCAGGTCCAGATTTAGCCACGCAGATAGACTAACCGCGTGTTGCCGGTCAGTTTACGGCGCCATGGACGTAGTTATGCGCTCGTTTATATCAGTAAGGTGCTGTAATGCGCACTTTGTAAAGTTTATGGGTTTGTTAGTACTCTTGCGCAGGGCTTGCGATATTTAGGTAATTAAGAAGTGTCGGTCTGGTCAAACGATGATTCGTTGAAGAAAGTCAATGTATTGAAATTATTGAAGCCTACGTTATAAAAGGCTACGCGGTGAATTGGTAGAGCAAGTTTTTGTATCGGTAAATGTCGGAAAATAAATTAATAACCAACTGGCTTCTAGTGAATCAGCTGGATCTATTTGTCCTTTAATAGTGTCAGCCATAACAGAATTTGATCGCTGCAAGATGCAACTTAAAAAAAAGTAACTATAGTGAGAGCGCATTCGTTATGTATTTGATTCCCACTACAAATATCGATGTGTATTCTTCTTGCTAAAAAAAAAACAAATTCACAGAATTAATAAGTTTTTTTTTATCCACAACGAGGAAGCTCTTGGCCTGTATCTCTCCTGATGGTAAGTGATGATCAGGCCGAAGGTGGAAGCGAGCTTCACCCGGAATCCTCAACCACGGAGGAACTGGCTATCTTACCTCTAACTGCCGGATCACAACAATGCTGTGAAGATTGTTGTTATGGCGACAGACTTAGGTAAGATTGTGGTAGCGGACTTAGAACCAGCCCTACCACGAACCAAACCGAACAGAAAAATCTGCCCCCACTGGGAATCGAACCCGGGACCTCTGCGTTTGAAGCAGGTGGTCTTACCACTAGACCACAGAGGCGGTTTCAAATGTTATTTAAACCAGGTAGGTTCAGTTCAGTTCCTTGAAACAAACTAGGAAAAGCTTCTAAAGCTTAAATTCTTGTAAAATTATTTTCCAGAAGCTGTCGGCAACAAAGAGACTGTAAGCTATCGGACGTCTGAAGTGACTGATTAGCATTCAACGAGAAGTGAATTCACTTAACTTCATTTTAAAATACAATGCAGCTGTGTTTATTGTGGAAGAGAAACATTTGATGATTAAATTATTAGATTTTCTTAGTGTAATGCCCGTATTGACAAACATTACTATGAGGTTTCACAGTGCACGTAGACGCACAGGGTGACACGAAGCAATCACAGAGCTTTATTCAACGCTGTGCGTTCGATTTGCTGCTTCACTTAAGCAATCATCGTTTGTGAATACGGGCGTAAGTGAAATTGAGCTGGTTTGAATCCCGCCACCACTGGACTATTGGGTTAATCCACTCGTATCCCAAGCATATTTTAGCTTAGTAGGAGTTAAAGGGGCACAAATTACTAATATTCTTTTAAAAATATTTTTTACCTTATGGGTGGAAGTCCCACGCTGCATTACGCTACGTTTACTTACCTAATAGATAATAATAAGTCATAATTGATCACTTCCCGTAGAGAGTTTATGGGGTAAAACACGTGAAACCTGACCCGATATCCCATTAAATTCCTGAGGGAAGCCTCGCCATCCCTTCGCTGTGTTACCGAATCATAACAAACATTTTAATCCCATCCCAAAAACGGTGGCGCCGAAATACAAAAAGGGTTTAAGAGATATAAAAATTAGGCGTGAGTTGTAAATTTTTTCGCTAACGACCTAACGCTCTTGTGAGGTAATTGTGTAGGGCGACTCGTTGGCTTCCATCGCTCAAGGTTACTTTTGACGAATGAAATGTACCTGAAGCTTGACTAATGTATTTACAAAAATTTAGACACTTGATTAGACAAAAGCTTTTAAACGCTGCCTATTCTATTTATCATGTACCTGTTTTGAGACTAATAGATGCTTATATCTATATGGTTCACAACGGACTACTATGCCGAGAGGTCTCGGGTTCGATTCCCGGCCGGGCAGAAATTGAAATGATGAATTTTAATTTCTGTGACGGGTCTGGGTGTGACTATGTATAATATTTATGTATTTTAAAAAAAAAGTATATAAGTAGTATATCCGTTAAGCTAGCACCCATAACACAAGCATTAAGTTGCTTACTTTGGGGCTAGCTAGCGCTGTGTGAAATTGTCCAAAGATTTATTATTTATTATTATTTATTTATATCTGTCAATCTATCTTCGGTAATTCACAGACATAACGTCTGAACCAAACATTACTTCAAGCTACTGTATTTCAGGGAATGTATTAACCTGTCTTACTAACAGTTTAGTCACAGTAACATACCCTATCTAAGTAACAAACTAACATAGAGCCAACAACATTGTTTTTGTGGTACACTTCCATTGTGTAGGTACTGTACGCGTACTTTTAGACGCAACGGCCACAATATTTTTGTCGGGTTATTGGCAATTTTAGCGCGTACCGGAAAACGCAGCGTGGGACATCCACCTACAAGGTGGACCGACGATATCATAAAGGTAGAAGGAAGGCGCTGGACGCAGGCCGCTACCAACCGGGCAACATGAAAAGCATTGGGGGAGGTTTATGTTCAGCAGTGGACGTCCTATGGCTGAGATGATAATGATGATGATGATGATGTCAATTTTAGAAAAGTTGACTCGTCAGACGTCCGTCACTAAAAAGGCATGTTTAAATTCGTCAACCCTCTAATCAGACTAATGACATGACAATTTACTTTCAATGTATGTAACTAAGAAAAGTGACAAATCAACATTTTGGCGAATTTGACTGTTTGATGGCCTTAAAATATTTTTCCTTCACACACACGACGCGATACGATTTAAGCAGTCGACTAACAACCAAATTAATGTTGGAATAATTATATCGCTCGGATCACACGGTGCGTCGTGCGACATTGTTTTGTATGTTGTCATTTTTCACGTTTTTTTCATGGGTTTTTCTTTTTCTCTTTGTTTCATTAACATCCTCCGGCGTTTCGTAGTCAAGTGGGATGTTAATCTATTGCTTTTTAGGGTCATATTTCAAAATGTCAGTGTTTTTTTTGTGTTTATAAAATATGTTTTGTTTTCATAAAATGGAGGTTTAATTTTTGTACATCGGTTGTTTGGCTGGCTTCTAGGCTCCGTGTTAATAACGATTACTTTCGTAATATAAGTGCTCTGAAAAGGCTTTTTTATACATTTGATTTTGCGTTATTTGACAATTAAGACTGATGGGTTTCTTTCTTTAGCTTCTTATTTAGCATAATTTTTGTTAATTAGGTAATTGAACAGCTTTACTTGATAATAAGGAGAAAAATATGATTCTAAAGCCATAATGAGGGTAAAAGTGATCTTATCGCTTAGGCAATTTCTTCCAGACAACGCAAGAAGAGGTCTGTTGTAAGTAGATCAAGAGAGCTATCAAAAAGCCACAAACTTTCAAAATAATTATCACGTCTTCTGTCATAAACGTCACACACTTGTTAACTAGCAAGAATCGCGTAAAACGATCAACATTGTTTACAGTTTGTTTACGATAGTATCAAGAATGATAAATATCTGCAACCGGTGTAGAGATTTTGATTTGATTTTGAACCCTATGTTAAAAAAAACACTAAAGTTCAAAATATCGTGGCATCAATTCTAACTACACGCTTGAACGTAAACGGTCTGCGAGCAGACGAACTAAATTATTCTATATTTGAATTTTAATCAAACTCAAAATCACTTTCAATTTTGAACTCTGTTTCTAAAATGTTTTCAATCGAGTTTGGCATGGGTGAGTAAGTTAATTTTATAATTGAGGAGAGGTTCCAAAACTCGAATCTTGTAATAGGCAAAACATTTTATACGAATACGGCCAGAAATTATTTAAAAAATTATACTTAATACAATATTATAAATGCGAAAGTAACTGACTAACGAAAGTCTGTCTGTCTTGCTATCACGCCTAAACCACTGAACCGATTTTGATGAAATTTGGCATAGAGATAGTTTGAGTCCCGGGAAAGGACATAGAATAGTTGTTATCCCGGTTTTTGAAACGGGGACGCGCGTGACAAAGTTTTTCTGTGACAGACAAAATTCCACGCGGGCGAAGCCGCGGGCGGAAAGCGGAAAACTAATATGGCAAGTATTAGGTACTAAATTAATTAATCATAAATGCGATTGAATATCTCTCTTTATTATCGAGAAAATTCAAAAATTAATTGTAAATTATTCTAAACTCGGATAGGTTGAATTTTCACTTTGATTGCAATCCCACAACTGAGATGCTTTTACTCTAACATGCTGTATACAGGGTGTTTAACTGTTTACTTGTCTTATAAAGTACTTGTGAGAGAACGCTTGTTTATTAAGTCTCGCAGACGCTATACTAATCCTCCGATTAACTTATTCGAGAATTCGCGCTCTGAAGCCTCCCCTCTCGCAATATTAATAATCCCACCTAATAACGTCCATTCTGAACTTTATTGCATTCGTTATAAAGTTGATATTATTATATCAAAATTACCATTGTAAAACATGTCGTAACCCAATTGATGTAGAGTCGATATTGAAATGACAAGCGTACAAGATTGGCGCGAGACGCCATCCGCGCGCGAAATTCAAATAAGGAACAGTTTAAGACTGTTAAGGGGGAGTTTTAACGAATTACTGTAGAATTAAAGTATGTAAATACGCGGTGTAGATTTTATTGCAAAACAACACTTATTACAACTAAAGCCCGGTCCGTGAGCACGTAGAATTTTGTCCAATGACCCCTAGCTACCCATCCTTATCGCTCGCGCGTAATTATATTGCTGTCGCGACTGTGCGACTGGCACCCGCAGTGAGTGTGCGAGCGCGATAGCAACATAATTACGCGCGAGCGATAAGGATGGGTAGCTTGGGGTCATTACGCAATTTGATTATATAAAATGTCCCAAAGTCTTGTAAAACAGGATACAAATAAAGGGTACGCGTGCGTTTGGGCTGTTCGTTCATTCGTTTCAGCGAAATGACGTCCACTGCTGGACAAAGGCTCCCCAAGGCTACCTGCCTGCATCCAGGTACTTCTCGCGACCTTTACCAGGTCGTCTGTCCACCTAGTGGGGGGCTTGCCTGCCCACACTACGTCTTTCGACCCGTTGTTGCCACTCAAGAACTTCTGCGGCTCGGCTCTGCTTTACGAGCTATGTCCTCTGCCTTAATTTTAGCAATTCGGCGGACTATGTTACTTGTGGTTTTAGACAAACTTGACCTTCATTGGTTGGGTTTTTATGGTAGTCAATACGGATCTCCTTATTTCTGATTCCGATCCTTAGCACCATTGTGTTCCAGATATGAAAAAAGTAGATTATAAGTTATTCCCCTTAACAAGAAAAGCATTATTTGCTCTTAATAATAATCCAATTTACATAATACATTTTGGCAACAATTTCTGTTTAATAAATTGACCTCTTTTTGCCTCCTTCAAGCGATTATTAGACCTATTTTTGGAGTATTTAGAGTTACTTCAATCGTATACTTTGAACATGAGTTTGATTATTTATATTTTTAAAATGCTATTTTTTGTTAATTAAAGAAGAATACCGATAATAATATCATCATCATTTCAGCCACTGAACGTCTATTGCTGAACATAGGCCTCCCCCAATGATTTCCATATCGCCCGGTTGGTAGCGGCCTGCATCCAGCGCCTTCCTGCTACCTTTATGAGGTCATCGGTCCATCTTGTGAGTGGACGTCTTACGTTACTACAATAATTTATTTTTTAATTAAAACACACATCAGGAATATCTGAATATCCCAATGTTATTTTCTAGCCCTTACCTAAGTAACCTTACAATGCAAATAAATTCCAACATCGCCGTTCAGAAAATGTATTCAGTATTAAAATTCCATAAGCGAGTGGAACTAATTCCGAATCTAACTGAATTAGACTTGCGACTGAATAACGTTCGGCATTTCCTGGCCGTGTTATCAGTTTCAGGAGTGATCCAAGTGATGAACTAACATAACTATTTCATGGACTCATTAATGGATTTCTTCCCTTTTTTAATAACTTGAATCGGATTGCCTAAAGTGGGAATCAAACCCACGACCCGTCGTCTTTCGGGCGACTTATCATCTGATCTATTTAGACATTGGTAGAGCTTGTTCAAGGGCTTTTTCACGATTCCAGTTGAAGCTAGCTTCCACTTTTGGCCTCGTCATCACTTTCCATCAGGTGAGATGTCTAACCCTGCCACTTAACCCTACCGCTGCTTCGGGACAATAAATGGGCCAATGCTGAGAAGAAGCAGCGCAAGAAACTCAGTCACTATCGTCAGCCTCATTTTCAAGGGTTTACAGTCTTACAAATATCATCATCATCTCAGCCATAGGACGTCCACTGCTGAACATAGGCCTCCCCCAATGCTTTCCATGTTACCCGGTTAAAAATATGCATAGTTATAAATATTTAGGCGAGCTAGGCAGTTAAACACCCCAAACATTTTTCTACCAAGCTACCTTTATGATCTTAATTTAATTGAATCGCTATATTTCCCATTTTAAACCACCTTCCAATCCGTGTCTTCCGTTCGGTCGTAGTGATGAATATTCATACAAACGCACGGTGGTCCCGCGTCTATGTAACAGCGGTCAAAAGTGGAAAACTTCTTAATAAAATAAAATACTTTGTAAAACATTGTATAATATTATATTATTCTACTGAAATTAAAGTAATACACTCTTTGGGTAAAGAAGACTTCCTTTTTTTAGGCAAATTTCGCAAACCAGTGATATAAGGATCGCTTAACCAGTCAGATTGTCTATTTTTGAAAACTTTTGTAGACTGAGATGCCTTTTTAAAACACTCACATTTTTTTTTGCACATGTTCAACTCTTATTTTCTAAATTCTGCATGTCAATATTTTTCTCATCACTAACTAATGATAACTTTAGATGTTGGTACACAAGACGAGACTTTTCAGCATTCGTGACTTTTTTTAACATTCCATTGCTCAAATACTAACAATCTTGATAACGAGCAATGAATTTCTTAGCTTATAACAGAAAAATCAATTGTTTTGAATTTTAAAACTAAGTTAATAATGCAACTTTGGACCCCTACTGTCAAGACCTTTGGTACTCTTGGGTGAAATTGCATACAAAATATAATAAAGCGTATTGTCAGCTAACTAATGACGTATAAATTGTTACGGGGCACGACGGGGAACTAAACTAAAAGTCTAAAAATATTCAATAAATTATCAATTATTTTCATCATATTTGACATGTTAATACTAGCCATATAACTTTAAAATTTTGACAACAAGTTACACATTACCTTTTTCCAGGATTTCTATTGTTAAATTCACTAGTTTTAAATACAATTTATAAACAAAACTTTATGTAAACAAAGCAATAAACTTAGGACGCGCTGATAGCAACCGTCCTTAGGCTTGCAAGCAATGACTTCTGACTCGTAAAAGTATACCAATTTGTTAAGAAACATGTTGGTACTTTAATATTTTCTAAAACTAGAGGTTTTTAACTATCTATCTGCGTAAATAAAAAAAGATTAATAGACAACTGATTTTTTTGACTTTTGACCTCTGCCGGGCCCACAGTGAAACGTCTTATTAGGTTTGTTTTGTATTACACGAACTTGTTTGCTTGTCAACTCCGCGCGTTCGCCCTTGGAGGGTGATGTGTTGAAGGCTTTACATTCGGCACGGATCAGGTATGTCGGTCAATAGAGCGGGTGGATTCTGAAATAGTTTGCATTTTTGTTTGAGGATGAGAGAAAAATCAATGAGCGATAAAAAACCTGTTATAAAATAATTTCGTTAACGATAACCCGTGATTTTGTATGGAGTTTGTCAGATTTTTGACTTTTGTTAAAGTTACAGTAAAATGGTGCAACTGAGTCTTCAAGTTTAAATAAATCAGTATAGCGTATTCTACTACCAAAAGCGTACTTCCGAAATCAAAATAAATTTTAACCAGGGTTGCACCATCTTACCTACTTTAACAAACGTCAAAAGTCTGTGTAACTCCGTACGAAAACACCGGTTATTGTTAAATTCACGGTTAAAAGCAGATGGTGCAACTCAACGTTAGTATGCCTATTATTATCTTTAAATCATGAATACGGAATGACCACAGGACACCCTGTATTTGCGTCCAGTTAGCCGCTGTCACGGCGTTGGCTTACACGTCATCCGATCGCCATAAATCACGGACGTGACGCTAAATGCAATTACACGTCATGTGTCACGGCGCATAAATCACATTAGCGCACTCCGGAGGTGAGGGTAGGCTGGCATTGGCCTATATGTACTGGGAATAGGTGTCGTCTGTCTCAAATCTAGTTCTAGAGGGATGTTATGGATATGTAGTTTCGGTTATGGATATGGCTACGGATATAGGAATTATGTTATACCGGTTTCGGTTATGGTTACGGATATTTTTTTATTCCGTATATTCGAAAGTTTCGGTTACGGTTACGGATATCTGTGCTTTAGAATGCAATTTGTTCAACACGTTTCATTCATGGCCGCACACTTTACATCGAATAAATAATAATAAAAAAAATAAAATTGATACTAGATGGCATTATAAATGAAAATCAGGCTGCTATGCCTTTACATAATATACATACATATTATAATGCTATACAAAAAAAACAATTTAAACTGCCTACATCCGAAACTATCCGTAACGAATCGGGTACGGTTACGGTTTCGGATATTTTTTTATTTCGGATATCCGAAAGTTTCGGTTACGGTTACGCATATCCATAACATCCCTGTTCTTAACATCGAGAACAGATATTGCTAAGTTTGTGAATGCTGTCACAAGTGAACGAGGGATACAAATGCAACAAGGCACGCTAGGATTGTCAAAATAAAAAATTGGATGTACTAATTAAAGTACATAGTAACTTGCAAATGTGAGTACTAATTCAGCAGCAAGCAGAATTGCTGAAATCAAGTGGCAGTGGGCGGCATATAGCTTGTAGAGCAGATGGCAGTAGAGCAGTTGGGACAGAAAAGTTCTTGAGTGGTGACCACGGGCCGGAAGGCGTAGTGTGGGCAGGCCCCCCACTAGATGTACCGACGATCTGGCGAAGTGCCTGGATGCGGACAACGCAGGACCGGTCCGTGCGGAAATCCTTGGTCCGAGGCTATCGTCCAGCAATGGACGCCATTTGCCTGAAGCGAACGAAGGAACATATAAATTATTCGTCTCTTCTTCTCTTATTCTGTATCGCGATAAGACCGCCTGAATAGTGCCGTCTCTTTTGTGTATTTTTTCTTGTGGTGTACAATAAAATGTGTTTCATCTAAAAACATATTCTAATCTCCCTTTTCTCTTGTTTCCAGAGCAATGGCAACAACTACATGTCGAGCGAGCCGCGGCGCAAGCGCGAGCTGCCAGCGCGACCCAACCACATCCTGCTGTACACCATCATCAACCCGGCATATCCCATCACTGTGGTGAGTACACATCATCTTGACTACGCATTCTTGTTACGCACCTTTCGTTCCCAACTGCAACTCCTGTGTAGCCAGGATCTACAGCTTGACCGCCAGTAAAAACCCAACCAGTGAAGGTCAAGTTTGTCCCGGCTATTTCTAGAAAAGCATATGACGGCAACCCTTCAATGGGATATACGTTTTATGATCCTTGTCCACCCAGACCAATTCGATTTTAAAATTGATTAATCTGACCCATTTCGGCCACGTGGCGACCATTTCCACTCCTGTCTGGGTGCGCCTCTAACTGGTGCAATTTTAAAATAATCAAATTAATACGCGGCTATGGAATTCATCCTTATGCGATCCATCCATATAAACTAGGTACTCAATTGTCGTATTTCTATAGATCATTTTTGGTAAAGTACAAAAATGAGATCAAATAGTGAGCTCGAAGATATTTCTTTCATGCTAAAGAAGTAATTCTCTTACCAATGTTTCTTCTAATTTTATTGATTGCATTTGGCAAAAAAATTATATGCCCTTTCTAGGTTCGAAATCTTGTCATGTTTAAGGTGTTGTCAGCTGAATAGCTCAACTCATGCTATAAGCAGAATTGAATGACACTTCCATAACTCGGAGAAGCACTAGGTGGACAACTCGGCGTTTTAAGTCGAAATATCTCCAAATAAACAAGTAAAGTCCAACTTGTTGCGTCCAATCTCCCCTGCGCATCACGCGTCATTGCGTCTGGAGATTGGTTCCACCAGGACTCGGACTCTTAAGGGACTTTCGTCCTTATTGTATTGAAGTAGTATTGAATGATATTCGTTGAGAACTTCCCAAGATGTTTGATGGCGAAAGTTTGAGGGTAGAATGGTGTGTATTGGACGTGTGATAATATGATTGATGGTACTTACTTATGGAGCAATTCGGTCGCGCCTACTATATTTGGTTTGTCATCTTTTGGGGCCAACCCACATAGTTTGGGTCAAATATTTGGCGTGAAGCGTATAGTAAGTAGGTACTTCAAAGTTTCCATAGGTTAACCAAGATGGGACCATTGGCTAACCAAGAGAATCTTTGAAGTATGCTCAATGATAAAGTTAGCATGGCTACTTCTAGGAAAGTTTAAATTCAATATAAAATGTCAGAGCAATGCATGTTTTATCTACTAAAACACATCCTTAGACATCATCATTATCATCATCATCATCTCGGCCATAGGACGTCAACTGCTAAAAAAAAAGCCCTTTCCCAATACTTTTCATGTTGCCCGGTTGGTAGCGGCCTGCGTCCAGCGCTTTCCTGCTACCTTTATTATATCGTTGGTCCACCTTATTGTGGGACGTCCCACGCTGCGTTTTCCGGTACGTGGCCTCCACTCCAGAACCTTGCTGCCCCATCGGCCGTCAGTTCTGCGTACGATGATGTGCCCTGCCCATTGCCACTTCAGCTTGCTAATCCGTCGGGCTATGGCTTAGAGTCTAAGCCTTAGACATCTTTCAGTGCACCATTTGGTCACAAGCTTAGCAAACTGATATGAAAATACTTAAATACTTTTGTTTCCAATTCATAGAAAACTGAATGTTTGTACTACGGGAATCGAACTCGCGACCCCTAGTAAACCTCAGTACCAATCCTGCTTTGTTTACACATACTGTGTGTTTACATCAACAGGTTGTGATTTGGCAAGCGTCCTGAGTTTGAGCTGTGTTTTGCTTATGAAATTTAGGGGTTGAATTTATATTAGATTCCTGTAATAGAGGCTGCAGACTGTCCCATGGGGTTATGTCCAGTTTTCGGCTCTTGAAGAATATTTGAATTGAACATGAAAATAGCTTAGGATTTCTTGCGTTGCATTCAGGTCAGATCTTCACCAGATCGTTATGTGTGATAAAAGTGTTGATGACGAATGTTTAATGTATAGTTTGTGTTATTGTAATAGATGTGGTCTTAATAAAATGCAGGTGACTGATGTCCTGGGGCTGTCTGCCTACTTTCTCTGAAGGCGTATTTTTGAAGTAATTATTATTATTGACGGGATTGTTACCATGTACCTTAATTTTGAGTTTCCGATATTTCGGCACTGTTGCAAGTTATGTTAGTGACCATGAAAGTTTGAAACAATATATTTTTGAAGTGTTAAAATTACCCTTCGCATACGAAATCTAAACCTATACAGTCAAGGAGTAATTCCCTACCATTCTCTGTAATCCCGAATGCAGCTCTATGGTCTTGAAGGCAAATAGGCATCTTCAAGATCAATCCACCGTAGATTGCATCTGCACTCTTCTTGATAAAAATTGTTATCAAGTCAATGATATTATATAAAAACAAAAGCAGATATGTTATAAGCGTTCGCGCTGTGAATACTCAAATACGTCCCAATTGGGACGTCTTGTGTTTAGTCTTCGTATGGCCTGCGTCGTGCGCAATCGCGTGCGTACCACACCGTAAGTTCCTGTGTTCTTACCAAAATAAATAAAAAATGCCATCGTGTGTGTTTCGAAAGTGTACCAATTATGACTCTAAAGTAAACAAAATACAAGGGATCTCTTACCACATGTGATTATGCAAAATTATTTAGTATTTATATTTTCAATTATTTATGCAAACAATCAAGACGCCATGCGCCATGTTCAAGGAAAGAGAAAGCGATCTTGTTTTGACGTTAGAGCGATAAGGATGCGTGCGCTGCGGACATAGATTAGTTAGTGCAGGCAGAATCGTTAAAACTATAGCTATCTCTTTTATTTGCGTGCTATTTCGTATCTTTTGTTTCACTTATCAGTTACATTTGTCAATGTGTGCAATTTGGAATAGCTCGGCACGGATTAAAATCGTAATTTCTATGAACGTAACATATCTATAGTTCTATAATATCATTGTATCAAGTAGTCTAACTACTACATTAAAACTAGTCCATTACTATAAATGAAATAGAACCGAGTTATAAATTCTCGAGAAGTGTGCACTATTACCTTATCCAAGAAATAAAGCCATATAAAAACTTATGGTGCAATTGAGTCGGCTGACTATCGCTCAGATCATTTTTGTCAAGCACCGAAGTCGGGAAAGCTGAATCGGTCCGCAAGTTGCTGGAAATGCGATAGTGTGGTTGGTGTGCAGTGGGGACACAGGAGCAGCGATTAGCGGTCTGATTAAATTAAGTCAAAAGCAACTGACAAAATGAGGCTTCCGGCGGCTGGGACCGCAATTAACTAAGACCGCGGTCCCAGTCGCCGGATCCGTAAAAATTGAATAATTTTCTTCCGGCGACTGTGACCACTTATAGGTAACTTAAGAAAATATTATTCAAGTCAAAATCGGTACAGTACTAAAATTCATGAGTCCCAGTCGCCGGAAGAAAATTATTTAATTTTGAGGGATCCGGCGATTGGGACCGCGGTCCTAGTTAATTGCGGTCCCAGTCGACGGAATCCTCACAAAATGCTGTTGAGAAAGTCTGGTGTTTTGTTATCCAGGGCCCCAATTGAGGATTCCGTCAACTGGGACCGCGGTCCCAGTCGCCGGATGCGTAAAAATTAAATAATTTTCTTCCGGCGACTGGGACCACTCATGGATTTTAGTACTGTACCGATTTTGGATTGAATAATATTTTCTTTAAAGTTATCTATGAGTGGTCCCAGTCGCCGGAAGAAAATTTATTTAATTTTNTAAATAATTTTCTTCCGGCGACTGGGACCACTCATGGATTTTAGTACTGTACCGATTTTGGATTGAATAATATTTTCTTTAAAGTTATCTATGAGTGGTCCCAGTCGCCGGAAGAAAATTTATTTAATTTTTACGCATCCGGCGACTGGGACCGCGGTCCCAGTTAATTGCGGTCCCAGTCGCCGGAAGCCTCCCCCAATTGCGCTAATTTGTAATGTCGCCAATTCATTCGCGTTTCATCTCTAGTCTACACTTCAGTTACGCATTTTTTTAATTCCAGCTGAAGTGCAATTTGGTATTGCAGTGAAGTTTACGCCGAAAAAACGGATTTATGCACTTTCCATTAAAGGTCCATTAAAGCGACACAGCGATACGAATTTGTACAAACAGCTGAATTTCGTGCGTCGTCCAGTCGCGTTGCAGTTGAAAATATTTAGCGCAATCGGGGCACAGTGTTAGTCCGTACAACTACTATTTTTCGCATCATAATCTAACCGCTCCGCTCCCCGCTCGGCCTCTGAACGTGCACCGACACCGACCAAACTTTTATTGCCGACTCGGCCAAGTTTCATAGCGCGTGAAATTCGTGATGTACGGACGCCCCCTATGCGAAGTTCGAATTGTTTTCGACTGTACTGTATTCGAAGTCTAACTTTGGACAGTCTGCCGGCATGAGGGGAATACCCGGATTGATGGAACGGGGTAGTCTGGGAATTTGACTCAGACAGGGATAGAACGTGGAATTTTGTTGAGATAAAGTGGCATATAATAGAGTGTTAGGTACTATAAAACTTTTATGTGCATTTAAGTTTAAAATAAATAAATAACTTCGTACAGCTTCTGTTCAGAAATAAAGTAGGATTCTAATAAATGGTGAAAGAAAGTCTTCAATTGGTCCAGTAATTTCTTTATAATATTAGTGTCGATACTGCAATTATACAAATTTTTCATACATAGAACGATCTCAGTCTAGGAATTAGACTAAGACAGTGTTATTATAGCTAAGAATTTCGTTGAGATCAAGTGGAATACGTGTGTGAATAGAGGTAGGGGTACATAGATAGAACTGTAGTAACAATTACAAGATACGCTGCTTCTGACTTCTCATGCGTCCATTACATTTTAATAATTTGTTAATTTCCCATAGAAGATTTAGAATTTAGGACAAGAAACGTTTATGGGACTAGGATAAAAGTTACACTTCAATTCAATATTTACTAATCGCTTAAAAAAACAACTCAGAAAAATATAGGGAGGGAATTAATTTCAATCAGGGTTCCTTTTAATTTCCTTATTTATTTATTTATTTATTTATATTAGGGAAACAAACAATTTTGATATACAGACAAATAATCACACAAAAAATAGGACAGAAATCAGCAAAGTTTCCACAGTTAAAATTAATACAGAGTGCAGACTAAAAATTAATTAAATAGTAATAAATTATACATTAATTTCTAAATGTCAAATAAATACAATGTCAATTTTATAAAATGTCAAGCAGTTAAATTTAATAAAAATTATAAAATGTCAAAAAGTTAAATATTAATAAAATTATATAAATTAAAAACACAATAATTATGTAGGTCAAAATTAAAATCAAGTTATGTATTCAAACATTCTCTCAATTGTTTTTTATAAGATGGTAAGGAAGAATTAAAAATGTCAATCGTGTTAAACCTATTATTATATTCCTTACAAGATCTAGGTACAAAATTGTTGCTAGCATAATTAGTCCTAGTGAGAGAAATAGAAAAAAGTTTTGTAGAACGCGAACTCGTCCGAGGGCACCTAAAACTAATATTACTTAACAAAAAAGAGGAGTCAACATGGTTATTTAAAACTTTGTAGAGAAAGACTTGGTCTTTCTCAATGCGACGGTCTAAAAGAGATGGTACATTAGGAAGTGTTCCGCCAAACTTATCAGCTTTGTAACGTAAGTGTTTTTCAAACTTTTTGTTAATTTTTTCTATTGAGTCAATGTATATTTTGTATTGTGGGTTCCAGACAGATGATGCATACTCCAGAATGGACCTTACGTACGAGTTGTAAAGTAATGAAACTGTAGAACATAGTTTAAAATCTCTTCCCGTTCTTAAAACGAATCCCAGCATTCGGTAAGCCTTAGCAGTCATGATGTCTATGTGTGTTTTAAATGTCAATTTGGAATCTAAATGAACTCCCAGATCTCTCACCTCTGTCACTCTTTGAAGAACTATGTTATTTAGGTGNTTTATTTAATGGCCTTACATTCAGCCACACCCTGTATAAAAACGTACAATATCATCCTGTTGGTTTAATAACGGGAAAGCACTTAGCTGTGTCATCGTAGAAATAATCTGTCCGTTTCAAAGATTTACTTTTGCACTGTTTCAAACTTAGAGGAAAGTTATCCGCTTTGGTAGGGTGACCATGTTTGTGTTAGACGCTTAGGACTGCAGGCTTACGGGATTATTATTATAATCCAGTAAGTCAAATAAATTTTAAAATAGGAAATTAAAAAAATAGGAAGATAAACTGTTATTATTAACTAAACACAGTTTATCTTATGTAGCTAAAATTAGTTTTAATTTGCAATACAAATGTATAGTCTGTGTGTGTCGATGTGTATTGTGATTGTGAAAGTAGATAAAATAAAAATAAAAATAATTTTTATTTCTTTTAGCAATGACTGTATTATAAATTATTATTGATATTAAGTAAAAAGGAAATGTGATTCCTTCATTCATGACACAATGAGCCAGATTTACCTATGTCAGTGTTTAAAAAAGGTAGTAATAAAATCCATTACAACACAAGCCTAAGGCTTCCCACTAGATAAAGCGACGATCTGGTAAAGGACCCCGTAAGCACATGGATGCGGATAACGCAGGACCGGCCGTTGTGGAAATCCTTGGTAGCCTTTGTGCTTAATCTATACTATACTTACTAATATTATAAATGCGAAAGTAACTCTGTCTGTCTTGCTTTCACGCCTAAATCACTGATCCGATTTTGATGAAATTTGGCATAGAGATAGTTTGAGTCCCAGGAAAGGACATAGGATAGTTTTTATCCCGGTTAATGAAACAGGGACGCGCGCGATATAAAGTTTTTCTGTGACAGACAAAACTCCACGCGGGCGAAGCCGCGTTCGGAAAGCTAGTATCCTAATACGTGAAATACTTGAAGTATAAATAAATTAGGAAGTCCTTAATTTATATCAAAAGAACCTGAACCATGGTCACCCTACCGAACAGTGGATCGCAAGTTGCCATCTTGCGATACGGCACGCGTGCGCATTTCTATTTAAACACGCATTACCGGTTATGTGAGTTCTTTCGCTTTTATACGACGAGCTTATTGAAATGGCGATAAAATTAGCTTTTAAAGCTGTTTGAAGAGCTTTCGGCTTTACGACAGTTTGGGATCAATTAACTTTGTGAATATGTTTTTATGAAGTTATCTCTGGAACTACTAAAATGATTTTGAAAATTATTTCTCCATTATAACGCTTAATTCTTCCTGAATGAACCTTTCTGTAGCAGACCGAAATTAACTGGGCAAAACCGTGGGAAAAAGCCAGTTATTAAATAAAGCCACCTTTATTTATGTTAGAAAGACTGAACTTTAATAAGGCATGTATTTAAATGATCTTTTTAAATTAGCAAAAACTGCAAATAAAAAAATCTAAATGGTCATCTATTTTAATGATTGATCCTCTTTCTTTGAAACATAAAATAAATGAAATCGATCGATATTTTAATCTCTTTTGAACTACGCAAAAAAATATTGAGATGTAAAAATTATATCTGATCGTTACTTGTTGGTCCTCAAAAATAAAAGAAATGAGCACCAAATATTCAATATTGTGATACTTTTTTAAATAATTCGATTTGTATAAATTATTTTTTGTCTATATCAAATAATCTTCAAAATAATTATGTTATGGTACTTATTTTTATTAAGTTGTAGTCAAAGGATGGAAACTATTTAAAGGCACTTGATGTTCAAAGATTTATTTTTTATTAAAAAAGCATACTTAACACGTTCACACTGCGTTATCGGGTCGAATTGACCTTAGGTGCTGGATGCGTTGGTGCGGGATGGATATATTCGGTATTTTCAGTAGTACGAAAGATACATATTGATTTGCAATTGTTACGTCAAACACAGTAAACATTTGGAAAAAAAAACTTATCAGGTCCTTACGACCCGATGTCGCACTAAAAGTAAACAAATATCGTTTAGTGCTTTTATCGTGTCTAATCGACCCGTTGACAGATGACTTTATGGTCACTGATCACGGTCGAGATCGGTATACTAAGAGAAAATCAACCTTGCGATTTGAAAAAAAAAAAAAGGTAAAAATTATGATGTCGGGTTCAGGGATGTCAGAAGTAAGAAATTATTTTACATAGCGCCTCTAGTCCCAAACTAAGCAAAGCTTGTAATTTAAACAAACAGGGCAATGTACCATTCTGCTTGCTTATTGGCCGCTAAGCCCTTGGCCAACTCAGTAACCAATGACGGACGATTGTCACTCAACCACAAAGTACCGCGTAAATTAAAAGATATTTTTTAATTAAAAATATTAACCAATAATATTTTTTGTTAGATCAAATATATTTTAAAGTTAAGTTATACATAGATCGAAATGTATTTATTAGGTGATCAATATTAAAAGGCAAACTTGATATAAAAATCATCAAATTAACAAAATTAAAGATCAATAACTAAAAAAGAGGATCAAATATTATTTTTGTTTACCAAATATTAAAAGAGTATGTTAAACATAAATATTATGTTACCTTTAATGAAGATCATTCATAATTTATCCGTAGATCAACTAATATAGACCCAATAATTAATATAAAGATAAAATATAATAAAATACATCATTTATTTTTAAAAGTGCACATACAAAAAAGATCAATTAGTTTTTAGAGGATCAAATAATATTGTCCCCTTTAATAATTCTTTGAATCCATCGAAGTATATCAATTTTGTCGATATCAATTTTATTATTATGAATTTGGCAGTACCTATATCAGCTTACAGCTATAACTTTACCATCATAAAACTTCATATTCATATCTAATACAGCAGCCAATTTCACTGAAATATTCAAGATTACCATAAAGCCGTATCTGATGCTTTAAATAGCGATCCTAATAAGGCTTTTCCCAAAATAGCCGAGTTTCAGCGTTTGCCAAATGCTTGTATAAACAATAATGGACTTAGAAGCAGTAGGCTTGCTTTAAACTCTACATTGGATCCTTAACTTCGATCTCCTCTTATGTCCTTCTCATTGATTTCGTTGTGGAACCAATGGCAGTTTAACTTACCCCCGGGATAACTTGACCTTTACTGGTTGGGTTTTTATTGGCGGTCAAGCTGTAGATCCTGGCTACACCACAGCGGAAGGAACAAGAGGTGTCCCGTATTCTACATTGGATCGTTTTAGGTCCAAAATTCACCAATTTGAAAAGTCAAAATGTTATAAAGGTTCTGGAGTGTAGGCCTCGTACAAGCAAGCGTAGCTACTACCTGCTATATGAAGTCGTCTGTCAACGTGTTCAAGTGCCTTCATGCAGGCCACTACCACCAGGCCAATCTGGAAATCATTGTGGGAGGCCTATGTTCAGCTGTGGACGTCCTGTGGCTGAAATTATGATAATCAATCATCCTAGAGAACCCAACCGTTCTCTATCGTTCAATCTCTCGTTGTTACCTATTTGTTACTGTTTATTACTGTTAATTAAGACAATATAATACTGTTTACGCAATATTTTAACCATGCTGTGTGTACACGTTATTTGAGTGATGATCTAGATCTAAGCATAAGTTAATTTCTTTATACAGTGTGAGTCACGTTAAAGATCATTGCAAACGTTGTGATAGGGATAGAGACATGCGATTTTTGGTTTTACGAAGGTAATACTAGGGCACTATTTAAGTTGTGAGCCTCGACAACATAACGTGTTGTTAGACAACATCTGATACTTTTAATGAAAAGTTTGACATTTTTGACTACAACCTTATTCAAAACTTTTTATCATTTGAGCACGTTTTGTACTATTAACATTGAATTGAAAATTATCTTGACTACAAAAACATGGAATTGACTTGCGGAAATTTTCGCGCGAAGATTTATTATGACTTTCGACGTGGTTAATCAATACGAAACTGAAGCGGTCAGCTAAATTTCACTTTTGATGATAAAGATCTGTTCTTTACCATTGTAAAACGCTAGTTTAAGAAGTATAATATTGTATGTCATTGGCTCACCAGTGAACTTTGCGAAAGTCGTCCAAAATGACTAATAGTGGCGGAAAACATTGATGTTGTCAGAAAAATGGAAGAGAAACCTCGTCATGTGATATATCGTATGATTGAGATAATCCTAGGCATTAATTCCACTAGCAGTAATAATCTATTGTATGACCATATTATGGTTAATACGTTTTTTTCTCGCTGGATGTCACAAAATTTTTCAAACGCTCAATAGGACGCTTGTGTCGTTTAGTCCTTGGAAATGTTTGATAAATACGTTTAAAAAGCTTTAAAAGCCGTTTTTAAAATTGTAACAGTTGACGAATTAAGGATCTATGCATAATGATTCTGAATATAAACAGCTATCGATTATGGAGGTGTTTTAAGATGAACCAATTCCAACAAAAGCCCCATGCGCTCGGAACACTTTGAAACTTACGGTCGCCTATTTTTCCGAAATATCCGATTATATGACAGAAATGTCACTAGAGAAATTTAGAATGGTTAATTCTTAATAGTAAACAGCCACTTTTTTTCCAAAAGTCTTCAGTATAATAAGGGAAACTGACCAGCATAGTCGAATCGCCATTCGTGACAAAAATGTGAGCTTTTACACGTCTCGTCAAACAACTGACTATTTGAACACTTAAAATATGAAATAAACAGGTCCAACGCTACAAAATTCTTGCTTGGAATCTAAACACTTCTTTTGGTACCCAAATATTAAAATTAAATGCGTGAACAGCGATTTATGTAGCCAGAAGCAACTGTCGGTGCGGTCAAAAACCATGCTTTGGAGGTGCCTCAAGCTGAGTGGAAAAAATGCTATGAAAAGTGTTTCGGACACATTAAAAAGTACATAAATCATGAAAGACAATACCAATAAACGCAATCAATACCATTTTAATAATAAACTACTTTGTTTTCATAGTTAGGCTCACAACTTAAATAGTGTCCCACGTACGATAGAGTATAATACAAAGTAATTAAAACCCCCGGTTATAGGGGCATTTTTTGGAGAAATTTATCAAATAACCAAAAAAACACGAATTTTTAAGCAGATTTTTTTCAAAAAGTATATTTTTTTATTATTTGTTGGCCTTTTTTGTGTATTTTATGTATTTTTTTAGTGTCGCCTGTTATTTAGCATTATTATTGTTTTTATTTTATCAGGATATACCGCTTAGTTTAAAAGTTATTACGTTTTCTTTACAATAAGTAATTGTAAGAAAAAAAAATCTACAAAAAATTTAAAAAAAATCTCATAAAAATTTTGACCTCTTTTTTGTCGATAAAAATAGGTCTAGTTTTATCTATTTTCATATGTACACTTTAACGTGACTCACACTGTATATTATTTGTGATTGTTACTTGTTGTGTATGCCTAATAATAAATAAATAAATAAAACCGCAGGAGGACGACCCTCTCTAATTTAAAATAATGAAGTAAATGGAGGATTTGGTCTACACTCTTATAGACCTCCTAGTTCAGCAGTGGACTGAGTGTCGCAGGAGGGAATCGAACATGAACCTCCAATTTCTTGGGGAAAATATTCCCTTACATAAGCCTCGAGGCTACTGTACTTTGCCCAGTTGTGTACCAACACATGACAGCAAAGGCAAGCCAGGCCTGATTAAACAGTAGTAACCACAACGTTCACAATTAATATCTCGGTCTTGCAAGATTAAAATAATCGACTTGGCGAGCTGAGCCTTCATACAGGGTGTCCCAAAAACAATGGATAATCCTACAACAATCTAAAGGCCTCTTCATGACTTACTTAAAGTCCTATGTCCCCTAGATGGGGCAGAGGGCGTCCACAATAGTCCTCCATCGCGTTCGGTTCGAGTTTCGGTTGAGCTTCGCGTTTGATCCAAGTCTTGTCGATTTTCTTCGCCTCGTCTGCTACAGTGCGCCGCCAAGTTTGCTTGGGGCGACCATGTTTGCGTTTTCCTTGGGGATTCCAATCCAGTTCCACTTGTGGCGCTTGATCTGCTGGTCGATCCTGCAGGCCTCCTCATGATCTCTTTAATATCAAATTTTGATTAAATATCAAGTATTCAAGTTTTATTTTTATTTTAAATTCAAAACCTCGTATCGCAATCACAGGTGGCAATTTTCTAATTATCAAAAAAAAAGTTAATAATCTCAAAAACCGTGATATTTTTATCAGGTCATTTTTTTATATTAGAGACACCATAGTGAGGCTTATCTATAGTTATTATAACATTATCCGTATTTGGAACATCCTGTATAACGTTGGAACTGCCGCCGAGCTGATGGTATGACCGGTTTAAAATGCAAATGGTTAAAGGAAGGCTCGTCGAGCTAAACATAGCGTTATTATATCGTTGCAATAGGGGCGACTTTGCAACAGTTTGGGATGTGCTGTTAACTGTATTGTTTTATTATTTGGTTATGTAAGGATGCTTATTTTTATCAGATAACTAGCGGCCGCCCGCGACTTAGTACATGTGGATCCCGTTTTATCCCCCTAGGGGTTGAATTTGCAAAATCCCGTCTTAGTGAGCACCTACGTTCTAAAAGGAACCCCCATGCAAAATTTAAGACTTCTAACACTTGTAGTTTTTGGATTTCGATTTTGGATGACACCTAATGTCATTTGTGTGTCAGTGTCAACATTATTTCACTGTTTTGTGCAATAAATCAATCAATGAACCAGTCACCACGTTTCTGAAGCACCATTTCTCATAAACTTCCACGATTTCAGTCATGTAAAATCTGAAAATATCTCAGAGTTCAAATTTTCAGCGTGCCAATTATAATAAGTGTTAACGAACTGTCAGAAAGTTGAAAAAAAAAAAACGGTTCTGTTTCATATCACGCATCTCTTTTTATCACACAGTGTTGCTATTAGTGACATCTCGCTAGCTCAGTTCTTTATGCTCTATTCCGCTAGATATATTAACTTTATGGTTGCTTATAAGGAATCTATGGAAAATTAAAGTTCTGAATTTCTGTAGATGTAGAAGTTCTAAAGTAAGTGTAGTAGTTCTGAAGTTCTGTAATCGGCTTAAGTTTCAATATTAATGAAACTAAGTTGTTCATAAAGCTGTTGAGTTTCTCAATCACACTATACTTAATCACACTTAACATTATAAACGAGAAAGTTTATGAGTGTGTATGTTTGTTACTTCTTCACGTCTAAACGGCTGGCGCGATTTTAATAAAATTTGGTATGGAGTTAGCTGACACCCTGGATTAACACATAGGCTACGTTTTACCGTGGGTAACACCACGGGCACAGCTAAAAAAAATAATTATTAACTTGGGCGTTAAACGCCTGTATGAAATAATACATTAAAAAACTTTTATCAAATCGACTTTTTCTACAAACTTATTACTTCATTCAGAAGAGTACTCCCGAATTTCTGATAAACACCTATCAATCAACTAAAATACAGTGAGGCACATACGAGTGAGTAACGCCCCTATTCACAAACGATGCTTGCTTAAGTGAAGCAGCAAATCGAACGCACAGCGTTGAACAGAGCTCTGTGATTGGTTCGTGTGTCATCCTGTGCGTCCACGCGCACTGTGATACCTCATAGTAATGTTTGTGAATACGGGCGTAAGACGTTTGATGTGTAATGAATATTAGCTTACTAGCTGTGCCCCGCGGTGTTACCCGCGGTAAAACGTAGCCTATGTGTTAATCCAGGGTGTCAGCTAACTTCATACCAAATTTTATAAAAATCGCTCCAGCCGTCTTTCGCCTTTATAATATTAGAGTGATTCACGTATGTGGAGCTGACTGTACACTTGTCACTAAGCGTTAGGCAGTTAAAGTTTAGACCTGACTGTCAGTAAATTGCACATCGCAGCAGGAACGGTGATCGATTAGCGTGTTTAGTGTGGCCACACGTTCGGATATTGGTGGATTTGTCCTGAACATGTTTTTATGGAAATAAAAGTAACTCTGAGATTAATAAAAGGTTTCTTTTAGTCTTGTCTAGTTCTGTCATCGCTGTATGATTTGATGTAAGAAACAGAATCATCATTTATTTGCTTTAAATGTGGTTCAAAAGATGAATACAATGAACGAGTATTATAATCGCAATAGATGGTTGAATTGACAACTTTGTCCCAAGGGAAAATTAAGCTATCATTGGACAAAGTGGATGGCCATGTGATAATTTTCTCAATTTTTTTTTGTTACATTAAAGTTGCTCGTCTGTAAGCTTTTGAAATAGATGAAATTCAGCTGTGTAGGTCGACTACTAAGACTACTTTACAGTCTAGATTCTACTCGAGCAATAAAATAACAATAACAGTTAACGGAATTTACACACCATTAAGGTCAAGTGACGCTAAACGGAGTTTAATAAATAAAGCGGCATGGGAAACAAGTTCAATGTTTAACCGTTTGTTCTTCTTTGTCGTCGTCGTTTCAGTCGAATGACGTCCACTGCTGGACAAAGGCCTTCCCCAAGGATTTCCACAGACTTTTCTTTGTAAACTGACTTAGAAAAAGGAGGATGAAATGTTGTTTATAGGTATTTTGATATCCAGTGATAATATAGAAATGTTTCTGCCGCGGTTTTTCAGTTACGGTCAATCATGACTCATCCCACTTAGTTTGAGTCCCAAGGAAAAACATGGAATATTATAAATAACTTGAAAAATTATTATTAGTTTCCTAGTTTTTTGAACAATCAAGACTTGTCCCACATTTCCCTGACTGCTGGTCGCCCTACACAAAGCCATTAAGATACGTGACACACCAACTTTCGCAGCTCATAGCCGATGACAAATTGTCGGCGGAACATAAACAGCAGAAAAACTAACGATTAGTCTGCCAGAGTGAGGTGATGATGGACTGGTGTGAGGATTGGGAAGGAAATGTATGTAGAGGTAGGAAATGGTACTATTGTACAAACATACACTCTGATTTTTTCACGAGATCGGAGCAGAAATGATGCTAAGGGTGGATTTTAACAAACAAGAGAAAATATTATAAATGCGAAAGTTTGGATTTCTGGATATCTGGATCTTTCACGCAAAAACTACTGAACGGATTTTGATGAAACTTTACAGTATTATTGTTTATAACCCAGATTAACATATAGGCTATAATTTATGACGATCTGTGTGATTACACGCGGGTGAAGCCGCGGGCAAAAGCTAGTTAAATTATAATTTTAAATCCAATGATATTCTGCAATCGTATATCAATATTCTCGTTTCAGAGTTTAGCAAAATAGTAAACAATTTGAACAAAATGTCTCTCAGAAAACTACTTTTTATTTCATCACTGACAACTTCAGTACTTTATCACCATTTACGTGGAACAAGAATAAATATTGTTGTAGAAGTTTTTCCGAGTAAGCATTTACTTCAAATGTCCAAGTTCTAACTAACAATAACTACATTCCGAGAACTTCAGGAATTGGCGCTTGTTAAATTTTCATTCATGACTGGGTGTCGCCACAGTGTAGGAATATGCAGTAAGTCAACGTCAAATTGTTAAATTGTTCAGAGTTTAATAAGGGCTTTATGAGAATGCTCAAAAACATCTTAAGGCAATGAAGCCACCAGTAGGGCCTAACGGGAAGATTTCAGTAGCGCTGTCCCCCACTGGTGGACATAGCAACTTTTTTTCTCGATGTCCACCAGTGGTGGACAAATAGTGGGGGACATCGGGAATAAACGTTAGAGTAACTGATATAGCTCACAGAACTGATAGAAGCTTAAGAAAAGTTTTCTAGCGACCACGAACTGGAAGACATTAGTGTAGGTACTGTAAGCAGGCTTACTACTCGGTGGACCGACGTTCTAGTGAAGGTTGTGGGAAGTCAGGTATTAGTTATTTTGCGTATCATTACGGTACTTATAAATTGGATTATTTCCACCTCTCGTTCCCACCTGCAACTCCTGAGTGGCTAGGATCTACAGCTTGACCGCCAATCAAAACCCAACCAGTGAAGGTCAAGTTTGTCCCGGGGGAAAGTTAAACATTCACACTGTTACTGTATTTATATTTAACCTTTCTGCTTATTGCTATACTGTAACCAAACCTTCTGTAACTGTGACTATGGTTCCGTGAAGCGATCGAGTCTCGCCGTCAATAATGCTCTTAAATACAAGTAAATATATTATACACTAGCTTTCCGCCCGCGGCTTCGCCCGCGTGGAATTTTGTCTGTCACAGAAAAACTTTATCGCGCGCGTCCCTGTTTCAAAAACCGGGATAAAAACTATCCTATGTTCTTTCCCGGGACTCAAACTATCTCTATGCCAAATTTCATCATAATCGGTTGCGAGGTTTAAGCGGGAAAGCGTAACAGACAGACAGACAGACAGACAGACAGACAGAAAGAGTTACTTTCGCATTTATAATATTAGTTGGGATAAAATCATTCAAGTGAAGTGTATGTAATACCAACACAGATGTGGACACTGTATTTTAATAATGACTTTAAGGCGAATTCAACGTTTGGGAACAAAATTTGGGCTAACCGGAAAAAAAATATTTGTTAATAATCACCATGATTACGATTTACGCATTAATACTAATCTTAATTTAATTAATAAAAATGAGGCATCAAGGGCCTTTTCCCATGGAAATAGTTCATGTGAACTCACAAGTGTGTTTGGAATTTGAATTCTAAATTCGTTTCTTTGAATGTTAATATTAAATCATGTATATTAAGTAAACGGGATCCTGCATAAAGCAGTTGCTGCAAAAAACGGGATATCTCCGTGGGGAAAAGCCCTTAAACCTCTGTTCGTTCAAGTGGATTTCATCCTACTGCAGGAATATTTACCTACTAAGTTTTTTTTATTATTATACTTTTATTCGTTGATCGATTGGAAAGCATTAGGGGAGGCCTATGTTCAGCAGTGGACGTCCTGTGGCTGACATGATGATGATGATGCTACTTTTATTCATATTTTATTGGTTTTTTGCTTCATTTGCGCCAGCTCGACCAGGTTTGATCTATTGTGTCAACAAGGGCTTTAGAGTTCACTGCTTAGTCCCGTTGAGTCTATAAATTTCCAGATTCTTTGGAGCGTGATATCGTGCATGATGTGTCGCCCGAGATGGATACTTCTTTTGCTCATAAGCGGGTCGTATGAGCAGAGAACATGAATGGCCATTGGCTTTCTTCTTCTGTAAGGCAGAATCTGCAGAGAGTTACCTACTAAGTTACTGTGTGTGTAGTTGTGTTTCTTACGGATAGAAACTTAACTTCCAATCCCATGTAAGTATTGTCCATTGGAGTGAGTTCAGTATTTCTCAGCCAACTTGGACGACGCAGTTTAGGTGTACATTGAGTCAAATCGCTCTCGGGCAGACAAAGTTTGCAGTTTTATTACACGTGCCTGCTGCGAGGCCGATTTATACGACACGACTCGAAAAATGCGAATGCGAACAGCTATAGGTTGCTGTCGCGCTCGCACACTCACTGCGGGCGCCCGTCGCACAGTCGCGACAGTATAATTACGCGCGAGCGATAAGGATGGGTAGCTTGGGGTCATTGGACAAAATTCTACGTGCTCACAGACCGGGCTTTAGGGACTGGAATTCGCGGTCAAATACCTGCCTTTTTCTGCATAAAAAAAATCTTTATTTGTATAGGCCAATTTAATTAGTACCTATTTGGCTCCTAAGAAGCTTGATTTTTCTTATGATTTTTTGCGCACCCTATATTTCGAGATAAACATTTCACAAGGGTTGAGAAGAAGCGCTGCAAAAGAAACTTTGTAACTGAAGTGGATAATTTACTTATTTCTTTTTTTTTAGTTTTGTCAGGAATCGGCCTTTTTTGGGGCCAGTAAGATGTTCACCACAGCTGCTATGTGAAGGGCAGGTTAGGATGGTGGTGAAATTAGGTTTTTCAAATGCTTTTGAAGACTCTTGATGGGCTTTTAAAGAAAGTGGGTAAAAAGATCTGAATTTTAACAAAAATCCACGGATATAAGTATGCGTTCTACTATTGAGCTAAGTCGCCGACCTGGTGCTGTCGCGTGTCGCCTAGTGTGCACTTATTAAATCAAATTAATCAAAGTCGTTGACGATTTTATTCTGTCAGTGTAAACGCCATCCAAACCTATTTATGTAATTCGCTCCACGTGAGATACGTGTGCGAAAGTTGGGCAATTTGGCATTTTTATCATTGCTGTAAGGGCCAAGATTTTGATCGACGGTGTTGTACTTGGGAAAGCGTTGAAAGTTACGGCAGAAAAGTTCAGTAGTCAGAAGTTGTGATGTTGAGTTCACTTTATTTTATGTTGGCATTCATTTTCCATATTTAGATGTCCCTGCATTGAAAAAGAGGCTGACAAAGGTTACTGAGTTTCTTCCGCCACTTCTTCTCAGCACCAGCCCATATGTTGTCCCGAAGTGGTGGTAGGGCAAGCTATAAGGGACGTGTTTAAGCACCCTGGAAAGGTCATAAGTACTGAATAAAGAACTTTGACTTTGCATTACTAACTTTTGACTGTGGCTTCGCCTGTATGAATTTCCGTTTCTTTAATGCTGACACAAGATAAATTATGGATTTCCCATTTAAAGTTCCTCACACCTTTTCACCCCATAGTGAGACGAGTTTCGGGATAAAAACTACTTTGTGTTCTTACCAGGATCTCAAACTATTTCTATACCAAACTTCATCTAAATCGGTTCAGCAGTTTAAGCGCGAAAAGGTTACAGAGTTACTTTCACTTTCACTTTTATTTAAGCACTAGCAGCCGCCCGCGACTTCGTACGCGTGGATCACCCCTTTAGGAGTGGAATTTTGCGAAATCCCGTCTTAGTGAGCACCTACGTTCTAAAAGGAACCCCCATGCAAAATGGCAATGCCAGATTTTGTATGGAAGATGGCGTCTTTTTTTTTCGTGCGGCCATCGATCAAACTTTGTTTTTTGATTACAAAATAGTGTAATAAACCAAAATTACTACGGCATGTATACCTCTAAACTCAGTCTGAACTGAGTTACGAGCATTAGAAGTTTGATGATTTTCATACTAGATTTGCTTTTCAACCGACTTCAAAAAAAAGGAGGAGGTTCTCAATTCGACCCGTATGTTTTTTTTTTTCTATGTTTGTTACGCGATAACTCCGCCAATTATGAACCGATTTGAACAAATCTTTTTTCGGCGTATAGGTAATACCTCAAGGGTGGTCCCATTTAAATTTAATAATAGAAAAAACAACCCTCAATGGTGGAAAATTGGGGATGAACTTTTTTATACGCAATATCTCCGCCGATTATAAATCAATTTGAACGATTATTTTTTTGTTGAATAGGTATTATCAAAAGGGTGGTTTCATGCGAATTTGAAGAAAATATTTCACCCCCAAGGGTGGAAAATTGGGGATGAACTTTTTTATACGCAATATTTTTAATTTTTAGTTTTTTTTTTGTGTTCACGCATTTGAAGTCGGTTTTATTTTTTTTTTAAAGTTTTGTAAGAAATTGCAACAGTCGATGGCCGCGCGAAAAAAAAAAAGACGCCAATTTCCGGCATTGTCTTTTGAGACTCCTAGCACTTGTAGTTTCTGAGATTTCGTGATGAGTGCGTCAGTCAATCAGTGACTTGTCGCTTTTATAAAATTAAATGTAGATACCAAAATTCATATAAATCGGTTTCACTAATTTAAAAGTGAAAAGGTAACAGACAGACCGAGTTACTTTAACTTTAACGTGTAAAATATAATCATGAAAATATGAAAGCATGGCTACATCTGTTGCTACTTTGATCAAGACAAAAGACATTTCCAACTTCTTTGAATACTGAACTTTTTACAGACAACGGCATATCGAGCTATACTGTGGCATCTTATGTATTGGCAATAAGTATTATTTTGCAACAAACATGTACAGTCTGATGTACACTGTACAGTCAACGGATTATACTTTTGTTGAAAAATAGCTTCTGTTACAACGACATAAGATTCCAGTATTTAACTTGATGTGCTGTCGTCTGTACATCAGAAATTCAAAGTTTCCATCATTACAAGCTTTATTTTATCGCACTCGACAAAACATCCCCCCACAAACGCCCGAGATATGTTTTATGCTCGCAATGTTTTAATAGAGACGCCCTTTAAATGATTTTTTATCGATATATCGAATTGACTATGTTCACCAAAATGGAGGGGTTGCAATAAATTAAGTAAAGCTTAATGTATTATTTTGATTTTGCATGTTTAAAGTGTTACCAAATCTTAAAATTTATCCACAAGAGTCTCGGTTGGTACCTTTATTTTATGAAGGTAGGTAAGTTTAGCAGAAATGCAAATCACTACAACTCTTTTGGAAAAAAAAAACCCAAGTCCAAAAGCTTATTTAAATAAAAAGTTTTTACTTTCTTTTTCTACGTTTCTCTCAATGTTTTATAATAAGACAGTCAGACAGTTTCGATAAATCGATCCATTTTGGCATCTCAGTTGAGTAGGCAGTTACGGTTATTATAACAAAAGGTTTCGCTGCAACTATTCTTGGAAATATCGATATAGAAAATATCCATAGAATGATGGACGGCTCTATTTCATAGCAGTAGTCAGAGGAAATATTGGTGTGCTCCTTACGAAGCGTTCGGGACCTATGTCTTGTTCGTCGAAAATATGTTTATATTGGAGTTTTATTGCTCTTATGTTGAAGGAATAACTATGGGGAAAAATTGCCATAAGGTTACCTACTAACCCTTGAAAACTGCAAAAGAATACTAAATTCAACCTAAATAAACTTAGACCGACGACCTCAGGAAAGCACTGAATGCAGGCCGCCACCAACCGGCCATTATGGAAATCGTTGGGGGAGGTCTATGTTCAGCAGTGGACATCCTATGGCTGAAATGATGATGATGATGAAATAAACTTTTTTCACGGAAACACTGGCCGGAAGACGTAGTGTGGGCAGGCCCCCCACTAAGTAGGCCGACGATCTGGTGAAGGTCGCGGGAGGTGCCTGGATGCGGGCAGCGCAGGACCGGTAGCTATGAAAATACTTGGGGGAGGCTTTTGTCCAGCAGTGGACGTCAGTTGGCTGAAAAGACGAACGAATACTAAAACGCTAAAGTTTGATTCTGGTCGGGGTAAATTAGAAACCTATCTTTTAATACTCAAATCTATAAAAGTTAGTCATAAAAGTTCACACACATGTTTCTGAACTGATATTACTTACAAAACTAATTAATGGTCTCCTTTTTTTTCAGGTAAGTGTGCCTTACGGATAGATTTAACGACTACCTACTTGGTAAGTGCAACAGCATGTTTAAAGACTACATATTTTCATGGCAACCATCGTCCATAAGTGAACCAACTTTTAAAGGTGAGAGTGAACAGGCACTTACAGGGCAGATATGTACCATTCTAGACTGCATCTCACTTAACATCAGATGCGATTGCGGTCAAATACCTGCCGTGTTCTGCATAAAAAAACTACGTTTTTGCGTTACGTTCGACGTGTGAATCACAGAATAATAACAAATACTGCTGAACCAGTTATGACGAATTTTGGTATACTATAAATTAGGCTGGCTAGGCAGTTGTAACAACACTGTGCACACGTGCTATTAATTGCACTGTGCTAGCCTGGATGTTTCTAAAATGGCCGCCAATTCGAATCGCTTAAATACGACTGTTGTATTGTGAAAATATGTATGTAGTGTTCTGGGTTCTGTTATAAGCTTACGGAACTATTCCCACCTCTCGTTCCCACCGCTGCAACTCCTGTGTAGCCAGGATCTACAGCTTGACCGCCAATAAACCAACCAGTGAAGGTCAAAGTCCCGGGGAAAGTTAAACTGTCATTGGACCCGCAACGAAATTGATCAGAAGAGCATAGGAGGAGTTCGAAGTTAAGGTTCGACTTCCTTGCAGTGCAAATGATGACAGGTGACAAGTTTGCTTGTAAAATGTTTAGTCTGTTATGCTGTCGTTTGTACAGTCAACGTCAAATACTTCATGACACCGAAAGTTGTCAGGCCTGGGCAGGTCTCCCACTAGGTGGACCGACGATCTGGTGAATGTCGCGGGAGGAGCCTGGATGCAAGCGGCGCAGGACCGGCCTTTGTGGAAATCCTTGGGGGAGGCCTTTGTCCAGCCGTGGACGTCTTTCATCTGAAAAGAACGAACGAACGAACCCAAAGTTGTCAAAAAGTTCTCACAACCTTATTCCAAGTGTACCAAAGACGTGTTGCGAACTTTTCGGCTACTTCTGGTGTCACTATTTGACGCTGACTGTACACATCCTCAAAGCACTCGACGCGTTATCGTTTTACGACGTGTTATGACGTCACTAATGACGTAATCATCGCCGACTTCGGGATCAGCGCCGGACGTCCGATGATAAGCCGGCGGAGACGCGCACGAGTCGCGATAAGAGAGGCTAATGTCAGGAAAATATAGGCGAAGGATATACTGTATCTTGAGAGGCTGATATGTTAGACGAAGTATCAGTACGGTAAATCCGTTCCGTTTAATCACATACTCTTATATGATACGTCAAGCAAGATACGGACATTATGTGGTCCATTAGCAATGTTGAGAACAAGCAGTGCAAGAAACTCAGTCACTATTGTCAGACTCTTTTTCAAAGGTTTACAAAGATAAGCCAATGGGGTTAGACAGTCTAATGTAAGGAAAATAGACGTATACGGCGCACGAGTCGCGATAAGAGAGACTAATGTCAGGAAAATATATATAATACTGTATCTTGAGAGGTTGATATGTTAGACGAAGTATCAGTACGGTAAATCCGTTCCGTTCAGTCACATACTCTTATATGAAACGGCCATAGTTGTTACGATACGGTACGAAGCCGGTAGCCTTATTCACGTAACAAAACTTCAGCGATAACAAAACCCTGAGTTGCGATCCTATCGAGTAATCGTTCTGTCAAAATGACCCTTGTGAATACGGATTTAGAACTGTTTTTCAATGGGACGACTTCTGAACGTCAGCGAGATCTTGACTGTCAAAATACGTGAATTAGGCCACAGAAAGAGGTCTTAAAAATATTTCAATTTTGAAGTTGCTATGAGGAATGTATTAGTCAACTCAAGCAACAATAGTGTTGTTTGATTTATGCCCGTTTTCACCATCAATCCAACATTTTTTAAGTGACCCCTATGGCAACACATTACAGGTTACAGGCATTTCGTTTTCATAGGGGTCACTTAAAAATTAGGGATAGATGGTGAAAACGGTCTTTAGACATGTAACATCAGTGGACAGCTTGATGAGCTCCCCTGGCTTACCTGGAAGTCGTTAAATAGACTTTAGCCGTAGTAGGGACAATCTGGTCAGGTGGGCATTCTTGGATGGCTTGAACATGGAGTGCAGGTGCGGTTTTGTTTCCCAGTCGATGAAACACCTGATGTCGTGCCCTGAGTGCCCAAGCAACTGCACTCAAGAGGATTTGATGAGTGCTTCTGACAACGCCACTCTTGTGGTGGAGTTTTGGGCTGACACTGTGTAGGTTTGTTGTTGACACGAAAAGAAGGAGAAGTGGACAGCTGTTCTGGTGAAAGTCTCTAGAAGCTGGCCATTGTGGAAATCCTTGAACGCGCTTTTTTCCATAATAGAAGTCCTTTATGCTCTTTATTTCATCCATAAAAGTGTGTTGGAAAAGAGCACAGTTGTTTGAATTCAGAGGGTAAGTAAACCGACAAGTTTTTAGTATGCCGTTTGTCCTGGTGACTCAAGTATCAATATTAACGGTCGCGCTACACGATCTAGGCGCCGGATGTCCGCTCTTAGGGATGTAACGGTAACATTGAGGATCTGATATCGATATTTGAATACAGTTTTCCCAAAACTCCGCCACGAGAGTGGCGTTGTCAGTAGCAGTAGTTGAATACAGTCGATAAGGTAGTACGATTAAAAAACTAAGCATAATATTTTGTGTCCCCAGAAGATACTTGTTGATCGTTTTCTCAGTTTTTAGTGTGTTAAAAAATTATTTTCAATAGGTATGTCCATTCTGGTAACTGACTGCTTTGTTGTGCTAAACTAACATAAGCCTCCCCCAATTATTTCTATATTAACCGGCTGGTAGCGGCCTGCATCCAGTACCTTCCTGCTACCTTTATAAGATCGTCGGACCACCTTGTGTGTGGGAATCCCGCGCTGCGCTTTTCAGTACGTGGCCTTCACTCCAGAACCTTGCTGCTCCATTATTACTATCATCATCATTTCAGTCACAGGACGTCCACTGCTAAACATAGGCCTCTCCCAATGACTTCCACATCGCACGGTTGGTAGCGGCGGCGGATTTTTATTATCGTTTATCGATATTTCTGTCTACAATGTAAACAACTGGCATCCCTATTTCCCACTTATCTTGTAACCTCTTAAGCTTTATGGAGTCTGGATTAGGTTTCCAGCCTTTGTGGTCTGCGCTGCTTATGTATAGTGGGTATATAAAAACGCTCTGTAGATAACGCTCGAGATCATTGCGCGGAAAAGCGCTTGTTTCTTATACAGCTGTTGAAATGGTACAGTACGTGGATTCTTTGACTTTTTTTAAAGACTAATTCCATTAGCCCCTGTAGGTTAGCTAAATGGCCTTAATCGGCCACTCTGGAAATTATTGGGGTGGCCTAAGTTCAGCAGTGAACATCCTGTGGCTAAAATACTAAAATAGAAAGACACGGCCTGACACGGGTCTTAGGCTGCGTTTCCACCAAAGATGTGCGAGGAAAAGAACCAATAGAATCGCTTCATTAACCGAGGCGAAGTAAATGAAGCGATTCTATTGGTTCTTCGTTGCAAACACATCCCTCGCTACGCATCCTCGCACATCTCTGGTGGAAACGCACGGCTGAACCATTTAAGAACCTAGTAAGGGACACTTTTGCAGATTTTCGTTTTTTGTCATAAATCACCTTAGAATTAAGGTCTCCACAGGATGTGAAGACAGAAATCGCTCTATTACACTTAACACCGGAGAAACGCGTTGCTAAAAACCTAGTAAGTCCAATTCAAATCTGCAAAAACCATTATCAAAACCTAGCAAGTTACAATGACCATTTAAAACCTAGTAAGTGCATGGACTTACTAGGTTTCAAAATGGTCAATGTGAGTTACTAGAGGTAAAATGCTACTGTAATTTAAATATTATTTCGAGTTCTGTTGGCTGACACTCGATAACCATATCAAAATTTGGGTACTACATGAGTACTGATTCATATTCGATTTTGATTTTGATTTTTACGAGGCACTTTTGTCAAAAAAATAATTTTTAGTGTTAGTAAAGAGCATAAAACTTGCAATTTTTAACTAAATATATTCTTTTATTCCATAAAGTATACTTTAGTAACTAATCTTTAATATAAACATCGGAAGTTATCCAAATCTTTAAGCATCTTAGCAGGGCAAATGAAAATGCGTTTTTTCGCTCTCCTGTAAAATTTGCTCCGCTGCACTTACTAGGTTCTTAAATGGTTCAGCCGCGCAGCTTTAACGCAACGTTTATTAATGAGTTACATTATGTACTCACAGCTTGACGTTTCGGCTGCTATGCTGCAGCCGTGGTCACAAGCAGACTGGCGGCTCGCGGCGTCGTCCGAAAATAATATTAGATACTAGGATATTGATATTCTACAGAGGCAATGCACCTCTAATATGGCTCCAGGTCTATATTAGCTCATCAATCTCGGTCTAGGCAAACGGAACTTAGCTCATTTGTCTTGCTAGGGCCCCTGCAGACTTGCAGCGTAGTTACCAACTTTGGACGGTGCGGTGTAGTTGCAAATTGATTTTAAATAGTATTCAAAGTTTAATACAATTTTTGAAAAGCATGTCATGGTCATATTAGTTAGAAATAGGTCGGTTCAGTTATTTCCTAATTTGATTTTTTTAATACAAAAAAAATTAATCGACCAAACCGAATGTTAAGGGGAGTATAAACTAGCTAGAGCATTTACTTGTAACATAACAACGAGCCGCTCTATGAAATGTTCTAGTGTCAGACCAGTGACACCTTTTTTTCACGAACCAAACATCGGTCATTTTTTACGTGTATTGCACCATTCGTAAGGACTTTACATTACATAGAAATGCTTTTCTCTATATTCACCTTTAGCGATTTTAACGAGGTACATACGAGATATCTTTTTATCTAAATTAATTTTAACTCTTAAGGTTCGGCCAAACCAACGCGATCACACCGCGATCAGCCGGCGTGCAGCGATGGCGACCAGACCCAAATGCATTGATCGCCATCGCTGCACGCCGGCTGATCGCGTGTGATCGCGTTGGTTTGGCCGAACCTTTCCAAGTAACAAGTACATTTTCCATGAAAATATGATAATAGTTCCAGAAAAATACGGAAAATGAAAATAACGTTCCAGAAATATTTCTACATTAAATATTTCACTTTAGCAAGGGGAAGCAATAATATTTTTATAAAGACACGGCCCCGAGGTGTGGTCTTGACGGTGACACGTTTGCCGATAAGCGCCTTCTATCGGGGTATATCTCAAGCGTTTTCATTTAAAATTTTCGCCACAATTTATCAGATTTTTGACGCTTTTAAAAATAACTTTTCTGTTTGAAAAAAAAAAAGCTGTCACATCAAGGGGAATCAAATAATGTTCTAATATTTTATTCATAATCTTATATTTTAGTATTATGGGCACTTAAAGTTAAGAGTTACTTGATCAAAAGATTCGATTGTAAGAGAGAGAGATCCTGAAGTTAAAATTTTAAAACCATGCTTAGCCTTCGATTGTAATTTTTTTTTGAGCCAAATAAATAAATTACTTCTATGAGTGCTCTACGATGTTAATATTAAAATACAGTGACTAAAGGAAAATTGCTTTATGAAAGTTAAAAACTTTTTGAAAATAAATAAAATAGGCTAGATGACAAAATTTCTATTATTTGTCCGTCAGACAGATAATTAGAAAATATTAGACTCATATTTTTTATTTTCTTTCATAATTAAATAATAACAGTGCTACATCGAGTTGAAATGGCGCGATACGTCACGCTTGAGTAGAATTTTTACTCAAAAGTGACGTCACGCGACATTTCAACTCAATATAATACTGTAAATATTCGATTATGGAAAAAAATATGAGCCTAATATTTTCTAATTATCTGTCTGACGGACTAAATAGAATTTCGATTTCATTACCCAGTCGTCATCCCTATTTTATCTAGGAGACCCCTTAGGCATTTTTAACGGGACTGTTCCCGTCATCATCCCTATTATGAAAGAAAACACCGCACATATTAAATTTAACGCCACTCAAACGTAACGACGGGAAATCATAAAGATGTCGTTTGAAATTATTTTTATTTAACGACTTTTTAACATGTCATTATATTTATCGCGGCCTATTAATCATTTCAGTTGACACAGCCGTAAATAGGTGTCATTTTGTTAAAAATACTAGCTTTTGCCTATTGTTTCGCTCGTATGAAATTCATCAAAATCCATTCAGTAATTTTCACGTGAAAGAGTAACAAACATACATTCATGCATCCTTATAAACTTCCGCATTTATAATATTAGTAGGATTAAAACATTAGGTTCTGCGAGTATACTATACTCGCTAGAGCCTCATATGTAGACATTGTCCCTTACAAAATCGGGAAAATGATTTGTAGGTACAATTGTTTTGTTCCCTTCAAGAAATAAACTTATGCAGTAAAGACAGAATAGTTTTTATGTCTATCTACGTAGAAAAAAGTAATTTCCTGCATATATTAACACATTTCGGAGATAAGACTAAACTTTCGCGTTCCATTTCAACTAAAATAGAAAAAGTCCAGTAAATAGAGAGCCACCTAGTCTGTTTGTGCTCATATAAAAAATGTCGCGTTGAGTGAGACCCGTGTTTCTCCATTGTACATTTCGAAGATCACTGATTTTCAGCAATAAAACACATGTGGAGACACTAATTTATTTTAATGTACATTGCAAACTGCTGGTGTTAATTGGTCAAGATATGCCTTGACGCATTCAAAACGTCCCCTCTAATTGACTCGACAGCAGCATATCAAGCCCCAACACCTGCATTGAAATCCACACGCCTGACAATCAGGCCAACTGATGGCTCGTTTCTGGCTAAGCAATGGCTCATATCTGACACACAAATGGCTGATATCTTGCGCATAGAGGCCGTATCGGACGGATAATCCGCCGTTGTGAGAGCCGGCAATTTACGCGCCTGCATCGGCTAGATACAGCCACAGGGTAAGTAGATCCAGTAGGACTAGCTTCCAAACTTATAGACTTCCAAACTATCCCACTTAGGCCATTCGACCAAACTTTCGTCCGAGAATTACTCCTGGTTTAACTGGCACATTGACAGTTTCAGTATGGGAAATATGTTTTAATGTCGAATAACTGACGATTTATTCTGAGATTAGTATTTACTCTTCTTTAGTCGAATCCACCCTAAGCTCTCTGTTACAAGGTTACAAGGGAGAAATTGAGACATGTTAAGGTCTATAAAGGACTTTCTAGACCCTTCAGTAATGAAGAAATAATGACTTAAGAAAGAAAGAAAAAATTTTTTGAAAAGATTTAGAATATCTGACAAATAATAATAAATGACTCAACGGGAAAAATTAAGGAATCTCAAATTAAGTAGTTTTTATTTTCATTTGTTTTTTTTTTATTCATACAATTATTTAGTAGGTGTGCTAACAAGTGGTAGAAACAAAGGACTTTCAAATAAATCCGAGTATGTCTTTAATGTGTAATATTTGCTAAGGAATCTATCACCATAAATGTCGGCTCACCTTTTTTTTTATTCGGATCTCATACTTCTTCTCAGCACTGGCCCATTTATTCTCCTGAAGCAGTGGTAGGGTTAATACTGCGACGTGTAAAAGTGCTTTTTAAGAGCCAACTTGCATAAATAGTTTTTATGAGTTTCATTACACATGACAAGATGGTTGTTTGTAGATCACCTACTGTATATTCTATGACTGTGGCACGACGAGCGTGCGTTAGGGGATTGAATACGATGAGGTGTTCTGATAAGGTGTCGTTACGCTGAAACCTTTATTAAGGCTTGGTGTACGGACGACCGCACTTCAAGGCAAACAATGGCATCTTATGTAGTTGGGATAGGGCCGATCTTAGAACTAAAATATTCAGTCTGATGAACTTTTGATAGTGATAGAACCTGTATGAAACCTAATGTATCCCATTTCTTCGAATAACTGAAGAATTGTGCGTGTAGGTGGATAAATCAAAATCTAAAAATAGGTAGCTAAAATAAAAGTCAAATTAATGTTTTTACGAGGGGCGGCTGAAAAGTTTTGAGCCTAAGTATCTTCAAGTGTTTTTATTGACTCGCACTAAATTTCATTAATTTGCCAATAACCTCCTTAGTATATGTACCAAGTTTCATTTCATTAGCGTCATCACGCTTTTAGTAATTAATCCGTAAACATCATCATGTCTCAGTCATCCGCGCAATGTACGAAATTGAAGTACACAGTTGTCATAAAATTCCACAAAAAGGGGAACAAAACGCTGACGGTAACATTTGAAGAGATGTCTACAGTTTATGGGGAGTCTGAGCCTTCATTTGCCACCTTGAAAGATTGGATCCGATAGTTCAAGCATGGCAGAGAGTCGCTAAAAGATGACCGCAAGTCAGGGCGGCCAGATTTCGCCATGTTAGGGATATATTAAGTCCGCTACAGAGCAATAAACACAGTGGTTGGTAGTAACATAATAAATATATTGGTATCAAAGCACACGTAGAATATTTACAATAGAGAGTTCGGCACAGCCATTACACAACTAAAGACAACATCACATTTGAATATAAATGACAGTTCTATCATAGCGGTTCCAGCTAGCCAGCTCTACGTTATACAGCATGAAGGTGCTCATCAACACACCCCCTCAACTCATGCTTTATACAAGGCACTAGAGTACGCGCAACCCTAACCCTTTACTCAGCAAGTGATGCCTTATACGAGGCAAAGGTTTGGTGAAAATATCTGCCAGCATATTTTCAGTTGCCAAATGTTCTAAAGTTATCGACTTATTGTCACGCAGCACATCCCTTATAAAGAAATGCCTAATGTCGATGTGCTTACTTTTCGCGTGATAAACACCGTGATCTTCAGCTAGACAGATAGCAGCCAAGTTATCAGCATGCATGCTTACCTTAGACCAATGGTGAAGACCAAGTTCCTTCAGTAAGCCATTCAAATACACTGCTTCTTTCATAGCTTCCGCTAAACTTACAAATTCAGCCTCACAAGTCGACGTCGCAACGATGCGTTGCTTTTGTGATGCCCATGAGATACCTGCTCCGCCTAAAATGAAAACATAGCCGGTAAAAGATCGTCTATCTGTTTCACAGTTACCCCAATCTGCATCCGCATAACCTTGAATGCACTTACCCATCGGTTTAAATGTTAAACCCTGAGTAATCGTACCTTTTAGGTACCTAAGGATCCGCTTTGCAGCTCTCCAATGAGTTTCCTGAGGATTCTCTGAAAATTGTGCGAGTTTTGCCGTCGCGTTCGCGATATCTGGTCTAGTCGCTACGCTCAAGAACATAAGTGCCCCTATGAGTTCTCGGAACGGAAAAGACTTTCCTCCATAAATTTAAAGCGAGTCAATAATAGCACTTGAAGGTACTTAGGCTCAAAACTTTTCAGCCGCCCCTCGTAAATGTCGAAATTAAGAAATTTCGAAATTAAAAAAAAACGTCATCGGCATCGTTATGCGTAAAAAATTGGCCAAGTGCGTGTCGTGGCACGCGCAGTGTAGGATTCCGTAGTTGTCTGTCGTAACCACAATATATTTCAGAAGCAAGCAATTACTTCATCTAAAGTCACTTTTCATATTTTCTTCTAAGGATTTTTTACTGGTTAAGAAATTGTATAATACATGTGTCAAATGACTATTACTCTTAAACTAAGTAATGTATCTTAACCGTTATAGTTTTCCTTGAAAAAATTCATCCCCACTTTACATGCAGGGAAGCTACCTACCCTAGAAATTATTTTTTTTTTCAAAATTTTATTTTACCCTTTTGTCGGCGTGATTAATATAAAATTACAGCTCCCCAGTGCCAATAGTTTCCAAGCGAAACCTCGGACAGACAGACAGACAGATCGAAACTATAAGGGTTCCTTGTCAGGACTACGGAACTCCAAAAAATTACATTACATACGTATGAAAATATCATGTATTCGTAGTTAAAGTAACCAATAGTCAAATTTGACAGATGTCAAATGAAAAGTTTTTTTTTTTGCAAAACAAGGCATGTATTTGACCATAATCGCACCTGATGTTAAGTGGGATGCAGTCTAGGATGGTACATATCTGCCCTGTAAGTGCCTATTCACTCTCGCCTTGAAGAGGCCCGGATTATAGTTTTCGGGAAAGACAGCAGCAGGCAACGAAGTCCAGTCCCTAGCTGTTCGCATTATAAAAGAGTGGTTAAATAACAGAAAAAAATGTTTTTATAACAATGATTAACTTGACTTTTAGTACATTTTTTAACTATTAGTTTACATTTTAATATTACTAATTAACTATTAGTCGAAAATTTAACAATTAGTTATTTTAACTATGAATCAAAAAACTGGTCCTAGGTTGAAGCAATTGCTTGTCTTACTAAACGACGGGAAGCTACGGAACCCTGTACTGCGCGTGGCACGACACTGATTTTTTCATATAAATCTAATAGACTCGAAGCATAGACATTGCAAAATAGGCATTTTATTAAATATCACGTGAGATTAGGGGGGTGGGGGAGGGGGTCAGGCAAAATCTCACCAAATCTCACCAAGGGGGGCGGGGGGGTTGAAAAATGGCCAAAATTGTCTCACGTAATTTATGGACGCCCCCCAACAGCACTGGACCAGTGGGTCTAGTCAAAATGCCATCGCAAACCATTATGAAGTTTTCACTAATGTCAGTCGCCGCGTCACCAGTAATTCGATTCGATCGGAAAATGGCAGCCAAAATGCACATTGAACCACCAACGACGCGGCGATATAAAAGTTCATTCAAAATCGAAAAAAAGTTAAAAAATGTCTATGATTTTGCGATTGTTTTTACTTTTTTTAGCTTTTTTTTTTTAATTTGTTTCTTCCTTCTTTCTGCTCTCTGTTTACGTCTAAGTCGTACTAAAGTAAGGTGTACGGATGCAGTATGGTTAAGTTCAACATAACGAGTGTTATTTAATGCCAAAATCGCGAAATCTTATGCGTAGTAGGTATACATCGATGATATTTTGTATGTAAATAATTCCAAACAAAACTCTTTTTTTCTCTTAACTCCAGGGATAGATTTCAGTGCGCTCCGGTTTACAAATTAGTATTGGCCTGAAGAACAAAATGCACTATAGTTTCATTCTGGGCAGCGCTTGGTCCAACTTTCATACATGGATTGGCACTGTCCTTTTTCGTCTTTATAATATTAATCTAGCTCTCCGCCCACAGCTTCGCCCTCGTGAAATTTTGTTTTATAAAACCGGGATAGAAACTATCCTATTTCCTTTCCCGGGACTCAAACCATCACTATGCCAAATTTCAAAATCGGTTCAGTGGTTTAGGCGTGAAAGCGACAGACAGACCGAGTCACTTTCGCATTTATAATATTAGTACGGATATTTGCAAATGTGGCCACAAATGTTTGTGCCAAACTAAACATTCACGAAAGTTGAGTAATAACCAGCGGTCAGGTTGAAATCATACTATACTGACGGTTCATATGAGTAAAGTTTAGAAGTTGGCATGTTAGGAAACCAACGGGCCACAGTGTAGGGAGACGCAGTAGGTTAGTCGTTTTTCAAATTTATTAAAAATTTTGGCACTAATAATTGGTGACATAAGGCGAATTTAATGCCATAGGACATTCTGTGTTAGTTAATTTTAGGGCTAAACAGAAAAAAACATATAAGTAATATAATCGATCGAATAAGACAATTTCTGTCTAAGGTGACGACATTGAAAATATGTAAACTCAACGTGTAGGAATCCTTCCTACATTCTATGCTGTAACTACGGTTATTTATGGCAATAAGCCCAGTTTTATATTTCTCCCCGTTGTCTAAAACTAAATTATTTAATTTTAATAAAGAAAGTCCCAGGATTATCAACGAGGTTGTTTTAAATAAATTGATATTAATAATTAACTTTAAAAAAAAATAAAACCGACTTCAAATGCGTGAACACAAAAAAAAACTAAAAATTAAAAATATTGCGTATAAAAAAGTTCATCCCCAATTTTCCACCCTTGGGGGTTGTTTTTTCTATTATTAAATTTAAATGGGACCACCCTTGAGGTATTACCTATACGCCGAAAAAAGATTTGTTCAAATCGGTTCATAATTGGCGGAGTGTTCGCGTAACAAACATAGAAAAAAAAACATACGGGTCGAATTGAGAACCTCCTCCTTTTTTTGAAGTCGGTTGATAAAGTTCCAAATTAATTACGGCCATTGCAATGTAATGGTACGAATCCGCAAAATGAGAGATAACTCGTAAAATCATTATGGCGGAGTTGCCGGCGTATAAATGAATCAATTGCAATAATTGTGGACATTAACATTTCGCAATTATTTGGATGTGACAAAGCTTAAATATAACGGCCAGTCAATTTGTTACGTTATGACTTCGCCCGCGGAAATACCAGGGATTTACCAGACGGAGGTGCTTACTTTTATTGTTTACTAGCTGACCCGGCGAACTTTGATCCGCTTTAATGGCAATAAATAAGCAGACTTTTTTTTTAATTTCGAACGGGATAAAAAGTATCCTATGTCCTTCTCCTGGCTCTAAACTACCTCCCTGACAATTTTCAGCTAAATCGGTTCAGCCGTTCATGAGTTATAAGTAGAGTAACTAACACGACTTTCTTTTATATGTATAGATTTATTTAAACTTCTGCACATAAATGAAATGCACTGTGGCGTGTGACTAGACTTAATGCCGGATGGCATTCTCTGCCAGTCAACCACGGGTCATGCAGAGAGAGTAAGGCAGTGCAAAAAATTTATCATTAAGGGAAATAAAAATTACAAACATATAGCTTCGTTTATTTCTTGTCACAAGAGTTACCATATAATGGACATAAGCACTACCTTCAAACGATAACCAATATTTACTTCATTGTCTTAAGAAATCTTTAAAAAACTTTTATAAAAATAATAATAAGAACATTAACAATGGTAGGGCAAGTTGTCTTTGCAACGTCACGGAGGACATGTAAAAGTTCTTTTTAAACGCCTATTTTCAATAACAAATGAGTTTTTATAAGAAAGTGCACTGAAAATGGCTTACATAAAAGAAGTTTCACCACTTACCATCAAAATGTCTGCATAAATAACTAGTTTAATGAAATAACAAAATAATTTGTTACCATTTACCTAGGCTGGCTTTTCTCTTCCGCCTACATTTGATTCGGCGCGTCCTCTCTCAATTCATTAAGGCGCGATTTTATCGGATTTTGAGGTGAAAATATTCGTCCGATTCACGTCCATAATCCGCACATGCAAAATCCCTTTTTAACCGACTTCAAAAAAGGAGGAGGTTATATGTTCGACTGTATGTATGTTTTTTTTTTTTCTATGTATGTTCACCGATTACTCCGTCAATTGTGGACCGATTTTCAAAATTCTTTTTTTGTTCGATAGGGTACACTTCTGAGGTGGTCCCATTGTCACCAAGTCAGGATCTGATGATGGGATCCTAGGGAAATCGAGGGCAACCCTCAAATTTTATAGGCACGTATATCGTTTTTCAAACTTTTTCTTAAGTTATTCAAGTATTTGTTCCTGGAAATCATCATCTCATATTGATGAGGTGATGATAGAAGGTACAACTCCTTAATGCTTAGGAGTTGGAGGATAATTCTTTTAATTTTATAGATAACTATAGTTTCTAAATTTATTCAAGTGTTTGCATCAGATAGTCATCATCTCATCATGATGAACTGGTCATGGTAGGTACAACTCCTTAACGCTTAGGAGTGGGAGGATAATTTTTTTGCTTGAATGGTCTGCCCAGTCACCAGACCTGAACCCCATCGAGCATTTGTGGGGTCTATTGAAGGACAAGGTCCGGTGCCATTGAATAAAAACAAAAGAAGACCTAAAACGTCGCTTGCGGGAAGAGTGGAACGCTTTAACATGTGACGATTGTAATAAATTAGTACAATCTTTACCAAAAATAACTTCTGCAGTAATTAAGGCAAAGGGTGGTCCAACAAAGTATTAATTTTCTGTTGTTAATAAACAATATAAAACTGTTAAAAACTGTTTTGATTCAGACACATGTATAATTCCTTCAAAATTAATAAATATCATGGGTGCTCAATACTTTTGGCCAAGGCTGTATTAGGACGAATTAATGTTATACCATGATTGATACTTTTGGAGTCGGTGCAAGCAAACTTCACACGTTTCATAATCTTGGCACCGACTCCAGAAGTATCAATCATGGTATAACATTAATTCGTCCTAATATATAAGTAATTAGTAGGTAATTATTTTTCTACTTTTTAGTGTTTGTTTTTTGGAGTCGGTTTTATTTTTATGTTATTATTTGCAATAACAATTAACTCGGATTTTGTGTTGTGAATTCGTAGAGCAGAACATTCACTGATAGCAACTGATATATGTTTTATTTTGAGACAGGTAGTTACCTTAATTATTAAAAAATTAAAACCCAGCAATTTTATTTTACAGGTAAATTGTTCCGTACCGTACACACACGTCTAACGAGTTCATAATAACTAGAGATGTACCTACTCGGGTATTATATTTATCAATATTAGAGGACCAGTTGATACTCCATTCCATTTCGTATACGTTTACTTAAAAACAATTTAATATGTTTCATAGTATTAGTAAAAGGTTTTTTTTTGTGTTCAATAGCGCATGAATATGTTAAAATATTTACGTTGATGATTCTAAATTAACGTGAAATTAGAGTATTTCTAGTAATATTACCTGTATTTCGTGAACTCTGAAAATGGTTTATTAATTTCTATTCGTTTTGTTGCAAAATACATAATACATATATTATTAGATGAATACAGATATTTTCGCAATTTGTTTACCCTTAATCAAACGATCTGATCAATAGTTTCCAATGTGAGATGCAGGCCAAGAGCTTCCTCATTGTGAATAAAAGAAACGAGGAAATCTATCGACATCTACACTATCGAGCATCGTACAGCACTGTTAATAACATCATCAACATAATCGCTTCACAAGCTGCAGCACAGCAAAATAAAAACAATTCGGATGCAAGTCTCGCGACGGTTGCTTAATTTTGAAGCTAAAACAATTACGCTTGTTCCCCAAACGGCGCCGGCAGTAAATTTTACAACAAGAATAATAGCAGAAATGTTTTTAATTAAAACCTAGTATAAAACGGGGTAGGACAAGAAAACCACGGATCGTCTGTTGAAGGTAACGGAATAATGGAGCTGGTGCAATTTGGAGACGGGAGCTGGTACTGTCAAACAACAATGGGTTCTAATAAAGGCTCATGGAAAAAATTGGACATACAGGGTGGAAACGATAAGTGATCTCACTCGATTATTTCTAAACTATACAAGATATCGAAAAACTGGTTACTGATTCTGAAAGTGTTTCACAAGCTCTTTTAAACGGTACCAATAATAGGTTACAGAATAAATTGGAACTATCCCAAAATTCAATGTTTCCAGCTTCCATACTAAATGTATGCAGACGACACATTATTAGAAAAAAATAAGAAACTTAAAAAGTCGGTTAAATAAACTCGTAACTTGCATCTTATTTAAAATTATTTGTGAAAATCATTAGTTTTAGGCTTTACTTGCTATAACTTTATCAAGAGATGAGTACCATGACTGTGATAGTACTAAATGTATGGAAGACGGAAACATTGAATTTTAGGATAGATCCAGTTTATTCTGTAACTTGATATTGACACCGTTAGATAGAGCTCGTGAAGCACTTTTAGGATCAGTAACCAGTTTTACGATATCTTGTGTAGTTTCTAAAATTATTTAACTTTACCAAATGTATGGAAGCTGGAAACATTGAATTTTCGGATAGTTCCAATTTATTCTGAAACCTGTTATTAGCACCGTTTGAAAGCGCTCGTGAAGCACTTTCAGGATCAGTAATCAGTTTTACGATATTTTGTATAGTTTAGAAATAATCGGGTGAGATCACTTATCGTTTCCACCCTGTAGAATATAAAGCAAGTTCTCAGTGGCACGGGACAATTCCCACCTCTCGTTCCCACCACTGTAACTCCTGTGTATCCAGGATCTACAGCTTGACCGCCACAAAAACCCAACCAATGAAGGTCAGTTTTGTCCCGGGGGAAAGTTAAACTGTCATTGGACCCGCAACGAAATTAATCAGAAGAACATAGGAGGAGGTCGAAATTAAGGTTCGACTTCCCTCCATTGCAAAGCGGATGACAGGTGACAAACAAAGGTTTAAAACCTTTAAGAAAAGATTATGTTCCCAGTGGCAGTGAAAGAGCCACCTGACGGACAACCGACTAAAGGTGAAGTAAACAGATTACAGAATGGAGGAGACGTCTCGGCAAGCATAGTATGGCCACTGCTCGATGGACTGACGACATATACTGTCGAAAAAACTGAATTTAATGGGACTTAACTAATTTTAAAAGGCGACAAATTAACATAATTATATGACAGTGAAGACATATCGGATAACAACTTGATTTTATTGCCAATGGGTTTTATACAAACGTATACGATACTTTATTCCATGGGTGCACCTCAGGGAAGTATTCGCAGACCAAAACTATTTAATATCCTTGGGAATCAAACATGAATATTTTTCTGACATCAGAGTTTTTTTACAACGCTTCCTTCGATCCCCGAAGCCATCCACCAACCATTATCAGGCTTAAATTGGAAGAAAGCAATTAGTTACCAACGGGCCCCTACAAATAACCGGAGACTGAAACGAATTAAACCGTCGGAAAACTCAGGTGCCATTGATTAAACCCCGCTGGTAATCGGCGGAGTTACGCAAACGACACTTTAACTGTAACGCTTGTAGCACACCTCCGCCGCGAAACTATGACAGCGAAACAATTTCAATATATATCTCTGCAATCACATCCCCATCTTAGCAACGTGGTGAAGTAAACGCAGAGATGTATATTGAAATCGTTTCGCTGCCATGGTTTCGCGGCGGAGCACTATGGAGCGAAATTGCGATTTATGGACATAGCGATTTTTTTCACAATTTCTATTTGAAAAAAATACCTATCGATAGGTTACGTTATTCTGATGAATAAATGCTGCACAAGTTTTTCTCTAAAACCAATAGTTTGACTGGAAAAAAATATTTTCCATTTTCGTTGTATGGAATGAAACATAAAGTGGTCGATTTCGACTAAGCCTTGACAGATCTTGCTTTGAAACTACTTGAGCCTTGTTCTATGGCTTGTTGACTATAATCCTAGACTAACAGCGCGCGCACAAAGTTGCCCGTTCAGAAGTTATGAGGTTCCGAAAAATGAAAAGTAAAGTAAGTAAAATTGACTTTTCTTTAGATAAGACGACAAGAGAAAGGTTAATTACATTACTAAAGTATATAATTTTCATGTTTTAGTTGAATCTTTAAAGATTTATACCCAAAAAAAGATACTTTTACTTACTTTAATTTTCATTTTTCGGAACCTCATAACTTCTGAACGGGCAACTTTGTGCGCGCGCTGTTAGTGTAGGATTATAGTCAACAAGCCATAGAACAAGGCTCAAGTAGTTTCAAAGCAAAATCTGTCAAGGCTTAGTCGAAATCGACCACTTTATGTTTCATTCCATACAACGAAAATGGAAAATATTTTTTTCCAGCCAAACTATTGGTTTTAGAGAAAAACGTTCATAATATTTATTCATCAGAATAACATACCCTATCGATAGGTATTTTTTTTAAACAGAAATTGTGAAAAAAAAATCGCTGATTTAATTCCTTTTAAGTTTATTAAAATGTGTTTTTAGCAGTAATTTAAGGTTAATTTACATTATTAACGTATAAAATCTTTATATTTTTGTTAAATCTTTAAAGATATTCCAAAAAAAAGTCACTTTTACTTACTTTTTTAAAAATTTTCAGAACCTCATAACTTGTGAACGGGCAACTTTGGACGCGCGCTGATAGCGTAGGATTACAGTCAACAAGCCATAGAACAAGGCTCAAGTAGTTTCAAAGCAAGATCTGTCAAGGCTTAGTCGAAATCGACCACTTTATGTTTCATTCCATACAACGAAAATGGAAAATATTTTTTTCCAGTCAAACTATTGGTTTTAGAGAAAAACTTGTGCAGCATTTATTCATCAGAATAACGTAACCTATCGATAGGTATTTTTTTCAAATAGAAATTGTGAAAAAAATCGCTATGTCCATAAATCGCAATTTCGCTCCATAGTGCGGAGGTGTGCTACAGGCGTAAGGGCCGGTTTTCACTAAAGCGGAGCGGAGCAGAGCAGAGAAGAGAAGTAAATCTATACTAATATTATAAAGCTGAAGAGTTTGTTTGCTTTAACGCGTTAATCTCAGGAAGCTAAACTAAACTGGTCCAAAATGAAAAAATATTTTTGTGCTGGATAGCCCATTTATCAAGTAAGGCTAGGCCATATCACATCCCTATAGCCGTGTAGCCCTTTAGGGGTGGAGTAGTAAAGAAAAATGCTGCAAAACGGGAAATATTATATTTTCACGCGTACGAAGTCGCGGGCACAGCTATAATGAAATATGATTGGTTATTCAAAATACTTCTCCGCTCGGCTCTGCTCCGCCTTGGTGGAAACTGAGTTTAACTGTTTCCTTGTGTCAACTTTTACTTGTGCTTCTTCGTCTTTCTTGTATTTTTTTGGCTGTTTCTTTTACAGTCGACCCTACAACAGACTTATACATTTTAATGCAAAATGACACCTATTATAAAGTTCATAAGATCAGAATGTGTAGCTCAATATGCTGTCTTTACCTTTGTGGATATTAACTTCTTGGAGATATCTTGTTTTGTGACTCTATGACTTTGTAAGCAGATTTCTCGCTTCATTTGCTGTTCGATTTACTTTGCTTTATTCAATTTGATTACTGTTTTTTGTAGAACATTCAAGACGTCTCTATTTTATACTGATTTTTAGTGACAGATATTTGGATTGTGGTGGACAGTCGCTCGAGCGGGCAAAAATAACGAAATACCTTTAAAATTATAGGTTTATTTTCACCAATAACAGAGACGGCTATCAAAACATACACTTCAAAACTAAAAACAAAAGGTATCAAAAATAATAAAAAAAAGTATAAAAACATAGATAAATATCAAAAGAGCTTGGTCCACCTATCGGTTCCCAACATAATAACATAGTTTATGCACAGTAGATAAATCAAACAGTACGGAAGCTTCATACAAACGCTCGAAATCAGACTCACGCACACAGACGCACGCTTTACACGAGCTCTAAGCGAACCTCGCAGTCCATCCGCCGCGAGTGCCGCGCGCGTTGTGTTTTTATTGCATGCACGATCCGCTGTATTTTTAAAAAACATGCCACGAGTGTATTGCGTAGTATACGGCTGCTTGAACTCGGCATCTTCAAAACCAGAACTTTCATTTTTTAAACTTCGTAATACTCGTAATTCTGAATTGTAAAAATGATTAAATATTACTTTTTAAATAAACTGCTTACATGCGATTTTGTAATAGTTCTTTTTAAATTACGTAATTACGCTTTTTAACAATTTATGTGTTCTATTTGATAAAGTAATTTGCTCCGCGCGCTTTTGTACTAAGTGATGAACTGTATTTAAAATGAGGCAATAGCTATGTGAAAGTAAGTATCCGGTATTTTATTTATGAGAATAGAATATCTTCTACCGGCCTCTAATAATACCTACTTAATCAATTTATTCGATTATGTATTCGATCATTATAGAACCTAATTAACGTTTTATTTTTTTGTTAACTACTTAGTCAATTAATTTATTCCATTAGGTATTTGATAATTAAAAAACCTAAATAAACGTTTTAATAAATAAGTAAGTCAGAACCTTATTAATTTTATAAAGATTAAGAGTGCCAACCCTAACACTCAGTTGAAGTGTAGGTATTTAACTCGCCGAAAGGGCTAAGTTTCCGTACTGCTTTAGCTCATATATCTACTGTGGTTTATGTTTGGTTAAATTACGAGTACATGTAGTAGTGGCTACCTCGAAAAAATATCCTACTATCAAATCAATCTAGCCCTGTATTAAGTAGAGCTAGATAACGGGTGTAAGAATGAGAAACTGACGCCCGTTTTCACAAACGATGCTTGCTTAAGTGAAGCAGCAAATCGAACGCACAGCGTTAAGTAGAGCTCTATGATTGGTTCGTGTGTCACCCTGTGCGTCCACGCGCACTGTGAGACCTCATAGTAATGTTTGTGAATACGGGCGTTACATTTTTATTCCGGTAAAAATGCGTGTGCTCACACATTTCATTAATTTGCTTCCAGTTGGGCACATATTTAACAAGGCATCAGATGTTAACTTAAACGTTTTATCTTTGTTTCTATTTTGTGTCTTAGGCTGAGTTGCACCACCTAACTTTTACCGTAACTTTAACGATAACCGGTGATTTTTGACGTTTGTCAAAGTTAAAATAAGATGGTGCAACCCAGCCTTAATATGATAATGATAAGAGTAAATACAAAAATAAATCCGCCACATCAAAACCAAGTGCCCGTTATAAAACCATTGACGTCCCCATCACAGCGACAGCCTAAATGGTTGTTTAAGAAGCAGCTTACAAAAGAAATCTGGCGTGAAGTAATGCTGAGTGGTTCCCTTGGCTCAGTGGTTCCCAACATTTTCTGGACGAAGGATCAATTTGATTTCTATTAATTTTCAAATTTTGGAAATTTACACCAGTATTAATATTTCACAAACGATGCTTTCTTAATTAAGTAAAGCAGCAACGCTATGCGAAGTCGAACGTACAGCGTTTAATAGAACTCTGTTATCGGTTCGTTCGTGTGGGTCACACCGCTACTCAAGTATTGTCTATGGATAGATTTTTAGGACCCTGTGCGTCCACGCGCAATGTGAGACCTCTTGGTAATGTTTGTTAATACGGGTGTCTAAGCGTTCGCGAACTATACGAGTATTTACTCCATCGGACCCTAGGTTGGGGACCCCTGTCTTAGCTCGTGTTCCCTTCATCCGTTGGAGTGGGGATGTAATGTCGAATAATCCCCCCCACCCCCTCTTAGTCAGGTAGATGAGGGTAGTTGGTAATTTGCACATGGTTTATTGTGGGGCCAGGAAATCTCGTGACTTAATCTTTTGTTGAAGCATAGCGAGATTAAACTAAGTTTAGTCTATTGTGATAAGTAGTGTTTTGAAGTGGTTTTGAAACTATTGTTAATTATGTATTACAATTAGACTTATAAAACACTAGACGTTGTTTAGATTTCAGCATTTATCTAGAAAAATAATTAGACAACTTACTTAATGTCTCGAGAATATTTGGTATAACATTTATACTTATTTATGCCACTTTTTGTAACTTTGCATAGTAATACATGCATAATGTAACTTTTGGTTCAAATAAACGTTTTTATTATTATATTATTATTATTATACTATTCTTTCTGTAGGTTAATTATGTTTACATTTTTGATACACCTTATTAAAAAGGCTATCAAGTAGCCATAAAGTTAACGCATTAAAAACTTTTTAATTTGGAAGTTTTAGAGCACTTGTTCACCTCATTCTACGGTTGTTGATTGTGTACTAAAAAAAGTAATTTGATTGTGCCTTTAGGCATTCCAAACGATAGTTTAAAAACAATTTTCTAATTCCCAAAAACGTTTCTACCTCTAGGTTTCTTATCAGATCATGATAAGGCATCATTGTTACGCTTTAATTGATATTTCCCGCCGTTTTCGTGGCCCCACTCGGAAATCCTTCGCGTGTAATGACAGTTTAATAGTCCGGCGACAGCTTCGCGTTAAAATAACGTTATTAATAACGGTATTATTAACGCAACGGTATTGTGTAACGTGTTGATAAGTGGGAGAGTTTCTAGTTAGTGGGTTGTGAGTTTTGAAGGCTTTTCGATTGAGATGTTACTGCCCAACTTTATGTTAACGTTAGGTATGAGTATATGTTGTGAATATTGAGAGTTCGTTTCAGTCAAATGACGTCCAGGTGGACTGACGATCTGGTGAAGGTCGCGGGAGGTGCCTGGATGCGGGCAGCGCAGGACCGTTCGTTGTAGAAATCCTTGGGGAGGCCTTTATCCAGCAGTGGACGTCATTTGGCTGAATAAAGAGAGTAAACCTACCAAATTCGAGTTCTAAATGTTTTAACAGAATGTAGGCCCTTTTCAGGGCACTTATACATGTCCCAAATAATAGCTTGCCCAGCCACCACGTCGGGACAACATATTGGCTTGTGCTGAGAAGAAGTGGCGAAAGATTAAACATAGTAGCGCAATAATTATGCGCATTTTTCTTTCTTTCATAATTATGCGGAAATATTGGTTGTGTTTGGGCATTTTGTTAATATAACCAGTTCGTAAACAGATTTGAATAATAGGATGAAGTCGAGAAAAAAAACTTGTGAGCTTATGAAGAGATTTCTTCCAGACGAACATGGAGACAGTAGGTGATTATAGGCTACATTTAATGTTAAAGGTTATAGCACACTTATCAACCCGAAAAAGGATCAACGCCGTATCGCCTTCGCCTCGCGGTTGACAGCGAGGCGAGGCGTTTACGTTACGATGCGGATAAGTGTTTTGTACAGAGAGTACGGATTTTCATACAAAGAATACTGACCGCCTCAAGTTGGTACGGTTACGATCCGTTTCCGGGTTGATAAATGTCCTTTTACCTCCAAGCTAATTTATTAACTGAGCAAACTATCTTCTTTGCCTCTGCATTTGCGTAGGGGTTCAATCGAGTGACTCGTTAACCCTTCGGAACTCGTTGTCATAACTAAGTTACTAGACGGAGTCGCACCTTAATCCAAAAGTAAGGCGTAGTGTACACAACATGTGAGTGACTGATCATATGACACATGAACTTGAAAAAATCAAAATCAAAAATATTTTATTCAATTTAAACCACTGGTGGCACTTATGAACGTCAAAATTATAGTAAATAAAAAAAAGGTAGCCCTATGGGGCATTTTACATGTCTCCTTATCTTTTGGGCCCTACCAGAAAAAAAAGAAAATTTTGAAGATATGTTGTATGTTGGCATTCATGTTATTTCGAGGTATTTCTAATCACAGATTTTGTTATTTTTTGTCATAGTATCTTAAAGAAAAAAAAACTTGAAAAATTTACTACATCAGGTGAAAATTGAACCCACAACTGATTTTGATCGATAAAACACTTTTTTTCCAAAAACTTAATATCTACCTATTTGCACCACACGCCCCTTTATTGCTTTAGATTATGAACTACATAAAATAAGATTTTCTGTGGCATTTAATTAAAAACTAGCAATTATTTAGATAAGTGATTTTATTTCTTTGCAAGTAAGGCCCAGTTTTTTGATTCGTTGTTAAAATCACCAATAGTCAAATTTGATAGATGTCAAATCATCAAATGACTAGTGGTTAAATGTCAAAAAAAAACGTTTTTCGAATAATGGTTAGCTTGACTTTTAGTACATTTTTAACTAATTGTTTACGTTTTGTTAATATTTAACCATTAGTAGCAAAATTTAACCATTAGTCAATTTATTAACTTGTTAACTATGAATCAAAAAACTGGGCCTAAGTCACATAAATGCTGAAATTTTCCTACCTCTATAGTAAAATTCAATACTTTTTCTACGAATTAAATGAACCAAACCCATTAGTGAGCTCAGCTCCCTTAGTTAATACCTATCCCTTAATTAAGCCCTTTTTTGTTGAATACTTACTCTGTAATGTGCGGCTGCGGGGATTACGTGGGGCTTCCAACCTCGTAATCGATTAGACTTTGTGTGGTTTTAGTGGGGAATTAAAAATATTAATGGCATATTAGATTTTGTATGAATCGGAACAGAAAGGCGCTCGAGTGGCGACCACGAATAGAACACGGAGCTTAGGGTTACGGGACTATTCCCACCTCTAGTTCCTACCGCTGCAACTCCTGTGTAGCCAAGAGCTGGTTTAGGGTTGCCAGATGGTCGGGATTTGGCTTTCTATCTCTATTTATATTTAGGAGCTTTCTCGTTGTGGATAAAAAAAAAGATCCGCAGGAGAACCAAAGTACATAAAGACAACTAGAATTTATTGGAAAATACACCAAGTCACACGCTTTCCAGAATTCCAGACTCCAGAAGCATGTGTGAACTCAGCCTAACATCTGCGTTTGAACCTAGCTTAGTTGAGTTAAAAGCTCGACACGTATAGGCTAAAGACTGACCTATTTTATAGTATGGGAAGTTGTGGTAAAGTTAATTAATGTTCAAAGGCTTCCCTGCCTTGTATGGGTTGGTTATTAAATAGAACATTATACAGGTGGAGGTTTTAAATGGGTCAGTAAAGTCCATTACTTGTTGAAGGTAGAGAAGTTCATAAATACTTTTCAAAGTTTTATTAAAACATTTTAGAATGCTTTTGAATGGCCTGCATCCAGTGCCCATCCTGCAACCTTTATGGGGTCGTCTGTCCACTTCGTGTGTGGACTTCTTTCGCTGGCCTATCTGAAAATCATTGGGAGAGGCCTTATCATGTTCAGCAATTGACGTCCTGTGACTGAAAAGATGATGATGATGATGATGTTTTAAGAGTAATTTTGCCAGCAGTCAAAGATCTCACTTGTAGGTACTTGTATAATCTTTTTTAAGTTTTATTAATTTCATATTTTTTGTTACAGGTAAGTCGATATTGTTCTTCTAATCGTCTAAGTATACGGAATATTGTAAGTGATTTGGCGATTTCTCCTAAAATCTCTGATTGAAGTTAGATTTTAGGTTATGGTTTTGCTCAGCTTTAAATTTCGCATGTCCTAGAACAATACAAAATATATTTTTAAGTGTCTGCTTTTATGAACTACAAAACACTAAAATGTAACTTGTTTATCTTTTGAAGTGGAAAAATAATATACGAATGTGCAAAATAACTTAATAACCCCAAAATTAACTGCACCAAACAGTCCCAGTGGAAAGTAGTTTGAAGTTAAAAACTTAGTTTTGCAGAACGTTTAAGCCAAATTAGTGTCGCTTATGCGACTTTTTACGTGTTCGTTGGGAAAATTTAAGTTTTGTTGTTACTTAGTTTTACACTGATAAACCAAGGTCTCTCTTAAATTATATTATTTTTTTAACAGAAAGACTATCGTGAAAGAATATTCCTACTTATGTTTTTCTCCTTGACTAATTCTAACTCAAACTTTCTCATCATCATCATCATTTTAGCCATAGGACGTCCACTTCTGAACATAGGCCTCCCCCAATGCTTTCCACGTTGATCGATTGGTAGCGGCCTGCATCCAGCGCTTCCCTGCTACCTTTACTATGTCGTCAGTCCACCTTGAAATTGGTTCTAGAAATTGGACCTACCTAGCTGGATCGTTTGTCCAAGGTAGACATACTTGTCAAGTCAACAATCTCGATAATTGAGCTTTCAACTGAAACTGGGTGGGCCCAACATGGACATTTCTCACGAATCACTATATTTATTGGTAAACACTAGTGTTTCTTACAAGAAAATCTCAATCGGATCGGAAAGAAATCGAGAGCGTGTATACTTGTTTCGAAACTGCAAAATATGTCTTTTCCGATGTTTCATATATGACTTACTTATTCTCTGTATTAAAAGGACTCTATAACGAGTTTTAGTATAGTTTATTCGTCATTGTTCGTTCGTTTCAGCCAAATGACGTCCACTGCTGGACAAAGGCCTCCCCCAAGGATTTCCACAAAGACAGGTCCTGCGCCGCCTGCATCCAGGCACCTCCCGCGACCTTCACCAGATCGTCGGTTGTCATTGTTCATCATCATCATCATCATTTCAGCCATAGGACGTCCACTGCTGAACATAAGCCTCCCCGAATGCTTTTCACGTTGATCGATTGGTAGCGGCCTGCGTCCAGCGCTTCCCTGCTACCCTTACAATGTCATCGGTCCACCTTGTAGTTGGACGCTACGCTTCGTTTTCCGGTATGCGGCCTCCATTCCAGAACCTTGCTGCCCCATCGGCCGTCAGTTCTGCGTACTAAGTGCCCTGCCCATTGCCACTTCAGCTTGTTAATCCGTCGGGCTTATGTCAGCGTGTCATTGTTATATAGCGTAAATTAGGTAAAAACCAATTATAAAACATGTAGAGTTACATGTACCATCTCTCTCACTCCCACAAGAATCTCAGACGTGTGAAAGAGATAAAGAATCGAGTGCTTTCTTACTCAATATCGTTTCGCTCTGCAGCCATAGACAAATGCCGTGGTCTCTGTAACAAACGATTCCTTTGTCTCCGTTTAATAACTGTGATGTTGCGTTTAACTCTATATACATAGCGCTGTCTTGTACATTTTCTGAGGTAATTTGAACCTTAATCATTTGCAATAAGGTCGAAAATTGGTTATTCAAGACGTGTCCTATAGAGAGTTAAGACGTAAGGCGGTGAGTATGCATGCGGAGCTTGGCGGATGTGTAGCAGGACTTCTAGCTCTATTTTCTTGTGATTAGTTAAGTTCAATCCAATGACAGTTTAAACTTCCCCCGGGATAAATAAGGGCTTCACTGTTGGGGTTTTATTGGCGGCCAAGCGAAACTATGGCTACATAGGAGTTGCAGCGGTGGAGGTAACCCATGACACGTAACATGAATGAAAGTGTTTCTTAAAAAACCCGGTTTTGAGCTACGCGCTAGCTGCGCATGTGTATGACCGTAGCCTTATTCTAGAAAAGCGACGTCCACTCATTTAACAGGAGACATAAGAATAAACTTGCTGTTCCATCATTTAGGTTGCATAAAATAGGTAATTCATTCTAGGGGAAATGTATTACCATATTTAAGAGCCATTTTACATTTTCGTGCGANTGCTCATACAAAAAAGATCAATTAGTTTTTAGAGGATCAAATAATATGTATGTCCCTTTTTATTGTCTGTTTGTCTGTGTGACTGTATGCATGTCTGTATATGTGACTGTGTGTGTATCTGTTTGTAAGATAAATTTAATCTGAAGTTTGACTTAAAAGTTGTATAACAAAAATGCGAGGCCCTCTGGCCTAAATAAAAAATATATTTTTGTTGAGGGACTGATAATCAGTTAGAGTTCTTTTTTATTGAGGTACTGATAATCCGTTTTTTGGTTCTTTAGCATTTCAGAATGCCACCAGTGTCACCCTTAAAACCAATTGCGTAGAATCTTGTAACTNGATAATCCGTTTTTTGCTTCTTTAGCATTTCAGAATGCCACCAGTGTCACCCTTAAAACCAATTGCGTAGAATCTTGTAACTTAGTAGGTGACGTAATCGGTAAAATTTTATCTTGTATTTAAGTAGGTACCTATTTATATTATGTTATTACTATTTATCTATGAAAATAAGACAAAATATATGTTTTATAAACACTTAAGAGTCATTTACAGTAGTAAAGTTTGAAAAAATTATTGCTGTGAAGTACAGAATCACATTCGTGGCATCAAAAAATTCAAAACGTTAAAGCTTCCAAACGAGACTCACTATTTGCCTGATTTACTGAGAATACAATCTTCACATCAAGCGCTACAATTTTTGTTTACAAAAAGTTGAAATAAGTTAGAAATAAAATTCGCCACGAAGGTGACGATGAGAACCGTGGCGATGAGAAATAGCCTTGTACTCCGAATGACTGGCGTAATTACACCGATCAAAATGGCGCGAATATTTGTTATGCGCAACTTTAGGGCCCTGTAACTTTTGTATTTGTAGAGATATTTTCATGATTCTTTCATAGTTGTAATTAGTTTTACTAATATTTTTAAGTTTTATTAAAAGAAAAAAATTGGAATCTTGTCCATTAAGACTTTTATACTTTTTCAGTAAGTGAAGAGTCGCTACCAACCGGGCACGTGGAAAACATTGGGGGAGGCCTATGTTCAGCAGTGGACGTCCTATGGCTGAGATGATGATGATGATGAAGAGACAAGAGTTGATTAAGCCATGATCATAAAGTCAATACAAGGGCCTAGAAGGGGGAAACAAATTACAACACTGAAAAAAATGTTTGGTTACTGCTTACACAACAAAAGTGACCAACGAACTAAGTGTTAACTATAACCAAACTAAGTCTAGCTCACTACAGAATTATTTGTTTAATTTACTCAACATTTTGTTCCTCATAAAGTGTTCGGTAGTCACTTTTCTTGTGTAAGAAGTAACCAAACATTTTTTTCAGTGAAGATTGATTTGAAGAATCCTGAGTATTTACTCAGGCTGTATGTGTTTAATTATAATGGTAAACATTTCCTTAAAGTAACTGGGTAAAGTGGTGCTAAACTGTTTTAAAGAGAACAGCAAAGATGCGAAGCGAAATGGAAGAAGATCAATTTGGAATCTATAATCAGAGAGATTCACACGCACTCAAAAGAGACGCGAAACTGATTGATTCATTTTCAGGTCTCCTCCTTTCAATTAACTCTAACTCTATCTATTGATATTAATATGCTGTCTTGAAAGACTGATGTACGACGAAACCAACGCCCGTATTCACAAATGATGCTTGCTTATATGTGAAGCAGCAAATCGAACGCACAACGTTGAATAGAGCTCTATGATTGGTTCATGTGTCACCATGAGCATCCACGCGCACTGTGAGACCTCATAGTAATGTTTGTGAATACGGGCGTAAGTCTCTATTTTCAGCATCAAAGGGCATGCATTTAAAATGTACCTTTTACAGAACATTCTTCTGTTCTGTAAAAGGTACATTTTAGAATATCAAATTAAGTCTTCAGTCAGTTTAAGAGTTACTGATTCATTCAATCAAACCTAGACCTATTAATAGTTACTGTTCAAGAAGCTTAAGCGGAGCTTATTTTCTCTTTTCAGCAGTCCATTTGCAGTTGGTTTTTTGTATTTCAAAATAATCTTTTGAAGAGATTAGGAGGTGCTTATTTTTTCTTTCGTCTGATAAATGCCAATATATTTTTTACACGCTGCGAAGTCTACGCGGGCGTTGTCTGGGCCCGGCCAATCAGAATTCGTGCTGTACTAGCCCCGCCCATTTTCAGGTAGTTATGGTGGCTGAACTTATGAAGGGAGACGAACTTTTCTAGGACTTCCCTCAACTACGCAGAAAAAGCTTTCCTTTAGTTTATAGATTCCAGGTAAAAAGGATATCACGGCGCTGAGTCTCGTGAAGAGGCTTCACTGTATTAATTGGAAAGGATTTCCTCTAGTTCTCATTATTTGTAGGTTTTTCTGAAAGAAAATTGTATAAACTACGCAGCTGAAGTTATTGTTAGTTAGTTTTTAAGAAAAAGTGATAGTTGAAACGCATCTAACTGCATTTTTTTTTGCAAAATTCCACCTATTACAATTATAAGATACACAAGGTTTGTGTATGAAACTGACCTCGGATTTTTTAACTGAACGAAAAATAAAAATCACTGAAAACATACGAGTACCATTAAATAATCAGAACTGTTGATATCTGTCGCTAACTCTACAGCATGGTGTTTAGGAAATGTAACGTAAATTGAAGTTGAATATAGTGTAATTTAATAATATTTTATATCAGTACAAACATAACAAATAAATTGAAATAGACACGTAATAAAATCAGTCACATCAATGGAGCCAAAACGGTAACCACTCAACTTGTACCTCGGTGAAAGGAACCATGTACCATGTCCTGAGGCTGATTTTCAGGGGAAATGGCAACTTTTTTGAAGTGGAAGACATTTTACAGCAGTTAAGTTTTTCAAACTTCTTTGTTTCATCATCATCATCATTTCAGCCCCCAATGACTTCCACATCGCACCGTAGGTACTTGTTTGTCTACACTAATATTATAAACAGAACAGATTTGAATGTTTGTTTCTTTGTATTGAATGAATAGTCTCAGAAACTACTGGACCGATTTGAAAAAATATTTCAAAATTAGAAACCTACTTACATTATTTCTGATGAACATAGGTAGCACGGAGTTCGCCGGGCCGGATAGTATAAAATAAAAAAGTATTGTTTTCAGTTTAACAGTTTAACAAGTTTTGATGAACTCGGGGCTTAGACTTGCTTTTGCGATTGAAGCTAACTTACTGAAACCGTGTTTTAACACGATTAACATTTTACTTTAGTTTATAGTTTGTTGTTATAAATATCCACTGTTTATATCGGCTTATCTGATTCAAACTCAGCCAAGATAAAACAAAAGTTGCCGCTTTATTATAATGAAGTTGCTGTTTTATTTAGAAACAGTGAAACGAGTTTTTATTATTAAACTAAAGTTGCTGAGGAGTACAACAGCATTGACAGGCCTAGCTTGTTTGTCAGCGGTTTCCATCATCATTTTGCAATTCTTGACACCTCTTGTTTTTTCTCGTCATTAGTGTGTCAAGTCAACTCTTCAAGAACTAATGATTCACCACAGTTTAGCGAAGTGTAGCTTTTTTTTTTAAATTTGCATCAAAATCGATGATTTTATGAGTTTTGTGACAGCTGGTGTTGGATACCAGTCTTTAAGCACCGTCTATAAATTCTTTACATCTTTTTAGGCTTATCATTGTAATTACACGTTTATAATTTATTCTTCACTAGCTGACCCGGCGAACTTCGTACCGCCTTAGCGTAGAGATTTTCTTAATATTTTTTTCCGTAAGAACCATCCTTGGACTTCCACAAACATTTAAAAAAAAGAATTATCGAAATCGGTTCAGCCGTTCACACGTGATGCCGTGACAACGCGAAGCGGGTTTCATTTTTATATATATAGATTAAGTCTTTTGTTAGATACAAAAGCTACTGCTTTACACGGATCTTCGTTTGAGCTCAACTTTTCCTGTTGGGTAAATATTGATGTAAGTAGGTACCTACTCTGTAACTCAAAGCACGCTAAATGACTTTCCAATTGGCTTTAGATGTTGTATTGTAATACTTGCCGTTGGAAAAAACGATTTGGATATTTTACTAGATTGGAAAAGTCGTCTACTTCACATGTCAACTTGATGGACCTAAACATGAGCCAAAATGAAGTGAAGTGAAGGGAAGTAAAATGTATCCCTGCGAATTCGGGACTGGATGGCATAAAAACTGTTTTAGAGAATTAATCACGAGTTAATCTTCTGAACACATACCTTTGTGTACCTACAAGGTTTGAGAGCCTACTGAATCAAAAATGTTACCAAAACTCTTCAACGAACTCTACCTACATACATATTATAGCGCAGACTGCGTTCTTTTGTTTAGAATAAAAAAAATAATGCTTTGGCACAATTTAGTGACAGTGATAGGACTATTATCTATAATTTTGTTGATTTATTTACTTATTGCATTAATACGGAACCTTATTAATGGTCAAGTTCACCTCGTCTTGACTGGTTTTTATAGTTCAATGAAGTTGTGTAGGTGGTTAATTAATCTGGGTATGCTTTTAGAATATATAATTATTAGCGATATTATAGTTCATGTATCTTTGTGTCTTCAAAGTTGTATCTATAATGTTTTTGATAGTTAAGAACTAGCAAAAACTGCGCGCGCGCCTTTATGTTTGAACCACGAAACTTCTCATGACTCAGGTAATAAAAAGTTTTAATACCTAAACAACTATAAAATGAAAATAGCCTTTACATCTACATGATTAAGGAACTGAATACTTGTTTCAGTTGTTCTTAACCAGTTAGAAGCCACGTAAGAGCCCCGACAGACTAACCTCATTTTCTATTATTTCTGTATTAGGATAATTAAAACCGGATTATACAAATTAACAAATCATGAACTTATATTACCCCTCCGCTAAGAAGCAAATAGGTACGTTTTGACTGGTAACTAAAGCAATTATGATTGAAAATGAGATTTTAGATTTTTAAGACATTACTGGATTTTTGAAGATTTATTAATGTAAATTTTTGTTCCCAGGCTACTTTTGGGCCAATAAGAAAATATAATGGAAGATCTCAATATAATCTTCTTCCTCTTCTTTTTTGTTGTTAGCAATACTCGTAGAGGCTGCTGAAAACTCGCCAGTGTTGCCAGTGTGCTTAACATGAGCACCAATAAATAGTGTGCTCGCTAGCGACTGTGTAAAAAATGACAGACATGAAATGTATGGCAGATTGTACAGTGCCCAGAGATAGCTGTTACTTTTAAGGACTAAAATCTTCATAGATTTTTTGATGCACTAGTTATCTACCGATGAAGTTTAATGTAAACTCATGATAAAGCTACAGAAACTTTTTTCTGAAATGCTAATGTTACAATGTCAATGTTTATGGCCAGCGGGTGAGTGATAGCGCTGGTTGCGCAGACGCCGTCGATTAGCTCCGTCCGGTCCAGATAACTGTATGCGGAACGCTGATCCGAAATATTCAGACTAGAGCTGACTTACGAAATAACTGCACAATGCGAGGACGACAGAATGCATGCGGAATACAACGTGCAGTTGATAAGTACAACGATTGCTATGACAACCAGTCTCGATCGACCTCGTAGAAGGTGAACGATTTACAGTATTTCTATCCTAGCCCTAACGCAAATAAATGTGGCCATATTTACCTACTTAAGTATGCCTGATTTTGAACATCTTTAAGTATTTCGGTTTTATTTGAAGAAAGACAACATAATAATAATAGCTGCAACCTGTGTGCTTACCATGAGTTTACGTTAGGTGAGCTCGCTAGCGAATACGTCAAAAAATTCTATGAGGATTTTATTTCTTGAAAGTAGCCGCTAGGGGCGCTGCACAATATGTCATACATTTAAATGTCATTTTTTTACGGAGTCGCTAGCGAGCTCACCTAACGTAAACTCATGGTAAGCACACTGGTTCGTAGATCATAAACCTGCGTCCTCACGATGCGTAGTGCTCCTATGTTTCAAACTATTCGATCTGGTCGCGTCGCCGCACACTACAAAAGCATTGTTTGGCCTTAGTTTACTACAGTATGGAACCTGTATATACCTTCTTTTATTGTGCAATAAATATAATGTGAAATAAAATCACAACGACGAGAAGGTGGTACAATTTTCAACTTTATTGTTATCATCACAAGAAAAACTCATCACATTGTTGTCGGTGCAAAAACTTCTTAATTTACCTGCAGTAAATTCCATAGGATTTCACATTCTAAAAGTGGCAAGTGATAATCAAGATTAGATAAGAATTTAAATAGATTCTTGACTCCATAATCTAATTGCGGACACTTAGACGGACACGATGACACGTGATGGATGTAAATGAGTCTATGGTACTTTCTAAAGTTTTAAAACAGCCCTTTTAAAGTCAATATTGAATGGAGGTAATTGCAACCAAATGATAGCTGATTTACATAAAGTTATTTAGCATTGTTATCACATTGCAGCAGAGGTGTTACAAATGACCATAACCGGTTTTCATAAGTTTCACTTTCATACCTAGAGGATGCTCACCATGCGAGGTGGGTGTGTTCGTGAAGTAGAGCGCAAAGAGATCGTCGACTGAAGCGCTGGAGGTGGCGGGGTGCGCGGGGTGCGCGGAGGGCGCGGCGTAGGGCTGCGGCTGCGCGTGCGGCGGCGGCGGGCCTCCGTAGTGCAGCCCGCTCGGGCCCGCCTCCACCAGCAGCTGCATCTGCGAGATGTCCACGAACTCGTCGCCATCGCCGCGACCGCCCAGCTCCTCGTCCTCCGGCCGACGCATCGCGATCACGGAGAGCATCGCACGAGTGCATCCCCGTACCGTAACGTCCACACCACCGTCTGCGACACGATCGCACGCTCACTCACAATCACATCCACCTTTTGCACACTGCTCCGCCGGTCTCCGCACCGGCGCATACGCCGGCTCGCTCTACACTAAATACACGTAAACTAACTTATGTCCTAGCGAAATTGACGCGATCACAGAAAATTACTTTTAGGAAATTACGTATACGCGGCACGATGATCACACGGAAGGGTCACGAGTATATATCTACTGATAAATGAACACAGATTTCGCACGCGGTGAGTGTCGTCGCGCGGAGAACGCCACATCCTCGACTGAGGCACGATCGGAGCGCGGCGAGGGCGTGTAGCGAGCCGCCCCCGTGCGAGCGCCGCGGCCGGTCGTCGCCCGCCGCGCGCCCTATCAATGGACGCCAGCCACCCGGTCGAGGTCGGCATTCATTCACGACGGCCGCGTTAATGGCGTTGAGTCGAGCGCCCTCGCTCGGCCGGCGGCGTCGCCCACGTGCGCGAGAAAATGGCGCGGCGTCGCGACGACGAAGGGAGGCGCGCGAAAAGCGCGGGGCGCTCAAGTGTAGTGATGGCGATGCGGGCGGTGAGCGCGCGGCGTGGGCGCGGAGGCTCGGCGCTCGTGCTCGCGCGTGACGTTGCGCTCCCTGGCACTCCTGACACCACCACTTTCTCCGCGTGCTGAATCACGCTCCGCTTTCGTACGCGCCGGCCGGCTGACGGCCCGCGGAGACCGTTTTGGTCATGCTACAATTAGACGTGTGGCACGCGCGCTCCCGTGACGTCGGCGGCCCGGACCGGATAGTTGAGGAGTTACGTAGTTCGGATAAATCATTGGGCTACTCTAAAAATATGTGGCCGGTCATAGTCTTACCTACGTAACGAGTCCCTCATATGCAAATGTAGTATGTTTACTACATTGACGTATTTGCACGACCACAATATTTGTGTAACAGTTAATTTTAGTGTCTCATTATAACTTTAATACTCAATGATTCACTAGTTTTCTGTGACGTATCTATTATAATTTTGTCTTCAGGTCTATTCTGTTCTTAAAAGAAATTGAAAAAGACCAAAAAATAAAACAAATAATAATTCCTGAAAAAATCCTTCGAGCTTACGGAGCTTTATATGTAGATTAATACCTTTTACATTTCAGGTATGAGAATGTAAGCTTAAATGTAAAAAAGATCTTTAGTTTATTTTGATTTCAAAGAAAAAAGAGGCTAGACATTGTAAAAGATTCTTATGTGGGACGTGGGTGTGGTATTGAAACGTATTGAAGGGAGGATTTTCGGGGTGCTTACGCCGGAATGAGGAAAGGTCATGGCGCGCTTGTGCGTTGCCATGGCGACCACCTGTTAATCTTTCGCGCGGCGCCAAATGTCAGAGTGCAAACAGTTGGCGGCCGGGTCGAGTCCTTTACTCCCACAGGACGCTTCCTTCACTCATTCCATAATTTACAGCTCAAATAAATAATGAGGTTTCCCCGATATTCAATGGTTTCAAGCTTGTATTTCTTATCATCTCATTTTATCAGAGTTATCAACATTTTCAGCGTAGCAAATCTACTGGTTTTAAAAGCGAATCTTTCAGCTTTCAGTACTTAAGTCTTTCAGTAATCTATATGAGCTGTCAAGCTTTTTGTAGTACATAAGGTATTGGTAAAATGATTACCTATCTTACAATGTTTGTATCATATTTTTATAAGAAGATACAATGAGATTTCTAAAATAAGCAACGTAATTTTATTGTTGTGTTGTTTACAAAGAAATGTTTTACGAATTTATTTGCAACTTGTGTCGGATTTAAAGAAGAAGGAGAATTTAAATATTGAGCATTTCGTTCCCTTTGAGCTTTTGTTATTGGACCTTTCGAGTATTGTACATTCGTTTGAAAAGTCCTTTGAGATATTGTATGAATTGAAAGTTGATTCAAACAAGTTTCTAATTCACAAAATAAATGAAAGTTATACTTACTAAGTACAGGATGAAACAAGGGCGGGCGGCGGTGTAGAAGGGGAGTGTTGAACTTACCTTCTCTCATTCATGAATTGGTTCTGGAATTCCGTAACCGTACATGAAGTCGTAGCTTTATTAATTCAATAGAATAGATGATATTCTAGAAATGGGGATGACGGGATAAAAAATATAAACTAGAGATGATTCTTCATAAGTTATACTTCATGTGCTGTGTGTTTTGCTGTAGGTAATATTCACACATTTGCCTTCTTTAAATGGCACTGAAGCTACTTTGATACCCATAAATTGGTGAATGAGTTAACACATGTAGACGCAACGTTGAATAATCAGCGCTGCTCTCTATATTTTAAGGTCTATGTCTCGCTGTCGCTTATGATCTCGCTTCAAGGAAAAAGATTAGGGTATTGTTCCGCCATTCAGTCAGAAAATTGAAAATTGTTTGAGCCTACTTTTCACGAGGTAATAAGCTCCGAATCTAATGATCAACCGGAAACTTCACGAGAATAGGTCGAAACAGGCTTTAATTTCATGAAACGAAAATGTTTTAACAACATAAATGAACAATGATTTAAGAGAAATTACACAGGTCGGTACTACACAATTCTTAAGATTCTATTACCTACTTAATACCTTAATACTACCTACTCTTTTACCGGAGCTCCCTTACGTGTTTTGTTTGTTTATCACCGAAATATCATAACGCTTTCCTCGGGTACTCATTATAATATATGTATAGTCCCAGCATAAATGTTACCTTTGACCTTTTAAAACAGCGTAGATTTCCATCGGGTTTTTTTGTAAATCGACTGTTGTTCCAGACATTAGTCCCTCCTACTTACTTAAAATTATATTATAAATATAGAACTACTTGATAAAATGTAACATTGTTTTGTTAGATACTTGACGTGAGCATAGACGTGGGTTTTCAAGATCCATTGAAAGACTTTAATTCATAAAATTTCCTCTCAAATAATCAGCATTAGAATTTAAATACGCAAATTGTGCTAATGCTTAATGGATTTATTCTATTTTAGCAATTAATACCGTTAATCTGGCATGAACTAGCTAATTGTATTCGGGTAGGCGTACAACTAAGAGCCCAAAGTATATGTGGGTGTCTCTCTCATTCAGCGTTACATTAATTAGGTACCTGTATATTTACAGAGGGAGCCATTAAAAATGTTATAATAAATGTATAAATTTATTTGGCCCAGCATTTTAATTTTATTATTTAAATAGAAAAAAGCTTTTAATTTTTTGTCCTAAAACAAAACAATTAATCTGTAGAACAAGAAAAAGTATTTTTAAGTCGCATAAGGACTAAAAGTATTACGTCAGTGATATTGAAAATTACGATAACGAATATTTTTGCAATCTTAAGCCTTATAATTATTGTATTAGGCAATTTTATAGGATCTATGCGTACGGTATGTGTCGGAGGCGGCGTGGGAAGCGGCCCTGACACGTCGGTCTCGGGGTGTGGTAGGGTCGCAGCCTGAAGTCTAGTCCGCGTCTGCTCACTTTCATTCATAACCGTCTACGTTACGTATTATAATGCTGTTTGTGTGGTGTTCTTTTGTTTTAACATAGGTACCCGTGTTGTAGGGTAAAGGTCGGGTTGTAACCTTTTTGGTGGACTTGTGGCAAAAAACTTTACTAACGTGTAATAAATGGATCAATACTTACAAATTGTCAAATCTTGCTTCCAGGTATATCTTACTTACAACGAAAAATAGAAAATAAATCTTCAGTAAATTCCTGCAACCCCCAAAGACTTCAAGGTGCGAGTGAATAAGCTATTTCTGGGAAAGCTCGCTTCATCATAATATCACGTCTGCACTCTTGGGAGAGATATTGTAATCAAATCAACAAGTGTCGAATTTATTTAAATGGATGACGCAATGGAGTACTGTTGTGGACGCCCTCTGCCCCATCTAGGGTACATAGGACCTTAAGTCAAGACACCACTCAATTTCATATTGTTATTTAGGTACTTTTACATTCTAGGTACTTATGTCATATGGTAACAAAAGATTGACTGGTCTTTGCTGTATTGATCTCTTCTTGTGAGAATATCATTAAAAATTCACAATTACGATCCATCTGTTTAAATTTTCACCATCGCTTGCTTAATTTTGGGACCGGTGAAAATGTGCTGACAGGAGCCTACGCGTTTCCGGCCGCCCACTGTAAAAGCCTACGAAGTAACGACATCGTTACGACACGTAGCGCCTTCAATTGCACGTTGTAAATGACTTTTCAAGGTTTTAATGTCTTACACCAAGTAGATTTTTACTAGCAATGGTTTTGTGACTTGTGATTACTGTGAAGCTTTGGTAGAGTTATTTAATTTATAGGTGTTAAATTAATACAAATCTTTTAAATATTGCACACATTGAGAGACAGATATTGAAATTGTACTTAGTTATCCTCTAAAAATGGATTTAGACTTTATTATTATCAGGCTTCTATTGGAATGCGTAGTTGTAGTGTGTAATGTAAGTAGTTGTCAAAATTCACGTTATGGGTTGCTCAAACAGTGTGAGCGCACTACTTTGCAATTAAGCTTCTCATTCATCATTTCAGCCAAAGGACTTGCTGGGCAAACGTTGCCGTTGCCCGCATCCAGGTGCTTCCCGCGACCTTTATCAAATCGTCGGTCCACCGAGTGGGAGGGCTGCACGCCCACCTTGCGTGTTAACCAGAATTGAGCTTCTAACTCTACTAAATTATTCACAAACATGATATTCCTGTTAGATAACCCATAAGATGTTATGTTAAGTCATATTTTCTTGACCTATTCAACGAATAGCGGAAAAGGTCGAAGTCCTGCCCCCGTACAAGCTGCCCATTGAAAGGTCTATTGTTACCGGCATTTGTTTTTGTTAGCTAACGAAGTGGCATGAGAGGTATTTATGTAATTCCAGGTAATGTTGCGAGTCCGGCGTTAATGTCAGATTGTCAGACTGCTCGGTGTCCATTTAGAGGCGTCGTGACGCACTTGCGAGGTTTCGTCAGCGCACTGCCCCTATGGTGACGTCCGCGACCGTTTCGTAACATCCTATTTAGATAATAAGGGATGATAAAACGATTTGATACGGAACAAAAATAGCCAAACGACATTTTCACGGGCGGACTCGTTAACGTCAATCGAGGCATGTTCGTGACGGAGTCGTCCGTGACGTCACACCGTAATTACATCTGTGTAAGCGCTTCCCGGCGCGATGTTATTACGGCATTTTGATAACAACCGCTTTTATTGTATTCCGACACTTATATTTATTTTTGGATATTTATTGACGTTGTCGTACTTACTTACGTTCGTCATTCATATTGCTTTATCAAAGTGAATCGATTTGTACGTACATCCTATACCATCATTTAGTTATGTATTATTCTCGTACTCTGATTTGTTTTGAATTTGAAGGATGTTTAGGAAAATGTGTCCTGAATGCGTTTTGGGCATACCCAGAATAGAGGGCTATCACAAAGGGTGGCTTAAGTAGGTATAGGTAGGGTGGTATAAGGGCGATCAGAAGATGGAAGTAGGTATACAGTAAAAAAACCGATCCGAAGAAACCCAGTAGATACCTATACTTAAGTGTTATAGAATGAAGTGATTATCGTCACCAATACCGTTTAAAAAACGAATAAGGATATCACTTATAAGCAAATACAGATAGTTAAATCAGCATCAGGAAATAATCTCAGCCGAGGCACAGTAGAGTAAAAATCTCGCGCATGAGCGGGGGCGAATAGGCAGATTGACATATAAGGCTGCGGCGCGCGCGCTAGCGTCACCGCTCGATCGGCCGATGCTTAGCTTTTGGACAAAAAATGCTCGCGATCGCCTGTACTTTTAAGGTCATATTATTAATGCTGAGTCCCTCCCACGTGTTGTTTTGGCCACTTCGAAAAGAGAAATAAGATTAGCATTAAAGCCAAATAAACAAAGGATTAGTTGTGATTCAAGAGGTTGCTGGGTTTAATGAGAAGTGGAAAATGATTTATTCATTACTATTTTATCACAACAATAAATAGCAGGGATGTATTTTAAAATTCAATTCCAGAGTTCTTCCTAAGTCCTTTATTAACAAAATACAGGTAAGTAAGTTACCTTTAGTTTTCATTTGGGATAAATAATAAACATGCTAGATTTATGTTACTTCTTCTGCTGTGTGCTATGCTTTGCTAGTGAATGTGTCTATGTGGTTTTGTTTCATACTGCGACTGCTGACTCCACGTCGTCAATAATAGAGATATAGGCAAATCATATTATGATGTAGGTACAGTTGCCAAGAGATAACATCAAATTATGATGATAAAGACTAAACAATGCATGATTCGAATAGTTCAGTGGTATGCACAATGGCAATCAAGTAGTGTCTAAATAGCACAACGTGCTTTGTAAGTTTCTATGTAGAGACATACTTCTTATTACTGCGATATAAAACAACCCGAATGTTTTCTTCATTTCCAATTATTTCACCATTAAGATACGCAAGACCGTTCATTGTGGAAAACCTCGGGGGAGGCCTTTGTCCAGCAGTGGACGTCATTTGGCTGAAACGAACGAATACACTAATCTTGAGTACATTATCGTAAATCAGACTTTTTATTTTTTAACCCATGAAATTCATCAGTTTCATCACTATTTCACAATATTCTTTATTTTTTGCCTCTATCAAACGCAGAGCATTAAACAATGTCTCTAACGTAGCTTAATCTGGTCACTCTACTCGTGGCAGACATAGGCGGAATTATGCGGCCGTTTAATTAGGTACCAGGCCCGTAATTAACCGCGAGGTGGTTATGATCATTCACGCGGGTACCCGCAAATCCGACCATCAGTTACTATGACGGGAACATGCGCGCGCGCCGCGGCCGCATTATGTCTCTGCGCATACTAATGATTCACTCACTGACATGCATCATTGTAATCATGCTAGAGCAAAATGGAAGATCTATTATTGTCATTGGGAGCGGGCAGGTTACTGAATATAATGAGATCAGGTTAGTAACTTACATTTGAGCATATTATAAGTGCAATAAATTAACATTATTTAGACCTTATTAGATTTCTAGGCTTTCGTATCTGAAAACCGTCTATACCCGTTGAGTACATTTATTTTACCATTTTCAACTCGGACTTCTACTCCTTGATATGGGTCTCCTCATTGACATGTAACAGTAGAATAGTGAAGTTAAGTTACGAGTAAGTATCAAACTCTACATTATTTATTCATCCAAAAAAAAAAAAATTTAATTTTTATGCCTACTAGATTAATTTAAAACTTTAGAATGAGATGTAGGTATTTGTTGCATTTTGAATAGCAACTAATTTTGAATAATTCTCATGAATGAATGAATACTCAAAGCAGCAGCTTGGTAAATACGTGAAACGTAGCCTAATATTTTCATTTCAAGTAAAATCACAGCTCCAGGGCAGGACTGTCCATCACTAGAATAGTGATTACCGTCGGAGTAACAATGTTGTTTTAAGTATTTTGCTCCATCGAGCTTTCTTAAGTCGAACATGTTTTAATATTGTCGAGAACCTTCCAAAATGAACGTTCATATTTGTAAAAACAAATGAGTGTTTAATGAAACTAGACAATGTTTTTGTGTAACATTTTATGTAAATTTTTAGTGACATTTGGTTTATCGTGGGTTTTAAGGGTCGAACGCCTACGCATGCATCATTGTTAATGGAATTTTTACTACACATAATTTGATTTAATAAATCTTTATTGTTTCCCAAATCAAGCCTGCCATTTACTGACTCCTACAAAAGGTCAACGTAGCAAAGCCAGGGCTTACAAAACAAGCAGTAATAGAACAAGTGTCTGCAAAACAAACATTAATGGAACAATCTGCATGCCTCAGGTCTCCCCGAAGCAATTTGGCGCCGTGCAAGGCAGGAGGAAGCTGCGATCGAAGGCCCAAGATAAATGGTGCCGATGCGGCGTGTATCAGCGACGCGCGGTGCATACGGGAGTGCTACGGCTACGATAGAAATGCGTACGAGCTTCTTTGGCTACGCAAGCGAAAGCTTTGGTTAAGCTTTTTAAGAGTGATACATAATTGTATCAGGTGCTTTTAAACTATCTGCCTTAACAGATTAAAGCACAAAAAAATTCTTTTCATGAAAACACAATACTTCGGCGAAGGAAAATCCCAGGAAAACTCGGAAAAAAAGTCATTTTTTGACTTCTAAAAAATATAAAGATCAATCAAATAACTAAAAGATTTACTGCGAGAGCTTGATTTATCGGAAATTAGGAATAACTTCCTGTGAAATGTAAGTTATGTGCTTCAGATAAAACTTGAAAATTTTATTTTTAATTAGCTATCCAAACAAAAACAGGTGCATTGACAGCTTAAATTATAGATACTCGCTTGTTAATTCAATTGCAGCTCGTTTGCGATTACTAAAATTACACACTATGCGTGTAGTTAAGGCCGTACCGAAGTGTTTATTACCCGGTTACCTTAAAATTACATAATCAGTTATAAATAATAAAATAAAACATTTCGTCGGCCGCTACCGAGCAGTCTGACGTTGATTTATTGCCTCAAATTGTGTATTTTTCACCGCCAGTGATCGCTCGCCGTTTCGGCGTCGGTAAGTGCCGTTTAACACTTGATATAGTGTCGATAATTTGTGTCTTGGTTCCGCTTTTCTTTTTTCAATTAGCCCGAAATTGGAGTCTACATTGTATCGGGCGTTAGTTATCAAATGTTTCGGTTGATTACTCCGGTTTCAACGAGTTACCGAATCACTTAAAATAACACCATGTAAATTAAGTATTAATATTAGTAATGACCGGTAACCGCAGTGGGAATGCATATAAAAACCGTAGGGTATAATTTGAAATAATAATATTCATTTTTCATATATTAAGACTAAAATAAGAACAATATTTTATTATAGGCAGGTTTCATTAAAAAATATACATACTTTACTTACTGGTTAAATGTTTTGCTTATGTCATAATCAGGTAGTTTTAATAAATTTAATAATTTAATATTGAGGATCTCATTATTTTATACACCGTTCATTAATAATAGCGTCAGCATATGAGCAAGTTATAATACGACTAATTACTCTACCAAGAGACATCTCTGGTAATGTCATTATCAGGTACAGATTCAGTACTGTTTCTGTTGCATATTTCCTTACACATTTGGATTTATTCATGAAATTGGACAAAAGGAACATCATGTTTATACTATCGAAGAGTTCATAAGCACTAGACAAACAAACCATTGACATTACATGCATTGAATTTACAATATGTCATTACATTCGCAGATTAGGAGTCACAGGTCGGCTGGAAGTGTCAGCGCGCCGCGTAACGAACTACGCCCGCGGGCGCTCTGTGTTGCCAATGTGAGAAAATAATTTTACAACAATTTTCAGGGCAGGTTTTTAAGTTATGCTTACGAATAATAATTTTATTTACCTCTACATCAAAGTTGCTGTTTTCCTGTACTCTGTACATTTAAAAAAAATGGTATCACAAAATAATAAATAAAACAAAGGGAAAATGACTATCTGCTTTCCGAGAAGCAGGCATGTAATACCTGCTGAAAAAATTATGATGCTTAAAAATACACGGGAAGCAATTTGGCCTATGTATAACTAGTTACTTAGGTGACATTTATGGCAAGAGAAAAGCAGGTGCAGTTAATGTTTGCATCTAATTGATCTTATAATGCATTACACAGCGCGGATAGAAGTCACAGGTCAGCTGGAAGTGTCTCGCGTAACAAAGTACGCCCGCGGGCTGCGCCGGTGTTGCTAGTGCGAATATAACGTGCGAAAGTTGCCCCTTAGATTGGAACAATATCTGTACCTGTATTGGTTAAATTTTATTGAGTAGGTACCTATCATAAAATAATTTTTATAGGTAGTGCTTTATTAGACAAATGCTTGAAGCTTTTTAAATAATTGGTGTAAAAATTAAATTACTTCCTACAAGTAGAGCCATATGTTTTGAGTATTTTACTACTGTCTCTACTATTTTTCATAATTTGATTAACAAAAGAAAATCATCATCAAATACTTATTCACTTTTATTTGGTAACTATTCTAATCAGTAGAATATATATATTTTTATGAGTCATCAAATACAGGTAGAATGAGATGTCGTTGACAAATATTAGTTTAGCCGCTAAACTTTAGCAGTGAAATGGATCGATACAAACGAAACTTTAGTGTAGTTCATACGACTGTGTGTGTTACCACGCATAGATTTTCGCTTGCAAAATAAGTGACATGAGACGCGCTAGTTAATAAATTATCATTACACCGCTGGAGGCGCTTTGTCCTTTGTGTTGGCGTCTCCGGCAGGAAATTGTGAACGAGCTTCACCGCACCATTACTTATCTGCTACGAAATTGCCGCGATTCCGCGACTACGCAGCGCGCGGGCCGTGCGAACTGCGAACATCCCATGGTGAAAGTGTAGCGTATTTAACACTATAATTCAGAGAGGCTAGGCATTGCTTAGATAACAATACGTTCAATATTTTGATTAATTTGTGAAATGATTTGTCTGACTGGCACAGCCAAAATTGTGTAAACTCTAGAAACCTGCAATTCAGACAAGATTTAAAAAAACACAACAAAGTGTTCAGTTTTTAAAAATGCGTAGGCGTTAGAAAGATGAAAATGTTCGCTCATAGGTAAGTAGGTACCTATCTGATTTTTAATTTGATAATATTATTCTAATATTGTATAGTCAGCACTTTTTAAATAGATACCTAAGATACAGGCAATAAATTTTGCATAGTTTAGGCATCAATTAATTACTTTCGCACACTAATCTTAATTTTATTCAAACCAAACTTGTAGGTGTTTTGGCAAAGTTTTTATACAAAATCATTATTCTTATTTGCCTACTTTAAAACAACATTTGTTCGAAGTTTCCCGACAGTAACGGTTTCTCCACGAACCTCGTTTTAAACGAACTTAATATAAGTTACTTTGTAATTATGATAATAAAATATTTTGTAAGTAAAGACATAAATCACAGGACGCCGCCGCGGCCGGAGCCGTAGCCGGCGTAGATTGCTTATGGAACTTATGGTACTTTACTGGCTAAACTAAATGTAAATGATATTCTAAGGTGTTCTCTAATGTGTCGTCTCTCCATAGGTGACATCAATTTACACGCCCAGGCCCGCTCTAAGCGCACTAACCGATACAAATAGAGCTTACACATTTGTTTTTATACCATCTCACAAACTCAATATAAGAAAACTTATAAAAATATAATTTATACAGTTTTGATTATGGGAATTTAATAAAAAGTGTAAACAGTATGTTATAAAATCATTTTGTTGTAATTCAAACGATAATATTGACTCTCATATCCAAACGACCATAAAATTCGTAAATACAAACTTTCTCACAGCTTTTTGACTTTTAATGGTCGATCAAAACGACGTGGTTGATGTCAACTAATGTTCATAAAGCAATAATTATCACGCTTAAATTAGGTAGATTTCGACTCATTATGGTGTATTAGATTCGCATGAGGCTTAATCTATTGGATATCGCGTGGAGGTAGCGAAAGGTCATTTCAATTATCATATTACAAAGGGTAATTACTCCTACGTATCTCTTCTAGATACATAGGTAGGTACATACTCATAACATGCAATTAGAACAACGCTATTTTTAATTAGATCGCTGATATTATTTGGGATTATCACCGAAGAAATATTTTGAACATTTAGATGACATTTTTGGATGTTTTTTACTATAAGTTGCTTTTGGAAGGAAGAGCGAAATATGGAAACGGTTTTGCGAAGTAGAGTCAAAGACGTAAACAATATAGTTCGGTTCGACTGAAGTAAATTAGCAGATTGGACTACTACACAGATGAAAGATGGCTACCAATTGCGGGAGTGCCATGAATGGAGTCACGACACTCCCGAGTCGTGGAGCAGGCGCGATGACGCCCGTACTTTACGCGCGGGGTCTGTTCGCGCAGCTTGACTTTGTTTTTACGACACCATAACCTCCGCTATTTATGGAGCGTATTTAGCATGAGCCCACTTCTCTATTTCCTTCCGAAGGGCACGACGCTTGTAAACGCCGCGTGCGCGCTCTTGCGCCGCGCGCCGCGTGGGCCGCCGCACCTACTGGTTATCGAACACAGTATCAATAAATTGCACTTGCGTCCGTCGTGTTCTCAAAATAAAAGAAACCGAGCCCCGCGTGTTATCGACGAAAGGTCTAAATAAATTCGAATATGTACTTATTTGTTGCTCACCTTCCTTGATATCATCATCCACCCTGTTTGACGCAGAAAGCGCAGTTCATTGTTTATTCAGACTCACAAGAAGAACGGGAATTAATTTATTAAAATTTAATTACCTCTTATGAATATGCACGGTGTATTGTGATGCACGTTCATTTGTTGCAAAAATAATAACAGCACGGTCCGCTGGAATCGTTTGTCAAGTATCTTTTTAAAATTCTTCTCACAGCGCTCGAAGATGGTTGGTTTATTTTTATAATCAAGAAACAATCGAGAATCGAGGCTTAACGAGCAATTACGTTTTGTCCATACGTGCGGTTGTCCGCGATGCAGGCCAGGTATCAATTAAATCACAAGTGGTATCGGAACACGGCGATATGAATATTCACATGCATCCAGGTCCCAGGCCATGAGAGTTACGCCCGCTCCACGAGCAAAATAAAAGAGAGTCAGGTGGCAGATTCAATAGCCTCCCATTAGAAGCCATTATACGCCGATAAATAATGCAAGGGAGACAGCGCCCTATCCATCCGTACTCAGGCGAGCCGTAACTCACACCGCAGTAATGATCCCCTAATAGGACCGAGCACACAACAGATTTGCGGAGAAAGTTTGTCGTTCCTATCGCGAAACAATAGGTACCTAAGCGGTGGACTGACCGACCCGCGCTTAATCAAAGATATCGATGACAAGTTGTAGATATTTACGAAAGTAATTTGTTGGCAATTACACTAACTCATGGAATTAAAAGCCATAAAATATTTTGAGTAATGTATATTGGAAACTGATATTACAAAATGTGTAATTGAAAGCCGACGCCGGCGACAATATTAATTGTCGTTGAGCGCGGTGATCGACGCAAAGACAGGTCGTTTCAACGTGTGAGGACGAGATTATTATATCATGATTGCCGCGTAACATTATATTTCCTTAAGCGGCGACGGTGCTCTCCCACGAGCGAGCGCCGGGATCGGTGTCAATTTCCATTAATACGCCCATTATAGTGGCCGATGCATAAATCGCTCGCAGCGACGACCACCGGCTGGATACCCCATCACCGCAATCGCCCCGCGAACTTCGCTGAAGCAAAAAAGTTCTTACAAGGTGTATGTTTAAATATCAAACTGATCCCGCAAATTTGCGGTTTTGTACCCCCCGCCACCCCAAAGAGCCGAGCGTAGCTTACTCTGCACGCACAGTTTACCGACCGACACAATTACTTTTCATGTTAATACTGCTGTCCGTTATACATTTTAATTGACTGTTTAATCGAGAGAGCATAATTCAGGACTGCAGAAAAATAAAGCGGCGGCCTTTAGTAATCATCCTTGTACGTCAAAGTTTTTTAGTTTAACCATAAACGTGCGCATGAATAAGTTCAAATAATTTGCTCGCATACTTTGTGTATTACAGGATTTACAGGTTTGTGCACAACGAACGGCAGTACGTAACAGAAACTACGGCAGAAAAATACGTACGAAGATATGGTATTTTTCAGGAAAATGGCATCACCCTGAAGTCTGAAAATAATTTAATTTCAGTGTAGGCTTCTGAATTGAACTGTCGCGATTCATAAAGTTCGGATGTTACACTTGAGCAAATAGAAGTGTACGTCCCGCCTACGTTTCCCTCATCAAACAAAGGAAAAAAAAGTCACGCACTTTTACATTTCAGTGATAGAGCACGACCTTTTCATATGAGGATTAAAATTGGTGGGCGTTAAACGTTACAGAATTAGTTAGCTTAGGACTTTTTCTTCCTTATAAAAATGTTTTGGAAGCCACGTGTTACTAACATAATTTGACTTTTGTTTTATTTTGATAAATATTCGATATAAAAAGTTACGTGGTTTAGTTTCAGGGTTCCGCACTCAAACCTTGTTATTAAGGTTCTTCTGTAGAAGACACCTGAGATTGAAAATTATCCTGCTTTCGCCTCCGAGATTTACTTTACCATGTAGTACCCCTGTACGACAACCCAATCCGCACACAATATTCAGCGTAGTAGTATTAAAAAACAAAAGAGCGGGCAACCCCACCCCTACCACGCTGTGGGCTCGGTGTCCGAGCGGTCTCATTCCTTTGTGCGCACGCGCAACGACCGCACGCAGTATAAGAAAAATGCTTAAGTGACGTCACCAGGACGTTTTTACCGACAAAAAACGTAATTATTTTAAGTTGTGCAGTGTAGTGACGAGAATTAGACCCAACAAAAGGTTGGTTGTAACAACTATTTTGTGCAAGTGCTCGTACATTTTTATTATAAGCGTTGTGACACGACGCGTAACTTTGACCCATTTTTAGCTCCAAGTTAACGCGCGATGTTAACCAGTAGCCATTTTTTTGCTTTATCAATGTTTGTTATCCCCGCTGCCTACCAACTTCTAATCAAAAGGAAACTATCAAAATCTTGATAGTTTTATTATTTCGTTCAAAGAGGTTTTATTATGTTTAAATTTATGAAAATTGTAGCTCTTGTTGCAACTATTGCTACGTTAAGCGCTTGTAGTAAAAATGAGGCATCAGAGCAAAAGAAAGCGGAAGCACCTATGGAGCAGATGAGTAAAGAATCATCTACAGCAATGACAGCTCAAGCTGTTGGCGTTATTACGGCTATTAATACGAAAGAAAATATTTTGACACTCAATCATGAGGCAATTGCAGCGATTAAATGGCCAGCAATGACAATGGGTTTTAAGGTTGCAGATCCTAAGTTGTTAAATGGGCTTGCAGTAGGGCAAAAAGTTGATTTTGAATTAAAAGCAGATGGTGAAATTTACACAATCGTAAGTGTTAAACCAGAAAACAAGTAATGTCAAAAGTATAACTAATATCAAGAGTACAGAGCCTGTAAAAAAATCTGTGTAATTCCCTTTAAAACGAATGCTTCAGCCATCTAAGGCTGAAGCATTCGTTTTATGATGTCTAGTTAAAGTGTGTACAACAGAATTCAGTCCAATCAGCCATTAAACCTTTACGTTTTTCAAGGTACCCTCCACGTAAGTAAAAAGCTTCAACTTCATCGGGAAGTTTATGGGCAAGTACATGCTCACAAACTTCACGTGGGTAATCAGTTTTATCGGCTGACCAGTCACGAAATATAGAGCGGAAACCATGTGTTGTAATCACCCGATTTTGTTTAGGATCAATATAGCCTAAGCCATTTTCTTTAAGCTTTTGTTCATGCATTCGTTTGATCAATGTGGTTAATGACATATCAGAAAGCATTTCTCCAGAACGTGGAGCTGGAAAAATGAAATCTTGTGCTTGAGTATGATTTTTGATTGATTCAAGCAACGTGATGGCTTCTTCAGACAAAGGTACGCGATGTTCCTTTTCTGCTTTCATCCGTTCTTTAGGAATAATCCAAACCTTATTCTTAAAATCAATTTCCTGCCATTTAGCCCCAAAAATCTCACCAGATCGACATGCAGTTAAAATCGCAAATTCCAGAGCTTTAGGGGAAATCCCTTTTTTCTGTCTTAGATGCTGGATAAACTCAGCAACCTGTTCATAAGGCAGGGATGGATGTGGGCGTGATTCCTGCTTTAAGTTACCTAATATAGGTTCAAGATTGCCTTTCCATTCAGCAGGGTTGTCACCCATTGAATGATCAAACGAACTTACCAAGTGAAGTTCGATCTAAATTATCCTGTTTTCGCCGAAGAGATTTAAGGTCCCTCCCAACCCGAAGATTTCTATATCTTCTTCCCTGGAGGTAAACGTCAATGTCATCTCTTCTCTAAATATAATGAGACCGCTCGGACACCGAGCCCACAGCGTGGTAGGGGTGGGGTTGCCCGCTCTTTTGTTTTTTAATACTACTACGCTGAATATTGTGTGCGGATTGGGTTGTCGTACAGGGGTACTACATGGTAAAGTAAATCTCTTCGGCGAAAACAGGATAATTTAGATCGAACTTCACTTGGTAAGTTCGTTTGATCATTCAATTATAAATTGTTTTTGGTGTACGGTTGGTAGTCAGAATCGTAGGTAAGCTTTTTTATTTTACGAAGAATAAAAAACTTATATGCCCCGCTTAATTTATATTATACCTACAAATTCTTCTGTTAGTTTGTGCCAACCAACGGTTAAAATTAGCATTACAAAGACATATTAAGTTGATTGTCACCAAAGACCAATAAAACGAGTTAGCGAATACAATTGTATAATATCTCGGTTTGGATCATCGCCAAGTCTCGGCGTTGTTTGAGTATTTTTAGTTAACAATTACGTAGTAATTCGCAACATTTTGCGACAGGCCGAGAGGTATTCTTTAAAAACATCAGGTGTGTGCGTGATATTTACTGTCTCGAATTTGTAATGGCTGCCACATTTAAATATTTAAAATTAGGTGCAGATCCAATCTGAAGACACGGTAGATTTATCGGAGTCAATGAAACGGAAAATTGACCCATTTGTGTGTAGGTACTTGTAATTTATTGTTTGAAGATCTTTGAGGAATAATGTAAAAGAAATTCAAGCTACAATAAAACAATGAGTTGTCGTGGAATAAATCCGAAAACACGACAACGATAATGTGACAAGTACTACAGTAATTGCTCGGGCAGCGATGTTGTTTGCCGTAAGGAACTAGCGCTTGCGCAGGTCAAACATTGATAACATTAGGGTCATTTCATAGCCTGAAAACGGTGAAAAATATTTAGTTTTATTATTATTTATGTTTGCTAAAATTATGAATGGTGATGTCTACTGTTTGCCTACTGCAACCTACTGCAAAGTAAGATAATTTTGAAATTTTGATTCGCAGCAATTAAACCGCCGTTCTTCAGCTTCAGCTTAACATGTTAACGTCAACAAAGAGTCCATATTTCGTGCGAGCAGAGGTATCGCTGTTTGATTGCGTTATTTGTGGGCGCCAGCGCAGCCGCCGTCGTCTGATCCCAATTAAAACGTAGTAACACATTAAACCCGTTCCGCTGATGTACGCAGATGCGCCGCGCGGAGTGGCTCGCGCTAATCGCACGCATTCATTTGAATCTATTTAGGTAAACGGGCGCGACGCTCGCTCCTCGCAGGAATGTGAGGCAACCGTAATTATACTTTTGCCATCGTATTTTCGTTTTATTACAACACAACTCTACAGGGTGTAAAAAACAGGTTTAAAAATCACAGCTAGTTTATAATGAATACCTACTATAGGTATTTGTAAGTTGAAAACCACTAGAATTTCCTTCTACAATATCTTTCATATTTAGTGGTTATAGTTATGATGAAACTGAATCTACTCTAATCTAATTAATGCACAACAGTCACAAAAATATCTAGTTGAGCTTTTTAACAAAGGGGCTTTTTCCAATGCAAACTGTATATTCTGCATTGAGGAAAACAATGATAGATTTTCATTTCCGGGAAAAAGACGAATAATGAAGAGTGCGATTAAGTTCTTGTTTATCAGTCTCTAAGAGTCGGCATATTCACAGCTGACGGAAAAGGTCACATTTTACTCGAATAATTTGAGATTACACACGGACTAATAATCTACACCGCGATGGAGCGCGGTGCGTATATAAATTATGGGGCGCACTCGCGATATTGTGTTTCATGTCCGGCGGTTTAGACACGGGGCCGAGGATATCTGCGTGAAAAGGGCGAAATATTGCAGAAATTTCAAACGCGACAGGACAGCGTTCGATTCGTCGTGGTGTTGGATTTCATTGCGCTATATCGTGTCCACTTCGCGCCGCTACAAGACTCATGTGCATGCGACACGCTTTTACTCGCTCGCGACGTTTATTGATAGCAATGTTTTTGTGTAAATCGTCCTTATTAAAATTAGATCCAATTTCACACTGCTCGCTTTATACGAGCGGAATACTAATATTTACGACCGTTATAAGCCGATCACTGAATATAAAAGTATGTTCAAATAGTGCTATATAACGGTGAGTCATTAAACTGAAGGGTTTCACTTTATAACGATAGAAAAGTAATCGGCCTAGGGTTCAGTGTTTTCTCTAGTTATATTTATCATAAAGTTTAATTAAAATTCCGACGACTTCTGATAATAGTGATCAGATCGATGATTACCAGTTGGATAAAGTATGTAAATGCAGTGGGATTATAATAATGTTTATAAAGTTGGCAAGGAAACGTAGCTTATGTCGTCAGTATCGGTCGGCAAATATCGCTACCGGAGATGGTATCCGTACTATTGTTAATCCGGTAATTTGAATTTATTGCACCATGAATAAATGGTGCGGCTGGAGCGGGGCTATCGGGCAGCACATCGACGCGGCGAGTGAGCGCCGCGCGCGCATTCAGCCTGACACCGCAATACACCACACGACCCACTGCCTCCGTATCTGCACCTATTAGATGACACTATTAGCCGGCATATCGAACCATTACCACAGATCTACTTGCTACACGCAGCCACTTAACTCCTCCGACAGCACTCGAATGGTTCGCGGTTCTGTTTCAACGTTCCCTTTTAAACGCAAAATCCCCCAGCAGCTAATCTCGTCCATTCCTTGTTGAAGATGTGATTGTTTCGCCTTAACGGGCGCGAGCTCTAATCGGAACATCCTCAATGCAGCCGTGTCTTGCTTGCGTTAATTAGACTGCGATTGCATTCTGAGCGAGAGACATGAGCAGCCTTCGAGGTCAGATCTTGCTTAGCAGAATAACATGCAGGAAGACATTCTATTATTTAATCGTGGCTTCTATATCGGAATAATGTTACGTTCCAGCAAGTAAGAGCGCAAGCAACGGTACATTGGGTGTCCGCGACGACCTGCCCGATGAGGTGTGGACCAGCAATCAGGAATCATTATTTACGGACAGCTATTATCACCTCATGGCTTTTCTGGTTTATTATCGGCATTGCTCGTTATGTTGTCCTGCGACGGATAAATTATGCTATTAAGTTAGCAGATTGACAAAGTTATTTATGACATTAAGTGAGAGCGGGCTGAGTGGTGACCGCTAGGGACCTCGCAAGTCCTACCACTGGCATTCGTTCGTGCAATATTCGCTTGGAATTTTGCTCGGCGTGTACGATGACGCGTAGTAATGCTTTTGCGAGGATCGAATTCAAACAATGAGAAAGCTGAGTTGGTTAGTGAGTGACTATAGTAATCTCGTGGACGGGTTTTAGGTTCACTCAGATAACTTGCAAGTATACTGCTGCGATACGTACAATGTACGATTTTAAACGAGGCTAGATAATTTACGTTAGAACTTGTGTTATAATAACTAACTTATCTCGAATCAGATATTTTATGAAATGCAAAACGAGAGTTTTAATGTGGAATATTATAGAAACAATATTATTCTGTTTATCTTATTTTGCAAGTACCTACCTAATCTATTGATTTCTGACAAAATTACGATAAGTTAGGCTGTCTCAAGCGCTTGAGTATTGGAATGTAGCTCTCTAAGGAGAGCTTTAACAATTAATAATATTCTTGGAAATATAACAAGATAAGTTTAATAGAACATATTACGTGAATATGTGTGTATATGGTAGAAAATAAATGCGAAGCCTTATACACCTGAAGTTCCGCTCCGGTCACGTCACAAGCCGACGCGGTACTAATGTAACACACTTGTCACGATTGATATTGATAGAGCGGCCTGTCTAGGAAGTGCCGTGCGTGTGACGCAGCGGTCGGCGGCACTTTACTTCTTAATTGACGAAGCATCTAAAGACCACTGCGATGCCCGTAAATGGGCCGTATTTATTGAGACCTTAGATTATTGCGAGGGATAAGTATCACTTTGTGTGCTCAATCAAAATGTTTGTTTAACTAGCTGGACGTAAACATGGAAGCTTAATTTTTAAATTAAGCTTTCTGATCAATTTGTACCTTGTGCTAAGTACGAACTTAAGTTTATATTCAGATTGAATTAGTTTTTCCTAAGTTTCTTCCCGTTTTTCTTTTTACTTAATACCTAGAAATCCTTTGTCCCTGACTGAGGTATGTATAAAAAGAAATGATTGAAAAGCGTTCTGCTTTCAATTCAAGGAATAAAGGCTTAAGGGTATATAAAATAGTGATCAGAGTTTATCGTTTCTGTTTTGCTACCCTGTAGGTAGTTGTATGGTTTCCGCGAGAGCGCGCTGTGAGTAGATGAGATGCAGTCGTCTGGCATCTGGCAGTATTTATAAACTTAATTCTTCAATACAGGGGCCGTCGCAGATGGAAAAATCCCAAATCAAAAATGAAGCTCCAGCAGTGTATTCGAAATAAGAAAGCAAAGCAATACGTTGGCTGACTTTAATAAGATGAAATAGAATTGGCGATGCCTTGATAAGTTCAATCTTAAATCGTTTGGTTTTAAAATAGAGGCTGTGTTTATTTAAAGGAGCATACGAATCGTATTTCATAAATGATTTGCTGTTAAATTAAATACATCAATCATGAATAGGGTTTGGGATTTTAATTTACTTTCACCTTAAAATGAATACTGTGCGATACCACATAAATGTTATAAGTACAAGAAAAAGCAATGACATTTCTTCGGTCTCGTCAGAGCTTACAGCAAAATAAAAAATCTGAACTCGGCGAACTCTAGCAGACCCACGCACAATGCTAAACTGAGCAATGGAAGTATGCATTTAAAAAAGCTTCAATAGAATAGATAATTCAATTCTCATCTGCCGAAAGAGCTATATATTTTCATTGTAATTGTACGCTTAATGTTCATTTTGATATTAAACATGCATTTACATGATTTGGCCAAGCGGACGGGCTGCCGCATACGGGCAATATTATGAAAGGCAATAGCCCGATTCGTCTTTCTTTAATTTAAAACGAGGTTGCTCAAAAAGGCAACAACTTTATGGGACTATAATGGCGAATAAGAAATTTGTTGATGAGCTTATGAGCTTTTATGAAATACATGCATCTTTTCACGTAAAATTATTATTTAAAATTAAACTTACTTTTTCTGAAAGGAATGCACATTAGTGGAAAAAATTTCAGTAGTTTTTCAGAATAATATCAGCATTGTATCAATAATCATTTGATGTAGTACACTTCTTCTAGATGCTTTGTATACGAGGGCTGCACTAAAAGTATCGGGAATGGAATATTTCCACTGTTCCAGTCATATTAAAATCTATTTAATTGCAAACTCCAGGGTTTTAAAAATCGTATACCATTTATTTATTTAAAAAAAGATTCTCGGTCGTATCACAAGGTCTTGTCAAACTTGTTTAGTCGTTGAGAAAATGGAATTGACTCGAGAAAATTCAAGAGCGATGATTTATTATGACTTTTGAAGTGGTTTAACACAAAAACAGTGTGTTGACCGGATGATTTCTGCATTTGGTAATGAAGCCCCATCCAAAACCACAATTTATCGCTGGTTTCCTGAATTTCAACGTGGACGTGTCAAGCTCAGTGATGATCCCCGTCAAGGTCGTCCAAAAACTGCAGTCACCTAAGAAAACGTTGATGCTGTGCGTAAGCTGATTGAAGAAGATCGACATGTGATATACCGCGAAATTCAGGCAACTTTAGACATTGGCATGAGTCAAATACAAATAATCTTGCATGAACAATTAGGTGTAAAAAAGTTGTTTTCCCGATGGATACCGCATTCGCTCTGTGAAGAGCAAAAAGCGGCTCGCGTTACTTGGTGCGTCAGAACTCTCGGGAGATTACATGCAGGATCCTCAAATGCTGTATACAACATCGTATCAGGTGACGAATCATGGATATACGCGTACGAACCCGAAACAAAAAACCAGTCACGAGTTTGGGTGTTCGAAAATGAATTAAAGCCAACAAAAATTGTTCGTTCACGGAGTGTTGCAAAAAAAATGGTGGCCACGTTTGTCTCCAAAACCGGCCATGTTGCGACTATTCCTCTTGGGGGACAAAGAACGGTTAATGCAGATTAGTATGCTAGCATTTGTTTGCCACAGGTCGTTTCTGAACTCCGTAAAGAGAACTGCAACCGCCGCATCATCCTCCATCACGACAATGCGAGTTCTCACACCGCGCACTGAACAAAAGAGTTTTTAGAGCAAGAAAACATAGAATTATTAGTCCATCCGCTGTACAGCCCCGACCTAAGCCATAATGATTTCTATACTTTCCCTAAAATAAAGAATAAATTGCGTGGTCAGAGATTTTCATCACCTGAAGAAGCTGTGGAAGCCTACAAAACGGCCATTTTGGAGACCCAAACTTCCGAATGCAATGGTTGCTTCAATGATTGGTTTCGTGTATGGAAAAATGTGTCAAATTTCGCGGAGAATACTTTAAAAAGCAATAAATACATTTTTAAATAGTAATGTTGTTTCACTTCCTTGATTCCCGAAATTTTCAGTGCCGCCCTCGTATTTCCTGTGTTGAATGAATACTTAATAAACAGTTAAAAATTGATATTTTATTGTATTAGTTACTTACTGCATCTAAAAAGTTATATGTTAATCAGTGCATCAAAATTGATTAAGATTAATTTAGGTGATTTGAAAAATTAGCCCTTTGTTAGAAAGTGAGGCAATATAACGAAATTAATACTCGTAAATACTATTATTTTAAATTAACAAATTATTAAATCATTCATTAGAAGGTTATAAATGATCGAACCTTCGATTTGGTTTTATTAATCTATAATATTTGAAGACCGCTATAAACATTTAAGAAATTGGTTTCCTTATGATCTCTCGTTTGCTGTAAACGGACGCCAAAATAAATTATCATAAAAATGTTAGAGGCGACAACATGTTGTCAGTTGTCGCCGCACGCGTCTCCCAATCTGATAAATATATGTAAATAATTATTAAATATTATCGAATGGTAGATAGGGTCGTTTAGGTGCCCGTTACGTTATCTCCGTTATTTGTCGTTAACAGTTCTACGGGACTGCGGCGTTATCGTGTTGAGTTATGGCATTTGCGACGGCGCCCAAGATTCTTGGGGTCTTCTCCGGTTTCAAGGGCTCCGTCACCACCAGATAGTGGCCGGTAACTTCTGATGACGTGCATGTCCGCGATATTATCGCTGCATTCATTTTTTTGGGCATACCACAAGAATTTTGTTCAATTTTAATGCGTCCTGACTGATCACGTCGCTGTGAATAATCCTTTCTTTAAATTGGTTAAAGGGATAACTACACTTAAGCTTTTAAATTATTGATTTATGACCATAATAACAATTTAAGGCAAACTTCTTAAAGTTATTTGATGTCGTTTTCCTGCCAAGTAGAGCTACGAGAATATTCTCTCATTGACTTTTCATTCAGTAAACGGAAATTGCCTGTCGTATATTTTCTTACCCAAGACACTATATTTAATTTACGGGATCAATGTCTTAGATTGTTCGAAGATCTCGTTTTATCGTACTTTAATATCCTTTTATTTTGGCATGAAATATAAAAACATTACTATAAAAATATTTTTACCAATTTTCTCCCATTTGTATCTGTTAATGTTATAGAAATAAGTAATTTGATTTAGTTGATTACTTCATCACGTAATTTTATAATGCTGAATATCATTAGGGAGGCGTTAATACTCAATGGACACTTCCAATGATTTAGCAATTACCAAAACACAAAATGGAAACAAACGAGTCTCGTCATTATGCAAATGTTTCGCAATGAAATTGCAATAGAAACGTCAGCTGTCGATAAATCCCATTCAATTTGATTTTAATTCTGAAATGACGGAATAATTAAGTCACCTACTTTGGCCCTGGTGTTTTGTTTATTACCTTGGTTAACGTATAGCTCGGAGTAATAACATAAATCATTTTAGCTGAGATAAGCATTCGTTCATTGTGTTGTTCTACTTGGGAACAGATTGCGCTTGTTAATGTTGAATGTTTGGTTGCGGTGTTATTTAAACGACGGTTTGCAAAACTTACGTCCTAGTGCAATTTGAATGCAAGTTGATAATGAGTTTCTTCTTTGCAAACACTTTTTATACATTTACAATAAACCCATACTTATGTGTGGTTGCTTGAGATTTCCATGAATTTGATTTCTATTTCATACAGTTGACAGTTCATCATCATCGTCATCATTTCAGCTATAGGATGTCCACTGCTGAGCATCGGCCTCCCCCAGTAATCAGTTATTTAATCTAAGAAGATGGTTTAGACTTATACAGGAAAATCCCGAGCACGTGTGTTTGATTTAGCATAATAAAACCTTTTGGGAACTTGACCTACTTACAGAACATTTGGGGCGGAAGGGGCATGTCGGCGAGAACTCAAACAGTGAACTCCAACCAATTTGATAACCAAAATCATTTGTTATTATTTCCTGGAAATGAGAAATGAGAGTAGTAGGTAGATGTCAAGAGTAAATTAACAAAAATCAATATTTAAAATCGAGGAGGAAAAATCTTGATTTTCCGGGAGGAAATCTTTCCTTAATGTACACCTTAGAAAACGAAAACGCCTTTGGAACATAGATTTCAAATCCAATTCAGGTTAGCTTGTAATTAATGGCATTAAAGAGAATCCTGTCTTGATCCCCTTTTACTATCGAGGAGAGTTTTTATTTTAACTGATATTGTATTACAATTGATCGCCACCGCTGCGAAACAGAGGCACGCAAACGTTGCGTGATGTGTTTAGATAGACACTATAATTGATTATAAGAGTTCTATCGTAATTTAAGCTCGGCAAATATATAGGTACTGCGGCCATGATATCAATAGGTTTAAGATAGCATAATTCTATCCTACAGTTTAATTCCAGCCAAGGAAGTAATAGATTAACAGTGAAATTGCCGATTCGAGTAGAAACTGTGGTAACTAATACACGTTTCTTCTCTTGTTTTTTTTTTTCAACTTTATGAACTGCTATCCGTACCCTAGGTACTAATAAACTTTTTAAAGATCTATATATAAATAAAAAAAAACAAAATTACGGATGTCTAAAATAAACATAGCTGTGGTGTACCTACCTAGATGATAGTTTCGAGATAGATAAAGATGAACAGTGCACAAGAGATGTTCTGATAGAGAGAAATGGATTTGGCGCGTGAGAGGCTGTGCCGCGAGCCGCGAGCTCAACAAAGTATAAGGAAGGTATATGACATAATTGGCATCCGAGGCAGCGAGCCGCCCGCCACAGGACGTCGCTCCGAAACAATTATTTTTAGCGGACTGGTTCCACCAACAAATGACTAACGTGAATTATGATGACAGACATAACGGTGGGGTGCTCGCCGCGATCATCATCCTCTATAATACCATTTTTCATGTTTTTATTATTAGTCCAGTCAATAAAGCATTATAGATGGAAAACTGTAGAACACAATTTCTGACTTCAGGACTTTATTTAGCCTAGTTAGGAGGTGAACATAGCAAAAGTCCCCGCCCTTAGCCCTTGAGCCGGCGGGGAGAGGGGGGTTTAAAGGTGCCACTTTTCGGTTTTTCGCTTAATCCTCGGAAACTATGCGTCCTAGTGACATGACTACTTTGAACCAAAAAAAGCATATTCAATTTGGTACAGATGAGATAGACAAGTTTTTCTATAAATTGTATAGTTTTCGCGGCATCTGCTCTAGAAGGTCTGTAATATTGGAAATTTTATTTTTGTCTTACATGTTCCCATTAGGAAAAAATCGACTAAATCAACATTGAGCAATCATTCTAGACATGCAGGAGCATGTTAAGCCTAGTTCCAGCGAGGGGACTACACCGTGCGTATATTTAGACGAATCACTTTGACCCACTTTTGAGTCCTCATCACTCAAAAACTACTGTGCATTAACACTTCAAATTTGGCTTATGTGTTGAGACTTACAAGATATACATCAGTTTCAAATTTCATAAATCTGCCTCAAACGGTTCTTTAGATATTGACGTCCAAAAATCTACATGTCTGACCTATAGACCAAATTCTAACCACTTCCAGATGACCTCGAAGGTTCAAATTTGGCATCCAGAAAGGTAGTTATGTAAATACAAAGGAACAAATAAAAAACCAGTAAATTTTATGGAACTAGGCTTAACATGCTCCCGCATGTCTATAGTGTTTGCTCAATGTTGATTTAGTCGATTTTCTCCTGAAAGGAACATGTAAGACAACAATAAAATTTCCAATTTTACAGACCTTCTAGAGGAGATGCCGCAAAAACTATACAAGATATAGAAAAACTTGACTGTCTCACCTGTAGCAAATTGAATAAGCTTTTTTTGGTTCATAGTAGTCATGTCACTAGGACGCATAGTTTCCGAGGATTAAGCGAAAAACCGAAAAGTGGTACCTTTAAACCCCCCTCTCCCCGCCGGCTCAAGGGCTAAGGGCGGGGACTTTTGCTATGTTCACCACCTAACTAGGCTAAATAAAGTCCCGAGGTCAGAAATTGTGTTCCACGGATTTCTCTCTACACCGTCGTTAAGGCATTCATTGACTGGACTATATTTATTTGAAGCGAGATTGGTACACTGGGCATTATAATGGGCATCTTAATTCATTTTTAAAGCTAAACGTATTCTGTTGACCCTAATGGTTGTAAAGTTTGATACAGGCTGCGCTGCCGTTGCCGCTGGGTCATTGTATAGGTGGCAGCGCATCAATGTAAGCTCCGTGGCCTCTACCTTATGGAGTTATGATAGGTGCGATATTGCAACAAAATGTGTACAACGATGTGCTGATGACTATACAAATTGATTCTTTGATGTGAAGTCATAAATTGTATCTTAGTAGTCCTTTTAAACGAAATATCTACAGCATAGAGTTGTAGTGGTAGTCAATCCCACAAATAGCTCTAGATAGACATTGTAGCAAGTTATTGTTTCACAACAATTTCACGGTGAAATTAATACAAGGCAGCTTCTGTTTTATGACATTGGATCTTACATTAAGCTTCGAACCATTGCGTGCCTAGATAAAATATGAAATAAATACCGTTTTGTATTAAAGCCAGCTATGAGTTCCGTTCAATTTGTAACCGCAGTCAATATTGTTAGCGGGGTGTTATTAGCCACTTGCTGGCACTGCCGGCGGCTTTGCCCGATCTGATTCCGACTTCTTTTATGAATAGAACCGTAATTGCATCAGCCTCGCACCACTGCGCCACCGGTCGCTTGCAAAACGGCTAACCGATTTAACGCTAGATCACTATCGGCGTAAAGTTAAGGAACCATATTTTACATGACCTAGAAGCTATCAGTCATCTGAACGAATAACCTGATTGGTAATAAGTTACGTGTCGGAGCGGGCCGTTGTTCGCCGCCCCGCGCCGCCGTCAGCGGCACAAAGTTATCACTCCTATAACGTCCCCGATATGGCACTCTTAGTGCAGCAACAAATGAAGCGGTTGCATTAAAACTTGTCCGGTGCATATCTGGCCGTAATTAATAGCGGTAGATAAGTCGCGGAGAGCGTCGCGATACCTCGTAAGGGCCGACGTAATCGGGGTTGTCGGGAGCGCGCCACCGGCGGCCACTTGTTCCTATATTATTAACAGTCACTGGTATCGGAGGTGGCCGCACGAAATGGGAAATTAAAAGGCTTTCATGGATCCGCTCATTAGACTGATTTGTAGTGAGGCTAGCGGCGCCGCACAAGAAGTTATTAATGAGCATTGTAATCGCGTGTCCCCGACATGGGATCATTTGTGAGCTCATTTATCGACACGTCTTCCGGTGTTGTAGCCGATTCCTTTGCTTGTACATCGATTCCGCTTAACCTTTGGAGAGTATCAAATTGGTTATTTATTGGTATTAAGATAATGCCATTGCAAGATTGTTTATGACCCCTTTATTTAAACATAATCATACGTACCCAGTATGCTGCCCAAGGTTCACTAAGAGACGCGCAGATGCGCTTATTGAAGCTGATTCCGTGATTGCGTCGTCGATTGTGCATGCAAGCGTATCAGTGCAGGCTAATTTGTCAATTAGAGTGTCAGAAGTCGCGGGGTCGCGGGGCGGGGCTACCCGTAATCGTGCAATTTGTGCCATCATTGTTCTAAAGTAGTCGGCCGTATATCAGCGCGGCAGACGGGACCAATTGATACAAACGAGCGCGTGTCACGTCTAAATATAATATTAGGAATCACGGCGCGAGCCAGGATACACTAATTTGGAGTGCTCGTTGGATGATAGTGTAATGCCACGGCATGCGCCGGTTACGGTTGGCTCCTAACAATTTGCTATCGTTTGCTCCACAAGTAGATTAGCCTAGTTATTTAAAGTATGCTATCTACATCCCATTGTCTTTTATGAAGTTAAATTCATATGATGAAACTGAATTATGCGTTGTAAAGTTGGGTGAATTTTTAAATAAATTGGAATAGCCTTCATTATTGAAAACAGGTTTTGTTTTGTAACACCTAGGTGTTTAATTCTTTGTGTTTGGATTTTTCCAGAAGTCAATTGATATTGGGTAAGTACCTAATGACATTTTTAGCAGCCTCGAACCTTATTTTAAAAGCAGATCTATTTAATGAGCTGATTTCATCCTGGTTCATCATTCACGTAAGTAGGTAGGTATGTTAAATCCGAAAATTATTAAGGTATCGACCGGGTATCGACTCTGCAGTATGATATCTTAGTCAAGTCAGGGCCAAGAGACGGCATAATTTTCTTGAATCGAAATTTATAGGCAGCAGTGGACCCTTGGTCTCCGAATAAGTTTAAATGAGGATTTATGAATGAGGTCAGAGCGGCCGGCATCAATCGACGCCACGCGCGCGGCACACGCCGCATGCAGGATGCTGTATTGGTATACTTATGTGCCACAACGTGCTACAATAAGTATCCTTTCTAATTAAATTAAGATAAAGACACTTCTCTATCTTAATTTAATTAGAAAGGATTTAGATAACTAACCTGAATAAAGCTTGTATTTTTTCAGTAGAGAGCAAGTTTTCTTCAATAACATAGGTACATTTTTAAAATTCACCATTATCTGAGATAAGTCACTGATCTTGTACACTTGACATTAGTTTAGTATCATGAACAAAGTAATTTCGCCACAATTGAGATTTACGACGATTTTACCTTGACTATTTGTCACTCTTGGCTCCGAATTATTTCCGCGCACCGACGACGTTGTATATCGGCGTTACATAACGGTGACTTGTTACTTATTCAGTACCGATACAGCACAAGAATAAAGGGACACCTTGGTGCAACATTGATCATTGCAAATGTCTTGCAACAATAAATCAGAAAACCAGGTTCAACACCTTGTAATAACAACTTGTTCCTCATGCTATTGTACAGTGGGTTTGGCATATTTTGTCGGTTATTTAGAATACTGGGTACGTTTCAAACTAGGCAGTTCATTCTAGATTGAGGTCATACTTATCTTATTATGAAACCATAAATCTTTCGCGCACATTGTCTGCGTTTGCATATCAAAGATTCAACTGGTATTCGTTGCTTCAGTGAACCGTTGTGCAATACCTTTTCCAAAAGATAAATATGCACAGGTATCCATATAAGGTGTGAAGCATAATCATTTTAAATTAAAGTTCCGATTTAAATTTTGACACATTGAAATTAAATTAATGGTGCTAACGATTCGATAGCGAAACGTATTACTCGCTCTACAAAGAAAACGTAGTGATCTTATTTCATCCGCGCATAGCTCACATAACTTCATTACGAGCTCAATTGAATAAACTGTGATAGGAACGCCGCCGAGGCGCTCTGCAAGTTGATTGCTCAAATTTCCTCTTCAACTATCACAAAGATATGGTGAATTTCTAATTGGATAAACGTGTCGTTTCCTATTTAAAGGCGACGGCGAGCGTTACGCTGCCATTTTTAGGTGACCCCTGGCGGTTCTGTAGGGCTCCCTTGGCGTGGGTCCCGCGGCGCTGGCGCTGCTATCCGCGGGCACGCGCGCCGTCATCCCGAGTAATGGTCGTCAGGGTCCAACGCGCGCTTGCGCTCAATGACCACTAATGAATTATGATTTTGCCTTAAACACTTCCTGGGTGATTTTCGGTTTTAAAATGGACCGCTATCATCTCGTCACTGAGATTTATGACACCGAGTCAGAAGCGGATATTCTGTGAATGATATAAACATATCCAAATTGTTTAGATCGTTTGGCGTCTTTATCTTCGTATCTGCGATTCAATGCAGAACACGTTTATTTTATAGCGGTGAAAGGGTATACGTAAAGCTGCGAGTCGGAATGTTTTTATTTTCCTTTTATAAAAGGGATTGTGTTAAAATGAGATCATGCATCTCAGTGCTGAGGTTTGTCGTTAAACCTGCTGTTTTGTTCACCTTTTACGTCAGAGAAAGTTACCTCCCAGAGATCGTGAGTGATACTTAGATTTGTTTAATAAAGCTTTTTTTTAAGTTTACGGCGGAGTAGAAATGTGTTGTGAGATGGGTTGCCGTAAATCAAGCGGCGATGGCGGCCGATAGCGCCTCGCGCGTGCGCGTGCGCGGTAGTCGTACGCACACACGCGCAGCGCCACGCACACTTTTCCTCAATTTTCAATCCGACAGTTAGCTACCGCGATTAATCACAGAAGCTAAGCCCAACCAACGCTATCATTAAAGTAAAAATTGTCCAAATCTGACGTTTGATTAAGAGAACATTGGCTTTCGTAATTTGTGTTTAATATCCACTCACAAATTACATGTCTGATGTCTCTGTCTCGATTTCTAGAAATTGGATTCAGCTGCGAATGCCCGAGAAAAATAAACGAAGCATCGCGGCGGTATTAAAGGTAACGGTGAATACGCACAGCCATCGATATACATTGGAACATAAAGAGTTTACTTAATTCGATACGCCTCTAAAAGTGGAGTCGAGGGACTAAGCGGCTTGTAATAAGCGCGTTTAAATTAATTTAGAGCTTTGGTTTTGGTATAAGTCGCAGTCGTTCAGGCACTAATGCGCTTCGATTCAGCAGTTAATATGCGCATACTAAGAGAGCCACTATTGAAACCAATTTGTTCTCGCCATGATAACCATTCAAAGTAGTTTCGTTGGTCGATGTTAAGCGTCGAAATTGACTTTTAGATAAACGTTAGGTTGGTCATTAATATTCACGCTGTATTGTCCTATCTCTGAATGCAGCTTAACAAAATTTTGTAGATGTAGAGAGATTGAATACAATTTCCAATCGGGTTATAGTGGAGCAATCTGATTTGTCTCTAAAACAGTGGAGCCTAGAGGTTATTAGCTATTAAATTATACATGATATTTTAAAATTAATTTACAATTATAATTTAGTAACTATCCTACTATAATATTATAAATGCGAAAGTTTGGATGTCTGGATGTTTGTTACTCTTTCACGCAAAAACTACTGAACGGATTTTGATGAAACTTTACAGTATTATTGTTTATAACCCAGAATAACACATAGGCTATAATTTATGACGATCTGTGACAAACTAAATTTCACGCGGGTGAAGCCGCGGGCAAAAGCAAGTAATAAATACCTATCTGAAGAAGTTAAATCTGAAGAAATACTTGCTTCAAAAGAAAATTTCTTGGAGCTTCTTAATTGGTAAGTCATGTTGTTAGGTATCGTTTCTAAGTATTATGTATCCAGGCTGTGGTGATGATGGCCTGTGTCATCAATTAAAGGGAAAATTAGTCTCGTGTCGGTTGCTATTAATTTTTACGAGGCTGTCGCGTCGATGTGGCCTTATTACGTGATGTCAGCGTTATTTATCTTTATGCGTACAGTCTATAGATCGTATCTGGACGTTCGATGATAAATAAATTATTGAAAAAGCATCTTATCGAGAAAAATAGAGGACGCATCGTTCGCGCTCGTAAAGTAGTAATGGAAAGTGGAAGGACTTGACAGATAATTATCTACAGCGTGAAGCGGACACTCGGTTTTACTGTTCGGGAGTAATTATGTAGTATTTATATTGAAATAAAATAATGAAGTGAGCTCGTTTGCGGGAGATTAATAGTTTGATGCGGTTGTAAAACACAACAGTCACTCTAGTGTATATGTTTCGCTAAATCAAATACACCACGAACCTCAAATGAGATGTTGTTTCCATTTTAAATTAAATTCAAAGACATCATTCTTCTTGATATTAAAAACGTAGACTATGAAGATTTACAGTCATTAAATTAAAATTTAATTAAGTAGGTAATTATGTATTATAATATTTGCAATATTCCGAGATTAAAACCGAGCTTTCTTCAAACAAAATTAAACATTCCAAAATTGAAAAGATCTTAAAGATGTAGCTAAGAATAAGGAGCCAATTAGCAACAAATTGTAAAAATCTGAAGTGCTGTCCGCTACACTACTTACTCAACTCACGAATTTCTATAGTACCTACCTATAGTATAGTATACAGCCCATCTTGGCTTGAAGAGCGCGTGCTGAGCCCTGACCACGGGACCACCGGCGCTGCGTGCTTTACTTACAACGATTTATTGTTATAAAAATAATGTATCATCGGCGCGGGCACAATGCACGTAACAAGCCGCCCGGCGCATTAACGGGACGATGCGGAAACTCGCCCGATGGGTTAAGGCTGTTTACCAGTTGGAGATAAGCTATAGAATACTGCTTAATTTAATACAAAGGTAGTAGGTAGCTTCACTTTTTACATAGCGGGCAACTTATCTAAGTATCAGTAACTTATTCAAAGGTATGTTAATTACTTAGTACGTCATACCTACCTAGCCAATCACGAAAGAATCTATCGAACGAGTCTGTGATAGTTAATTAAGAGTAAAAATAATCTGGATAACAGACTGAATTCATATTCAACTAATTAACTCTTCGTTTTTAAGAAGCATACTTAGATTGGACTATAAAAGGCGATAAAGCTTTTTTGAAGCTAACGACGATTTGGAAACCGGAGAACATACAAAACTTTGTTACTGAAAATAAACTTAACAACTACACATTATCCAGAAATATACCTATCTTTCACTGGGACGCTGCCCTAAAATTATAAAATATTATTTGGACTTATTCACATTGATCGATGTTCTAGCTCAGCAGTTTTTGATCTGAATTTAAGTGCAGTAGCAACGATGGCTCGATAAGGAAGCCTCGGCCGAATGCCGCGCTATCTACACGATCTGTCTACATGCGTGTTTAAAACCGCTTCGTTGAGGGTCTCTGATAAGGATATAAGTTGCGTAAAGACTTATTGGTTTCAACTTATAAGGTAATCATTATAATAAAATAAAAAGTAATTGAGCATCTTACTAATAAAGTAAGCCTTAATAAGTTAATTTTTGCAATAAAGAAAATGAGTAATTATTTTCGATAAGAATTTCGTGTTATGGTAAAAATACGTTGAAAGAAATCCATCTGGAATTTTTTGGCTGACTACGAGGAAGAGTGCAAAAAGAAATATCTTGCTATCTGTTAGTACACAGATTCTTTTACAGATTTTTTAAAGCACAAGCAATCGAATATAGCTATTTATTGATATATTATTGGAATCATAGATGCTACGGTAGTACAGTATTCCCTGTAAGCTCGTGAATTTCAGTGATTGTCTTTTCTAGTTAAGTTGCAAATTAAAATCCAGTGAGTAGCAAAATGCATAAAGCTCCAATTACGTCAGATTATATTATTCGCATTCATTTCCTAAAATATATTTTATCTGATAGTCTAATTTATAGAGCTACGCCTTCTCCTATACACAATAATTTAGAACGAGTTTGAAAGCCACGGAGCTTGAGCCGAGGACCACAATTAAATCTATTAGCGCGACAACGGCACCGTGCAATTATACAAGTTGCAAACGCCTGAAATATCTCTCATTCTTATTTGACGGGACTGGGTTGTGCTACAGTGGCCAAATGACTTGAATTTGATAGGATTTTCCTTAGCTTTAATGACTTTTTTGTGATGTGTTTATAACAAGCTTTTATACATCTGCCTGATCATTACAATAAAGACGAGTATCTAGCAGAAATTGTATTCTTTTGTAAGCAATGGTCAGGCAAAAATTAAAAACTTAAAGGTGACGCATTTCTTGCGCCACTTCTAGTCATCAGTCCATATGTGGTACGTGAAAATTGGCTTGATTTATCTTCGTGGACGCTGGTTACACAGGTGACCATTACATGTCCCAAATAAGTTACCTGATGTGTACCCTACTTGTGGTGCTATGAAAGTTTAGTGATAATTATAAGCCAGGGCCCTGAGTAGTGGCCGGGCAACTCGCGACTATCAGATCGCGCCGCGCGACATCTCGCGTTATGTCGCCGCGACAAGCGTTTGATTGCGTTATGCGATGTTGTTATTACGTGCTCGTTATATCTATATGTCAGATGCGAAACGTTGCAACGTTTACTGAAGATGGAACTCGAGATTAGTAATTATGATGGGGCAAAAAATATTTGTGTGTTTATACTGAAAGTCTAGCACTCGTTTTCCTTCTTCATAAACGAATTTCGAAAATAAAACCAATATGCTGCAGCTTGATCGTTGAGACGGACAGAAAGTGGGTAGCCTTTAGGACTCCGGTATAACAAAAGCCCAAGCATAAACCTTGTAAACCAGAAGATTCATCATGATGTTACCGTGAACTTGTAGAGTGAAGAATTTATGCTATGTAGTATAAATGTATACTCAAGAAGTAATTAAAATCTGCGATTGGTTTAATGTTAACATTTGGATCAATGACATGCTTGACTTTGAATCGAGTTTTGAGCGTCTTCCTAAAAAGCTCACCCGCTTGGGCGTTTCTCATGCTCAGTGAGCGTTGCCGCTCAAAGCATACACGCCACGAACATACGAAGGAACCGCGAGATAATTACACAACATGTCAAACACTGATTGATCAGTGATAATACATTACGCGCAGGTGTAACCGGTCGTAATGTAAATTAATCTGTAATAAACGCAAAGGATGGGAGCTTTTTCAAGTCTTTTCCAGGAGGGCGGTGTGACGAGTATGACGAATGGAGTTGCGGGCGCGCACGGCCTGACTCGGTAACCTGAACGCTTAATCAACGCTACTGAGACAAGGTTTGATTGCGAATGATAAATAGACGAAGATACAATGTTGACTTAACTCCTGCACGGGTAAAACGGTTTATCCAAATAACCAAATTGCACATTCTCCCACATTACAATCATTTAACGTAGTTAACTCTAATTTTGACTATTGGCAGGGTTGTTTCTTGTTAGAAATGATCTATTAAGTAGCTTTTTTATACCTAGTACATTTAGAAATAATACACTCGTACCTTCCAATGTTTTCTGTATTCCTATTCAATATTGCAGTTGTCATAAAGATGGATTGCAACGCTACGTCTCTATAGCTTTGAGATTGTTGTTCAACGAGTTCGTTTTATTAATTAGATTCTAACATAAACTCCATATCACTATAAAATCTATTTAATTACGTGACACTACTCTTGCATTACGATAAGTGGTAATTACTTGAATAATATAGGTTTTATCATAATCGTGCGCAGCATAAAATTATTAATTAGCAGTAATAAATACCTCTATGAAGATATAATAAGCTCAGACTTTCTATGAATAGTTTTTGAATATCAATTTCAGTTATGACTGAACTACTTACGCCTTAAGATTCAATTTGCTTTTCGCCTACTAGCAAATAGATTATAACGTTATATTATGAGCAATTATTTGCGTCATTAAGCATCTTTGTTTTTATCGTGTGGGTCTGAGAGGCTTACATTTTATTATTAGAAAAAATATATTTTATGAACATGAATATTAAGAAGATTTAGAAAATGAGGCTCAATATCTTTTATGTTTATGACGTGATACCTAGTTTTTATTGCGAATTCATATTTCGATAGAGAAATTATCTGTGAAGTAGTTTTTCATATTAGAGGTGACGATAGTTATATACAACCGCTATGAAAATTTAATACGAAATATTATGGTTATAAAAACTATTCGTTATAATAAGCGAAACGTTTGATTTAAGTCCAAGAGAATGTTACAAACTAGTTATAAAATGTTATTAGTAACGCTTAATAAAATTTATTAATCAATTAATTCTCTTTGGTTCCGCTAACAAAGTTTTTATTAATTCCACATGTCATTAATTTGGCTTAGATATATTTAACTTTTTAATGTTTTTTGATACGATACTGCTCGAAAATACTTCTTTATTTGATCTTGGAAATTCCTTCGGGAAAAGTTTATAAAATTAAATTCTGAACAATACAATCTGGTGCCTTAAATAAATAATATCTTCATATCGACAAGTAGCTCGTAAGTAATCCAATAATACCATCTTCGTGGTATTAAACCTGAATACGATCGCTCGAATGTTATTATAGTTAATTAACATTTCGCATTTAACATTCCATTATACGAATACCGAGTAGTAGGTGGTTCGCTTCGGCGCCATTGATGTTAATTAATTGAGTACACAAGCCGGCGTGTCGGCATATACCTCTGATTTATTCCCATTCAAATGTTTCTAGAGCTAAGCGAGCTTTCATTAATATAGTTTTAAGCTTGTGAACACATACGACGATGCAATGCTGCCAAGCTGTAGATTCGTATACAAACAAAAGATATTGTAATGATAATGCACAACATACTAGGTATAGTACATTTCTGTCACAAAATGTAACCCTATCACAACTACAGAAGACGTCACAGTGATTGTTAATGTGATTAAAAAAATAATCTTGTTGTCATCATTCGCGTAAATAATTTAGGTAATTAATTATCATAACTGAACTTTAATTACCTTCTTAGACACTCCTCCCTATTTTAAAGATGTTATTGGATGCTAATTGCGGATAATATCGATATTTTATCTTATTGATATTTGCTAATATCTCGATCTAATACGTTTACTAGCTTGAATATATTTTCAGCTGTGTGCAAGAGCCTTTAATGGGTCCGTTGATATCTAGCCGCATAATGTTCCGAATATTACGGCACACTACTTTGGATCCATTTCTGCATCCATCGATCAATATTTTTTATTTCTCTATTACTTACTTGTGTGTAATGGTCTTCAGGCAAATGTTATCGGTATAGTTTCATAACATCTTTCTGTGTAGTCTTATTAATATTAATAACTCAATATTTAGATAAACAAATTTTAAAACGAGTCAAGAAGGGTAATGCTTGTGATTTTCCGGAACTTACATTGTAGTCTACTACAAAAGAGATTGTAAATAACAATTGAAGCACTTTTAAATAAACTACATAGGTACATGTGCGAGATTTATATGGGTGCTGTGCGTCGAAGTCACAAAAGAATTACACATGGCATGCCGTTACATAACGACGGTTTGGTTTTATTGTGGAATTTGAAGAAAAAATATTTTCTTTATATCGCGTCGGGGCATTGTTGGGAGACAGTTACGGTGGCCACACGTGCGCGGAGGACGATTTACACTGTCCGATAAGTAAAGCTACGAAAGAAGAAGACTATGGGTGGAACTACAAAGTATAAATTAATTACAAAATTGCATTAAGAACATCAAAATTAATAAGGCTCCAGCATTGCATCTAACTAGAGACGTCATGTAGGAAAATTAATTGTATTTTCTAAGAAAGACAATGCTCAACTATTTAATTTAGTATTTTTAACTAAGTATTTTGCAAAAGGTTTGTTTTTAGAAATAGCAAAAAAATATAATTATGATAGTGAGATCGAACTGAGTCATTTTTATTTAGATTAATTTTCGATGCTGAATTAACGCTTGCGTCGTATGGTGTAGACAAGGCCTGCGTGATCAAGCCGTGCTAACGATACCTACATCATGTCATTGTTCTCTCTTTGAATTTGTTTTGCCCGATAAGAGCCACTTCAACTACCAAACGCACCTATGAATTGGAACAATATCATTTGTTACTTTTTGTGCACTCGACGCCTCCACTTACTTTAAATATTCGATTGTGTTCTTTGCTACGGCTTTTATTATCTATCACGCTGTATTGTGTTATGGTCAAAATTGTGTCGTGCTGCCGAGCCCATAGGTGAACTAGGCCAAATAGACCAATATGGAAACACCATTATCGCAAAATGACGCAAGTATCAAAGTTGGCACGTCCGCCATTACTTCATCGAACAGTTGGAAGCCTCTTAAGGACATTTTAAATAATGATCAATGGATGACTGATGATGTGTCCGACAAAAACAGGAGTTATTGCAATCACGAGCCATTGTTCAGAAAATGGTGTTTGTTTTTAGATGATCGCGCTGTCAGCTTTACCTGTTAATTTAATTTACTTAACATAATGTATGACAGTGTACCTGCAGCTTAGGGACATTATTTTTAACTTTATACACTTTATAATAGCCGTAGTACGACGTGGGTCGCTCGGAAGTTATTTCTTTTCAGCCAACCAATTGATTGACTGAAAATTATTTAATTTTAAACCTGCAGTTTCCACGTAATGGATTACGGAGACAGGGTACTTAGCAGCAAGTATTGTACCAATTTTCAGTACCTACCTAAAGTAAGTACTAAAATATATCGCCAAGATAAAACTTGCAATTTACTAAAAAGTATATGAATTAAAATATTATACGATCAGCTGAAGAAAGAGAATGTGAAAAGTGAAATCCAACCACCCTCTAGTTAGAGATACATATAAGTAATTGATTTGAAATTAATCAACCCGAAGGATAGTTTAATAGAGGGCAATAATTGGGCTCATTGGGGCAGTATTTCGCAGCAGCGGGCGGCGCGCGGTCACGAGCGCGGGCTACTAATACGGCTCGTTTGCGCGCGCGCCGTCACGACCCGCGCAATTACACAACAAAATTAATTTCACTTAATGCTCATCGATTATTGAATATAATCGTATAGTTCGTCGTTTCGGCTGCGGCTGATGGATCGGAGGCCCGGACCCCCCGCGCGCTCGCTCCGCGCAACAGCACGACCTACCGGCCATAGCGCATACACAAAGTATTCGCTTTAAATATAAATTAACAACGAGTTAAACGGTTACCTACTTATCTGTCTATTACTCTAGGGATGGCGACTAAACTGAATCTTTCTTAGTTCAACTATCTACCAAACAAAATAAAACAGCGAGCTCTCTACAATTCTACATAGGTAATACTTCATGATATAACATTGATTTTAAGCGTAACAAACGAGGTATTTTATGCGTAGTAGCCGCAATAAAATTCAGTATTTTATGGATTCATCAGTGTCTTTGCCTTTGATAAAACTTTTCATTACAATCTTCAGCAGAACGGAAGTGCAATGATTTGTAAATCATTAATTATAATCGTTTTAAAAGTAAATTAAAGTAACATCGGATAAAAGCGGACCATTAATTTGATTAAAAATGTTTGCTTCTGCGCGCTCGCTTCCATCAAAAGAGAAGACGAACCAAACAGAGTTGGTATCTTTGATAATAAATCGTCACTCTAGTAGCACCATGAGCTCGTAGTGGCGTACATAATGAGTAATGAGCTGTACACGCCGCTACATAAATACGGGGAGATAAAAACGAGAGACGTGAATAGTAGCCGCAAGAGGCGGGTAGAGGCAGATCGGCTGTGTAATGGCCAGCCTTGTAGCCATCCATAACGAATTTCTTATTCATCGATATTAATACGAGAACATGACAACCGTCCGTCGTTCTACAAATGAGCGGAGCGCTCAGAGCGGATTATATTTATGTGAACATCAACTGATACGCAATTAGTATCGTCAGCATAATAACGAACCCAATGCGCGGGTAAAAATAGTCGAGATCAACGTAAATTGCTCGCGATGATCATAGCGTATTAAATACAAGTAATTGCTGGGTACACTGTTGACGCCTGATGAACACGTTTAACCTTTCTATCAAAGCTGATATCCTATAAAAAAATATAGGATAATTCGATATTTTTTGTTGTAAGGACATTTAATTATGACTTGAACAACTTGATGATGAGTATTTCTCATTATTATAGTTAAGGCAGTTAGTTAGATTTAGCGGATTTTAAACCATAACAAGTTTGACGAGTAGGCTCTACCAATTTTCACATATTTATACACTGAAAGGGGTATTGTTTCTGATAGGACTGACACAGAAGTGTTACTGTAACAAATGACTTTCATACTTAGATATCATTACAAATCGGAGCTCTCCGTATTCAAGCGGCAGATATACAAACAGGGTTTAATTGACTATGCTTGTAAATTAATAATTCAATAGCATGACCTGCGCTTGAACTCATAAGGCATCCGAGGAAGACGTATCGCCCTTGTTAAGTCTCGGACATGGTTTCCTAATTGACGCTGGGCAGTTTTCTTTATTCGGCAGCAACTAAGTTCATATTTAAAATGCAGCTTAACTAAATTTATCGCCGCTTTTCCATTAGCTAAGACAACGATTAAAATAACTAATGTTAATTTTAATATGTTAACATGTGCAGTGGTAGTTTAAATTTCCGGTACTGCCGGTAAAATTGAGTTTTATAGCACCATCATCACTACTGCATACTTAAGGTAAGATGTACGACCAAGTGGAAAAAATACAAGTGTAATGGGCGCACTGATTGATAAAATTGATCTAGTATGTTAATGTGCCTACTTATCATTATTATTTTATCAATAAATTACAAAATAGCCACGGAGATACATACTTCGCATAATTTTTCCAGTTCTATTAAATGTAAATGTGGATCACTCTCCAAGATGTAGAAAAATCTTGCCGCTTTGCTGTATTTTTACATCACGTCACATAGATATTTTATTTATTTATTACTTGCCATTTGGATCTCGTACTTTTATAATGTCGTAAGAGTAATTTACATAAAAAATACCCATTTTGCAATAAATAAATTATTTTAACAGCCAGCTACCGCAGGCAGATTTAAAGGTTAAGCAGGAAAGCAAACAGTGATGGATTTTATAGACATTCCAATGGCCTGAATTGCATTGTTTTTATCAGACGTTTATGATAACAAATAGAGTCTTTATTCTAATATTTTGATAGGTCATATACATTTAGATTTTCCACTTACGATCTGCGTCAATATTTATAGATTAACATAATATTACATGTATTTAATACGACTGTTTATTATAAAATAGACAGTAAGCTCTACTTTTTGCTATAATCAGATATGGAAATATGCTGATTAAAATGTGTTATTATTACGTAATAATCGAGCTAAGCCACTTGCTGACTGGCACCGACCATCCCGCTACGGATTCGATTTCACGAGCGGGACATCCAGTAATGAACTAAATTTAAGATGGCTTTCACCAGATGAATATCTAAATATTTAAAACACGATAAAATATACTTTTAATGACTACCCTAAATGTATTTTATTGGACGCGGGAGCTGTTAGCCGCTAGCCCGGGCCCCTTCCACCTGATACAGAATAGAATGAAGTCGGTTAAAAATTACATATACGTTTTCTTTTATTGCCTTTAAGCTTTTTATTTCAAATTTAAATTAATTGAGCGCAAACAAGACGCAGTTTATGAGTCAAAAATATGTGCGTTTGTGACATCTTAAATTAAAGCGGCTAATGGAGTTTGGGATAGGGAGTTTTAGCATAATTTAAAGTACATTAACACTTGATGCTATTTTTCATCAATTTTATTGCTTTTCACGCTCGTAAACTAGCGATATTACCAAGGATTTGCGGCTGACGTACAAACATATTGTTTTCGTTACTATTTGTAACTGCCTATGACATAACAGTAAAAGTAGTGTTTCAACGTTATAACAATGCTGTTAATATTCAACAAAATGTATGTTTAAAATAAATGATAAATTAGTTACCTATAATTATGAGGTCTCTAAAAGCTATTTAATAATAACTATTAGTGGTTTTTAAATTATTCACGCCCGCAGAGAAGTGCGCCCATTAAACTTTTTCTGACATCGTTAACAGCGTCCTTAATGCACTTATTAGACCGTCCGTCTCATTTTATTTACCGAACTAAAATAATTACATGTGTAATGTTCGGACATAATGTTCTCTGTGATATATTTATTGCTTCCACGCACGATCTCGCAGCCCTCGGCGACATTATATATCGTAATATATATTTTTTCGATAAATATTCATGAGTGATAGAGGCATTGCGATACATTACAAGGGCTATAAGTCAACGAAACGCCGCGCTGCGCCGGCGCCGGGGCGCGATGCCACGTGCTCCGTATATCATCCGGGGCCTTCGCCGCGTCTAGCCGTGTCGTCGCTGAGCCTTCATATTTTTATACCATTTTTACGACTTGTACACGACTTTACATGTTAACATAGTGTTACAACATTGGATTGTTTCAAACGTAAAATATGTTTTGTCTTTCGGTGAGATCGTTAGGGTGTGGTTATTTAAATGAGATGGGGAAAAATAAGGATGTCAGGTGCTTTAATTTTGTTTAATTTCGATATCGAATGAATGTTATCGGCTACTGGGCATCCGCCCACGCGCGGCACGCGCCGCCGCCCACAGCCCTTGGGTACACTTAACGCGATGATGTTTACACTTTTTCAGCTAACTCGACATAATGGCAGGATTGCTTTCAGAAAGGATATCGACGTAAAGATAAACATCACAGGCTGTTGAGATTTTGAAATTCTAAAGTCGTAGGTCTGCTAAAGGATCGGTTTTTATAGACATTGCTTTTAGAAAAAGGAAAATTAGATGTCCTCAAGAAATGTTTAAGCTTTAAAAGTAAAATGTTTCGAACATTTTATGTAAGTTAAAGAAAACATGGTTCGAGCTAATATTACAAGTTGTAGTATATGCTACGTCTTCAAATTGTTTTTATACTCGTTGTACAGTAGTTTGAAGCTTTCAATGAAAAATGTAGAAAGAATTTGAAATATGAAATCGTATTAATTAATATTCCTATCACATATTTTCGATCAATGGCGTTTTTGAGCACGCGCTGGGCACGCGCGCTGCCCACGCGCATCCCGCGCGGAACGGATGCGCGGCGGATCCCTTACGATCGAATTAAGCCAGTTGTCTTTATTAGTATGACAAATTACTAGAAAGGGATATATGGGAATTAAAATACATGGTATTCTTAGAAGACTTTCTATACTTTTAAATGGGTCGTCTTTATTGTTCCCCCGTATTGCTTACGATTGGTAAAGTTCCTTCATCTGTTTCAGTTACAAAACAGGATAGCCTACTCTTAAAGCTACTCAAGATAGTTCATATTCATTCAAGATAATTCTTGCCTATAGCTTTAAGTAGAAACGAATTAAAAGCAAGTTTAAATTTTTAACGCTCTGCTAGCAGAAGTTTAAAAATATTTTTAGCCGTCCCAAGTAACATTTTACTCCATTTAAGAGTTCACATTTAGTTCCAATGTGTACTTAAAGCATTAGTACAGTTCACTCGTGATGTATAAGCTGTATTAATGCAATTAATTACACCTATACCTGTCTAAGGGACTTATAGGAGTGTAGACTAGTGTAGAGTTATACTTTTATACGATTGTTGGTGTTATAATACTCTAACAACTATCCTTTAGTCAGCCATCTGACTAAGAGCATTATAGGAGGGTAGAGATACGGCAACCGCTGTTTAACGGCCTACTTGTACGATGTTATAGTGCTAGCATTTTAATAGAACACACGTGGTCATTTATAAAGCCAAAGGCTGTTATGTTTACTTGTTTTAGACTGTTATACAGCTAGTAGCTGTAGTAGGACTTGTTTGTGTTAATAAAATAACCTTTTTTTACTATCTGTACAAAAGTGTTTCAATGGTTCGCATGTGCACTGTAGGCTGTTAAAAGGACTATATGTGTTGTCCATTAACATCAATAGCAGTTTATTTGTCCACAAGTACTACTCTTATTTGCTTTAAGCTGAAAATGAATGTGAATGTGATATTCTATTACACTTTTCCCCAAGCCTGTTTTTAGTTGTATTTATGGTGGTTCTGTACATGATGCAGAGGAAAATATTATGCCTGAACCTGAAAGTTCCCTTCAAAATATACAGATATCAGAGTGTGATGATTGCAGTTCTAGTGATAGTGAATACAATTTTGATTTAGACAATTATTTAACCTTTAGCAAAAAAATAAGAACATGGGCTATTGAAAATCGTATTCCTCATTCCGCTTTGAATAAATTGTCAGGCATAATAAACGAATTTAAACCGGGAACACTACCGTCTGATGCTTTAGGTATTCATACTTGACTATTAGTACCTGGGCTAGGCGATTTAACGGACATTAATAATTTTTATTGCGGATCTCTAAAATTTCAGTATTTGAAAGAATTAAAGATACACAATTGACCTGAACTAGGTACATCTTAAAGCTGTACATAAGTTCACATTAGAATAAATTTATAGACATTAGCGCTGTAGTGGTACAAATGTGGAACTTAATATAGATAACAGCATTCTAACAGAACACATGTGAACCTAATATACGCTCACCGCATTAAATTGGAGTTATAACAGTTCACATAGCCGTATTTCATTTCCACCATTTTGTTCTACATAACCTAAAATATTTACCAAATAAATCTCCAAAATTAATGCAGATTTATCACAAAATTCGCAGATAGAGCGATTGAGTTTTGGTTTCATGTTATAATTAATTACCGTAGTATAATTATAATGCCAATACAATATCAAAAACTGAAAATTGTAGATTTCCTCTCAGCCAGTTTTAAATATTTTAAAATGAATATCGCGTTTTTACAGAGGCGCGTAAATATTTTAGCTGTAAATATGTATACATTTCACGATAAAGTTGCATTCCCAATGGCATTAACATTATTAAGTATTTAAAACCCGTGTTATTATTTGCATAAATGATTATATTATCCGCCCGAGTTGTTTCCTCTTGGCACTCACGTACAAATACCAAACTAATATTAAAATGTGGAAATAATTTAGGACACACGTGAACTTTATGTAGCATTGGAGTACTTTTGTCGGACTTTATAACTTTGAAAGCTGTGCATTTAGCCACTTGTTACTCTTTATTGTCCTCACGTACTTTGTATGGTTCAAACTGCGTCCCATATAGTGCCGTAAGTCAGCCTTAAGTACGATGTTACTACTTAAACTGCTATTATAATGCTATTATACTGCTAATGTACAGCCATAGTGAACTTAAAGCTGTCTAATTTGTGCCCAAACTGGTTCTATAAAAGCATTATAGCAAGCTATACAGCTCGTATACAGCTGACATACACAGCTTGTGGAGTACATGTGAACGACTATTGAACTCTTAAATGGAGTAAAATGTTACTTGGGGTGCTGGCTCATATTTCATTACTATTTAATGGTTGTAACAATAAAGTTTAATGCGATCTAGATTACTATGTATGTAATTTCATATGTTGTGAGGTGACGAAAAGATGTAAAAGTACTGTTGAATTATGTAGTTAGTTACATTTCGTTATTCGTGAAATTGAATTCATTAAACATCTTGTAAAAATAAAAGGTTCATGTCTACCTTCTTGGGCATTTAAAAACTCGTAACGAATTAAAATTGTTGTACGTTTTGTTTTATCTGCACGCTTGGAGATTTAATTTGCAAAAATTCAATTACATTTATTATTTAAATTATTACAAAATGTCATCATTCGTATGTTTGGTGGAGTGGAGTCGCGACTCTACATTCTGCAGAGATAATATTTTTTGAAGTTATTCCAAAGAATGAATTATTACATACCAACCTTCAAAGTAAAAACATACTTATTTTACACTTTAGTATGCATAATATAATATGACCAGAAAGAAAATATACCGTAAATCAGATAGTGTATTTTCTGTAATCATAAAATACTTAATTCAAACAATTATTGAGAAATATCTCGTTAGTAAACATGTAATGTGTCTGCATTAAGGAATTAAACATTCAGATGTGTTGATAAATTGTAGGCAATATTTCGTTACATTCACTGAGTCTGGTACAACAAATTAAATTCATTGACTTTAATATAATATCAGATTATGAAGATATGTGTATGATGTAAACACGTTTTACTTTGGCCGGTGACATTTTCACTAATAACAATAAATCGGGTCTCCACGGACGTTCCTGTCCTACGTCCATTAGTCGGAGAGTTGTTCCGTTAAGTCGGTTATGATAATTACGTGCATCTCCTTAATAAATATGAGTGCGACCACAGTTCTTTGGCTCTTATAAAAATGATTCTTTGACCCGTGCTCTCGGTCTCATGAATATTTAATATTTACAAATTATTAATCCAACACTTATCCCGCGAGCGGCGCAGGCGCATTCCTGTGCGATAGGGGCAATCGAGCCGGCCAGTGTAATGCTGATAGCGGTGTCATGGCCGTGACGGCTTTATAAAGATTAGAAATAGAGTACCGATGCCGGTAGGTAGGTATTTGACAGAAGAGCATCTTCTTTTTGTGTTTTGTCTTTTGATTCATTTAAATCACAAGATGCTGCAGAAATTTGGAATAGCTGAAAAAAAAAGTGTTTCACTCGGTCTACGCAGGATAGGATCTCAATTTTACGGTATATTGTGATTGTGACCCACAGCGTGACCAATCCTTTGAGTTTGTGACTATTTTCGGCTTCCGCAATTTAACCACAAAATAATAATAAGTACTTTAACATCAAATGTTCTAATAATACTATGCTCTCGCAAGGAAAAGCTTTTTCAACTGATGGAAGTAGAAAAAGCTTTTCCTTGCGCCAAGATTTCTTGTGCCAATTTATATGGGTATTTTTTTACAAAGGACAATGACCAAAAATGTATGGAGTGTGGTCCAAATGTCCACCACTAACGAGACCTATGTAGTAAAATAGTCTACTAAATACTGATTCATTATAACCAAACCGCAATCAAAAATATGCTGTCAGTAAAAAGTTATGACTGAATGAAAAGTCATGTTTTTCACCTTTTCATCTGAAAAATTTTCTCGATATCAGTCTATCCATCGCACATTTTGGACTAATCTATGCATGTTATGTCATGTCGCTTAGTGTGCCGTGTTAGGTTCTCGCTAAAAGAAAAAAAATAAGCTCAGAAGAAAGACAACAATATTGGAATACTTTGAATATGCGAAAGGGGTAAAAATAGTCTTTTTTCCAACTGGTAGGTACTGGGTTATATGTAGATGAATTATTTGTATTATACTAGCTGTGACTTTGCGCGCGTGAAAATAGTTTGAATAATATTTCCCATTTTTACAACATTTGTCTTTACTGCTCCGCCCCTATTGATTGTAGGGTGATGTTAAATAACCTAAAACCATCCTTGATAAATGGGCTATCCATGACAAAAATATTTTTTCAAATAGGACCAGTAGTTCCTGAGATTAGCGCGTAAACTACTACAATTTTTCAAACTGTCGTAACTTTTTACTGACAGCTTATTTTTTTTTCGTCCCATACTGAAAGTTATTCTCTATTTAATGGACTATAAGCCAATATAGGTCTCATTAGTGGTGGACATTTGGACCACTTTTGGTCATTGTCCTTTGAATGCTTTTCAACAATATCAACACCAATGATCGTTGCACTATGTCCGATTAATTTAATATAACAATTATTATGTTGATATTGATACTATTAGCAAAAACGCACTTTGGTGTAAATATAATATATTGTTGTTATCCCCGAAAGCTTTTGAATAACAAAACCTTATCAGGGAGGTATAGTTTCTTCATTAGCATGGATGCCAGAACGTCTCTATAGTGAGCACAGTCACGCGTACATAAAATTTAAATATATAAGTAGCTACTGTATTAAAAATATTGATAACGGCATATTTTGAGATGTCGTTAATTGGTACTAATAATTCAATCCTATGCGTTTCAGATAAGTTGGGTCGTGCCTCCTAAAAGGGAATGACTTAATTGCTGCTTCGGAATGAATATATGTGATCTGAGGTCGAGATGGATACCATTTTTTTCTTGGAATGAGATAATTTTTTTTAGGATTATTCGCTTGCTATTATTGGATAATTAATTGTTAATTTATGTATGTGTTGTTTATACTGCTAACTAAGTTAGCTGGGAGGTCTTAAATGGAAACATAGAGGTTTCCATGGACTGTTTTCACTGGAGGTCAATAGAAAAACACTATGCGACATCTTCATATATTATGATGGTGTTGAGCTTTGATGATCGGTTTTTATAAAAGACTTTCTGGAAATTGGTGCAAATAACATTTCGTGAAAAATTGTTTTTCCCGAGACTTTTCACGGTCAACTTTTACAGCTATACTGAAATTAGTTTTATACTACACGACATACCGAGTTATAACGTTAACTATTAAATACTGGATTGACATCTGAAATAGCGAATCGTCATTTAAGTTGTTGGTAGGGCCCGGAATGTGCGTTCGCGACGCACGAGCTAGATAAGTGCGCCAACCCGCTCATTTGGCACCAACCATCTGTCACTGATGTGTTATCCCGCAAATTACCACCGACAAAATGACAGAAATAAGCGATGCTGAGTGTGATTAATAAATTGAGATATTTGAGTAGATTTAGCACTCCTGACATAGTTTGGATTTAGCGCCAGGCGCTTGTGAGAACTACGAAATATTGAATGTTCAACTTAAAGGTACGTACGCAAAATAGGCTTGCTTCTCCTGGGCTATGATTATTATCGATCAGATATTAATTACAAGATCGACATTAACAATCGAACAATAGGTACCTAGATACCTATAAATTATAAATGCTAGTGTCTGAAATCGACAAGTAGGCATTACAACGCATTAATAGGTAGGTACTTGCATTGTCAAACAGGCTTGTTACACAGTGTAAGGTCATCAACGAGCTCAGCAGTACTTGTTTCAGTCAATAATTTAGTTCATACTTTAGATATGTTAAGAATAGGCTTATCCGCATTATGGTAAAACTATTCTTTGTGTCGGCTGAAACTAAGATAGTTGGCTGAGCTTTGATCCGAAAGACGCGTCTGCCGCCTATCGCTGGACGGCCCGATTGTTCCGCCGACTTAACATATCAATTATGTCGAATAACAAAGCCAGATAAGAAGTTGAGCGACGTGAATAAAATAATTAACTGATTGGTATTTGTATAATTCATCAAGTGGACGGACATCGTGAGCGCTCGGCCACTTAGTGCTGGTTTATCAGATAGCCGTTCTATCGCGGAGTGTTGGCCACAATAGAGCTGTAAATGCACGGGCCATTGTTGGGGCCTTTGAGGCAGTTATCTGGACACGACGCACGGCCGGCATTGTGCGGCGTCCGGCGAAGATACCCGCGGACCGGTAGCAGCACACTAGCGATGTCAAAACAAACTGTTATGCTCTTCAGTTTTGATAGCCACATTGATACCTTGTATTTTATGTATTACTATGGCGTCGATACGCTTTGTGAATGGTATTGACATAACTCATAGTATCCGAGCGATAGGATACGAGTGGATTTGTTATTTCAGTTTTGCTTTCCTTAATAGTCTCGTTATTTTGTAACGATGCTCAAATTATGTATTAACACGTAATACTGGTGGAAAAATTAATCAAGTCTATGTTATATTTCAATTCCAAGCTTGAATAAAAAAGCTTCTAAGTTCGTACATCTATAATTAAGTATTGACAAACTATGAGGTCTCACAGTGCGTGTAGGCGCACAGGGTGTCACACGAACCAATCACAGAGCTCTATTCAACGCTGTGCGTTCGATTTACTGCTTCACCTAAGCAAGCATTGTTTGTTAATATGGGCGTAAATGTCTCCTTAGCTAATGATTGTAGAGACGTGTGTCAATAGACTGAGATTTAAAAGTTTTATGAATACAAGACACAGTTAGACCCGTGACGTAAAACCACAGTCTAAATGACTATCAGTTATAGAAAATTCATATAGACTACAAAAAATAAAGCTTTAAATAAATTAATCATTTTCAATGTTGATGTTACAAAGGTACCGCTATCGTCCGATAGCACAGTTTAATTTGCATGAAGTCTCAGATAACAAGTGGAGCTCATAAATAGCAAATATTTCTATCTGGCATGTAATGATAGCTAGAATGCATTAGATCAATTAACGACATCTTAGCTCACAAATGTATCCGTTTGATATTTCACAACGTCCATTTTAATTGGATCCTGTTGATGTATCTGGCCGGTATCTGTAGGCTGTGGCGACCCCGCGGCGCGAGCGGTGCTAGCGCCATCATTTATGTCCACAGACGGAAATTAAAGAGAAAGGAATAAAAATGTCCCGGCTAATGATGGCAGCGGACCTCTCGCGGCGAATGTGTAATAATTCGCCTCGGGGACATGTGCCGAGCCGGGCCTAAATAATTTTAATTACATGTTATTGATAAATATACTGGCGGCGGCTGGATCTGTCGGCCCGCCGCGCAATTAGCCCGTGAACTTTGACTTTACGATTTGTTGTGGGAAAATTGGAATCGGAGACGCAAAAGTAGGTACCGTACCTTCCTCCTGGGTATGATATACGTAGAGATAACCGATGTTATGGGCTCACACATAAATTGTTGCCCAACTAATCTTGTCGCCCGAACAAATAATTCCTTTTAATTGTACTGTACGAGTGATAAATATCGAAAATAAATTGAGGTATCAATGTTTTTACTCACCATACGATTCTATTGGATATTTTTGACGGCTAATGCAATACATCTATACATATAAGTTGTTTTTATAAATTAATCAGAACATCTCTTGACTGCAAGCATTATTATGACACATTAGTAGTGTTGTTATTAATCAATAGAAGTAGTTCACAACCATCTTTGGATTTGTTCATTAATCTCGACTAACTCAATTAGCATACAGAGGAATAGCTTGACTATGGCATATAATCATATTTACATAGGTAGGTACCTACTTATTATGGGAATATTGAGTTCAAATTATGTAATGCCATTGTAAAGTATACAAATAAAAACTTTGCTCGAACGGTATAATTAGGTAATTACTGCTTTTTAAACCGAATGAGCAACTTTATTAGCGACTATAAAAGTTAAATTGGTCCACATAAACATTACACTAAAAGCCAATGAATATTTGAACTCGCTGTCGCATTATCGTGAGCCGCTCAGCACGACTCTCAAGTTATTACACGAAATATTTATAAAAACTAATTGTCTCAAAAAAAAAAACCGGTAATAATTGGTCCACGCTTTTACCATCCATACTCTCGCAGTACTACGGGAAAGTTATAACAATCGGTAGTTAGCGTGTGCAAACGGTATCCTTCCGTTTGGCCAAATTGCTTTTCGCCAAATTTCACTTCGCAAACAACTTATCGCCAAAGTTTCATTTTCCAAATGAACTTTTAGCAACTGTACTTTTCGCAACTAATTCATTTGGTCAAATTATCATTTGGCCAAATATTACTTGGCAAATGTTTATATAGCAAATGTTTTATTTTGCCAAATATCATATCCCAGATAATTTGTTTGGTCAAATTGCACTTCACATACTTCACCCACCGTTACCCACAAATCAAATCATAAGGCAGATGATCATGGTTTTCACAAGAATTTTATGTAAAACAAAGAGATTGCAGAAAACAGTATGGTTGCAGAAAGTAGGTATTGCATAAAATAGTAGGTTAGGTTAGGTTAGAACAGTGACCCTTAACGCGCGAAGGCGAGCGAAGCGTGCCGCGGCAGCGGCCGCCGAGCGCTAGAATCACCTCTATTGTTAATGAATCATTTGGAAATTTCGATAAAAAGAATGAAATATGAAAATTAATTTAGAACAAATTTTATATTAACTACCCACTAAACAAAATATTAACCACAAGTTAATTTGTATTCCATTCTATGCACCAATCAAATTATTTTGTAAATAGTGTATCGTAAAATATTTTTTCCAAATGAAACATTTGCCAAAACATACTTTGCCAAACAATAATTTGCTAAACAACAATATGCCAAAAACGGCATTTGCGAATTAAAAGTTTGCTATAAGTTGTTTTGCCAAATGAGAATTTGCCAAATGAAAATTTGCGAAACGTTGTTTGCGATGTGATAATTTGGGAAACGTTTTTTGGCCAAACATTAGTAATCCGTGCAAACAGATGCCAGGAAACTATGGCATCTGTTAGACTCTCGCTATGTGTATGCAGGTCCCCCTGCAATTTGATATGCAAATATTGTTCTAACGTTATTTGCTATTCGAGCTTAGTATACCTTAGGGTAGATATTCCTAATAGTAGGTTTAGGGATCTTGCTACATTTGTTCATCCAGTAGTTATTATACTCGTATCATGCGTATCAGATTCGCCTTGATTAAGGAGAATTTGGAGTTATTTTTTATCACATACATTTTACAGAGGCGTATGGATGTTGAATACGCCTCTATGAAAAATAAACATACTTAAATCAACCAGCCTGAAAATGAAAGTAAATAGTAAGTAACATTAAGATTATTGTAAAACTGTAAATAAAGTTGAATTGATAAACTGAGAGTATTTTTTCTCATAAAGATCTCGCGAAAAACGGCAAAGTAGCCGCCCGTAATTATACTTATAAACCAAATGATAGTCCAGCAGGAGTGAGGCAGGATAAATAGAGGTGCGTCGCAGCCGCAACTGCAGGCCATAAGTCGCGCGTCGGGTGGCCGGCAGCGTCGTTGAAAAGCGTTTTGTCGTCCACCGCATGAATATTAACGAACGCTCGTACGGATAGCAGGAGAAGCTGAATTCGCTAGAAAAACCTTCAGGGTCTATGCTTGGTAGCAGAGGACTGAGGAGTGAGGCAGGATAAATAGAGGTGCGTCGCAGACGCAACTGCAGGCCATAAGTCGCGCGTCGGGTGGCCGGCAGCGTCGTTGAAAAGCGTTTTGTCGTCCACCGCATGAATATTAACGAACTTCGTACAGATAGCAGGAGAAGTTGAATTCGCTGGAAAAACCTCCAGGGTCTCTGCTTGGTAGCAAAGGAGTGAGGCAGGATAAATATAGGTGCGTCGCAGCCGCAACTGCCGGTCATAAATCGCGCGTCGGGTGGCCGGCAGCGTCGTTGAAAAGCGTTTTGTCGTCCACCACATGAATATTAACGAACTTCGTACAGACAGCAGGAGAAGTTGAATTCGCTGGAAAAACCTCCAGGGTCTCTGCTTGGTAGCAAAGGAGTGAGGCAGGATAAATATAGGTGCGTCGCAGTCGCAACTGCCGGTCATAAGTCGCGCGTCGGGTGGCCGGCAGCGTCGTTGAAAAGCGTTTTGTCGTCCACCGCATGAATATTAACGAACTTCGTACGGATAGCAGGAGAAGTTGAATTCGCTGGAAAAACCTTCAGGGTCTATGCTTGGTAGCAGAGTAGTGAGGCAGGATAAAAAGGGGCACGTTATTGTCTTAATATAAGTCACGCGTCAGTTGGCAGCATCATAGAAAGTCAAACTTTAAAACACTTATTTATTTATTTATTGGCAAAGATCTACCAACAACACATCTTTACATTTATTTATTTATTTTTTATTTTATTTATTTTATTTACATACACACACATTTACTATTGTTACAGGCTAACCCAATATAATAGTAGTGCCAATCTTTTACCATAATTCGAATAATAATAATTAGATTACCTACATCATACATTTTCAGAATAAAATAAAAATAAAATATAATAAAACAAATTTCAAAATACATGTCCAAACACATTAAAATAATCAATTACAATATAATAATAATTATAATAGCATAATCAAATCCATTAAATAAATTAATTAGTAATCTCTAGCGTAACATACATAAACAAGTAATGCATGCAATGATGACAAGACCAAAAGATGTGTCTTTATAGGTAAATACAGCTTACATACATAATAAAAACTTGACGACCGAAAGTACAATACTAAAATATTATGTTTAAATTAGATTAATAGTTAAATTACATTCCACTTATCTAAACATTTCTACTCTAAGTTTTGATAAGGTGGTAGGTGTCATCATTAATCAACATTCTGTAAATCCACTGATGGTTGTAGATTTCCCCCAATACGAGCCATTATGCACTGTTTTCGGGTTGTTGTATCCAACTTCTTTCAGAAACCTGCACTAGATAACGTGGTGAAAGACGTACCATTAATGTTTCAGGTAAGTATAAAAAGTTTTGAAACTGAATCACTTTAATAAAAAACTTGAATTAACTCTATCTTTAGAAAACCTGAGGTATTTTTCTGTTGACTGTATGCTCCTGCTGCTGCGGGTGTTATCTAGTTCGAACACATCTGATTGCAGACATTCTTGGGGACAGAGGTCATAATTAAAATAGTAGACGCATCGGTGTTACAATTTTTGTGTTTGTTTTATTTATTGGTCAATTATTTGAAATTCAAGTCGACGATGATGGTAGGTGATGATGATGATAGAATAGACAATTTGTAAGTGCCAGAAGGTGTTTGTTTATGTATAATATTGTAACTCAATAACTTCTCTAAATCTCGAGAGACGTATTAGTATCGGATTAATAGGTAATCCTACTGTAAAGTCAAATACTTTTCTGCAACTAATTTTTCTGCATAACCCGAAGGTTAACTGGATAAGAATGCCATATGGCATTTACTAAGTTTGCCTAATGTTAAAATTTTGGCATTAAAGTAAGTATAAATAAATAAATAAATACTTTTATGTGTAGACCAAAAAGATGATGCATGCGTATGCATATAAACTATAAAGGCCTAAAACCAATATTCGTTGATAAATAAACTGTCGAAATCCGATTCACTCAAATGGGAGTCATGTTTATTTTACCACTCAGTAGAAAAGTCCAGTAATCGCTACCTCATCTTTATTTAATGTCATAAGTCGTGACATATCGATGTTTACCAAACAAGCCCGCCTCAAAAGGTTCATGATTAAATCGTTCAAAAAGTAGTTGATCAAATTCGAGTTCTCGGTATGAATCGGGGCATTAGTGTTGTTATAATCGATGGCCGGTGATGCGGGAGTTAAAATGTCACGGCCCGTCTCACCGATATGAAAGTTCATCATACCGTGTTCATTATGGCGCGTAATAACGATCGAGATGACTATATCGTTCTTGGGGTCCATTTCCATAATACTACGTGATCTGCAAAAGACGTTCGGACAAAAAACCTGTATAGCTTGCACTCTTTTCTTTAGAAGAAATAGGTAACAAGGAAGTATAAACAGCATATTATTAAAGTCTAAGAAATTTAACATTTTATTATCGCAGCATTAAAATAATATAAAATATTGAAAAGTGATTTTCAGCAAGAAGTGTTGCAGCCAAATCCCGAATTTCGAATAGCACATCTTATTCATATGTAAAGTGAACAATTTCTAATTACGATTAGAAAAACCGAAGCAATAGACTTGACTGTATTTTATTGCTTCCCCAGTCATACAAAGTATGAAAAAAAATGTAGAAATTGGATTTCAGCCTCAAAATATTGATGACCTTTAAAAATATGGTGTTGTGGAGACTTACACCCGAAAGCATTGCTAGCACACTGTCCAATCAAAACGTTATTTGTCATGCATCCGAGTCATTGTAAAGTGTTTGGCGGTGGCATGCACAGAATTAAAGCCACATCGGCTTCTGAATGTCGATTTAATTGCCAGATAAGTCGAGCGCTCGCGCAACACTATTGAAAGATAATGGCTTAAGACGTTATGTAGCTTATTTGAGATTCAAGATTACACACCAGCAAAGTTGTGTACTGTAATATTATTTTGAACGTGTTACAATATACACTTTGGATTTAGTTTGACAAACAGTTAAGGTTAACGTAAAGATGTTACACATTAAGATCAAAAAGTTTTTTCACAATAGTAATTCTTAAGCCATATCTAGACTATCGATATTTATGTGTATTATAAAATAAAAAACAGAATGCTGCACTAATAAATTGAGACCGCTTGCACTGCTGAAGGTGCCAAGTGATAGTTCTGTTATCTTGCATATCTAAGACAGTTGTTGTTCCAATAAGCAATAATACACACAAGTGATAAATTTAAACGGCAAAGCCCGTGGGCGCCTAAACAGTGCAAGCGCTCATAAACAGACGAGTATGGTAATGTTGGGTGCATGTGTACACTCGGCTTTAAATCCTTCTGCACAACTCGTATTATGAAACCATACGCAAGTATGAATCCTTACTCAAGAATTAATTCAAGCATGAGATAGATCCAACTATTGAAAAACCAAGATGAGATAAAAAATGTTGGGTTGAAATTGCAAAATCTGTTTTCGCTCTGGTTTTAATCATGACGTTAATTCAGAAATAAAGTTTAATGTACAGCTACATGAATATTCATTAGGTAGATAGCCTAATTAAATAAACTAATAAAATCAAATCAACGTCGCTACATAAAATCCAACTAATTAAGTTGTTAATAAAGTACCAGAGAAGGTTGATAAAAAACAAACTGTCAAAGAATTGAGGTCGTTTTTTTTAGTTTATTTGTAGGTTTACGATTTTTTGTTGTAATCTCAACTTGTTACTGCATGACTTTGTATTTGTAGCTATTAGGAAGGGTTGTATTATCAGTTGGAGTTTAAAATTACGATTTTCCAAATTGAAGTTAGCACTTTCCCGTGGACCCTGCAGGCATTACGCGACCACGCTATCAGCAAGCCAACGAACCCAGTACAATTTATCAGCTGACTTCGTTTATGTCAGAATTACCATTCGTTTGCGGATATCTGACAAATCATCGGGTCCGCCCGCAATATCTGTGGATTACGCGACAGAACGAAGGCATATTTCGTCATGGATCACCTGATATTTCAACAGGGCTGTAAGTCCCGGCGTGGGCTACTAGTGGTGTGCCGTGGCCATAACCGCGTGACAGAGTTCTTTACGGGAATCGATAAATTGCGGCTCTATTTACTGCGAAAAGAATCATTAAAGCTATAAAGTGCGGTTTAATACTTTAAAGCATTTCTTTAACGACGCAAAAGGCACCAGTTTTCCCGTATAAACTAGCTTAATAAAGTTTTTTCTTGATGCACCGGTTAAGTATACATAGGTACTTGTACTAATTGAATTTCACGTCAACGTTTGTCAATTTTGACGGGATAAGAGACAAGACTCAACAACCCAGGGCGAAAGTGAGCAATCAATTATTTTGAAACGATCTCCTCCTAAAGGGTCCATGCCACAGGGTAGTAACCCAAGAATTCCGTGGCGTCACTACGCGTATTTCGTCACGGATCTGCGATATTTGAACAGGGCTGTAAATCCCGTTGGGCCGGGCGGATAAATCACGGCAGTGGGCGGCGCGGCTCCCGGCGAGCTGCGCTACCGTTTACCTGCGTCTGCGCATGATCATCTGATACTTGATTTAAGGCTGCCCAGGAACGCGCAGCTATCGAGATACAATTCAAATTGGTCATTCTGGTCTTGTTTATGGCGGTTTCATTAAATTTCACATTGTTAACTGCCGTTTTACTGATCAATCAAGTTTAAAAAAGCTTTTCAGAAGTAAATTCTTACCGTAAAAACGTCCACATTCGTATAAACTTGGTTATTTTGAAGCGTCTCTATATTAATGGAATTTGCCTAGATATAAAAATAAGCTGTAATAGCTGTCGTGGTCTATACCTGAAATTGTAGAGTTGGTCTGTGTTAGTGGTCCCATATTTTAAATATATTTATTAAAGCAATTAAGTCGATGAAAGGATTAGTCTAGTCGGATGTCTATCTCTATTTATTATTAAACTTAGTCCACGGTTAATAATTATTGATAATAACTAGTTTAAATAATAAAATACACATTTAGCTGTGGTCTAGGACCGGAATAATAACTTTGAATTATTTAAAAGCAAATAGGAAAATGAGAGTTAAAGCTAGAGTTTTACGGCGACTGTATTATCTGACAATAATATTATGATTTTACAATACATATCATGTTAAAATCTTTATGATGTATCACGTGACAGCAAATTTCTATCCTCTGGGTTGCTTATTGCAGGCTGAGTCCGACTCAAATCTCTGTCATCTGACTTGAATTATGTTTATAACTCGCGTTGGCTCTCGTCTTTCGCGTCTTCGTTTCGTAATACAATTCGTATGGTAAACACTGCCATCATAGCGTATAGTGTACGATGACAGCACATCAACCTATACATTGTTGTTGCAAAATAGCCTTTGTTAGAACGAGATAAAGACGCCCCTGTGTTAAGCTTGATGTGCTGTCGTCCGTACAAATAGTTCGGACTTAGAATCGTGTTAATAATCTTATTTTCTACTTAGAGGTGAGTGAAATATTTTAATGTTGTTCGTTTTAGAATGCTCAAATTCTATCTTTAGCTATTGAGCAAATAATAGTCGGATTTTACTGCCGTATTAGAGGCATTGGGGATACGTTTAATTTGACAAGGTCATAGTTTAGTAAATAAAATAACTATTTGTTTTCAGATGCAATGCAGTTTGAAAGTAAATGTGCTTTTAGAATAGACAGCTGTTCGATCATTGAAGAAAAATGATTTAGATTACTCCGTAGAGCCTATAATTAAACAGTCAATAGATCAAACGTTTTGTAATGTCTGTACTTGTTGCTAAAACGTGTTATTCTAAATTGGGTGGTTAAATATGAACAGTGCCCGGGCTAGACGCGGGCAAATATGATAATTGATCTAGTTATCAAAAGTTAAAGCTCTACCTTACTGCGATAACTCACTCCTTCAGCTATAGTGTTATTGTTGTAAGCCTACGCTTTTGGATTAGGACATGTCAGAACAAATAAATGGTAGCAACAATCTGTTTTGTAAGCTAACTCGCTCTTTAAAAGTAGTTGAAATGGTAGATTATCAACCAATTACCTACACAGGTAATATTTATAAGTTATTTGAAACTTCTAGCACCAGAATCACTGTGTTTTAGTAGTAAAATCTGGGGAAATTCTAATAAACTGCTGCGATTGTTTCAGTATCATTTTCCATTATTCTATATTGCTAAAAATCAAAAAGGTTAGAACAACTACTCTTTTTCTATTAAAAAATATAAGATACTCTTTTATAGAAACAAGAAATATCTACGCTCTCTTAAAGAGTACATAGCCCAAGTTGTTATGAAAATAGTTGGAATATTTCTAGGCATAAAACCAACTAAAGCTTTTACACACAGAGAGAAAATATTCATGATTTATTCGCGATAACTGCCGTAATTCCATTTGAAATCATACGGTTTGCTTATTTAGCTCGTATACAATTATTCTTTCAATCTGTCAAAGTGGACAGTTTCATGGATGAGAGAACTTTATCGGGAAGTGATCTAAAGATGTGAGTAACGTTTCCTCCTCCTGTGACACCAACAGGTTTGAACATAATCTCCGAGCAAAAAAACGGGTTACGCAGACAAATTGGTCGTAACGAAAATTGTACAGGCATGAACTGAACGACACAGTCATATAAACTTTTTCGTTTAAATACATATTATTATACGTATGTTGGTATACATTTATAAACGAGATTTAAAAACATAGCCTTCGCTATGATCTCGAGCCATAAAGAAAACTTAATGATTGTATACTTGTTTAAGAAAGTACATTTTTAACGCGCCGGGTTATAAATTAAAATTGACCAATCTAGTTGTTAAGTACAAAACGTGACTTTAAGGAGCAACAACAAGATCAACACAAGTAAAAATAACATTACTCAGTCGAAGTGCTACTTTTTACTCCTATTAAGGTGCTTGCTTTATTTTTAAATAAATATGAAGATCCTGGGGCTACATTACAAAAAACAACATTTATTTCGATTTCTTTTTCTATTTACGACTTGTCCCGGCCCACTCCGCCTGTTGACATGCTGACTAGTCAACACAATCATTATCTTCATATGGTAAATACGTAAAGCTACCTATTAATTCATTCAAGTTATGTTATTAATATGCAAATTTATTTATAGGGAATCACATGCGTTAAAAATATTCATTGGTTATTATTATATCTAATAGAATTAGTAATTTCGATGTACGTCAACCTATTTGCTGATATTTATTTATACTAATAACCTTTTTACATTCAAATTATGATAAGACTAACAGTTAGATAAAATACTTCAACACAATTAACCAGAATAAAAATGCAAATCAACATGTAGAGTTGTTCAATTATGTTTTGTTTTCTATCAGATTTGTATATTTTATCATTTAGATAAATGTTGGAAATAGTAGCTGTCATTTAGATAATAATGATAGTGGAAATATCTTACAATGTTACAAAACAACATAATTTATTTTTATTTTTACATGTATCGATAGAGTCGTGTTGAAAAACCAGATGTTTTCATATTACAAAGTTATCGCAATCCATATCCAATCTCATTATGGAAATAAAAAAGATACTAGAACCGAAGACAAAGGGTTAAAACGAGATCTAACCAGCGAGGCTGGCGAGTAACATAACGAGAAAGTTGTGATTCATTAGAGCACAATTATTTGTACTGTTGTGCCTATACGTCGAACGCGAAAGCCGGGGATGGCGTGCCGTACGGCGCACCAATAAATCAGCGCGCGCGCGCCGCTCGCCGATTAATCGCAGGGCACCTCCACACAAATCAAAATGTAAATGGATATAGTATGTTAAGTGCGCCCTGCCTAGTAATAATGATGTTAGCATTAGGCATATTAATTGGGTAGATAGCCGCTATCGGAGGCACCCGCGTGCGCCTGCGCTGCCTCCCGATCGTCTTTGGATTGTGCCCGCATATCGGAATAGGAAGCTGCGTGGCGATGTTTCTTGGTCATGGCTACGCAGTGTTTCGATATCAGTGCGATTTAATTCATTTATCACCTTACAATGCACCTGTAACTACTTCATACTTCCGCGTTCAATACCCACTACATGATAAATAATCGAGGCCTTTGACTAATGCCGTTAGAACACACGTTGAATCATTTAAAATGTAACGTCGCACTTTGTTACTTTTATGTTACAGGTATTTGCTACTCCAAAGTAATTAGATCGTATCACGAAAGAAACCCACCTTAATGACCGGACAGATACAATGTCGTAAATACTTTTAGTTTAAATAAACAGTCTATAAAGTTTAATTATGCATTAAATGACGGCCAACAAAGGGAACGACAAAACTCTTACAAGCTTAGCGAGCGCGTTCAAAAGGCCCGCTTCCTAAATACGGCATTTACAGTATAAAAGCGTTGTTGCCGCGGAATCATTAAGGCGAGGCAGCTTATTGAAATGAAGAACCGGACCCCTAATGAACGCCGCAAAATCAAATCGGCATTGATTTCAGCGGATACAACGTTTATGTGCATTTAGTGTCGCGCGCAGACAGCCGGCTGCGCACGAGTTCGCCGCCTCTGAGTCTTCCACGCAGGTACGCAATCAGTGTCATAGTCTCACAATACAATAGGGTATATTCCCGTAACCATTATATTTATAAATGTTTAACACTAATATTTTATAAATGCTTTTTAAATATTACATGGCCGTTTCAAAACTGAAAAAGTTACTGAGAAAATGGTTCGTTAAAATTTTCCCTTGGTACGTCCCGCTCTACTAGTTAACCGATACACTTATCCAAACAAAAACAAAGCCTACCTTCAGTTTAATTGAATCGAGATCAACTCATAATGAGCATAGTTGAACTCTTAACGTCATTTTCGATGCCATTGAAGATCTAGACAGTTGTAACAAAGGAGCTTGAATGAAATGCTTTAACCTAATTAAGAGCGTCGAGTGGTTTACTACATGTTGCAGATTAAAAGTTGAATTACGCCAATTGCCTCGCCATAATTATGTGCTCGTAAGTATGTTGAGCGCTTTATTAAGGCGATTAGTGTCCTCAATCCGCGCTAAATGGGCATTTTGTAAAGCCTACTCCTCTTTTACTGCTGGACAGAAATAGTTGAAAAAAATATATGTTATACAACAGTTCAAGGACTACATTTGTGACGTTTGAATTTTCGCTACGTCTCTTTGTTTTGGATTAAAAAAATAAATACGGGACATCGATTTTTTACTTAAATTCCCTACTCCTCCAAAACGGCTATGTTAATTTAAAAGATTTTTGCACGAATAGATTTTTTGTACTGGGTCAAACTACAATTTTATTATTATTTAAAGAAACGTACACACTAAGCTTCTCTTTGCATTGCTGGTAGGTAGGTTGGTGTATGGCGAATATTATTGCACCTATAATTATTTAAAAGTAGTTATAGGAACGACAGTATGATTATTTTTTAAATTTAAGAAATTATTATTTTTCTCTTTTTCTACGCCGAAGTAGAATCTCTGCTTAGGTCAGATACATTTCTTAAAATAAGCTCTATCACCTATAATTTTTCTATATTCTAACTCGGCCGCAATTTCGAGAAAAAGTATTTTTTCCAAAATGTTAGGATTGTCACAAAAAATGACCTTACGTAGTTCCACTTTCTTTAGGGTTCCGTGGCCAAAGGATGCTAATCGGTCCTAATTATGTGTTTAATTTGTCTTAGGTAGGTTATCAGTTAAATTACTATCAGTGCTCAAGAATACTGTTTCTTCATCATCATTTAAGATATATGAAGACTCTTGCTTGATCATCAGGAGTGGTATTTATATTTGCATAATATTAATTATGTCCCGCAGCATTCTTTGGCCACGGAACCCTAAAGAAAGTGGAACTACGTAAGGTCATTTTTTGTGACAATCCTAACATTTTGGAAAAAATATTTTTTCTCGAAATTGCGGCCGAGTTAGAATATAGAAAAATTATAACCCTTTCGGACCGGCGCTTAAACTAGAAATAAATTTGTTATTTTGAATATGAATTTTAGGTAATTTGGGGCCGTAGATTACGAATCTGCTATAATTTTCCAGATTTTCCGCCGCCATTTTGGAAAATTCGTATACCAACAATTGTATCAAACTGGGCCCTTCACTTCCCACGTACAATTGTGAGGGTCAAAATTGTAAGGGTTTTGGTAATTTTATCAATGGCATGTATTCCGAAAAATGTATTTATAACCAGAAAGGAACAAACAGGTTTCATTTTTATATCAGTATTTGCCATTTAATATTGATTTGTGGTCAAAACCATCTGTTTCATGAGCTCAACAGTAAATAAAGCGCTCGAAATATTCCTATGGAGTTTTAATATCTCCTGGATCATGAACAGCATCTCCTGAAAGATGTTGACGATTGAAGGGCTTCGTCTGCCATGCTGCTTGCATACTCAGAGGTATGTATCGTCATGAATATCTGAGCCTTCATCAGAAGAAGAGGAGTAGTTCTTCTGAAGTAGCCGAAACTAGCTTTTGTCGTTGTCGTCGCTTTCATCCCCAGATGCATTGAGCATCTCTGCGATAGTAGCGTCGTTTAAAATCGGAAACATGGTGCGGAAACCAAGAAAAATTTATAATTATGAGAAACTAAAAATACGCATAAGGTATTGTAGGGCCCACGTCGATACAATTGTGTCAGTAAAGTTCGTTATGCCGTTACGCCAAAGCCTTTGCTTACAAGTAGTCACTGTTATCATAAAAAGATGCTATTTTTAACTATTTGTCTAATCAATAACTTGTATATTACTACAATTACAAAATAAAACCCATAGTAGGTACTTTCTTTCGCCAAGTCGGGGAGCGCAATCAGTCATGAACTGTGCAGGTTGTAACCTGCTCACCAACTGCGCTTTGGACAAAATTTGCACGGGAGGTGAAAGAACGCATCCCGCACAATCGTACGATACTCAGCCCATCCACTTCCGATGTAAGACTAATGAGATATTCTCGATTTTGTAACCCGCACAATTGTA